>NW_026606573.1:0-1305000 GCF_029890125.1 Rhinichthys klamathensis goyatoka | reverse complement strand
TTTGTGATAAGGACCAGTGAAGTCCGTATCTTAGGACCGATCTTCTTCAATCAAAATGCAATCCATCAAAACATGTCTAGCTCTTTCAATGTTGAGGTGTGTGTGTGGCAATTAAGTCGTGAGCAGTATATAAAATGCTGTTACTTTGAGGAGTTAAAGATTTTATATTTAGTTGACAAAAATATATTATATTTACTGAGCCATTACTAAATTTCTTCAGAACTGCAGGAGATAAGCAGACATTACATTTTCATATTAGTTCATATAAATGTGCCAATGCCCAGAGAAAAGCTCTGTAATCATCAAGGGACACAAAGTGTCTGATCTGTACACACTTTTCATATAAAGTACAGACTGATAAGCAAATACAAATCTTACCAACTATTTACTGTTAATTGTGGCTACTTTTTCTGATAAGTGTGATTAATTATTGCGACTTCATGTATGATTTAATTTCTCTCATTTTTTTTGCCTTCCTTTAATATTATTATTTTTTTTACCCTGGAGGCAGAAACAGGACTTCATATTAACATGTCTATTATTGTGTTAGTGCTTTAAGTATTTAACTTGTAAATCTTTTTTTTTTTTTAAACACTTTACAAAAATGATCTCTTCATAATTAGACAGAGGGTAATTTTGTATTTTGTAGAAGCAGCAATGACTTGTTTGTTCTAGTGATGACTTAAAATAAATAAATAAATAAATAAATAAATATATATATATATATATATATATATATATATATATATATATATATATATATATTAGGGCTGTCAAACGATTAATCGCGATTAATCGCATCCAAAATAAAAGTTTGTGTTTACATAATATATGTGTGTGTACACATAATATATGTGTGTGTACTGTGTATAATTATTTTTAATACATAAATACCCACACATGCATGTGTATTTAAGAAATATTTGCATGTATATAGACTGAATGCAGCCTATATATAATGTATATTTTATATAAATATAAACATTTTATATATAAATAACATTTTTCTTAAATATATACGTATGTGCATTTATATTCAAAATAATTATACACAGTACACACACATATATTATGTAAACACAAACTTTTATTTTGGATGCGATTAATCGTGATTAATCATTTGACAGCCCTAATATATATATATATGATTAATGGTAATCATGCATGGCTACTTTTCAACTTATTTGAAATGTAACTGATACAGTAAAGTTTGTACGTTTGGCTTACTATTAAGTACTTTAAGTTATGGAGGATCTAAAATCTCACAATACTTGACTTTTCAAACAGATGTTGCTGTTGATTTCACTCGCACTCTCCGTCATTCTGGATTTCACTGTTTACCAGATGTTCACAGCAATCATTGCGTCTTCAATAAACCGTAAGCATCCTTCAGATTACAGTCATCTTTTTACAGTCGGAATGGTTAACACATATGCTCACATCATATGTGATGTGAAACCCAATCCCATCCCAACCATTTCCACATCACTTTCACATCACTACATTGATATCCTCACTATACTGTTCATTCTACAAAAAATAAATAAAAGCCTTCTTTTGTTATCAGAGTGTTTGTGCAGCAGTCGACGTGTGCTTGCATCCTAGTGGGAAAACCGTAAGTCCAACACAAGTCTGAGTATGGCCTGTACCACTCTCTTGTCTCTTTCTGTAACTGTCCTCTCCAATAAAGGCATAAAAAGCTCATACATTAAATAAACATAAAATACTTCTTAGGTATCTAAATGATGTCTAAGTTAAAAGAAGGAAAAACACTTTTGTTTGAATAGCTGCCTTGCTGTGATCATCTTAGCGTGAAAGTACATGTAATTATGAATTATTAATAAATAGTTGAACTACTAATGTGCAATATGATGCAATGTAATGTAAAGAGTTAGAAAGAAACCACTGAATTAAGGCTTTTCTACTGGAGTGTTCCTTAGTGAATGTTCACGAAGCGTGAAACGGCCATCAGAGATCAAGAGCTTAAAAAACAAATTAGAAAATAATGTCTCACCTTTCTGGCTGTCGATGACAAAGTTGCCCTCCTCATTGCCTGCTGTAATTTTGTATGTGATCCCATCTCCATCTGGGTCCTTGGCCAGCACTGTTGCGATCAGGGTGTTGGGCCCTGCGTCCTCGGAGACAAAGGTCCGATACCTGTTTTTGAGAACACATATACATTTCTTTCAATATATCTTCTGTGTTAAAACACAACAATACCATGTAGTCATTACAACCAAACAAACACATTAAGGTCTCTATGTTTAATGAATGCAATAGCAATTCCGAATGAGAAATGGTTGTTCTGTACAGGGAGGTAACCTACAATACTGCTGCAAGTAAGCATGCTTGTGACCATCATTAAACATGTTTACCAAGGATTTGTTGACTACCGGTAAAAGGATTGAAAGCAGGGTACTAGTACACAGCAAAAGTAAAAAAAAAAAAAAAACTTTTTAGGTGGTATGGATAGCAAAATAGAAAAAAGTCACAGACACAAGCAAAATCATATAGAAAAGAGAATCAAACAGAATTCAGTATGCAAATTCTGTCAAAATTCTGACATTATTTTTTTTAATGCCATTCAGTTATTTGTGAATTTCAGTCAAGTAGGAGATTATAAAACTTAAATATTAATTTTTTTTAAAATTACCTTAAAATAAGTGTCAACATTTCATTTTGTACATTTTAAAAGTAAATAAATTAAAATAAATTGAAAACTTGTGAAGAAAAGGAAATGCCTGTAAGAACTGAAAATAAAATATAGCTGCATGACTGCAAGAAACTGCGAAAAATAAATACATATCTGTGTGTATTTAAAGGCAAAATAAGTAAGATGTTTTGATTAAAAAAAAAACCTAGAACAATGTTATATATTTTGTTGACAACAAATATATTTTGTTTACAACATTTTTTAAATCTAGAGAAATCAGCTATTTTAACCAGTGTAACGGCACATGTCATTGTGTTGCCTGTCAATGCATCAGAGACAACAGTATTCTGTCAAGTGGCAAACATAGCACAATCAGAAAGAGCTTTATTTGTAGTAACAGTAATACAGCATTTTCTCTGCCATTTATTTCAAGCCATTCAGCAACACAAGTTATCCAGCTTTTAATAATATGATATTCTAATATCGATCTAGCTTACTGCAATATGCAACGAGTAATATTATAACACAACTTTCAACACACACAAATGTATTTTTAGTATAATTGTTTTGACCAAGTAAAACAGCGCTGCATTACCCCACATTTTTAATTAGTCAAATAAACTGACCTGTATGAGTAATAATTCAGCACTTGCAGCTGTTTTATTAGAATGAAATAAAATAATGTGAATTTAAGATCAAACGTAATTGTAACAAAGTTCAAGTTCAGGGAAGAAGGCGGGAACCAGCAAAAGTTATACGTAACTTTAATCGTAAAACAAACATAAACAAAACGAACTGATCGACAGCGGCCGACTGCGGCATAATGAAAGCTCCAGAGCTCCACCATGGGACTCGTTCCACTCCCACGGCTTTCGCCCCTGCCCTGGTTCATACCACAATAATGTTAATAAAACTTTAATACATTAGCTCTACTCATCCATGAACATGATTTCTTTCTGAGTCCCAATGGATTGCTTTCATCGGCTGTGTAGGTGAAGATGCCAACTCCCATGATTCCATGCTCATTCACAGCGTCATCAAGCTACGCCTTTGTTATTGTTTTGAATAAGCGACCTCTAGCAGCAAAACTTGGCTGTTTCTAAATTTTAAGAACACAAAGAATGGACTTGCGTTCTCGTGGAGACCTATCTTGCCAGGCTACCTTGAAAGAAGGAACTGGGAAGGATGCGAGGACACAGAATGCATCCTTGAGAGAATTGAGAGATGCTGCGATCTTGTTGCTCGACAGCATATTATAATTAGCGACTATGCACAATACAACATAGCATCACAAACAAATGTCATAACCTGTTAAAACATTTCTTTCATATTATTGTAGACATTATTTTCATATTATTTTATTTTACCACGTGTATTTGTGAAAATAAGCATGTACGTTTAATGTTACCTATGCGTTGTCAATGTTACAATTCTTTTCAACATGCCGATAAAAATACTGCAGGCATTCTTCAGGTCTTTATCACTTTATTAAAATTAAGCAAAACAAAAGGACAAATGTTAAATTTCACATTCGTTACATATTAGAGAGCTTGCAGCGGGAATCTTTTAAGCGAGAACAAGACTTTTAAAGCTTACAGAATTTCGTATGTTGACCGCCCGCACAGTCTTCTGGGATTTCAAACGGTTTGATTCTCTCAAGTCTGCGTTCAATGCATCCTCGATATCAAGAACACATCCGGGTACGTTCAAGCATCCTCTGTGCTTGTGTTCTTGAGTATTGGAATTGAACTTTGATGGTTGATTATGACGTTGTACGAGAACACAAGGACGCAAGATTGCTTAAGTACGCATATGGAGAAACAGCCTTTCATACTGTGCCTTTAACCCCTTGAAATGTCATATCTGGTAAATATGAATAGAAGTTCTTCCCTATGGAAAAGGATTTGCATCTGTTCACTATTGACCTCTACAATATGCTACACATTATCTGTGCATGTGAGAAAATTATTCAAATCAAGTTAAAGTGATCAGATGCAGTATGATCGAATAGAAAGTTATGTTTGAATTGTATTTAAGTAGACCAGCAAGGCGTCGTAATGAAGCTTGTAACAGCAAGAGCCTTTTAGATGAGAATGACCTGAAGAGGCAGACAGCTCTGACTGTGTCACTGCTTCAGAGACTCAAATCTCTGTCCTCCAGCAGTAAACACACACACACACAAACAAAATACAGACACATGCTCACACATGGACAATTTTTATTGTTACACAAAATCCCTTATTGAGTATAACAAAGAACGAGTGGGAGTGAGTAAGACCTCCAATGTTCAATAATAGATTTCCCTCCAAAAAAGAAACAGTTGAACCAGCTTGCTCAAGGGGCTGTTAGCAGACAAAGCCAACACATTTCATGCTAAGCCTTTCTTGCCAAAACCACGCTCACCCTTTATCACATATGAAACAATGCTGTCAATGGAACAGCACCTTGTGGCGACAAGACAAACAGTTCCTCCACATCAGCACAGCATGCTGCCGTTTGAAAAGAGAGAGTACTGACAGACTGCAATATACTTCCATACTCCCAACCACCATTTGATATTATTCAGTTGCAAGATTTTATTTAAGTCACATGGGCTGCACACTGATGAACTGTTTGTTGACACATTTCCTTTTGATCTGAGAGGGACATTGATGGCCCATCAGAGCAGCTAAAGGTCAACTGCCCTGATGACAGATTGACAATGTGTTCTGGATTCAGTCAGTTCAGGAATGAATCTTGAGCTTCTTTGTGCAAAAAAAACAACAACAACAACTGTTGCTTGTGTGCATGGCTGTGAATACCAATACATCTATGATACTTCAAAATGGAATGAGAGCCAGATCAGCTGAATCTGTTCATAAATAAATAAATAGTCAAAGCCACTGAGACATCCAAAGGTAGAACTTCTGTAAGACTTAAGCAAACAAATATCACAAAGTCTGGTAATCAAGTTAGCTTAAAGGGAAACTGAAACGAAATAGGAAGTAAAGGTGATATAACAGATGTTTTATCATTGTTAATTGTGGTAGGATGCTTAAAACTACTAAATTAGTTACAAGGGGGGAAAACAGTGATGTAGTTTGTTGTTTTGTTAGTAGGGCGCAGCCATCTTGAGCAGTGACGTCACTGGCATGGTAGGCTACCTTGACAGCTCCAGCAAAATAGCATCTAAACAGCATCAGATCGAGAGGGGGGTCTTATTGCATTGTGATCTGTCCAACAAGCGAATATAACACCTCCAATGCCATCAAGGACCGAATAACCTGATTGCTAAATGACTGTGGCATAAATGTGACCACGGCGAGTCCTGTAAACAAGTTCCACTCACCTCTTATTGTTATCGTGATGTTCACCTTCACCATAGATCACCTTGTAAAATGAATCCGACATCGAGGATGCTATTCAATATAAGTAATTTCCATCGACGACACCCGCAAGATACTTATTATTGTGATTTCAGCCGCTTTCAAACTGTATGAGACGCGGCGGCGAGCCTTGCCAGTTTAAATTTGACGAGCGCACACACCTAAACGCAATGCACAGACAGCCAGCTGTCACAGCGCGTGCAGTAAACTAAATTCTCTTTATCGTCATACTGCATGTAAAGTATCAAAAACACAAGGCTCTATGTATCAGTATATTGTAGATCCCTGCATTACTGTAGTTCTTAAAGTGACAGCAGTCTAAATAAGAAGCAGTATTGAGAATGAGAATGTGACGTCAAGCGTTTCACTCCGCATTGCATTGTGGGAACGCGTCGCCATCTTAGAAGGATACGCTATCCGTTGTCATGGTTACTTCGACAGTGAGACCGAGAGAAATAGCGACAGAGAGAGAGAGCAGCTTGATATTTGTGGCTCTATCGGGAGAGACTAAATAACAAAGCGTTATTTAGAGAAACTACTTGACATCAACAACATGAACCCACGTACGACCTGCTACAGAATGGACGAAAGACCCAAAGCACTACCACCTTTCACATACCCTGACAAAGTCAATTACCTGGTTTATGGTATCAGTGCCTAACGTTACTGCCTACACAATGCAAGAGTTCAGAAGCTTTAAGTCATTAGAAGCTGAACAAGTCTGCTGCGGCTGGGTGCAAGACTTAGAAACCCCCAAACCTGTAACGTTAAACTGCGAGAGTTCAGTCATACTTGATGTTTCAGGCCTTATTCATATGTGGAAATAAATCTGATATGAATCAGATACGTGCATTTGCACCTGCCATGCAACGTTAAGCGGACAGATCGGACATTCCCCTGTCAATGCGAGTCGTACGTCATTAAAAAAAGTGTCTTTATAAAACATTTCGCAGTACAGATAATCTATAACAAATTAAACAACTCTAGTTGAATAACAGAGTATTAATTTCGTAGGTTTGTGTTTAATAAAAGGCGAACTATGCTGAAATGTGTTGCTTTTGAAATCTGGATAGTCTCTCCCGATAGAACCCCTTTCATTTCTCTTCCTTCTCCATATCTTCCAAAGAAACAGCGGCATATCGCTAAAATGTAAACAAATACTAAGCTGTGCTGTCTCTCTTTCTCTATTTCTGGAATGTTTAGTTGCGCCTCTGTGAAGTTCTGAAGGCATTGCCCCTGGCAACCGATAGCGTCTCCTACCATCATGGCCGACCGGCTCAGACCCCGCCCAAATCGGCACGTGACTCCTCACTCTCAATACGTTTTATTCATACAGTGAAGAATATGCAGTTTTATTATTTCATTTGATGATTAAATTTCTTACTTAAATGCTGTTTTTAGTGTTAACTTGTACAGTTATCTGTCCATACTGTCAAAATCAGTCAGCTCAGTCAGAGTAGCAGTAGAGTAGCTTGACATAACGTTAGTAGCCTACAGTGGTACCATGGCCAGTGACGTCATTGAACACGGCTGCGCTCTAATAAAAACGTTCATTTCAGTATTGGGAAAACCTCCATATACGTTTTGTTTTTAACATTATTTATGAATTAATTTGTTTACAATTTTAATAACCAACATGTTATCGAATTATATTTGGTTTGTTTCAGTTCCCCTTTAAAGCTCTATAGCCAACAAGCATCCATTTTTCTTTCACCAGATTGTGAACTTGAATGTATTTATTCAGTAATGTATACCATCAATCTTTATGTGTATGCCTTCTTACAGAATAAATAAAATAAAAAAAACATCAAGTGAGTATGCATTTAAGCACATCTCTGAAGTATTATTTTGACATCTTGCAAGGTGATTTTTTATGCAATATCTCAAAATTTGCATAAATGGATTCCCAATAATGGAGTCCCAATAACAACTGTAGTTTAAGCCGAAGACAAAACGTTTGGATTCAGAAGACTCATTTGGACTACTTTTAAGACTCTTTTTAAGGCGCCTCTCGAGTCTTTCTGAAGCTTGAAAATTCATTCATCCTACATTAAATGCATGGCAAAAGCGATCAGCACCTTCTTCAAAACATCTCCCTTTGTGTTCCACTGAAGAAAGTAAGCCATAGTGGTTTGAAATGATATGACCGTGAATGAATGATGACATTTGACTTTCCATCAGAACAAGTTTAGACTAACAGAAAATGGGACTTTATAGAAAAGAACAACATTATCAGTCTCTGTCAATCTGACCGAGGGACCAGATATGAAAGTGAAAGAGACGCAGAATTTGCCAAAAAGAGGAAGACGGATTGAAGGCTGCAGAGATGGAAATCCAACAGAAAGATCGAAACAAGAAGATGAGGAGGAATGAAAGCTCAAGAGTGATGAGAAGACACCAATCAGAGGACAGGAAGTGACAGATATAGAGAGAGACAGAATGACAGAGGGTAAGAGAGCTTGCACCCATCACCCCACTCTGTGTAGGGCTGATTGATGGCTAACAGAGTGAAGGTGACAGGCGTTTCATGTCGGTGATTTATGTCATTCATTGAGACACCATTGCTTGCACTTTTTCACCGTCATTGCACTCCGGCATTGACACACGCGTGACATCCGCGACCTGTAATCTGTTAGAAGACTCAAAGATCTGAGATCGCTCGCACACACAAAAACACACACAAAAAACAAACAGAGATCCTTCCCCCAGAGAAACACACACACACACACACACATCAGTTCAAGCAAACCCAGACACACACACACACACACACATTCAGAGACATAACTCAAAGGGTTTGTATTCAGATGTTCAGATGTAGCTCTGAAGATCTGTTAAGCACAGCCTTTGAGAAAACCTGTCACGGACTAACCATAAAAAAACGCCTTGCTTACATCTCCCTTTCTAAGTCATTGCCATGGCAACAGCGCAGGTGATGGGTCTTGTGACAGTGACTGACAGCTCATAGAGGCCAGCGCTCTGCCACTTAGTTTGAAGCGCATAAACCAATCAGACAAGCGAAATGCGGCTCGTCCACATTCACTGTATACAGCTGCTCATTATGTCAGCTATCAATCAGCTGACAACATTTCAGTTGCTGAAGCCTGGAAAGACATGCATCAATGCAACCAAACAAAGGCAATGAGCAAACGCCAATGATTACAAAAGAACACTGACGATACGCTCTTAATCATTTTCACCCAAATTTCCAGCATCACATAAAGCGCAACTACGAGGACAGACTGTTTCACCCCTCATTACCATGTCCCGTGGCTCTCAGCAAGGCAAGGAAAGCCCGGGCCAGTGGGTAATAAACATCACTCAATCCATCTTACTCTTTGTCCTTGGTCAGGTTGGTGCCAGTGAACAGATCTGGTAATGATGTACTGTGCAAACGCTATGGCATGAGTGACAAGGCTCATTTTCAGGCGAACTGAAGGAGCCCGACGCCTTGAAGCGGGCAAATTAGTCTGCCCAAATGGAACAAACAGCAGTGACAGACATTGCAATTTACTCAATTACAGGCCAGACACATATAGGCTATCCTGTGCACAGATATGATGTAGGATAGAGATATTGAGTCTTTTCTGTTTAAGGAAAGGAGGGGTTTTGAAAGGGACTAAAAGTTTGAGAGAGAATCTGAGGTGAAGGGGGGGGGGGGGGGGGGGGGGGGGGGGGAAATACATACAGGGACATCTTGGGGACTGTGATCAAGTCAAAATACAACATTTATACTCGCTTTACTCATTTTTAATATTCTCATTAAGGAAGGGATGAACGAGGCAAACTACACTATCTTTCAAAAGTTTGGGGTCTGTAATATATATATATATATATATATATATATATATATATATATATATATATTTATTTATTATTTATTTTTTTAATTAAGACTGCATTTAATTGATCAAAAATACAGTAAAACAGTAATATTGTGAAACATTATTACAATTTGAAATAACTATTATCTATTTTATTTTCAAATGTTCTCAGCAGTCATTACTCCAGTCTTCAGTCACATGATCCTTCAGAAATCATATGCTACTTTGGTGCTTCTTACTGAAAAACATTTATTTTACTTAGCAAAAGTAATGAATAAAAGAATAATTCATAAATGTTCTTTCAGAAAAGTTAATAAAAAAAAGAAAGAAAAAAGAAAAATATTACCGATTCCAAACTTTCAAAGTAATGTAAGTAGGTGTTCAGGCAGAAAAGAAAACCAACAAAAACAACATATGAAATATGATTTTCAGAAGCCTATAGTCTAATTAAATTGTTCATACAGCCATAATGAAAACAAATAGTGAAATATTTGCTTTAATTATGCCCTTGTCTACCAAAACAGATGTCAATTTAGTCAGAGTATACTTAAAAAGAAATGAATACAACATTTTTGACTAAATTGAAAGGATATTTTCATATAAAGAGAAAAACTAATTAGCAACAGTCTCATGCATGATGAATTTATGTAAGTCATTACTATGACAACCAATGTGAACCTGTTAACAAATGGACTGCAGTCCGAAAAGGGAAAAATCAGATCTAACTAGCAGACTTAATAATCATTCAGAAAAATCAGGTATTTTCCCTGCAGTGTGAATAAAGCCTTGCAGCTTCGGCATAGCTGTAAAATAGCTAATTCAGATAACGATTCAGTGTGGCGAAGAGTGTGTCTAATTACACTACAGCTATTAGCCATCCACATTTCTAAATCGGTTATACAGAAATAGCTGGACTAAATGTTATTCCTGCTTGGACAGCAGATAAGCTGCTGTAATAATCAGATAACTTGCTGATGTTTGTACCTGCGCAGACAATAATTAGAGGGCATTTCATTTTAATGCTCAAGTGTGTTTTTCAGCACTGTTTGAACTGTCCTGAGTGCAGTCCTCAACTATTATTTGCATGTTCACCTAATAAAAACTGAAATATCCCCAAATGGCAAAAAAGGAGTGATATAAAAGTCTTCTACCAACAATACTAAAAGGAAATCAGCTTTTATGCAGTATTTTTAGGAATGCAGCACGCATCATATGAGACTACATTTTTCAAAATGACAACTGAAGACACATTATAGCTATTTTCCAAAGCAGTTTAGTAGCAAAGAACACTTCTTTGCTCAACATGAAGCAGCAGTCGAAACCCATTTTACTTTCAAAATGGAATGCATTTCTGAGTGAAACAGGATATACAGTGAGGAAGAGGGAGAGGAGGGGGGGGGGGGGGGTAGGGGATAAAAGGATGCGGGTGATGTCAGCCAAAAATAATCACTGCAGAGGCAGTACAAGTTATTACTTTTTTTTTCAAGATTTTTTTTTCTTTGAAATAACATGCATGAATGGATGGAACATGCACAATAACACCAGTAATGTGTATTAAGAAAGTAAATAGGGTCATTTTTGATTTCATATTGACTTTAATGTTTAAATTAGACTCCCAAGCCATTCACGTCTCAAACTCAGGCTCTCGGGTATAACCATGCAGACACAGATGCACACACCAGAATACAAATGGATAAAGTAATTTAAAAAAAAGCCTTTTAGGGGACTGGAAGCGCAATTGAAACAAAAATCTGCCTGGCTCGCCCATTCTTTTTTGGACTCTCTGACCGAGGTCTCCCTGCCCACCCCCCACCCCCCCTTCTCGGATTCTCCAGCTTCAGCTGAATGCACGGCTGATTGAATCTGCCTCTGATTCAGTGAGCTCTCTGCCAGAAAATCAGTCAATTAAAATGGCCAAGGGCCATAGCTCCGCCAACAAGACGGAAAAAACAACAATAACAGTCCGCAGTCAGCACAACAGAAAATCAGCAAAATGAGAGGCAAATTAATAGAGGGGAGACCTCATCGAACAAGGTCTACACAAGGGGAGATGGAGATAAGGAAATGATACACCACATAATCGGGAAGATAACACTGTACAATGATAGCTTTTTGCTTATAACTAGAAGGGAAACGTCAGGCCAGCTGCAGACTGTTCTCAGAGCAATCAGACAATGATTGTCCACTGTACACAATTATTCTAATAAATAATACTGAAAAATTAACAGAAAATTTACTTGATTATTACAGATAAGGTTACAAGCAAGTTCCCTTTCGAGGGAACATCGACAATGTGTTATGTCGCTGACACATTGGGAACACCTTCAGAGGGTGCCGGTGTCTGATACATGTGTGGCTCACGCCAAGCTCCGATTGACCATGGTCAGGTGACATCCCGGAGTATGTGACTACGTTTATATATACATTTATGCAAGATCGACATTCAGATGTTTTGTCTTCAGAAGCTGCATGATGCTACTGTGTGCTCTACCAAGTCTCTAGAAAAGAAAAGAAAAATCTCATTGTTTGTTTGTTAGTCCTAAAAGTAATTTTGCCCATCTTATGTCTTTGTCTGTCTTTGTTAGGAGGGTGTTCTGCCATGCACCCGATATATGATTATGGTCCTTATGGGAGTGGAGCATGCTAGATCAGCTCTCGAGGGAGCTGACTGCCCTCACTGCAAGTCATTTACTGTGAGCTCCGCTCCGCTCTAGCCTCACCCTCTTCAATACAGATGGGAGTCTGACAGCTGTGCCTCGTGGTTTGGGTCCCTCGTCCGCTGAGGCAGCGCGTCGATTCAGATCATGGGGCTCAAAAATGTAGCTCGTAGCGGAGCTTGACACAGGCAGTGCCCTATCTCAGTGGCCTTTCTACGGACTCCGAGGGGCCGATTCCAGATCTGGAAGCTTGCTCTGCGATTTCTTCCAGGCAGGATGAGGATCTGCCGTCAGAGGGGTCCAGTGTGCGGCTGGTGGGCAGCCCTCGTTTTTGAAATCTTACGTGGAGCAGCTCGAGGTCGTCACTCTGACTTAACGAGAAGCGCCTTGAAGCAAGTTTGATGACCATTTTCTCACCAGCGGTCGGGGCCAACTGCCCAAAACAAACCTCCTGTTCTTTCCCGAATTAAATATTGTCGTGGAAAGCCAGTATTCATCCCATGTTTATAGCCCGACGACGTCGGATTATTTGACTATTGTCGGGTTCAATGAGCATGTGTATAAGTCGATACCTTGGGTGGAAGAGATGCTTGCTGGCTATCTATCCCCCACATTGGCTTCCTCATTGAAGAGGCCGGCCTTTCCATCCAGACTTTGCTGTATAACATCTTTGCTGGTTGGCAAGGCTTATAGGCAGCATAAGGGTGGAGTCCTGCACACCATGGCAGTTCTGCAGGCCTACAAGGCTGACCTGTACATGAGCTGGACACCGCTGAGCCCCTGACCCCCGAAGCCATCAAAGAGTTATGTCCGAATTTTTACGTACATCAATACAAGTTATTGCTGGATCTCATGACTGCAGTCGACAATGTGAAACCATCAGGCCTGCTGCACATCAGGCCCTTTAAGTGGTGATTAAAAGATGCATCTTGCATCTGAAGAAATCAACCCACTGTCCACTTTGGTTCTCTCTAAATTATAGCTCCCCTGGGGCTGGATGCCACGGTACAGATGTGGCAGATGCTGCATCTGTACGCCTTTTCCCCTGATTGCTCTGCTCCCGGGAGTCCTGGCAAGGGTTCGTCAGGAAGGGGTTTGCCTACTACTTCCCTGTTCTGGCCGGCCAGAGTATGGTTCACAGACTTAGTGTCTCTCCTGGAAGGCTCTCCTCAGGAGATTCTGACCAGGAGGAACCACCTGCCCCAGGCTGAGAGGACAGTCTTTCACCCCCGGCAAGAGACCTGGAAACTGTGGGTCAGGCTCCTGAGGGGGTTGTAGATACCATTCTTAACTCCAGGGCTCCATCCACTTGGAAGCTGCATGCTTTCTAGTAGTGGTGTCAACAATAATCGATTCGGCGATGCATCACAATGCGGGAAATGCACGATTCAGCTTCGACGTGGCAAAGTGCCATAATCGATTATGTCACTGTTTATTTTCTGGCCTTGAACAATAAAGTTTTGAAGTTTCAATTACTTCCGGGGGCATAATAACAACAATAAAGATGGCTGAGGCGAAGGGAGATGACCGCGATAGACGGGTAATCAAAAACACACCCAAAGCTTGGAAAGCAGACATCTGGGCACATTTCGGATTCTACGAAGTTAATGGGAAACTAGATCAGACTTACGCGGTGTGTAAAACCGGCCACACTAAAATCAAGCAACGTTGGCAATACAACTAACTTCACAAACCATGTTGATCGTTGGCATCCTGAGTTGGCTTCAACAACAACACAAAAAGTCGACACATCCCAGCTGATGAAAAATTTGCCTTGTTGTGTGCAGTAGAATTTTGATGCATCGCAATGCATCGTAGAATCGAATTTAATCGAATCGTTACCTGGTGAATCGTAATCGAATCGAATTGTGAGGGCAGTGCCAATGCACACCCCTACTTCCTAGTAGATTCTTCCCTGCAATACTTGCCACACAGAGATGAAAGATATATCTTTAGAAAGCTCAGAGTGTCTACTTTTAAATGAAAAAAAGAAAACAAACAAATATTCAAAAACAAATATTTACTGTTTATGTAATTCCTATGAAACCAACAATATTCCCTGTCTGACCTTATTATTTTTTAATTTGGCAACGGTAATTGTCTTACGGTAATTGTCCACATGAGCCAATAATATTCCATAGTGAGGAGCGGCTCGATTGCTTCAATAAATGCTCACTGCAAGCACTGTTTGAGTCACTTACGATGCGCATTTGAAAAGCAAAACGCACCAAACATGAAGAACACAGATAAACTATATTTTGGCCCAGTCTTGTGTTTATTGTCTTCATATTCAAAAAGTCAAAGCATTTCTATCTTCTTTTTATCCGGCTACAGATATAACTGTATTATGGATTTCCTGGACCGTCATAAGTTATGTGTGTTTTTAAAGCATAATGTGTTTTTAGTGCTCAATAATGCTCTCACCTCAATATCAAAAAATATTTAAAAAACTGAAGTAAATATGATAATTTTCATTCAGTGAGGGACTGTTGGTTTTTGGATGACTATTACCTGCTCTGCTATCCTGCTTTCAGACAGTGATTTTGCTGGGTGATGGCGGCACAGATGTGCAGTAATGTTGGAAGTGTTTTCATTTGAGTAGGCGACACGTGTAAAATTAATTTTTTTTGTTTACCATTTTTCATCCTCACTTAGCGGCAAAACCGAAATGTCCCCACACCACATATTTGAAAGACGGTGGTGCTTCCACGTACTGCAGCCTCACTTCCCCGTTCGCCATGCAAGGTTAAGCGCCCTTTAGAGCATAGCGATTGGATATTTACTCGGGGGGAGGCATTTCCTCACCTCAGAGCATAGACTCACAGGCACACACTAACAGAGCCAATTCAGAGAGAAATAAAAACCCCACAGAAATTATTTAAATGCAAAACCAAACAAACAAACGTAATTCACAAATGTGTATTGAATCTTAGATGTTGTGGATGTCAAGCAAATTGCAATCATGCTGGTGACATTTATGGCTGTTTGCTGAGAAGATTGTGACCCTAGACACAAAGGCAAGAGGTTTCCAGTTGGGCAGTGTTATTTCAAGAACACTATTGACATATAACTGCATATCATGTTCATTCAAATATTATTTTGATAATGACAGAAATAGGGAGTTGACTTTAAATTACTCTTATGAACATTAGATTGGCTGAAATGTGTGCCCACAGTGGTTCCACTGTGAATGTGTACAAAAAAACTGTGAAAGAAAAAAACAAGATCTTCTCTGTTTGCAGAAAGTGAAATGGACTTTCTCCCTGATTTAATCAGATTATTTAAAAGGAATTTAAGTGATTTTGTGTTTTATTTACTGTGTTGAGTTCTTTTAATAAATAGATAGTTTGTTGAACACTTTGGATAAGGGATTTCTTTCCTAACCTAAAAGTTACAGTTTGGGCCTCATTTGAAGACCAGAAAAAAGTAAGATGGATACATAGACGAACTGTGTCATATGGTGACATGATTGTGTCTTTTAACCCTTAAGAACCCGATGTGACGTGGGTGTCACAAACACTAATGATCATTGGAAAAGGTTTTTTTAAACGATTATACCTCACTTTCAACCCAGGAAGTCCCTAAGGGACATAAGGAACATCCAGGTTCAGTCATGTGACAATGTGTGCATTTTTGTTGCCATGGTAACATTTCCAAAATGGTGGTCTGTCTTGTGTGCACATGTTGCAGTGTCAGCACTTTTTAAAGATGCTTATTTTTGTTACTAAAGGTATGTTTCAACCCATGCAACAATTCTAATGTTTTAATAACATATCCTAGATTACACTTGACTTGATTTTAAAACGTTTCTTGTACAAATTGATATAAAACAAGTTTTGCAAATGTTGTTGTGACATATGTGTCACATCGGGTTTTTAACAGTAAAACAGTAGGTGGAATTTTGATGTGACGTATGTGTCACATTAAGAAAAATGCTAATGAACTGCTCAAATAATTTAGCTGATTCAATTATTTTAGTATTATATATATTCTGCTGCTCAATTCAAAGCATATTTTAAACAAAAAAATGTCAAATTAATAACATTGTTAAAGGGTAACTAAGCCCCTGATCAGAGCCTGACTCCACCCACTGGCAATATTTGAAAAATGCTGTAAAAGTGGGCAGAGCCCAGCGGACGGAGGGGCGTGCACCTGAGACGCATCTCTCTGTAGGCATGGGTGTGGTTAGCTGGTGCCTGCTTACCTCACAGGGCACCACAAATTGAAAATTCAACTGCAGTAGCCACCGTTCAACCTGAAGAGGACAGCACTCAGATGTTTTTACACCATATATTGTAGAATTAAAACACTTTATACCCAAATGTCTAAAAAATGACTTGAATCAATGAACAGCAATAATAAAGCCCCAGTCTTACAGATCATTAACTAAAGAAAGTTGGTTTAGGGTTTACCCTTTTATGAAATGTATTTTGAAAATATGTTGCATACCTGTAACTAAAACAGCTATGCAACATATGGTACAAAACACCATATTTATTATTATTCAGTTTGCACATTTTCGCGTTGTGAAAAAATAATCAAAAAATGTATTTCTGGTTAAACCGTATACCTGAAAAGGTAGAATTTTGCAATGTTATTGCACTACATGCATGTTCAACATGTTGACCTCCGGTGTGAGGTAGTTATTTATTTTTATTCATTTTGCACATTTTCGAGTTGTGAAAAAATAATCTAAAAATGTATTTATGATTAAACCGTATAACTGAGAAGGTTAACTTTTGAAGTTACAAAACAGTTGTTGTAAAATGTAATGGTCACAGTTGTGTGGTTTTGAAATATGTGGCAAAGCAAATAAAATGCAAAAACTATTACTTCTGAAATTTTTTTTATTTTATTTATCTTCACAGAAAAGTAATAATTTAGAAAATGTTGTGGAAAAGAAAATAAACAGAAAAAAAATGTTATTTAGCAAGAAAACTGACCAAATTATTTTTTTTCCAAATGCATCATAAAAGCCCAATGTGACATATATGTCACATTAAAAATGCACCATAAACGCCCAATGTGACATATATGTCACATTACAGATCTTTGACAAGGAGTGGTTGTTTTTAAAAAACAACGGCAGAAACATGTTTTAAGTGGTCCAATTAGTCTGTTTTATATGCCCCATAATTTTCCTATAAGGGGAAATTGGTCCGGGTTCTTATGGGTTAAAAGTGAGAATAGGGTTTGCCCGTTATGGGTGATGACAATATAATGTGTCTAGCGTCACTTGCTTATGGTAGAGAAATGAACATTCAATTCACGGGCAACAGCTCTGGTGGACATTCCTGCAGTCAGCATCCCAATTCCACGCTCCCTCAAAACTTGTGACGTGTGGCATTGTGCTGTGTGATAAAACTGCACATTTTAGAGTGGACTTTATTGTGGCCAGCCTAAGGCACACCTGTGCAATAATCATGCTGTCTAATCAGCATCTTGATATGCCACACCAGTGAGGTGGATGGATTACCTTGTCAAAGGAGAAGTGCTCACTAACAGATTTAGACAGATTTGTGAACAATATTTGAGAGAAATAGGCCTTTTGTGTACATAGAAAAAGTCTTAGATCTTTGAGTTCAGCTCATGAAAAAAGGGGGCAAAAACAAAAGTGTTGCGTTTACAATTTTGTTCAGTATATCCCTAAGTGGAGTATTCATTTCAGTTAAACTATTTTCACTACTACTTGCAGAATGAAATTCCTTTAAGACTTGTTCCACGTGCCGTACACTTACACATAACAGCCTATTGCACATACTGTACATATATTACACAATATAGCTAATACAAATACAAATGCAAATTATACACATACATAATATGAACTACAATGCTAAACACAGAGTGTGAGTCACAATCATGTAGCTAAATGTAAAACACTGTTTTGAAAAAAAAGGCCTACTCAAAGAAATACATACACTGTTACTGTTGAAGCCTCTTATTACTTTTCTTGATGGTTTCTTGAGTGTTCAATGTTATTGTGCTGTAAACTGGATGGAAAAGATTGGTTATAAAAAGCTTCGTTGAGCAAACAGTGAGGAACTTCTTCATTTATTTGTGCGTCATTTTACTTAATTGAACGATCCACCTGCATGTCTCTGCTCAGCCATGGTGCCTTGATCTAGAGACCTACGCGGGACGGATTTTTCTATCCCGCTCCCGAAAAATATATGTTACCTTCTTCTTCCAGCAAAAGTATAAATATATATTTTTTGTGTGCGTCCATGAAATAGCCTACTTTCAAGTTGTGTCACCACAACCTACACCATCAGTATAAATGCTCCCGATAATTTATTTGTCAAATTATAGCATCAACATTCAAAAAACACTGTTAATTTAACAGTGAAGCAAGCAGGCGACTGCGTGCATGGTTTGGCATGACAGCTACCTTAACAATTCCTAAAAAGCTGACATCTCAGTTCATCGCGATCTCACAAAGCTCTGTTATTATCAATGAAGCGGACTGCACAATGAATCTTTCATAATGTCTACTCTTTTGTTATAATCTGCATGTTGGATTTGCCAACATGCAGAATTCAGCACTGAGCAACATCTGATTGGCCATTGCATTCAAGAAATCAACACACGTCTGTGATTGGCTACATTGCACAACACTGCAAAAACATGTTATAAATAAATAAATAAATACTCTGCCTGTAGCCTATAACGTTTTTATTTTGATTTAGTTGTTTTTGCTGATTTTGTGCTACAGATGAATAACAATTTATTTATTTTTAGATGTTTAATTTTTAGATATTTCAATTTTGCGGGAGTACCGCAAATCGTTTTATTCTCCCGCAACCCGCACACACAAGTACCTTACCGCCCGTGCCCGCACATCAAATCTAGTCCTTTGCCACACTCTGTTGCTTTGGGTCCCGCGGGAGTGCAAGTCTCTACCTTGATCTGTGCCTCGAGCAGATGACGTAACTTTAAGGGAGGCGTAGCCAGACCCGTTTTACACGACCCAGTCCCTTTGCCCAATACTTTATTTTTCTTTCACAGAACTATTATTTTCTTTTGCAATGCTTTATTGATTTGCAAATATATGTGGCATGGATTTGACTCATTATTTCAGCTGTCATTGATTGTTTAAATTAATTATATATTTACACTCACCTAAAGGATTATTAGGAACACCATACTAATACTGTGTTTGACCCCCTTTCGCCTTCAGAACTGCCTTAATTCTACGTGGCATTGATTCAACAAGGTGCTGAAAGCATTCTTTAGAAATGTTGGCCCATATTGATAGGATAGCATCTTGCAGTTGATGGAGATTTGTAGGATGCACATCCAGGGCACGAAGCTCCCGTTCCACCACATCCCAAAGATGCTCTATTGGGTTGAGATCTGGTGACTGTGGGGGCCATTTTAGTACAGTGAACTCATTGTAATGTTCAAGAAACCAATTTGAAATGATTCTAGCTTTGTGACATGGTGCATTATCCTGCTGGAAGTAGCCATCAGAGGATGGGTACATGGCAGGGGCGGACTGGCCATCTGGAGCACCGGGACTCTTCCCGGTGGGCCGCTGGCCAATGTGGGCCGGCCCGGTACACATATAAAAATATATATATATATAAAAAATGATGGAAATCATAATATTACATTTCTTTTCTACGCAAATGGATGAGGGAATCGATCGCGCGGGCGCGGCCGACAATGAGTGTGTTTCGTGTGCTTCGTGTGCATGCATGTGAGTGTATTGCCCTCCCTCCCTGTTAAGTTTGGTCTACTCCATTGCGTATCTTGAAACACGCCCTCTTTCACGTCCTGGAAACACAGCAAGCCAACGCCGATGATCTAGCGCAGATGAAAGCCGACTGTGTTGTCGCCTCGCAAAAACACTGCAAAAACACACCGAGAGAACTACAGCCGACTGTCAGCTAGAATGCGCGTTCTACTGCGCCTGGGTGTAAATAAGACAACTGTCTATTTCTGCAGATAAATTCATCTATATTCGTAATTCAAAAAGAGAAACTGACGCTGCTGGCTGCAGATACACACCGTAAACAAAGCAGTGCGTGCTTACCGTTCTGAATATCAATCCTGCTAAACACTTTCTTTATTCCACTCCTCTCATGTTAATATTTAAATATTCGCCAAGGAACACTCAGGTAATATGACGTGACATTAGAACAGCCTTCTATCCAGTCCCTCCAGGATTTCACGATTTTTTTATGTGATTTTTGCGATCAAAATGACTGATTTTGTGGTGGTAATTTCCAGAAATTTGTGAAAAAATTTGCGATTTTTATATTTTATAATTAGGACATCACATTTACCATATATTATGTCAGATGCCCAATAGTCATACATGACACAAATCACAAACAAACTGCATAAAGCTTGTTTATTTGGTCTAATCAAATTTTTTTAAATTGTGCTGTAGCCTATTGTTGTTGCTTGATTAACATTAACAACAGCAGGTAAATTAGGTTACTGTCACTTTAAGATCTACTAGAGTAATGACAAACGGGGCGGCAGAAGCTCAGTGGTTCATGTAGGTTGTCTGCGAACCGAAAGGTTGGTGGTTCAATCCCCGGTTCCACCTGACCAAGTGTCGAGGTGTCCATGAGCAAGACACCTAACCCCAGCTGTCTGTGTGTGTGTGTGTGTGTGTGTGTGTGAGACACCTGACCCCGGCTGCTCCCGACGAGCTGGATGGCGCCTTGCATGGCAGACACCACCGTCGGTGTATGAATGAGTGTGTGAATGGGTGAATGTGAGGCAAATGTAAAGCGCTTTGGTGGCCATTCGGTCTGTGAAAGCGCTATATAAATGCAGTCCATTTACCATTTACCAAACGTCCCAATCAGTTATTACTGATTGTTTTACATAAATACTTGCCAAGATGAATATTTTGAAGTAATTGTAGCTATGTGTATTTGTTCAAGCGCTATAAAGAGAATTCAATATTCGAACTAGGCCGACAGGCGGTGACACGCAGTCAGTCAGTCAGTCAGTCACACACACACACACACACACTCGACTGGCTGAAATTAGTTCTCTTTCACGGTATACTGCGCTTTTAATAATTCTTTTTAGTACCATCGAGCATATCATACTTTTTGTTATGTCATTCAATCATGTTAAACGCGTTAATAAGTTTGCCGTACTGCCTGATGAAAACCTGGGCGCTTATGTGAGAGGGCAGGAGAGACGCATTTTCTTTTGCCATGTTTCTGAGAGACCGCTCACAGACATCACGCGTGCGCAACATCTATTCTGTACCCACGTAAAAATGCATTGAAACTTTAATTAACTAGAGATATTTCAATTGGGTGATTATAATTTAATGTTTTGTTAGGTCTTTTTTTTGAATTTTTGTGATTATTTTGCGGTTAAATTAGGAATTATGCAGGATCGCCAAAAAATGCGACATTTTGTTGATTTTGCGTTATATTCAGCGATCGCAGAATCGCGAAAAACTGGAGGGACTGTCTATCTGTGCTGTTTTGACTTCTTTGCTCTCTGTTTTGCTATTATACTCGTGCAGTGCACTGACTCGTTCACTATGCTGAACAGCCAATCAGAGTTCCCTCTTTCACCGACATGTCGAATCGGCCGAAAAAAAGCCGAAGAGGACCAATTGCAGCCGACGGTTAAAAAAAGCATTAGAGGTAGATGCTGTGAAATGCTTCAAATTAACAGATTATACATTTGGCGCGAAGAGTAGCAGTTCAACAGGCTCTGATGGCTCTAGCTCCCCCTGACTAGCTGATATGCTGTCTTTCTTGATCGTTTTATATTAGCCTAATAATGTTGTGTGTTCCTCTGTTTGTTTCCCTTTGGTTTTACAAATATGACCTAATATATGTTGTGTTACTTAAAATAAATGTTTAAATAGCATTTATTTTTGTATTGTGTTATATTTTTATGCTATAAGTGGTGTTAAAAAATATTCTGCACATTAATGAGCCAATGTGTTATGATTTGGGATGTGGTGGGCTGCTGTGGGCCAGAAAGTCCAGGGCCACTTTTTGGTCCCAGTCCGCCCCTGGTACATGGTGGCCATAAAGGGATGGACATGGTCAGAAACAATGCTCAGGTAGGCCGTGGCATTTAAACGATGCCCAATTGGCACTAAGGGGACTAAAGTGTGCCAAGGAAACATCCCCCACACCATTACACCACCACCACCAGCCTGCACAGTGGTAACAAGGCATGATGGATCCATGTTCTCATTCTGTTTACGCCAAATTCTGACTCTACCATCTGAATGTCTCAACAGAAATCGAGACTCATCAGACCAGGCAACATTTTTCCAGTCTTCAACTGTCTAATTTTGGTGAGCTCTTGCAAATTGTAGCCTCTTTTTCCTATTTGTAGTGGAGATGAGTGGTACCCGGTGGGGTCTTCTGCTGTTGTAGCCCATCCGCCTCAAGGTTGTGCGTGTTGTGGCTTCACAAATGCTTTGCAGCATACCTCGGTTGTAACGAGTGGTTATTTCAATCAAAGTTGCTCTTATCAGCTTGAATCAGTCGGCCCATTCTCCTCTGACCTCTAGCATCAACAAGGCATTTTCGCCCACAGGACTGCCGCATACTGGATGTTTTTCCCTTTTCACACCATTCTTTGTAAACCCTAGAAATGGTTGTGCGTGAAAATCCCAGTAACTGAGCAGATTGTGAAATACTCAGACCGGCCCGTCTGGCACCAACAACCATGCCACGCTCAAAATTGCTTAAATCACCTTTCTTTCCCATTCTGACATTCAGTTTGGAGTTCAGGAGATTGTCTTGACCAGGAAAACACGCCTAAATGCATTGAAGCAACTGCCATGTGATTGGTTGATTAGATAATTGCATTAATGAGAAATTGAACAGGTGTTCCTAATAATCCTTTAAGTGAGTGTATTGTTGCTCTGTTTTTTTATTTATTTTACGATTCTTTTAATTTGCGGAATTTTTTTATATCTTTGTACTTTTTTTGCAGTTCTGTATCCTAGTTTGCAAAACTTTATTTTCTTTTGCAATACTTTATTGTTTTGCAAATATATGTGTCATGGATCATGCCTCCATCTATTCACAATCTCCCACAGACACTTTTTCAAAACAAACCGCATCATCTTAGTGGTAAAGAGGTTTCCCATCACAATATTGCATCACAATGACTATAGCTACATTGTTCCCTTTGAGAGGGTGTTGATGTCAGATGTCAAGGTCATCCAAACAGCCACAAACCAAAATGCCAGCATGAATGAGCCACTTGATTTAGGAGGCTGTTGTGTTTTCTATCTCTTTACATGAGTTCAAGAACTTATTGAACAACATAGCATTCAACAATCATGAAAAGATAGCATTGCTAACAAAAATCTACACTTGCACTAAAGTTTCTCAGCCTATAACAGCTTCAGGCAAGCATGGTCTACAAGTGGACATATTGTCCCTCTGTCAACAATCAAGGTGTCAAGAACACAGTGGTTGAGTGATACTATACAGTTCTAGTAAAATATGGTAACACATTTAAGATAATACATTTTGGGGTTGATACAATTTTTTCTGTCTTTGAAAGAAGTCTCTTCTGCCCACCAAGGCTGCTTTTATTTGAACAAAGATACAGTAAAAACAGTAATATTGTTACCATATTATTAACATTTAAAATTACTGTTTTCTATTTTAATATATTTTAAAATGTCATTTATTCCTGTGATGGTAAAGCTTAAATTTCAGCAGCCATTATTCCATTCTTCAGTGTCATATGATCCTTCAGAACTCATTCTAATATGCTGATTTGGTGCATTTCTCATTATTATTGGCTAATTTGATATAATATGGATAATTTCATGTGCACATAAAGTAAATGTTTATGTTATCGTATCTGTTAAAGTTAAAGTTAACTCTTTACCCACCATTGAAGGAATTTTCCGTCATTTGTGAGAAAGCACTTCCCCGCCATTGACGGAATTTTCCGGCTTTCCGTGTTTTCACTCTTATGCGGTAGGGGGCGCTATAACACATTTTCTGAAAGAGTACTGAATCTCCAGATCAAAACACTCATTCGTTCATTTCCTATGGAGATTCGCAGACTGCATGCGAATGGGTCCGAAACGGGTCCGACCGAGTGGGGTGCGAAGAAAATCGTGTCCGTTGGTCATCCGGATGCGTTAAAAAAATTTAACTCTTGCGAAAAGCTACAGACGGTTCCTATCCGACAATTCCAGCGGAGGTTACCGTTGCTATTAGGGGTGGAGCCGAACCCGAATACGGTATTCGGAAAGGTACAAATAACGTGTTTTTTACGAATAGTTAATTTCGAACAAATACTTAAAAAAATATTTGTATTCGGGAACAAGAAAAACTTTATATCAAAAAGCTGCGTTTCCTCACAAGACCGCAGTGCATGCACGGATGAGTGAGTGAGTGACGTTAAGGAAGAGGTGACTGACACAGGCTGCTCCACAGACACAGCAACAGAGAGGGCTCGGCTGAGCGAAAAAACACTTAACTGCATCACTGTTTTTGTTGAATAGATTTTTGTACCTTAACTGGGTTCTGGAGGCAGTATATAACTTTCGGGAAGCGGATCTGATCGGGAGATTATTCCATTACGCTGCATTATTGACGTCTGCAGTCGAGTGCTCTCATGTTCGCTCTGTTTACGTAGCTCTGTTAGCTCAGTAATTTAGACAATAGGCTGTTGACAGAGTAACGTTAACGTTCGGTTAAAAAGGTAAAAAAAATGCTTGTGTAGTTGTGTCGAATTGTATATACTTGTGGGAGTTATATGGTACGCAGACATCCCAAGTCTCTATTGATAGCGGCTCCCTGAAATTAGTTCAAATCTCCCGGAATCTAACGCGCATGCGAGACAGAACATACCGTACTGTGCTCCAAACCGTGTAGCGCGCGCACGGAAGAGAGGGAGAGAGCGAGAGACTTTGCGTGTGTGGGTCTTGGTCTACCCGCTTCCGACGGTTTTCACTGTGTAGTACGACGTCCGTTGGGGGCATATTGCGTATTACGGAGCTGATTTCAACTGCCAGTGTGAAGGCGGCGTTAGGGGTGCTGGATGTAGTCTTTGACAAAAACGCGATTTTATCAGCTTTTTGCTTAAAAAGTTGCTTTTTTTATGAAACTTACCCACATTCAAGTGTTGATAAAAAAAAAGAATGCATGAAGCTAGAATAAAACTGTTTTATTCTAGCTGACAGAATATCCTAATTGAAGATAGTTAACTTCACATCAGCAACATAAATTCATCAACTAACCATTCAGAGATGTCCTGTTGCATTCTACATGTGGTCACTTATTATTGAGTCTCTCCATCTTTGACTGACTCCGTTTTAACATTAAAGGGAGAACAGTTTCTGTCATTTTAGTGTGTCTGCGTGAGGTAATCGCAGCTGCTACCCATAGACTGTAAAAAAAAAAAATGGATGTAGTGTCCGTGATGTCACCCGTAGGTTTCTGAAGAGCGTTTTTGAAGCCTAAAGTGGGCGGGGCCTCTTGTCACTACCGGATAAAATAAAATGGACAAAGAGGCGGGACGTGGGTGGAGCTGAGGTGCTAATGTTATATGCTACTGGCCTCGCGCTAACGTGACAGCTGTTTGAAGAAGTAAAGCCAATAGTTAAAGTTCATGTTTTTGCCCTTCGAAATATTATAATAGTTAAAAGACGTAACTAAAAGTGAGACTGTGTATCGTGATGTATTATTATTCTGCTATAAAAATGTATTATCATGCAGTAACTTACAATATTGCTCTGAGCTTGTGCGTGTGGCACTGATTAATGCGCATACATGTCAGTCAGCATGGCATCGCACCGCACGTCAAGTTCGTAAAGAGCTTTATTCAGTCCATTTTAATCTGATATCTGATTTTGGCCGCCTCTCAATTTCTCAAATGGGTTAAACCAAAGATATTATCTCAGAAGTTCAAGTAAATGCACTAGAAATCCGCGCTCATTCAAGGGTGTGCATCTACTGCATGGACGGAGAGAAACCACTGTCACTTGCAGGATTACATCTGACGGTACTTTTTATTTAACACTAAAAAGATAAATAAGCATATCTGTTCCGTGAGAGCAACAGTACCGCATAACGAGTGTGGTCTCTATATCTATAGACGTTTTTAGCAACAAAATTGTCAGACATCCATCCATTAACGTTAGTGCATGCGAGGAAAACAACTGGAAATACAGCGTTGGTTATTCTCTCCATACTCGACAACAACGGAATCCAATGGCGTGGGCGAAGGTATAATGCGTGTATTAAATTGTATGAAATAATCCCGAAAAAAGCACAAACACGGCAGCGATGGCAAGTACAGCAGCTGCTGGAATTAGCTGAGAGTGACGTTAACAGACAGTAGACAAACGGCTAGCAGTGACAGCAGCCGCAATCCACCTGTCACTCAAGTGGCCACGCCCTTAATTATGCAGGCTTAATATAATTTAAACGGATGACTTGTAAAAAAATTCACCCCCCTCACAGTTGTCATGAAGGGCAAAATAAGCTATAAAGACCAAAACCACTTTTTGCTCCAGGCTGTAAACATGTTTTTTTCTGCTGGAAAGTTGGGTATTTTAACATGGGGGAGATGCAGATTTCACTCACTTTTGCAGCCAGCCTCAAGCGATCAGTAGATAAATTGCAGTTTAATTCACTTCCGTGTTGGTTTCAAGAGAGAGACAGGGAGGTTGCCGCTTGCTGCTAACACACACGAGCTCTTGAAACCCCGCCCTCTGCAGCAGCTCATTTGCATTTAAAGGGCCAGGCACAAAACAGTGCGTTTTTGCAAACCCTCAAAAAGTGACAACTTGAACATGCTATATAAAAATATCTGTGGGGTATTTTGTGCTAAAACTTCACACACACACTCTGGGGACATCAGAGACTTATTTTACATCTTGTGAAAATGGCATTTTACCACAAAAGCAGAGGATCTGTTCTTTCTTTTGATATATTGCATGTGCGTGTACTTTGGGTATGAGCACAAAATTTTGCGCAATATGCGCAATCCCTCGTCAAAATTCAAGCCCTGTAACACCAACAATATTCATCTAGAGCAAATGAAACGAGTGAGTGAGGGGAGGCAAGTTTGTATGTCAACTCACTGTCGGTAGAGATGAGCGAGCGAGAAAGCTCAGCTGGTATACGAGTAATGGAAAATATGGTACAGTATGTGGAAAATGAGTATTGGAAGCGTTTCAGATATTTCAGTATCGATATGTACTGAAAAATCAATATTCTTGACAACACTATATTTCACGTATTTCAGATGCCTTTTTAAAGTCTACAAATGAAAAATGTATGTATTATATATCAAATTCAATATATTTTCGCCCATTACAACAGCTGTCAGCTGAAAATGTTTTGCCATCACCTTGGCATTTGTTGCACTGTATTTCATTCTTGTCATACAGACACAGCAAGATTCTGAGCTGAAAGCATTGGTACATTTTAGGAAGTGCCAGATGTGAACATGCTGTTAGTGTGGATGCGAACCCATGGCAACACACCGGAAATATGCAGAGCAGGGATTTTGGAAAAATATTACATTAATTAACGTAAACTAGTATTATATTTTAAAACGTTTCCTGCTTACGGACGAATACAGTAGAAACAACAGGCCTCCATTGTCACGTTCCTCACGGGGTCATGGGATGAGGCTGAAGCAGTGTTGTTTTCGTCAACGATGACGATAACGAAATGATTTCGTTGACGCACTTTTTTTTTATGACGATAACGTGACGATGACTAGCTAAAAATGGCTCTAAGGTGACTAAAACATGACGAGACGTTTTCGAGTTTTCGTTGACAAGACGAGACGGAACGAAAATGATTATAAGTCTGACGTTCACAATCACAAGCATGTCATTTCTGCCTATTTTGCGTGAAATCTGTCTGTTTTGAGCTAAAAAACAGTATCAGCAATGCTGCCGCTTCCTTGTTTTGGGTAGGCTATACCCATGCCGCCGCGCGCACCAGATTCCACACAACACACCTGCGGCTAGTCACTCACCACACATCTTCGAAGGACCACGGCAGCGATCGAAGCCAATAGACGGGCTTGGTGGTCGGAAACGACGAGATGATTTATGGACATACTTTCAGTTTCAGTATAGTCCAGCGGTTCTCAAAGTGTGGGGCGCGCCCCACTGGCGTGACAGGTCTCCTTCAAACGGGAGGAAATTTTCCGTTTTATGCCTTTGTATCTTTATTCGCTCATGGCGTCCGCATTGTCAACTTCATCTTTGCTGCGAAACCGAAAACTCCAGTTTATTAATAAACAATTAAATGTCCCCTTGCTTTTTTTTTTTACACATTCATAATCATTACTTTTGCCGGTTCTTTGTGGCAAGCTTTATGCGTGCCGTCGTGCGCTTGAGTACGGCTATAACGCTCATTATCCTGTATAGCCTATTTAAGTAATTAAATTAATATAAAGGGGCGATTTGTCCACTAATGGCTTAAATGAACAACTACTAGTCGACTAGAATAAAAACTTTAGTCGGAGGCAGCTCTTATTCCACATATTCTCGAACCAGCAGGCCATTCTGTGTTGAGCGCGCGAGCCTGAGCTGAATGAGCGAGCCGAGGAATATTCAGAAATGCGCTCTCCGCTCATGCTCTGATCGGAACAAAGGAATATTACAATAATTAATCATTAGTTTATATCTTATACACTGCCCATACACTAACCATCATTTTAATCCCATATCAACCACAGTATGTTATGTCTATTTTATCTATTTTAAAAAAAAAATCACGTTTTTATGTGTAGGCTAAAGGCAGAGAGCTGTGTGCATTCTTCTTCCCTTTGCCACATCATATCTCTGTGAGATGGGCTTTTCAGCTTCACTGAAAACAAAGTACAGATCTCAGCTGAACATTGAGCATGACTTTTGAGAAATTGTGCAATGCAAAACAGGCTCATTGCAGCCACTAATGCAGGGATAAATAGACCTGTCTTGCCAAATGGATTTCTATTCTTTTCTCTTTTTTTAACAGATTGCAAAGTGGCACTTTTATTTCTTTTCCATTTTTGAACTTGATACAAATTGACACAGCTGCACTTTTATTTTCTCTAATTTTTAAAGACTAATTTTTTTTTTTACTAAAATTGACTAAAACTTGACTAAAACCTTTTTTTGTTTTCGTCGACTAAAACTTGACTAAAACTATTAAGTTTATAAGTGACTAAAATGTGACTAAAACTAAAAAGCATTTTCGTCCAAAAGACTAAGACTAAGACTAAAACTAAAAGGGCTGCCAAAAACAACACTGGGCTGAAGGGTGGTATATGGAGATAAGGAACTCACACAGGCTGCGAGAACTCCGGAGGCTCATCGTTGACGTTGGCCATACGAAGACGCACAGTGGCCGTGCCGGTTCGGGGCACCTCACCCTTATCCACCGCCATCACTACGAATTCATACAGGTGGTTGAGCCTCTCATAATCCAGAGGGCCTGACGGGAATATGGTGCCATGGGCTGAAATGGTGAAATCTGGACTAAGCGTGTAGTATGTGATATCTGCATTCTGCTCCGAATCACAATCACTGGCTGATACTGCAAAAGAGAAAGAAAAACAGGACATGGGTGTTAAAACAAAAAAGCTGCACTATGAGAAGTGCACAATCAGCTAATAGGATCAATCTTTATTTGAGCTTCCCTGTGTAAATAGCTTGGGCATAATGCGCTTGTCAAATAAACGACTAGAACGGTTATACATGACTGGAAATCATAAGATCCCAAGCTGTGAGTCTTATTGCATCTGACAACTACAGTAAAATGCAATGCCGTTCAATAAGGTGTGAGCCTGTTTCAAATGAACTTCAGAATAAGGCACTGCATACACAGTAGCTGCTTTTCACATCAACTCAACTAGTGTCGACATAAGGGGGTAAACATTTCTCAAGCCGAGGTCCAGTTTTCCTGATTCTGCACTTTAGGAAGCCCAAAGTTTTTGCTGAATTGTATATTACACATTTTAAGTTATAAACTTATAAGCAACATTATAAACATTAAGCATTATAAACAACATATCCAAATAAATAAATAAATGTTCGACTCAGACAAAAAACTGCAGAGACATCTATTTTTGCTAAACAATAAAAAAATATTATTTAAAAAATGTAAAAAAAAAAAAACTGAAATACAAAAACAATATTTACCTGAAATATTGCCTAATTTGATATATGGAGGCAAAACTGGATTTAAGGACGGTAAGCGGTAACACTATTTCGATAGTCCACTTTAGACATTGTAACAACTATAAGAAACTTTGCAACTACATGCCAACTACCAGTCATTAGAGTATTAGTAGATCATCTGAGTAATGTCTGCTAACACTTTATTGTGATGCTCCTCCAACAGACATTCTACTGACTATAAGGGCTGCACGACGTATCACTTTAGCATTGATATCGCGATGTCATGTATAGGGATCGTAGTTGATCGGTGATCCGTACAGGCCAGCTGCTCCCCGATTCAGAACGCATGTGAGTTGCGGATTATTTGCAAAGTTTATCATTTGCATGTGTTTTTAAGTCGAATCAGCCATCAAGTGCAAGAGGACTCGCGCACTGTTTTCTGTGCGCACACACATAGCCGAGCGGACAGCACGTGAACACCCAATTCAGTTATCTTTCTTTTGAGCTTAAACGGACACGTGCACGCAAAATGAAGTCAAAATGCCTGTCTCGGCGAGTATCCTCGTGAACACAGTTGGTTATGTGTAGTAAACTGAGAAAGAAAACGAATTCGTGTCATTTATATTAGGCCGTAGGTCCGTGGATTCATCTGAAAGGGACAGCAGCCAAACATACATGCAGCTCTTGTGTCACCAATGGTGATCAAACAACAAAAGAGAAAATGACTTGTAGCTTTAACAAAGACAAATTGTATTAATTAATTAATTATATTAGTTATATTTCATTTAGAAAGTGAATAGTGTTATTTTTACATTTGATTATTCAATTGTTGTACCTGAATACTGTTAGATTTACCTGAAAAACAAAGCACTGCTTATTTCAATTGTATCTTCCTTCTATTGTATTCATCTATGCTCTAATTTGTTTATAATTTTCTATGCAGATTCACTCCTCTACAAAATCACCCCAATTATTATAGAATGATTATTTCTTTTCAAATAGAGCTATTCAAATCATCTGGTGAAATTGTTTTTATATCACAATAATATATCGCAGAAAAACAAAATATCACAATGTACGTTTTTTCCAATATCGTGCCGCCCTAACCCGAACCCTAACACAGAGCTGCCAACTCTCACGCATTGGCCGTGAGACACACGCATTTGATTGGTTTCACACGCTCACACGCCACACCCCCGATTTCTCACGCTGAAGTGTCAACCTGGGGTGCATTTCCCGAAAGCATCGTTAGCCTACTATGGTCGCAAGTTCCATTGAACTCTATTGGAACTTGCGACCATAGTTGGCTTTGGGAAACACACCCCTGGTCGGTCAAATGCCTGGAAGATGAGTTTATCTATATATCTACCTGTTGAGCCACTCGTGATCGACTATTTATGGCGCAAATTAGTTAAAATCTCCCTGAATCTAGAGCGAGCGCGCACACGAGAGAGAGATTGCACTCCAAAACGCGTAGAGAGACCCAAGCAGCCACCCCACCCCAAACAGTTCATTACATGTATCAACAAGTGAAAACCGTCCATAGTTGTGAAAACGTACTCGGTTACCTAACGTAACCTCGCAACGTAAGCCTGCGCACAAGCATGTGGGCAGATCATACACATTTTTAGACTGACAGAAGTCTAGACTGCAAGGCGGGAACTTCCATGTTATAGAATCTCACAAATGTAGACGGGGAGGCCCAGCCCGCCGCCATACAGATGTCGTGAATTGAAATTCCACTGGACCATGCCCACGACGAGGCCATGCCTCTTGTGGAATGAGCCCTGATGCCCAGAGGGCATTGCAGACCTTTTGACACATAAGCAGGAGCAATAGCGTCCACTATCCATCTGGATAGGGACTGTTTCGAGGCGGCGAGACCTTTGGCACGCCCAACAAACGAAACGAAAAGCTGTTCGGAGCGTCTGAAAGGGGCAGAGCGCGTAACGTAAGCTCTCAGTGCCCTAACGGGGCAGAGGCTGTCGCTGCTCTCGCTGTCGGATGCTGGCAGAGCCGACAGAGAAATGACCTGCGCTCTGAAGGGAGTGCCAATCACCTTTGGGACATAGCCATGTCTTGGTTTGAGGATGACTTTAGAGTCATTCGTACCAAACTCAAGGCACGCTGCGCTAACAGATAGCGCATGTAAGTCCCCCACACGTTTGACTGATGACAGAGCCAAAAGAAAAACGGTTTTGAGCGAGAGGTATTTTAGATTCACTGAATCTAATGGTTCAAAGGGATACATCTTTAGGGCCTCTAGGACCACGGAGAGATCCCAAATAGGAACCGAAGTGTGGGCGCGGTGGGTTCATTCTTCTGGCTCCTCTCAGGAAGCGGATGACCAGCTCGTTCCTTCCTAGCGACCGGCCTTGCTTCGACTCAGCGAAAGCTGCAACTGCCGCCACGTAAACTTTGAGTGTGGAAGGGGACCTGCCCTTATCCAACAGCTCTTGAAGGAAACCGAGCACATGCGAGACCTCACCCGTACGTGGGTCCAGATTTTTGTCGGTGCACCATTTGGAGAACACAGATCATTTAGACGCATAGAGCCTAAAGGAAGCTCTAGACGGCGTGATCGTGTTTATAACTCCTTCTGGCAGGACAACGGGTATCCATTGATCAACCATACGTGCAGAGACCAGTGCTCTGGATGGGGATGCCAGATCGAGCCGCGGGCTTGAGAGAGGAGGTCTCTCCTCACCGGAATCGGCCGTGCTAGTTCCGGGAACCATGTTTGGTTCTCCCATCGCGGGGCTATAAGGAGCACCGGGCTGCGCGATTCCCTGATTCTCTTGATTACCTGTGGTAACATTGAGATTGGAGGGAAGGCGTACAGCGGGCGGCTGGGCCAGAATTGGGCCAGCGCATCCTCGTTCTTTGAGAAGAACACTGGGCAATGAGCGTTGTCCTTTGACGCAAATAGGTTGACTTCCGCTCTGACAAAGAGGCGCCGTAACAACTGGACTGTTTGGGGGTGTAGAGACCACTCCCCGGGGGGGATATTGTCCCTGGACAGTCTGTCTATCGTTCAGGATCCCTGGTACATGCGTCGCTCTCAGCGAGCGCAGGAAGCACTGGGCCCAAACGAGGAGGCGTTCTGTCAGATCGCAGAGGCTCCTGGATCTGATACCGCCCTGACAGTTCACGTAGGACACAACGGACATGTTGTCCGAGCGGACTAGAACATGTTGGGACGGGAAGAAGCGCTTCAGCGCGTTCTCGACCGCCAGCATCTCCAGACAGTTTATGTGAAGGCGTCTCTCTCGGTCTGACCATAGGCCAAAGACCGGTCTGCCCTCGAAAAGGCCGCCCCAACCTGAGTTGGAGGCCTCTGTCGAGATGACCTTTCGGTGCGAAATCACTCCCGATCGTCACCCCCTGCTGGTACCAATCGGCCGCTAACCAGGGCTGCAGAGCTGAAATGCAGCTCTGAGACACTCTGATCCGCCTGTAGCCGCGCGTCCATGCTTGGCGAGGTACGCGGGAGTTCGACCAGCGTTGTAGTGGGCGCCGTAAGCCCAGCTAAAGCACTGCTGCAGCTGAGGCCATACAGCCCAGCATCCTCTGAAACATTTTCAGGGAGGCGGTTTTGCCCTTCTGGAAAGATGCGGCTAGGTATATATGGGATTAATATCCTGCCATGATTCAAAACTGAAAATAAAGTTCTGAAAGGTTGAAACTAAGTGTTCGAAAACTCAAAATCTTACAAAAAAAAGTTTTGCAAGATCGAAAAATAAGATTTGCAAGCTTGCAAAATGTAAAAAAATTAAAAATATCTCTGCAAACATTATGTTGTTTTTGAGATTTCCTTCTTCAGAACTGCAACATTTTTTTTACGATGTTGCGCAAACAATTTTTCAGAGTTTCACATTTGTCAGTGTTCTCCCACTGTATTAGTTTGTTTTCCAGGTTTGAAACCTTGTAAATGGTGATCTGAAAACTGGTGTGCGAATGTGTGAAAAAAAGTTTTGAAACTCTGAAAACAGACTTTTGCAGGCTTGCAAAGGGGTAAAAAAAATTAAATCTCTGCAAACATAATTTTGTTTTTGAGTTTTCCTTCTTCAGAAGTGCAACACTCTTTTTTACGGTGTTGTGCAATCATTTTTTCAGAGTTTCGAATTTGTCACTGTTCTCCCAGTGTATAGTTTGTTTTCCAGATTTCAAACCTTGTAAATGGTGATCTGAAAACTGGTGTGCGAATAGGTGAAAAAAAGTTTTGAAACTCTGAAAACTGAGGTTCGAAAGGGCGAAACTTATTACATTACATTACATGTGCACTCCTATTGCAGACTATTTTTTCAGAGCTGAGTTTACAACACCCACTTTGCGGAGATACGCCCACACAGTTGCGAGCTTGCGACTCACGTGATTTGTGGCAGCGTTGTCACGCAGTTCTGCTCTGAAACTCTGAAACTCAGACTGAGCGAAAATGAAGCTTCGCAACCTCGCAACTTAAAAAAAAGCCTGGAGGGAGGGCCTTCTGCTCTTGGCCAATGCTTTGCTGTCTGCTGACGTACAGTCCAATCACAAGTCGTATTTACTGGAAAGGTGGGATTGACCGACTGCTCCGCCAATGACGAAAGCGTATGGGATGAATATAATATATTCATGCATTCTAGAAACGGAGCAATGAATGCACGCGTTTCACCTGATCAAAAATTGCACATCTTGTTGCATGCACAAGTTCTGAGCTACATTAATACAAAATCGAGGTTTTGTATTAACAACTATATGGCTCTAGTTGTACAAAATGCTGCACATTCATGTGATTCTGGATTCTGCGCACACATTGAATTGTATTAGTTTAAATGTAGTGACGCACATTTATGAATTTGTCAAATAGATGTGTAGTTGTGCCCAAATCAATAATTAGCACCAGGCCTATTCATTTGTAGTTGTTTGTGTGTGGGTTGTGAAATGCTTAAAACCCGCGAAAAGAAAGTCTCAAAATCCAAATGAATCAAATGAGATCGACTCAGAAAAGACGTCAATGAATGCACGCGTGTCACCTGATCCACACATGCACGTCTTCTTTGTTGGATGCGCAAATTATGAAACACTAATACAAAAGAAAACATTTGTATTCACAAAAATGTCTCTATTTGTACACATTGCAAATCTTGTGTGATGTCCTACTCCTAAACTGCCGAGATAATCACACAAGCGTGCTAGACGTCCACTAATGACACGTCCGATACGCAAACGAATGACTCATTTTAACTCTTCACTTTAATGAATAGTTGAAACAACTGACCTGTCCAACACTGAACTCACGAGACCTCTGAATCGGTGTATAAAAAATCGGTAACACTTATAGATTAGTTAACATTTACTATCAACAAACTGCACTTCATTGTTAATATTAATGTAAATATTTAGAGAGTCTGTATAGGCCCACTATATGTGTTGTAGCCATTAAATAAGCGCATTTAGTTTCATTTTTGTTAAAATATTATAATGTTATTTTTTTCACATCTATGCTGATTATGAAAATTGAACAGCATGTGTAAGATGGATGCGCAATATATCGGAAGAAATGATGGGTCAGACATGATTTTGACCACTAAATTAAGTTTTGTTTTGTAGAAAGTCTTTCTTTAAAGTGAATTTCGTTTTGTATAAATTGTATCTTAATTTTAATCATTTTTTCATCAACCAATTGGATATATAATAAATAAGAAGCAAAAAGCTGACAATATGATCATGGAGGCACGGGCGCGATTGCATTGCATATGAGCTGGAGCATCTCATTATAAATTTTGCTCATTTAAATAATAGTGTGTGTGTGTGTGTGTGTGTGTGTGTATGTATATATATATATATATATATATATATATATATATATATATATATATATAATTGCGCAGCTCCCCCTGTCAATGATCTAGCACCCCCTCAGCACCTGCGTTAAAAATGATCTGGCGCCGCCCCTGAAAAGGCCTGTTGAAAGGCCTTTGGTTGTGGATAATAAAACATTTCTGCAACATTAATCAAGTTCATTGATAATTGTGCTTGCACGTGTTAATCATTTTGATACTATATTTTGATACAGCACTTTGGCCAACAGCTGTTTTTTTTAAATGTGCTCTATAAATAAATATGACTGACTATATTCATTCCATACGCTTTCGTCATTGGCGGAGCAGTCGGTCAATCCCACCTTTCCAGTAAATACGACTTGTGATTGGACTGTACGTCAGCAGACAGCAAAGCATTGGCCAAGAGCAGAAGGCCCTCCCTCCAGGCTTTTTTTTAAGTTGCGAGGTTGCGAAGCATCATTTTCGCTCAGTCTGAGTTTCAGAGTTTCAGAGCAGAACTGCGTGACAACGCTGCCACAAATCACGTGAGTCGCAAGCTCGCAACTGTGTGGGCGTATCTCCGCAAAGTGGGTGTTGTAAACTCAGCTCTGAAAAAATAGTCTGCAATAGGAGTGCACATGTAATGTAATGTAATAAGTTTCGCCCTTTCGAACCTCAGTTTTCAGAGTTTCAAAACTTTTTTTCACCTATTCGCACACCAGTTTTCAGATCACCATTTACAAGGTTTGAAATCTGGAAAACAAACTATACACTGGGAGAACAGTGACAAATTCGAAACTCTGAAAAAATGATTGCACAACACCGTAAAAAAGAGTGTTGCACTTCTGAAGAAGGAAAACTCAAAAACAAAATTATGTTTGCAGAGATTTAATTTTTTTTACCCCTTTGCAAGCCTGCAAAAGTCTGTTTTCAGAGTTTCAAAACTTTTTTTCACACATTCGCACACCAGTTTTCAGATCACCATTTACAAGGTTTCAAACCTGGAAAACAAACTAATACAGTGGGAGAACACTGACAAATGTGAAACTCTGAAAAATTGTTTGCGCAACATCGTAAAAAAAATGTTGCAGTTCTGAAGAAGGAAATCTCAAAAACAACATAATGTTTGCAGAGATATTTTTAATTTTTTTACATTTTGCAAGCTTGCAAATCTTATTTTTCGATCTTGCAAAACTTTTTTTTGTAAGATTTTGAGTTTTCGAACACTTAGTTTCAACCTTTCAGAACTTTATTTTCAGTTTTGAATCATGGCAGGATATTAATCCCATAGGTATAGAATACGGCGCATGCGCTCTGTCGACAGGCGAACCTTCATAGCCACAGAGTCCAGTTCCATTCCTAGAAAGGAGATTGACTAGTTGGGCAGTAATGAGCTCTTGGTCCAGTTGACCAGCGAGCGGCGCCGGAGGCGGTGTGTCTGTTAGTAAGCGTGAGCGCTTGTGAGCGGGCACGTGACTTACATTCATAGCCTGACAGATATGAGCGCCTGGACACGGCGGCTCGCTGACAGCAGCAGCTGGCTGTGTCACGTGAGACGTCCCGATTGCTACGAATGGGGAACGGTTTGGGAAAACATTGTGATGTGCGAGCGGCACCGAAGGTGGTGTGTCTGTTTGTAAGCATGAGCGGGCACGTGACTTACGCTCATAGACTGACTCATATGAGAGTGTTTTAGCCGTGTGACAGAGCGAGCAGAGGATGAGCGTGAACACAGTTGTGGGCCCGATACCTACATCTAACACTCAAGCGGCATTTGCCAGCTTTATGAGAGTGGGTTCTGCGAGCGTGAGAGACACGGAGGGTACAGTGCTTGTGTGTAGGGGTGAACACTGAGATGTGGGCACATTTTCTATACTTGAAACACCTTTTGAGATTTCTCTGGGCTGCCGTAAAAACGGCGGTTGTGTGCAGGCGAGCGGGTAACATTACCGACTCGTTGGCTGCCAAATACTCCACTGCAGTAGCCCTTTCCAAGGGGACTGACATGGCGAGATAGTTTGACGGCGGTCCGGCCACGGCTTTAAACAGTGCTTTCTGTACGTAAGAAAAACTGTCCGCGAGCTCAGAGAGGAGAGCCGGATAAATTTTATCTGCTGCCAGAGCCGGGATTTGAACACGGGTCTCTGGCACAAAAGCTTAGGGGCGGAGAAGGAGAGAGAAATGCTCGAGGGAGTCGTTCCGGCGAGCGTTTGAGTGCCACATCAGGCACCGGCAGTCTCTGTGCACGGCGCTTCTTCTTGCGCGGTCCAGCAGATGGCGGAGTGACAGCTTTGCCGTTAAGAGGTCTAGACGAGCCCGCAGGGTCGACATAGATAGCTCCTCACAGTGGACGCAGCCTCCCGGCGAAGTGCGAGGGCTGTGTGGTCTGGGCCCAGGCAGAGAGCGCAAATCACATGGCGGTCTCTGACGCTGAGCGGGGCTCGGCACGACATTCTGAAAAGAACGCTCGTGCTCTTTTAGAGAGATGTGTGTGTGTTGCAGCGGCGAGCACACACACACACAGTAAAATGCAATAAGCAGAAAAGGATATGTCGCCGGATAGCGTTGCTGGCACGGAAGGCTTGAAGGCGGCGAGAAGTCGACAGGCTTCCTCAGGCGCTTTCCTTTGCTTGCAGTCGCTGATTTCAACGGCGGCGGCTTCTCTCTAGATTCAGCAGTGCGAAGAGCTTCACTGAAGAGATGAAAATCAGGGAAGCAGCCTCCGAGCCCTGCTTTTATACGCTAAGCCACACCCACTTGAGCGGGCTGTGACGCGTAGTGGGCGTCACGCCAGGCTCACTGGTAGGCTGCTACAGTTACCGCAGAGCAGCCAATGAGCGCGCTAGACAGCCTGCTCCAGGTCTGCAGCTGCTGCACTGCGTTGACAAAGTTTACAAAATTAGGGATAATTTTGGCTTCAGTATCTCGAGAAAAGATGAACTTTACCCGTAGCGTAAGCTAAACTTACGCAATACGAGAGAACCTCACGTAAGAGAACTCCATAGTTGTGAGCTTCTGAAATATTACAGTACAAAAAGAGCACTATTGTAATACACTATTTTGATTTTATATACAATATTTAATTATTCATTCAGTTATTCAGCTTTTATATCTTCCGGTATGTTAACTGGCCAGGGCACTTTCACAGATTACGTTTATAATTAACCCTCCTTCAAGTTCTCTTGAAATGTGCTTGTTGAGTGTGTGCTTAATCAGGTCTTCCTGATCGCACCCCTCTACCTCACTCAATTCCATCTACTGCAGTGAGGTCCATGAATTCCATCATGGGAGAAGTAAGAGAAAGACAGGAAATTAAACAGGATAATTCCATAATGATACATCGGCTAAATCCTAATATTCTGCTGTACATGAAGCTGAAGTGGACCTCCAGCAATAAAATGCAGCAAACCTAAGCCATTACGAAAAAGACTGTTCCCACAGATGTTTAAATTATAAATTGTCCACCTCATACATTATGCATGCTTGATTAGACGGCACATGTTACAAATTATTCTTGCAAAGTAGCCCTTCTTCTGTTCTTCTGAATAGGTTTGACTGGAGCAAGCATGATATTTCATGCTGGGTAGAGATAATTGTTATGAAGCACACACAGACGTGTGTGCAGATGTTGGTTGGCATGCACCTGCTAATCTGCACATCTGCTGTACACCTCACCACATCACCTTTCTCATCCTGCCAGGAGTCTCTGTGTTAAGCTCTCAAAATGTCTGCCAAGTCCTGTTATTCTCCAGACCAGCAGCGCTTTTTAAATCTCGATAACTTTCCAGTGTTTGTTTGTTTTGTTCTCTTTTGTTTGCCGTTGTGTCTGCATATGCAGTCTGTCTATCTTCAGCAGTTGTTGTTTTGTCCATCACTTCATTTCTGAGTTGCTTTGATAGCAGCTGTGGTTGTATAAAATTTAATGAGAATATGAAAGCTCTTCTTATCATAGCTGAGGGCATGTGTTTTCCATTCTGTGTGTTACAAGTGCACTCTCAGGAGTTAGTACAAAGACTCCAGGTTCAATGTGCAATTTAGACACATGAAAGGGCACATCAGGGGAGAAGTGCTTCAAAGGTGGTGTTAAACAGAATGATAGAGGAAGAATATGTCATCTTCTCGTCTCATTGTGAGAAAAAGACTTTCTTCATTGGGCCATACTAGTCTCAAATTGCACGGCCACGGGTCGTCTACAGCCCGTTCATGGATTGCCCGATTGAATGCAAAACTGGAAAACACTTTTTCACTCTGGAAAGCTCTAATCTGATTGATGAATCACACATGGGGAAAAAAATTTACATTATGGCGGTAATTGCTGTTTCAATTAAAACATTATTGACAAAAACATGTTGAGAAAAAAAAATATTAGCCAAAAAAAAAATATTAGCAATGTATGACCTTCTGCTTTTGAAGAACATTTAGAAGGAATATGGCTGTTTCATATAATTCAATTGTATCCAATATTGTTGTGGATTTACCCATTTAAACTGCATGACCACCAGTAACCTAAAGTGCTAATTCACCCAAATGCATGTACACTACCGTTCAAAAGTTTTGAGTTGGTAGGATTTTTAAATATTTTTTAAAGTATCTCATGCTCACAAAGGCTACATGTATTCAATCACAAATACAGTAATAACAGAAATATTGTGACATATTATTGAAAGCAAAAACAACTGTTTTCTATTTTTTTTATATTTTAAAATGTAATTTATTCCTGTGATGTCAAAGCTGAATTTTCAGCATAATTACTTAAAACTTCAGTGTCACATGATCCTTCAGAAATCATTCCAAAATGGTGATTTATTGCTCAATAAATATTTCTAATGATAATTTTGAAAACTGTATTTTTGTGGAAACTGTGATGCATTTTTTTTCAGAATCCTTTGAGGAATAGCAATAGCATTTATTTGAAATATAATTTTTGTAACATTTTACATTGATCAATTTAAAAGTGTCCTGGATAAAAGTTAAACGTGATATTACAGCATGCAACTGCACAAAACAATGCAAATGCACAAGTGAACTTGAACTAAGTTACTCAGTAGTCAGAACGTGTAAGTCACATTGTGAATAAGCTCTTGCAGCAACAACGCACTAAAACATCAGTGCTCTAGTCTAAACCATGAGCAATGAGTTACTTAAGAAAAAAGAATTTACAACATTGTATTGCAAAAGTGAACTTATAATATTATTTCAGGAGCCTGGTTTTCACAAAGCATTTGTTAAATGCTAACATGAATATTTGGTATGTTATTTGCTAGGGGTGTGACGAGATCTCGTCTCGCGAGACTAAAATGTGACAAGATTTCTCGTGAAATTACAAATTAGCATAGAATATGCCACCGCTACATTCACATTACATTATGTGCTAACTACGTGAAATAGTAGTGGAATGTCACTTACCGGAAAAAAAGGAGCGAAGTACTGCTAGTCCTACAGTGTCGGTTAGTGCAGTTTATAGCAGAGCAACCCATGTTATGTACGACATTTCAATACAAATGTTCAGAAAAGATACAGAGGTGGTATGATGTGTTGTGTCAGATCATGGCCGAGACGTCAAATTTCAGGAATTCCACTCGACGCAGCCCGTTATCGGCTGTCAATCAAGCTGTCAATCAAAGTTAACCACGCCCTTATTTGTCATACATTTTATATCTAAATACGATCTAAACTAACGAGTTAGAAAAAAATTCACCCCCCTCACAGTTGTCAGGCACTCGGAACCTATCGAAAAATACAATAAAAGTCCATGGGACCAACCTGTAAAAACATGAATTTATGCTGTGAAAACGGACATTTTAACATGGGGTCTATGGATATTTGCTCCCTTTTGGGACCTCCCTCTAGCGGATTTTCAATGTATTGCAGTTTTTTGCACTTCCGGGTAGGCTTCATTTTTCAGATTAGAATGTTGCCGCTTGTTTCTCTCATAGACAGTAAAAGAAATGGACAGAGCGATCTCATTGGAACTCAGTTGAGACAGTTGAAGCCCACTTTTAGCGATTTTTGAGAACTTCCGTTCCTGACGCGCAGACTCAGACCGACTCAAACTAAGCTTGATGACGTGAGCAACCTGTCTGACAGACGTTAATCTTCTAGTAGCTGTGCGTGAAAACTGCCAACGTTAATCTTGCAGAGACGGGGAACTTGAGCAAAGAGTTCTTTGGCGTGAGTGAGCAGGAGTAAGAATTCCGTTGCTTTTATGGACTCATTATCTATGGGCTTCTCCCTTGACGGGACGTCCCCCCGATTGCCTGCGAGCTTCTCCTCCTGTCTGTACGGTAACTTCTGTACAGCGCGACAGAGAGTCGAGTGGTTATGACGCAATCGTTAGCCTATTTTTACTAAATCTGTTTCTACGGGGCCATAGTGTAACATAGAAGGTAATGGAGCCCTTTATACATTGTCGTGTTTCTTTAGAAATAAATAATGGACAAATGGAGTCTTTAAACGCCTCAGATGTAAAGTTATTCGCTGTCAAAGTGACGCAAAAATGAATGGGAGTCAATGGAAATGCTAACGCAAGTGAAGTTCTGCTACAACATGGCGGCACCCGGCCGGCTTCAACTTCCGGTCGATGGATTACCCCCTTGGTTTCTCTCTACCCAGCCTTTTCCGAACTCACCGCCTTAACCCCATAACTGCCGGTGCAAAATAAAACAGCAATTTCACAATTATAAAGAGTCTGTGCGCTACAGTATGGTTGCACTTGAACTTATTGTTTGCACTTAATAAGACTAAGAGAAAAACTGTTATTTATTTTTGTTATTTATACTGTTTTTATTTCTATTTTCAATTTGTGGAAAGGAGTTCAATTATGAGGTCACAGACTCAATCAGTTCTGGAAGCTCATAAATGTACAGTAAGGTCTGAAGTGACTCATGTGAAGTTCTCAGTCAGTTCTCAAGGGGTTTATCCTAATAATAAAAAATACAGTTGAGTTAGTGGCAAAACTTTTTACAGTGATTGTATATTGTTGTCTTTCAATGCATTTGATAATTCATACTCAAAAGTAGAACTGAAATGACATTCACTAGAAGATTATTAGTTAAAACATTTCAAAATGCACCTGCAGACAATTTTTCCAGTCATGAACTTTGTCATTGAGGATTTCTATAAAATATTGTGCAAAAATCTCGTCTCGTCTCGTTCTCATGAACCCAATCTCGTGTCTAGTCTCATCTCGTGAGATAAGTGTCTCGTCACACCCCTATTATTTCCTTTAATTCAAATTAAAAGCCATTTTATTTAAATGAATGATAACCACATAATGAAATATTGAATAGATTTAAAGGAGTTTTGGTAACACTTTATTTTACAGTGTCCTTGTTGCACGTGTTACATGTAGTTACTATAGTAAACTGTGTTTGGTCTATAACTAAACTGGTGTTTTGTCTATAACTAAACCAAACCCTCATCCTAACCCTTACCCTGTAGTAAATACATGTAGTTAATTATTACTCTGTACTTAAATGTATAATTACACTGTAACACGGACACCTTAAAATAAAGTTTGACCGGATTTGTTTTAACAAAAGACAAAATGACCTAAATGATATCTGTGTAAAAATGAACACTGGCTACTATTCCACTGTTGTTATACAACGACATCTAGGTAACAGCAATGGTACATTAATGTGCAGACCACAGACTTACCCTGCAGCAGTGACGTTGCGGTCGTGACTGTCTCAGGGACACCATCTTTGCTATAAATGGACTGCATGAACTCTGGAACACAGTCATTCTCGTCTGTGATGATCACTCGCACCTGTGAGAAACAAGTGAAAAGGAAGACGGAAGGCACAAAAATAGAAAGGTGAGAATTGTTAACAGAACAATTGGGCAGATCATAATATCTTGATTTATGAATTACAATCAGGGAGAAAGTTAGCACATCACTGTGACTTGTCCCCAGTGTTTCCCAGAGTCAAGAGGGCTGCTGTTTCAAAAACGCCTTGCCAAAAAAAGCTATTTTTAAAGGATTAGTTCACTTTTAAAAAAACTTTTGCTGATAATTTACTCACCCCCATGTCATCCAAAATGTCCATGTCTTTCTTTCCTCAGTCGAAAAGAAATTAAGGTTTTTGATGAAAACATTCCAGGATTTTTCTCCATATAATGCACTTTGCTGGGCAGCAAACGGTTCAAGGTCCAAAAGACAGTTTCAGTGCAAACTGCAAACTGTTCAAATGGCTTTAAACGACACCAGACGATGAATAAGGGTCTTATCAAGCGAAACGAACAAGCGAAGCGAAACGAACAATTTGTTCATTTCGTTCGTTAAATGAACGAATTGACTCGGAAAAAGATTAGTTCATTTTGATGAACGAGTTCGAACAGGAGAGTCACACAGAACAGAGCAAAGCGAGCATTTGAGCTTACAAAACTTAAACTTTGTTATTTCTTTTTTAAATGAGCGATCGTTTCGCTTGATAAGACCCTTATTCATCGTCTGGTGTCGTTTAAAGCCATTTGAACAGTTTGCAGTTTGCACTGAAACTGTCTTTTGGACCTTGAACCGTTTGCTGCCCAGCAAAGTGCATTATATGGAGAAAAATCCTGGAATGTTTTCATCAAAAACCTTAATTTCTTTTCGACTGAAGAAAGAAAGACATGGACATTTTGGTTGACATGGGGGTGAGTAAATTATCAGCAAAAGTTGTTTTAAAAGTGAACTAATCCTTTAACAAGCATAAAAGGCCATATACTACCACTCTTTATAACCATCATCCTGTTTAATCTTGGCACTTTCTTACTGCAAATTATTTGGTGTCAAGAAGTTATGAAGTTTAGAAGTTTACTACAGCATCTGTGCCTGAAAATGCAGTTTTGAAGTAGTGAATAATCAAAACACAAAAGGACAAATGTCCTACAATATCACATGGGCATGCCATAGCTCTTTCTCAATTTGTTCCAAAAGCATCAGGGAAGCTGAAAGAGGCACCTAATGCCTCCCATAAGACTGAATTAAGCTGAAAGTTGCTGTCTGGAGGAGGAAAAACACTGTTTGAGTGCTTTTTCCCCTGACACTGTTGCTAAAGCTTCCTGGCAGTTGCTAAGTGACTAATAGGACTAATAACCTATTCACTTCAATTTCAGAGTCTGGAAATAGACATCTAGTCAGAAATGGTCAAAATTGTGACAACAGTTCACAGTCTACAATGTTACTCATATATCTAACTCTAACAGAGACCATAACCCAAAAATCACATAAAATGAAATGCCTCCATAAAAGACTGAATCAAAAAGAACAAGACAGAAGGATCCCAGAGGGAAAGATTTTGGATCTCAGTAACTGTCCAGACCCCTTTTTTATAAATGAGTAAAAGACAATGCTTAGTTTTTCCTTTGTTAGTAAAACTAACGATAACTAAATACATTGTATCAGAAAAGAGACCTGATATGGCTGATGCAGGAAAGCAAGAAATCAGCATATTAGAATGATTTCTGAAGGATGTGTCACTGAAGACTGGATAATGATGCTGAAAATTCACCATCACAGGCATGAATTACATATTAAAATAGAAAACAGTTCGCCTAATTTTAATAATATGTCACAAAATAAATATAATATAAATATAAATATGATAAAATCTTGGTGAGGAGAAGAAACTTCTTTCAAAAACATCAAGAAATCTTACCGACCACACAATTTACATTATTTAAATTCAGATCGATTCACTAATGAACCAAACTGTCTTGTGAAATGACTGATTCATTGAAATAAACAGACTCACTCACAAATAACATCACTATGGAATGCAAGCAAGTTTTATTCTACACAAATATTTTTAGGCAATATTTTTATAGCAGATATCATAAAACAAAATGTATATATACACTCACCTAAAGGATTATTAGGAACACCATACTAATACTGTGTTTGACCCCCTTTCGCCTTCAGAACTGCCTTAATTCTACGTGGCAATGATTCAACAAGGTGCTGAAAGCATTCTTTAGAAATGTTGGCCCATATTGATAGGATAGCATCTTGCAGTTGATGGAGATTTGTGGGATGCACATCCAGGGCACGAAGCTCCCGTTCCACCACATCCCAAAGATGCTCTATTGGGTTGAGATCTGGTGACTGTGGGGGCCATTTTAGTACAGTGAACTCATTGTCATGTTCAAGAAACCAATTTGAAATGATTCAAGCTTTGTGACATGGTGCATTATCCTGCTGGAAGTAGCCATCAGAGGATGGGTACATGGTGGCCATAAAGGGATGGACATGGTCAGAAACAATGCTCAGGTAGGCCGTGGCATTTAAACGATGCCCAATTGGCAGTAAGGGGCCTAAAGTGTGCCAAGAAAACATCCCCCACACCATTACACCACCACCACCACCAGCCTGCACAGTGGTAACAAGGCATGATGGATCCATGTTCTCATTCTGTTTACGCCAAATACTGACTCCACCATCTGAATGTCTCAACAGAAATCGAGACTTATCAGACCAGGCAACATTTTTCCAGTCTTCAACTGTCCAATTTTGGTGAGCTCTTGCAAATTGTAGCCTCTTTTTCCTATTTGTAGTGGAGATGAGTGGTACCCGGTGGGGTCTTCTGCTGTTGTAGCCCATCCGCCTCAAGGTTGTGTGTGTTGTGGCTTCACAAATGCTTTGCTGCATACCTCGGTTGTATCGAGTGGTTATTTCAGTCAAAGTTGCTCTTCTATCAGCTTGAATCAGTCAGCCCATTTTCCTCTGACCTCTAGCATCAACAAGGCACTTTCGCCCACAGGACTGCCGCATACTGGATGTTTTTCCCTTTTCACACCATTCTTTGTAAACCCTAGAAATGGTTGTGCGTGAAAATCCCAGTAACTGAGCAGATTGTGAAATACTCAAATACGTACAACCATGCCACGCTCAAAATTGCTTAAATCACCTTTCTTTCCCATTCTGACATTCAGTTTGGAGTTCAGGAGATTGTCGTGACCAGGACCACACCCCTAAATGCATTGAAGCAACTGCCATGTGATTGGTTGATTAGATAATTGCATTAATGAGAAATTGAACAGGTGTTCCTAATAATCCTTTAGGTGAGTGTATATATATATATATATATATATATATATATATAGAGAGAGAGAGAGAGAGAGAGAGAGAGAGAGAGAGAGAGAGAGAGAGAGAGAGAGAGAGAGAGAGAGAGAGAGAGATAGATATAACTTATCTACCATATTTCCATGACTTTTTCATATTTTCCATAACTGTAAGAACCATAATAAAGGTGACTGAATGGGCCATAATTATTGATTCAAAACCCTGTTCATTTTGCACATTGTTAATGATGTCATTTTAAACCGTGTTTTGTTTAGTTTGTTGAAACAGGTGCTTTAACAGAGTTAAAAGTGTTTGGGGTCTCCAGAAACTGAGATGTGAGAAGAGTTACAGAGTGATTTCAGGGTGACAGATGGGCTGCTGTGTGGCTGAACGCAGGGGATGCAACAGGAAAATGTATCTCTGGACTATGTCTCACTGGACTTTTGAAGTCAAGAGAGTGTCTGTCAGTCTTGTAGAGCTTTTTTTTTCTTTTTCTCTTTTGTCTACATGCCCTCTTGCTCCCCATCTGCTGTTAGACACACTGTGCCATGCACTGTTTTGTAACATTCCCAAGCTAATAGCTAATAGCTAATAGCTGGGATTTTGGCTGGCCTGCCTCAGGCCAGGACAGATATATGGATCACTGAGCAGCCAAATCAAGTCGTGATGAGGCGAGACTACATCCTCCAGAGGAATAATACTGTATGAGGCATGAATGGGACTGCTGGGTATCTCTTTGATTTCAGGTAAATTGTTGCCCTTACATTTCCCACAGTGCCACAACCTCTCCATACAAGTGACCATAATTTCAATGGAAGGCATAAGAAATATGAATAGTATCATCAAAATGTGTCTTAAAGGACAACTGGAAATTATGTGCACACTGAAATAAGTGCACTCTACTACTTCTGATGAGACCCTTTCTCTTTCTTTCTTTCTTTCTTTCTCTCTTTACATGCAATAATTCTACATAGACACAAATTGACCTCAACACTTTACGCACAAAACTCAACCACAGTGAAAATCAACAAATAATGATGTAAAATGATGGGTTCTTAACATCACCAAACAACAGCTAACAGTTATGATAAAAAAACTGCTAGAGCAACATAAATAAAGCCAGCAAGTAGTAAAACAATAAGATTATAACACACAAACCACATAATTTATTCATGTTGCAATGCTGGGATTTGTTTCTTCAGACAACTGTATTTGGCTAGTTGGGACAACATTTATGGGAATTATGTTGGTCTTACATGCATTTTTACAGAGATTCTAGCTATCTTTTAGAGCATATACTGTACATTTTTTGCATAAATAAAAAATGACTGGATGGAGAGCTAAAAGCATACAAATCTCTGAAATCATGCTCTTATACAGTATTTCTGTGGATGAGTGAATGACGTGAATCATTTACCTTCATACTATCAGTTATGATGAAGAATCAAAACCGTTATTATGGCATCTTTAATCGTTTCCCCATACATTTGATTCACTGCTTTTTATTTTATTTATTTTTTTATTATTGATTTCTTGTTGCTATACAACCACCTTGAGCAACTTATTGAGACTGTGAAATAAATAAGATATTGAATAAAGGTTATATTTCTGCTAACTTCAAAAATCCCATATATTACCCATTCAATTTTATTCTGAAAGAAATAAAGTTAGTCTTGTGAACCAAGAGATAATGAATCATTTTCTAGTGAACTCTAAACTAGCCTGGGTTTCCCCATACTGCATTTGCGCAGCGTGATTTTATGAACTTATTCATTATAGTTACAAAACAACACATTAGCATAATCATTTTATGATTTAAAGAGAGTTGATTGTTTGGGCTCTGAGAAAATGGGCAGAGTTAGCCTGGTTAAAACCAGACCATTCTCAGTTGTAACTGAGTTATGGTATGGCAAAGCGTTATAGACAAATCCTTTCCAGAGGGGCGTCACCAACGGACGTCGCGGATAGACCTAAACCCAATCAGAGCGATGAAGGAGATGACGTATGCAGAGTGGTGGAGAAACATCTCCGAGTTTTGTTCTTTGCTCGGTTTTTAACAAAAAGGAAACGTTCAAATCGCTTAAAACAGACACGATAGCTGATTCGAACGAGTGATGTTCGACGGCGGCATCCATCTTTGTGATGTAGGCTACAAAATCTGCTTCAAAATCCCAGTGCTGTCGTCATCGTGTAAAGCCCGCCCCAACGTTTCTGATTGGTGCCTCGATTTCGGCGGATTGGAAATGAGCTTGAATGAGCTCTTTGCCAGACTAACTTTCAGAGCAAATCTAAATTTGCCGGAAGTTGTCTGGGTTTTCCCAGGCTAGGGCAGAGTGTGTGTGTGTAAAAATCTTAAATCTGGACCCTGTCCCAGTCTGACTGTGCACCTGCAGCACTCACCTCAGCAGCACTACTGAGACTGTCCTGGTTCTCACTGGCCCTCACCAGCAGCAGGTAGCGGTGCTGGTCGCTCTCATAGTCTATAGTACGGGTCAGTCCGATCTCCCCTGTCTCTGGCTGGATGCTGAAAAGACTGCTGGGATTGATGAGCAGGCTGTACGTTACTGGCTGTTTTTGGAAGGACACTGCTGGAGTGACTAGGAAGCTGGATGAAAAAGAGAGAGAGAGACAACCTGATTGACTATAATCCTGATTATGATGTTCTATAAGCGAGCAAACAACTGGAAAAGAAAGAAGAATGGGTTACCAAGGTAAAGTTAGAAGTGCACCAAAGACTTTTGAGCTAATTTGGACATCTGTGGAATATAAGTTTCAATCAAACCAACTTCCAAGGTGAAAGCAGTATATCTTCAACAACATTAAGCTATAAGCACAGAGAAAATGACTGCAGGTGTGGAGGATTGTTTGTTGAGGGAATAATGTAAAGATAAATGGTACAGCAGGGAAAATATTCATCTCGGGCTCATTGATTGTGTGTAAATGCCGAACAAACAAGTCACAGTTTTGTCAATTGTAAAACAAAGCATCAAATAACACAGTTTTGTGCTGGTTATCAAATACGTAGGGAGCAAAATAAAATGATACCGGAAGAAAGCAAGCGGAAATTGAAAGGAATTTCTCCTAATTTCCAATATCCAGATATCTCTCACTCAGAACAGTTTCCTGCTGATGCTAAAAAAAAATCCTCGGTTTTTATTTTCATCGAAGGTGCATCTGCCTTACTGATCACTGTTATTATCACTTTATTTCTCAATGTTGTTTAATCACTAGGTCAAATCATGACAAATACTCAGACTTCAGCGGCCAGGAAAACAAAACAGAGCAATTAAAGTGTATCAATGCAATTTTATGACATTTTAAGCATTATCAATGAAGGAAAAACTCATGAATATTTACAAACATAGTGAGCAGTAAGAAATGATAATAGCTGATGGTAACTCTTAATGATAATTATAATTAATGAAAAGCATTGATTAATCTAGTGGGATAATGTTAATTTCTTGCATCTGAACTATGAAGAGTTCAGATGCAAAAGCCTCTAAGTGCCATCTGAAATTTTCTTCTAGAATGATCATTTTTATCAAGCTTGTTTATTTAAGTTCAATAATTTCACTTAAATGACAATTAATAGGTAATTTTCATAGCCATTTAAGTGAAATTACTGAACTTAAATATACGAGCTTGATAAAAATGATCATTCTAGAAGAAAATTTCAGATGGCACTTAGAGGCTTTTGCATCTGAACTCTTCATATACTAATACATTTCAATGTACATTTCATGGGGTTTTATGTGTATTTTACATAAAATGTGGTTCAACCACATGTACTACTTTTGACAATAAAACGTACATAGTTGTAATCGAAATTATTCAACCCTCATTGCAAATCAGGTTTATTGGAACAATTTACAGAATTTTAGCGGCTTGCAATGAACAAATCAAACAAAAGTAATTGAAATAGCTCGACACAACAAATGTTTTAAGTGGTTTCCCCAAATTCAACTGAAAATGCAACTTTTAATGACTTCTGCAGTCTCCAAATTATTCAACCCCCTGAATAGAATCCCTCACAACAGCACAAATCTAGAAAACAGGTGTTGTCTCAAGCACACCTGATGCAACTAATCAAGGGCTTCATTAGTTGCACCAGGTGTGCTTGTGCTAGAACACATGAAACAATTATTATAAATCATGCAATATTTATTTTGTTTGCTGAGGGACAACAAATAATTTATCAATATGCTTATCAAAAAATGTTTATAAAATACAACAGAAAATTTATCATGTAAGTACTTTTTATTTGTGCGCTGAAATCCAAGTCTTCAGAATCTATATGACTTATTTTTGTGAGGAACAGACCCAAACTGAAGTTTTTTAATCAATGATCCTCAGTATCAAGCATAGTCCCACAATCTTTACAAATTCAAAATGTGTTGCCTCAAGACATTACAACAAATGTTTTACATTACTGATATCAATATCAATATCCGCTCATTGACTCGCATCTGAAACTTCTTGACTTGCAAATGTCCTGTAATAATGTAGGGACCCACTCGTTATACATAAATCACTTAACAGTTCATGTTTTGCTTACAAATATGATTTAGTTTTAATCCAAATAATGCATTTGTACTGAGTGAACGATCAGCAATCAAGAGCATGCAACAGAAGTCCCTCCCCCCATCTCTCTCCCGTCAGTTAAGGTTAGTAATGCATGCCTCTTTACTTTCTTTGCCATTTACATATCCAACCGAACTACAAGCTTTCTACTGTGAAAAAGGGATTGACCTCGACAAGCTCGCGCATCTGTGCCACTGCGCGCTCAATCCACTGTGCGTTTTTCGCTTATCAGCTCGCGCACCACAGCTATATAGGCGTTACTATATTTTGTTTAATATTTCACTAATTAGACACATTTACTTCATAGAGAGCCTTTTCTTTTATCGCAGTTATACTTTCTGTTGTCAGTGTTTCTTTGTCTGGACACAAAAACTGTACACCCGGTGAGTGTTATCGGTTCATCCCAAAAAATAGCTAATAGCCTATATAATATGGCATATTTTATAGTAAAGTTATTAATGTTTTTATATGTCTATGTGTTGTTTTTAATGTGCTTTAAGACAAATCATCTGCAAAGTCATAAGTCAACACCATTGCTGAGTATGTTCTCCTTAAAACTGCAGTGAAAAAAGAGTCTCAAAAACATGGTTTGAAATTGCCAGCGTTTCTTACGCCACTTACTACCTTGTAACCAATCCCGTCAATGTGCTGGTGGGCTTTAGCATATCATTAACTCACGTAGAACATTTTTCTCACGAGATGCAAGGTTATCCCGGTATATTTTTCTGTTGATATGAAAAATCAGTACATTTAGCAATATAGCCGGTGAATTAGGCATATGATGTATATTAGAATGTTATGATGAAAAATAAGCCTTTCTCCACTGACATTCTGAGTTGGTCAGCGGTCAGACTCTGAGATGGCGAACGGGAACATAGTTTGTGTAACATTACCAACACATTATTAGCTGTTTGATAACATAGTCAAGCAAAAGGCTAATCATATTATTTACCGTTATGCGTCCGACGTTGTAGAGAGCGATACATAAAACGCATTACCATTCTGAAACATCGACTTGCAGACAACCATGTATGAGTGAGTGAAGGCGGGGCTCATTTGCATACTAATGGATCGACAAAATCTAAATGGAGCAAGGGTGTAGAGTTACATTCAAGCAATTTTAAGGTATGAATAAATTATTTTATTCACTGGAAAAACAGTTTAAATACGGTATGTAATTCTGTCAGGACCACTTTCATCAAATACGATTGACAATTAGCAGACAGTTTGGATTGGAGGTATGGTTCCCTTCTGGGCGAGAACTCCCTGCGCATCCATGCAGCCTAGCATGGATAAGAGAAGGGAGAGCAGCAATAACCCCCTTAGGGTAAACTGAACAGAACCAACATGAATGTATGCCGATATCATTCATTCAAGATTTTAAAGTAAAACATAATTCGAGAATTTATTCTGATTCAAAGGGAATCGGAATGCCAAATCCTGACTGGGCGAGAGGAGGAGCTGGGGATGGAGGAGGGTAATTAGCTCCTGAGAAACACGATAGCTCCTGATAATACTGAAGGAGCTTATATATGTTTACAGTGATAGGAGTCGTATTCCTACAGGTAGACGTGGATCAGCTGAGAGTCAGCTGATGCGAGCTTAACTAACGTGACCTGTCAGAACTGACGCTACGCTTGGTTATCAAAAGATGAGTTTTGAGGGATACAATTATTACAGGGGGACTTTAACATCTAACTCAAACCTTGAAGAAAGAAATGACACTCCTCAACATGCATTTCTCAAAAAAAGAAAAAACTGTCTGTTAAATTATATCATTTATTTATGGGAGCTTTTCATCTTGATACATTCAGACCAAATAGAAATAAAGGCAAAATTATGATAATCACGTAGTCAAGCAGTCAAGATTGACATAAATGTATTTTTGTAATCCCAAAGAAGCTTAACGGCAGACAGGCAGACGAACAAAGGTAAATGTGAATTCCCTTTCAGATATTGTGGTTATTACAACTTCATTCCCATTGGCAGAGTTTGTCTGTTGGCTTGGTCTGCCTCAGCTGTCTGGCAGATCAGAATGTTTGGCAATAAGATTAACGTCACCCCCTTTTTGTGCCATGAGCAATGCACTTATCCTAACATTAGTTAGTTAACCATATTTTTTGCATAGCTATGGATGAAGCCAACTATATTCAGTAAGACTTGTCTCCCATTCCCGAGCCAAGTTTAATGAAAGCAACAATATAGTGGAATCACAGGTGTGAATGAGGAAAATAATATACTGCAGCATGCAATGCATATTTAATGACATGCAGCAGCCATAAATGGATCCGGAAGACACTTATTCCACATGGATTGTATTTAGGATAATGTTCTACAAGGCAATGCCTGATTTAATACATCTTTGTAGGGCAGAGCTAATCATGCTTCCCTGTAGCAGCATCAAGCAAGTCATTTCACAGTGACTCATCTAATATCAAAGGGCTACACAATTAACACTGACTGCACAAAGACAAAATAATTAAGGGTCTATTTGTCACATATATGTGAGAGAAAGTTAATAATAATTTTTTTTTTAAAACCGGATGCTTTTATCATAAACATTACCTGGTTAACCTTTTGGGGGCTGTCTATGCGAGCAGAACAAAGTTCTGATGTTCATGCATCTTTAATGCATATCACAGTACGCTGACATAGTCAAAGATCATTATTTCATGAATTTTGCATAGTGTAGTACACGATGACTCACACAAGCTACGCTCCAGTGAGAAGCAGAGGGCGCGGGATGGCTGTAAGTGCAGTATGATCCTGTTTCTATTTGTTACCCTGATGGATAAGCAGTGTTCTCACAGCGTGGGAGATGCATTTAGGGCGTGCTAGAATTACACATGGAAATAAGATTTGCTGCATTTACGAGATTGGTTGTGGGTTTGTGTGTGCGTGTTACGGCTTTACTTACGGTTGTCCTTCTGGTGTGTTTTCTGGTATGGAAATTGTATAAGACACGTTGGTAAACTGAGGAGCTCTTGGACCTGCGATGATGGACACTACGGCGGGAGGACTGCGGCTGCCCTGGCGGTCGGCAGCCACCACTGTTAGAAGGTATTCTCTGTCTCTCTGCAGGGGGAGGCCTGTTGTCCGAACGTGACCGTTCTTCCTGTCCACCTCGAATCTCCCATCACCTCCTGTTGTACAACAGAACTTATCAACCTCACAGACCTGAAAATGAGTTCTTAATGTAAATATGTTGAGCACACGCATATTGTTGCTGTCGGGCGGAAACCTTGTATGCCCAAAGCCGCTACATTTCAGGAAAAAAATATTTAAAAAAAATAGAAAATTAAACACTGCTGTCAAAGTTAAGTTCATATTGTGGCTTTATGCATATGCCATGATATTATTAACATTTGACCAAAATCAAGCTCAAATGGAGTTAATAGTTTTTTGACCGGCGATTTCAGACATAAATGATTTGTATGTCATTAAAACAGCCACATCTGAGGCAGTAAATGCATTGCACAATAGAGGCAGGATGGAGTTAAGATGGTTGACCGACAGTTTGATGACACAATGGAGTTATGAGGTTTAGTCACAAGCTCTTTTTAATACCTTTCATTGGTTAGATATTTGCAAAACCTACAGACAGACGTAAAGGGTAATCAACAGTAATGATTTATGAAAAAATAAAAATGATGAAATATGGAGATACAAAGTTTCCGCCTGACAGCAACAATATATCATGATGTTAACACTTTGCAATAAGGTTCAAGGTATCATCTAACAATGACAAATCTAGACTTTATCTCTAGGGCAGGGCTCCAGACTAACTTTTCCACTGGTTGCACTGGTGCTACCAACTTTCTCAGTCGGATGATTTGGTCGCACTTTTTTTCTTTTTTTTTTTTACAATATGGTATTAATCAATATCAATGCATGCTAATGAAGAGTTGTCTCATCCTTTCCACCAGCATCCTCGCTCCAAACGTTGTTTTTTTTTAAAGTACAATAATTGACCTCTTCATTTTAGACGACTTAATACCAAAATTTCCTAAATTTCAAATTTGCGCGTTTCATCATAAGTGTGCCATGCGCATATGTGACTGATAATAGGGACCCAAAGCAGCAGCTGCTGATACAACAGCAATGGTGTTGTTGTGCACGTGCAAATTTAACTGCTACTTTTTGACATTCTCAAAGGATACTTTGATAAAGGATACCTGTCGGATACTTAATGAACTTAAAAATTTAATCTAAGTGCCTGAAAGCTCTTTCTCCTATAGTAGGGTTACTGGTGGAGCATTGACAATCTTTGCAGTTCTTGCTGGAACTTATGGGATCCTTTAAGCACTTTGTATTCAGTTCAGAGGTTCACCTTTTCACTACCACGAGACCTCAAAGTGCTTTGGGGGAAAATAGAGGAACTTGAATGCTATAAAGGGTTATGGTAAGATCTTTTAACATTTAAGTGGTTCTTGGAAGATCTCTTATGTTAACGCCAGCATCTGGAGGAACCCAATGGTTCTGTGAGGCCACAATAAGATTTTGATTATCCTATTATTATTACATTTACATTTAATCATTTAGCAGACGCTTTTATCCAAATCGACAAATCTCAGCTGATCGTCATCGGATTTGAAAGTAACGGCTCCTCTCATCAAAGCTTCAGCTGTTTGTTCGGCTCTCCGTGACAAGTTTTGTAAACTCGCCAAATATATATATATATATATATATATATAAATATATATATATATATATGTACACAGTCTACTCACTATATATTCAAACACTTACATATATAAACTAAATGTATTATACATTACTCCGTCTTTACAGTGTTTACCACTCGTTTATGGCACAGTGTGTTTAGCCGTGATGCTAACTAATCTAATGAACTAATGAACAAATGGAAATTATTGACGTATTGTCTTCGATTTTTTTAGTTATTCAATTCAACGGATTGTGTACAACTGTGTCTTCAAATTGCTGATATTACTAATTTAGCTGATTCCTGCTGTCGTCATTGGTGTTTGTTATGAATAACACAAGTGTTAATAAGTTTGGTCTGTTTTTGTGTATTTACTACAGGTGCCCTCATTCTCTCAAATTCCCTTTTAAAGCCCTTTACTGGCCAATAAATATTATGTTTTGAATGGATATAATCAGCTTTGTTCTTTTGTTTCCCCAGAACAACCACTGCATTTCTAAAATCATCTGAACATTTCAGAGGGAACATTGAATTACAGTAAGTTACCTGCACCACATGCAAGTACTTTATTACTATGAACTTTTATGTGTGAAATTGTATTGTTTGACTGTGTACTTAGGTTTTTTAATTAGTTAATCTCTTTTTTTTTTCGAAGGAGTTACACCGCACTCACGATCATCAAGGTGCCAGACAAACAAGACTCAAGATCTCAAAAAATAAATAAACTGTCCGCACACTTAAATCCTTTAAGCAAATTTAATCACCAAGCTTTCGGTCAAAAGACCATCCTCAGGGCAACTGCGGATGGTCTGATTAATTAGTTATTCTCTGAAAATCATCTCTCATGCTCTCAAATCTCATTTATGTTACTTTTACATGTAAAATAATATCACAGGTTTGGCGCCAATAATGCTATGCATTTTTTCTTATACCTTAATCATTTGCATTTGAATATAAGACATTTGAACTCTAAATTATAACTTTAAGTTTAGTCTTTAAAAAAAAAAAAGCTATTATGTGACTTTCTAACTCTTTTAAGTACCTCACATGTCGTTTGTGAATATTTTATTATTGATTGCATTTTATGTTGCAGTAAAGGTGCGGTCACATTGTGAATTTCGTGAAATTACACAGGCAAAAAGGTCTATTGACCATTGACAGCAGTGTAGCGACATAATGTATAAAGCACAGCTCACACAGGAGTCACTTTCAAGCAGCTTTCTGTTGGTCAAATCCAGCGAATTCCAGTGACCAACTTGGTCCCATAGTTAAATTTTTGACCACACACGAAATTGCAGATCGTGTGGATTCTTATGGAAATGACTGGAATTCACCAGTGAAAATTCACAGAACAACAGCTAATTTTACTGCACCTTAAATCTGTTATAATGGGAAATGTTTTCTGCTTGTTGTGACATATAAGGAATACTGTTTCCGGGTCGAAGTCTCTACTTTTACTTCCTCTATCTTGTTTCTAGTGAGAATACTCAACAACCCTTTATGAGCACTGTTGATTCAAGTCACACATTTAAGCTTTTCAAAAGCCATAGTGTTCATTACAGTCTCCAGTCTCACGGCATCCCAGGCTTCAATATTTTAAAATTCAAAATAGCTGAATAACTAACCATATAGGTTAGTTATTCATAGTTAGTTAACCATATCGGTATAGAGAAAAAAGTTAGGATCATCATTTTCAGGAATATTACAGCACAATGAGTGTATATTAGCACCGTTTGTTGTTTGTTTTTGGCATCTGATAGAGCTTTTGGATTTGGAAACAGTGACGTCAGACTTAACAAGCTTAACAAAACTTAAGTTAAGTGAAGATGCACTTTTTTAATTAGGGTAGTCAAAATGTTAATGTCAAAAAAAAAATTTTAACGTTGGTTTATTACATGGAACGTGTTTCCATGCATTTTGTTGAGATGTCTTTTCTTGTATAGCCTATTGTATATACATTGTTGATTATTCATGTTGCTTATGTATTATACAATTTTTTTGTGAATTCTATTCATTGATAGATATTAATCTATTACTAGCTTTTTTCCCAAAGTCCATGGAAGTGTATGTATTAAAATAGATCTAAAATATGTAATAAACAATTCTTATTTTGTATTTAGTTCAGTTTGTATATTATAATAGAAGTTAATGCTAACCATAGTAACAACATGAAATAATAATAAATAAATAAAAATTGGTTCCTGGAGGCACCCAAAGCGGTTCCACACAGTGCCTAATATAAGAGTTCCTCAGGAAACCTGTGTGGTTCCTCAGAAAACCGCCCCTTTTTAAAGGGTGCCTAGAGGATCTACAGATGGTTCCGCCGGTGTGACAAAGTGAAGAACCCCAAAAGGTTTCTCCAGGCACCTTTTATTTTTACAGTGTACTGTTACCATCTACTACGTAAAAATAGCCATAGTCGATAATACGTGACAGATTAGATAAGTCCCGGCAGTTTCACACAGCAAGCTTGAGCTTCACGTCAGCTTCACACGCACTGCAGCTGCAGACACACAAGAGAATTCACACTGGAAGCGTTTGTACAGCGTCACAGCAGCGGCTCCAAAGCTCCATATAAGTGATAATTTCTTTACAAAGACAACTAGCCTATGTATAGTCATTTATAAACTTGATAGTCTTGAAAGATTGTTTTAACATGGGATGTGTACAACATTCGCATGTAAATAGTAAACACCAAACACAACCAAGAAAACAGCTCCGATCATGTTGTTTCAGTCATATGTTGACAAGACAGCAAACTACGGATAAACCCCCCCCCGCAAACTCGGGTTTGATTTGGGTAGTAGTGCTAGAGCCTATATAGGCTACCTATTCATAATAAGCCAAAATAAAGTTTATATATCATATTTTCTGGCTAGTTTACTTTAGTTTTTTTTTATAATACACTATACTTTAACCCAAACTGAATAATTAAAAATAAGTTTAAATGGGTAAATCTTCTATAAATATTTTGGATTCTTCATTTTCTTTTCTGACATACTTTAGTTATTGTTAAAACACACGAGACATGCTTATGCTGTGCATTTTGAGCACTTTTTGTGGGAAATCATATTTGTTTTGTCCATCAATAGTGTGCTTTCACTTTAATTGAGCTTGAGCAGTGTAACAAAAACAGACTCTGCGCCGAAACCCCCGCTTCACTGTCGCTCACCTGACGCTCCTGCTCGACGCTCACGTGCTGCTCCTGCTCCCGGTGTGAATACACTCATTGGTTAACGTACGGCGGAAAAAAATATGCGCCGCTCACGCTTTGGGTGTGAAACAGCCGAGAAACTGCCGTAATGCAAGTGCAGGTAGAAAGACACCGATTGAGTGTGTGACCATGCACTCGCACAAATGCGCACAAATGCGACCATGTCAAATTGTAACTCGCACATTCTTAAAAAAATGGTCGCATTTTGGTCTCAGTCTGGACCCCTGATCTAGGGTAATGTTTATTTCTACATACACTACTATATTTTCAGCGTATCAAATAGTTTCAATGTATTATGAGCAAATATGAATGAATAATAGTATATTTATAAATTAACAAACCTTGATTAATACATGCAATAAAATGATGAATGTTGTTCATTGTTACTTGATGCATTATTTAATGTTAATAAATTGAACCTTATTATGGAAACATTTATTATGAAACAAAGAAACATTTAATATGAAAATGGTTGTACATTTTTGTGGAAAACATGATACTTTTTTCTGTGATGAACAGAAAGTATAAAACAATATTTGAAATAGAAACAAGCATTGTAACATTGCAAATGTCTTTACTGTTACTTGATCAATTCTATATGCATCCTTGCTGAATAAAAGGTAGTTAATAAAAGTTAATTATACACATTTATTTATTAAGGAGGCAGGTAGGAAAATCTGCTTACCATCAGACAGGAAATATTCCACCTCTCCATTGACGCCCTCGTCACCATCTCTGGCTTGAAGCTTGTAGACTAGTGAGTTTGGTGGGGCACTAGCAGAGACCACACTCAGGTAGGGGAAAGGGACCATTGTCCATTCTGGGGCATTGTCATTGACATCCATCACCGTCAAATCCACTCTCACCGTATACCAGTCTGAACCTGTAATTCAGATATTCAATTAGCAACTGTTTTGAGAAATGTCTGTAATCATAAATGTAATAAATCAAAAAAACAAAAAAAAAACAGAGAAGGCAAAGGACAAAAAAACAAGCTATTTTGAAATAGCTGGAGACCTTCATTTTAATTGGGCGTTTTGTTCGGTGTTTTCAGTTTGTGACACAGGACAAAATAGCCCATTGGCCCTGAATGACTGTGTCATGATATGGGTTTCTTCACAGCATGTCCTCAGAGTATAGTTTCAGAAACTTAGGTTCAAGTTTTGATGTTTATTTTCCACAAAAAATAGTGAGCTACAATGCATCACAGATGCAGGGAAACATTTACATGCAAGTTGGAGAGAATGTCAGATACTAATGAGTGGAGTGTTTTCCTCATGGCGGCGCTTGCTACGTTTAGCTGCTGCGTCGCCTCATTAAACATTCCTTCCTTATCACAATCATCGCCTTGCAAAGCGACAGAACTGAAAACAGTTTCAGCACACATTTATGGACGACGCGGTATCATCATGGAAATGCATGAACGAAAATGCTAAAGGACAAAAAGAAAGAAAAACGTGTCAGCCATAAAGCAGAAACAACCCGCCGGTGTCTTCTCTGCTTTGTGTTACTTTTCAGACTTGTTAAATCGCCCCTTCAAACGCATCTCCCCATTTCCATTTATTTCGTTTTTTTTTTCATCTTTCTCAAAAAAATTCCTCTCTTGCTCTCACTTTTTTTTTTTTTTTTGGAAGAGGTATAAATAGTGGGCTGTCTGTTAGAAGATGTGAAGTGACAGAGTCACGGGCTCTTTGATTCCCCAGGTGATTGGCCCTTTCATTGCCTGTGACAGCACACCTGCTGCCTTACACTTTGCTGGGGAGACAGAGAAGAGCAAGAGAGAGAAAGGCCGAGCGACAGAAGTGGGAGTTAGTAGGGGAGGCTTAGAAAAAGATTAACTTAAGCTCCAGGTTTGGATCAATATAAAATGATAATTAATAATAGATTAATAGATAGAGGAGGTGGGCAAGTGAGAGCCATATTAAGATCAATATTATATATATAAAAAGAGAGAGAGAGTGTGAGTAAGTGAGTATGTGTGTGTGTGTGTGTGTGTGTGTGTGTGTGTGTGTGTGTGTGTGTGAGAGAGAGAGAGAGAGAGAAAGAGAGAGAGAGAGAGAGAGAGAGAGAGAGAGAGAGAGAGAGAGAGAGAGAGAGAGAGAGAGAGAGAGAGAGAGAGAGAGAGAGAGAGAGAGAGCAGAAAGAGAAAGTAAATTACTCTCAGTTGTATCTGGAGTTTCTCTCAGCTAATCCGAGTTCACAACACACTATAATGTCACTATTTTGTGTATACAGAACACACTGCAAATAACAAAACATGTTGTTGACCCAACCACATCCAGAGCATGCATTTAAACTTATGCAAAGGTCATTACCTACAAGGACACCATAGCCATTAGATGATTCTTGCCACTGAAATGGCAAAAAGAGACAAACATCTGACATTTTTGCTTGTCAAGTGGAAACTATGGCCGCAATCTCAAAGTATATCACACTGACAGCATACATCAAGATATAGTTATTTTTGTTATAAATTCAACCTCAAAATATTTTACATTACATAATATCCACAGCCACAAAAAAAGACTTCCAACTGTGTAAAATATATATTATTACATTAAGGGGCCTTTTATACCATAAATAACCCTTACATTTAGTTTAAATGTTGGCCTAACTAACTCAATATCTTAAGGTTGATTCAGAGATGGTAAATTATTTTTACTTGAACTAAAACTCAAACTTAATTACAATATTACTGAATGAGGCACATTTATAAAGTTAACCTTTTTTTCAGTGTTTAAAAGCGTTTAATAAAAAAAAATATTTTTGTGTTGGCTTTTATGGTGAATGCTTGTGATATTCCTAATTTTTAAGTGTCTTTGGATAAAAGCATCATCCAAATGAATAAATGCACAGTAGCATGAAAACAATGTCTATTTCACAATATTGTAGTGACACAAATATGACAACGTGGGTGGGTGGAGCAGCACTTGACAAAACAAAACATAAGATTATTAATAACAAATGAATACATCTCAACAGTAAAAAATAAATAAAAAAACAGCTTAACCTTAAACACTTGACCTTTAAGAAAAAACAGCTGTCACAGTCACATTCAGTTTGTTTTAGGTTCTTGGACTTTCTGTTTTGTTTACATTCATGTGTTTCTTGTTCTAGTTTCCCACCACGTATCAGTCACCATGGACACTAACACCAATCATCACAGCTGTTTGTAATTGTATCATCATCACTATGTATTTAAGTTGATCTTTGTGCTCACTTCACTGTCCAGTGTTGTTCGTGTTACATGTTTACACGCTGTCTCGCATGTTGGCTGTATGTTAAATAAACCCTGTGTTATACACTCATCATATTCGTCTTCCGTGGATTTAAGCATAACAACAGCATTACATAATAAATAAGAATGTATGAGCCACATTTGAAGCCCCTATAAAACAGCGAATATATATTATTCACAATTCCACACCTATGACACATTTTCTCTTGAATTCTATACCAATGCAGCAGGTTCCGACACTAACCATGAACAATAGAATGATCAAAAAAACAAAATCACTTCCATTATAACCATCAAACTTGACAATAGTGGAAGGGTCTACAACACAGCATGGTTTTTATGGTCATAATATATATATATATATATATATATATATATATATATATATATTTTTTTTTTTTTTTACTGCACCTCTGGATGAACATGGTTTCAACTTTCTGAATTTAAATTAATTTTGATATTTTACAGTATCAAATGTTGGTGGTACAATACAGAAAATAAAAAAGCTGATTAAAGGCTGAAAATCTTATTCTTCTATTAATATTGTAAAATATAGGCTACTTTAGTCAAACAGGAAGTCATTTTGCTTTCAACCTGAGCTTTTTTTTCCTCTTTTTTTCTTTTGAATATAATGTGTGTATTCATCCATTTCAAGCAGTAGTTTGCATTGTTTAGTCAATGGTTACGCCCCATTAAAGTTTTTGTATGTACTTTTTTTAAAGTACTAACTAATAAAAATACCATTAAACATTATATACCAAGATATTTAGAAAACATTCTAAGTTGAAAGTTCACATGCTTTTTTTCTCTCTAAAAAAACCCCCAATGCTACTCTACTTTGAAATGTGCATTCCATGTCGGAATGTCTGTTTTTGTTTTGGTCTGTATGATCCTGCTCACTTCCAATTTACCCAATAGTATTTCGACACCCTGGGTTGCCAATTGGTGGAAAACACAGCGTATTGCAGCCATGGAAGCCAATAAACAAACTGAGTCAGTGATTGCAGATCAACTGACCTGAAAAGCCTTGGCATCGATCTAAAAAGCTCTATGACCAGAGGCATATTAAAACGTGGATAAATTAACTTATAAACTTACAGTGCAAAGCTTGTCAACTTCCATTGTCAATTGCGCTTGTTCCTGTTGATTGTCCTCAATCTGGCAACCCACATGAGTGTCGAGTCAGAGGAGGACGAGGGAGGGAAAACAACTCTCTTCAATATTTTGAATTTGGACTGCAGTACCCATTTCAACACTAGCTGTCAAAATGAACTTTTACGCCCGTTTCACACATACTCCGTGTGCGGTGCGTATGCGGTACAGGAGCAGCACGCGCTATAGTGCTTTCACATATGCTGCGTGCGTTTGCAGTGCGAAACACATTTACTCACTATTTGTGTTTAAAAAAATCATCAATCAAATCAAGTCATCAGCAACTTTTATTTAAAAAAAGTTTTTGCCTCCAGTGCGATTCTCGTTGATAAGCTACTACACGTATACACTCTTTAATAGACGTATTCACGTTTAAACACATTTTAAACAACGTTTTATTCAATGCATTACTTTTATATAGATTATATATTAAGTTGCTCAAGCAAGTGGTAACATATTTAACCATGTACTTATATTAAAATCGCAAACATTTTAAATTAAAACTTAAAATTGACAAAAACAGCAGACTCATACCTTTTCTTTTGCATAATTTAAATCTTTATACAATAAATCTTGCATGTCACAAATAACTTGTTTTTCCACCTCAACGAATGAGACGAGTGTCGTTCATTATGTGGCCTTGAAGTAAATTCTTGCTTTACCCCGGTCTTAAAGTAAAAAGATGACTATGAAAAATAGTAGTATTTAATTTAATGCATTTATGGTTACATTTTATTTAATTAAATACATTTATGTTGAGATTACTACATTTTATTGAATTAAATGCATTTATGGTGAAATTAACCTACTACATTCAGGTCAGTCTGTGTTCATTTTGACCACGAACCGTGTGCTGTCACTTTAATTCAGCGTTTGCAGCACAGCAAAAATAGACTCGGTGCGTAAACGATCTCTGCACTGCTGTATACGCACCGCAACTGGAACGGATCGACGGACTGCATCCGCGTGCAGTGTGAACGCTCTAACCTGTTAACATGGGTACGGAAAAAAATACGCACCGCATACGCACTGCAAACGGAGTATGTGTGAAACGGGCGTAAGACCCTCTGCCTCAACATTTCTGGTGAAATTGGCATACATTTATTGTTCCCCAAACTGTATTAAACCAACTTGAAAAATACATTTCAAGACCGTGGCATTTGTGTTTTGAACTAGATTTTTGACGTTTCTCTTTTTCCAGTATTGACAGCTATGTTAATAATAAAACTCGTAGTTTTCTGCTTCTGGTCAGATTTGTTTATTAAACTGCACTACAGATCTCGTTTACAGGTTTCTAACATTACATTGTATAACTTATACTGCCCAGAACAAGTGGAAACATGTTCACATTCTGCACTGAACTTATAGCAACTTGTTTTGTAAAGCATATACTCTGATTTTGACATGAAGCGTATGCACCCTCAACCCATCAGAGATAGAGTACACTCTCTTTAGTAAAAAGCAGAACTGTTTTGCTCACCCTAAATGCTCCCATACTCACAGTGAGAGCATCAGGGTACCTGTAGGAGGAGGACCTCCCAGTCAGAAGCAATCCCAGTGTGAGAGATGGATAGACATACTGATAGCCCTAGAGGGAGAAAGAGGGGGCTGGTGAAGGCCTCTCTGGAGCACTGATAGATGGATGAAGGAATGCCCTGCCAGAGCCAAAGGGTCATCAGCGATATGCAAAAAAGATAAACATCACAGCCTCCTTCTGAATAAAGTTCCTAAACTTTCTTCTTGCTCACTCTGAGTCTGAAATTCATTTCATGCTACAAGCAGCACAAATAAAGTACAATAGAATAAAGATACAAAATAAATAAAGAGCACAGTACATTTTTCAGTTAGGTTTAACAGCAGTATTCAGGTGAGATATAGCCTACCACAAAAATGTAATAATAATATAAAATAACACTGCATAGTCTTAACTTTATAAACTAAATAGATTGTTCCTTGTTAAAGCTACAAACGTTATTTATTCAAGCGCAGTGAGTGATTTTCTCTTTGTCTGCTGCTCTTTGATTGACAGTAATGACACAGACAGCATCAGGTTTATTAGGCTGCTGTCACTTTAAGAACTGCACAGATCCATACTGTTACACATGTGTTTACTTTTTCAACTGTTTACATTCACTTAAGACATAACCGACTGAGTTTACGAGAATATTCGCCAAGACTAGCGCAATAAGCCGCAAAAAAGAACTCAATTTGACACTCGCAAGCTTTGTTGAGAGGTGGCTTTATGTGTGCGCACTTTGACTGAGAGGGCACAGAACACAGTCTCTTAGAGAGAGCATGAGTAGGGTATAACAGGGTTAAAGGCGCACTGGGGTAAAATGCACATTTGACTTTATTCACCTTCAAACCACTGGATGGCACAAAGATTAAAGTCGGCACTTTTCTTAACAACCCCTTTTGATGATGCACATGGAAATCTGGCTGATCCTTGACGTGATCGCCGACAGCAACGCAAAGTTGATTCTGCATTAATTTGATCTTTGTAAAAAAATTGTAGATGTATGTAGCAAATGATTATTGATGACTATCTTTTGACACAACAGTCTTGTTAATGTTTTTCAGTTTTGTTCAAGGTAATTAAAGCACCATATTTTCAATAACGGAAGAATATGTAAGAGTATGGTATTTGGGGTAAAAGGCGCCCCTGCTGTCACAATAATCAACATGATAGGAAATAGCTGGCTGACTTTTCCATTTATATAAATCAAATATTAAGTTGGGTGTCCATCTTAGAGATAATCACCATATTTATAATGAAACCATCATATTTAAAATATTATATTAATCATAACATACACTATGGGAGTAGTGAAAAGCAAATTTTTCTAAAGGTGTTCCTTAAGCCCAATTCTACCCTATTGATTCAAATTGCTTCAATGTTTAAATTGGCAAGACGTAAAACAATGTGCAAATGATAAACTTGATGATGCAAGACTGGCCCAAATGGCCAAGTGACACTTCCGTCAACTGTGCGAGCTGAAGTCTTGTATTGCAGTATCGCAGCTCCCTTGCAATGCAAACCCGATGTGCTGATGTGAAGCCATTTGAGAAGACGCGGTACCGCTGAATCACTCACACTGTTTGTGAAATTAAATCTTACAGATCCTTTTCAGATTACTAATTTGCTTTGATAATCTGTTCGGATTAATTTACTATCTAACCTACATGTTATAGTGCATAAATGTTTGCGGAAACATCACACTTTATAATCGAAATACCTGAGGGAATGTTGAAATTATGCGCAACACCCGTAATCTCCGCACGGAAATTCAGGCCCTGTAACTATACCGCCACTGCAGCTGGTGCTTCCAGATTCGCAGACAGTGAAAGACATGCATTAGAGATGAAAAATAATTATTTCACCTGGATGATGGGTATCAGATGGAAACAACACCATTTGTGGGCTTGTTGTATGAGAGAAAGAGAGAGAGTGAAAAATAATTTAACCAACAAGACTAAAAACAGAAGCAAGTAGGCTAATAAGTGGAAAAGCCGAAGAGCAACATTGTGGGATTAATACAAAGCACCATTGGAACGGCCCTGAGGTTGTTATGGAAACGGAATTAAAACCACACTCGGACAACAGGAAAGAGAAAACACAAGCTGCCAAATGACTGCATAAATCAATGTCATTAAAAGTCATGAATAGTGGTAAAAAATAGCTGCGGATCGGAAGAAAATTAATCAGCATTTAGAGACGGGGGAAAAAAGGGCAGCAAAAGCATTTAGCTGCAATGTTTTCCCACCTGCTTTATGTTACTGAAACACAAGCTCAATAACTTGCTAGTTCATACAGTATGAATAACAACATACACACCATAGACTCCCCACAAAGGGGTCTTTTATCACCCTAAATTATCCATCACAACTACTTATTATAACGCAAATTATTATACAGCTACTTGCAAAACAAATATGGCTCATTTTTTGTGCCCAGGACTATTGAGTTATACAAAAATACATAAAAAATGCAATTTATACAAAAAAAGACTTGCAATATAAGGTTGCGTTAATTAAGAAACATTCCAACAGTACATAATGTTAAAAGGGACTAGAAGCGAAGAAAAAAGTTTCAGAAAAACACCTGCGCTAATACACCAGGAGCATCCAACAAGCGGAAGCTAAACAGAATTTGCCTTTTAAGCAATATTTGCATGTGTCTTTACTAAAAAACGTTATTTTCTAATGTTTGTGCTCATGCATATTCACGGTTTAAGGAAAGTATTTTGCATGTTTTACTCAATGTGTAACCACTTGAACTTTCAAAATATATCGGACCAACATGAAAACCAAGAACACATTTCAAGACCTTGGCATTTGCATTTTGAACTAGATTCTATCTTATTTTATCCTCATCTCAAATGAGGATGTTCTGTGTCAATGGCACATACATGGAAATGAAATATTAATTTAATAAGCTGTAATTATGGCATTGTGAGAAAAGACTGCAGAGCGATGCAAGAGACATAACACCAGCACAATGTGGGAATATGGTTGCCAGGTACAATGGTCAATTGAACAGTTTAGCAGTCATTATATAAAAAAAAATGCTGAATCTCACCAATTATAATCAAGTATTCAAGAGGGCCGTGTAATAACCGATGCAAAACTCTACAAGAGCATTTTGCCTGCCCTGTACAATTTATGTGGGGTATTTTCCCCCCAAGAAACCGGTTAAATTTGTTATCTCTGATACAAACTGACAATGAAGCCTGTTGATCCCTTTTAACCCAACTAGTTCAAGCCCAATCAACCCTCATCCTCTGATTCTTTGTCACACTCTCTCATTCCTGATATCTGCTGACAGAGGGAGGGAGAGATGCAATTTGCAGTCGTCTGCCATGGAGGTTTTTCTCAGCACGTAAGCTAACTAACAGGAGTCCTACATCTCTAGAGCCGGACAAAAAAAGATGTTTCACAGCAATAACTGAGAAAACTGGAAGGGGAGAGAGAAATAGGGAGAGACACGAAGAGAGCGAGTTTGTGCAGGAAAGAGAGCATACAGAAATAAAGAAAGAGAGAGAGAGTGCTAATTAAATACTCTCTCAGAGGATTACAAAGGGCCATTTGGATCCCCCTGTGGAATTGTCACTTTCATAATCTTATTATAAAGGGTTAGGTACTCAGATTTTTCTTTTCACATCAAACTTTCAATTAAAGAAAAGAGAGAAAAAAATACAAAAAAGGAAAAGCTGCTGACACCAAATTGCATATGCAAATTGCAAATGACAAATGTAAAAGCCATTATGTTATGAATAAAAGTGAACTCACACACATTTACAGACACTGATGACAAAATTCCATTTATGTCACATTAGCAGGATTTTTGAGGAGGCACTATAAAACAGGATTGTTTCAATTAACGCGTGTTGTGACAACATGGCACTCTAATAAGCACTGAATCTTTACATCTACAGCATCACAAAGTCACTATAATAATCTCATGCCCCTTGAGTACAAGCTGACAGTATTAGTAAACCATTACTAAGGCTGGGCAGGCGATATTGCCAAAAAATATCACTGTTTTTTTCCCATATCATTCAATAACAATATTTAATGTACACATAAATTGTTTGACTCCACATAGTTAGCTTTTAATTAGGTGTTCTAGGAAATCCATTTTCCCGTGTGTAATGATTTAAATGTATCATCGAAAGCAGTGTTTGATGAAATTAATTCATAAAACATAACAAATTTAATACATCTTTTAAAAGGCAATCAAATGAAAATTGAATTTACAACAAAACAGAACTTACTGTAGTTTTTAAAAAAAGGATGAAAAAATATCTTGGTTGTATGATATTTCTTATATTATATCTTAAATGTATAATTATTTTTATTAGTATTGTTGTTGTTACTTTAATAAGTGCATTTTAAAGGTGCTCTAAGCGATGTCACGCGTTTTTTAGGCCAAAACATTTTTTGTCACATACAGCAAACATCTCCTCACTATCCGCTGGCTGCCTGTCCCCTGAACACACTGTAAAGAAACGCGGTCTCTGCAGACAGCCCAGGCTCCACAAACAGCAACAAAAACAAACTGCGGCGACCCGCTCCACGAAACATAACAAACTGTTCCAGCCAATGACCGACAAGAAGGGTTTGGGGGTGTGGTTAGGGGGGTTAGTGCGCGGATGAGGAGGAGGGAGGGTCTAGCTAGCCTCCGTTTTGTTTGACAATAGTTCGAACGTCAACAAGAAGTGACGTCACCCAGGATCGCTTAGAGAACCTTTAAAGAACAATACTAAAGTAATTAATTTATGTCATCATTTCTTCAAGTTAAAGCTACATATGTAATTTTTATCGCCGCTTGGGGTCGCTAACCTCTTACAATAACAAAGGCGTAGATTGATGATGCAGTGATAAGCGGAATCATGGAACTTGCTGTCATGTTGATGGATCTAATAATGTTTATGGACGAGTGAAAACATTCATGACTGTTATGAAGCAGGTCGCGATTGCTAATGAGAGACAGATATCAGCACCACACGCGAGTCCCGCGGATATAAAGGAATAAGGACATTCTACCGAACTACCTGCAAGTGCTGAATTAATACTCAGGTCAGTTTATTAGACGAATGAAACTTGAGGTAACGCAGCGCTGTTTCACTTGGTCTACACTAATACACTAAACTGCATTTGAGTGTGTTGAAAGTTATAATGTTGTTCTATGTGTTAGTTTGTTGGCTATATGAGACTAGCAGTAAGCTAGATCAACATTAGAATAACATACTGATCATATTCTAACATTTCATCATGTTGAGCAATATATCTTTGATTAGTTTTATGTACATTTGCTCGCCCGTCTAATAAAGTACATGCAGGAGCGGCGTCTCTGTCAAGTCGAATTCTGCCACGAAGCTCTCGGCATCTTGAAAACGCCACGCTGATATTGATCCTCGTTTTAGTCTCCTTTTGTCCCAAAGTCTGCTTGCCATGGTTCATAATGTTTGAATGAAACAACAACAGCGTGAGCGTGCCGCTAAACATTACGCAGCTGTCCACATATGTCGCCATGGTTACTATGGCAGTACAAGCGGAAACCAGGGATAACGCGGATATTACGTCATTGACAGCCGACAAGTGACAAGGGACGGGCACTATTTAAAATTGTGAATTTCTCTGAATTTACAAATTATTGGAAACATTTAGGATAATGTAAGTACACAATTGAAAGAAACATAAGACTGTGCAAGGGGGTTTTGGATATGTTGATACAAAATTCTTACAATATTGTACCTTTAAACCAAACTTTTATTTTGATGATTTGTCATAAGGACTTTTGAGTTTTAGTGTGTATTTTGTCGATAGCGTTAATCAAATGCGACGGAGAAATGCTTTCCTCAAAGCAGCTCTGGAGATTAAGTTTGCGGATTGTCCTCATAATGATGCAGACACCGAAAACACAATGAGATTCACGCATGCTAGACTGTGTGTAGTTGACAAAATTATGCCACTCACTCACACAGAGAGACAGAGAACATCCGGTCTTTTTAGCGATACACACCTGATACTACCGATATCTTGGATACTTTTTTTCCCAATAAATATCAATATATTGCCTAGCCCAAATCATAACAGTTGCCTTCAAAAGTTATTGGCCATGTTATCTAAATTCTTCAATAGCAGCCACAAATATCTTTCAAGCTGCTCCCTGAATGGGACGGCTGCAATTGAGATTTCCTAGTGTGCTCTGGGTATTAAACCGCAGAGAAGATGCTCAGCACCCTGTCTGCTCCTAAGAGCATTACGGTGGGGTTTGACACTGAGCTGGTTTAATGTGGGCTTTACCTTTACTGCAGGCCTCGCTGTCTAATCGCCCCTGCTGCTCACAGTTACATTTGAGCTCAAATCCCGCTGGATTTCATCTGTTTGGCTTCCACAGAGAGAGGTGAGATTCCCTCTTATTGCTTCCACCTATCAAAGCCTTTATCAGATCAGCGACCACTAAAGGAAAATAGAAAACTAAGGGGGCCACTCTGGCATCTTGGGATTGACCCCATCCCACAAACACTGTGCAGTATTTTAACAGGTTGAGTGAGGTATCTCAGCTGCCTTCATTTAGGACTTCATCTCTGTAACCTCAAAGTGGATGAGTGTGATTCTCACTGTACAGATCACTGAGTAAGCGGCTTCACATCAAGACACACATAATGGTCTGGAGGTTTGGTTTTGTGTCGAGAGGAAGAGCAATGTGTCTTTGATGTCTCTGCATCTGGTGTATCTCTATGGCCTGGAGGAACCATACAGTTTCATGATGTACATTGTGCAAAGTAGGGTCTTGATACTAAAATTTCTGTAGTTGATAGTAATACTGGTAAAACATTATTACTGATATAATAGTAATACCATGGCACAATGAACAATATAGATGACGGCTAAAAAGTTTAGAGGCAGTAGGATTTGTTGTGTTTTTTTAAATAAATCTTTTTAATTTATGTATATTCTGTATTTAAAATACAGTCGAAACAGTAATATTGTGAAATACTACATTCTATAAAAAAAGTTCTCTATTTTAATATATTTTAAAATTGAATTACTGTTGTGAGTGACAAAGCTTAATTTTCAGCATCATTAACTCTAGTCTTCAGTGTCACGTGATCCTTCAGAAATAATTTTAATGTGCTAATTTTATCCTCAGGAAACATTTCTTATAAATGTTGAAAACAGTTGAGCTGCTTAATATTTTTGTGGGAAACGTAATACTTTTTTTTGTCAGGATGCTTTGATGAATAGAGGGTTCAAAAGAACATTTATAATAGACATGGTTTGTCCTTGGTTTGTTCGTCTTTACACTTTTTTCACACATTTATTGCATCCTTGCTGAGTAATTCTGAAACAATGTAACAAATCTTACCGACCCCACACTTTTGAATGGTAGAGTAAATATATAAAATGAAATGAAATATTAATTATTATAATTAAAATTAGAATTATAATATTAAAAAAATTTTTAAATATGAACTAATTAAATCAATACAAAGGCATGTAGCCTTCAAGTATATCTAAATGACAAAACTAATATTGTTCAAGTAATTATTCAAGTAGCTAAACAAAGAAAAGTACATTAAGAGCAGTGAGGTTTTTTTTCTTTGTCAATATTGTATTTTGAGTAATATTAATGACACAATAAGCAATAACAGGTCTATTAGGCTGCATTTATGCTGGAAAACCCAGTGCACAGTCCTTATATTTTGACATAAATTACATTTCCCCCCTGCCTGTTTACATGTACAGACCTACTGTGTTTACATTAATAACTCACCAGATAAGCACTTAGAACAAGAAGTGAATTTGTTTACATGCACAGTCAAGCATGAGCACAGATATACCGCATACACATGCAATTATTGAAAAGCAGTCGTCTGTCTGATAGCACAGGTATTGAAGTACTTGAGTTTGTACTCGATATATATTCAAACACAAAGTATCCGAAAGCTGACGTTTGAGTGTGCGTGTGTGCACATGTACCGTATACATACGTATATGCGTGTGTGCTAGCTTTGGATATGATGGCCAGGGCAAAGGTAACAATTCTACAAGAAACAATTCTGCTGCCCAAATGGCACTTATTAAGGCATTTTAAGCTAGAATAATTTTTGCTGATGGCTGCCATATATCCAACCATGAATTAAACACCTTGGAGGACTTGGATAAGTGCTGATTAGCATGACCCGCAAATGCCCTCACACTACAAGACACTCCCATTCATTTCCAGTCGGCAAGCTAAATGTCCAACACAGTAGATTCATTCTTAAACATCAAACAAAAGGAGGATGAATCAAATATCACTTTCCTTTAAATTAAATATGAAATCTCTTTTCTCTGACGGTTCCTCTGCTTTGACTACCTCTCTCTCTAATCAGCTTTGACTACAATTCCTCTAATCTTCCAAGCAGTCAATCCATTTACCTTAATATGTTCTCTTTCACACCTCTGAGCTTTGAAGGCAGTGTAATTCGTTAGGGTGTTTTACTTAAGCTGAGCTATCCGAATTCATTTTTTTTTTTTTTTTTTGCAGTAATGTGAAGAATCCTGTGGTCAATCTTCATCTCTCTCTCACCCACTACTGTATGTTTCTTTGTCAACATGCAATCTGAGGTAAGGAGAGATCCATTGGCTTTGTAAACTGTGCACACTTTTGTTTAAAAGGAAATGTTTCTGAAGGAGCAACGAAGGGGAGGGGTTATATATCTAGGGAGGATTCTGAAAACTAATTCCCTTGTCTAATGAAAACTATTTGAAAGTGTGGAAGAAATGGAGAACAGTATCTCACTGCCTGCCTCAAAAGGCCTTTGAAACCTCTTAGCCTTGACTGCTGGAACATCTTTGGGAAGAAGAGAGAGAAAAGCCGTGGTTGAAGTTGTTTCTCTTGCCTCCATCTGCAGTTTGTCTGCCAAGCATCATCCCACCCTGATTAGAAAAAAATAACTATTTGATTTTTCACGTTTCATTCTAACTGCTCTTTATTGTGTCCTGGACTTGTTGAGTCCAGAAATTGTGCTTGAATTAATGTTTTTTGGTGTTTGAGAGGAGCAAACCAAAAATTACCACTTTCAATTAAATATATGTAGTTTACAATACATGCAACAACAACAAAAAATGCATGTATAGCTCAAAACCTTGATGTACGTTAGGTAGTCACAACTCGTCTTAAAAGTAATTACTGCAAAGAAATGATTACTACCACTCAATGTTTTTCCATCAGGATTTTCATTTGCATCATCATTTGCCGAAATGCAGTTATGCTGCTAAATAAAGGGTCCTTCCTTCAAATCACAACCTTGATGAGGCTGTTGTTCCATGAAAAGTGGAATTTATAAATACACATTCCAATATTATTATTTTTTTATTCCAATATTGAGCAGATCATAGACAGACAGAAAAACACAGACATGCAACACTGAATTTTTCAGTTTTCCACTCTGATTGCAGTTGTTCAGAGTTTAATGAGGAGAAAACAGAGATGCTGAGAGTTGCATCATTCAGTGCGTTTACATGCACCCTCATAATGCGAATATAATTGGATTTTGGCAATGTTGCGATTAAACTTTACCTCATGTAAACGCAATACTTCGATCAAACTAATGCAATTTAAGCTCATAATCGTAGTTACCACATTCGCATTAAAATATGTGGCATACGCCGATTTTAATCACAATAAGCAGGCATGTACAGTAAACACCTTAATCACATTATTAGCGCTCTGACCAAAGTGTGCATGTGCTCGGTTCTACACGGATGCAGTGTTGTTCAGAAAAATGTCACAAAGTTTATTCATGAAGTTTTGTGAAGTTCTCACTTTTCCAAATCGCTAAACTGTTAACACAATTCACTGTGCAGTCTCTGCTCTGTATCTTCATCCACACCACGCGAAGAACACGACGGCAGCGTAGGCATTGTGATGTTCATCACGCCACCGAATAATATATAGTACTTCCATAAAAATGTATTTTGAATTTGATGTGAGTAGATTAAAACAATGGCCAGTAACATGCCTACTGTATGCCTATCCGAGGATGGTATAACCATAATTATTAGCAAATAATCAGAACAATGAAAATTGCATGTAAACTGGAGTGAAGAGTTCTGCTCGTGTCATCTAAACATCGTACTGTGATTATTAGAAATAATCGCATTATTGGTGCACATGTAAAAGTAGTCATTGTCTGATTCCTTAGATTCATGTAACTCCAAGTACACAGATCAATGTGTTCATTCATTTCTCAATTCAGTGAATAAACTTTGGTTATCCAAATTATTCAAACTGGAACTTCAATGTATTTCCCCCCAATGTCCAATGAAGATACTATTGTTTTACATGTGGGGTCCTTATATACTAAATATAGACATTAAATCCAGTTAGATTGGTCTGAAAGAACAATTCCAGATAATAAACTGATTTGATTCTGTTGGCTAATGCTCTAGAGATAAAGCTGAAATCGGTATTAGAGATAAAGGGGCTGCAACAAGACACAAGACTTGACTTTGTCTGTTTCCAGAAGTCTTTATACAAGGGCTCCATTAATATGCTATGCAGTTTTGGAGTTGTTTTCCAAACCAGATGTCAGTGCACTAAATAGTGGTGAAACTGCTTGCCAGAAGTGTTTATAGATTTCAGCACGGGTGCCATCAGGTCCTTTGTTATTTGTCAGGGGCTTTGTTTTTTGGCATCTGACAAAAAGCTTTACAAAAGTCAATTAGAGCTAATGGGGCGTCTAGTTGTTCTGCTAAAACACATCACTGTAAGCACTGCATTAGAGTCCATGAAGACTGCTGATCTACTATTAGACCATAGGGGCAGGGGAAGAGTTTCAAAGACATTCAGCAGACGCTTGAGATGGGCCGTGACCCAGTCTGATGAGCCACTGACCCTTTCCTCCCAGTTGATCAAGCCTGAGAGAAAATCTGTCACTCATTTCACGCTTTTCCCACTTAATCTGCCATGGGAGAATATTAACACTGTGCCACACGCTCATCATCAAGACTGAGCACTCAATCTGGGGCATCTGCCCAAAATAGGGCTCAAAATAAGAAACAGATCAAATATACAGTAGTTATGTTGAAAGATGAGAGCAAAACTGCAAATATATAATGTAAGATAAAAAAATAAAAAAAGATGAACAGATAATTATAGTGATCAAACATTTCTATTCAAATACGAGTGTCTCGTTTCTAGATCTTTCATTTTTTAGACAAATGTTGAGAATCTGTTTCTATCAGTTTTATTCATGTTCCCTATGAGGTTTCTTATAAAAAGGCAAATGTAAATGAAATGCTAATTAAATCCTTGCAATTCCGCTTCCCGTGCTGATATAAACTTCAAAGGCAAAGATTAACATTGACGCTTAAGCTTCAGTGCAATCACAGATGATGCACACATCTGTTTAGCAACAGGACAGACTGTTACTGAATGTTTTCATCTAACTTTATGAAGTATGTGGTGTTAATCTAAACAGGCAGAATTTTGGGGTCACAAAATTTAGCGGTCAATCTTGATGTGTCTGTCCATGACATGCAAAAAGTCATCAAATTACGGTTAGAAATATTCAGCATAGACGTACAAATCAGACAACAAACTTTAAAATGGGTTTCCAAGGTTGCAAAATGATATGGTCTGTGTCTTGCTGTAATCCTAATCCAAAATCCTTATTTCTTGTGTGAATTCATGTATATAAATACACAACAATTGTATGAATCAATACTAAATTGTTAGTTGTTGGAGTGAGGAGTGCAATTTTTTTTCTCCTTGCACCTCACTTTTCCCATAACCCAAACTGAAACTTAAAATAAAATAAAAACCTGTTGGGTGAAAATAGCTCATCATTCTTTTGCAAACTGGTTAATTGGAAAACAAGAGGAGCAGATAAAAAGGAAAAGAAACAAAAGAAAACATGCTTTCCAGTAGGCGATAGTATTCAGAATATGGGTAACAGAACAAAAATAGTACTTCACTTTCCTACAACAGGATTTCATGTAACTGTATGCCCTCTAGATATACCCACATGACAACATGGTGCTTTCCAGTTTGGAAACCCATTTAATCAGATAAATTAATAATAAAAAAACATCTGACTTGCTTGCATTAAAATAAGGCTGCATATGTTGACATTACTTAATAAAAAAGTTAAAATGAACAAACAATGATTTACAGCCCTATTAATCTTGGTTAATGTCCATTTTAATAAATAACAATACATTTGCAAATGCATATAAAAACAACAACATTATATTTATAAATTAACATCAACCAAGATCAATGCATGTAAAAGAAGTTTGTTGTTTGTGAGTGATACCTAATGCATTATTAATGCTTATTTGCATAACTGCAAACTAATTTGTACTGTAACGTTTTACAAATATGTTGTACTACATGTCTTGCATATATAGGAGAAAACCCACAATAATATGGGTTAGTATGTTAATGATGGGGATTTTTTTTTAGTGACTTCAGTGCAGGTTACATTGTTAACAATATTATAAAACTTCTAAACCACAACTGTAATGTTACAATATGCTCATCGCATACTGCATTGGACTGTACAGTTTATAGCCTTTACAATTGATTTCACCATTACTGTTATGTGCTTTGCTTTATTGTATATTTTATTGTATAGCTTCAAGTACTGGAAATATGCACTTTATAATGAAATGTCTGACACAAAGAACAACTCAAAAGCACTCTGTATAAATGGTCAGCAAATGTTGACATTTAAAGGTTCCATTCTGAAGGCAAAGTAACAATGTAACAATGCAATCCTTCTTAAAATGGGACTGAAAACACTGCAAAGGTTAGAAACATACAAAATGGTCCCAATTCTGCTGCCTGTGCCAGTGTGTTAGTTTCAAACCCCAGTTTTAAATAGTCACCATCACTGCCAAGATAGAGGATTTCTGCGAGAAAGCTCAGGCAGAGAGAACTTTCAATTTCATGACGGTTTCCCATATTTTCACCGGTGTTAGAGCCAGATTAAGAGATTTTCATTTCATTTGTTAATTCATTTATTTGTATGCACCAAATAAAGCCAAGGAAATAGCAAATCATTAAGATTCCGATGGTGGGCACAATCCCTTTTTTCAGTCTCATTCCTTCTCCTCCACCAGACAATAATACCAATAAACAACCATGTTTGAAAGTGTCTAAAAGGATTATTAATGAGATTAATAATGGTAAAGGGCAATGACAGGATCAGAGGATTAGCCATGTAGCTTTGAAGTCAATTTGAGGAAGAAAATTTGACTTGGAACAGTTCACAGAAGAGCATGGGAAAATTTACAATTACCTACTTGTCCAAGAATTTTAAGCAAGATGTCACAACTTTTTCATTTACATTACTGCAAGAAATAGCAAGCGATTTTGATTTCAATACAAAGCCAGATCTGTTTGGCACAGTGTCCTGCTGTGTATAATTTGGGCCTGTAGTGCTGACTCCAACTATGGCCAGTATTACATCACCCTCAGGCTTTTAAAAAGCAATTCTCCTCAGTGATTGGTTTCCTCCGCTCTGTTTCCTCTTATTTCTATATTAGACAGACAGAGGAAGAGGAATTGGGGGCGCGGGGGGGTATTGGGTTGGGCTAAATGTGCAGTTTCTCTTAGTTAAATGTGCAGCTTTTTCCAGCATCTCTGTAGCACTAATTACAGCATGATTTGAACAAAGTGTGTTCTCGTTAGCCCGATACGGCAACCTTAATCAGTCTGTAGGAGGATGAAGAACACAGCATCAGTGCACAGAATTGCAATTAAAGCCCTCAAAAAAAAAAAACCTTGCTGGCCTAATGAAGCCACCTGTTTGATCAGAGAGATGGAGAGAGAAAGGAGCAGAGATGTGGGAATGAGTGAGTGAAGCAACTAAATAGTCATGACTCACTTATTGTGGCATGAAATGGGTCTTTAAGATTGCCTCACAGCAATCAATAGAGCTGGTGCACATTCTCATGTGTTTCTGGTCTAATCCGCCAGTGTAGAACGAAGTGAAAGGCGAAAGCAATTAACAGGTATGTAAAGGACAGCAGAAATTCAGAAATGAAACAAAATGTAACTGTACGTTTCCATTTAAGAGAAGAAATGTAGACATGCAACCTTGAGTGCTGGAGGCAGTGGTGGTCTTTCCTGTAGTCCACTACAGCTGTGAATGATGTTATATATGTGGATTCTTGCTGAGTTGTGAGATGACTTCTTGTTTGGATCAGCATTGGTGCAGAGGAATCGGCTGGGGATCTATACAGTGTGTGTGTGTGTGCGTGTGTGTGTGTGTGTGTGTGTGTTTATGAGAGGTGGTATACAAGGCAGACTCTCTTTAAGCGCTCAAACACAAAAGCTGATGTTGTCGATCCTGTCCTGTACTCTGAAGCTAACAAAGACTTAACATCTGATAATCCCCTGCCCTTGAGTCTTGTTAGAATAAGCCAAACGTTGGGCCCACGGTGGGTAGCATCAGACTATCTCTGGTTTAGATTCATTGCGGGAAATTAATTTTCATCTTTATTGTACTATATTAGTGTATCATCACCTTTCCAAGTACAAAGCATCAAAATGCAAACTTGAATTCGATGCAAATTAAACATCTGCATTAATTTAATAATAAAACTAATTTTCAGACTTGATGGACTTCGATGGTGTGATTTGCCTGTAGGTGATAATTAATATTTTTTCATGAGCTAAAAATCCCAGAACTCTCACCTCACACAGTTGAGAAAAAGATGAAAGCCCTGTCAGTTGTAAAACACAGATGTTTAACACAGCATTCTTAAAGGTCCTTTAAACATCCACCCCTGTGGTGAAAAGTTTTTAATGTTGTTTATATGTCTATGTGGTGTTTTTATACTTTAAAACAAACCATGTGCAAATTCATAAGTCACCACCATTGCTGAGTATTTTCTCCTTAAAACTGCAGTAAACCAAAGTCAGTCTCAAAAACGTGGTTTGAAATCGCTGGTGTTTATAAACTCACAAGCAAAGATGTGATTGGGCCAGCCCAGTGTCAATCAAGAAAACACCAATGAGCCGCTGATGTACACATTTCATGGGGTGTCAGAAAAAAAACTAACGCTGACTTTATTTTTGACCAATGCACAATGCATTACACCGGCACTAACCAGGCGCCGTCAATTAAGCAAAACAAAACGAATGGGCCGTCGATGTACGAGTTCTATGGGCCGTTAAGACAAAAACAAAACAAAAAAAGTATGAGATGTATCGGCCCAAAAAGCACGTCGGCCCACCGGGAATCTCCCGGTAGTCCCGATGGCTTTAGCATGCCTGGATATGAAGGTAAATTAGTAGCAATACTCGAGAGCACGTAGATGTGAATTTGAGAACTTGTACAATAAATATTCGTACTTGTATGCGAACATTTACACTCACAGCTCCGATGTGAAAACCTGTAAAATAAAAATCTGAAGTTGAATGTTGAGATTTGCACTCGCAGACAATAGTCACAAACCTGTATTCTGAATCTGAAGCTGCAGACAAGCAGTCACAAATGTGTAAAATGCCATTCACAGAAATACAATGACAGTCACAAACATGTAAAATATATTTGCACTTCTTCAAACTTTCAAATTCGCAGTACAACCTCAAATTGGCACTTGCAACTTCTCAAATCTGTCACTGCAAGTTCAAATTTCGCGCCTTGACTTTTGCTACTCTTTTCGCGATATATGAGGTGCAAAACTGATTTGTGCACTTGTAACTCAGTAGTGGCGAGAGAGAGAGGGGGGCGTTCAAACGAGCCGTGTTATTGGTTGGCGCCTAGCCAATGAAATAGGACTTCTATTGTACGCGATGATGTCACGAAACCCGCCTCCTCGTGGATGTTCTGAAACACTAACATGGCTTAATGCATTAGACTGACATTAAAAGAAATAAAGGATATTATCAAACTTAGTAAACACCATTCTAAGCATACTACAGAAAAGCAGATGAGCACAGAATATGAACGCAACACGTTTAATTAAGACAGAGGTATTAAAAGACCAAACTCAGGAAACACCATAAATAAAGCATACAGAAAAGCAATTGAGCAGAATATTAGGGCCCTATGATTTCCGCGATCACGGAATCGCGGACGGAATTACGGAATTGGCAAATTAACGTGGAATAACGCGGAATTTTACATATGTGGATTGAAATTCTGTTTTTGTGTGGGAGAAGAACGTATGTCTGGTGAAAATGCAGACCTGGGGAAGCAAATCTGGGCGACACAACCCCTCCCGTCATTTCAGCTCCAATGACGGCATCAAAACAATGAAAGCATGGCGAAGCGGCTCTCCACGGCCCTGCTTTCCTCAGCGAAAAAGTTAAGAAACTCGACGCTATAAGCCCTCAGTACCGAGCCGAGCAGTTCGCACGTGACTTTTAAGCAGTGTTTCCCACACATAGACTAATTCACGGCCACAAAATCAACTCCGGCCGCCACATATTGCGTTTCGTTCATTTTTTTTACGCTATTTAAAACACGCAGCGTATTCTTTCCGTTGTATTTCCTTTCCCCGCTCTCCCTCCGTCTCTCTATCACTCATGTCACGCGTCTCTCTCACATACACGCACACACACCGCATCTGTCTATGAGGCGCCGGACTGGACAAAAGCGAAGCGAACTCCGCGAGCGACACTGGGCGAGAGAGAGACAGAGTGTGACTTTTATTTAAACTTTAAACTAATATAATTTATTTTACTGGACAGTTTAAAGCTCATAACCATATGTTGTTGTTACTTGAAGAGTGCAGTGTCATGTTGCATCATGCAGTATTTGTCCTGAAAACTGAGTAAATGTCTGTAATTTAAGGTCATTCCTATTTTATTTGTATACATTTTAATCATTAACTTTAAAAGCACACTCTTTTTATGACTAAAATAACAGTAAAGGGTAAAAATAATGAATTCCCAAAAATTAAAACGGAAAAAACAGAATTTGGGAAAAAATAAAACGGATTTCATAGGGCCCTAGAATATGACTCGTTTAATTGTATGTTAAGCATTTTCCTCCCATAGAAAACCAAGAAAACGCTTAATGAGGCTTAATGGACCAACATTTATATATATAAAAAAAAAAAACCACACAATTCGTTATACATTATTAATAAAACACAGGCAGCTGGTTTATTTGCACTGAACACAAATTTGCTTTCTTTCGTCATATTCTGTGCTCATCTGCTTTTCTGTAGTATGCATTATTAGTATGGTGTTTACTAAGTTTGATAATATCATTTATGTCTTTTAATGTCAGTCTAATGCATTAAGCCATGTTAGTGTTTCAGAACATCCACGAGGAGGCGGGTTTCGTGACATCATAGCGTACAAAGAAAGTCCCATTTCATTGGCTAGGCGCCAACCAATAACACGGCTCGTTTGAACGCCCCCCTCTCTCTCTCGCCACCACTGAGTTACAAGTGCACAAATCAGTTTTGCACCTCATATATCGCGAAAAGAGTAGCAAAAGTCAAGGCGCGAAATTTGAACTTGCAGTGACAGATTTGAGAAGTTGCAAGTGCCAATTTGAGGTTGTACTGCGAATTTGAAAGTTAGAAGAAGTGCAAATTTGTATTACAAGTTTGTGTCTGTCGTTGTATCTTTGTGAATGGCATTTTACACATTTGTGACTGCTTGTCTGCAGCTTCAGATTCAGAATACGGGTTTGTGACTATTGTCTGCGAGTGCAAATCTCAGCGTTCAACTTCAGATGTTTATTTTACAGGTTTTCACATCGGAGCTGTGAGTGTAAATGTTTGCATACAAGTACGAATATTTATTGTACAAGTTCTCAAATCCACATCTACGTGCTCTCGAGTATTGCTACTAATTTACCTTCATACCTGGACGTCACACTTTAAATCCTACCTGTTGCCTCAAGCAATTTTAAGGCATGACAAAAAAAATATTTTGATGATCAAAGATGAGTTTTAAGGGATAAAATTATTGACTACAGTGTTTAAATATATTTATTAAGAATTAAACAGATTTTCCAACAAAATCAGCATAATTTTTTTTTTTTTAAATCCACAGTATTCCTGCGCCCCATGACGCTTTGCGCGAATTATGGGTGTAACTTCCGGTAAGATGTAAACAATCAGTGAAAGACTAAGCTCTATGGACGCAATAATAGATTTTTAAACCTTTTACGATGACATTACATTATTCTACTCACCCTTCAACCATTGAACATTAAAAGGACATTTAAAAGTGTAAAAGCATCAACAAGCTAACTTTCAACAGACCATGAATAATCTCAAAAGCAACTTTCCACAGCTAAATCGGTCGGTTAAATATCACTGTGGTGATCTGTATTATGTAACGTTGCCTTAATAAAAAAGTGTTTTACTTCAGCATTACGTGATACTATTTTAAAGTGATTTCAGTCATTTTGACAGATAATAAATTGTATTTACCCGTGAAACCAAACCTGGAAAGAGACGTGAGGATTTGGAGAGGATCCCAGTGAATTATTAATGGTATACATAGTAAATTAAATCGGGAGAACAGACCACAAATGTGCAGTATGTGTTGACCTTTGTCATACTATTACAGCGGAATTCAAAAGGAAAAAAAGAAAATAATCATGAGGAAAAGAATGCAGAGCTCTTACTATGGATATTCTTGTTATAACATGTCACGTTAAAATACCAAGTGTTACGTTATTCTCATGTTATTCTTAGATAAAACATGAAAGAAAACTGATTGCTCATTAAGTCAAACTGACGGATCAGGTTTATTTGTAGGGCAACCTTATGATTTGAAATGATTCGTTTCAGTCTTTTTGAATGGAAGTTCCCCAAACCGGAAGTGCCGCCCATAATTCAAAACGCAGTAAGCTTGTCAGGAATAAGGTGGATAGGTCGGTCCATAATGTACTGTACACTATTCAACCTCATTTACACTTGATTACTTCATCCCTGTCAAACTCAGATAACATACAGATTAGATTCAGAATGTATTAATCTGTTCCTCACAAAAGCTATAGTCTAGCTTGAGAAGTCTTGGCTAACAGTCAAAAAAAATATTATGAATTAAAAAAGAAAAGAAAAAAAGAGATGGAGGATAAGAGTGTTTTTGAAAGTGTGCTGCCCATAACCAGAAATAGCAATGAAAACCGGAGTCAGAGATGTGGAAGCATAACAGTCATTGATATTGAACTTTTTTTTTGTCATGCTATATTCAAATTGCTGAAATAAGGGTTCCTTTAGCAGGTAAACCTTTTTTATTCTTTTGTATTCATTAATATAGTTTTGCACTGGAGAGGACAGCATTAATTACTCAAAAAGCTCAATAAAGTGCTGCTAGTTATTAAGATACAAGAACACTTGGCTTGTTCCGAATGGTATTGAGCTGTTCATAAAAGAATGAATCATTCGACCAGTCAAACTTCTATTATTGCCATCTTTGACCTCCATGGTTTTGTTTTCAATTTTTTAATATTGTGGTGGCATCGTTGCCATGACCCTTTGATGTTCTTTTAACCCAGTCTGAGTGTTCTCACATTTTATATTGTTTTGATGTGTACCTTCATCTTAGACCAGCAGGGAAATATTGCAGTTCTCTTCTTTGTTCATCTCTATAACTCATTGTTCATCTATAACTCTCCTCAGCGCTCATGCTTACGGTCAATTGTCTATTGTCAATAGTGTAGCGATGTATAAAGCACAACTCACACAAAGTCACTTTCACTCAAGCACGTTAAACGCACCCAGTTGAACATAAGCAAAATCTGCATGGGACCTCATACAAAACTCCTGATTGCACAGGTTGAATGACTGGATTTTGCCCACAATTTTTAGACAAGCAACTGTAAATGTGACCCCAACTTAACCCTCTATTGTGTGTATATGAGACCCAGATATTTTTTTTTTTATTTTTTTTTTTTTATGTCATCACATTGTTTAGGAGCATAAGAAACAAATGGTAAAAAAAAAAAAAAACATTTTTGAAAAATTATATTTTATTCATATGTTATACTATGTCCTCTGTAGTGGACACCAGGACTCAGTTGTTAAAACAATTAAATTACATAAAATTATATGTGTAGGCAAAAACAATGGGATTTTTTTGTTCAATCACCAATATATTTTGGGGTTTCAGGATTTTTTTTAAACCAAAATTTGTATAAAGATGATTCTCAACTATGTTATGAAAGATATAACCAAAGATACACCATTTTACTTTATGCAATATGTGGGTAAAATGGGCATAAATTAATATTCCCGTTCAATGCAATGTATCTATACACTGTATCTAATTTGCACATTAATGTGTTATTGGAGCAACATTTAATGAAAAAAGAAGTGTAAGAATTGGAGTAATAATTAGCAACATTTTAATAATAATATCTAATATTTCATAGGAATATTGATGTATAATTTATTTACATATACACTTGTGTCTCCCAGAATGCCTGATGAACATGCTTTAAGTCCTGATGTCCTCTACAGTGGACATCTATGAAATAAATGCCCTGTTCTGTAACAGAAAGTCATTTTTTGATTTGAAACCCCATAACGTTTTCCTGAGATGTTGGTTGATGAAATAAATACAATTTGAAAAGTAGTTTGATTTAAATTATAATTACAATATATTATCATATTTCCATAAGAGTGCTACATTTGATCACTAAATTAATGTTAGACATTTTTAAAGACCAAGGAGAAGTTGTTTTCATGGTGAAACCTCCAAACATTTGGTATCTCTGTAGAGCCCTGAATGTGCTCTTTACAGGACATCCAGAATAAAATTGTGACATGCATGGTGTCAGAGAAATACACTAAAATATAATGTCCACTACAGTGGACAAAAGTCTATTCCTGGGTCCCAGGAGGATATGATGATGTCAGCTTCCCGCATCACACTTTGACAACAATCCACATGCGAATACAGGTGGTGAAAATGGTCACTTTGATGCTGTGAAAGTTCAAAGTTGATGTAATAGCATGTAAATTTGTGAAGCGTGACACTAATTTAAATGCAATTCAATCTTCAGAATTGCAGACTCAATGCGTGCTGTTCCTGCTTTGATGATCTGGCTAATAAAATTTGGTAGCTTTATGTTGCACAAAACAAATTTGTAGCGGCAGGACCAATCAGACATAGTTATTCATTTTATTTCAATTAATAATCCAGCAAAACCCCTTTCCCAACAACAAAACTAGGTGTTAAGATGTCTGCAACCCCCCAAAAGGTCAGAACAAGCCCTTGGTTACTATGATAAAAAAAGACAAATCATCATGATAAGACTGAGTTATAAACCAAAGGAATGTAGTCTCACTCTAAATTCACTCTGAAACAGACAAATGTAACCTTTTCCTAAAATATACAGTGCATCCTAACCCTGCACCCTCTTTATAATCACTTGAGATATGTCAAAGTCCTTTTAGGCAAGTCATGCCACTCGGCCGCCATCTTGGCAACGCCTCCGGGCAGCTATTTCGGACTAACAAGACCAGGCTCCTATCTAAATGAATGGGCAGAGAGTCAGAACTGCAGTTTCACTGGTCACCGGGACATAAAAACTGCATGTATAGAAACAGCAGTAAAATATGATAAAAATCGATGTTATGTTATGATAAAAATCGCAGAAAAAGTTTGATGACTTTGCCCCAAAATAAGGTTTAAAACGCCTTTCCCCCCACAGGTTATACTTTTACTGCGCATGCGCAAGGGTTCTCTCGCTCTCTGTCGTGCGCGCGCTACCGCCCACAACATTTGAGGATGGGAAGTTCGGTCTGGACTTGATCCGTTGTGAAGCAAGTATGCCCGAACCAAAGCTGTTCGGACCAATCAAATTGTCAGGGCGGGCTTTATACGATGATGGGCAGATGATCAACAGTAACGTAATCATCCACGTCACCAAAGAGCGCTTGGGTTGAATTTGTTTACTACAAAGAATGGCTGCCGCTGGAGAATTTAGATGTGTAGATTCAGCCATCGCGTCTGTTATAGAAGATGTTGACAGCGCATTCATTCAAAAGAGGAACAGAGAACCTGCGATCAAGGCATTTGTCGATCGGAAAGATGTTTTTGCCGTCCCTCCTACGGGATTCGGTCTATCCAATTGAGTGCAGAGGCATTTTTTTCCTGGTTCAGTTGAAACACGCCCCATAATCACAGCCCAATGGAGCAGTATCAGACTCACATTCTGACTAGAATCTGAGTATGAAGACGTCAGGCTAGTGTTTCACTGACGGAAGGACTAAAATAAACACGCACTGTTACAAAATGGAGGTTTAAGTCAACAGGGCCTCATCACATCAAGCCATGTCGTAACTTTCCTCTCTCCCGAGTCCCGACAATGACTGAGTCAGGCTAACATCGCAAGTTCCACATCATTTCTTCATCCAACGTGGAAGAAATTGATTGCAACTTCAATACCAACAAACTACTGAACCATCAAGACTTTCTACTGAGATTGCATTCGGGAGGTCATTCAATAGCTAAGGGATTGCAAGTATATCATACATTTAATTAACTAAACAGAGGTTTAGTATAAGCAGAAGACCCATTGTTAACAAGGTGCTTTGAACTAAGAGACTGATGGTTCTGGTCAAATAGTTAAATGACTCTTTTCCATAGTTTTTTTTGTGATTTCCCCTTATAGGAAAATTATGGGGCATATAAAACAGACTAAATGGACCACTTAAAACATGTTTCTGCAGTTGTTTTTTTTAAATACAACCACTCCTTGTCAAAGATCTGTAATGTTACATATATGTCACATTGGGCTTTTATTTCTCATTTGAAAAAAACAACAACATTTTGTCGGTTTTCTTGCTAAATAACAGTTTTTTCTGTTTATTTTCTTTTCCAAAACATTTTCAAAATTATAACTTTCCTGGGAAGAAAAAAAAAAAAAAACTTTTTCAGAAGTAATACAGTTTTTGCATTTTATTTGCTTTGCCACATATTTCAAAACCGAGAATGAACAGAGAATGACACGTTACACTTACTCTCGCATCAGCTGTTTTTTAAACACCCACATTTAACTTACCCACATCACGAATGACTGCCTAAAGCGTGAGCGCGCACGACAACCTAATATTCAGGGTAGCTCAGAATTCGAGTAGTAGCCGTTATATCTCAGAACTCAGGGCAGAGCACCCGGCTAACGATAAGCCTAGCTAACGTTACAGCGATATTCCACCATTTGGGGAATTAAGCTCATTTTCCACATTTTCATTTACCGTTTTGGAAACCATTCAGCCGATCTCCGGGTCTGGCGGTACCACTTTTAGCATATCTTAACGTGATTCATAGGTATGACGACAATACAATATTATTGTAAATTATATCACATAAAAAAGCGGTAGCTAACGTTAACTGAATCAAGCAAACAAATAGCTGTTGTTTTTGCTCCAAAAAGCTTGACTTAACTCGAATTTCACATAAGATTCCTTCAAGTTATGAGTTTCCGTCAGACTCGCGTGCGAGCTCAGTTGACGCTGTGTAAGATTCTAACGCAAGTGCTAAGATTCCGATTGGGCCAGAGAAATGTCAATTATAAGAATTACCAATAATGTTTCGCAATTCTAGCCTGCATGGCATGCAGATGAAGGGCATGCAGATGAAGGGCAGCCTACACCCCCCCCAAAAAAAAACTCTCTGGTTCTACGCGATTCACGTAAATGACCCAATTGACCAAGAAAATGGCGAAGTTTGCAGGTGTGTAAATAAAACTTCATGTGAGTTTTGATTGTGGCCACTGTTTGTAAATCAAAGTCCCTTTAATGATGTGATCACAGCTACATGTTAAGAAAAAGTCGTTTTTCTGTGGCCATGAAAAATAACGTGTCTGAGAGTTGATAGGCGATCAATAAAATGGATTTTTTTTTTGCAGTAAAGATTTTAGTTTAAAAAAAAATTTCAGCCTGTATTTTAACTCAAAAATTTACGTTTTGTACCTGTAAATGTTACAAATCAATACCAATATATTAATAATGAGACCCGGCTGGTTTGTAACGTCTGTTTTTACACAAAGGTTCAATAGCTTAAAAAAACTGGAATAATAAATGGATTAATAAATGTGGATTAAAACTGGATTAGCAAATGTTAAAACATTAACTAAGATTAATATGATGTAGAAGTATTGTTTATAGTGTGAAATAACAATCTCATGTAGTTATACTAATGTTAACAATGAAAACTTATTATAAATTTTTAGCATAGAAATGTACAATTATATGTTAATTGTTTTGTCAGTGGCATCATTCAGTATAAATAGGACAATTCCAGGGGCCCTGATCAGAGACGGGGCTTGACAGGGACAACAATACCCGATGAGGTCTGAGGCAAAAACTGTCTAGGGGGCCTAGAAACCATAGTCTAGCGTAGCCTGACGGCAGAAGGTCTGGACTCCATTGCAGCTTTCGCTGGCCAAGGACGTCTGACCGACATGTAATGCAACCAATCACAGTTCGTTTTGTTCCACATCATGTTCAGGGGTGTGAAAATGTAAAGCTGATGTTACTACACTCTAAAAAATGCTGGGTTGTTTCAACCCATGTTTGAGTCAAATATGGACAAACCCAGCCGTTGGTTTAAATTTTTTAATAAAAATTTTAACCCAGCATTTAGGTTTGTCCATATTTATCCCAAACATGGGTTGAAACAACCCAGCATTTTTTAGAGTGTACGATAACAGCATGACACTAATAAAGTATTCATTCAAAAATGTTGTGCAAGTTTACTGCGACAATGGCACTGCAAACTTAACATACTTTTGAAAATCCAGTGTTTAGTTGATCATGATAAGTGCTCATTGTCACAGTTGTAAACATGAAGGGTTTTTTCTTGTATGAGGGGATTTGGCATCACGACGGCTTTTTTTCCAGGCAGACTGTTAAAGAACTTGACACATACATCTTTTGGAAATCTTGTAAAAATTCAACCAATCAGATGACGACTTCAAAACTTTTCAGTCATATGAAAAAAGTAATTAAAAAACACACGGGATGATTGTATGCACTGCAATTTGCTATCATGAGGAATCCAAATACTTGAAAAAAAATCTGTAAACATCTGGCAAAAGTGTCTTCACATACCGTAGCCTCAAAGTAACCTTACATTAACACTGCATAATAACTACCTCCACATTCTGGCTAATTAGTTGTTATCATGCTAGTGGTATATTAACACTTTCCACTGTTGCCTTTGGCTTTCTTAGTTGCGGTTTAAAATACCCTTAATATTCAGTAATACAATTTGACTGGACTGACACTATCAGATTAAAACAAAAATTGAACTAAATTAAACTGGATGCCTTCTGTTGAGCTGCTTATAGCCGAACTGAACTCATTTCATAATAATAACTTTACACAGTTATTGAACTGAACTGAATTAAACACTGAAATGACTGGTGCTGAATAATGGCAATATATTGTCTTCTGTAAATTTGAATTTGTCTCATATCTGATGCATCACGTATCGTTATTTTCCTGCTTATTACTGTGAAGCTGCTTTGAAACAATTTGTATTGTATAAAGCACTATATAAATAAAGGTGACTTGACTATACACAGTACTGTAGATGGCCCCTATTTGTTTGCATTTCCAACAACAACTCTATCTGCTTGCACATTATGCACCAGGTTTTAGCTGCCGTCTGAAACACTCACTTAGTTTCACCCTGAAAACCTACCGCTTAATTGGCTTGCCCTTCAACCCTGGATCATGCTGACATGAAGAGAGCTGTGGCATGACCATCCAGGCATGCAGAAAGAAAATCCCTTCCTTTTCTCTCTTTCTCTCTCTCGTATCCCTACTAATCCTCTTGCTAGGCTCCTATGAAAAGCAGGTAAGTGGCTTGTTAGTGGGTAAGACTTCCCCCAGTGGCATGATTACGGACAGCTCTGCCGAGGCGGAGTTTGGAAAGAGTGAGACAGATAGGGAGTGTGCCAGGACATATGGGATTGGTGTAAACACAAAAGTGCACAGGCAATAAAAACTGTAAGAAAGTTGCAAACAACACTCGAGGTGCATGTAAGCAGAAGTACTGGATTCTGTTTCAGAATCAGTAAATTCACAGATGATCCCATGAGCCACACTCATGGGTAAATTTGGCCAAAGGATTCTTTCTAGGCACACACTTGGCTGGATATATTTTGTTTGATCTACTGACCTTTAAAAAATTTTTTTTTTAAATTATACCTCATAAATACCATGCAACTAATGGTTCATAAGATGAAAGAATACCAAGTACACCATTACAGCATAATTTCTGTGGCAAATTAGACCAATACAGACCTAGCACAAAATCTAAGTCTAAAAAGAGATGGTGCTAATCATTAACAGGCTGAAAAACTAGAAAAACTACAACCTTCACTGCAAAATTAAGGGGGGGAAATACCTTTTATATATTTGTCTTGATTTTCTCTATAAACATCTTAAAGGGACAGTTCACCCAACAATGACAATTCTGTCATCATTTACTCACCATCATGTCATTCCAAACATGCATGGCATTCCTTCTTAGGTGAAACAGAGGAGATATTTCAGGAAATGTGTAAAACGTGTTTATGTATTTTAGTGGAAGTCAACCTGGAAGTCTGGTTACCAACATTCTTCAAAATATATTTTGTGTTCCGCAGAAGAAAGTCATACAGATTTGGAATGGCATGAGGGTGAGTGACAGATGAGAGAATATTCATTTTTGTGTGAGCAACCCTTTAACATCTTTAAAAGAACATAATTACTTTTTTTTACTTAAAGGAGCTGTATGTAAGAAATTTATTTCAATTAATCATAAAATGGCCCTGAAATGTCACTAGACATTAAGAAATCATGTACATTTCAAATACTTATATCACTGACAACAGTAGTCTGGCCAGGATATTGTCATTTAAAAAGTGCAGTTGCAGCCCTCAACTGATGTTGATGTTGTCATGTTGTGTTTTGGTCTGATGCTCCACCCTCCACCTATCTACCAATCACGAAGTCAGTAGTGTTGCGGCATCCGGTTGCCAGCTCTGCTCAGTTACCACAGCTGCAGCTCATCACGTTCCTGCTGGATCCTGCAGCCGATCTGGCAACCTCGAGTCAGGGAGGAGGGGGAGGGGATACACCACTCTACAGTAATTTGACAGTGATTGCAGTACTAGTTTTGGCCACAATCTTACATACAGCTCCTTTAATAATAAAAAAAAATTTGCAGTGGTAATAAAACTAAAATTATTTTAAGATAAACTTATAATCTCTTAAACCAAGTCTCAAAACAAGACAAATGTACTTAGGGGGTGATATTAAGGATGTTTACACTTTTTTTTTTTTTTTTTTTACTAGACAGCAAAACAGAAATACTGATTAATAAAAAAAAAAATGCGGTGTTGTCATACACACAAATGTGCTTCAGAAAATGTTATGTTCACAGGACCAGAGATCTCTGAACAAGACCGCTGGGAAAACCGCTTTGCTTAATTTAGCATTGAAAAGGCTGAATGCAATATTAGCAGACTGATTACAGCACTATAAACACTTACAAACAGTATGTGAAACCATGCTAAACATTTGACAGAGATGTATGCTTCATTGTCACATGATCTAAATGTTTCAGGTTTAATTCAGTGAGAGCTGTTCAATTATCATCTCAGAAATCAGTTATTTATATTCTAATGTTCTGACAAAATGTCTTAACTTAGCAGTCTAAACAATGTATGAGTCAAGGAGACTATGCAATTTTGGATGATATTTCATTCCTTTCTCTGAAAATTGAACACTGAGAGGATTGCATTTTGGAATAAACTATCCTAAAAATACGTATACATGCTAAAGAAATAGTACAAGCAGTTGTATGCTATTCCTGAACACTGCTTGACAATAAAGCTGATAATAGAGCAGACAAGCACAGACAGTTAAGAATGCGGTTCACTAGACCAACAAACGGCAGCATTTCAAACATGCTAAGGTTAGCCGTTGTATTTAGAATGATGGGAATCACAATTGTCATGTTCACAACAAACTAGCATCACTAAATAATGTTTTTTGAAAATGTAAAAATGCAGAAAGTTTTCTGTGATGGGTAGGTTTAGGGGTAGGGTTAGTGCAAGGGGATAGAATAAACGTATAATAATCATTGTCTTTTAAGAAATTCCCCATAAAGCATGGACCCCAAAGTTTGTGTGTGTGTGTGTGTGCACTCCAGTCTTCAGTCAAATGATCCTTCAGAAATCATTCTAATATACTGTTTTGGTTCTCAAGAAACATTTCTTTTTAAAAGCAGTTGTGCAGGTTAATATTTTGTGGAAATCCTGATACATTTTTAAGATAGCTTGAAGAGTAGAGAGTTCAAAAGAACATTTATTTGAAAGATAAATCTTTTGTAACATTATAAAATGACTAATGCCTATACTGTCCATTTTGATCAATTTAATGTATTTCAGCTGAATTAAAGTATTCATTTCTTTTGATAAAAAAAAATAATGGTAGTGTATCACTTTTTTTCTGTCCTTAAAAAAATAATACAGTGTTTTAATGTGTGTACTGTTAATCACGATTGACGTTGCTTCACTAATGCAGTTGAGTCTGCACACTTGGCAGGGACGCTTACCTCAATGTCATGGCAAAATTTTGTTGGAAAATCATCCCAGACTGCTCAAACATTCTAAGAACCACCAAACGGCAATTGAACATGTCCAGTCCAGTGAAAACAGACGGCAACAAACACCAATGCAAGCCAACACAGATAACACACTGAACCAACGCAACCTAACAACTATTGGATGCTGGTGTTTGTTGCCATTCTGAAGCACATCACACGAAACAACAAAAATGTGTTTATTCATACATATTCATTGCTGAAAACTCACTCTGGATCTGGATACTTTACTGATAAGATAAAAGAAGCAGACGTGTCAACCAGCAGAGCCTCACAGTTTACACAGCAGCAGACGGTCAGAGAGGTTTAGAAAGAGCACATAAACACTCAGTAAGTGTCTAAACCTCTTAACTTGCGTGCTGCAATGAGACGTGTCTATCATACATTTAGGCTTCTCTTTGAATGCACATCAAAGAGAATTGTTTTAATTTGAGCAAATGTTAATGGTATGTTCCTAAAGGCAGTTGTGTCTCTCCAGACAATATCAGATGTTGCTGTTAATTAAAACTAAACACATGAACACAGTGGAATACAGGGAATTTACTTTTGTCGGCCAAAACTAACGTTGGATCTCAAATACGATAAGACAAAAAAAGTAATGGTAAAGAGAATGGCTCAGTCATCATTACACATTTAACTGGGATAAAAGGAAGGGGTTTTAGCAATAGTTCACCCCCAAAAAGTACCATAACTGTAATCCATATGATTTATGTATTGTGGGATGAGCATTTGGATGAGTGGAAGAGAGCGCGCATAGCTGTGCCAGCTGTGTGTGGGGCAGCACCCTATGACCAGGTCAGCCACTGACTAGAAGTAGGGATAATACACAGGATAGGTCAACAGTCATATTTATCACTGTGGTACAGAGAAAGGTACAGGACAGTGGTCCTCCAGCAGCTATTTTAGGTCTTGGAACACGGTTGTTATTGCGAACCACTGGTACAGGATGTGAGATGTGTTATAAGAAGGGATGGAAATGTTACAGTATTTTTTCTCTATATAGCATTTCCAGCATTTTGATTATGATGCTACTTAATTTGGCCGGTTTGTTTAAAAAAAATAAAATAATAATAATATCAGAGCTGTCTCAAAATCTGAAATATGATTTTTTTTTTTAACCAACATTGTTTTAAAGAGGCTGAATAACATCACTTACATATTATTTATGCAAGTCATTGTATAAAAGTGTACTTTAGATTATATAATATAATATATAAAAACAGGAGCATGAACGTTTTGAGAGGAATTTCAACTATCCTCTGAAAGCTTATCGAAGTTGTATTTCTGTCCCTGATATAATTGTTTTTTGCTTTCCTGCAGAGTTGTAAAAACTGGAACTAAACCCCATCAAGCTCCAAATGAGGAACTAGCATTAAGATAAATAATTTGAGCTCACACTGTGCAGACTCTGATCTTCCCAGCGCGCGAGTGTGTGCTTGGCTGTTAGACAGAAAGGGAGGGAAAGATCAACAGTGTAGATCAGTAAGTCTTTGCAATAAATGGAAGGAAAGTGATAGGAAAAGTAGAGCAGTAGAGGAAGGGATCAGGCATTATTTTGGATTATTCCTAAACACTTCTAGATTACAAAAGGCCAGCAAACCGCCCCATCTACCCCACCTCCCACAAAGACACACATCTCTCTTCTGCTGCACTAAAAGCACAGATTATCTTTGTGACATTTGTGTAGTGTTTCCTTAAATACGCCACAAATCCAGCTTAGCACACTGAAAATGATCAGAAATACACCCAGCCTTCATCTCTCCTACAGTATAGCCTCCTGAGAGAGAGAGATAGAGAGAGAGAGAGAGAGAGAGAGAGAGAGAGAGAGAGAGAGAGAGAGAGAGAGAGAGAGAGAGAGAGAGAGAGAAGACACCTTGCCAGAGGTCTTGAGAGTTGTTGCACACTTTCATGTTGTCTTGAGTGACAGCAGCCTCAGTGACACCCTGACATGTGCTGGATTGTGCAGAGCAGATTATACAGTAATACACAGATCCATTACGTCCAGCATCACTGCAGCTCTTTTTCTCTCGCCTTGCCCTACTCTTCGTCTGTTCCTAACCACCTTTGTTTTTATCTTCGATTTGACAAAGAAACAGAAAAAACCCCTTGCTTCTTAGAACCAGGGATGTTGCCCCCAGTGCAGAGAGCCAAGAAGTTGTGGATCCTGGGAAATCAGTGGGAAAAAAGGGGGGGAAATAAATATAAAAATACAACTGGCACGGCACTAAGGTTTGTTTTGGTTTCATACCTCTGTATTTTTCTTTCTCACTAACTCAAAGACAGTGTATCCTTTGGGGCGAAGTGAAGAGAGATTGTGGACTAGCCTTGATACCTGTGCAGCTCTCCAGTCAGCCTATATAACTGCCAGGAAGATACACGGCTCACGGCCCCAGGAAGAGCAGCCCCTAATTCCCCCATTAGTCTCAATAAGGGACTCACTGTTAGCGTAAAGAGGTTATGATGACATTATTGGGGACTGTGATGGTGGGGACCTAATGAGGCACCAGGGGGCTTCAAGTGTGCAGATAGTGGAACAGGATCACGCCTTCAGCCATGACCGCAGGGCCAAAGAGATGGACAAGTGCTTGTCTGAGTTTCCCTGTTAAAGGGCTGTTAAAGGGCACTTTTATTTCTCTACACAAAAGGTGTTGTGTTTGGCCTTGTTTGTGCAGGTAAAATTCTTGACAGTGCCTCAGTGGGAAGAAGGAAACATGAGGTAGGCAGCTTCGGTGAGCAACAGAGCAATTGGGAAAAACATCGCTATAGGCTTTGTCTTTGTATACTACAATAAGCAATGATATACATGTCTTAAAGGTGTGCTTAAAAGCAACAGCTTGATAATGCTAATCTAAAATGTTTTGAGCCCATCTTTGAAATGGAAACTAGAAGAGTGACATTTTCATATAATCAAAGGTGGTTGATCATTTACAAGAGTTGCTCTGCTGCTCAGGAGGCTGGTGGGCACCTGGGGAAATTCGGCTGGATCGCTCACACCTGCAGAGTTAGATGAAAGCGCAGAGATTACTGTGCTCCAGGGGATGCTGGCCACATGCACTACTGCTGGCCACACTTCCCAAGCCCACTTTAATAAGGCGATGCAGGAGAGAGAAAGAGAACGGGAGAGATGTGCGCACCCCAAGGAAAAGCAAATGGTGGTGATTCAGGCTTGGCTGAGGACTCAATGTAAAATGAAACCAAGTGGAAAACCCCAAAAACTTAACATTTGACCTAATGCTGCGTTGTAAAGGCCCCTTTACACCAAGTATTACTATAACAATAACTATATTAGTTTATATAGTTATAATAGCTTATATATAGTTTTAATAATAATTATAATTCTATGGAAATAGGGAAGTCCACATCACAGTTACAACGATAACATCACAGAGGAGCGATATAGTTGGAATCACCTTCAGTAAGATGAACGATTATAAACATTCACAACTGACATTAAACAGCTTGAGCATTTAAAGTGGCAGATGACATAACTTGCATGCTTATAATAGAATGTCATCTCCCGTTGGTTTGAATGCTAAAAGAGTTAGCCTTATCTTGATGAGAATGGGCCTAAATTAATGCAAAAGCTGTGTTCCATCTCAGTTTGAATTCTGCGTCCTCTGGAGATCGCTTTTGTCAGTCGCATCCGTCACTGAGATTGCCTCATTTTAGAAAGAGTAACAGTTACATTCAAAAGTAAGAAAGAAATTACAGTAATTTACACCTCACAAGGAATAACAGTAAATTTTATAATGTTACTTTTGTCAAATTAGACATCCACAAACATTTATGAGGCCAACAAATGCAGCCTCTAAAAGGCACAGACGTTGAAATTTTATAGTTTTATATTTATCTGTCATTTTTAATTGGATTATGTCATTCACAATGCTTCACGGAATTGTAGTTATTTTCCTCATTAAAACTGTTAAAGGTCCCATGACGTGGGGTTATTTTATTATTTTATAATGTTTCCTGGGTTGCCCTTATAATGTTAATGTGTTTTTAGATAAAAAATGGTCATAATTTAGAAATAAAAGGCATTTTTCCTGGCCTGATTTTAGCCTCTGATTTGTCTGCTGTGGGATTCAGTGTAACCGGCCACTGCTGTGATTGGCTGACATGCTTGCATATGAAATAGCTACGTATTACATGTTAAACTCTCTCGAATACTTTTACTACAGCTATTATACGTGTTTACTATTACAGCTATCGAGATTAACGAATCGTGAGAAGTTTTTTAAAGTATTTAGATCTATTCCCATCTCATAAAATGTTGCCGTGATGAACATTGAGCAAGCAGATGACAGTCTGTTGATCGCGAGAACGAGGATCTTCTCATTGCAACGCAGTTTCTGCACTCTCTCTAATGCTTTCCCCAATGCAAACACGATGATGTACATACAGTAAGAGCTTCGTTGTGCAGTGTAACGTGCGTCATTGATTTCATAACGAATTGTCCAGATAAACTCGCGCTGTGTGGAAAGATTGTTCTTTGATCGCTTTCTGTATAATTTGTTCACAATTTAAATAAGATTATTTTTATCCTACTAAAAGAAACGATGTGAAGTTGATATTTTAGTCGCTGGCTTGACTTACTGATGCATAAACAGTATTGAACGATTTTGAGAGAAAGATTACCTGTCTGAACTTGAACAATTAGGCTACACATCAGAAATTGTTGCTTGGTAGCTCGATCGATTTATTTTCAGACGTTCATCGAGGCCAGCTCTGTATTGGCCCAAGTTGAGGAAACAGTCGTCCTGAAATGTTTGGACCATACAAAACTTTGCGAAGTTGTGTCGGCACATTTCCAGAGAAAATAAAATTAACCCATTGTTTCTTCAGAGGCTCGGATGAAGGAACTAAAAAATACCTTTGTGTTCATTTGTACATCCGAACACTGATCAACTGCCATGCTTCGCTCGTTTGCAAGCCATGATATCTCTCGAGGAAAAACCGCGCTCGCGTATTCGTACTTCCTAGCTTATTTTCTCATGGGCGAGCCAAATTCTCTGGGCGGGCAAAGCAGAGAAAGGGGAGGTTACCTTTACCTGTTATGACGTCATATGGAGGAGATTCAAGATCAGCCCATCTGAGCTTTCATTTTCTCAAAGGCAGAGAAAGATAGCCAAAGCTCGGTTTACACCGATTGAAATTTCTAGCCACTGGGGGACCATATACAGGCTAGGGGAACTCATATTAATGTTAAAGGGGTCATATAATGGTACATGCACTTTTACAAGTTGATTGTACTGAAATGTGTGTTGGCAGTGCCTGTACACAACCATCATAAAATGATAAAAATCCATCCAGTGTTTTTGTTTTAATCTCCTTATATGTTTTCCCCTGCCTCAAATCAAGCCGTTCGACCGTGTGACGTCACACGCTCGGAAGCCCCTCCCGCGATTGTTGATTGACAGCCGCGTTTCAACACTGACCCGCCCTCGCTCATGAGGGAGCTGTCAATCATAGTCCGCGCGGACCAGCGCTCATTATTGATAAGCTGGAGCACTGTCTATGAGCAGAATGCAGCGTCTAAGCGATTGTGGTGTTCTGTTCTTGGGTGTAATAACGAACACAGCAGTCATTTTAATGTTCCTAAATCCGAACCGCCGAAGACGCAGAGTTTGTTTTCGAAGGGAATATTCCCCACGAGCAACGTCAATGCTCTCATGTTTGCGCGAATCATTTCTCACCAGACTGCTTTATAAACAAGGGTCAGTATGAGCTGGTTTTGCTAAGAAGCTGCTCATGAAAAAAGGATCGGTACCAGATATTCGTGTTCCTGCTGAACCTCTAGAACAACTGAAGTGAGTGTAACGTTTTAATATTTATATTAATCTTTGCAAATCGCTAGCTGCACGCTTCACAATGAATGCGTCTAAGGTTTACACTTAGGGTACATTACGGCATGTTTTCTATGTATGATGTTCTCAATATAATTCATAATTCCACGTTTATACTGAACAACGCGTTATGGTTATTGTGTTATTGTGTTACAAACGGTGTACGCACAGAACAGAGAGGCGGGGTGAGCAAAGCTCATTATCATTTAAAGTCATATGCACTGAAACGGCGTGCTGAAAACAGAGCTGTTTGTGACCAAGTAAAATAATTGTTTTCTTACAATACTAATGAGAATTTGTTATTAAAGTATATTACAAACTTTTAATTTAGACCCTAAAGAATCATACTAGCTTGTACAAAAATGGCATTATATGACCCCTTTAAAAAACCTCAGAAAGTGAAAATTTCATGTCATGGGACCTTTAAGTATAAACTAGGGATGGGACGATTACCGGTTTCACTATAAACCACGATATAATGTAATGAGGGTTAGTATTATCGTTTATAATTGAATTATCATTAAATCCGTGTTTGATTATCGGGATTTTAAAAACTCACTGTAAATCCTGTCCACCTATAGCAACAGTCTGACGCAGGCACGCAACGTGCAATGTTGGGTTTTTTTATTCGAGAAGGAATGGCGGAAGGCAGTGACCATGCTCGGGAGATTTTCCAGCCTTTTAACCCTCTGGGGACCAGAGTGTTTTTGGGGCCCTTGGGATGTTTTGACATGCACTGACATTTGTGCTTTTTTCAGTTATTTATAAACATGTTAATGGCAAAGGTGTAAATTCACTCTATATAGCACAGACGGGACTACCATGATAAGTGAGCAACATGTCTGTACATGTTTGTATTTTTAAGAGAATAATGTTTTTGCGTGGTTATTGAAAAAAAATAAAAATGAAAGTTGCTGAAATAAGACCACAAAACACATATTGATTATTTCTTCACAATACTTTTGAAAATTGTAACACATAGTCTAGAATATTTGCTCCAAAACTATGTGAGAATCATCTTGACTACTCATTCAGATAAGTCAATAAAGTATTTTACATTTTTAATGACGTGTTTTGTTTGAGAAAGCTTTATGCAGGAGGCGTGATCTCTCATTAATATGTGTGGCATTTCACACCTGAGAAAGACAAAGACCCTCCCCATAATGGCCCTATTAGGTGATATCAGGCCATATCATTACAGGAGCCTTGCACAAAGAATGAGGAGATTTAAAAAAAGAATGGCTTTTAGATTGTTTGGATTTATATAAGGAAAATACAGGGTGCATACGTCTGGACACTTCTATCACACACCCTTCACCATATAGACATGGTTTTATTTCAGTTCAAAGTTAGAGTTGGAAACATCTTGAAAAGAAAATGGTCTTTTTCCATAAATGTCTTAGTTTGATCATACATATTTCAAAGTTGAGGATTCATTATTTTGATATAGCTTGAACAAACACTATAACATCTTAGTTGATTAGTTTATTGACAAAACATACTATATATTTAACATATGAGCAGAAACTCCTAACAAAAGCTTATTTGATGTCTATTTTAGAGTAAAAACTTTAACCAAAACTAGTCAACGAAATTTGAAAGTCTTTTATTTAGTCTGTAATAGTACGTATCTGTGCGTTCATTCATTCATACATTCATTCATTCACACACACACACACACACAAACATGATTCACATTTAAACAGTATGCTATTTTTCCGTTTACAGACACTAACGTTATTCTATATCGCGATTAGAACAAAGCACTTGCATAAAACACTTACACTTCTCAGCTGAAGCTGTTGCTCACATCCTCGAAGTGAAAATAAACCAGCACTTGTTCTGTGGTAAATTGTCCCAGGATTGTTCCTCATATAGCCGCGCAAGACGACAGTAGATTAATCTGACTAAAAAATAATGTGTGTTTTCAGAGTTTATGGGTGTTAACGCGTCTCAATGTGTTGCTTCACATATTTGCGTTTGAATAGCGCGTGCTCTCCGTGGGCGTGTCACATTACCAGAGATAATCAGCTGAGAGAACGATAATGAGACGGGCTGACACGTCTCTTTTTATATAGATGACATAAACGGAGAATATTAATTTTAGTTTTGAATCGGATCATTTAAAAGTACAAACTCAAATGATTTAAAAGATATATTGCTTATGGCTGGGTGAATAGTATTAGCTGAGTTGTGTTGAAGATTAGAGACGTGCTCCAGAAAAAAAGTTCACGGTGACCGAGAGGCAGAACGCACACCCTGTTTATTTTCTTTATTTTACAAAAGCACAATATTTTATTTCGATTGTATGTGGAAACATAAAAAAGTAGACATTTAACAGATTATTTTCTCATATTTCTTAGCTCTATATGAACAGAAATGATGGTAGTACTTTAAGTCTATTTTTCTGCTATGTGAAAAAAAAACGAGCAAAACGCACCGGCGCGTTTCTGGTCCCCAGAGGGTTAAGAGGCTGAAAAAGTCCTGAGGGAAACTTAATCGAGGATGGTCACCCTGTCTGCAGAACATGCACAAAAAAAGTCGCTACAATACACTTCAAATCTGCTGAGTCGTCTTGTGTGACCATCACCCAGTGTTGTATAGCGAACCCAAGGCAAGTTAACTTTGACCTCAATACCAAAACTACGTCTGGGAAATAATTGGGCAAAAAATGTTGTTTTGAGTTGAAATATTTTAACTCACTCACTTGAAATAAACGTGAAGCTTCCGCGAAGAAGAGTTTGCATTATAATGTTTTAAATCTTACCTGTTTATAAATCCATTTTGTACAGCGTACAAAACAATCGTCCAGACAAAATGATCAAAACCGAGACGCAAGACGGCAAGTTGTATTTGAATGAAACAAGAGCGCGCGTCCGTTGTGATACATGGATGTGCGCTGTGTAATAATGCGTTGCTATTGACGACGGTCATTATAAAGAAGGGAATGGCACAGAATGGAATCTTGCTTTAAAAACTGCATAGAGCTGCTTATTTATTTGTTGTTTATTGATTTTCAAATATAAAACATGTTTTCAGTGTGAGCATCAGTTCTTTTTGCACACTTTCATCTCGTTTTAACAAAACCGTGATAATATTGATAATCATGATAATTTTGGTCACTATAATCGTGATATGAAATTTTTATGCCGTCCCATCCCTAGAACAGACTTGTTCCTTTGTCTTTTTGTCCTATTGTCATGTTGTGATTCAACTTGTATCTGGCTGATTTGGTTCAGGGCTCATAACGCTTTAACAAATACATTTTAAAAATCCTTAAGAAAATCCTTACGGAATAAAGGCCTCTGAAAAAGTAGGAGGGCACTGTTGTACCATTCACAGGGTCTCTACACATCTACTTTTCACGTAAAACCCCTATTAGCAGCAGTGTTTACTGCAAAGTTTCTAAAGCAGGTAAATACAATATTTATTTTCTGTTAAAATGACGGAAATCAAAAAATCACTTTGAAATATTATCAACATTTTTGATTAAGGCAACATGTTACATGATACAGACATATATTACTACAGTGAAATTTAACTCGTCCGTAAAATTGCAGCGAAAATTATCTAGATTTTGAGGTTATTCATGGTCTAAAGTAATTCTAAAGTTACTTTAAATTCTAAAGTAATTTGTTAATGCTTTTACACTTTTCCTTTCCCACTAAATTTCCTTTTAATGTCCGATGGTTGAAAAGTGAGTGGAATAATGTCATCTGATTATACCCAGTTTTTTTAAAATGCTTATTATTGTGATCATAGAGCTAACCTTTCGCTGATTGTTTACAGTTTCATGGAGGTTACTTTCATAATTCGAGCAAAGCGTCATGGGGCGTAGAAAAAAGGTGGATTCAAAACCCCCAAATTATCAGATAAATGTCTGTTGCACTATTTAATATGAAAAGAAGCACCATTTGGTAATACTGTGCATCTTCTTGACTATAACCTAAGGTCATGATAAATGGATTACTCATCACTTTATACTTGCAAAACAACCACAGCTGAGATTAATTAAACTCAAAAATGCCAGTGCCTCAACTCGTTTTTAGAACTAAAATGGTGCACAATGGCTGGTGGGTACATTTCCTTTTTCACTTCCTGTCAAGTACCCTTGTTCCCTATTATGTCCAGTGTCTCCCCTAGGATTTTTTTCGGGGGGGGGGGGCTGCTAGTGTTGCGGAGCGGGCGTGTTACGGATACATGGTGTAAATTTTTTAGCAATCAAAAAGAGTGTCTAATTAATTGAAATAATGTATTATGAATCATTAAACTTATAAAACATTTTAAAAAAATATATGAAAAAAAATTTCACTAACTCTGTGTTGTGTTTTTTCTGGTAATAAAATGAAGACATAAAACACAAATTTAATCATTTATCATCAATTTTTATCACATGAAATTAAATAAACTTTTTGTCAAATAACGTGCTGCACAATGAGCTTTACTGTTAAAATTAAAACATGGATTATTCCTTAAATTCAGTTTTGATGATAATTTATTTGGATTAGTGTTAGTATCATTACATTGGGACATATCTAAATTCTACTGTACAACGGTAATATATTTCTGTCAAGTTAAACCGAACCTTTATTTTGACGGGTTGCCGTGAAGACCTTTTGATTTTCTGTGTGTTTATGTCATGATGATAGTTTTTCTCAAATGAAGCGGTTAAATGATCACGAAGTGACTTTCGGAGTGGATCTAGAGCCTGGAGAGGAAGTTCATGCATTTGTGTCTTCATTTAGGCAAAAAAAACACACGCGCTTCAGTGTGTATGTGTGTGGTAAATGAAACTGCGCGTCGGCTGCACCATTCATTCACACAGAACAAGTAGGATTCGTATTTAAATTGTCTTTGTGGTTTAATATCCACACACACTTGTCTACATCGCGATTTGATTTCAAGTGTACTGAACTGCTTTCTATTTATTCCTCAAAAGATTTACAAATTCCGTGAAATTCCGCGTAAATTCCTTTTTTATGACTGGATTTCGTCAGCATTTTAGGGGGGGCGGGGGGTCGTTTGCATTGCTCCTTCGGACTGAACATATACAGTACATTACCTTTGATCTCCGGCCAAATACCCTGTTAAGTTGACTTTGCAGTGGACTATCAGACGAATAGGACACTGGGACTGCAGTACGGCTGAGAATCAGACTCGGACCCAGCAGCATAAGACACCATTTTCATTAAGAACAGCGGGAATACAAATGAACCCTAGCAAACCGCCACTGTACCTCATGTTCTCTGCTGTAATCTGAGTGTAAGCGCTAAATTGCATTGGTTCTCTCATCAAGCATGTAATTGTGTTTCTTGACATGCCACTGAAAGCACTGCAATGGGGCCCATCCTCAAGGACAGTGTTATGTTTTATTCATTTCTCATTTCGAGTAGCGTACGTTCTCTCTCTCTCTTCCTCTCCCCCTCACTCAACCTCTGTGAATTTCTCTCCATCTCAATCAACCTGTGTAATTTTGCTGGTAATTTCTAACTTTACTATCCCTAGCCTAGACACATACAAGCTATGCAAGTATGTGTTAGTTGGATTAAATGTGTTCGCCATTTGCCGTGAGAGGGTCCAGAAGACACCGAAAACCTTCCATGTGTGTAATTGTATGTAATGAGCCAATCACGGCACTTTTTTTTACTGAAGCTCTGAGCCAGCAGCAAGTGGCCAGCTACCTGTCTTCATCAGAGCGTGACTGCTCTCTTTAGCTTTCTAGTTCTTGAGCGATGCTCACACCTTCACGCATTTCACACATCCATGGATTTAATCTGGGGTGGCATCCCTTGCAGTTTGTGTATGGTATGAGTGTGTCACACTACACACCCGCTCTGTGACTGTTTTAAACTGTGTATGTGTAAGACACTGTGGCTAATATTGGAAGACACAAAGCCTGGAGGAAGCGTTATTTCCTGTTTCCCTGATACTGTTGATGAAGTGTATATACATATTGTAAATTTATGCACATTGCCATATGTGTGACCTTCAAGTTTTGGCTTTTGTGTTTCTTTATGAGTGCAGTTGTAAACAATAAAAGTAAAGTGAGACACAAGCATCGATTATTGTGTGCATATAGTATTATTTATCCATTGTTGAAAATCAGTATTGGGTTAATATAAAACTAATATGGAAGTTGGTGTAGCCAGCAACAATGAAAAATGCATGACTTTACTTTATCTATTCATCCCTGTCTGAAATGTATGTGCTTTTAAAAGCAGAATGAGGAAGTCGTGATTCAAGAGTCCTCCAACAAAGCCCCTTCTGAACCAAATAATCTTACATGCACATTTCCACAAAGCCCTAAAGCACTAAGCAAACATTTACTCATGCATACACACATCTTTCTGAACCTGTATGTTCCACCCATTTTCACAGTTTGTGTCTCAACACACACACACCTACAAAATCATTATGCTCATCTGATGGCACGTTAAAAACTAATCCTCACACCAGAGGTAAGAGGAGAATGGCCAGACTGATAGAAAGGCAACAGTAACTGAAATAACTACTCATTACAACCGAGGTATGCAGAAGAGCATCTCTGAATGCACAACATGTCCAACCTTGAAGAAGATGGGCTACAGCAGCAGAAGACCACAGCGGTGCCACTCCTGTCAGCTAAGAACAGGAAACTGAGGCGACAATTCGCACAGGCTCACCAAAATTGGACAATAGAAGATTGGAAAAATGTTACCTGGTCTAATGAGTCTTAATTTCTGCTGCAACATTCAGATGGTAAGGACCATTCACACCAAGGCACAGATAAACGGTATCGTTGGAATCAATCACTTTCAGATTTTTTTTCCCTAACTGATGAATGATAAAAACAGTGACAGCCAATCAGAACCCACTAGACTTTAAAGAACTCGATCATTTAAAGCGGCAGACGAAAAAACTGCAGCATACGCTTAAACGCTGGTGTGGATGCTAGTTATCGCTATAATTATCTTATAGTTATAGGGCCTGTAGGCTCCGAATTTGGTGTAAACAACACCAAAGCATGGATCCATCCTGCCTTGTATCAATGGTTCAGGCTGCTGGTGGTGGTATAACAGTGTGGAGAATATTTTCTTGGCACACTTTGGGCCTCTTAGTACCAATAGAGCATTTTTTTAAAAGCAACAGTCTGCCGAGTAGTGTTGCTAACCATGTCCATCCCTTTAAGACACATAAATACTCACAGTATGCCAATTTTCTGATGGTTACTTCCAGCAGGATAACGCGCCGAATCTCAAATCATCTCAAACTGGCTTCTTGAAAATGACGAGTTGGCTATACTCAAATGGTCTCCACAGTGCCCAGATCTCAATCCAATAGAGCACCTTTGGGATTAGTGGAACCGGAGATTTGCATCATGGATGTGCAGCCAACAAATCTGCAGCAACTGCATGACGCTATCATTCAATTCAATTCACATTTATTTGTATAGCGCTTTTCACAATACATATCGTTTCAAAGCAGCTTTACAGAAAATGCAGGTGTCTACATTTTAATTTAGAGTGACCTGTTATCAGAGGTGACCGTGTCCAATTTACTCGTTTCAGAAATGTACACGTACAAATCACAAAGTTAGCTAGCAATGTATTAATTTAAACAATGTATCAATTTAAGGCAGAAACAATGAGCTCATTGAAGTAATGATGTTGTTAACAAATGATTACAATATATAGACTATTTAGTATTGGTGCATGTCAATGTCAATATTGACCAAAATCTCTGAAGAATCAAATCATATTGTTGAATCTATGGTATGACGAATCCAACACATTACTAGAAAGGTGTACCTAATAAAGTGGCAGGTGAGTGTATACATACACTATTTTGAGAAAAGATTGGATAACCCTTGGACTTGTTAACAAAACTAGCAGTCAATTAACTAAACATGAATTTGGTTGTTTCTGAATCCCAATTCTTAATTCGCAAACTGATTGTAACCCCTAATATTAAAATGAATTTTGGTAATTTCTTGATATTACAACTTTTTAGTAATGTATCACAAAGCTTTAGTAATAGATTTATGTAGGCACCTGTTTCAGCTCTTAAAAATGTTTAAATGGACTGACAAATGCCTGACTAACAAATGCCGGAGTTATAATGTTCTTCTCCTATATATGATAAACATTTGATCAATAACTGCTGCTATGATCATTAGAAAATGTACACAAATATCTCTCTTAAACTAAATGTTGCACTATCTATAATAGTACAGTACAAAAGCTGCACAACTGTTGTCTAGAATGTTTGTGTGAGTTTTGTGAGGTATGAGTCAGTCCTGAACTGAAGTGTGTATGTCAAGGCCAGAACAGACTGCAGTAATGTGTATTTCCAGCAGGACACAGATAGTTATGTACATATCCTCACAGCAAAGCATTAGGGGCATTCCCCTCACACCATCAAAAATAACGGGAATGCGATCGCTTTATTGTCTGTCTCCCTCACCTACACTTTTGTGATTGGTGTCGGCATCATGTTTTTCTCATTTTAGAGTGTGACGGGGGGCTGGCCCACCTGACGAGAAGCAATCACATACTCAGTAAAATCATCCACACTTGGACATCCATGGTCCCCCGGCCCGACCCACCTACACCTTTGGCTGCTGTATAGCCTGAGTGGGATTGATTTGACACTCCCCCGCTGCCCCTACTACTGATGGGAATGAACACAAACAGAAGGAGACTCAATCAATGCAGGACATTCAGCACTAAACATCTCTAATATATGCATTTGTCTGGTTGTGAGAGGGCTGGAAGAACTCAGGATCCTGGTGTGATTCATTCAGCATTCTGTGACCTAACAATTTGGAAGCAGAAAATGTAGTCTGTGTTAAATTCAGAACTACAAAAGCACCTTGGATGGTAGATTTCAATAACATCTTTTGGCAAAACCTTGCAATGAGGGTGCAATTCCTTGTAGAATTGCATGATGGCTACACTTTGAGTGATGTAGTGGCTGAAGCTCAAGGCTGGTAATCTGAAGCCTCCTGGTTCAAACCCTATGAGTAGAGAGCCATAAGCCATCACCAACAGAAGAGGAGAATAAAGAGCAGTAGTCTCCAGGGGGATTGTTCCTGAACTGTAAGTTACTTTGGATAAAAGTGTCTGCTATTGGACTACTTGCTATACTGCCATGCAAAGGCAAAAGACCGTAACTGTTTTTGGTCGAAAAAGAGTTATTGATATTTTTGGCACATTCAAGACCTCCTTTGTCATGAGGATAAGTATCTTGAGTCAATTACGTTGTTTTTGCGAGAAAATATTGGGTTGTCTTAACAGTAACTTCAAACAGCCCATGAGAAACCAAGGCAGAACACCGTGCGTCAATATGAAGTTACTGTGAACATTTAGTATGGTCTGAACCCACTCCATCGACAAACGTGCGATATCGATCGCGAAGGATATGCAGAGTTGACAGAAAAATGTTACACATGCCGTAGCAGGTAAATACAACAAAGAACTAAAGCCCCGCCTCACCCAGTTCAGGTACCGGTCGAGCCGACGCGGGACTATATCACAGGGAGTGATAATAATGAAGCAACAAGGGTATATTGGTGCATACAGTAACAACATAATGAAGCAACAAGTGTAGGCAACTGGTGCATACAACATCAGACCAGCTGTTACAAGCTGGTTATACCTACAATCACAGTGTCAGGAATAAATCCACGGGACGGGCCAAGTTCACAAGCACAATAATAGGGCAGACAGCTGAAACCACCGCATACTGAAAAGACGCAGAACACAGAAGGTCGTCTAGGTAGTCCAGAACGCGCACCCCACTGAGTCTCAAGGGGAAATGCACTGCGTTCGTAGGCCTACTTTTCATGATCGTACAAGGAGCGCAACACCCTCGAACACGAATCTCGGGAAGCACCTGTGATAAAGGGGCTATCTGAATATGAAAGTATGCGTCTTTCAGATCCACCGCAATAAACCAGTCCCCGGGTTCAATGTGCACGAGGATCTGTTTTATTGTGATCATTTTGAACGCGCGCTTAGCAAGTCTTATGCCACTCGGTACCTACCAATTGATGATACTCTATGGAGGTATTTGATCATGTCTAATGTATTAATAATGCCATCAGAATGCAACCAAAGCACAGAATAGCAATAAGTAGATGGCTATAAGTAATTGTAAATCATACCAAATAAATGCCATGCTCACTAGATTTTATACAGGTGTTACTATAATGATTTTGTTAATCGTGATCAGCAACCAAATATTGATAATGTGGAAGTTACTGCCTTTTGCCTTGGCATGATTTCTAACTTTTTGCTGACAATACAAAGGCAGAGTACAGTAACTTTAAAATAGTGGTCAAAAGTCAAGTTTGAGCTCAAGATTTTTTTATGTAGATCATTTTCATTACTAAGTGCCATATTTCCAGTGTCCTACCTACTGTATAACTAATTTGGCAGGACAACTAAAAATCTTTAAAGTATTTTTTTTCAGTTCCACACTCTAGCGAGTTAAGATCTTTTGCCTGAACATGGTCACACCCTGGATCTTGTTTTATCCCATGGTTTTTCTGCATGTGACATTCAAATTTCTAATACTGTTTTTTTTTTCTAATCACAAGTCTGTTGTGTTTGAAATTTCTCTCCCTTGTTTTGCTGTTAAACCATGTGTCTCTGCACGCTGTCTTCGTACAGTGAATTTGGTAACACTCAATGACTTTTGTACTGCTTATAATAATGTTTCTTTTCCACTTAATTTGAATCATGTAAACCCATTTTCTCAATTATGTGCTGAAATTTACTCTCTTTGTTTAACTCTATGTGTGCCAGTTTCCTAGATTATATTGCTCCTTTGAAGGCTAAGCTTACTAAACCTAAATTGTGCCCTCCGAAAGTTTTGTAGACGAGCAGAGCGCAGGTGGAAGAACAAGCTTCAAGTTTCTTTTGAGATTTTTAGGGATTGAACAGAGAGTTCAATTATCAAAACAAAAAAAACTCGAGGGCCAATTATTTTTCTGATGTTATTGAAAAAAAATTGCTAAAAACCTAAAGTCTTGTAAAATACACTAAATTCTGCTATTAATCATCCTGTTTCTGACCGTCTTGTGCTTCTTTACAAACATGTGATTTTTTTTTTTTTTACATTTTATTGAGAAAATTGATTATAGATCATCTATTCAACTACCTGATTATGATATATCGGTCCAACCTACATGCTCTCCTGTATTTAATCCTGTCTTTTAGTGTTATTGGTCTGAGTGTTATGGTTATAAATAATTGTTGTGTGGCTACAGGCTCCGTTCCTGTCTATTTTAAAATCCAGCTTTATCCACTTGAAACTTTTGGCTAAAGTCGAGAAATTTCTCTCTTTCAAGGACCTTGAGAAAATCATTAATGTCTTTATTTTTTCAAGGCTTGATTATTGTAATTCTCTTTATATATGACAGCGTTGTCACGTTTGCATGTAGGGTCTTTTCGGTAGCTGCACCTAGACTGTGGAATATTTTACCCCTGCAAGTTAGAGCAGCTCCAACTATATCTAGTTTTAAAACTCAGTTAAAAACTCAATTATTATCTCAGGCTTTTAATTCTAATGGGTATTGAGGCATGTTTAACATTGATTTCTGTGTTTGAATTTACCTCTGTATGTCCAGTTTTGTACAGCACTTTTGTGCAACTTATTTATAAATAAACTACGTAAAGTAAACTTAACACCAACAGGAGCAGCACTCTAAATTTAGTTGTATGCAGTGCTATACAATGACAATAAAGGCTTTCAATTCCAATTATATATATATATATATATTATGTATATGTATATTCAACAAATGTTCAACAATATTCTTGATCTGACTGCACTGACGCTGTTGTATGATAACTGAACTGAGCTGGACAATGACCATTTTTTTATTCATTCATTTATTTGTTTGCAGAACTGCTTTATACAGGTCCTTCTCAAAAAATTAGCATATTGTGATAATGTTCATTATTTTCCATAATGTAATGATAAAAATAAACTTTCATATATTTTAGATTCATTGCACACCAACTGAAATATTTCAGGTCTTTTATTGTTTTAATACTGATGATTTTTGCATACAGCTCATGAAAACCCAAAATTCCTGTCTCAAAAAATTAGCATATCATGAAAAGGATCTCTAAACGAGCTATAAACCTAATCATCTGAATCAACTAATTAATTCTAAACACCTGCAAAAGATTCCTGAGGCTTTTAAAAACTCCCAGCCTGTTTCATTACTCTTATATGCCCTTCTCAAAAAATTAGCATATTGTGATAAAGTTCATTATTTTCCATAATGTAATGATAAAAATTAAACTTTCATATATTTTAGATTCATTGCACACCAACTGAAATATTTCAGGTCTTTTATTGTTTTAATACTGATGATTTTGGCATACAGCTCATGAAAACCCAAAATTCCTGTCTCAAAAAATTAGCATATCATGAAAAGGATCTCTAAACGAGCTATAAACCTAATTATCTGAATCAACTAATTAATTCTAAACACCTGCAAAAGATTCCTGAGGCTTTTAAAAACTCCCAGCCTGTTTCATTACTCAAAACCGCAATCATGGGTAAGACTGCCGACCTGACTGCTGTCATGAAGGCCATCATTGACACCCTCAAGCAAGAGGGTAAGACAGAAAGAAATTTCTGAACAAATAGGCTGTTCCCAGAGTGCTGTATCAAGGCACCTCAGTGGGAAGTCTGTGGGAAGGAAAAAGTGTGGCAAAAAATGCTGCACAACGAGAAGAGGTGACCGGACCCTGAGGAAGAATGTGGAGAAGGACCGATTCCAGACCTTGGGGGACCTGCGGAAGCAGTGGACTGAGTCTGGAGTAGAAACATCCAGAGCCACCGTGCACAGGCGTGTGCAGGAAATGGGCTACAGGTGCCGCATTCCCCAGGTCAAGCCACTTTTGAACCAGAAACAGCGGCAGAAGCGCCTGACCTGGGCTACAGAGAAGCAGCACTGGACTGTTGCTCAGTTTTGCATGTCATTCGGAAATCAAGGTGCCAGAGTCTGGAGGAAGACTGGGGAGAAGGAAATGCCAAAATGCCTGAAGTCCAGTTTTAAGTACCCACAGTCAGTGATGGTCTGGGGTGCCATGTCAGCTGCTGGTGTTGGTGCACTGTGTTTTATCAAGGGCAGGGTCAATGCAGCTAGCTATCAGGAGATTTTGGAGCACTTCATGCTTCCATCTGCTGAAAAGCTTTATGGAGATGAAGATTTCATTTTTCAGCACGACCTGGCACCTGCTCACAGTGCCAAAACCACTGGTAAATGGTTTACTGAACATGGTATTACTGTGCTCAATTGGCCTGCCAACTCTCCTGACCTGAACCCCATAGAGAATCTGTGGGATATTGTGAAGAGAAAGTTGAGAGACGCAAGACACAACACTCTGGATGAGCTTAAGGCCGCTATCGAAGCATCCTGGGTCTCCATAACACCTCAGCAGTGCCACAGGCTGATTGCCTCCATGCCACGCCGCATTGAAGCAGTCATTTCTGCAAAAGGATTCCCAACCAAGTATTGACTATTGAGTGCATAACTGAACATAATTATTTGAAGGTTGACTTTTTTTTCTTCTATTAAAAACACTTCTTTTATTGGTCGGATGAAATATGCTAATTTTTTGAGACAGGAATTTTGGGTTTTCATGAGCTGTATGCCAAAATCATCAGTATTAAAAGAATAAAAGACCTGAAATATTTCAGTTGGTGTGCAATAAATCTAAAATATATGAAAGTTTAATTTTTATCATTACATTATGGAAAATAATGAACTTTATCACAATATGCTAATTTTTTGAGAAGGACCTGTAGATTAAATTAACTAACTAAATAATTGATGATCTTTACAATGGAACTGAATCCACACTGAACTGTCTTTAGCTGAACAACAGCCGAAATGCATTATTTTCCTGTTATCACTGTAAAGCTGCTTAGATGCAGTCAGTATTGTATAAAGTGCTATATAAATAAAGGTGACTTGGCAACTAAAACTGGTTCTAGGTTTGAATTCAATAAAATACTGCAACTCATTATATGCATTTCCTTGCAAATCCCTTGATAAGAAAGTATCTACCAAGTCTTTCAGAAATCTTTCTTTCCCTCTCTCCTATCCTGTGGGTTTAATCAGTGAATAAACTCCAGTCTCAGTCACCAGTAATATGTTACAAGCCCGATGCTTGTAACCAGACCCAGCAAGCCTGACAGACTGAAAATGGACTCCATCACAGATCCCTGACAGACAATGGCAGCCCACAATGTACCCCACACAAACAACATTTTACAGTAACCATGCCCTGGGGCTAGAACTGTACTGAAGACAGAGAAGAGGGAAGTGTGTGTGTGTGCGCGCATCTCTGTGTGTGTGTGTGTGTGTGTGTGTGTGTGTGACGGGATGTCTGCAGAGGCAATAGTAAATGTGATTTCAGCCCACACTCAGCCAACCAGAGCTGTTGCCTGATACTGAGTGTAATTGAATAAGGCAAAACCAATAAAAAGAAAAAAAGAGAGAGTAACTGAGAGACTGAGGAGGAGGGATGAGGAAAAGAATGAGAGAAAGACATAAGAGGGCTCAGATCACAATACTGTCATGTTCATATTATCAAACATCGGATCTACAATCCGACACCTGCACTGGTGTTATACTGTAGATCTGTCACCTGTTTAGTTTCACATATTTGGAAATCTTCCACATGCTCTGCTTAAAAAAAAAAAAAAAAAAAAAAGAGAAAGTGTCTCATGGTGAGAACTTTATATTCCCCGTGACTCACACAGTTAGCTGATTCCTTCGAACCCAACTAGCAGGGCCTCAGCTGCCCAGTGTCCCTTGATAAGCATCACACCTCTCTGTCACACATCCACTCACACACACACACCCCTTTACTTCCATCTCACTTTCACCTCACTTATTGTCTGTTCCTGTCACTTCCTCTCACTACGTTGTTGCTTTGTTCTGTTATTGTCATGTCCAAAAATAAATGAACTAATTAATCACTATGGTCTCTGAAAATTAAAAGCAGGAAGTTAATATTTTAGTAATTATTTCAGCCTTGTTAGACGTGCATTGTGTTAGTGAGAAGTGTGTTCACATAATCCAACCAATCACAACACAACAGGTCTGGAATAAGAGACTGCATTCACACCTAAACCACTCTTTCTCCTATAGTGCAATTAAAATTTCCAATACAATGGTGTTTTTTTTACACTACACATTGTTAAAGGAATAGTAAAAAAAAAAAATCGAAATTCTGACATTATTTACCTATAGGGGTGTAACAGTACACAGAAGTCACGATTCGGTACGTACCTTTGGGGCCACGGTTCGGTACAGCAGGAGAAATGGTCACACTTTAGTTTAGGGTAGGATTAAGGGATGCAGAGTATGGTCATGCAGAATAAGGCATTAATATGTGCTTTATAAGTACTAATAAACAGCCATTATCCGAGTAATATGCATGCTAATAAACAGCTAGTTTATAGTGAAAATTGGAAGTGTTACCAGAAAAAGCAACAAATCCACATTTCTAGGTTTCTTTTCTTTTCTTTTGAACAGGCCATTTAGTCCCCCCTGAGGAAGTGGTAGTTGGAACAGTACAGCCTCCTTTAGTGTATTAAGCACTAAGCAGTAAACAGAATGCACTCTTGCATAGGCCATATTTCTTTGCAGGGCTGATAAAAAATGTCCAGAACCGTGACGTCCATATCGTGGCGGTTCGGGATGAATACATGTACCTTTACACCCCTATTACCTACCCTCATGTCATTCCAAACCTGTATGGGCTGCTTTCTTCTGTGAAACATAAAAGATGGCTCAGTGTTTTTTTGTTTTTTTGTGTGTTTTGTGTGTGTGCTTTTCTGTTTTTATGTTCATCAAAACAGTTTGGTTTCCTACATTCTTCAAAATATTGTTCTGCAGAAAATACAGGTTTGGAACGACATGATGAGGGTAAGTATGGGTGACAATTTTCCTTTTCGGATGAACAATCCCTTTAATCCTATAAAGTCTACCTACTGTATCATATTTAATATGAAAATTGCTATGGCCTCTAAATTATCAACATGATCAAAAATTTGCTGAAAAAACCTGTTGCAACGAATCTACTACATGCCTTCTGTCATATGATTGATTAAACTTTTTTTGCAAGTAAAAGGCCTTCTTAATTTTTGCCCATATAAATATCAGTTTGGGACTCTGAAAAGTGCGTGCTCCATTTCTCTCTATATAATAACATTTGAGTCCTTCTTTTTTTATTTCTCTAAATATTTACTCTAAAACTCCTCCATTTCTCTCCATTTCTCTCCACTTCTCTCTCCCTCTCCCTCTCTCTCTCTCTCTCTCTATATATATATATATATATAAATGGAGGAGTTTTAGAGTAAATATTTAGAGAAATAAAACAAAGTGTGTGTATATATATATATATATATATATATATATATATATATATATATATAATACATACACACAATCTATATCTGATGAGTGATTATAATCAATGTATTAATATTTATCCTTCTACATATTAAATAATTTTAATGATTGCTTCAAGCTTATGAGATTTTACTTAATCATAGAATTACCTGTTTGTTTAAAACATATTTAATCTTCTATCTGACCAAGATATCCGATGTCACGGGGTCACTTCAGCCTGTCACTTACATGACCATTTCTTAGTTAAAGCACTTTCTTTACTTTTCACCTTTAATCACTAGAGAATAATGACGAATATTGTTCGTACCTTTTACTGAGAGAAAGAGCAATTTATCAGTATGTTTTGGGAAAGTTGTTTAAAGTGTGTTTAGAGCAAGAGCTCGACTAACTCCAACCTGGAAGAAGCTGTGTATCCTGTGTATCTGTGTGTGTGCACTAGTATTCTTTGTTACAGATCAGTATTGGTGAGGTGAACAACTGGCACCCTTGGGAGATGGAATGACTTGTTTTCCTCGGCATGCTGGGGGCTAGAAACACAGTTCTGTGACCTCGGAGGGTCACTTCGTGCCTAAAACCAGGGTCCGGGTGTCATCTGTGTGATCGATCAAGATATGCTTTTGTCTCTCAGTCCATGTGAGTTTATCTATTTCTTAGCCAATCAGAATCATTCAACCTGAAGTATTGACGTAGCTTAGTGACCTTAGTGACGGGTATAAATATCACATATATTTTTTGGCCACTTTTTTCTAGTCTTAAATTATTATTTAATTGTATGTATTTATGATGGATAAAATTATAGCTATGAAATTAGCCTTACCAAGACAAAGGAGTCAGCCGATTTATTCCAAAGAGGTTTAAAAACATTCATTTTTACAAAGAATGAGATAAAACATGATATCATATGAGATGTGATGAAAGTGACATTGTGATAGGCGTGTTCATGAAAAAAAAAATGCATATGAATAATTTGTAATTTAATTAAATATGTCAGTGCCTAATAAGGAAAAGATGTATAAAAGTTGTAGAGGAAAAGAGAGAAATTAGCTCCCAGCATACGGAGCTGCTGTTGCAGGATTAATAGCAGGTGAAAGGGAATTTAAAGGGTAATTCCACCGGTGGAGACATGAATATGTATTGAAAGTGGGTCATATATGTAGTAGAATAGTAGCATAAATTTCCGGGGAAAAAAAAGGCAGAAAATGACTTTTTAGTGCTTGTGGATTGTAGACAACAATCCCCATAGTGCTTTGCAATGCTTAGCTCCGCAGGCCACTCCCACTACTCCGCCCATCAATAGACTAGAGTTGAGCTCCACTCTACGATACCGCCTGGAAATCATTTCACACAATTTCTAGTGAAGAGTTACTTTGCGAACTAATTATTGAATTACTCCTCGTTTTTGTTTCGAAATGGTGTGCACTTCCATAGTACCGCCATGTTCAGCCAGCACAAGGAAAATACATGGAGTAAGTTTTCATAGATTACCCAAAGATTTGGACTTGTGCAAAAAGTGGCTACGGGCTATCAATAACCTGAAGTTCGGAGAGGACACAGCCATTGAAGCACTAAAACATCTGACGGTGTGCAGTCTACATTTCAATCCAGAAGATTTCGAACCCAACCCCTTAGGATTGAAGAGACCCGCGCTTGTGAGGCCATCCTTAAAAAAAATTTGGTCAGTAGGTAGGTCTATATATTTTTTTTTTCAAGATTCAATTAAAAAAAAAAAAGGATAATTTTGGTCATGGTGATTACGTCGGTATGAATTTAAACAAATTTGCAAATCGTGACGTCACTGACTGGGTCTTCAGCCCATGCCTTCGGGTGCACCATTGCAAACCTCATTCTGATACAGGTTATAGACCACAAACAATTAGAAATCTTTGTCAAAAAAACATATTTATTGCATTAATTCCAGCTGCATTCATTTGGAAAAAAATAGGCAGAATAAAAAATAAAAAAAAGATTTCAATGAAAGTGGATTTTCAGAGGGAAACAAATAAATTAAAATGACTAATCTCACCAGCGCCGCGCCGACCAATAAAACAGCGCGTTTGGCACCATTCGTTTACATTTGACCCATACTGTTACAAGCCCCCTTTCTGGTCTAGGGGCAGGAAAGGAGGGTAACAAAAAGTTGCAGGGAGAGAGTGAGAGATTTGGCCCATAAACATCTGCTATTATTAACGGAAATCAGTGAGGTCAAATGGCTAGGCGCATTGTAGAAACTATTAAGTAGTCCTGACATATTATGGAATGGTCGATTTTCTTTTGTGCAATTTAGTACATTTCGGTATGGGATGTGCTGTTTTATTGGTCAGCGCGGCGCTGGTGAGATTAGTTCGCGCCGCGCTGACCATTGGCTGGCGCACGCAAACACTTCTCCCTGCGCTGTCGAGTCTGTCGCGCTCGCGCGTCTCGGTCCATTGAGCCACGCAGATTACAAGTCAGCGCAGCGCAAACTCTGTAACACACCGCGCCGTTTCATCCCACTTTCGGTGTGTTTGGCTTCCCACACTTATGTGTGTTTGTTTGTCAGAGCCTGCAGTTGCTGTGTGACAGTGAATGAAACGAAGCGAACACACAGGCCATAGTGTGACATGCGTAAACCAACGGCTCTGGTGTAAACATAATCATAATAGATGACGCCACGGGTTTCTATTTAAAAGAAAGAACGTAGCCTACGCAATTTATATTCACAATACTTACTATAATATAATTTATATTATTTTATTGCATTTGTATTAGTTGTTTGAAGAGTAAAAAAAAAATCGGTCGGTCTTAAAGGGGTCATATAATGGTACATGCACTTTTACAAGTTGATTGTACTAAAATGTGTGTTGGCAGTGCCTGTACACAACCATCATATAATGATAAAAATCCATCCAGTGTTTTTGTTTTAATCTCCTTATATGTTTTCCCCTGCCTCAAATCAAGCCGTTCGACCGTGTGACGTCACACGCTCGGAAGCCCCTCCCGCGATTGTTGATTGACAGCAGCGATTCAACACAGACCCGCCCTCGCTCGTCCTGTCAATCATAGTCCGCGCGGATCGGCGCGGTCATTGTTGATATGCTGGAGGACTGTCTATGAGCAGAATGGCGTCTAAGCGATTGTGGTGTTCTGTTCTTGGGTGCAATAACACAGCAGTCATTTTAATGTTCCTAAATCCGAACCGCTGAAGACGCAGAGGCTGAGTTTGTTTTCGAAGGGAATATTCCCCACGAGCAACGTCAATGCTTTCGTGTTTGCGCGAATCATTTCTCAGTAAAAGGAGGGTCAGTGTAAAGCTGGTTTTGCTAAGAAGCTGCACCTGAATAAAGGATCGGAACCTATTCGTGTTCCTGCTGAACCTTCAGAAGAACTAAAGTGAAAACTAAAACAGATAGACAGAGTTAGGCTAATGTATGTTTCTGTCGATGGATAGACATTCTGTCCTCCCCTAAACTTTGTTCAATGCGAGTGCTGTATGCTCTAATATTTACACTGTCATCATTAATTTACACTGTCATCACCTGAGTGTTGATAGCGCACGAGCGAAGGTGAGACCTGAATAGCATTACTATCTGTCTTTAAAATAAACTAATTTAAGCCTTTGCCAACTTGCCAAACATTCAAGTGCAAGAAGACGCAAAAGAGAACTAGGGCATGCTGTGAGAACATTCCTTTTGCCATTATAATCAAGTGAGATTTTTGTATGCACAAGGAGTCTGACAACAGCCTCATCTTATCTCACATCATCGAGTCTGTCAGTTATTACATGAAGAAACAGAAAAATCTGAGATAGACTAAATCCAGAAGAACTGTGGAAACATCTCCAAGACACTTGAAGAAAACTTCCTGCAAAACTCCCTGAAAAACGTGTAAGTGTGCAGATCTTAAAGTGACAGCTGCCACTAATACTGTCTGTCAATAATTTTAATAAAAAAACAAAGATAACAGAGAAAATTTCTCCCCGCTCTTGATTAAAGAACTTTTGTAGCTTTGAATAATGATTAATCTATATTACATTTATAATTTATACAGTACAGACTGTTTGATAACTATTCAATTTATGTATATCTCCAACCTGTTAGACAGGTAGGAAGGGCACAGGTAAATAAGACATTTATTATGTGAACAAAGTTGTTATATTTTTTGAAGCCTAATAAATTAATAGCTTTTAACTAAACTAATGTTGAATGGCTATAATTAATGTTTAAAATTGGGGGGAAATAATTTTCATCGAGACATCAGTAACTGTATTAGTACTGGTGAAACTGCCCTTCATTCATAAAAAAAGCCATTAAACAAGTATTTAAAATAAACTGTCTTTATGTTGTTTCTTTATGTAACATTAATTTGGAGATTAACTGAAATTACATTATAAAAATATATAAAATTTTTATATTAAAATCTTTAATGTTTTTAATCGCAATTAAATCACAAACAAATGTGTAATTAATCTAGTTAATTATTTTTATCGATTGACAGCACTTGTCAAGACAAGTTCTGTCAATTCTAAACTTATTCTGGTGTCTGGACTGCAAGGGCTTAGGAAAATACACAAACGATTCCATATACTGGTATTTTCTACTTCCTGTGAGAATACTGTACATGTTATGACTTCAAATGTCACATCCATTACGCTATAATTTACCAATTATTAATTTGTCATTTGCCATTTATCCAAAGTGACTTACAGTAAACTTATTAGAGTGACAGTCCCCCTGGAGCAACACAGGGTCACTAATGGGCACACTGGTGATGGTTCACAGATTGCCTTTCAGATTGCCCAGATGTTTAAAACCTGCAAAACATTATTATATACAATGGAAAATATTGTGAATGTATTGTTGATATTGTATATAATGTATTGTTGATATTGTATTATTATATACAATATCAACAATACATTCACAACATTTTCCAAATCAGGTTTCAAACCAACATTCATCACATTCCAGATTACATAAGGCCGTGTGTCCACCAAAGCGTTTTTCCACGCGGCTGGCGTATTTTTTCAATTGTTTTCAATTGTTTTAAAACGCCATGAGCGTAACGAGGAGCTGAGCCTTTTTTTTTTAAGAATGTCGCCGAGAGTTGAAGAATGTTCGAAGAATGTAAAACGCAGCGCTCATCACTGTCACTTTTTACCCAGCCGTCCAATCACAGTGGAGGAGAGGCGGGACAAATATCACACCGACCAACTGTCACAACATTCTTTCTGTACAAGGACATCAACCAGCAGAGCTAACCGAACAAAATGGATGAAAAATTATTTTTTAGTATGAAACAAATTATCTGCTAAATCAGTTACAAGTAAACTGTGCTGCGGATATTCTGTATCATAGCAACAAAGCGTCTCACTGAAAAACCGAAACGCTCTCAAATGCCCACAGCTAGGCGTTTTCAGCAGCGCGTCTAGCGTTTTCAGCTGAAACGCTTTGGTGGACACACGGCCTAAGAGTGAAAAGTGAAAACTGTTTCAAAAGGTTGAAAATGAAACAGTGGCCCCTCCTCCCAGAACACTTTCCACTGTAATGGCCATTAATAATGCAGTCCTTTTGCCTGATTAGTGTGCACGCATCGTCTCTCTCTCTCTCTCTCTCTCTCTCTCTCTCTCTCTCTCTCTCTCTCTCTCTCTCTCTCTCTCTCTCTCTCTCTCTCTCTCTCTCTCTCTCTATATATATATATATATATATATATATATATGCTATTTGTCATATTTGCCCTCTGTCCATCTATTTTCCCAACATGAATAATCTTGTGTTCGGGGATGTTTATTGCATGATTTATGCCTGTGGTTGAATATCAAGAGCCGGTTCTAATTTCAAATGCTGATGTTTGCCGTTCTCAAATAGCTCACTCAGTCACTGAATCAGTCGGAATAGTTAATGAATTAACATCTAACTCACTTCATGAACCGCAAATTGCTTTCAGTCATATTCAATATTACCATGAACCATTTTTGTTTTATTACCAGGTTTGTCTTAAATCAGTATAAATACTGACTGGTCGTTCATATGACGACATGTAGTTCAAGATACACATTTTGAAGAGTTATGTTGTAATAAATGGTCAAATGTAAAATATGTAACCAAAATATATATAATTTATGATTCTCTGACTGCAACAGTGGAGAATGGGTTGCTACATTTTATTGGATATCGATGGACTGGCACAAACAAATGTCCAATGCCATCAGTCCAGACACTTAGAAGAAAGGGTTATATATAGAATCTTAAAGGGTTACGTCAAGCGCTTCATATATAGAACCTTTTATGGATTTAGTTTCAATTAATTAATTTTGTATTAATTTTTTTTTTACGTTATTAAATGTTGTGAATTAAACAGCTTGTAAAAAATACTTTATCACGAGAAAAAAACCTTCACATAAACATAAACGTTAAACATAACAGTAAATTATGTAACCCCTTTATGTAAAAAAATCGCTGACGGCCCCAGATTATTGTTGTTCAACATTCACTGCACTTTAAAACATGATACTCTCACTTGATCTGGACAAACTGAGTATCATTAGAAAGATTAAAGACTTCCATATTTGACCACTGTTTATGATAAAACTAGGTTGCAGTGACAAATTTCTTAATGTATGTCAGGAGTGCAAAATAATCAATCTGTAATGTTTGATATTTTGAATAGAATATTAACACGCATATGAATTCACTTACGTCTGCTGCAGTTTGTGTTCACATGCATCCACTAGACAGTTAGGGCTCTTATTCCAAAATGCATATATATTTATTTGGAGAAATAGTGATTTATTATCACATATGCTAAATATTTTAGCATACAGAATACCATTTCTATTCATTTCCCACTGAATTATGTGATCTGAAGAGCTAAAACATCACACACAGCGCTGTATGTCTGTTCTTCTCCAGGTTTGTGTCAGTTATGACCTCAGATGTGCTCATTAGGTCTATACAGAGGTCAATCATTTTACGTTACCATAATTCTGCCTTTCTGGAGAAGTGTCCTGTACACTTCCTCGTTCTGAGCTCTGTGAAGAACAACCCCAAAGAAACATTCATACACGTGAAACAAGCAGCTAATAGACAATTACGATAGTATATGGTTTGTAATTTTCATGCAATTTGGGGTATATTCATATGAATAAAGAATGTTTACATTATACATGGTAAGCAGGTGTAGCGATTAGCTCCATATAAAATGCTAAATACATCACATTTCAACATCATTATATAACAAAAATCCAAATTAGATCACGCCGATCTGAAGTTAATAAGAACACTCTATGGTTGTTTAAAGTGAGTTTTGAATAAAAGGGTAATATCCATCTTTTAAATTGTGTTATGAAGGTTGATGTTAATTGTAGGTCTAATGCGCCTGTTGCTCCTTGAGCTATATTTATTTCACAATCTATTTTGCTACAAGAATTCACATAAGGTCCCAAGAATATGCTTTTTGTTTGTTTGTTTATTTTCTAGAAAGACTTCAGATAATAGATGGATTATTGTATAGTGGGATCAAAGTGGTGTAAATGGGCAATCCATGTAATGCCAGAATAAAGGCTATAATGGCTGAATATAAACAAAAGAATAACGATCAAAGAATAATGAAGATTAAGTCTCATTCCGGCAGAGGTGTGAAAGTTTCGTCAAGTGAGAACAATATGAGCATGAATGGATCAGTTCACCTCGCCGGACAATAGACAATAGACAAGTAGGTGTTTACAGGGTAATAAAATATTTTATTAGCATCTTATCAGCCTTATCAGTCTTACAAAATGCTTAATAAAATCCTCAAATTTGAAATGAAGCATGACCGCACTTGTGACTTCACTTTAATTGTGGTGATAAGTTGTTATACCATATACCCAATGTTTTTATAAACTAAAAAAAAAGATGGGACCGCTGAAAAGATGGGTCTCGGTCCGCTTCCAAACGAACTCTGGTGCGGTTAGAATGAAATATGACCAAAGACAGGTAAACTAACCAAAAACGGGACATTATGTCACAAGATGCGACCCTAAAAAGGACAGAATGCAGAATGCTCAACCATACCTGTTTTTTCTCATCATAGTCATCCTACATCAACATCACCTTGCCTATCACAGTTCAGTTCCGAGAAAACTGCATCTCCTCAGAGCAGATTTTCATTTGTGTGTGTTCTTGCTGCTGTTTTGACACCTTTACACATTTTATAAGCTCTTCACAGGTTCTCAGCTGGTCAAAACACCATCATATGTAGGCTATGCACATACAGTGAGTGCATTTAACCCAGCACACAGCATTGTTTTGGATGTTCGGTAAATTCAGACGCAATACGTAATAAAAGCCAACCAATCAGGATGTGAACATATCCCTGTGCCTTTAAAATGGTGTTTTAAAAGTGTTAAAATGCCAATGTGAAAGCAAAGGGGACCAGGACTAAATGTGTTTTTTTTTTTTTTTTTTGGAAAGTGTGAACACACCCTTAGTTCACATGCAGCTTCTGCCCTTCACCTACCTTAAAACGATTTCCTAAGGTTTAGGCCCGGATCGCCATAAAAATGCCTTATGACATTTAGATGCATCAGCAGTGGCTAAACCAGAAAGACCACAAGAATCCATCCAAATCCATTCATAACCATGTTTGGAAACCTTGAAATTGATGAAGTAAACTACAACATCCATGTCATACCTATTAAGAGAAATAAATATTCTAAGGGTGTATTCACACCAGGAAAGTCTGATAGTTCACTTGCTTTGGTCCGGACCAAATAATTTTTTTTTTTTTTTTTTTTTTACGGTTCGCTTTCACACTGCTCTTTTTGCAAGTGAACCAAAATTTGTAAACAAAACCACACGTGTGCTAAGGTCGTCCATTCATTGGACAAGGATTCTCAAGTAGGGAAATCAGGAAGTGCAAAAAAGGCTCAGCATGGAGATATTTCGTACTGCAATATTTGTTATTTTACTAATTTTGTGTTATTCTGTACAAACGCAATATGAAGAAACTGCGCAGAAGACAGATAAGCTATAAAGTTTTCATTCATAGAGAGAGGGGCTATGTTCACACATTCAAATAATGAGATTCTTATTGTATATAGGCTACTGCTAACAAGTGCTGTCAATGTTAACGCTTGCGATTAAGTTTGTCCAGTTTAATGCAGCATCATCCTTGTATTGTAACTATCGTTACATTATATGAACTGCAAAAGCTTTTTTTTGCATCTATGCGCGATTAGACTAAAGAGAACGCTCTCTATGTGAATGTACTGATGCACACACTCATTCATTCATTCCATTCCAATGACGCACACACGACGCGCAGAAAGACGTGCAACAGTATCGTGTGGCCAAACAGCGCGCCGGAATGGAATTCTCTTTCGCACTTGAACAACAATAACACAAACCATTATGCCAAAATCTCCGACTACGGAAGCCTGTTAACTCAAAGCCGCAGTGCTTTCTTGCAATTGGGTCGGTTCATGTTCGCAGGGATTAAAGTGAAAAAAATTCTTCTGACTGAAATTTTTTTCAGGCCAAGTCATATTCCTGTAACTTTATTTAAATAGTCGAGACCAATAGCGTTTTAAGGGAAGATGTTTAAAACCGATCTAATATTGAGTAATTTAAAAGCTATTTTAATCTATGAAAAACAATTACTTATCTTGACAAATAATCAACCATCTACATAACTTTTCAGTGCATGTTTTTATTTATCTTATGAGACCAAACAATGCTAAACTATATTAATATATAGTTTGTGCCATGGCAAATTGTTTTGGCTGAGGGCAAAGTGAAGTTTTATAACTTTATTATGTAGGCTATATTTAACTTTAACTTTGTAGCCTATTACAGAGCTGACTTATGTTTAATTGAATTGTTTGCTTTATTTCTCATTGTATAGCTTATTATAGCCTACCTATTAGGCTACTACTTTTGAACGGAATATTAGCATTAAAACTGACATTTAACAAAAAAGAGACATGGTTGTGTAATTTTATATATTCTAAAATATATAAAATATTATATTACTATGCATTCTCTTCACTGTATGTGTACGCATAATACAATAAAACGATACAACCCTGTCTGTTTGTTAAATGTCAGTTTTAATGATAAATAATGTTTCATATTTTTAAAATGAAAACAAAAAGAAGCAGGTTTGTGTTTTAGCTATATTTCCTGTTGTTATAACTATCTGATAAATCAATGTGCGTTGCCTGAACCACATTTGTGTGGCCATTTATATGTTTATGATAATAATTATGTTCATTTATAAAAGAAAAGAGGCACAGTGGTGTTGATGAAAAAAGGCAGAGTTGATAACCGGAGTAGCCGCGTGCTGAGTGACGCGATCAAGAACGCGCTGTTAGCAGCGTCCTCTCGTCCTCGGGAGTTTGTTCTCCTGAGTCGAACTTGGCAAGTCCGAACTACCAAGGACGCAAGTCCGAAGTTTGCGTACTTGGTATTGAGAAACGACCAATATTGACCCGCGTTCTGTTTTCTATCATGGGACCGCAGCAAACGAGCTGTAGCCTCGCCTGACAAGATTGAGTGAACAGGGTCCAGGGAGCAGTTTTTCCGTGAGAGGGAATTGAAAAACCGGAGTGGACCATGAGCAAAGTGATTACAGAATGCTTAGAGTGGAGAGAGGAACGTGCTTTTGCTCCACGCCAGGCTTTATCACATCCCCCCTCAGCAGGGTGAATACGCATCATCTTTCCTTAATTTAAGACCTATTCAAACTAAAATTAAGACATTTATCACACTGTTTGCGAAATGAAAGCCTATTTACGGCCTTAAAATTATGAAAAGTTAATTTAAGACATAAGGACAGACGGGAACCCTGCAATTGACGGATATCCGTCATAGACTCGCTGCAATTAACGGAAATCCGTCGTAGCGACGGAGAACTTTAATCCCTGTGTTCGCACCGTAAACGAACCGTACCAGAGTTCGTTTGGAACCGTACCGAGACCACCTCTTCAGCTGGGTCTCGGTTCGGTTGTTTGGTCCGCACCAGAGTTCGATTGCTGTATTCACACCTGCCCAAAAGGTCCGCACCAAGGGGGGAAACGAACTAGAGTTCGATTTAATCGAACCAAACAAGGCAGGTGTGAATACACCCTAAGTGACAGCTATTTGCAGTGCAGAATCTTACACAAATGCAGCTGTTAACATACAAATGAATGCATGCATGACAGTTCAATCTTTTTCCATCATGTTTTGACACTATGTGTTCAGAACACTGCCAAAGGTATTCTGGTGCTGGTTAGGGAAGTGAGTAATGCTCTGGTAAATCTTTAAAGACACTGTTCTAACTGTGTGCTTCACATTATGAAAATGAGTTTCACAGGGCGAAAGAAGGGCAGGCTACACTGTGTGTGCCACTACTGATAGCAGCAGCCAATCACAATACTGGAATGGAAAAAGCCAAATTGTAATATTCTCCTCATCTGAAAGGGATAAATGTACCCTTTCAACAGACACTCCTTGTTCTGAGTCTCCGGTCTGTTCGGAAAGACTTTCACAGATACTTTCCAAGTCTCTGGCCTGGGTGATGGGAGGTAAGAGCAGGTACAAGTTCTGCATCTCTAGCCCTTCCAGAAAGACAGTAACAGACACACCAAGTTCTGAGTATCCAGCCTTTAATGGGGGAGGCAGCTACAGACACAACCACACTGCGAGACTCCAGCTTGTGAGGCAGCAACAGATACGGCCACATTCTGAGTCTCCGGTCTGTGAGGGGTGTTTAACAGACAGACACACTATGTCCAGAGTTTTCATCCAGTGAGACAATAGGAGATACAGCATGTCCAGAGTTTCCATGCCAGAGAGACAAAAGAGGATTGACAAATATGCAACAAGTTTAAGCTCCATCAAACAAGCCTTCACTTCAAGGTACCTTCATCTGTGTGTTTTAGGAGATCAGAATCCCAGAGAGTTTCAACATTTAAGGCTGTTGAAACTGATTCCGTCTCCTTTCCCCACTGCCACGGAGTGCTCACTCAACCACGTGGAACGTAAATATCACAAACAAATTGAGATGTTATATAGCTGATACCAATTAATAACAGTTAATTATTCATCATTTTTTTTGTTTGATGCATAGGATTCTTCAGCTTATTACTTTCAGAGAAACAACAGTTAATCTTTTCACAGTGGTGGAAAGAGTACTGAAAAAACATACTCAAGTAAAAGTACCATTACATTCCAAAAAATGCAGTGTGAGTAGAGTAAAACGCACTTGTCCAAAAAACTACTTGAATAAGAGTAAAAAAGTAGCTTATTTAAAAGTACTCGTGAGTAGTGAGTACTGAGCTGCAGATTCTACCCCCTTATAATAAATCTTTTGTTCTTTGTCGGAAAAATTGTAGAATATATATCATCCATCTTTGTAAAATGCATCAAAACAGTACACTCGCCATCACCATATTAAATCATATTGTTTGAAAAAAAACAAAAAAACATTTAAATTAAATTAATTTATTGTTGCACATAAAATATTAATGTTCATAACTGTGCAACGAATTCAAAAACCTTTAGAAACTCACAAGATAGTTCAGCATCACACACACACAATGAGATGGGTTAAATAGAGAGATTAAAACGGTACCAGTTTTTGTGTTTTGATAAAGAAATGAGCATCACTAATATTATCAGTTTACCTCACCTAATGCACTGATAAAGGCTAAGATAGTGAGCTAACACTAATTACACTGTAATTCCATGCCATTAGATATGTTTCAATTTAAAAGTAAATGCACATTGTTCTAGAAGGGTGGAACCATCCCTTACATTTTACACAGCTACATTTAATCAAATTGTAATGCTGATAATATAATTTGTAAGGAAAATTGAGCATTAAATAGGGAAGTATATCCGGGGAAACTTTTACAAAAGAAACACACACACACACACACACAAACAAATGCACGTCTCTTTGTAGTCTAGGAGAAGCTGTTTTATCAGCAGCATCCACAACAACAACAAGAAATGTTTTTGCGCAAGTGCACTTGCTAAATGAAGGCGGATTGTGAAATCAATCAATAAATCAAAAAACGTTGTTTATTAACGAGCTGTAGTCACGCACTGACAGAAATGCAGTTCAAGTTAACGCATGGTTCATAATAAGGTGCACTGCATTAATGCTTGAAGAACGCACTTCCACAGCAGCCACCAGTAACAGCAGGTAGGCTAGCGGTTAAAGTTTTCTATGCAGAATTTGATTTGACGACAGTCACAAGACCGATTACTCGATCCAATCACATTGATGGATAAAAATACAATTTTAAAACAAGCATGTAATGAGTACAACCACAAACAGAAGGAAAATAGCGGAGTAAAGGTACAGATACAGTGTTTCCTCTAGGATTTTTTCCAACTGTGGTGGCAGGCCCATGTCCCCAGGGGGAGGGGGCGTGGCCCGTGAGGCCATATTCCCATGGGCCACGCCCCCTTGCCCCAGGTGTTTAAACCTCCCCTAAGTATTATAACATGGAAGGCTCCAATAAGAGCGGCAAAGCGATTGTGCGCATCTCGTACGCAGAATGATGCACTTGAAGCAACGCGAACTTCGCGAAGTCACAGCGTGCAGCGCTTCGCATTGAAAAGTTCAAAGCACAAAGCGAAGAGAAGAGATTATATCTATCCATGCTTAGTGTATTCTATCTATGCAACAGTTTATTGAGGCTTTTTTTTATTATTTTTTTTAAAGTTTTAAATTTCAGTTACAGTGCGCATGAAGAACAATTCATAGTGCTCTATACTCCAGTGCTGTAATCTAACAGACACCCGGGAGAAAGGAATATGATTTAGAAAGCGCAATAAACTCCAGCAAGATAAAGTCATTGTATGCAAACCATAGACCTTTGTCTACAAATAAATATAACAATGGGAACATTGATCTTGATGAGTGTCGTCGTGTTACTGTCGTAACCGAACGCGGCACGCTGTTTGAATGGAGAATGACTGAGGAGGGATGAGTTTCCATTAACTTTAACAACTTAAATATTCATTTTTACCTCACATTGTGCTATTGAATGACTTTAGAAGTCTTAGAATATAGTGCGAAAACGTTATTGTGCTTTACAATATTTTTTATGCCTTTTTATGCCTTAACAAATAGCACAATATCGGAACTCACTGAGAAGCTGCAGCCGTGGCGGGATGATTTTAGGTGTGGCAGCCCGCCACAGTGGAATGAATGTAGCGGAAACACTGAGATACATCACTTAAAATGTACTCAAGTAAAAGAAAAATTGCACAATTTTTAAACTACTCAAAAAAGTACAATTTCTGAAAAAAGTAGTTAATTACATAACGTGAGTATTTGTAATTCGTTACTTCACACCACTAAGGTAACGTAACTCTGCCATGGACACCCAACTTAATCTCTTGCATCTTATGCACTTTATTCCTGGAAATAATTTAGCAGTTGTGTTGATTGCACTTATCGTTTTGCTAACAAAAGCTTTTTTTATTACACTTGTGTCTTCCTTGTGTTGATAATACAGTAAGTGGCTCAAGTTATCTGATATCTCACTAATCCTTAGGATTGGTAAAATGACAACCTCCCTCCAAGTTACATATATATACTGTATATGTGTGTATATGTATATATTATTATTATTATTGTTCAACCATCTTTGATTGTTCTTTACTGTCAAGGTGAAACTCCGGTAACGCTTCCTTTTACAGTACAGTACTTACGTGTACTTACAGTGTACTTACCTAGAAAGTACTGGCTAATATAAGGTAAGTACATGGGTTAGGGGTAGGTTTAGGGGTAGGTTCAGGGTTAGTACCTAGTTATTACCCAGTAATTGTAATTACTATAATAAGTACCTACATGGGTAACAGGACTGTAAAAGGAAGCGTTACCGAAACTCCTTGGCTGGTGCCCCACAATTAAATGAGAAAAAAATCATCTGATACTCTCACTCTCACTCTCACCTTAGGTGACGTGTAGCAAATGCAAAACATATTTTGGTGCCACATGTAAAAAACCCTACATAGTGTTTAATCCAAAGTACTTTCAGAACTGGAATCATTAACTTGAATCAAAATTCACAAATTCATTACCATTCCCATACCTATTCATCAATGGTCTCACTTTACAATAAGGTTCAAAAGCATTTGTAACATTATTAATGTATTTGCTGTCACTATTGATCAATTTAATGCATCCTTGCTAAATAAAATAATTCATTTCTTTAATTTCTTTCAAAAGAAAAAAAAAATACTTACTGACCCCAGACTTTTGAAAGGTATTGTATAATGTAACAACAACTTTCTATTTCAGATAAATGCTAAATGAATTATTTTGAACTTTTTATTCATCAAAGAATGTTGAAAAAGAAAAAAAAACATTTACACAACTATTTTCAGCATTGGTAAGAAATGTTTCTTGACCAGCAAATCATCATATTAGAATGATTTCTGAAGGATCATGTGACACTGAAGACTGGAGTAATGATGCTTGAAAGTTCAGCTTTGCATCACAGGAATAAATTAAAATATATTATTCAAATAGAATTGTTTTGTTATTTTAAATTGTAATGATATTTCGTAATATTACTGTTTTTGTTGTATTGTAGATCAAATAAATGCAGCCTTGGTGAGCAGAAGATATGTTGTTGTTTTTTTAAACATCTCTTGAAATGTAGTGTATACTAAAATTAAACAATAATACACATTATATTTAAAACAATAATTAAAGTTGTATGTTTAAAAGTTAAATATATTATGAACAAACATGAACAAGCAATAAGAAATAGTGAATTTATTAATTAACATAACTCAGTTAATTATTAAATGCCCTAAAAAGTGTCCATTGCTAGTTCATGACACCTAATGCATTAATTTCAAGTTAAATTGAACCTTATTGTGAAGTTTTACACAATGCTGCATTGTTATTTATTGACTGTGAACTATTGTATTAACTAATGTTAATGTACAGAAGAACTTTATTGTAAATGGTTACCCATTTATGCATACAGCTATGATTTTAATACTAATAATAAACTGTGCATCAAAATATGCGCTCACTCATATACGATGTGACAGATATGACACTTGTGGCATCTATAAAGGAATAACAGCTCCTTATGTCGCTACTGTGTTATTCTCGATCTCCACAGACTCACACCTCTTTATTCTACAGCTCAAAACATCTGTGACCTCTCGAAAATGTTTTTGCCATGGGCCAACAGGGTACTCATCATTAAATACTAGATTAACCTTATCAGCCTCACCCTGTGAAATAAACACTTACACACACACACGCCTCACAGCAGGCATCTGGTAATGTGCACCAAACCCTGTGAACTTGAGCGTGAGCTGTCAGAAATGGGTTTGGACTCGAAAAACAGAGCGTGACACTGAGGAAAAGAAAATGATGCTGCACAACACCGCAGTGTTTCTTTCTCTGTCACACACACACAACTTAGATTTGTTAGGCACTTCTAATGTTGCAATTATCCATCAGGATAGTGGGCAGGACTCTCCCCGGGGTTGGCAGCCACTGAAGCAAGGCTCCCTCAGCTTCGCCCCTTTAGGTTTGCTCATCCAAGCACCAGCGTGCTGTTTAGCTGTCAGACACCGATCGAAGTCCCCCTAAGACGGGCACTGATCTGCCTTAACGTTTGGAGGCGCATAGAACTCGCTGGCACACCCGAGCACCTGAGGTTCCCTGGCTGAATGAATCTGATGAATAGTTTCATTAAAGGCGAGGATCAGCGCCCTAATCGAGACTTCAACAGCCGCCATTAATGTAATTCTTCATTAACTCTTACCAAGGGCCAGTCAAGGTCCACTGCACTCTGTTAAGCATGACATGGCAGTGTACGTGTGTGTGTGTGTGTTACTGTAGGTGCATTAAGGTATAAAGCATGGTCGAGAGATACATGCAGTTCACATGCAAACAAATATTAAATACAAAAATGCCCACCAAATAAATACAGCATATTCATCGGAGATCAAAGGCAAAGCAGAATGGCGTGCTCTTGCATATAACATTTATAAAGCATCCATGCTGAGAGGGAGAGAAGGGTAAGGCCTCTTCAAAAAAAATACTTCTAAGGTACAAACAAACATATATGCCTGCATTCATCTAATCTCCACAGACATCTCTGCATTTCTCTCTAAGAAGTAAAATGCAAAGCTAGACAGATGAATGCGAAGATACCGTAAAACTTCAAATAGCCCGGGCTTTTATTTTCCCAAATCGCCGAACTGCACCGGCTTGTATTTGAGACAGGTGTCTATATGAGACAGGCCTTTAATTAAGTGTTGAGATGTTGTTCATTGAGTGTAGGGCTAGACTAGAGATGACAATCCAAATAGCATAGGCTGATAGACGGAAAGCATGACAGTCGGAGTTTACCACATTATATTACGTTTTATTTATAATTCGAATGTGTTTAACAAATCAGTTAATGTAAGAATTAGCCTACTATATTACCGTATGTCTAAAGGGGGTCGCACACCGGACGAGAAGCGCAGCCACGGCAACGGCTCAGGACCTTGTTCAAAATCCTGCCGCGCCACACAGCACCATTTACATAGTTTTATATTAAATTTACATTTATTTGTCTCAAATCGTTGTTATGTATATATTGACTTCAGCCTGGGCTGCAATTAGGGGTGGGGTAAAAAAACGATTCTTAGATGCACCGCGATGCGGACGTGGACGATTCTGAATCGATTCACAAATGTCAAAAATCAATAAAAAACAAAAAAAAATTAAATATATATTTATAATAACGTAATATTGACGGAACGCAAAAGACGGAACTCTGAAGCGCGGAAGTGCAGTGCCCGGACCGTCTGTGGCGCGCACATACATAACAGAGACGCAGGTGCGTTCCATTCGACAGGGTCCCTACGCAGTGTTCACTGCTCCCTACTCCCTGAACACAGTACATCAGTTGAAGTGCACTTCGCTGACAACAATCATTCATTTGGAATGCCCTGCAACGTCATCAAAGAAAGGCAACAACAGGGTTGCGCAGATTATGATATAACTTAATTAAATTTTGTAATTTACTTTCCTTTACTTTTCCTTTGTAATTTACTTTTCTGCCATCACCACAAGGGGTGGTGATGGCGCAGTGGATAAGACACATCCCTTTGGTGTGAGTGACCCGGGTTCGAATCCACCAATGTGTCCCTGAGCAAGACACTTAACCCCTAGTTGCTCCAGAGGCGTGCGACCTCTGACATATATAGCAATTGTAAGTCGCTTTGGATAAAAGCGTCAGCTAAATGAATAAATGTTAATGTTAAATGTCCTTTCTAATTTAAAATCATATAATAGGCCTATAGATACATTCATCACCCCGTTCATAAATACTCTAGTTTGTATAATAATAACCATATTTATGAATACTCAATGCATACATAAACTCAGAGCCGTTAGAAATTTAAATTTAAAATCTCTTCCAACGGCTCTGCTCTATGTTTAGTTCGGACTGGTGACGCGGTGCACAATAGAGAGCCTAAGTCCCTCCCCTCCGCTTCCGGCTCATGGGACCTTATTTCGGAAAAAATATGTATGGTAGTCAATGGCGAGAGACAACTTATCTTTTTATTCTGTCTGAACTGTGCCCTGAATTACACATATGATGTTTGTCACTTTAAAAAATAATTATGAAAGTCAAGAAAGTCGCAGTTTGTCATAGAACAGAAGAGTAACATTTAGTTTTATGTGAAAATCGCTCAATGAACTACATCTCCCGGGAAGCGAAACAACGAGCAAGATCCGTTGCTCGTTTGTGTGCAGTCTGGTACAAAACAATCAGGCATGACGGCGTAACGTTACGATTATAGCGTAAGACTATAGAAAAAATGACAGACGTTAGCTTCAGTAAAGTTAGCTTCATTCATTGAGAGAAAATGTGCGCCTTTGGGGTTTGTAGTCTTTGTAATTACGTATTTTCACAGTCTTATACCTCAACAGTTTTACATCAAACTGCGACTTTCTTGACTTTAAAATGTATCTTTTAAATGGACAAACATCATGAGTAATTCAGGGCACAATTCAAACGAGATCAAAATATTTGTTGTCTCTCGCCATTGACTACCATACAATATTTTTCCGAAATAAGGTCCCATGGTGGTCGACCGGAAGGGGAGGGACTTAGGCTCTCTATGACAGTTGGTTGATTTTCGCTCTCCACTTCCTGTGAAGTGATGTATCGATGTTCCCTTATTCCCTATGCCGTTTACAGTGCCCTTCGAACTGAACATGTTCGTTCCCTTCGGATTGGAATCTCACTTAAGATAGCGAAATACCCTGTGAAGTCCACTTCGCAGTCCACTTACGGTCCAATGGAACGCACCTGTGATGGCTGAGCGCGAAATCCAAACACTATGAAGTTGAAGGGGCAAAGGAGCTGGTCAAGAGCCACACTATTTGTAAGCTTTGTAGAATAAAACTAAACTATTTCGGAAACACGACAAATATGAGAAGCCATATGACACGTTTCCACCCAGGGGAGGAAAAACACTCGGCTGTACCGGTCGTTGTTATATTATTAATTTACTACAAGTATGCTGCTAGTTCAGGCACACATTTATTTTCCTGTTGGTTCTTTGCAATGTTAATAAAATATATTGTACGTTAATTCTTTATGGGTCTCTACTTTTAAAGCAAAGTATTTATAGTCAAACACACACACACAAAAAAAAAAGATTTAGATAATCGCTTTAGCATCGAATCACAGCCATCTGAATCGTAATCGAAAGGTGCCTAGAGATTCCCACCCCTAGCTGCAATATACATTTAGTTTTACATTCATTTACAGAAATCAGCTGGTTGAATGAAAATTGCTGATGTTATCGGATTTTCAGGTGATATTCTCAATTCATTCAGTTAACGGACGATCTGAGGTAAAGTGTTCAGACTGCACACTAAGCAACGATTGTAATTAGTTGTACAGTACAATCATAACATAGTATAGACATGATCTTAATTCCATAATGTCCGTAAACATAACAATATTGCTAGCCATAAACTGACAAAGTGCGCGTCCGGTGTGCAATACCTCGAGTTGTCATAGACGCGACGCGGCGCTTCTCATCCGGTGTGCGACCTCCTTTAGATTATTGGCAGTAGGGGTGTAACGGTTCGCAAAATTCACAGTTCGGTTCGATACGATACACTTGTTTCACGGTTCGGTACGTTTTTGATGCAGCAAAAAGAAAGAAATGCCAGAGAAACTTCCTTGATTTAATTTTTTTAATTATATTTTTATAAAAACTAACATCATAAAGTATGATATTTTTTTTTACTTTGAGCAATGATGGAGCTATAATTGACTCTTCTTAGGGGTATATAAAACAAAACAGCTCCTTGGACAAAATGAAATGTAATATTGTAGTAGTTATAAACAGGTTTATTTTAGTTCAGATTAACATTTGAGGGCAGCAATTGTATTCATAATGTCAAAATAAAACCGACGTAATGTTACTTGAAAGCATTATAGCCTATTATTCCTGCCAAACGTCCATGGTTACAGTTAGTAGTGTTACTACAGTTAGTAGTGTTACTACAGTTAGTAGTGTTACTACAGTAAACCCATGGTGAATGTTGCTGATCTGTGGACACTGGATAGTTCATTCATGCCACAATGTTTCTTCCTGGTTTCCACATCAGCGCTGTTTGATCCGTTAATAACGGAGAAATGTGAATGCTTCTCACTAGATCTTGCAGCGATGTTATTACTTCAGTGGCAAATTAAAAAAAATTTCTTTACTGGATTTTTTATGAGTGCGCTTACCACGCGCAACGTGCCTACATTTGAAATAACGAAATTTTGGTCGGCAGGAAAAATGGTCCAACGAACCATTTGGTTTAAAAATGCGTACCGAAAGCCTCGTACTGAACCGTGAATCGTTACACCCCTAATTAGCAGCATAAAAAAACTAAATTATGTGACAGCCATGGGCTGAACAATACAAGTTACTGGTAATATCCATTGAGCCTATGAACTGCTCGAAACCCATCAACAAGAAAGAATGAAGGCTACCCTGTAAAACAACTGCAATCATGTGATACAAAATGACCCTATTCATCACTATCATCATCACCTCGATCCTCAACTACAAGTTCATTGGCGAATTATTCCTCCTCGTCGCTCCCCTCCACTTCTCTTTCTACAGCCTCCGCTAACTCTGGCTGCCTTGCTTGCGCTAACAGCTCCCGCCCAGATGCGCAGGGCTCTCTTGTGTGCGCAATCTGCACCATAGAACTGGCTCAAACAGACGATCTGACGGGTTTTAGAGGATTAAATACAACCCGAAACTAAAAAACAGACAAGGTCTCTATTTGAGAGCGGCCTTTATTTATCCAAACCTGTAGCCACACCAGGCGTATAAAAGAGACAGGCGTCTATTTGGGACTCGGCTATTATTTACGGTACATATGTTTCGGTGCATATGATCCTGACCTATTCAGTCTAAACACTTCAGAGAGCCCACTGAGAATGGTTGTAAATTGCTGTCGTGTTCGGGGTGCAAACTGGAAAAAACGAGACACCTGCTTGGTACCACAAAGATCATTTTCAGTCCCCTAACATCCATCGCACTTATCAAGAACACATCTCTAAAAATCTGACAATACCCCCCCCCCCCCCCCCCCCCCCCCCCAGCGAGATGTCTCTTCTTTCCTCCGTTTATTTTCAGTAGATAGGAATACAACCTCTCCCCTTAGTTTCTAGGGAACTATGAATAAATGATTGCAGCAAAATAGCTATTACCCAGTTCCATTTCGAGTGGGATAAGCAAACACAATTCCCAATGTCATGAATTTCTGATAGAGATGGTAGCACCTGTGTCCTAGGCTTGAAAGCGAAAGAGCGTGCTCGCCTCATGTTTTAGCTGAGTTAGCTTTTTTTCCCCTTTTTTAGCCTTTTTAAATCCCACTATCCTTTTCCGAATATAATACACTCAAAGCAACTCTTCATTTTCAATCCAATTTGCGACTCTTCAGGATAAAAGGCACGGATATGAGTGTAAGTGTATTAGGACTGGCCATGCGTTTGAGGTTATTAGGGAAGAGAAAAACAGGAGACATATCATACCTCTTCATTATGAGATAAAACACTTACCAGTAAGCAGCCTCTTAATATCACACCTTCAGTGACCAGGAGTGAAACACATTATGGGAAGCGTTATAAGCAAAGGGTTGCTTAAAAGAACAAAGGCTTGAATTAAACTAACACATAAAGCTTTATGTTCAATGAGACTCGCAAACAGCAGGTTTAACATAAAAAATTATGCAACAGGGTCAGGGGAATATAAACTACTGAAATAATGAGCAACTACAGTTTTTGGCTGACGGGCTGTTTATGAGAAATTTATATGTGGTGAAACAATACTGTATGTGTATCAAAATGTTCATTAAAACATTTGTATTATCAATATCCATGATGACAAGACCAGCATTTCAGATGTGTTGTGTATGTTGGTGTCCCCGCCAAGCTTTATTAGCCCCGGAATGTAGGACGCAAAAGAGCTACAGGATATAAACGCAGCGTGATCAAGCACACGAGGCGGATAAGATGGAGTCGCCGCTCACCGCTATGATCGCTTCTTGGACATTGCGAACATTGAGCATCAGCATGGCTAGATGCAATTAAAAAAATTAAGGAGTGTTTGTAAGATCTGTCTCACATTCCTACTCTATATTGTTATTAATTGTATTTGGATTTTGTTTTGTACTGTTCTTAAACTATTTATGTATGCTCTGAATGTACTTTTGGGAGATGGTGGGGGGGGGGGGGGGGGGGGGGGGGTATGGTCGCTTTTTGAATGTGGGAGGGTAATATAGAGAAGAAAAGTGTTCAGAATGATGTTTATTTTTACATTGTGTTTCTGTATATTAAAATTATGTAACTCAAAAAAAGTATCACACGCACACCAAAAAAAATGTTAAATTCTGTCATCTACTCAACCTCATGTCGTTTTTTTCTTCTTGGGAACAATCAAAGAAGATATTTTGAGAAATATTTCAGGTGTTTTTTATTTTTTTTGTCTATAGAATGGAAGTCAATGTCCATCAAAACTGTTGGTTAACAACGTTCTCCAAAATATCTTCTTTTGCATTCTGCAGAAGAAAGTAAGTCATACCGGTTTGGAACGACACAAAGGTGAGTAAAGCATGACATAATTTTTATTTTTGAGTGAACTACCGTATCCATTTTAGCCAGGTTTGAGATAGTGGTATCAGGTCGGTAGGGAGGAAGAAGAACATGTAATCAAAGACATCAAAGTACATTGGTGAAAGTTCACCATGTGATGATGTGAGCGCCACATGAGGAGACAATTGTTCTGTCTTCTCACTGTGTGTAGCATTGAGAAGAAGCATCACGCAGACAAAAGCCTAAAGACAGCAGGAGCACCGAGGAACCATGGGCAAGTATTATGCCGATTGAAGTAGGTGGGGCCATGCTAAATAAAAAGAGCGTGTTTGATGTGGGCTATCTAAACAACAGGCGCTGTTTCGCTCCACCCGCTGAGCTGTCAGATGGAGAAAAGAGGATGTTAGTGGAGGGTATCGTTGCAGAGTCTTTCGGCTCTCTGGTGGTGCAACCCACAGCTTGTCCTCTTTTACACCACCTGACATACATATCCAGCTGAGATGCTAATTAGCAGCAGTGGCTAATGGGTTTGGAGGGGGAACACAAAGGCTACACAATATTTTAATCACCCAACATTCTCCTGATGCAGTGAGTAGAATTAATTGAGGGGAAGGGGAAGTGGCGAGAGTGATTTGGCGAAAGGTACCATGAGACACGCTGATGGAGAGTGATCCGTCGCGGTTTTCAGAGTGGAGATAAGCAATCTACGCTTGGACACGGACATATTCACTCATTCACATGTCAGTCTATGCTGGCACAACCTCATTTGAGAGCCAACAAGCACATATGCTTAGAGTATAGCTGTCAAGATTATGCATGGATCCAGCATAATTCCCAGGGCATAATTCACACAGCAGGCCGCTATGTGCAGCCGCACACACTGGTATGCTCGCTTAATTGATTATGTAGGCACAGACTGTAGTCATCAGACTGTCCAGAGCACAAAGGACAAGAAAAAAAGACAGTTTAATACGAACAAGAGCCTAACATTCTGACATGCTCAAACATATTTTAATTGCTTCCCGTTTCTGGTTCCCACCACGATAGTCACAGAACAGCTAATTATTCTATACAGGAAAAAAGACCCTCGTGTTGTGCCGGAGCGGTTTTCAACTGGTGGCTAATTTAGTGAGAGATCGCAATTCCAGTGTTTGGGTTTGAAAAGATCAATGGAGCAAAACTGTTATTATGAGTCTGGGTGAGTTTGGATATGATTCTTTTGTGAAATGAGCTCGGCAACCCATAGTTCATCAGTGAACGCACTTGTTATCATACTATAGTTTAATTTACAGTCAATAAGTGCTTTTATGTGCACTTTAAAAGTTCGACTTCAGTTAGACTGAAAGAAAAATGTATTTTTAGACCGATTAAAAATGCACATTAATCAGACTAATAGGCAAAGTGCATTTTATACTTCAAATATTTGACTACGGTATGTACACTACCATTCAAATGTTTTTGGTCAGTAAGCTTTAATGTTTTTGAAGGAAGTCTCTTATGCTCACCAAGGCTGCATTCATTTGATCAAAAATACAGTAAAAACTATATAAAAAAAGATAATAAAAAAAAATGTATTTTAATATATTTTAAAATGTTATTTATTTCTGTGATGGTAGAGCTGAATTTTCAGCAGTCTATAGCCACGTTTACATGGAAATCATTTCAAATTAAATCATTCCGATTGATGAATCCGAACAGTTTTTACATGAACGCAAAAAGTGATCGGGTTGATCCGCGAGTTTATAGGTCACAAGCTTTAAATTGGATTTAATCGTTTAACATGCTGCACGGATACAGAGTTTTCTGCTGTTGTCGCATAATAACCATCCTCATTTTCTTTGTTTTAAAATATTTATCTATTTCGTGTACTAATTAGGAGACAACAAGCACACGAAATGCTTACATTAATCAAGGAGTGTAAACGGCCATTCCCAGGCCCAAAACAAGGCGTCTGCAGATAAGAGTCTGAAGCAGGCACTTGTGGACAACTCTGTCCTGCACCCCTTCACAGAAGATGACACTACAGTCATTTATTATATTCAACAACAACAACATCAGCTCATTCCATCCATTACGACATTTCTACGTCTTTGCACGAGCGAAACTCTACAGTTTCAGTTTTCAATCCGATCAAGTGTTTACATGCCCCATCGAACTGATTAGAAAAGGTTTATCTACCTCTCTCAACCCGATTGAAATTTCAATCGGTTTGGCCATTTTTATTCAGATCGAGGTGTTTACATGGAGCATTTTCATTCGGATTGGACTTTTAAATCGACTGTAATTGGAATGCAATGCTCCATGTAAATGCACCTATTAATTTAGGCTTCAGTGTCACATGATCCTTCAGAAGTCATTGTAATATGCTGTAATATGATTTGATGCTCAAGATCTTTTTTTTTACATTATCATATAATACTTAATATTTTTATAAGTTGAAAACCGTTGTGCTGCTTATTATTTTGGTGCAAACGTGATTATAATGGTGTGTATAAACAACATACTTAATGCATTGCATGACAATTTCACCAACTAAGTCTACTTACAGCCTTCTAAGGGAAGGATTGTGCTTTTGTAATCACTTGAACGCTGAAACCGTTTTTCGCACCAGAAAATGAAGATGATGAAGCTCGTCTTTAATCTGCTAAATTATTGTTTTGTGAATTATTCACGAAATTGAGACGATTGACAGTGATACCCGGCCATAGCAACGAAAGAAAATTTTCAGAACAGATTTGCGACATTTGGATCTTTCAGTCGGGCTGGATCTTTGGATCCTTAAAACCAGGGTGTGATTTGTGAATTAAGCAGTGGGCAGAAGCAGAGGTTATTTTTATTTATTCAAATAAATCTCGAACCACAGTGGGTATTTCATGCTGCTGTTAAACTAAATAACATTTATAGAATAATTATGAACTTAAATGAAACAATATCGCAACATTTCGACAAAGACATTATTTGATCTGTTTTTACATTTTAATTCAGGACGATTTACATTTAATTAGAGCGAGATTTTCACTCTTCTATTGTAGTCATCAGACAATGCTGCTCCTTCTTCAGGTGAATTAATTTTACGTTCATTAATCTATGTAGCAATTTTGTCAGGAACAGAGATCTTAAATTGCTCCAATATCATCAATTGAACCAAATCATCAAAAGTTATAATGTCAAGTATTTTCAAATCCTGCACAAACTCTAAATGAGACTGCCTGTGTTCCTTTTTACACGCCCTGAAACGCTGATGATATGCTTCAGTCACATATTCATATGCCTTCAACACTGCCGACTTAAATTTCTCATCATTTTGACAATCTTCACTAGGGGTGTAACGATACACAAAATTGACGGTTCGGTTTTCCCACGGTTTTGACGTCTCGGTTCGGTTCGATTCGGTTCGGTTTAGAAAGCTAAAATTGCTCTTTTTTTTCTTCTTTTTTTAAACAGTGGTTTAACGAAAAAATTGTCTTTGTCTTTAAATTAATTCAATTACAATTAAACGTTTCACAAGGATTAAAAAAAAATCTGCTAAATCTGTAAACTATATAGGGAGCCGCACGTTACTATAACATTAAAGGATGTAGCCTAGACGTTTAACCAAAATTCAGATGCTATTTATTTTTTAGATATAATAATCAACACACAACACATTGTATGAAAACATGTAAACTGAACATAAGGCAGTTTTTGCATTAACTTGTGTTTTTACTCTAATTTGTTATTGAAATATAATACTTTACACAGTTGTCATTTTCATGAAAGATATTTTAAACATACATTAAATAATCAAGATATCATTAACAGGTTAAGTAAAATATAATATATAGGCTAACATGGTGCATTTATTTAGTGCAAGAGTTCATTTATAGGAACCAAAGTTGTGGACACTGAATCACTTGCCTGTTGAGGTAAATATAATGCTAGTGACAAGCTATGCTGTTTTATTGACGTCTTTCCGCTGCTGAAACACTGATTGAGCGATTACACGAGTTATGATGCCTTTCAGTAAGTATACTGCATCTTTCAACATACCTTCAGGTGTCCATTCTGTAACTGAGGAAGAGATGATCTCGTTTACCCGCGCGCCGCGCTGCCGTTTGAAATAAGGAGCTTAGTAGGCATACAGCGATCTGTCACGCCACATCAAAGAGCACCAAAACGCCATTTATTGTTTGAATTTCGTGATCAAATAGACAGAATTTGAAAGATTACACCTTGCTTATTATCGAAAGTAACAAAACAAGGAGGTGGTTATTTGGTGTTAATGGTGGTTAGGCTACAAAACTAAATTCGTTGTGTACTGTACACAAGACATGAGGTCCATTGAGCCGGGCTGGGCGGGGCCGGGGTAGCAGGGGGCGCGGAGGGGCGTGTTCGGTACGCAATGAGAGTATTGCGATTCGAATCGTGTATCTGTATCGCGGTTTTTCGGTTCGCTTCGAATATCGTTACACCCCTAATCTTCACTACTCAAAGCCAAAGAAAAAACAACTGTCTCGTTCCGGTCAACAATAACACACGATAATAATAAGCACTTCAAGAATAACACACAATTTTCTTCTGACCAATCTTGCAAATCAGCGATACACTCAAAGAGAGTGAAAAAGATATCAAGATCCACTTCTTTAAATTTAGGACAAATTTCACATTTGAATTCAGTGCAAATGTGCCTCGATCTGCCTTATCGCTAGAAACAGCACCCTTACCTTCCTTCATAAGTCTTAGTTTTAAAGGGTCATGAAACCCTAAACCAAATTTTCTGAGATTTTAACAGAGGTATGTGTGTTGAACAACATTAAAGACAATGTTAGCATCTGTTAGATTTAATAGTAGGGCGAAAATGGTTAAATTTGAGTTTTTTCCAGCTATTTTCGTCTTCCGGGTTTAAAATCTTCATCGCAGGCTGTGACGTGGCAGTGCACAGTGTAGTGCGTTGATGACTCATCGGTCTCTCATAATTATTAATGAGACTGAGTTTTTATATCCTATGAGAAGACACGGTCTCTTAATTATTCATGACACCACGTGGATCTTTCCACAGACATGTCAAACTGTGATATCGCGTAGTAAAGGAGAGAGACCATCATGGGACGCAAGTGCCGCAAACATTTTACCCGAGAGAGCTTCGAGAAATGGAGAATGGTGGACTTCGGCCTTGTCGATGACCAATGCAAGTTACGTCTTGCGAGTAATGCGGTACCAAGTCCTGAGGACTTTTCTATCCCTTCAGAGTGTGTGTCTAAAATGTAACCCTGGTCATTTTACTTGCCTTTTGTTAAATAAGCGGTCGTTATGAACATTTTAGATATTTCGATAATATATCAATTGTATGCTTAATGCGGGAGACTTGTGAATGTGTAGTGTTGACGTGCGGGCCGGGCGACACCGTGTTGTGTGTGTGTGTGTGTGTGTGTGTGTGTGTGTGTGTGTGTGTGTGTGTGCGTGTACGTGCAGGCAGGCGAGCCTGCGAAATGATTCGGGGTCAGAGAGAGAAGCGGTAGGATGTGTGTTTGGACGAACGACTGAAAACTCTGAGATTATTGTTCATTATTGATCGTACATTGTACAGAGGTCAAAATTATTGTACAAATACGATAATTATCGTACATCTGGCAACACTGCTGGCTGATGACAGTTCCCCCTCTCCCCTGCCGTGCCACACCCACTCCCTCCCTTCTTCTCACAGCCATCCACGCCCATTTAAGTTGCATTTTTCAAAAAGATTATGAGCTAGACTTGAGCTGATAGAGGGGGGTTTCATGACCCTTTAAAACTTCAAACTTAAAAAAAAAAATCTTTGCTTTCTCTAATTCCTTGTTCGAACAGCTGTTTTATTTTTTCATGTTGCATTTGCAAAAGCAATAATTATTTTTTGTTGTTCAAAGGTCAATATAGATTGTGAAGTGGTCTGAATTTGTGCCTGCAAAATCGAATCTTTATCCATTTCTATAACCAAAGTGCCCCTTTTCAAACAATTTAGACTTCAAATCAACCTTAATATTTTCCTACATAGATGTCGCTGAGTTTTTTATTTTTTATTAGCGACATCTATTTCATAATGTGCAGCAATTCTTAAGAGCTGTTTCCCTTCGTAAACTTTTCTAAAAACATATGCGAAGGATATTTAATAAACGGCTCAATATCCACCATAAGAAAAAAACAAACACAGATGTGCAATCAATCAAGTACTCGAAGTGTCCCCAGCTATCTTTCTTCAACAACAATCTATCTATCTACCTTAATCCCTAGTCTTCATGCAGCTACAGGCTATTTATGCACTAAAAGCCAGTGGGTGAAAAATGCTACCGGTCAGACCAGCGACACTTCCAACACCCTGGACATGCCCCCGAGACACTGCTACTACAAGCTTTCACCACAAAAAAAAAAAAAAAAAAAAAAAAAAAAACATGTCTCAAAGGAAACCTGCTGCTATACATCACATGGGAAACTCCAAGTTAAAAGAAACAATATTGCACAGTCAACTTACCAGTCAGTGAACTTCAACACTGCGAACAAAACGCTGCACACAGACCAAACAAAACTTTCACAGGTGTCCCGTTACATGCAAAGTGACGTCACAATATTCAAGGGATTTCTTCTCACAAATGCTATAAATCAAACAAATCTGATTAAGCTAAATTCAAAAGACACTAGCACGAACAAAATCAAAAACGAATAAGCACAAATTTGTTACGACCCGTGGATACAAAAGGCCGCATCAAAGGAAGGGACACACACGGTTGGTGAATTTAACTCAAGGTTTATTAACAAAATATTTAAAAAAGCAAACACGTACTAATGTAGCCGTCAGTATAATCAGTAATGTAGAGTAAGGTGCATGCATAGTATGTAACGTACTGTGGCTCCAGTGTAAGTGTAGCAAAAGCAAAATACAAATGAAGAAAACAAACAAGGTCAACAAAAAGAGGAGCCCAGAAGAGTGGTAAAAATGGCTCCTTTTACCTCACACACCGGATCGTCACACACACCTTTTGAAAATAGTCCGAAAGTAAAAGCCTGTTTTCACACCGCCCACTTGGCACTAGCATTAAGTGCAGATTATGCATTAGGCGGAATGAGGTAAATAACACGTGCTTCCTCATAACTAAAATTAACATAAAATTAGTAGGTGTAATCCTCCATGCAGGGGGTGGGAAATGGTGTTGAAAAGCTAAGTAATTGTGTTTTCAACACTGATGAGAACCAACGAGGTTAATGACCAGATTGCGAAAACAAATTTATGATGTGGCATGAGGCTTTTTGAGCAGCTGTTCAGATAGATGATCAACCGAACAATTTGTTATGTTCAGTGAGATTGTTGTTGTCCGCCTCCACAGTGTCAATCTAAACAACTTGCTCTGCAGCGAGAGACGCTTCACAAATTCTTTTACTCTGGAGAGGCATTTTGGGTTCTAAACAAGATTGGCAATCTGTCTTAATATTGAAGTCCTTGAAAAAGTTATATCTGTTTTCATCACGTATAAAACATTTTCAGTGTCCCTGCGCTGAAACAAAGGGTTGACAGGAGCCAGCTGGTTTTTCATTTTATTTTTATAATCTAAGATTAACTCACTGGAATTCATATCTCTGTTCTTACCTCACATCATAAAAATACAGCAGGCTCGAGTGTGTAAGTACGCGCTCTGATGAGGGCAACACACTTCTGAATGTAAATTCTGCTATCAGGATTCAGTATTATTGGATCGTGATTCACAAGGCTGTCTGCAAAGGGAGGGCCACACAAGAAAGAAAACAGAGTGAGAAGAGGAATAAAAAAAGAATAAGCTACGATGAACAAATTGTCGATGATGAATGGGGGAATGATAGTGAATAAGCAAAGCGATGAATCTGACAGATTAAAAACATGAAGTTGATATAAAGAATAGAATATGTATTTGATGATAACAAGAACGTTGCTCAAAGAGATAATTAGATCAGAGTTTTTGAGGGGAGCTGGGTAGCTTCGCTGAGTAGAGGAAGTGGTGAAAAGAAAATAGAAAATAGAAAAAAAAAACATTTGAAAGAAATGCCTGCACAAAAGAGCTGAATCTCTGTCTTATGTTGATAATCTAAAAGGGCAAAGAGAGGAATTAATAACTCGCTACTTCAAACGCGTCTGACTAAGATCATCCAGATTCTTGTGAAGCAAAAACAATTTGCTTATAAATTCTAATGAATCTTAAAGAGAATCCATATGAATGAATCTCTTATGAAGTTTACATATTAATTAGAAGTGGTACCATGTATTAACAAATCTGCAGATGTGAGGAGATTTTGCATGTTCAAATCTAGAGATGTAAAGAGCTTCTGACAGGCTTCATGAGGAAATATGATAATGTTTGATGGAGGAAAGAGGAGGGAAACCGGCTGAAAGGAATGGGATTAGGAACAGCGTGCCTCTGAACTGCACACTCAGGAAAGATAGGAAGTCTGACTCACCACGCTTCAAACTCAGACAAGATCTCTAAAAGATGAGTACACTCGTTTTGGCAAGGCTTGATCCACACTGGAGAAAACAAACCAAGATAACCAAAATACACAAGAGGCTCTTCAGAGTGAAATACGGTTACGGTTCAAAGAAATCGCTCTTCATTTGTAAACAGCATGTTACCTCAAAAGGTGTGTTTTGGTGTGTGGTTTCGAGCCTTCTGAAATATCTATATCAGCTTCTTTATTCTGCTCATCATATGGTCCATTTATAAATCATATTGTGAACATCCAGAGTAGAAACGCTCCTGTGCTTCCTGGACAAGGCAGTTTTTGAAATATGGACTTATCTGCAAGAGAGGGAACTCAGCTAGCCATAATTCAGTGATTTTATTAGAGACACAGTTGCCCTTTTTAACTGACTTTTTTATTGTTTTATGAACCATTCATTAGTAGGGCTGGGTATCGATTCAGATATTCAAATTCGATTCGATTTCGATTCACAAGCTCACAGTTCGATTCGATTTCGATTCTCGATTCGATTTCGATTCGACTATAATGAATATAGATGTGATACAAATCTCAGTCTAAATATCAGTTATCATTTTTTAGACAATTTTTTATTACATTGATCTCACCTAAATGTTTGTTTTTACAATGGGGTAATTTTTTTGTTAAGAGTTTATGCAACACATGGAAGCTTGATTTCAATCTTTGAATTAAATTGAAAAAAGTAGCACAAATAAATACAATAGAATAGGCCTAAAGACACAAATAAAGAGACATAAAAAGAAAAGTTTTTGGGTAGGTCAGAAATACTACAGAAACTGAATAAAGTAATCCAATGTAAAATAACACTGGATAGTCTTTTAGTCCTGACTGAATTAAATACATAGGCTATTAATTCTGATTCCTTACAATAAATGCTATATTATGTTGTTTTGACAACAAAATTAATGACAGACACATGGCTGCGTTCACTTTAAGAACTAGTGCACGGATCCATTACTGTTTCATTAAACTGTCTGTCACACGCGTTTTATGCTTATTTAAGACATAACCGACTGTCTTTACGAGGTTACTCGCCAAGACCAGAGTTTTGACATCATTTTGCGTGTTTTTAACTGTTAAAGCGATATAATCCACGAAAAAGAACTTTTGTTACTGGCGAGCTGTTTGTGAGGCGGATTTAGGCTTTACTGCTTGTGCACGCAATGAAAAACATGCGCGAGTGCGCGAGCACAGGATAGTTTAAAATTGCTTGAATGTTTAAACTGGTAAAACTTAAAAAAGTCGTGAAAATGATAAACGTTAGTTACGATGCAATGCTGGCCCGATTGTGCAAGTGAATCATGTCCCGACTCCTAAACACGAGTGTGTATCGACCCCTGCAGCGATTGACGCTTGCCTTGTGCAGAGTGAGAAGACGCAGCACGCGAGCCCTGAATATGGAAAAAATCGATTCGTGGCCGTTGAGAATCGATTTTGAATCGACCACATTTTAAAAAAACGATTAATTGAAAAATCGATTTTTTTGCCCAGCCCTATTCATTAGTTAAGCAAATATTTACTGAAGCCACAGTTTATACACATTCTAATTACTATATAAAGCTGGCAATCTTTTTTGGTTTTTACCTATTTTGCACATAAATAGAATGCCTACTGAGCCTGGGAAAACCCAGACAACTTACGGCAAATTTAGATTTGCTCTGAAAGTTAGTCTGCCAAAGAGCTCATTCAAGCCCATTTCTAATCCATCGAAATCGCGGCACCAATCAGAAACGTTGGGGCGGGCTTTACACGATGACGACAGCACAGTGACGGTGAAGCAGATTTTGTACATTTACAAAGATGGATGCCGCCGTGGAACTAGGGGTGTGACGGTTATAGTTGAACACCGTCATTAGAACTCTATAACCGCCAAAACCATGTTATTAAAATATTTTTTTCAAAAACATTTTTTATCATAGAGAATGTTTAAATACTAATATCAGCTTACGAGGGAAACGGAGGCGGATTTAGTGGTGCTTCGGAGGCTGCTACCGCTGGAGATGATTCGGGAGAGGTCTGTGCGGTTTTTTTTGATAAGGTTTTGTTTACTGTGTGTGATTTATTTAATGGAAATCACATTCACTTCTAGTTGTTTTGCTGTTAATTTTAAATAAACGTAGAGCAAGTAGCTAATCAGTGTCTGCTCGTTTATTCAAACTAAGTTGTCCTATAACAGACGAACGTCGCTCTGCATACGTCTTCTCCTTTATCGCTCTGATTGGTTTTAGGTCTATCCAATTGCGCCCAGAGGCATTTGAGCTACGTCCGTTGGTGACGCCCCTTTGGAAATGATTTGTCTATGAAGCTTTGCCAAACCATAACTCAGTTACAACTGAGAATGGTCTGGTTTTAACCAGGCTAACACCTACTGCAACAGACACATAACATTTCTGATGGGTTTAAATAAATCCACTCCAAAAAGACAATCAATGCGATTCTCAAAATTTACCGGTCTCTTCTAAGATTTAAAGCTAACACTTTACAACTTGTTAAAACGGCTAAATATCTTAGGTATTATGAACTGACGACAAACAATACGTTTACAGCATTTATTAATCTCGGTTAGGGCTCCACGATTTGGGGAAAATGTCATATTACGATTATTGAGGTCAATATTGCGATTGCGATATGCAATTGCGATATAATAAACAAATGGTTTCATGAGTGAACAGAAATGTGTATTTCTCAACTCAAACTAGCAACAACAACTAAATGATTAATAACACTTATAATGATCAATAAGCCATTGATGTCTGGATAAAAATGTCTGGACATTCCTGTCTAACAGGTAGGACATACAGACATTGAATTAAAGGTGCAGTGTGTAGATTTTAGCGGCATCTAGCGGTTCGGTTGCACTAATGGCTCAGCCCACTGCTCACCCCTCCCTTTCGAAGAAGCTACGGTTGCTAAAACGGGACAAACATGTCGTCGTCTGAGACAGCAGAGAATAGCCAGAGTAAGCCAAGTTTCTGTACCTCAGTCCATTATAAACCACATCATGGATAAAGTTTACAAAGCCATAGTCAGGTGAGGATCAAGGGTCTTAATATATAATAAAATAATTAGGGATGGGCATGATTAATCAATGATCGATTATTGATCAATAAGAATTTCGTCGATCACGTTAATTTGTTATCGATTAAACTAATGCTGGACTGGTTGCGTTGCGTAGTGTGAGTGGAAAGTGAACGGAATAAGGTTCCCCGGGCTGGCCATGTTAGCGCGGAGGTACCTGTGCATCCCGGCAACGTCAGTCCCCTCAGAGCGGGTGTTTTCGGCGGCTGGACTGAAGCCTTGTTTACACCTATGGTTTACACTCGACGCGTCCGCACGAGCGCGAAGGTGCGCGCGGCAAAAATGACGTCATTGTGGTATTCGGTGTTTCACAGGAGCACATAAATCCTGAACTTTGGCTTTAAATCGCATGCGATTTACTAGTTCAGTGTGAGTAGGTACCGTGCTGAAATCGCACAGTGTATGCACGCCTTAATCTCTCTCACCCTCTTTCTCGACTACGTGCCTTGGATAGGTTTGAGTTACATTTTGACGAAACCTGTCAGATCTAAGTATTATTATGTTTTTGGTTAAGTTATTGTTTAACATGAATTTTCTTTTATTATTTATTATTTTGGAACAAACGAGGGTCTCTGTTTAAGAACGCCAACTTGCAGCTGCAGGTTCCGTTGCTTTAGAGCACTGCAGCGCATTATCTTCAAGTTTAGCCTAACCGAACGTCCAGTTTAACTGCCACAAGTTGATCATCTTGTAATAAAGATCTCATCGAGAAAAACACACTGTATTTTTGTATTTTCATTGCATTTTTTATTTATAAAAAGTTAAATAAATAATGAAATTGAATATAAAAATATTAATGATTAATCGATAGTCGATCGTTAATTCTCCCGACGTTCGACTAAGAAAATTTTATCGAATGCCCATCCCTAATAATAATAGTAATCAGCGGACTGTCTCACGAACGTAACCAGCACGTTTCTCATTGTTTGAGAAACGCAAAACAATGAGAAAATGACGTGGCAAAAATGACGTGATTGTAACAGCGTGCGCACCTCCGCATCCCCTAGACACCATTTACTACAAATAAATAATAATGAATAAAAATATAGTTTTTTTTTCTTTGGCTTTGAAAACTCTTCGCGATCGACTAAAAATGCTTCCAAGATCGACGGGTTGGTGACTCCTGTAACGTTACTGTTTTACGGTCAATAGTACTAATCAGCTGATTGTCAAAGCCATAACACAGCGAGAGAGAATAACTAAGTTACATGAAACAATCCAACTACATATTTTACACCACTGACAAGGGAAAAGTCACTACTCACGGAGTCTATGGCTTCTAGCTTTCTGCTGCTTCTCTTTCAAGGTATGAATGAAACGCGCTCTGTAGCGCTATTTGTTCGCTGTCGGCTACGGTAGAAACATGACGTCACAATATGTCGACCTTCATAGAATGGGGTGCTCGCGGTTATGTAGATATAAATGTCTCATTCTAAGGTAATAAAAACATAACGGTTCATTGAGTAAGGTCTTTATACACCACTGAACACATAGTTATGGATCTTATATTGCATTTCTGTCAATAGATCCTCAGAAATTGCACCTTGCACCTTTAAGTTCAACAGTCTGCACTATAAACATTATAAATTACAGAATAATCCTTATTAAAGTTACAAAAGTTCTTTAGTCAAGAGCAGTGAGAACTGAAAGAGAACTGTATTCTGGCGTCTTGTGCACATGCACGATACTGGTGCGAGTCTTTGTGTGTGTGTGTGTGTGTTACAGTTAAGGCAATCTTTTTTGTCTTGTCGCGAATGAATGGTTTAAGCATTTGCATGAATAAGAGCGGGATCATGTAACACTAGCCAAAGGATGACAAAAATTAACAGATGTTGCGTTAATTGCGTTAACAGACCTAATTTGTTTATTTCATATAAAATCGCAGCATTTTGTGTCATATAATCGCATAGACTTGACATCGCGATTGCGATATGATTAATCGTGCAGCACTAATCTCGGTTTATGTTAAGTTGTACATAACATATTTTAGCATTATTAACAAGTTGTATGAATTAATATTAGGTAATTGTGAATAGTGACAAAAGTATTGTGAGAAAATGAAAAGTTTTGTTCATTGTTAGTTTATGAAACCTAATGCATTAACAAATTCAACAAAAGCATTATCGATTTACACTAGTTTAGGGTCAATAATTTTCTCTTTTTAAGAAAATATATACTTTTATTCAGCAAGGATGCATTAAACTGATTAAATGTGTAAAGACAGTAAAGACATATTTTATAAGATTTTTTTTTTTTTTTACTTTATATTCTTCATTAAACTTTTTTTAAAAATGTATCAAAGTTACACAACTTTGTGTAACTTTCCACAAAGTTATTTTAAATGATAATAATTAACAATATTACTGTTATATACTGTATTTTTGATCAAATAAATGTAGCCTTGGTGAGGCTACAAAAACCTAAAAAAAAATATTTAAGGATGCACCAATACCGATACTAGTATCGGTATCGGGCCCAATACTGAGCTCATGTACTCGAAAAAAGTGTGTGTACAGTGTTTGTGTCCAGACAAAGAAACACTGACAACAGAGAGTATAATGGGGATAAAAAAAGAAGGCTGTCTATTATGTATCTTATTAGTGGAATATTAAACGAGATATAGTAACACCTAGCTGTAGTCAGTGGCACAGATAGGATTTTTTTAACTGGGGTGGGGGGACCAAGCTGTCAGCAAATGATTTAAACTAAACTAATTTCGTTATTTTGCATAATTTGGGCTTTAACTAGTGCTCAAGTGATTGATTGATTGATTGATTGATTGATTGATTGATTGATTGATTTGTTTATTTAAGTGTCAAACACCAATGGTGCCCAGCCCTCATGCGCTTATTAGACACTACAATAATAATTTCACAAATATCTCCAAGTAGCCACGTGACATAACAGAACCCAACATAGCATAACTAAACCACTAAAAATAAGTACACATACAAATACAAATAGAGATGGCTTTTCATATGGGATACAAGATACTTTGCCCCAGATACCAGGCCTTTTCTATAAATTTTGCCAAAGCAAAAACATCATTTTCAAACAGCCAGCACAAAATATCCCCTTCATATTTCCAAAATATATCAGGATTTTTTAACTGCACATAGTGCTCAAGTAGTTACTTTGCCTAATTTGGGCTAATGATTTGGACTAAAAATCCATTGGGGGATTCTTATTTGAAATCATGGATAAACAACAATGAACAAAGGTAAACTAAGGCCTACCTGATCACCACTAGCAATGCATGATCAGACTGTTATTTGACTAGTATGCCAATCACCCACCAAAACTTCATGTCTTCAGCAAAGTATGTATTATCTTAACATTTGCTTATCTCAGCATATAAAGTCTACCATTATGAACAAAAAAGCAAAGAACCTATGAGCAAAAAAAAAAAAAAATAATAACAACAACATATTTACATAATTAAAAATAAGTAAGTATACGGAGTATGAGAAATTCCGTCTAGTGCAGCCAAACAAATTTACTCAATGAAGGACCCAAAATCATCTCTCCTTCTTTCATTACTCTGAACATACTGCTGGGCAATTTCTTGTCTGTCCAGTCTGTCAAGCCTCTCTTGGTGAATATGGCACACAGCAATGCCACTGAGTCTTTTTTCTGTCATGGTTGATTGCAACCAAGTTTTCAACCTGCGTAACCCACTAAAACTGCGCTCTGCCTCAGCAGATGATATGGGCACCACCATCAACAATCTTACTAATGTCTCTACCTGATCAAATAGGCCCCTGACTTCAGGGGGCATTTCTCTCAAAACATGCACAGCATCTGTAGTTGTGCTGACCTTGTACTTGTTTTTAAACATGGCTAATTGGACTTTCAAGTCTTCCTCGTTCAGTTCAGGATATTTCCAAACTGCTGCATTATTTGTAATGGGAGTCAGGAGTGAGTTTTCCAGTTCTTTTAAAGTTTGAATGCCTGGTTGCATAAACGTCTCAGTAGTTTGTGCATCTACTGTGTAAAGGACACGGTAGAACTATACTCTGTACAAATCCACAGCTGATCCAGGTGTGTATGCAGGAGCCTGCCCAGAATATCTCTTAGGGGGCCTATGTGTGCGTGGTGGAACAATGGTCTCTAGAGACAGATTGTCACACATGTCTCCTGCCTCCTTAAAGACTGCCTCAAAGTGTTCAGTGTTTCTTTTGGATTTCAAGATTTCTTGGATAAGAGAGACTGCAGAGAGCATGCCCTCCACTGTCTGAGTGTTTTTTTCTGGAGAGATGTATTTAAAACTCTAGTTCACTGATCACATCTAAAGCAAGCAGAAGTCCCAGTACAACATTACCCTGTTGCAGTCAAACACGTAAGCCCTCTGCCCGGCTTGCAGATCCAGAATTACTTGCAGCCATCTCATCCAGTGCATTTAGTACCATCCCATTTTGGCTGAGAACAGCACGGATAGCAGGTGAGCGTACAGTCCACCTAGGCCTGATGGACAGGGCTGGCCCTTCCCCTTCAGCTGCAACAATGGCTTTAAACTTGTCTTTCAGCTTACCAGACTGCCCCAAAAATTTGCCAAGTTCATGTATCCAGTCAAGTGCATTTCGCACGACACTGGAGGCTGAGCAAGCCTGTTGTGTAATTAAATTAACACAGTGTGCTCCACAATGTATATATGGCGCTAGTGGCTGTGTTCACTGAATAACAGCCTGGGCACCTGAGTACTTTCCAGACATATTTGAAACCCCATCATATGCTTGACCTCTGAGGCCAGATATTGGCAAATTCAGTCGCAACAGAACGTCCAAAATTATTCTGGCAAGGTTTTCACCTGTTATAGAAGTTGTTTCATACAATCCTATAAAGTCTTCGTGCACCAGCAAATCAGTGTCAACATAACGTAGGCACAGCACCTCCTGCTCAACACCAGAGATATCCCTTGTCCCATCCATAATTATCGAATACTGCAACACTGGAAGGGACCGGATCTCATCTGCAATTGTTCTGATAATCGATGAACTCATCAAATATATACACTCATTTTGACAATCCCAAGATCTGTGCACCCCCCTCTTTGCAGATAACCACCTAGTGAATGATTGATCATCTTCAGCTTTGTATTTTAAAAGCTGGTCAAGGTTACCTTGATGATGTTCATGCCCCCTAAAGGCCAATCCCTGCCTCGCCAGAAACATCTCACCCCCTATTATTTTTAACAGGCTAGCTCTGTTTTCTGCCTGCTGTCTACACTGCTCAACTGTGTAGTAACTGGGCTGTTTTCATAGGCAGCAGTTGTAACAGCAATGTTGTGACCCTCTGATTTCTCATGCATGGAAAATTTTTCAAGTGCTTTTTTCCAGTTTTTAAATCCAGTACTGACAAAAGCTGGGTCTATACTCTTGGCTTGTGCTGGTTTCCCTGTCTTGAAACACTTAGAGCAATGAAAACACAGTACACCATCTGTACCCATACTAACATGCCGCCAAGGATACTTCTCATACCATGATTTTTGGAATGTCAGTGTCCGGTCTTTCCTCACTTGTTTTTGCAAAACTTTAGGGTCAGGTTGATTTGGCTTTGTATATGTCATTATCATGTCAACATCCTCTCCCTCATTGTTGCCTCCTGTCCCTCCTTGTTGTTATGTCCCTGCTTCTTCTGTCTGTAATTCTACTGTCTCTCCTTCCTCATGCTGTCTTTTTCTACTGTGGCTGCCCTCCTGCAGATCCTCACTTGACTGACTAGGGCCTGCCTTACAGTCATCAGAAATTGCCTGCAGGCCAGGAGGACAACATTTTAAATACCTATACCTATAAATACTCTATACCTCTATAGAACTTCATAACAATGTGAAATACAACATATTCCTGAGAATTAATGGCTAAAACTACTATTTCAAATGTCTAAGAATAACTCAACATTTTAAATTTAAGTGTTAATTACAAGTTTGTTGCAATTTATAGATTAGAAATATCTTTCAAATAATGTATGACATATTAAGAAATGTTTTTCATAGCCCATAATTAAAGCATCCCTAACCTCTGTTGCTCCGTACAATAAAAAAAAACATGATTTCCAGCTATAAGAGGATGTCAAAAGTTTATGTAGGCCTTTATTTGTTGTTTGCATAAAACTTGCACCACACAAATTTACTTATTAGGTGTTCAAGCACGAAGTGCTGAAAACCTATTGTATTTGTACTGATTTTTAGGTGTTCAAGCACGAAGTGCTGAAAACCTATTGTATTTGTACTGATTTTTATTATTAGGTGTTCAAGCACGAAGTGCTGAAAACCTATTGTAATTGCTATTTGAAAAAAAAAAAAAACCTAAAACGCATCGTGCAGCCCAAACCGTAAGGCCTAGAGACTTGAAACCTGGCCAGGTGCTAGGGCCTCAGTTTGGGGAGAACCTATCAGAGTATGACCCCGATTGGCCCATAGGTGGCGCTACAGCAACCAAAAGTACTAAATTGCTCATAACTCCTAGACCGTTTGACTTGGAATCAAGCTTTTTGCACCACTGTGTTCCTTGGCTCAAGACGGACAAGATGTAAATCTCGGATTCTTGATTTGAGCAAAAAAAAAATTGTTATGGCCAATTTTGTCCAAAACCTACTTTTGCGAACTAGTCCCTGGTTTTTTCCTTGATCGGAACCAGACCAGTCTAGGACAATTCTATGGACTCTCTAGATCAATAATTATCAAAAAAAAGTTGAACTTTGCCCTTTGGTTCACTGTAACAGGGTCGTTTAGAAAAGGGGGCGTGTCAAAATACACTCAAAAGCCTATAAATCATAAATAAAAACTCAGAACTTCACAAAAACTGATGAGCACATGTGTCATAACATGGTGAAGAAGCATGCAGAGTTTCATGGAGATCGGACCATAGGTGGCGCTATAACTGTTAAAAAGCTTTAAAACCATACATTTCCTATGGTAAATTGCCTGTATTGGCTGTAAATGGTCTTTTCCATCTATGATCATATAAAGTTCATATCATAATGTTCTAAACCAGTGCAGTACAATTCTCTGGACTCTCTAGATCAATAAATATCAGAAAAGGTATAACTTCTTCATTTGGATGGCTTTAATAGGGTCACTTCAATATGTAGCTTTGACCAAGTGTCCCCAAACGCCTATATCTCTTCAATGAATGCTCAGATCTTCTTCAAATCAAGTCAGAACATGTGACACGTGACTCTAAACAAGCATGAAAAATTTCAGACAAATCGGACAAAATATGCCTCTATAACAATTAAAAAGGTGAAAATGATATGAACACTGGCATATTAAGCCAATAAGTGGTATTTTACTGCCCCCTGCTGTTTAAAATAGTCATTTTGTCATGCTACTAACTAATATTATTCTATAATTCATATTTAGACTTTATAAAATCACTATTTTAACATTTACACTCACATTTAGTCAAAATTCATTGTCACATTGACAAATGTGAACCCTGAATGAGACAGTTTAATCTACAATAGAATGTGTGTGTGTGTGTGTGTAGTCCCATGTTTATGAATAAATTCTGAATAATCTGATTAATAGCTTGCAAAGACATGAAATGCTTATAGACCATTAAAATATATTTTCATAATGACTTTGTGTGTGTGTGTGTGTGTGAGCAAATGTCTACATATGAGTGCAAAAGCACCCGTGAAAACACTTTATTAATAAGTAGAGTGGCCAGCAGAGGGCAGTAGAAGACCACTTATTGGCTTACTCTCATTTTGACACACTTGATTTTCACCATTATTCTGCAAACCAGTTTTTCCATGTTAACTATTATAACACAATCATTTTTTGTCAGAGTTTATCACTTCATTTTTATTGGCACTTCACATCAATGCAGCAATGTGGGCAATCATGGTAAATCACGATAGAAACATGGTAAATCATAGTAAAAAATACTATTACATGGTGTATCATGGCAAATCATGCTAGCAATGTGATGAATCATGGTAAATGATGCTACGATCCTGGTAAATCATTCTACAATGTGGTATATCATGGTAAATCATCCTATAACATGGTAAAACCTGGTAAACTGTGGTAAATCATGCTAGATTCATGGTAAATCATACTGGAACATGGTAGATCATGAAAAATCACACTAAATTTGGTATATCATAGTAAATCATGCTAAAACATGGTCTATTTCATCTATGATGTCAATGGTTAAACGCTTGCTACATAAAACTTAATGTCTTTTGATGCTTTTGTGCTTAACGGCCTTAAAGGCCTTAACTGCTTGAACACCGGTAAATGCTGCTAGCAGCTTTAATTAGGTGTTCAAGCACGAAGTGCTGAAAACCTATTGTATTTGTACTGATTTTTATTAGGTGTTCAAGCACGAAGTGCTGAAAACCTATTGTATTTGTACTGATTTTTATTATTAGGTGTTCAAGCACGAAGTGCTGAAAACCTATTGTATTTGTACTGATTTTTATTATTATTATTATTATTATTATTATTATTATTCTTCTGCCGTAAAACGCATCGTGCAGAACAAACCGTAAGTGCTGGAGCTCTGAAACTTTGTCAGATGGTAGTACAAAAATCGAGGAGAGCCTCAGAAAGTATGACCCCGATTGGCCTATAGGTGGCGCTACAGCAATCAATTGCGCGAAACTGCTCATAACTCCTAAACCGTATGTCGTAGACTCAAGTGTCTTATATCATTGGAAAGCTGGAGGCCTGAAGAACAAAACGTATATCTCCGATTTCATTTCCGGTATGCAAATTTTTCCGCCATTTTGAATTTTGTCAAAAACCTACTTTTGCGAACTAGTCCCTGGTTTTTCGCCCGATCAAAACCAGACAAATGCATACATGTTCTCTGGAGTCTGAATATCAATAATCATTGAAAAAAAGTTGAATTTTCGATTCACGGTCGCTAGGGGGAGTAAAATGATCGTTGTGGGAGGAGCCTATTTTACTAATATGGCTATAACTCGAGAAGTAAATGAGATATCTTCACCAATCTTGGAACACATGTGTATGAGTTCAATCTGAGGTCACAGTAAAAAAATCGCGTCGACCTAACACTAGGTGGCGCTATAACACACAAAAAACTTAAATCGGGCTATGACCACCTGACCGTTAGTCCGATTGACTTAAAAATTGGTATGCAGTGTCTTGGTCCAAGGTGCCATGTATGTGTATGAGGAAATTGGCGTAACTCAAAAAACATGGCCGCCATCGGCCAATGAATTTGAGCACCTATTACACAAGGTTAACGGAGGCCAATCGGAACGAAACTTGACGGACATGTTTGACTCATGGCCCAAGAGGTCTGTAAGAGTTTTGAAAGAAATTGGCCACTAGTTGGCGCTAACGAGTTTTACGGCTCTGTAATCACGTGATGTTGCACACATCCCGAAAATATGCATATCATTTGATAGATCTCCTCAGGATGAACAACTTTCCCTCTAGAACCATTGCTGTCAATCAAATCGTTCATTAAATATTCACGAATATGTTAAAAACCTACTTTTGCGAACTAGTCCCTGGATTTTTGCCCGATTGGAACCAGACCAGTCTAGGACAATTCTCTGGACTCTCTAGATCAATAATCATTGAAAAAAAGTTGACCTTTTGCATTTTTTCGTATGGTTATAACAGGGTCATTTAGAAAAGGGGCGTGTCAAATACACACAAAAGCCTATAAATCATAAATAAAAACTCAGAACTAAACAAAAATTGGTGAGCATATGTGTCATAACATGGTGAAGAAGCATGCAAAGTTTCATGGAGATCGGACCATAGTTGGCGCTATAACTGTCAAAAAGCTTTAAAACCATACATTTCCTATGGCAAATTGCCTGTATTGGCTGTAAATGCTGATCTCTTAAATGAATGCTCAGATCTTCTTTAAAAAAGGTCAAGAACATGTGTAATATCACTCTGTACGGCATTGAAAAATTTCAGACAAATCAGACAAAATTTGCCTCTATAATTAATTGTCACAGGAAGCCTCAAAACGAAAGTAAAACATTGGGCCACGCCCCCCCCGAACACGAATTCACTCATAACTCGAAAACGGAAAGTCTCTGCCCGCTCAAATTTTGATGGTAAGGTCCTCTCGGGTAAGGTCCCCCCCCCCCCCCCCCCGCGGATCGCTAATCTGTGAGAACCCCAACTTGAAACGGCTGTAACTCTTGATCCACACCATCTAGATCCTTGTGGAAGAGCTTGTTGGAAAGGGCTCGTCCTCATCTAGCTTCGATTTGAGTTTGGTGCGATTTGGCCTGGGCATTCCCGAGATATAAGCCCACAAAGATATGCATTTAAACGGACATTACTCCCGACAGCAATCACTCAGCAACACGGGGATGGTCTTGTTCAAGAGGGCTCCTCTAACCCTATCTAAGTTCTGAGTTTCAGATTTTTTCACTTTCTCGTTCCCGAGATATAAGTAAAAAAAAAACGAATTTCCTGTCATTCATTTCAACCGTTTATGTAGGCTGTAAAACCGCTGTTGTCCACTAGAGGGAGCAACAGCATTAGATATTTTTAATCTTTTTTAACCAGTTTTCAGCAATGGCTAACAAAACAAATGCTTATAATATAATATTAAATAATGATTTATTAGAAAGTTTAATATTTTTACATCACAAATAAATATCTGAAATGCTTAAGGACCACAAAAAGAGATTTTCACAATATCATAACCCACAATTGTGTGTGTGTGTGTGTTTGTGTGTGTGTGTAAGCATGCATAATGGTATTCACATTGAAAGACTGGTTTGCTTTAGTGCACAATACTCAGGGTTTCTGCAGGGTTTAGTCAGTCAAATTTAAGACCTTTTAAGACCTTTTTATGACCAATATGATTTAAATTTATGACCTACTCGAATTACGAAAAATAACTTCCTTTCAAAAGTCTTTTTTTTTATTGACTTTCATTAAAAGTAATAAGTTTAATTATTTAAAGGTTCCATTTTCTTAAGAGTAACAAACTGAAGGCTCCCTTTTCCTAAGTATCAATAACACAGGAACAACACAACACTTATCACGATAATATCAGTCAATATCGATAATTATGACGATAAATGTCAATTCTTTATTTCTTTGAACTTTGAAGGCAGATTTTTGTTCCTAACTGAAAGTTGTAGAAACCAGAGCGTTAATTGTGGTTTTAAACTACTCTTTATTGTCAAAACATATCATGACAAACACTTGCCAAACAGGTAAACATTTCACAAATCTGAGGTAGAACATTCAAACATTTGTATTTTTTCCTTAACAAAAATAATATCTTTATTTCAAAATTAATTTCTTAGTTTCTGCATGTGCTAATGGGGGATATTGTTTCAAGTCTTGAAACAGGTTTGTGTTGCCTGACTTTGATGGCACTTATCTTTATGAAATGTATGAAAAACAGTAGGCTATAGCCTAAATACATAAATACTGTAATTATATTCCATTAGTCCTTTAATACATTGTCTACATTAATAATATAATACAATTCAATATGTATCCCACATTTCATGGTGCAGTTAATATTACTAGGCTAACGTTACAGTAAAACCATGGTAAAGGATGTAAATGTGTAGATGGAAAAGCTTTCTGACTGTATAGTTGCGCACAGTGTTTCTCCTGTTCGTCAGCGCTGTTTCATCTGCCTTTAAACTGGTTTAAATCACTGAGACATTTGTGTTCTTCGCTGAATTCAAGTGCTTCTCACTGGATCTCGTGATCGAGACTGATCAAAGTTAACCATAGACAGTAAAAGAACGCGTCTGCTCTAGTGATCTTGATCGCGCTACGCTGCCGTTTGGACTTTGAGCCGAGCGGATAAACGCTCCGTGAGGCGCGCGCGGTTCAAATGAGTTTCGTTCCGCTTTTGGCGCATAAACATGATCTAACATTTATCGAACTCTTGATATCGTTTTATAGAGAAAACATTATATCGCGATAATGAATGAATGAGCATATCAATTTAAGATGTGGCTAAATGTAATTTATGACCTTGTATGGAAAAGCCGGACGTTTTTATGACTTTTTATTGCCTAAAATTCTTATTATTAAATTTAAGACGTTTTATGACTTTTTATGACCCCGCGGAAACCCTGATACTGATTAAACCAAGTAGTTCAAAATAAAAGTGGTACTATAGCAATAAGTGGTCTTCTACTACCCTCTGCTGGACATTATACTTATTAATAGTCTTTTCACATGTGCTTTTGCATTCATATATTCAGACACTAAAAAATAACCTTATGTGACAATTACTATAATAACACAATCATATTTTGTCTTTCAATTCACTTTACTGTTCTGAAGCTTCACATAATTGCTAACAACGTGGTAAATCATAGTAAATCATGCTACAATCCTGCTGAATCATTCTAGAATGTGGTATATCATGATAAATTATTGTGTAACATTCGGTCACAACAAGGTAACATCAAGGTAAACTAAGACAAACCATGGTAAACTGACTATTGTAGTACATTGAGAAATATGAATCCTGAAGGACAATTGCAGTAAACATTTCTTTTTTCCATCACATAGTTCAAATATCTGTATCTACAACAGAATGTGTGTGTGTAGTCCTAGGTTTCTGAATAAATGCTGAATAATCTGATTAATAGCTTGCAAAGACATTACATGCTTATAGACCATTAAAATATATTTATATAATGACTTTGTGTGTATGTGTGTGTGTGTGTGTGATCAAATGTCTACATAGTGTAAAAGCACCTGTGAAAACACTTTATTAATAAGTAGAATGGCCAGCAGAGGGCAGTAGAAGACCACTTATTGTCTCACTCTCATTTTGACACACTTGATTTTCAACAGTAAATCAAAGCACTAAAGCAAACCAGTTTTTCCATGTTAACTATTATAACACAATCATTTTTTGTCAGAGTTTATCACTTCATTTTTATTGGCCCTTCACATCAATGCAGCAATGTGGTAAATCATGGTAAATCACGATAGAAACATGGTAAATCATAGTAAAAAATACTATTACATGGTGGATCATGGCAAATCATGCTAGCAATGTGATGAATCATGGTAAATCATGCTACAATCCTGGTAAATCATTCTAGAATGTGGTATATCATGGTAAATCATCCTATAACATGGGAAATCATGGTAAACTGTGGTAAATCATGCTAGATTCATGGTAAATCATACTGGAACATGGTAGATCATGAAAAATCACACTAAATTTGGTATATCATGGTAAATCATGCTAAAACATGGTCTATTCCATCTATGATGTCAATGTTTAAATGCTTGCTACATAAAACTTAATGTCTTTTGATGTTTTTGTGCTTAACGGCCTTAAAGGCCTTAACTGCTTGAACACCGCTAAATGCTGCTAGCAGCTTTAATTATTATTATTATTATTATTCTTCTGCCGTAAAACGCATCGTGCAGAACAAACCGTAAGTGCTGGAGCTCTGAAACTTTGTCAGATGGTAGTACAAAAATCGAGGAGAGCCTCAGAAAGTATGACCCCGATTGGCCTATAGGTGGCGCTACAGCAATCAATTGCGCGAAACTGCTCATAACTCCTAAACCGTATGTCGTAGACTCAAGTGTCTTATATCATTGGAAAGCTGGAGGCCTGAAGAACAAAACGTATATCTCCGATTTCATTTCCGGTATGCAAATTTTTCCGCCATTTTGAATTTTGTCAAAAACCTACTTTTGCGAACTAGTCCCTGGTTTTTCGCCCGATCAAAACCAGACAAATGTATACATGTTCTCTGGAGTCTGAATATCAATAATCATTGAAAAAAAGTTGAATTTTCGATTCACGGTCGCTAGGGGGAGTAAAATGATCGTTGTGGGAGGAGCCTATTTTACTAAAATGGCTATAACTCGAGAAGTAAATGAGATATCTTCACCAAACTTGGAACACATGTGTATGAGTTCAATCTGAGGTCACAGTAAAAAAATCGCGTCGACCTAACACTAGGTGGCGCTATAGCACACAAAAAACCTAAATGGGGCTATGACCACCTGACCGTTAGTCAGATTGACTTAAAAATTGGTATGCAGTGTCTTGGTCCAAGGTGCCATGTATGTGTATGAGGAAATTGGCGTAACTCAAAAAACATGGCCGCCATCGGCCAATGAATTTGAGCACCTATTAGACGAGGTTAACGGAGGCCAATCGGAACGAAACTCGATGGGCATGTTTGCCTCATGGCCCAAGAGGTCTGTAAGAGTTTTGAAATAAATTGGCCACTAGTTGGCGCTAACAAGTTTTACGGCTCTGTAATCAGGTGGTGTTGCACACATCCCCAAAATATGCATATCATTTGATAGATCTCCTCAGGCTGAACAACTTTGCCTCTAGAACCATTGCTGTCAATCAAATCGTTCATTAAATATTCACAAATATGTTAAAAACCTACTTTTGCGAACTAGTCCCTGGATTTTCGCCCGATCGGAACCAGACCAGTCTAGGACAATTCTCTGGACTCTCTAGATCAATAATCATTGAAAAAAAGTTGAACTTTTGCATTTTTCGTATGGTTATAACAGGGTCATTTAGAAAATGGGCGTGTCAAATACACACAAAAGCCTATAAATCATAAATAAAAACTCAGAACTAAACAAAAATTGGTGAGCATATGTGTCATAACATGGTGAAGAAGCATGCAAAGTTTCATGGAGATCGGACCATACTTGGCGCTATAACTGTCAAAAAGCTTTAAAACCATACATTTCCTATGGTAAATTGCCTGTATTGGCTTTAAATGCTGATCTCTTGAATGAATGCTCAGATCTTCTTTAAAAAACGTCAAGAACATGTGTAATATCACTCTGTACGGCATTGAAAAATTTCAGACAAATCAGACAAAATTTGCCTCTATAATTAATTGTCACAGGAAGCCTCAAAACGAAAGTAAAACATTGGGCCACGCCCCCCCCAAGTACAAATTCACTCATAACTCGAAAACGGAAAGTCTCTGCCCGCTCAAATTTTGATGGTAAGGTCCTCTCGGGGATCTTGATCCAAATCTATCGTCGCGGGGCTCGGGAGCGCCCCCCCGCGGATCGCTAATCTGTGATAACCCCAACTTGAAACGGCTATAACTCTTGATCCAGACCATCTAGATCCTTGTGGAAGAGCTTGTTGGAAAGGGCCCGTCCTCATCTTGCTTCGATTCGAGTTTGGTGCGATTTGACCCAGGCATTGCCGAGATATAAGCCCACAAAGATATGCATTTAAACGGACATTACTCCCGCCCCCAATCACCCAGCAACACCGGGATGGTCTTGTTCAACAGAGCTCCTCTAACACTATCTAAGTTCTGAGTTTCAGATTTTTACACTTTCTCGTTCCCGAGATATAAGAAAAAAAAAAAACGAATTTCCCGTCATTCATTTCAACCGTTTATGTAGGCTGTAAAACCGCTGTTGTCCACTAGAGGGAGCAACAGCATTAGACATTTTTAATCTTTTTAACCAGTTTTCAGCAATGGCTAACAAACAAATGCTTAAAGATATTTATTATGTTGGAAATAATATTTATAATAAATAATATAATATTAAATAATGATTTATTAGAAAGTTTAATATTTTTACATCACAAATAAATATCTGAAATGCTTAAGGACCACAAAAAGAGATTTTCACAATATCATAACCCAAAATTGTGTGTGTGTGTGTGTGTGTGTGTGTGTGTGTGAGCATGCATAATGGAATTCACATTGAAAGACTGGTTTGCTTTAGTGCACAATACTGATTAAACCAAGTAGTTCAAAATAAAAGTGGTACTATAGCAATAAGTGGTCTTCTACTACCCTCTGTTGGACATTATACTTATTAATAGTCTTTTCACATGTGCTTTTGCATTCATATATTTAGACACTAAAAAATAACCTTATGTGACAATTACTATAATAACACAATCATATTTTGTCTTTCAATTCACTTTACTGTTCTGAAGCTTCACATAATTGCTAGCAACGTGGTAAATCATGGTAAATCACGATAGAAACATGGTAAATCACAGTAAATAATATTATTACATGGTGTATCATGGTAAATCATGCTAGCAATGTGATTAATCATGGTAAAGCATGATACAATCCTAGTAAATCATCATTACATGGTAAATCAAGGTAAACTTAAGACAAATCAAGGTAAACTATGATAAAGCATGCTAGAATCATATTACATCATAGGCTACTAGAATGTGTTCAATTGTGGTAAATCATGCAAGAACAGGGTAAACCATGGTGAATCATACTAGAACTCGGTATATCATAGTAAACTATGGTAAATCATACTGTAACATAGTAAATCATTAACAATCACACTGAAATGTTGTATATCATGGCAAATCATGCTAAAACATGGTCTATTCCATCTATGATGTCAGTGGTTAAATGCTTGCTACATAAACCTTAATGTCTTTTGATGCTTTTGAGTTGAACTGTCTTAACTGTCTTAACTGTCTTAAATGCTTGAACACCGCTAAATGCTGCTAGTTATTATTATTATTATTATTCTGCCGTAAAACGCGTCGTGCAGCCCAAACCGTAAGTGCTGGAGCTCTGAAACTTTGTCAGATGGTAGTACAAAAATCGAGGAGAGGTTATCAAATTATGAGCCCGATTGGCCCATAGGTGGCGCTATAGCAACCAATTGCGCAAAACGGATCATAACTCTTAGACCGTAAGTCGTAGACTCAAGTGTCTTATATCATTGGAAAGCTGTTCACCTGACGAAAAAAACGTATATCTCTGATTTCATTTCCGCCATGATGGATTTTCCGCCATTTTGAATTTTGTCAAAAAACTACTTTTGCGAACTAGTCCCTGGTTTTTTGCCCGATCGGAACCAAACCAGTGCAGAAATATTCTCTGGAGTCTGAATATTAATAATTATTGAAAAAAAGTAGAATTTTCGATTCAGGGTCGCTAGTAGGCGCAAAATGAAGGTTGTGGGAGGAGCCTATTTTACTAAAACGGCTATAACTCCAGAAGTAAATTAGATAGGTTGACCAAACTTGACACACATGTGTATAAGGACAGTCTGGGGTCACAGTAAAAAAATCGCGACGATCGAACACTAGGTGGTGCTATAACATTAAAAAAACATAAAAAGGGGTGTGGCCACCTGACCGTTAGTCCGATTGACTTGAAAATTGGTATGCAGTGGCTTGGTCCAAGGCCAAGGTGTATGTGTATGAGGAAATTGGCGTAACTCAAAAAACATGGCCGCCATCGGCCAATGAAGTTTGAGCACCTGTGAGACGAGGTTAACGGAGGCCAATCGGAACGAAACTCGATGGGCATGTTCGACTCATGGCCCAAGAGGTCTGTAAGAGTTTTGAAAGAAATCGGCCACTAGTTGGCGCTAACGAGTTTTACGGCTCTGTAATCACGTGGTGTTGCACACATCCCCACAAAATGCATATCATCTGATAGATCTCCTCATGATGAACAACTTTGCCTCTAGAACCATTGCTGTCAATCAAACCGTTCATTAAATATTCACGAATATGTTAAAAACCTACTTTTGCAAACTAGTCCCTGGTTTTTCGCCCGATTGGAACCAGACCAGTCTAGGACAATTCTCTGGACTCTCTAGATCAATAATTATTGAAAAAACGTTGAAATTTGCCATTTGGTTCATTATAACAGGATCATTTATAAAAAGGGGCGTGTCAAAACACACTCAAAAGCCTATAAATCATAAATAAAAACTCAGAACTTCACAAAAATTGATGAGCATATGTGTCATACCATGGTGAAGAAGCATGCAAAGTTTCATGGAGATCGGACAATAGGTGGCGCTATAACTGTTGAAAAGCTTTAAAACCATACATTTCCTATGGTAAATTGCCTGTATTGGCTGTAAATGGTCTTTTCCATCTATGATCGTATAATTTTCATATCTTAATGTTTAAAACCAGTGCAGTACAATTATCTGGACTCTCTAGATCAATAATTATCAGAAAAGGTATAATTACTTCATTTGGATGGCTATAATAGAGTGTAAATCGGATGGCTATAACAGCTATAACAGCTTGGATGGCTATAACAGCCAAAAAGTGGTATTTTACTGCCCCCTGCTGTCATTTCATCATACTACTCTCTAATATTTTTATATATAATTGATATTTAGACTTTATTAAATCATTATTTTAACATTTACAATCACATTTTGTCAAAATTCATCTATTGCTCTGTACTCTCTAGAACAATAATTATAGGAAAATGTATAACTTCTTCATTTGGATGACTATAATAGGGTCACTTCAATATGTAGCCTTGAGCGAAAGCCAATATCTTTTCAATAAATGCTCATAGCTTCTTAAAAAAAGGTCAAGAACAGCTATAACAGCTTGAAAAAGGCTAACAGCCAATAAGTGGTATTTTACTGCCCCCTGCTGTTTAAAAAAAGTCATTTTGTCACACTACTCAACTATAATTAATATTTAGACTTTATAAATTCACTATTTTAACATTTACAATAACATTTAGTCAAAAATCATCTATTGAAGTGACAATTGAGTCACATTGGATCCTGAAGTTCCAAATGTCTCTATCTACATCAGAATGAGCGTGTGTAGATTAAATTATATGAAAAACATGGCCTATTGTATAAGTAGGCTGCAATAGCACTGTTGTCCACTAGATGGAGCAGCAGCATTAGACATTTTTAATCTTTTTTTATCAGCTTTCAGCATTGGCTAACAAACAAATGCTTAAAGCATTTTCTTTAATTAGTTTTATATTATTACATTGCAAAGAAATATGTGAAATGCTCATATACCATTAAAACTGATTTTCACAATAACATATCCCAAAAATGTGTGTGTGTGTGTGTGTGTGTGTGTGTGTGTGTGTGTGTGTGTGTGTGTGTGTGTGTGTGTGTGTGTGTGTGTGTGTGTGTGTGTGTGTGTGTGTGTGTGTGTGTGTGTGTGTGTGTAAGCATGCATTATGGAGTTAACATGAAAAAAATGGTTTGCTTCAGTGGAGAATACTGGAGAAACAAAGTAGTTGAAAATGAAAGTGAGCCAATAAGTGGTCTTCTACTGCCCTCTGCTGGCCACTCTTCTTATTAATAGTCTTTTTTTGTATATAGACACTATAAAATCACTTATAACAATTACTCTTATAACACATTCATATTTTGTCAGAGTTTATCACTTCAATTGTTCTTATGCTTCATATAATTGCTATCAACGTGGTAAATCATGGTAAATAATGCCAGAAACATGGTAAATCATAGTAAAAAAGGTAAATCATGCTAGAATCCTGGTAAATTATTCTAGAATGTGCTATATCATGGTAAATCATCATATAACATTGTATATCAAGGTAAACTATGGAAAATCATGTTAGATTCATGGTAAATCATACTGGAACATGGTAAATCATGAAAAATCACACTGAAATGTAGTATATCATGGTAAATCATGCTTGCTACATAAAACTTAATGTCTTTTGATGCTTTTGTGCTTAACGGCCTTAAAGGCCTTAACTGCTTGAACACCGCTAAATGCTGCTAGCAGCTTTAATTATTATTATTATTATTATTCTTCTGCCGTAAAACGCATCGTGCAGAACAAACCGTAAGGGCTGGAGCTCTGAAACTTTGTCAGATGGTAGTACAAAAATCGAGGAGAGCCTCAGAAAGTATGACCCCGATTGGCCTATAGGTGGCGCTACAGCAATCAATTGCGCGAAACTGCTCATAACTCCTAAACCGTATGTCGTAGACTCAAGTGTCTTATATCATTGGAAAGCTGGAGGCCTGACGTAAAAAACGTATATCTCCGATTTCATTTCCGGTATGCAAATTTTTCCGACATTTTGAATTTTGTCAAAAACCTACTTTTGCGAACTAGTCCCTGGTTTTTCGCCCGATCAAAACCAAACAAATGCATACATGTTGTCTGAAGTCTGAATATCAATAATCATTGAAAAAAAGTTGAATTTTCGATTCACGGTCGCTAGGGGGAGTAAAATGATCGTTGTGGGAGGAGCCTATTTTACTAAAATGGCTATAACTCGAGAAGTAAATGAGATATCTTCACCAATCTCAAGAGACATGTGTATGAGGAAAGTCTGAGGTCACAGTAAAAAAACCGCGTCGATCTAACACTAGGTGGCGCTATAACATTAAATAAACATAAAAAGGGCTATGACCACCTGACCGTTAGTCCGATTGACTTGAAAATTGGTATGCAGTGTCTTGGTCCAAGGTGCCATGAATGTGTATGAGGAAATTGGCATAACTCAAAAAACATGGCCGCCATCGGCCAATGAATTTGAGCACCTATTAGACAAGGTTAACGGAGGCCAATCGGAACGAAACTCGATGGGCATGTTTGACTCATGGCCCAAGAGGTCTGTAAGAGTTTTGAAAGAAATTGGCCACTAGTTGGCGCTAACAAGTTTTATGGCTCTGTAATCACGTGGTGTTGCACACATCCCCAAAATATGCATATCATTTGATAGATCTCCTCAGGCTGAACAACTTTGCCTCTAGAACCATTGCTGTCAATCAAATCGTTCATTAAATATTCACGAATATGTTAAAAACCTACTTTTGCGAACTAGTCCCTGGATTTTCGCCCGATCAGAACCAGACCAGTCTAGGGCAATTCTCTGGACTCTCTAGATCAATAATCATTGAAAAAAAGTTGAACTTTTGCATTTTTCGTATGGCTATAACAGGGTCATTTAGAAAAGGGGCGTGTCAAATACACACAAAAGCCTATAAATCATAAATAAAAACTCAGAACTTGACAAAAAATGATGAGCATATGTGTCATACCATGGTGAAGAAGCATGCAAAGTTTCATGGAGATCGGACAATAGGTGGCGCTATAACTGTTGAAAAGCTTTAAAACCATGCATTTCCTATGGTAAATTGCCTGTATTGGTTGTAAATGGCCTTTTCCATCTATGATCATAAAATCTTAATGTTTAAAACCGGTGCAGTACAATTCTCTGGACTCTCTACATCAATAATTATCAGAAAAGGTTGAACTTCTTCATTTGAATGGCTATAATAGTGTAAATTGGATGGCTGTAACATTTTGGATGGCTATAACAGCCAATAAGTGGTATTTTACTGCCCCCTGCTGTCATTTCATCATACTACTCCCTAATATTGTTATATATAATTGAAATGTAGACTTTATTAAATCATTATTTTAACATTTACAATCACATTTTGTCCAAATTCATCTATTGGAGTATTATGGACTGCATTTATTTATTTTATTTATTACTATTTACAATTGTGTCACAGGAAGGCTAAAATACGAAAGTATAACGTTGGGCCACGCCCCCCAAGTACAAATTCACTCATAACTCGAAAACAGAAAGTCTCTGCACGCTAGGTAAGGTTCTCTCGGGGTTCTTGATCCAAATCTATCGTCGCGGGGCTCGGGAACGCCCCCCGCGACGAATTCTTAGTTAATGTTAACTAATGTAGTTAACATTAACTAAGAATGAACAATACTCCTTCAGCATTTGTTAATCTTTGTTAATGTTAATTTCAACATTTACAAATACTTTATTAAAATCTTGTTAACATTAGTTAATGCACTGTGAACTAACATGAACTAACAATGAACAGCTGGATTTGTATTAACTAATGTTAACAAAGATGAACAAAAACAGTAACAAATGTATTGCTCATGGTTCATGTTAATTAATACATTAACTACTGTTTAATAAATGAACCTTATTGTAAAGTGTTACCGACATTTTTAATCTTTTTTATCAGCTTTCAGCATTGGCTAACAAACAAACGCTTAAAGCTATTTTTTTATTAGTTTTAATATAGTTTTATATTATTACATCACAAAGAAATATGTTAAATGCATGCTTATACACCATTAAAAGAGATTTTCACAATAACATATCCCGTGTGTGTGTGTGTAAGCATATGTCTACATTTGAATGCAAAAGCACTTGTGTGACCAGCAGAGGGCAGTAGAAGACCACTTATTGGCTCACTTTCATTTTGACACACTTGATTAGGGATGGGAATTGATAAGAATTTAACAATTCCGATTCCATTATCGATATTGCTTATCGATTCGATTCCTTATCGATTCTCTTATCGATTCTCATTGGGTGAGGGAATAAGTACAAATTTGTATGTTTGTATTAACTTATTGAACTTATAACTTATTTTGTTTGTTAATTATTATTAACTCGCTGACACAGCACAGAGTATTAGGGGTGTGAACCTACAATGGTCTCACGGTTCGGTTCGATTACGATTATCATGTTATCGATTCAGTTCAATTTGATATCTCGATGCTTCTACATGCACTGCATCCTCAATTTTACTTCAAAAGTGATGTGTGTGTGCGTGCGCGTGTTCACCCGTTCGTGAAGTCGCAGTGACAGAAACAGTGACATTCCAGTTTAAGTTGTGTGTGCGCGCGCGCGTCTCAGATGAGTATGTGCCCTGAGAGTTTTGCGCATCTCGTGTGTGTAGAGTTTGCATGTATGCGTGAGCGACTTTAGGTGTGTCGTTGTGCATTTCATATGTATTTGTTTGAGCATTCAGCAGTATACATGTATGTTTGACTACTTAGTATACGTGTATATGCAAGTGTTTCATATTTGTGTGCGTGAATGAAGTTTGATTTAAGCCCTAGACGGCACCTCATATATTGTCGTCTTTTCGCGTGAAACATAACCCAACGAGCGCTTCTGCCTCGATGTTATGTTTGATGCGTTCTGAATCAAAATAACGCAGCTCGTGTGTGACGTCATGACACATTTGCAACGAGCGGAACCGATAAGCGGAATCGTTAAGCAGGCATACTAACGGTTCCAGGGAATTGGTTAACTGGGCACCGGTTCTGAAGAAGAAACATGGTAAATCATTGTAAACAATACTATTACATGGTGTATCATGGCAAATCATGCTATAATCCTGCGGTAAATCATTCTACAGGGTATCCGCGGGTCCTTAAAAAGTCTTAAATTAGATTTAAAAAATTTATGGCCTTAAAAAGTCTTAAAAAGTCTTATTTTGACTTATGAAAGGTCTTAAATTTTCAATGGCAATTTGAGTTAGACATATCTAAATGTTTTCCAAATTAAAACGATCTAATTAGCGTACTTTTTTATTTACTATTCGTTCTTTGTGGATTTGCTCGTTCACGTGACATTTCGCGTCACATTCGCGCCAGCATTATGTCTGTCTCCTGCACACGAAACAGCAGGAGAGGAGAAGAAAGCTGGTTAATTTCAGTTCAATTGTAAGTTCATTCTTTATGTGCGTAGTGGTGTGCGATGTCTATTGTCTATTATGATATTGTAATCATTGTTTTACTTTAACGTTAACTATGTACGAGGGCGCACTGCGAGCTGACATCGCATTTGTCTCTCATGCTTGCTTTCACTGCGTGATGTGTCAGTGCAGTTATAGGTATGTTCCCTAATAGACGTATAAAGTTTTTGTATTTTATATATCATATGTTGTTATCAATATTACATCAGCAAGAGGGCTGTTTTCCCGTGCACACTAGCAAATATGATATTTATTTTATAACAGTTAAATTAACATTGTTACATTTTATAAACAATATTGTCAATATTGTTTGTTTTCCCTTTATTTCGCTGACGAGAATTTCAAAATGAAACCGTAGCAGAGACTCAATGCAAAAGACAGCGATGATTTCTTGACTGAAATCCGCGTTTTGAACGAATCATTTTAACGATTCAATGAACAATCACTTGCAGTTCCTGAATGAATCAGCCGTTTGAACAAATCGTTTGTATGAATGACTCCCTGAGACAGTGACTTGCCGCCACCTACTGGCGGGTTTAGTTTCACATTTAAAGTACCCTGTAATTAAAATGTTACAATTAGAAATCAGTTCATATTTAAATATTGAATTAATAATTGAAAGAATTGAATATATCATAGCTTTATTTATGCAATTGTAAATGGAGTATAAATATATTAATGCCAGTTCTGATGCTGCTTCTGTGTCTCCTCTGCACTGCAAAGATGGATTTTGATTTAATGATTTAATATAACTGGTAACAGTGGTATTGTGTTATTATTCTAATATAATTTAATTTGAATGTTAGAATTTGACATAAAAGGTGATGCATACCTCTAAGTAAAAAAAAAAATAGAAAGTCCATATATGGCTGAAAATGCCCCTGGAACTCAATTTAAGGTTGCAAATATTGCCCTTTAATAAAAAAATGTTAATTCCTTTCACTGCTGTGAACTGACCACTGCATAGAATATGAAAAATATGAATATCTTCGTGAGTCAGCTGTCAACAACAGGCCTAAACCAGCCATGGTACCAGTACACAAACACAATCAGTAAAATATCATCTAATTATCATCAACAAAACTTTGAAAATATTGAGACATTTTTTTTTAAATATTGCGCACCCCTAATGTAAGGTATTAATTTTGATTTCTTCAGGTCTTAAAAAGGTCTTAAAAAGCCTTAAATTTGACTTTAAAGGTGAACTAAGTAACTTTTTTACCTTAACCGAACAGCTTTGGAGTCATTGTAATGTTTATATTACTGATTTCGTGTTGAATGGTGGTCGTCTCGCACCCCCCTGGTGCCTGTGAGCCGCTAAACCACCCTTGCAACTTTGGGCCGGCGAGCCGCCGGCCTGAGTGTTAGGAAGTATCGTGTGATATCAGGTCTCGCGAGGTAACAAATTGCTTTACGGCAAAAAAACAGATCTGATAAAATTCTGATAAAATGAGCATCAAACAGAAATAACCCGGCGCCGTATACATGTGGTGTTGGGCGCGCGCAGCTCTTAAAGGGGCCATACCTTATTTCCACTCGTTACAGCGTCCATCCCACTGAACAGGTACCGGTGTACAGGGGGAGGGGATCCGGCCGTGAGTGCGAGCCATCTCTGCGTGAGTGCTATTCACGACAGTACAAGTACTCCACAGCGACTCTAGGGGTCGCTGTTTGACAAAAACGGAATTCTTACTGAGCGCTGCTTTAAGAAGTGTGCAGATACCCTGTTCTAGAATGTGGTATATCATGGTAAATCATCCTATAACATGGTAAATCATGCTAGAATCATATTAAATCATACTAGAATATGTTCAATTGTGGTAAATCATGAACCTTTGCATTTTTCGTATGGCTATAACAGAGTCATTTAGAAAAGGGGTGTGTCAAATACACACAAAAGCCTATAAATCATAAATAAAAACTCAGAACTTCACAAAAATTGGTGAGCATATGTGTCATAACATGGTGAAGAAGCATGCAAAGTTTCATGGAGATCGGACTATAGTTGGCGCTATAACTATCAAAAAGCTTTAAAACCATACATTTCCTATGGTAAATTGCCTGTATTGGCTGTAAATGCTGATCTCTTAAATGAATGCTCAGATCTTCTTTTAAAAAGGTCAAGAACATGTGTAATATCACTCTGAACGGCATTGAAAAATTTCAGACAAATCAGACAAAATTTGCCTCTATAATTAATTGTCACAGGAAGCCTCAAAACGAAAGTAAAACATTGGGCCACGCCCCCCAAGTACAAATACACTCATAACTCGAAAACGGAAAGTCTCTGCGCGCTCAAATTTTGATGGTAAGGTCCTCTCGGGGATCTTGATCCAAATCTATCGTCGCGGGGCTTGGGAGCGCCCCCCCCCCCCGCGGATCGCTAATCTGTGAGAACCCCAACTTGAAACGGCTGTAACTCTTGATCCAGACCATCTAGATCCTTGTTGGAAAGGGCCCGTCCTCATCTAGCTTCGATTCGAGTTTGGTGCGATTTGGCCTGGGCATTCCCGAGATATAAGCCCACAAAGATATGCATTTAAACGGACATTACTCCCGCCCCCAATCACCCAGCAACACCGGGATGGTCTTGATCAACAGAGCTCCTCTAACACTATCTAAGTTCTGAGTTTCAGATTTTTTCACTTTCTCCTTCCCGAGATATAAGTAAAAAAAAAAAAAACGAATTTCCCGTCATTCATTTCAACCGTTTATGTAGGCTGTAAAACCGCTGTTGTCCACTAGAGGGAGCAACAGCATTAGATATTTTTAATCTTTTTAACCAGTTTTCAGCAATGGCTAACAAACAAATGCTTAAAGATATTTATTATGTTGGAAATAATATTTATAATAAATAATATAATATTAAATAATGATTTATTAGAAAGTTTAATATTTTTACATCACAAATAAATATCTGAAATTCTTAAGGACCACAAAAAGAGATTTTCACAATATCATAACCCAAAATTGTGTGTGTGTGTGTGTGTGTGTGTGTAAGCATGCACAATGGAATTCACATTGAAAGACTGGTTTGCTTTAGTGCACAATACTGATTAAACCAAGTTGTTCAAAATAAAAGTGGTACTATAGCAATAAGTGGTCTTCTACTACCCTCTGCTGGACATTATACTTATTAATCATGGTAAATCACGATAGAAACATGGTAAATCACAGTAAATAATATTATTACATGGTGTATCATGGTAAATCATGCTAGCAATGTGATTAATCATGGTAAAGCATGTTACAATCCTGGTAAATCATCCTATAACATGGTAAATCAAGGTAAACTAAGACAAATCAAGGTAAACTATGACAAAGCATGCTAGAATCATATTACATCATAGGCTACTAGAATGTGTTAAATTGTGGTAAATCATGCAAGAACAGGGTAAACCATGGTGAATCATACTAGAACTCGGTATATCATAGTAAACTATGGTAAATCATACTGTAACATAGTAAATCATTAACAATCACACTGAAATGTTGTATATCATGGCAAATCATGCTAAAACATGGTCTATTCCATCTATGATGTCAGTGGTTAAATGCTTGCTACATAAACCTTAATGTCTTTTGATGCTTTTGAGCTTAACTGTCTTAACTGTCTTAAATGCTTGAACACCGCTAAATGCTGCTAGCAGCTTTAATTATTATTATTATTCTCCGCTAAAACGCATCGTACAGCCCAAACCGTAAGTGCTAGAGACTTGATATTTGGGATTAAGGTAGCACAGAAATCGAGGAGAGGTTGAGAGAGTATGAGCCTGATTGGCCCATAGGTGGCGCTATAGCAACAAAAGCGCGAAAGTGATCATAACTCCTAGACCGTATGTCGTAGACTCAAGTGTCTTATATCATTGGAAAGCTGGACTTCTGACTTAAAAAACGTATATCTCCGATTTTATTTGCGGTATGCAAATTTTTCCGCCATTTTGAATTTTGTCAAAAAACTACTTTTGCGAACTAGTCCCTGGTTTTTCGCCCGATCGGAACCAAACCAGTGCATACATGTTCTTTGGAGTCTGAATATCAATAATTATCGAAAAAAAGTCGAAATTTCGATTTCTGGTCGCTAGGGGGCGCAAAATAAACGTTGTGGGAGGAGCCTATTTTACTTAAATGGCTATAACTCCAGAAGTAAATAAGATATCTTCACCAAACTTGACACACATGTGTATGAAGACAGTTTGGGGTCACAGTAAAAAAACCGTGTCGATCTACGGCTAGGTGGCGCTATAACATTAAAAAAACATAAATAGGGCTATGACCACGTGACCGTTAGTCCGATTGACTTGAAAATTGGTATGCAGTGTCTTGGTCCAAGGCCCCATGTATGTGTTTGAGGACATTGGCGTATCTCAAAAAACATGGCCGCCATCGGCCAATGAAATTTGAGCACCTGTGAGACGAGGTTAACGGAGGCCAATCGGAACGAAACTCGATGGGCATGTTCGACTCATGGCCCAAGAGGTCTGTAAGAGTTTTGAAAGAAATCGGCCACTAGTTGGCGCTAACGAGTTTTATGGCTCTGTAATCACGTGGTGTTGCACACATCACGTGGTGTTTCCCATAATATGCATATCATTTGATAGATCTCCTCATGTTGAACAACTTTGCCTCTAAATCCATTGCTGTCAATCAAATCATTCATTAAATATTCACAAATATGTTAAAAACCTACTTTCGCAAACTAGTCCCTGGTTTTTTGCCCGATCGGAACCAGACCAGTCTAGGACAATTCTCTGGACTCTCTAGATAAATAATTATCAAAAAAATGTTGAACTTTGCCCTTTGGTTCACTGTAACAGGGTCATTAAGAAAAGGGGGCGTGTCAAAATACACTCAAAAGCCTATAAATCATAAATAAAAACTCAGAACTTCACAAAAATTGATGAGCACATGTGTCATAACATGGTGAAGAAGCATGCAAAGTTTCATGGAGATCGGACCATAGGTGGTGCTATAACTGTCAAAAAGGTTGCCTGTTATTAGGTGTTCAAGCTCGAAGTGCTGAAAACCTATTGTAATTGCTATTTGAAAAAAACAACAACCCTAAAACGCATCGTGCAGCCCAAACCGTAAGGCCTAGAGAGTTGAAACCAGGCCAGGTGGTAGGGCCTCAGTTTGGGGAGAAGCTATCAGAGTATGACCCCGATTGGCCCATAGGTGGCGCTACAGTACCCAAAAGTACTAAATTGCTCATAACTCCTAGACCGTTTGACTTAGAATCAAGCTTTTTACACCACTTTGATCCTTGGCTCAAGGCGGTCAAAATGTATATCTCCAAAATCGATTTAGGCCAGAATAATTTCTGCTATGTCCAATTTTGTCCAAAACCTACTTTCACGAACTAGTCCCTGGTTTTTTGCCCGATCGGAACCAAACCAGTCTAGGACAATTCTCTGGACTCTCTAGATCAATAATTATCAAAAAAATGTTGAACTTTGCCCTTTGGTTCACTGTAACAGGGTCATTAAGAAAAGGGGGCGTGTCAAAATACACTCAAAAGCCTATAAATCATAAATAAAAACTCAGAACTTCACAAAAATTGGTGAGCATATGTGTAATAACTTGGTGAAGAAGCATGCAAAGTTTCATGGAGATCGGACCATAGTTGGCGCTATAACTGTCAAAAAGCTTTAAAACCATATATTTCCTATGGTAAATTGCCTGTATTGACTGTAAATCCTGATCTCTTAAATGAATGCTCAGATCTTCTTTAAAAAAGGTCAAGAACATGTCTAATATCACTCTGAACAGCATTGAAAAATTTCAGACAAATCGGACAAAATTTGCCTCTATAATTAATTGTAACAATTGCAGTAAACATTTCTTTTTTCCATCACATAGTTCAAATATCTGTATCTACAACAGAATGTGTGTGTGTAGTCCTAGGTTTCTGAATAAATGCAAAATAATCTGATTAATAGTTTACAAACACATTATGTGAAATGCTTATAGACCATTAAAGTATATTTTCATAATGACACAGCCCAATAGCATTGAAAACCACAACAACAACATTTGTCTTTATTTGTGTGTGTATGTGTGCTAGCATGCTAGAATCATATTACATCATAGGCTACTAGAATGTGTTCAATTGTGGTAAATCATGCAAGAACAGGGTAAACCATGGTGAATCATACTAGAACTCGGTATATCATAGTAAACTATGGTAAATCACACTGTAACATAGTAAATCATGAACAATCACACTGAAATGTGGTATATCATGGTAAATCATGCTAAAACATGGTCTATTCCATCTATGATGTCACTAGTTAAATGCTTGCTACATAAAACTTAATGTCTTTTGATGCTTTTGTGCTTAACGGCCTTAAAGGCCTTAACTGCTTGAACACCGCTAAATGCTGCTAGCAGCTTTAATTATAATTATTTTTATAGTGGCTTACACGACAGTGAACAAACCTCAGTCAATTTATACAGTACAATGGGTTAAATGATAAGATAAAACATTATTTCCTAACAACGATAAATTGTTTGATTTATCCAACCATTCTTTTTGTGTTCATTCATTATTTGCCTCTGTCCACTCACCTAAATGCATAGTTATGCTCTCCACATTTTGCTGTGTTTGCTAAGTGCAAAAGCCTTCTTGCCATTATTGTCAGACTAGCTATTCCCCTTAACAAATCTAATCTGCCACATCTGGGAAAGTCAACAGGCATAGGATACTTACATTGTTTGGTTTTTGAAAAAACGAGGTGATTGTTTTTTGTCTCTTCATTGCCTTTATGTGGCATTTATACAGTCGATTTTTTTCAGTTCAGAAAATCACAGACTCAGCTCAGTCATAGATGGTATATGATCACTATGGTTAACGCTCCTACAGGCACGATTGAGGCAGCTGCCAGCTCCTCATAGGACCCCGGCGTCGTCATTCAGGAGTCGTATCACACACACAGAGTGTGTTTATTGACAACAGAAAAGTGTGTAGTGAGAACGTGGGTACAAAGTAATGGTGACCAATATTCATATTCCCATATTCAAATGGAATTCATGCGATCGGTCTTAAAGGGGCAGCAGTCTAATAATCCTGCTGCTGTGTTTTAATGTTTAAAAAAAACAATGGAAAAATAAATGAATCACTGCTCTTGACTAAATAGGCTACCTTTTTTAATTTAATTTATACAGTAATGAATATGCAATGTTTTTTCACATTTGATTACGGTGTTCAAATTTCAAAATTTTCTTTGTACCACTGACCTAATCCATAGCACTGAACCCTTCTGTAGCTGCTCTAAATTTGTGATGTACTATAGACCAATTTTCAGTTGGTAAACATGGTGACGTTTTTATGTGGGCGGAGCTTAGGTGGTGGCAGAACGATCCCTCTGGCCGCTTCACTAACGTAAAGTCTGCAAGTTTTGTTAGCTTGTTTTTAACAATGACAGGAGAAAATCCGATTTTATCTTAATGTGCAAGGTCACTCACTGTCCAGGACCGCGATTGTTATTTGCAAAAGTTAATTTTACCGGACGGAACCAGATTGGCTGACCCGTACACTCATTGAGGATCTGACAGGATTAACGTTAATGCTACCTCCGGTTGAGTGGCCTGACATCTACACCAACCTGATAGAGAAACGGAGGGCATATAAATCTTTAGATGCCTATAACTATGTGCTGAATGGTGATGTGCAAGACGTGTGTGTACGATCCGCAGTTCTGCCGAGCCAGCGCCATGAAGACGACAATGTAAAGAGTGACATTACGGTGCAATTTTAATGAGGTGAATATTTTCTAGAAATAAAAAATTGCAGATAAAGCATATTAATGTTTCATTGATTCTTGCACCCAACAACACAACAAGATGACATTTAATAATAAGAAGAATAATTTAAGATCCTTATTTTGTAGCCGAATCTGTGCTGGTTTGTATTCACCGCCTCCAGTTTTCCCTTTGTTCTGCCACCAGCTAGCGCTGTGACGTAACTGTGACGTCGGCTGGAAATTGGTCTATTAAGGCGAGACACTACAGGTGAATAGGGTAATTTTTTTAACTAGCAGATATCACCATGAAACTTTCCCAGTTGATTACCTACATTAAGATGAGAAAAAAATGTATTACAAGTTTTCTGTAATTTAATGTTTAAATATGCAAATTAGGCATTGTCTAATTAAATATGCACAAATTTGCATATATTTCAAAAAATGAAATCTGAGTATTGGATAAAGCCAGGTTCAAAATTATTTTTTCATTGTGTTCACATATTAGATGGGAAAAAAAATTACAGAGGGATTTATGGATATCTACTTTTGTTATCCTGTAAATCAGAATATACTGTCAATAGCCTTAAAAAAATTATTTTTTCCATGTTTTTTGGAATAAAATGTTATATAAATCGGGCTAGGAATAATATATTTACAAATCCCTCTGTAAATGTCTTCATAATATAACTAGGTACAAGAGTGGAAAGTTTGGTGTATATAGGTGCTACCGAAGTGGAGATTTCGGACTTTGAGTATGAGAGAAAGGTCATTTTGAGAAAACGGGCTTTAAAGATTTAGCATCAGCCAATGAGATTGCGCATTTGCGCCCTTTTACTTTCACGATTGGTTGCTGATAAAAAGGAAATGACCATATTTGGATCCGACAACATTGTACAGGAGAGGGAGAGCTTTCTAACGGTGTGTGTGATGACAGGGTGCAGACAGCGATAGCGGAGCAACGGATGATTTACAACGCCAACTTTTGATGTATTTATGAGAAATCTACAGACGCAAACAGACAAAGTGTAGTAAAAATAAAGACCTAAATGTGTATTTCAGACTTTTTTTCACCACAAGTCTGAAAGAAGACATGTTTTTGAAGACAAATATCCCGAAATCTCAAAATTGACCAGTGAAAAAAAAACGATGTTTTTGCCTGCCGTGTCTCGCCTTAAATTAAAGATAAAATATGATAGAGCAATATAGAATGAACAGTTAAAGTAACAGAAGCTCATACAATGCCTTTGCAGGCTTAACCCTCTGGGATCTAAGGTGTTTTTGGGGTCCTTGAGATGTTTTGACATGCCCTGACATTTGTGCTTTTTTCAGTTGCTTATAAACATATTAATGGCACAGGTGAAATTACACTCTATTTAGCACAAACATAGCTACCATAATATGTGAGCAACATGTATGTACATGTTTGTATTTTTGAGAGATTATTGTTTATGCATGGTTATTGAAAAAACTAAAAATTAAAGTTTTTGAAATAAGGCCACAAAACACATACTAAAGATGTGTCCACAAGACTTTTGACTAATGGATGTTGTCGCCTAGAGTTTTTGCTTCAAAATGATCTGAAAATCATCCTGCCTAATCATTCACATAAAACGGCCCAACCCCCTCATGTATAATTAGGTGGTTCTCACCTGAAAAGACGAAGACACGTAAAATAATGAGCCTTTCATTCAGGTGTGTCACAAGAAAGCGAGGACAATATATATACATATACACACACACATACATATATACACTCACCTAAAGGATTATTAGGAACACCATACTAATACTGTGTTTGACCCCCTTTCGCCTTCAGAACTGCCTTAATTCGACGTGGCATTGATTCAACAAGGTGCTAAAAGCATTCTTTAGATATGTTGGCCCATTTTGATAGGATAGCATCTTGCAGTTGATGGAGATTTGTGGGATGCACATCCAGGGCACGAAGCTCCCATTCCACCACATCCCAAAGATGCTCTATTGGGTTGAGATCTGGTTACTGTGGGGGCCATTTTAGTACAGTGAACTCATTGTCATGTTCAAGAAACCAATTTGAAATGATTCAAGCTTTGTGACATGGTGCATTATCCTGCTGGAAGTAGCCATCAGAGGATGGGTACATGGTGGCCATAAAGGGATGGACATGGTCAGAAACAATGCTCAGGTAGGCCGTGGCATTTAAACGATGCCCAATTGGCACTAAGGGGCCTAAAGTGTGCCAAGAAAACATCCCCCACACCATTACACCACCCACCAGCCTGCACAGTGGTAACAAGGCATGATGGATCCATGTTCTCATTCTGTTTACGCCAAATTCTGACTCTACCATCTGAATGTCTCAACAGAAATCGAGACTCATCAGACCAGGCAACATTTTTCCAGTCTTCAACTGTCTAATTTTGGTGAGCTCTTGCAAATTGTATCCTCTTTTTCCTTTTTGTAGTGGAGATGAGTGGTACTCGGTGGGGTCTTCTGCTGTTGTAGCCCATCCGCCTCAAGGTTGTGCGTGTTGTGGCTTCACAAATGCTTTGCTGCATACCTCGGTTGTAACGAGTGGTTATTTCAGTCAAAGTTGCTCTTCTATCAGCTTGAATCAGTCGGCCCATTCTCCTCTGACCTCTAGCATCAACAAGGACTGCCGCATACTGGATGATTTTCCCTTTTCACACCATTCTTTGTAAACCCTAGAAATGGTTGTGCGTGAAAATCCCAGTAACTGAGCAGATTGTGAAATACTCAGACCGGCCCGTCTGGCACCAACAACCATGCCACGCTCAAAATTGCTTAAATCACCTTTCTTTCCCATTCTGACATTCAGTTTGGAGTTCAGGAGATTGTCTTGACCAGGACCACACCCTTAAATGCATTGAAGCAACTGCCATGTGATTGGTTGATTAGATCAGCGGTCCCCAACCTTTTTTGCGCCACGGACCGGTTTAATATCAGACCATATTTTCACGGACCGGCCTTTAAGTTGTGGTGGATAAATACAACAAAATAAAATGACACGACCGGCATAAAAACTGGGGTATATTTTAAATATATATAATAAACGTGAATTCAATGTGTAGGCCTACTTGCAACTTTATTAGCAGCGTCTTTGTAACATCGCGCCAACAACACAACATGAGTAACATCCTCTCTGCCCCCTAACGCTCTCTGGTCGCTATGGTAACGTTTATACATGCCTTCAAAATAAGATACACCACAAAAACAAATATAAAGGGCATGAAAAATACAACTCACTATAACGCTGAATCAGTGGGAGCCCTGAGCCTGTTTCTCTCTAACGAGACGGTCCCATCTAGGGCTAATGGGAGACAAGGACACCCGAAGTGTGTTGCTTATGTCCAGTCTACTCCGTAGTTTGGTTTTGGTTGCTGTCACTGCCGAAAACCCCGCTTCACACAGATAGGATGTCGGAAATGGCAACAGGGTTTTCAGTGCTGTTGTGGCGATCTCAGGGTATTCTGCCATGACTTTTATCCAGAACACCGGCAGAGTTGTTGTCTCGAACATACTTTTAAGGCCGCCGTCACTTGCGATCTCCAGCAGTTGATCTTCTTCTTGCACAGACATGCTGGATTCACCTGGTTTGTTGACAAATGGGTTGCGAATCCATTCCTTGGCAGTTCGTGGGTCTTTTGTGGTTGGGAAGTAGCGCTCAAACTCTTTTAAAAGCGAAGACAGGTGATCGTGCACCAGCTGGGAGAATGAAGGCTCGGGCTCAGTCTCTTTCAAAATCCCCGCCAATGTTGGAAACATGTCAAATATACCTCTGTTCACGCGCCGTCCCCATAAATCAAGTTTGGCTTTAAATGCAGCTACTTTTTCTGCCAACTTGAAGACTGTTGTCATTTTCCCCTGAAGTGACAGATTGAGTTCATTGAGCAGGTTGAATATGTCGCATAAGTAAGCGAGTTTTACGACCCATTCCTCATCACTGAAATGTGCTGCCAGCGGTGACTTTTTTTCTGAGAGAAATTTCTGCAGCGGCTCTCGTAATTCAAACACTCTGGCCAGCGATCTCCCTCGGGATAACCATCTTATTTCTGTATATAAGAGAAGGCGTCTGTGCTCCGCGTCCATCTCCTCACAAAGCTGCTCGAACAGACGCGAGTTAAGGGCGTGTGCTTTGATGTGGTTAATAACTTTAACAGCATCATTCAATACACCGTTAAGTTCCGGTGGCATTTTTCGGCTAGCCAGCATTTCCCTGTGAATGACACAATGCGTAGACTCACATTCAGGTGCAACCTCTTTAATCCAGGCAGTTAAACCAGACAGCCGTCCAGTCATGGCAGCAGCTCCGTCTGTGCATATGCCAACACAAAAAGACCATTTCAGTTTTCCTGATATATAGTCATCCAGCGACTTGAATAGTTCTGCGGCTGTGGTTTTGGTTGGCAACGATAGTGCACATAACATATCCTCATGCACATCCTCCTGATAAAGATATCGCACATAAACAAGCAGTATTGCCTTGTTGTCAATATCTGTAGACTCGTTAACCTGGAGTGCATACCACGGTGATGAATTTATCCTCTCCAACAATTGTGTTTCAATGTCATCTGCTATTTCGTCAATGCGCCGAGTGACGGTGCTAGCCGAAAGAGGCACCTGTGCTATCTTTTTAACCGCAGCGTCTCCTAGAAGTTCACGGCAAATGTCTTTTGTGGCGCAGTGTTGTTTTCGTCAACGATGACGATAACTAAATGATTTCGTTGACGCACTTTTTTTTTATGACGATAACGCGACGATGACCAGCTAAAAATGGCTCTAAGGTGACTAAAACATGACGAGACGTTTTCGAGTTTTCGTTGACAAGACGAGACGGAACGAAAATGATTACAAGTCTGACGTTCACAATCACAAGCATGTCATTTCTGCCTATTTTGCGTGAAATCTGTCTGTTTTGAGCGAAAAAAAGTATCAGCAATGCTGCCGCTTCCTTGTTTTGGGTAGGCTACCCATGCCGCCGCGCGCACCAGATTCCACACAACACACCTGCGGCTGCGGCTAGTCACTCACCACACATCTTCGAAGGACCACGGCAGCGATCGAAGCCAATAGACGGGCTTGGTGGTCGGAAACGACGAGATGATTTATGGACATACTTTCAGTTTCAGTATAGTCCAGCGGTTCTCAAAGTGTGGGGCGCGCCCCACTGGCGTGACAGGTCTCCTCCAAACGGGAGGAAATTTTCCGTTTTATGCCTTTGTATCTTTATTCGCTCATGGCGTCCGCATCGTCAACTTCATCTTTGCTGCGACACCGAAAACTCCAGTTTATTAATAAACAATTAAATGTCTCCTTGCTATTTTTTTACACATTCATAATCATTACTTTTGCCGGTTCTTTGTGGCAAGCTTTATGCGTGCGGTCGTGCGCTCGAGTGCGGCTATAACGCTCATTTTCCTGTATAGCCTATTTAAGTAATTAAATTAATATAAAGGGGCGATTTGTCCACTAATGGCTTAAATGAACAACTACTAGTCGACTAGAATACAAACTTTAGTCGGAGGCAGCTCTTATTCCACATATTCTCGAACCAGCAGGCCATTCTGGGTTGAGCGCGCGAGCCTGAGCTGAATGAGCGAGCCGAGGAATATTCAGAAATGCGCTCTCCGCTCACATGCTCTGATCGGAACAAAGGAATATTACAATAATTAATCATTAGTTTATATCTTATACACTGCCCATACACTACCCATCATTTTAATCCCATATCAAACACAGTATGTTATGTCTATTTTATCTATTTAAAAAAACAACAACACGTTTTTAAGTATAAGGCTAAAGGCAGAGAGCTGTGTGCATTCTTCTTCCCTTTGCCACATCATATCTCTGTGAGATGGGCTTTTCAGCTTCACTGAAAACAAAGTATAGATCTCAGCTGAACATTGAGCATGACTTTTGAGAAATTGTGCAATGCAAAACAGGCTCATTGCAGCCACTAATGCAGGGATAAATAGACCTGTCTTGCCAAATGGATTTCTATTCTTTTCTCTTTTTTTAACAGATTGCAAAGTGGCACTTTTATTTCTTTTCCATTTTTGAACTTGATACAAATTGACACAGCTGCACTTTTATTTTCTCTATTTTTTAAAGGCTTTTTTTTTTTTTTTTTTACTAAACTTGACTAAAACTTGACTAAAACTTGACTAAAACTAGACTAAAACTTGACTAAAACCTTTTTTTGTTTTCGTCGACTAAAACTTGACTAAAACTATTAAGTTTATAAGTGACTAAAATGTGACTAAAACTAAAAAGCATTTTCGTCCAAAAGACTAAGACTAAGACTAAAACTAAAAGGGCTGCCAAAAACAACACTGTTGTGGCGGGGAGGATCAATTCTTCACCAATAGTGAATGGTTTCTTAGCCTTAGCAATACGGTTAGCCACCAAGTATGATGCTCTCAGTGCACTCGCATTTATTGATGTGGTGGCCCTCAGTAATTGCTTCTGGCCTTCTTGTTCAATTTTTTTTCTTTCAATATACTCAAAAGGCTTGTCTTTTAATGCGGGGTGCTTGGTCTCCAAGTGGCGAAGCAGTTTTGAAGGCTTCATTGCCTCATTAGAGAGCTGGTTGCCACATATTATGCAGAGCGGGCTTGGTGCGTGTAAAATCACCTGTTGCGATAAATCCATATTTCAAGTAGGACTCCTGGTATTGTCTGTTAAATGCAGCTTTCTTTTTCTTGGAAGTCGTAGGCTCTTCTTCTGTCTCCTCAATGGGCCGTTTCCCCTTTGCAAAGAAACTTTCCAGAGACGTTTGTTTTTTACTCATTTTGCTAGCTTGTGGGTTTATTTTTTTGCGGTAACGTATCACGTGACCGAGACAAGCGTTGCTATCATAGGGTTGCTATGCGCCAAGAGTGATTCATAGACAGATGTAACGGAGAGATTTTATTATTTAAAAAATGTATTATTTTTCAAAATAACACATCGTTCAGACTCAGATAATAAATAAAACTGTAATGAAAGATAATGAAAAAAATAATGTAAGTTATTTATTCTTTCTGTGCGGCCCGGTATCAAATGACCCACGGACCGGTACCGGTCCGCGGCCCGGGGGTTGGGGACCGTTGGATTAGATAATTGCATTAATGAGAAATTAAACAGGTGTTCCTAATAATCCTTTAGGTGAGTGTATATATATATATATATATATATATATAATCAAAATATAAATGAAAGTCAAAAGCACATTTTTAGTCACACCTGGAAACAAATCCTGTTCAGGCCATCCTTAAAAATATTTTGGTTTGCAGTAACAGCAAAAAAAAAAAAAAAAAAGGGTCGGTAGGTAGGTCTATATATTTTTTTTTCAAGATTCAATGTAAAAAAAAAAGGATAATTTTGGTCATGGTGATTAGGTCGGTATGAATTTAAACAAATTTGCATATCGTGACGTCACTGACTGGGTCTTCAACCCCCATGCCTTCGGGCGCACCATTGCGAACCTCATTCTGATACAGGTTATAGACCACAAACAATTAGAAATCTTTGTAAAAAAAAAAAACATATTTATTGCATTAATTCCAGCTGCATTCATTTGGAAAAAAATAGGCAGAATCAAAAGAAAAAAAGGAGCCACTAGATTTCAATGAAAGTGGATTTTCAGAGGGAAACAAATAAATTAAAATGACTAATCTCACCAGCGCCGCGCCGACCAATAAAACAGCGCGTTTGGCACCATTCGTTTACATTTGACCCATACTGTTACAAGCCCCCTTTCTGGTCTAGGGGCAGGAAAGGAGGGTAACAAAAAGTTGCAGGGAGAGAGTGAGAGATTTGACCCATAAACATCTGCTATTATTAACGGAAATCAGTGTGGTCAAAATAGCTAGGCGCATTGTAGGAAACTATAGGCCGATTAAGTAGTCCTGACATATTATGGAATGGTCGATTTTCTTTTGTGCAATTTAGTACATTTCGGTATGGGATGTGCTGTTTTATTGGTCAGCGCGGCGCTGGTGAGATTAATTCGCGCCGCTCTGACCATTGGCTGGCGCAAGCAAACACTTCTCCTGCGCTGTCGAGTCTGTCGCGCTCGCGCGTCTCGGTCCATTGAGCCACGCAGATTACAAGTCAGCGCAGCGCGAACTCTGTAACACACCGCGCCGTTTCGTCCCCCTTTCGGTGTGTTTGGCTTCCCACACTTATGTGTGTTTGTTTGTCAGAGCCTGCAGTTGCTGTGTGACGCGCGTTCGCGGTGGGCATGTCATGACGAGCTGGACGGGCTCCGAGAAAAGGCCGTTAACATCGATTCCCTATTTGACCATTAAGAATTTCGAATAATGAGCGACTAAATGTAGGCTCATACAGACGTATTTCACAAGCAGCCGCGCCGCAGCCATCATCACCGAGCGCGAACCATTGACAGTGAATGAAACGAAGCGAACGCACAGGCCATAGTGTGACATGCGTAAACCAATGGTGTAAACATAATCATAATAGATGACGCCACGGGTTTTTATTTAAAAGAAAGAACGTAGCCTACGCAATTTATATTCACAATACTTACTATAATAAATGTATATTATTTTATTGCATTTGTATTAGTTGTTTGAAGAGTAAAAAAAAAATCGGTCGGTCTAAATGCAAGTTTACAACCGGCAAGTCGGTCGGACTAAAAGGGGAAAAAAAATAATAATTGGGTCGGTCCTAATTTGACAGGGTCGGTCGGGTTACGGCAAACAAGAATATTTTTAAGCATGGCCTCAAATAGGTTATATGGGCCATTCTATAGAATTGGTTCAAAGTTAGAGTTGGAAACATCTTGAAAAGAAAATTGTCTTTTTCCATAAATCTCTTATAAAGTATTATTTTTAAAGTAGGCCAATACATTTTATCATACATATTTCAAAGTTAAGGATTCATTATTTTGATATAGCCTAGCTTGCATTGGTACAAACACTATAACAGTTGATTAGTTTATTTTTGACAAAACATACTATATATTTAACATATGAGCAGAAACTGTCTAACAAAAGCTTATTTGATGTCTATTTTAGAGTAAAAACTTTTATAATCTATTCAAAACTAGTCAACGAAATGTTGTCATTACAGACACTATTCTATATCGCGTTTAGAACAAATCTCAGTAGGCTATAGCAATATAGTTTGGATCATGTAAAAATAACGTTTACTAATGTAGGAGCGAGACTGAATGAACACACAGATGCGATGTACATCTGTAAACAACATCGTGTACGCGCGTCTGTGCCATTCATTCACACACAGACACGCAATTCATATTTAAACAGTCTTTGTGCAGTTTATAGACACTATTCAATAACGCGATTAGAACAAAGCACTCAAGAATAAACGATATTCGTTTATAGCCGACCCCAGAGGGTTAATTAAGCATGACAATAACTAAAGGAAATATATATTTGATGAACAAATTCAGCCAACTAATATGATTTAAATTATTTTGGTTTATCTACTAATACATTTAAAAATTACAAATGACGTGAAAATACAGGTATCGCCGAGTAACAAAAATGAAAGTATCGGTATCGGACTCGTTCTGGAAAAAGTGCAGTGCATCAGTGCATCCCTAAAAATCTTACCAACCCTAAACTTCTGAATGGTAGTCTATCTATACTAAATAGGTATGAAACTGCAAAAAAAAAAAAAAAAAAAAAAAAAAAAAACTGCTTTCTGTTTCACACAATTAAAGCATTTAAAATGATTGGCACGAAATGACTACAAACATGACATTTAGCCTATGCAAAACACAGATGAGTTGAATGAGGCCCCGGGAATAAATCACCACAAAACTTGTATGACTAATTACTGTCTGAAGGATGTTACCGTTTAGAAAAAGCTGGACTTTCAGCCGCTTTCACTTTCATCCAGGATATTCTTTTCTCTGGAAGTGAGTCATTGCATTTTGTGTTGTTGTTCTGAGAGCAGAGGGACTTCTTGACGTTTTGTGTTTGAATGAATGTCATGCTGATTACTCCTTGCTGAGTGATTTGGTATTTAAAGCTCATACACTTTGTGAAAGAACTGCAAGGAAGAAACAGCCCATGCACAGAAAAGACCAAACAATGATAACTTGCTGAGAATTAAACAGTAAAGAAAAACAATATAGAAGATATGCAAGACCACTATACACACAGCAGGAGCATTTCTACTGCTAATGTTGCTAGAGAGCGGTTTTAAGTAGCATATGAACAATGCAGGGCAAAGTGTTTAAGTGCAGCAGTGCATCATACATATGAATAAGATTAAACTCACTCAGAACGCCAACAATTTATGACACGCTTTGCTAAGCTTTTTTTTTTTTTCAATTATATAGCATATTATATATGCGGGAAGAGACAAATCATATAGAACATCACACTCGATTACAGTATCTAATAGAACATTGACTTTAATTCTCATTAATCGTTGGATCAGATAATGCACCTTTGCATAAAGTCAAACATTCTTATAATTTGTCACTCTGCTAGACAGACACGCACACATCAGCAACAATCACTTACTGAGTGTTCATGTTACCAGAACAGGTTCAAGGAGACAGAGCCAAACAGTGAATCTAATCACCGCACAGGTAAAAGTTCATTTCAAGATTCAATAAAGCGGTGTTGATGAAATTAGGTGTTTGTGAAAACAGTGCAAATGGACAAGAAATGGGTTAATTTTAAGATATTATATGACAGTGGTGCCCAAACTGGGGTCCGTGAGGTGGGGTACGATAGCAAAATGCTGAGTTTTGCCATTCATGTAATTCTGCTCCACATTAAAATAACATTAAAACTGAGCATGCATTTCTAACAGGCAAAATGCCACCTCTCATGTAAAAACAGGAAAATGGCAGTGCCATTAAAGGTCAAATACATGACACCCAAACAAATTAAATTCAAAACTGACAGCATCCACACAAGCAGGTGCTTATGATAGGTTGCGTGCAGAGTGCTGCCTTGGCAAATCGAGCTGCATTACTACTGTTCTCAACTATGTACCTTTGTAATAGGGATGTGATGGTGAGGATATTTTCCCACCGATTAATCGACGTGTGACAACACCGGTAATACCGGTATCACCGGCAGGGTCATTTAAATAGGTAATTTAAAGCCAAACGTAAAATGCGTGCGTTTGCACGGGCAGAACAGCACCAGTCACGTAACTGAAAACTTTGAAAGCCGTGTGACCGGCCAACCAGAAAAAAAAAATACATTAAAGAAATGATTCCCTCTGATTTTCTGTTTCATTAATAAAAGTTTGACTACTCGCAGCAGTCTCGCATGCGCTTTGAGCTCGTGTGAATTGCACGTAAAAAATGAAGTTAGCGAACAACCTCGATCCATCAGGAAACGCCATGGTCGCTGAATTTCACTGCGCTTCATGAAGAGTTTTTCTTTTGCGTGAAGAAGCCGTTCGCCGGAGATGTGTTAAAGATAGCGGAGTGCATTCATGATTATTAGGCTACCGGTATAACAATCCTCCTGGCGCCGGGTCTGAGTGAGTAATTTACTCTCTTATCGTTCTTTGATTAACATAATGACACTTTAAGACCAGCTGCTGCTGACAGAGACGCGATCTGACACTCGTCCCATTTTCTCACAAATCTCTACGTTCATTTAAGACTGATCTTATGAGGACACTCGACAAATCCGACATTTTGGCATAATTTGTGTGTGTTACGGTTTGTTCAAGCCCAAAAGAGAACTCGATACTGACGCGCGTCTTTTCTATTTGTGTGTGTGTGTGTAATAGGCAGGACTTACAGCGCGGCCTATTTAGTCTTAAAAGCATTCACATTAATAACCTGCTTCGGATCCACCCCACGATCCGTTTGCTGGGTTCATGCAGTCAGATTATCACTCCAACCACCTTCTCCGGATAATCCACCTTCCCTACCCGCCGATGTTCATCACGCTGCTCACCCATCTCTTCTTCCGCCATCACCCGTACCATCCGCTGCCTCTGCCAGTCCCATGGCCCGACCAGCGACATTCACCGGTGAGGCGGAGGACTGCAGCGGATTCATTCTACAGTGCTTCCTGTATTTCAAAATGCATGCAGGCTCATCAATTTCCCAGCGATTCTGCCCAAGTGGCTTTTGTGATATCCTTACTGTCCGGCCACGCACTCCAGTGGGCGCAATCACTGTGGAATTCCAATGCCCAAGTAACTAAATCGCTCAACAACTTCATCGGTCATTTCAAGTAGGTGTTCGGTCAGACTGCTTCGGAACTCTCCATCCACGATCAACTATTCAATCTACGTCAAGGTAAACACTCAGTCTGTTCCTATGCCTTACAGTTTCGCACCTTGGCGGCATCTAGTGGGTGGAATGAGACCGCCCTACTCACTGCTTTTCGCCATGGTCTTAACGCTGACATCCGTCAACTCATGGTTGTGTATGATGACTCGATGGGATTGAAGAGTTTCATACAGAAGACCATCCGCGTCTCTCAACGCCTAACCACCTGCGTCAGTTCTTCCTCTGCTGCATGTCCTCCGTCCACAACACCATCTGTCATTCCTCCAGCACCAGAACCCATGCAAATCGACAGTGATCACCTGACCCAAGCGGAGCGTCAACGCAGAATCCAACATCGTTTATGCCTGTACTGTGGTAAAGAAGGTCATATTATCAACGTCTGTCCTGTGCGACCCCAGCGCCTGGCGATGAGTACAATTCAACTTCCTCCAAGAGTAGAAACCCTATCTCGTACCACAGTTTATGTTCTAACCTCTGATATATGCGTCTCAGCGCAAGACCTCATCGAGACTGGTTCAGTGGGGAACTTCATCTCCACCCACTCCTTCAGAAACTAAATGCACCCAAGAAACGATGTTCCCAAAATCTTCGCATCCACACCATTCAAGGAAAGCCGCTGGGAAGGGGTCGCATTCGTCACTTCTCACCTACCCTGACGCTCCGCATTGGATGTTTACCCACGGAGGACATTACCTTTAACCCTTTAGCTGTCACCCCCCTTTTTGAGCGTTGACGTGAAAATGCACTACCGAAACTTAAACGGTTGTAATTCATGAAGCCTTTGTACTTAAGACTTACGGTTGGTCTCTTTTAAAAGAAGACTCTTGGCAGATTATTGCTGAAGTGGAATAAATTAATAGAATTCAATTATTTAAAAGTTATTGAAGTTAAAGTTTATTGTTATGAAAATATAATAAAATATATATTTTTTTCTTTTATTAAAAATATATATAAATGAATATAGGTTTCAGCCTAAAAATGACAGAAAGTCAAAGCCATATATCTAACCAAGTTGTGTTCCAAATTTGAAGTTGATATCACAAACATTAACGTTCCCATGAGATTTTGTTTAGGCGTAATACCAAAAATACCCACCAGGTGCCATTGCATTCCATTGAATTTAATTGTATGTATTCTGCCATAACAAATTAATAAATTTCTATCCAAATATCACTTCTGTCACTAAATATGGAACCTTGAGACTCAGACCTTTCTGACAATATGTGTTTTGTCAAGATTAGAGAATTTTTGATATTAAATTATCCCCTTCAGACCTGAATTATGTTTCAAGTTTCTGAAAAATATAAAAGTACATTTTCCCAGCTCATGAGGCTTCTATTAATGAGACCAAATGAAAATAATTTAAAAAAATATTGTCTTTCATTGTAATTTTTTTTGTCCATTCCAATGGACGTCAGGTCAAAACAGGTGTACTTCCCAAAAATGTACCAACATGAAATAAATTAATAAACATAAAATTTGTTGGTCTATACTTTAAGCTTTTTCTCAAGGTCAAAAACTTTTCAGCAGTATACCATTTCAACTTTAATTTTGAGGTTTTTGTTTTACAGATTGCACATCGTTTGTAACAAACTAAATATCTTCGAATCAATCAATATGGTCATATTAAAGTCATTTTCTGTGTGCATCTTTCTTTTTTTTTAGATCAAAAACTTGAACATTATAACATTGCAACTTTAATTGTAAGGTTTTTGCTTTATAGATCGCACATTTGTTTATTCATAACAAAATAAACCTAGGAATCAATTAATGCATTCACGTTAGAGTCATTTCCAGTGTGCATCTTTGAAACAATTTCTCTGTTAACGGTTTTCTTGTATTTTTACAGTACATTACTGGCAGCACGGTTGCCAGCAAGTTACTGTATTTCGATTTCCAGTAACTGTAGTGTAATTCACTTTACAGTGCACAAGATCAGTACTGTAAACTACAAAATAGTACTTTACTGTATTTTTACTGTATTTCGTAATTTGGTCTGCTTCTGCTGTAATTAATTATACGGTATTGTACTGTAATATCTATATTGATACATTACTGCTAAATATTATTGTAATTTTCAAAATAGTTTCTAATAATGATAATATTATATTATAATAATATAATATAGTTATTAGGAAAATATATAGTAGGAAAAAAAATACTATGGAAGTCAATGGCTACTGTCAACTGTCTTGTTACCGACATTCTTTAAAATATCTTATTTTGTGTTCAGCAGAATAAAGAAACTCATACAGGTTTGGAACAACATGAGGGTGAGTAAGTGCTGACAAATATAATTTTTGGGTGAACTATACCTTTAAAGGGATAGTTCACCCAAAAATTCAAATTAGCCCATGATTTACTCACCCTCTAGCCATCCTAGGTGTATATGACATTCTTCTTTCAGACGAATACAATCAGAGTTATATAAAAAAAATGCCCTGGCTCTTCCAAGATTTGTAATGGCAGTGAATGGTTGTTTCTGTTTTGAAAGTCCATAAAAGTGCATCTATCCATCATAAAAGTGCATCTATCCATCATATCTTTCCATCATAAAAGTGCATCTATCCATCATAGAAGTGTATATCCATAAAAAAATATTAATATAAAATAAAATATGAAAAATATTCATATTCAAGTTGCACTTTAGATTGAAGTCAAATCCGTATGTTCATTTGGCCGGAAGCTAGTTATTTTACTTTATAAAGTTTTAAATACGAATATTTTTCTTACATCTCCATCTTCCTCATCACTCCACATAAAGTCAACATCTGAGATATTTCCATCAGCTATATGTTCAAGCACTTCAAGAACTGTATATTCTGCATATGAAAAAGTTTCAAAAATGTATCGGTACTGTGATATAGATTTTTTTATATAAGAAATTTCAATCAGCATTACTGGACATGTGATTTCAGTAACAGGCTTTCGAACCCACTGTCCATTCTAATGGACAGACACATTTGAAAAAATCCTGATTTAAAACGTGCAATTCTACAATCGATTTTTAACTTTAATTAATAAGTTCAATCTTTCTATTTTACATACAAACTATGAAATAATGGCAAAAATATATAAAAAATGTCAATAAAACCATAGAAAATGTTGCTTGCTTCTGTGCTTGGAGTGAAGTGCTGCCATGCTTCTCTTCAATGAAGTGTATTTTTTTATAATTACTACATGCAGAGCTTTACTGCCATTTGATTGGATGACAAACGTCCAATCTCATGGACTGCAGGCTTTAAACTAGGTGAAATGCTCCGGAAGTTAAAAAAAAAAGGAGGCTGACATGTGATGTCCATTGTAATGGACGCAGGGTCTGAATGGGTTATGAAAGATGATGCCCAAAAGGAGGGGCCTAATAAAAAAATACCGTTTCTATGGTAACGCAACGTCCAATTTCAAAACGGTTTGCACAGGATGAATTCTGAGTTCGTAAGCTTTCAAATGATACCTAATTTATGATAACTACTAAAATATGTGATATAATAATAATAAAAAATTATATATATATATATATATATATATAGATATATATATATATATATAGATATATATATATATATATACCGTATTTTCCGCACTATAAGGCGCACCGGATTATAAGGCGCACCTTCAATGAATGACCTATTTTAGAACATTTTTCATATATAGGGCGCACCGGATTATAAGGCGCATAAGATACTGCAGTCAAACGTTTGACTGGGTTTGCGTTATGCATCCACTAGATCTGCTAAAGGGAATGTCAACAAAACAGTCAGAAAAAGTCAAACTTTATTAAGCGTTCTGACAACTCCGTTCACTCCCATGGTAACGTTGTTCAAACGTTAAAGGAGAACTCCGGTCAATTTTAACATTGAGCTCATTTTTTTGTAAATTTGGAGTGCTGTCAGTACAGATAACAACGACAAAAACCGGTGTTGCCTACACCGTGTTATCCTCTTTTTAAAATTTGCACCAGGCTGTTGACTTAAACGGGGCAAGTTTTAAACCTGCTTTTAGCCTCTTAACAACCTTAATGTGTCATTACAAGTGCACAGCCATGTGAGTGAACACGGTGAATCTGACTGCAGTAAATGTGAAAGATATTAATAAAAATGATGTTTATTCAGGCAGCTGACATACCCGTATTTTCTTCCTGTTTTCGGTCGAAGTTCACAGTAGGCGATTGTCGAGTGCGCGTGCGCGATCATTGGTAACTAAGCAACAGTGGAGACTCAGACTTTCAGCTGTCAGCCGATGACGGTGTTGAGTGGTGTTCTGAGAATATCAGCTCAAATGGATAGTTCATCCGGATCAGACGTTGAACACACGGAGGAGGTTTGATCGCGCGCGCGAACTCGACAATCAACTACTATGTGGACTTCGACCGAAAACAGGAAGTAAATACGGTAGGCTTGCCGCGATAGACGGTGTTGACGGTGTTACCGGTTTTAAGCCCCATCACCGGTGACATCACTTTCCCACCGTGACACCGCGATGTCTTGACTTTTTTTAAAGTATTAGTTTTTGCTAAAATATTTATTTGAATTAATTAAAAATAATAATGATAAATTATTTAGTTCAGAAGAGAGCATACATTATAATTAAAAACTGAACTGCGCAGTGCTGCCAAGAGCAGATCGCAAGTATCAGGAGTCAAATTCCATTTAGCACGTGTGGAGATTTTATATTCGTCTCTTATTTATTTGGTTTTATCTTATTTAAACTTTGTGTATTTATTTACTTTATTTTCTTATTCGTTAATAAAAGTTTTATGGTTCTTATTTGTTTGGGCCCACAGTTTGCCGATTTTCAATTTTTTCAGCCTATGCATGGGGTTATTTTTATTCGTTCGTTATGCTAATAAAAGTTCTGTCTATAAATAAAAGTTTTATTATCAGCGAGTTTTGAATTGTCAGCGCTGAATTGCCAATGGACGCTTATTTCGAAAGTGAAAGTATAACGCGCGCACGCATTTAAAAGCTATTTAACCCCCCCGCCCCGCCCCCCACGGTGACACCGGGATTACCGGTGTTGTCACACGTCGAATAACCGGTGGGAAATTTTCCTCACCGCCGCAACCCTAAAATACGGGTATGTGAGCTGGCTGAATAAAGAGATTATTCCTGCCTTCGTGAAAGCTTTGATCACAGTTGAGACTGATATCAGCCCAGGCATCCACAATCGATTGGCAGATAGTGGCGTAAATCGCCCGACGATGTCTCCCCGTCTTGGTGAACGTGTGTTCACCATCCATATATAAGGCGCTCCGGATTATAAGGCGCACTGTCGTTTTTTGAGAAAATTAAAGGCTTTTAAGTGCGCAACCGTGTTCGTCATTACATTGTGCGTCATTTTGGGTGAACTATCCCTTTAAGGGGGAAAATATTGTCCCTTAATGGAAAAGGTGTGACTGCAGTCTAAGTGGAAGAGGGGGGTAAAAAGATGTTAAATGCATCAGACGGCACTCTTAAAAGTTTGGGAACCACTGTTTTATGATATTTATTTTATGATTTTTCTCTATGAAGCAAATACTTTATTCAAGCCACAGAAAAACAAACAAATTACTGAAAAATGCACAGTACACAATCTTGTGAATGAAGTCATTATGTACATTAACAACGATTTCGGACAAATATAGTGTAGCCTAATTTAATGGAAAACTTCACTATCGATCAAAAGTTTGGAGTTGGCTTGTTGAAAACGTTCAAACTGTTTTTGACATTGATTAAACATTTACATTTTGTAGAAAATTTAAATGATTGGCAGTAAACTACCATTTTTTACATTTTAAAGTATAATTATATATAATATATATAATTAATAGGGCTGGGCAAGTTAACGCGTTATTATCGCCGACAATTAATTAATTAATTAATGTTTATTAATTAATGCCGACAATTTTTTTATCGCACGTTAACGCAGTTTTTTTTATTATTATTTTGAAAGTCCGTTGCTCACTGGCTCTGAATACACATAGGCCTACAGTCAAACCATGGATCACAGGAGGGGTGGGATGTTGGTCAGCCAGCAAATAACCCACCCAAACAAGCAGTGGAGAGGCTTTGGCAGGTTCTCTCAGGTGAACAGAAAGGGAGACAGCGCTCCGCGAGTGAATGACAGGCGCTCTATGGATAGTAACCATGGCAACGGCTTCTGTGCGCTACGCAGCTGTAGCCTTTTTAACTTAAATTAAAATTATACATAACTTTACCTGAAAGGCCTGCGTTTAGTTTAGTGGAGATGCGCTGCCATGTGAATTCCCTTCTGTTGATGACGTCCTGATTATTTAGATTGTGAAAACTCACAAACAGCGAGCCGAGGATCAGTCTCTCTTCCAATGATTTGTGCTGCGCGTCGTCAATTCAACTTCGGCAACGGGAGGGCGCGGGCGAGTGCGTGAGGCGAGCATGACCGCAACAGTTTCACAGGAACACACTCGCTTGTCGCACTAGCTTGTCGGTTCTAGCAATCACAGCGCTTGCAGTACGCGTATAATTGACGCATTGTTACATTTTTGGAGAGGTGCACGTCAGGGTACGCGCGCTACACAGCAGGTACGTAGCTACGCCGTGAGTTCGACGCAGAAGTATAAATTGCGCTTTACATCTGTTTAATGTAATCTTAGTGTACGTGGGAAACCATGTCATGACCAAACCTAAGCTACTATCAGAGAAGTAACGTTGGTCGACTTATATCTGTAGTAGTGGTCATGACCTCTGACTACATAGAATGTTCCCTTTCAAGGGAACTTCGAGCTGCGTCAAACGCTGTGGGAACGCCCCTGCGTTGTGCGTCATGAAGCACGTATGGAATCAGCCCAATGGAGAGACGGAACGTCATAGGAGGGTGACGTCATCGACCAGGAAACTATAAAGCACCCCAAAAACACAAGCGCATCAGCTTCTGTGCCTTCAGTCGCGCTATATGTGAATCTGTCTGAGTGTAAACACTGTGTCTGTCTTTAGTATTTTCTAGGCAGGAGTTATCACATTTACACCACACAAACAATTTTGTATGAGAGACGAATGTGGTAGCGGACTCCCTGTCGAGGCAGGGGCCGAGGGGGAATGGAGACTCCACCCCCGAGGTGGTGGAGCTCCTTTGGTTGAGTTTCGGTCGCGCCGAGGCGGACCTATTCGCTTCCAAGGAGATATCGCACTGTCGTCTGTGGTTCTCGATCAGTCATCCAGCCCCTCTGGGGTTGGACGCTATGGTGCAGCCGTGACCGAGGTCACGTCTGTACGCTTTTCCCCCGATTGCTCTGCTACCAGGAGTTCTGGAGAGGGTTCGCCGGGACGGGGTCAGCCTACTATTAGTAGCCCCATTCTGGCCGGCCCGAGTATGGTTTGCGGACCTGGTTTCTCTGCTGGACGGCTCTCCTTTGGAGCTCCCGGTCAGGAGGGATCTACTCTCTCAGGCGGGCGGCAAGATATTTCACCCCCGCCCAGAGTTATGGAAACTGTGGGCTTGGCCTCTGAGGGGGCCCAGCTCTTAGATTCCGATCTCTCAACCGAGGTTGTTGAGACCATCCTTCACTCCAGAGCTCCATCCACGAGGAAGCTATATGCCTTTGAAGTGAAAACTTTTCACTTCTTGGTATGGAGAACACCTGTAGGACCCAGTTAACTGCCCAGTGGGTGCAGTGCTGGAATTCCTGCAGGAGCGTTTCTCCACAGGGTTATCCTCCTCCACACTAAAGGTGTATGTGGCGGCACTGGCTGCTTACCACATCCCTTTCAGTGTAGTTTCTCTTGGGAGACACCCGCTTATAACTCGTTTCCTTCGTGGCACTTTGAGGCTGAGGCCAGCAGTTCGTGCCTGGAATTTTCGCCTGGTATGGTTAAGGCTTTTCTATACCCTAGGCCAGGTTATGTTCCTAAGGTCCCTACTAATGTTGTTAGACCTACAGTTCTGCAGGCTTTCTGTCCTCCTCCATTTCTGTCGTCAGACCAGGAGAAACTTAATTTGCTCTGCCCAGTGAGGGCGTTAGACGCTTATGTCCACAGAGCTGCCCTGTGGAGAAAATCAGAACATGTATTTGTATGTTTCGGGCCACCCAGGAAAGGGTGTCCTGCGTCTTAATAGAGAATGAGCAAGTGGGTTGTCGAGGCTATCTCACTTGCTTATGAGTCAGCTGGTCAGCCTTCACCTTTGGCTGTACGAGCCCGCTCTACTAGGAGTATGGCTGCATCCAAAGCTTTATTGTCGGGAGTTTCCCTTAGTGAAGTTTGTGATGCGACTGGATGGTCTTCACCGTGCAGGTGCTCTCGTCCGCTGTGCGCTAGATCTCACATGACGGTCACTTGCTCCTATGGCGACGTGGGTATTCGCATTCCCACAGCGTTTGACGCAGCTCGAAGTTCCCTTGAAAGGGAACGTCTCGGTTACGTATGTAACAGTTCCCTGATAGGGAACGAGACGCTGCGTCGTTCTGCCATACTCCCGGCATTCCCGTTAAGCGCTCCTTCAGGCCTATCAGAAGCTGATGCGCTTGTGTTTTTGGGGTGCTTTATAGTTTCCTGGTCGATGACGTCACCCACCTACGACGTTCCGTCTCTCCATTGGGCTGATTCCATACGTGCTTCATGAAGCACAACGCAGGGGCGTTCCCACAGCGTTTGACGCAGTGTCTCGTTCCCTATCAGGGAACTAGGGTTACATACGTAACCGAGACGTTTCTGCTGCTCCCTGATAAAAGATACCTGTTGATACCTGTTCAGAAAGAAAAACAAGAAAACTGGACTCGTTTTAACAAGCTAGATAAAAGGTAATGCCCTGGCAGTGGCATAGCTTTGTTTTAATATTTGATTTGATTACATTATTGTTTAAGTTGAGATTTACAATAAATATTTTATTGCTACGGTGTAAAGGGAATACTGCTGGTATAAAGCAGCTTATTTGTTTAAAGTTTTGGCAAACCACATGTTATTGCACTTTTGTGTATATAGCAGTATATTTAAATCAAAAGTGCGCAATACACTACTTTAGAATTCACTATTCACTCTTGCGCGTAACAATAAATTCATGCGATTACATTTTTTAATCGTTGCCCAGCACTAATAATTAAATTATAATATTTCACAATGTCACTGTTTTTACTGTATTTTTGATCAAATAAATGCAGTCTTTGTGAGCATAAGAGACTTCTTTCAAAAACATCTTACCGACCACACACTTCTGAACAGTTGTGTATATGAGTGGTGTGGCAGGATTTGGGACAGCGTCTGGAGTTGGGCTGCACAATTTGGGGAAAATGTTATTTTGCGATTATTGAGGTAAATATTGCGATTGCGATATGCGATATAATTAACAAATGGTTTCATGAGTCAACTTGCTTGGTTCTCAAGAAAAATGCACACAAATTAGTGATAATGCTGAAATGTGTATTTCTCAACTCAAACTAGCAACAACAACTAAATGCACAGTGTTTTCAAATTAAATAATGACATCTTTACATTACTGCAAACTTGTTACTGTCTCAATAGTACAATAGTATAAAATAAATAGAACAATAAATAATTATAATATTATAGCTTGACACAAATTTGACGATTTCAATTCAAATATTTGATTCTGATCTTGATTCAATATCGATTCATTTGGATAAATATTATGTAGCCTAACAGTAGTGTTTTTTTTTTTTAAGAAAAAAAATATCTCACCTAATGCTGTAAACATACAGAGAGCCCTGTCAGCTGGTATTATTATTAAAGGTTAAAAATAACTACTCAAATTTAATATAATGTGGTTTTTACTAGGCTATAATAACAATGTTACAATATTTAAATGATAAGTAAAAATATAATATTTCATATAGTGCACATATTTAGCAAAATACTCCTCTCTATATATAATTTGTCAAGCCTAACGTGCTATCAAATGGCTTTCCTGAGGTAAATGTAGCATTGTGTGACATTGTTTTCCAGCTGTTTTATTGACCTCTTTCCGTGGTTGAAAAAAAACAAAACACTGATTGATCGATATTATGTATGAGGCATAAACATTTCGGTAAGTTGTACTGTATTTTTCAATACACCTATTGTTCATTCGTGTTTATTTACTATTAACTAGTAATAAAGAGTAGGCTAAGAGATGTTCGGTTCACGACCACGATCTGTCACATCACATTTACAAGCGCCAAAATTGTTTGAATTTCGTAGTAAAATTGACAGAATCTGAGAGCTGAGAATTAGTTTCATATCAAAAGTAACCTGCTCTGTCTAGTCTGTCGGTGTCAGTGTTCTCTTTGCTACGCCATTTTTCTCTGCGTGAGAAAATGGATGTGTGGCGTGAGAGCATGTGAAGAGTGTCAATTTCGTCAGTCTCACGCTGAATGAGTGAGAGTTGGCAGCCCTGCTCTCTCTGCTCAGTGTCGGTTATCTTATAGCCAAAATATCACCATATAACAGAGGTAGAATTTTTTCTGGCCACCAGTTTAGTGTCCGTCTGCTCGGCATCCATCTTCACCTGTTTCAAATCTTCCATTTATGTCTAAAATACTAGAAAAAGTTGTGTCCACTCAATTGTGCTCTTTCTTGCAAGAAAATGATATCTATGAAAAATTTCAGTCAGTATTCAGACCACATCATAGCACAGAAACTGCGCTAGTTAAAATTACAAATGATTTACTTTTAGCTTCTGACCAAGGCTGTATCTCAATACTAGTTCTACTCGATCTTAGCGCTGCGTTCGACAGGCATTAAGCTGGTTTAGATTGTACTTATCAGACCGTTACCATTTTGTCTGTTTAAATGGGGAAAAATAACGTCAGTAGACTATGGAGTGCCGCAAGGATCGGTGTTAGGCCCTCTGCTATTCTCAATATATATGCTGCCACTTGGTAATATTATAAGAAAACATGGAATTAATTTCCACTGTTATGCTGATGACACTCAATTATATATTTCATCACGACCAGATGAAAACACTAACTTATCTAAATTGACAGAGTATCTTAAAGATATAAAATGCTGGATGATGTGTAATTTCCTGCTATTAAATTCAGATAAAATGGAGGTATTACTTATTGGTCCAAAAAACTACCCACAAAACATCTTACAATACAACTTTAATTTAGAAGGATGTCCTGTTACTTTATCCACTACAGTAAAAGACCTGGGTGTTATACATGACCGCAACTTGTCTTTCGAAAATCATATTTCATATGTTACAAGAACAGCCTTTTTCCACCTTAGAAACATTGCTAAGCGACGCTATCTGTTTCTAATGCAGAAAAGTTAGTTTATGCATTCATGACCTCGAGACTAGATTACTGTAATGCTTTATTAGCTGGTTGTCCTGCATCCTCAATAAACAAGCTACAGTTTAGTGCAAAATGCAGCTGCTAGAGTTCTTACTAGGTCAAGATCATAACACCAATTTTATCATCTCTACACTGGTTACCTATTAAGTTCCGTATCAATTACAAAGTATTACTACTGACCTATAAAGCCCTAAATGGTTTAGCTCCTGTGTATTTAATGGACCTTCTATCGCCCTACAATCTATCGCGTTCTTTAAGATGACTAAATTCGAGGCTTCTGGTCATTCCTAGGATATCCAAGTCCACTAAAGGAGGGAGGGCGTTCTCACATTTAGCTCCTAAACTCTTGAATAGCCTTCCTGATATTGTTCGAGGCTCAGACTCGCTGTCCCAGTTTAAAACTTGAATCAGATCGAATGCATTAATATTATGAACAGCAGCTATGCTAATTATTTCCCATCTGCTTTTCTGCTGTTATCTCGGGACGCTAGTCCCGAGGTAAATAGCGTTCGTCAGCTCCAGTTTGTATCCAGCCTCTCACGGCGACTTCAGATGTCCCAACACCTGCGATGAGATGACTAATCGCCTGTGAAGAGACGACTTGACGTTGGCGATATGTTATGCCCTAAATTAATACATGATTAACTAACTGTATTTTTTCTATGTACATTTCTGAAATGCACTTTCTGTAAAGCTGCTTTGAAACAATATGTATTGTGAAAAGCGCTATACAAATAAATTTTAATTGAATTGAATTGTTCTCCACGCTGCACACCGGAGAAAGTCACGACGTGACCACACACCACACGCACCACTGCCTAAACTGAAACTGACTGGTCTTCTTTTTATTAGCGGTGTAGAAAATGGGCAAACAGCTCTCAGAGAGAATGGGTTGTCATGTCCACACATGCATTTATTTATTTCATAAAATCGCAGCATTTTGCGTCATATAATCGCACAGGCTTGACATCGCGATATGATTAATCGTACAGCACTACTCTGGAGTTGTAGTGGTCTGGTGCTTCTCGTCCAGTGTTCAACCCTCTTAAGTCAAATTCCCTGTAGCTCAAACAGTAGAGCATGCCGCTAGCAACACCAATGTCAAGGGTTTGATTCATAGAGAATGCATGAACTTATAAAAAATTTACTACCTGAATGCAATGTAAGTCGCTTTGGATAATAGGATTTGCCAGATGCATTAATGCAATGTAAATGTAGCACGCAACATATACAGTAAGTAGTAGGAACATCAAATAACATACAGGTAAAAAAAAAAAAAAAAAGTCACAGTTCCTAACACAAGACTAAAAGAATATAAAACATACATGTTTTATGATCTTCCCAAAAGTACAGAGAGCCAAGAAATTCCAGACCACAACAGCTGAAAGGTCAAACCGCCTGAAGGGCCACTCAACATCTATACACCAACATAAGCTGCTCGTATCACAAACAGATCACAGGACAAAAGGATTTTCTCAGTAGATTGTGCTTTAGGAAATTAAGTGCAGAAGAAACGGCATTACTCCCATATCAAGCAGCTCATTGTGACACCTGAATGATGCACAAATGGGCAGTCAGTGAGCGTGTGGGATATGTGTGCAGAGCGAGTTGACTGATTGAGAGCTAATGCGAGGAGTGATGGAAAGTAGATGCAGTGTTCACCGCGGAGCACGGCCAAACCCTGCTGTGTCAATCTACTTCTCGCCACACCTGCGCCTCTTTCAAAAACTTTAATGCTCGCCACAGGCTCTCAGTAATCAGTCCTTCCAGAAAAACGCGGATTTTTTTTGTGATTGTTGCGGGCAAAAATCCTTGATTACGCGGCCCGTTTTCTTTAAAAATGCGATGGAATATGCGGGATATTTATGCAATTTTTTGCGATGAAATTGCGGGAACTTGCAAAAACTGCGGTTTGATGAAAAAGAGAAAAAAAAGTGATTCCCCCAACACCCTTTTCTCACTAGGCTACTACCTTAATGTAAAGAGTCATTTCTTATTACTTGCTATGATAAGCAAGCATACTACATCACAGAAAGTGCTGGAAATATTTAATTTCTCATCTTGTTTTATTTCAGACTGTAACGAGTGGAAATAAGGTGTGGCCCCTTTAAGAGCTGCGCGCTCCCTGTCTTAACTGTCTGCAGTGTTATACTGTATGTGCGCCTCGAACACCCCATGTGTGCGGGTAATTTCTGTTTGATGCTACTTATTTTATCTTATTTTGTTTATTAAGTAACGACGTGGACGGGAGAACGCGTGACAGACAGTTATACGAGTTCGATTTGGGAATAAAGTGTGAGTTGTGAGAAGATGCCAATCGCCTCCGTGAGTCTGTCTGGCCTCTAATAACTTCAGCTGTGAGCTATCCCTAGTTACAAGACCTTAATAAACACATCAAACTTACAAAAGATTGATGAGTCAAACAAATTCTGTAGCTTTACTAGAGGAATATGCTACAACTTCAGTAAAAATGAATAAATTAAATATTTAAAAATAAAGTGTGCTCCTGTTTTACAGCTTTTCGATGATGTTCACGTCGTGTAATTACGTCACTTCATAACGTTCCCATGGCAACAGGGGTAACGGCTGCTCTTGTGTGAAGCAAACGCAACATTTTCCAACTTTCTGCTAAGATATATGTGACTTTTTTGCGACGAAAATGCGGGGATTATGAAATCATGCAAGCCCCGCATATTTTGCGCGGAAATCAGCAATTTATGCGGCGAAATTGCGGAGTATTTGAAAAAATGCGACCCCCGCATAAATATGCGGACTTTGGCTGATTTTGCATTGAATTCAGCGATCGCATAATCGCGTTTTTCTGGAGGGACTGAGTAATGCTAGTTATTAATCTAAAATTTGCTTTTGGAACAAGCATCACAAAAACTCACCCTTTAATTTTCACTTTATTAAACTCAAGAGGTTTAAAGAGAGTGCGATAATACAGGCATCAGGCTGCAAAAGAGAATGAGAGATGCCGAAAATGATACATACAGCGATGGAGAGGAACAAATGTTATGAGATGGATATCAATAGTGCTTATGAGGAAAATCAACTGTCAAAACAGGCTGTACTTTCAAAAAATGTTACTTCCATTTGTGCTTGATAGAAATATCAATCAAAGACTCCCTCTACAGACCATCCAATCTCAAAAAAAAAAAACCCAGCAGAACAAAAACTTCCAGCACACATTGCAGCTGTAAGGAATATGGGTAAAAAAGAGAATTCAGACCCTCCGCCAGGCTCTCCGAGGTCATTGAGCTGATAATAATCTCCAGTACTATGCAAAATCTTCAAGTCTCTCTAGCCGGAATCCTCCTTGGGACAGCTTATTTTCCCATGACAACCTAAGTAAAAAATATCAACGCCTGATGCTTCAGGAACTCCGACGTGGAACAGAGCCGTTGCGGCTCTAGCCGGAGATAGTATCTTTATTTGAGAGAAATGAACTTTTAAACTATTGTCTCTGCTTTGTGTTGATGAACGATGATTAAATTACAAGTGCCATGGCGGCCTGACACACAAAGCAATTATGAGATGCATAAACAAACATTTGTAATTGACTGAAATGCCCTTTTTCCACATCTGCTTTTCCTTGCTGTTTTTTTTAATTATGCTTTTTCTTCTTCTTTTCTTCCCTGTACTTGTAGACTCATCAAATATTATAGGTCCAGGAAGTCTCTGGATTTTCTCCCTGGTGTATCCGACCATATCAAAGAGTAGTATTAATGAAACAGATAAGAAAATGCAGCTTTTGGCTTCTTGAATATTTCATACAGTTCTCAGTGAGGATGCTGCCCTTTAGGAGTGTTTTTTTTTTTTTTTTTTTTTTTTTTTTTTTTTTACATAAGTTGATTTTTTAACTAATTTATACATAGTACAATACAAAACCAATAGTTCAAACAACAACAGTGACACCGTCACATACATCCATCCATTCCCAACTGACCCATATACATTTAGGGCTAAGCCCAAACACGTGAGGATATGTATGCAGGCATCTTTTCATTAAATAATTGACTATGAAGTACATTATAAATGAATCCTAAAATTATATATCTGCTTCAGATCACTTTATTAAGGCAATGTTTAAGATGCTGAATTTACCAAAGTGGTCCGAACGGAGAACATGCATAACGCCGCTGACAGGCAAGGATGCCGAGCTGCTATTCCCCTCTGTTGTCGGGGCCTAGAGAGGAGGACAAGCCGCGAAGCCGAATCCGCCGCCCCCTCGCACCTCAGACCAAGGAGAAAGAGAAGCGCGTGCGACCGCCGGACACCTCCCCCTTACCTGGGCCCATCCCATCTCTTCACTACCCTTCCTTCACGATTCCCTGGCACAACGAGGACACCAGATCCCCTTTTGTTTTAACACTTTATTTCCCCCATTTTTTTGGACATTTTATGTTTATTTACTTGAATAAATGCCTCTCCGAGGCATGACACCACTCCCCACTGTGTCTGTCGTTTGCTCCTCCCGCCACAATATATAAACATTTTTTTTAAAGGCATAGGGCTGTGTATCACCAACAATGTCACGATACGATACGCATCACGATACTAAAGCCACGATACGATACGTATCACGATATGGATCAATTTGGAATTTAAATTTCTTTTGAGCTAAGTTTAGTAACAGTGTTATAACAGTTGTGATAACTGAAAAACAATTTAGTTTTTGTCATTAAAAAAACAATGAGTTAAATAAATAAAAAAGCTTAGAATAGCTCTTCCTTCTGCTTTTAAAGTCTGCCTCAATAACTGAAATGACAATTATAGTGACACTGAAGCATGTCTACACTGCTCAATGACTAAACAAAACTTAAAACATTCCATAAAAGCAAAAACGGTGACAACTTAAATTTAACTTAGTTTTCTCAAACTCTTTTAAACACCTAGTATTTAACAGGTCTTAAGTGTTGGAATGTGCACCAAACAAAGTCATTTCTTCTACGTTGAAATCATTTTAAATCATTACATTTTCAGATTTTTATGCAGAAACAACAATTGATTGACATGCTCAGGGTTAAAGGAGAACTCCGGCGCAAAATGAACCTTTGGTCTAATTACACATTGTTACCTAGTCAACCGTTATCTGAGATTTGTTTTCATGATTATCGAATGTAAAGAGTTTTATCTCTAAAAACAGTTTAGCCTATAAAGCTAGTATAACGCTAGTATATTGGGCATAGAGTAATGACAAATAAAAATCGCTTGTTAATACCACTAACAAGGCTCAAAATAGCCCCACACTAACACGGTAGCATAATGAGGGTCCCTACCTTCAAACCGAAGCATTGAGAACTTTGTCAGTGTACAGACAGTAGAAGAAGATATTTTATATCTTCTATATAAGATATTTTATTATTCAAGATAATTTAACATATTCAAGAAAAAGAAGATATTTAATACATACAGTCAACTTTGCGTATACAGGCAGAAGCCATCTTTGAAAAAGAGTCTCTACCAGTCGATCTACGAACGTCGATCCAAGCCTACTGTTCGCGCTCACCTTATCACAACTTATAGCTCGTTCACATCTCACCAGCGCACTTGGATCGGCGTTCGTAGATCAACTGGTAGAGACTGTTTTTCAAAGATGGCTTCTGCCTGTATACGCGAAGTTGACTGTATGTATAAAATATCTTCTTATTAAACTGTCTGGACACTGACAAAGTTCTCAATGCTTCGGTTTGAAGGTACGGACCCTCATTATGCTACCGTGTTAGTGTGGGGCTATTTTGAGGCTATCAATTTGACGAGTGATTAAAAGATGGCTAATACTATATCTTAAAGTTTGGACATTTCTGAGAAACAACTGTATATTCTGCTTTGCTATCAGACAGTTACACTACCTTTCAAAAGTTTGGGGTCAGTAAAAAATTTTAAATAGATTTTGTAAATTTTTATTAGCATATTTATTCAGCAAGGATGCATTACATTGATCAAAAGTGACAGTAAAAGACAATGTTACCAAATTGCTCTATTTCAAATAAATGTTCTTTTGAACTAAGAATCCTTAAAAAAAAATAATCACGGTTTCCACAAACATATTAAGTAGCACGACTGTTTTCATCATCATCAATAATAAGAAATGTTTCTTGAGCATCAAATCCGCATATTAGAATAATTTCTGAAGGATCATGTGACTGAAGACTGGAGTAATGGTTTTCCTGTACTAGCTTCACGCCATTGGCTTCCAGTCCCCAATTCAGTTTGAAGTTTTATTGTTTGTGTACAAGGACTTGTGTGGTTTAGCACCTTCTTACATTTCTGTCCTCATCTCTATACAACAGTCGTTTAGACCTACAATGTCTTTGCATAGTTCACAGATAACTGTACCCAGGATGCGTTTAAAATTAAAGGTTTTTCAGTTGCCGGACCAAGGCTATGGAATGACCTGCCGTTTCACATCAAGTCTTTACTAACTCTTAATCACGTCTCAAAGCATTTTTTTAAGCTTTTGAATCAGTCTAAAGTGAGTATTTTTGTTGTGCATTTTTACATTGTACAGCACTTGTTGTTACATTGTACAGTTACTTGTTGCACTAGTTGTTTTTAAATCTGATTGAAATATTTGGTTCCATCCATTGATTTGCACTCCATCCATACATCTAAATAGAGCACAAATTATAGTCAAAACAAAAGTTATTCTAGTTTCTTTCAGGGGTGTCTCCAGAATGGAAGGCTCTGCAATAATTTTAAATGAGCTTTCAGTTTGTTAAAGTATAAACTGCAAAATGATGCAGATTTTATGACATATCAGACATAGTGTGACACTATGTCTGATTTATAGAGCAAACATCACCAGATTTTATTAGCAACAAAATTACTGGGCATGAAAACATACGTTGTGTGAAAGACAAGGTAATGCAAAAACATACGGGTTTATTAAAAACTCTCAAGTTTTAAAAATCAGAGGCCCACATCCAGCTGTGCTTCTGGTGTAAATCTAACAAATATGCACCTCAGATGCAAATTCAGCTAATAAAAACTCATGTTGCTTGGAGCATTTAACATATTCAAGACTTAAAAAAAAAAAAAGTCAAACATCACCCAGAGGAGCATTTAACCCATTGACGCATATCATTTTTGGCAACAATAAAACAACAGGGTGCTAAAGTGGATTAGCACTTTAGCTTGTTTCACAAGAGTATGACGTTTTGTTGATGTCTTGTCAGGGTATGTATCCACCTTTTTCCTTAGCAAACAATGAGTGCCACCATGATAGATTTTAATTTCAGTTTGGATGCTGTCCTGTTCCGGTCTCCATAGGAATCCATTGTTAAACCGGGGTAAAAAGAGTGACTGAATTAATTAAACAAAAACTTTTTGAACATTACTTAATAAATGAGAGCAGGGTTAAAGGCCGTGTTGCAGGTTAACCACCACTGTCGATTAATGGGTACATAAATCACTCAAGATATATATATCATTTGTAAAATGTCTTAAAGACCAGTTTTTTACGCTTTTGGTATTAACAGGTTTTTTACGCAATTCGGTGATGACGTCACGTTGGGGAGAAGTGGAGGAAAGGTAGCCTCAGCCTAGTATTAGAACTATGGCGACTGACTGGGATGAGGAAGAGGTGGCAAGAGCCAACATGTATGATGGCCCGCAGCCGTATAATTTCGAACCTGCCAGACGTGAGAGGGCAAATGAGGAATTGCCAAGAACTGATGGCCGTCAAAGCCAATTAAATGCATGGTCCGAGGAGAATGAGTGGAGAGTTGGTGAAGTGTCCTGGTGAGTTGCTATCATTTAGCAACGCAGCAATGAGCATTGGAGCTAGTCTACGAGCAGCAGTGCACAATAACAACACTTTTTTTTTTTTTTTACTGTCATTGAATAGCACCGAGTGAAAAATCAACATTTTCTTTATATCTAGTGGCAGTGATCATGACGTTAGTTCAGATAAGTACTAGTAACCTTTGTCATAGTGTCGTAGTACTGGTAAACTTTGTCTTTGTCATCTAGAATTAGAAGGCATCATGCTAGCTATATGGGCGTTTCTAAGCGTTTATTCTCTTCCTCCGGTGAAAATGTTGTTGCAAACGTAGCCGTCGCGTGTCTGTCGCTGTGTTTGGCAGGTGCTTGTGTGGGCGGTGCCGTCCCATGGAAACTGGAGACAATAAATGTGCTATATGTGGAATTCTAAACCTACAAGTATATTTTTATGAAAATGACCATTATAATGAGGTAATCAAATGCAGGCTAATATAATTAGTTTGTGCTTTTGTTTTTATATTCATTTTTAGTTTACCCTTTAGTCAATTTAAAAACAAAAGCATTATTTTTGTTTTTAAATTTTAATGTTACAATGTTAGAATGTACCGGTAATGTGATTTTAACCACCTTTTTTGCACATAATATATTGCATAGCCTAACATTACATTCACTATATTTGAAATTCCATATCCTTCAATATCAACATTGTTTGTAGGATATCATTGGGAAGGATGTGAAATATATATATTTTTTTAAATAAATACAGATTTTCTTTATCCAAATAGAAAAACGTAGAAAGCCATTTAACCAAAAAATACCGAGATATGAATTTTTGTCCACATCACCCACCCCTACTATCTATCTATATCTATCTATCTGTCTGTCTATCTATATATCTAGTCTATCTATATCTATGTATTTATCTATTTATCTATAATCTGCGCTTTCTGAATACTCTCGTCTACTACTAGTCTCTCTAGTCACTCTCAATGCTCTCAAGACGGGCTTTGGTAAATTCTCTCCCCAAGGTGACGTAATGCAATGCATTGTGGGGGAAAGGAGAATCGTTGCAAACCGCTGTAAGATAGTACCTACTTTTTCGTATTATATATTCCGTTTTGTGATACCCAACAAAATAAAATACAATGGATAACAGTTTAAATGTTTATTACCAACAAGCAAATTGAACAAATTCGTTGAAAAATTAACCCTGCAACCCGGCCTTTAAGCTGTGCTGTTGTTGACAGCCACAATAACAGCAATAAACTGAAGAAATTCCTAGAAAATACATGTTTTGAGCACCAGCAAATCTGAAAAGAATGTCCGTATACAGCACCAAAGACTGACAAGAGAAAACGACCATGGCGTGCAGCACTTAAGTCAAAATACTCCCCATAAAAGGTATATGTGCGGTCTTATCATTATGAGGACAAAACCCCTCAAAATGAGCTGTGTAACATATGAGCGCCCATCTGTTTTCAATGTAGCTAACTTCAGGCAGTTTCATGTTATCTGTGAATAGGTTTAACATTACATAATAGCTCGGAAAATACGCTAATTTGACTAGAAACACCAGAGACCGGAAATGTAAAGAATGATTCCACTATGAGTCGTACAAGACTTTTGCGTTAAGGAAAAAAGGTGGATATTACCACTAAAAATATTCTGTACAGCTGCTACAACTACTATTAATTAGTGGTGTAATGACTACTGCTACTCTTAGTGGTGCTTGTACTATTAGCAGTAAGGCAAGCATCTCTATATTACTAGTGCTATTTCTCATACTTACAGTTCATTATTTGAATAAAAATCTAAGCTCAAGTATTAAACTCATAACTACCCGCTTGCAGTTACGGACAGGAATGCTACCACAAATCATGTGGCTTGTTGAGCAAAGGTGTGATAGTACTTTTCTAAGTGATCAGACATAGAATTGTCACAGTGGGAAGATAAAGTAGGCAAAATAAACTTAAAGGCACATTAAAAGAGGGGGATTCAGGCTACTTCTAGTAGCCATAGATATTGGTGTTGGTCGCTTTTGAATTGAGGCAACAACAATCCAGAACACCCTACTTTAAACTACCACCATAAAACCCCCTCAGATTACCGTAGAGACACCCTGGCAACCACACACACACACCCCTAGCTTCACAGGGCCAATCCTTGCATCAGCACCACTCACATTTTCATCAGGAATTGTAAAAATCCACTAAAACTATTTCTGAAGTTGCTGTACACTGTATATTTTCACTGAGACTGTGTGTGTGTGTGTGTGTGTGTGTGTGTGTGTGTGTGTGTGTGTGTGTGTGTGTGTGTGTGTGTGTGTGTGTGTGTGTGTGTGTGTGTGTGTGTGTGTGTGTGTGTGTGTGTGTGTGTGTGTGTGTGTGTGTGTGTGTGTGTGTGTGTGTGTGTGTGTGTGTGTGTACTTCACACTGCCTGAGGTGAGGCTGAAAGATCGAGAGCTCAGTGGTACCTCTTTAGATTACTCTATTTCCTATGCTCTGATTATCCGGGGCTGAGGTGAGCTGATCTACCCAGCATCCTGAAATCCTGTTCCCGAGAAAGACAGCACGATAGAGAGAGAGAAAGCCATGCTAATGAACTTCATTCCTATGCCACATGGTCATTAATCTACGATTAGAGCACTCGGTGACCCTGCTGGTGCAAGCCAGCCAGCTATAAATATTGACTACTTAGCATGTGAGAAGATATATTGTCCATGTTCTGCTGCATGGATGACAAGGATATTTCAGGCAAACCCTAAACTAAACGAATACAGTATTCTGGTACTGTTTTTCTTTAAAGAGATGTAGAAATGTTATATCCAACAAATTATGTCTATACTGAACTAAAGAAGCATTGGGTACTAGGGGTGTGCCATATCATACCGTTCACGATAATACCGGTATAAATTTTAACATGATAAAAAAGTGTCATATCGCGATGTCAATGATATAGCGACGCAATGACGTATGGCGCATTTACGTTCTCTAGCGCGCACAACAGCATCACCTGTCTGAGAGTAAGAGCAGCCTGTCAGCCTCCGATGACAATTTAGTACATAAAAAGGGAGCTACTTCAATAGAATGGAAGTGGTTTGGTTACAAGAGGTCAGACCTCCAACAAAGCACAATATTTTGCAAAATATGCAACAAAAAAAACTGTTACTGCTAGGTGGAAACACAACAAGCAAAAACACACCGTCGAGTACAACCAAACTTTCTCCGAGACGCAATTTCAAAAACAGCTTGAGTGTTCAGCGGTGCTGCCGCGTCTTCTCTTTCTCTTCTCTCAAAATGTGTTGCACAAGGCAAGAGTCAAGCGCTGCAGGCGGCGATACCACACTCTCGCGTTTAGGAGTCGGGACATAACTGAATTGTCACTTGCACAATCGGGCCATCAGTGCATCACAACTAAAGTTTATAATTTTCACTAAGTCTTATAATCAGTTTAAACATTCAAGCGATTTTAAACTATCCAGTAGGCAACTTGCGCGCTCCCTGCGAGACTCTGAGCGTTTCTCTGCGTGCATACATACAGTAAAGCCGCCTCACAAACAGCTCGAGAGTAACAAAAGTAATTTTTCCCGGATTATATCGCTTTAATTGGGGCAAAATTGTGTCAAAATTCTGGTCTTGGTAAGTATACTCGTAAACACAGTCGGATGTATAAATATAAAATATGCGATATAAAACGCATGTGACAGACAGTATAATGACAGACAGCAATGGATCAGTGCACTAGCAGTAAAAGTGACAGCAGCCACATGTGTCTGTCATTAATGTTGTCGTCAAAACAACAAAAGATAGCTTTAAATTGTAAGGAATGAGAATTAATAGCCTATGTATTTCGTTTAGTCAATCAGAACTAAAAGACTATGTGTTATTTTACATGTGATTACTTTATTCAGTTTCTGTAATATTTCTGAATACTAGTGTTAGACCCACCCAAAAACTTTTTTCTTTATTTGTATCTTTTTTTTTGTATAGATTTTCGCTACTTTTTTCAATTTAATTCAAAGATTGAAATCAAGCTTCCTTGTGTTGTGTAAACACAACAAAATTACCCCATTGTAAAAACGCAATGAGTGAGCAAACATTTAGGCGAGATAAACGTAATGAGTTTCTATATCGTCATAAATATCATTATCGCAAATATTCTTGAAATATCGTGATATAATTTTGAGAGCTTTGAGTTTTTTAAGAGCGCGTCTACAAGGAGCATGAAAAGGAAGAGAGAACATTTTGTGCAAGCATGTATGGGAACTGAATCAAGAAAAAGAAATGAAAAGGACCATAGAGGCATTCAAAGAACGCAGACCACAGGTGTTCATGGCCTCTTGAACTAATTTAACCAAGGATACTGCATTATAGCACACAAGTGCAACAAAAGCAGACACCCAGATGCACAGCAACATCTATAAACACACACACACACAAACTTTGGCTGCATTACAATGCAAAACTGAATGCACAGGTCTGCACTTCCAAATTTCTCTTTACATTAACTTAAAACTTAAGTGTTTACATTAATGACAAGATGCACTAGGCTGTTAGTCAGCACTAACTAGCACTGTTAATGTAACTTTAGAAGGGCTCACAAGTGTTTAACAGGAACTGAAATGACAATGTCTTTCAAATCCCAATTCAATTCCTAAATATGAAGAGAAAGAACAATAGATAATGTTTTAAATCCTTCCTACTGTGCAGATATTTGAATTTATTTGATATATTTCATATCTAATAAATTAACTTTTGTGGACTAGGGTGGAAGTATTTCTTAGAACACATCAACTTCCTGTGAGTGACCAATTTAATTCCAATTCGCACTCGTGAATTGAAAGGCACCCAATTCTTCAATTCTAAATTTTGCAAATAATCTTTTAGTGAAAATTCACACATTATAAAAACCTTGCGTTTAAATCTGTTAAGACTTGAATCTATTTTTTATAAAGGGAAAAAAAGAAGTAATTTACGTCCCAAGTGATTATTCCCAGTGCTCACATTTACCATTTATAACGTGGCATTTTGCAAATTCTGCACATTAGTGAAATAATTCATTCTCAATCATAAACCCCCACCTATATGTAGCCTATATCAGTGAGAGACTCTGCTTTCACCAGTTTTATAAGGACTTATTCTCTTTATGTTTCTTTAAATGTTTGTAAACAATACGGATTATTAATGGATCATTGATAACAGTATTTAGTTATCTGACGCAATGTAAAATCTGGTGTAATCTCTCTCTCTCTCTCTCTCTCTCTCTCTCTCTCTCTCTCTCTCTCTCTCTCTCTCTAAGGTAATAAATAAATAAAGAATGGTTATAAAATCGTGTGATTTTCCTAAAAAGAAAACGTGATATGATATTTTTTGCCACACCGCCCACCGCATCACCATCCACCTTTTGATTTCAGCAAATTAGTTCAAGCGAACGCAGACAACATGAGTAATATTTATGAGCCCAGAAGCATGTTAGAATTTAGCATGTATTATTAGTTATTGTAATACATGCTAAATATATTATTTAATACATGCTAAATATAGCATATATTATTAGTCTTTTTTCCAGAAACATTAAGTGACCAATAATGTCTCAAGCACCACTGCAAACCCATAATCCCATAAGTTCTGTTTAATATGACAAATATGCATTCATACAATACGTTTTCATTCACACATAGTTGCCAAATTGTGGTTCTAATTATTAGTTATATCATTGATTGGATATTTCTTAAAAGTTCAGTTATTATGCTTTCAAGTCATTGTGTGTAGAGAAGCTGGTTTGATCTGGAATGTGCCATATAGCCTACATTAATGTCCATGAGTGTGTGTCAAAAATCTTTTGAGTAAACTAAAAAAATGACTAGCCAATGGCGATTCTGTTGCCAGTCTGTGTGTAGAGGTTTGAGTGGATATTATGTAATGACAAAACATTGTAAAATAAGAGAATTGTTACAGGTGTTTAGATTTAGGTCAGATATCAGATATGTATCAGATTTAGAGCCACATATGAAAGATCCAATCTGCAACACATTTCCACCCAAAAAAAAAAAGAAAAGCTGAATTGGTTGACAGTGTAAACTTCAAAATAGATTGATGCTGTGAAACTACACCACAAAAAGCTGCTCGCCTGCTAATGTTGCATCACTTTCAGCTAGTGCTCTCCAGGGCCAAATCTATGCCATCAGCTTCCACACACTCCCTCCAAACACACACAAATATATATCACAGATCCTTATGATGAATGTCATAGGACAAACATTAGCCATAGTGGGCAACAACAGAGGCACGAAAGAGTTAGCACTCATCACAGGCTCCAGCGATTCATAGGCCACGTGGCCTATTAGATGCGGACAGGAAATGGTTCTGCAGTCACAGACTCGGTTGCATTTGTCAGCATTATTAAGAGAGGAGCTGGCTGGCAACTATCTTGCTCAAGAGCCGAGGCGAGGATGCCATCTTGCAAAGGTCACAGGCTGCCTGCTATCCTCCCATTTGTCTGTTTGATTAAGTCTGGCAATTAGAAGACTTGGCTGCCACACTCACAGTCTCCTATATCAGAGAGAGCCAGATTGGATACAAACTAATCACAGAACAGTACTAAGCTGAACAGATGAAATGGTGGAAAAAGAAAAGAAAAGGAAAGAAAAAGAAAACAACACCAAGATGGGCCAAGACTGTAGACAGACTGATGAAATAATCAGTGATGGAATAATACACAAGATGGAGAAAGAGAGAGAGAGTTGGATCAGTACCTAGTTGCCTTCTGATAATTAAGCAATCCGGCTATTGCGGAGTATGTCTTGCCTGCCACACGCACACACACACGGTCAGTAGCACTGCTTACACAAGCTTGATAAGCATAAACACATCCTTACATAACCACACAAACGCACATTCAATCTAGAGTCTGGGGCATAAACGCAGTGACACAAGGCTAATTTAAGAGAGGCTGTAGGATATAGGCTGTGTACAGCATGAACAGCAATTACCAATACTGAGCGTGTCTCCTTGAGGAGTGAGGAATAGAGATCGAGAGATGAGATGATGGGGCCATGACACTCACACATTCTGTCATACAGCTTTATTCGCTTCTTAATAGGCAATGTGGGGTATGTGGTGCGTGTCTGTTTGTGTATGCACAATTTAAGGCTTATTTGCATGCTCTTTCAAAGTTCAATTTCAGTATGACTAAAGCAATAATTTGTCTTTTTAAAGTGCAAAAGAAAGGAGAGGTCACTTTTACCGTTGGTCAATGATTTTTTTTGTGGGTAAAATTGAGTAATTTCGATAGAAATCCACAGGATTGGGAATTTTGGCCTAAGATGTGCTCATGTAGATTTTGCGGCAGGTTTAAGTTGGTCACGCAATTTATTTTTGGGGTTGTTTGGACCGCAAGTTTACTCAAAATATCTTCTTTTATATATATATATATATATATTTTTGTGAACCATTCCAATAAATATGCATTTATGTGTGAGTTACAGAGAGGATGTGATGCGTCTTCCTCAGAGGCATAGATCACAGAGCTGCCCCTTAATGTCAGAAACACTGTTTTTTGCCATGGCAACTTATCCCTGTCAGTGGTGTGGGTGTTAGGGAAACCAGACAGTTGATGCAAATAAGAAGTCAAATACTTGTTATGCACATGTTGTATGTTTTGGGTGATCTGGTCTGTAAACAGATGTGTTCATTAAGTCAAATGTGCTGATTATCTCAATTATGTTTCATCTCCACTGACATTTGATTTATATCATTAGCCAAAACATTTTGAAGAAACATAACCACAATGTCTTTGTGTGCGAATGTTTGAATGAATCACTAAATGCAAAGTCTATATACTGAGTTCTCTCCCATCTCTCTATCAAAAGATAGATTGTTTGACATAAACTGCTCTTAAATCATCACAGAGCAAAGACAAAAAATTCCAAGTGCTCCCTGAATCAAGCGTGAACACAACACAGCAGAAAACTGGACGTCTTAAATTCACACCTGCTTTCACGGACGTGATTAGGAGCAACCACTGTTCTAACATCAATGTTCTGAGACACGCCACAGTGCACTTTTCATCTGCCTATCTGGGCTGAAACACACCTCTTATTCATTCTGTCACACACATTGTGTGGAGAGGCCTGGGTGACCATCAGAAAGTCATTAAGCCCATTGTTTGCCACATAACTCCCACATAATTTTATAATGGCTTAATGTATGCTTAGATTTTACAGAATGAGGTCTGACCTGCTGCTGAAGGAGGACTTGTTCTTATAGTCACTAAATAGTTGTAACAATGATTCTCTCTAACTTTGTGAGGTGTTTCTATATTTGCTACAGTACATTGTTACATGAAATATTAATTTTACCCTAGAGTTCATTAAATTATTTAAATAGTTTTCTCTTTCCATACCTGTCAGTCTTTACACATACTTCATCTCCATCCTTTGGATAGAGGACAAACCTAAACATTACCAACCGCAAACACCATAGCTCTCTCATCTCCTCTCTCTCTCTCTCTCTCTCTCTCTCTCTCGCTCTCTCTCTCTCTCTCTCGTTCCTGTCCCTCCTACCTGTCACGAGGATAGCCATTAAACCTCCAGCCCTTCCTCTTAACTCTAAAAATAATGGTGCAGTTGAATACCGTGTTCTTGGACTATTTTGTCCAACAACAAAAAAAGTAGGACTACTTTTTAAAAAATGATTTAAAAAACACCATTAAGACGCTTATTTAGACACCTTTGGTTTGAATGTAGGTCAACAGTCTTTTTTACAGAGGAAGTTTTGTCTTCAAATATGTTTCAGAGGATGTGCTGGTGGTATCATTTAGCAAAGTAAGAAAAACATGTGAGTGCGATGTTTTTCATTTGTAAGTTGCTTCGGATAAAAGTTGCTGTTAAATTAATAAATGTAATGTACAAATGTCATTAAAAAAAATTTTAGGAACTAAAAAAAAAACAAGGGTCTATTGAAAAATGTATGGGAAAGAAAATCAAAAATCACTGGTTCTCAACTATTTTAACAGCAAGGCCCCCTTTGTTCAAGAATTTTCTAAGGCCCTCCAATCTAAACTGATATTTACCTTGGGTACTTCAGTTGTAATAAAAACAAGTGAACTCAAAAATAAGATGTCAGTTTAAATTCCGTATATGTTTATTTTAGGTGTTTTTAACACATTTTAATTGGGATCAAAAACTAAATTTAAATCTTTTTAATGTTTATCAGGCCCCTTCTGGAAGTTTGCAAAGGTTGAGAACCACTGATCTAAAGACATCATCTGTGTGCCATTTTCACTTTTCCAGTATAAGTATAACGGAGAAAGAAACTGTTGGTGAAATGTTGTACATGACATGTCCAAAGGTGTAAGAAAATCTTCGCATATGGACCTTTAAGTGTAACATACTGTATAACATACACAGCAAGTTTATCTGGAAGTATAAATGTATTGTCTGCTAGAGGGCAGGTTTTGCACACAGTTTGAAGGCTTCTGCTTGAGTGTTTGAGTCTATGTGTGTGCGTGTGCAAATGTATGACCCTGTGAAGCATTTGCTAGCTCCTCTGGGTCCATGGCGGAAGAAGCTCCCCATATGCTGTGGTAACTCTTTGGCTCATGCGGACCAGATTAACAGATTTTCAGTATTGAAGGCTGGTCAAGACCCAGAAAAACATTGAGCCTGTCATTCAAATTAAGCCCTGTTGATGTGTGTGTTTAGGGCCATTACCAGAATGGGGCTCAGCCTCAGAATCTCCCTTGCAAAACACATGCTTGCTGGTCTAATGCAAAAACCATGGTTTCGGACACCTGGCCATGTTCCACATGCAAGAATAATAATGAAGACTATATTCCTCGATGAAATATAGAGAAAGAAAATGACTAAGAGAGGAACATACTGGACCAGCTGAGAGAGGAGAAAGAGAAGAATAGGCTAGTGTCAATCTGAAAACTTGCACTGAGTTACAAGGAGCTCAACACCATCATGTCTAATTGAGAGAGAAAGAGGGCTTGAGCAAGAGAGTTGATGGCATCTTTAAGGTAAGATTATATTGCACTGTTGAGATTGGTTTGAGGACTGTCATTGATATACACACACAAATACTCAAGCTATCTATTGGCATCCTCTGTGCAGGGGTTAATTGATCCCACAGCACTGATACCACAAAGACTGGCAAGCATCAGACGTGCTTTGACAAGAAAGCAGAAGGGTTACGAGGCAAAAGATAGAACGTGAGGTGGAGAGTGAGAAAGCTAATGAAGAAATGCAGGGGGAAAGGAAGGAAAGACCCAGGAAGACAACTCAGACTGGACTATTTGCCCAAATTACCCAGACTCACTCAGACACAACACATCAACATGCAAGGAAAGGGAGATGTATGGGGTGATTTGTCGGAAGAGAGATGATGTCAGGAATAATATATTTATGAATATTTATAAAGGCATAGCCATATCAGTTCTGTATACTTGAACTGTAAAAATGCCAATGCAAAAGACTTAAAATCAAAATGTACAGTATACTGTAAAAAAAAATGGTTTATCAATAATAGTCTTATTTTTGTAAAAATAGTTCAAACATGTTAATTGGTTAACTGCAAGTTACCCTTTAATACACGGAGACTTAAGATGGTTTTATAATAAACGACATGTATTATCCTTGTAGTTATCAGTACATTGTAAGGTAAAAATATGGAGAGCAGTTTTGTCACCGTACATACTAGGCTATGTACTTATAGTAATTGCAATAACTGGGTATAACCCTGAACCATAATCCTAAACCTAACCCATGTAGTTACCTTATATTACCCAGTACTTTAAGGAAAGTAAACTGTAAATACACATACTTTAAAATAAAGTACAACCAAAACATGATTTTTGAAGGGATTTAAGTAGATTGGTATGTAAACATTATAACACTTAAGGTTAAAATATACAAGCACATATACACTACCAGTCAAAAGTTTTGGATCGGTAAGATTTTGAATGTTTTTAAAAGTCTCTTCTGCTCACCAAGGCTGCATTTATTTGATTAAAAAAAAAGTAATATTTTGAAATATTATTACAATTTAAAACAGCTGTTTTCTATGTAAATGTATAGTAAAGTGTAATTTATTCCTGTGATGACAAAGCTGAACTTTCAGCATCATTACTCCAGTCTTAAGTGTCACATGATCCTTCAGAAATCATTCTAATATGATGATTTGATGCTCAAAAAACATTTAAAAACATTAAATGTTTAAAACATTAAAAAATCTTACCGATCCAAATTTTTTGAACAGCAGTGTCACATTTTATTACAGTGAATTTCTAGCATAAATTTAACTGGATTTTTTTACAGTGTCTTTTTAGACATGCTTGTAAAATTTGTCAAATGTCAAAAGGAGAGATTTAAACTTAACAATATTGCAAGAGTAATTTGTGGCTTATATATACACACAAAGTTAATACTGATGTTAGTGATAGACAGTGATAATGTTTACTGGCGCATCTGCCCGTACTGTGACCAGGGAGAAGTGGAGACAGAGCAACACTTCCTCACCAGCTGCCCCAACTATGAGGACAATAGAGGGACTTTTTATACAAAATTTGAAATACTTTGCCCTAACTTCATAAAATGAAAAAACAAAACACAATTTCAACATCTATTAGGTGAAAAAAGAGATTGTATCATACTAGCAGCCAGATACATTGATGCTTGTCACAAAAAGAGAGAGTCGACGACTAATCAGTGATGCACTCACACACATGCTCGTACACACAGACACGAAAACACTTAAACACTGAATTCTTCACAAAATTTTGAAATGTTCATAAACGGTTCTATTTAAAAAAAAAAAATTACACTGTTAATTTGTACATTTAGATTTAAGTATGTTATAATAGTTTATTATTTTGATGTCTTTATAATTATTCTATGTATTCCAAGCTTTGGCAAAATTGTATGATGTACAGTCATGCCAATAAAGCAATTTTTTTAATTGAATTGAATTGATAATGGCACAGATATCAAATCATTTCAATATGTGAATATTTGATTTGTGTTAGGTCAGGTATAACAAAAAGCACTCCATTTAAATGGCACACTGTAAATTCATCCAGTTAGCACACAGAAGCGAGACAGAAGAGAAAAGTACAGAAAAGAGAGGTACTTTGTTAACATTCAGCAATCTTGACAGCAGTGCGAGATAATGAAGACACTCTACATTCACCTCCAGACATTGTCACTTCTTTGACTGTTCTGTAGAAGAATATTGTATGCGAGAGAATCAGCGGCCTACAAAGTGCATTTAGATTTTGTTTTGGTCTTCTCCATATATTAATCATTGAATACCTACAGAAGATCAAAGTATAGCTTGGAGGTTTTAAAGTTGCCATAGAGGCCGTCATCAAATGCTTTGCAAGGTTGCCGTCTTGCAACTTTTTCTGCAGCGTGTACGCTCAAAGATTTGTTCAGATGGCAAGTCCTCACTTAGTGACTGGTTTTTGCTTCTTAATATTAAAAATGAATAACATTTAGCTAATTCAAAAGAGAATTTTGTCTTAGAGATATAGTCTAATGTTCCAAATTGCAGTATTTAAAAGAGCTGGATTAAAAAAAAATCTATTTTCCAAAGCTAAAGAAGAGGAAAGATATAAATATCTTTAATACACCTAAAAAAATACCCCTTTTTTATTATAAATGTGGTTACCTGAAAGCTCATTACTTCCAATTAGCCACAGGCAAATATGAGGTCAGCAGATGCTCTTCTCACTCCTCATTAAAACCAGCTGTTTGGCCTCATTGTTTGTGCTAAGCTTTGGCGCACACCGCACAACATTCACAGACCTGCAAACATTCTCACACGCACAAATAAGCGCCCTTGAACATATGCTAGGAACAGAGATGCAAAAAAAAGCAGTAGCTCCAGAGCTGCAGGTCCAGCAAGCAGAAAGCCCCTGATTAACAAACCAACACTAATTAAATCACAGACTGCTAAATCATGCCCGATCAACTCCTCAAATATGAGCACATTCAACTAAACTCCTCATCTTCCCAGCAGTTTCTCCTAACTTAGCTGCCAGTCTTAAATCCCCAAAATGAGAAAGTGAATGAGTTGGGATTACATGGCTAATGCAAGCAGATGAAGGAAAGTAGAGCACAATCTCCAACTCAAAAGGATTAAATCACCCCGGATTCGTGCCTAAAGTCAATTTGATGCATGGGGATCACCTGGAGATGCAAAGGATGCAATTAAAGGTGAATAGAGAAGTATGATGATATTTTGGTAAAAGGACCCATGTAAGTATCTTACCAAATTCCCTCCTTCTCTCCCTCCTCACACACACAAATACCTAAATTGCTGGGCATTGCCTGAATGGCCTGTATAAATGGAGACGAATTTTTAAAAGCCAAAGGAGTGATGCAGAAGAAAATCTTGATTGGATGAACAAAGGAATATGCACAAGCACTTAAAATGTAAAACTTGAACTTAATTGAAAAATTGCTGCCAGCCTGCAATGATTGGTTAATTGCACTTATTTTGACAACTTTGAATTGAATTACTGATTAAGAAAATCCGATTGAAACTAAAATAATGACCAAAATTATAGTTACAAGTAAAATGGATGCAAAGATGTTGTTGATGATTAAAAAAACGCACATTTGCATAATTCACAGTAAATCCCACTAATGTGAGAATTCAGTTTACAAATGATATAATAATTTGATGTAATTTGCTGCATTTATCACCTAGGTGTGTATGAATACATGTCTGCGTCACAACAATGCAAGTGGACGCTTTCATTCGAGCAGCCACCGCGGTTTCATCTGCGCCTTGGCTCAGTGATAATTAAACTTTGATTCCTGTGAACTTTGGGCATCTGTAATGAGGGAAGCTTAATATGACATGCTCAATCTGAAGGGAGGAGAGGAGGATCTGGGTACATGGAGGCGCGTCATTTTGGGTGTCCAGGTGAAATCTGCCAGCACGCGCTGGGGACACTGTCACGTACTGTACAGGTGGCGGGAAAGGGACCAGGGCACATAGTCGTGTTGTACAGATATTTGGATTAGTCACGGCGCACTCACCTCGCTTATCTTTTACTTTGACAGTTATCTCCACTAGCGGCTGCGTCTCACGGTCGAGCCGCCTCGATATAACCAAATCTCCGCTGTCCCGACTCACGGTGACGGGAGAGTTATCCGCGTCCGGGTGAATCAGCTCAAAGCTGGCTAGTTGAAACCTCACCGGGTGCAGATTCATTATGACGGAGCCAATACTCGCGTCTTCAGACACGGTGATAAGCACCGGCTCCGGCACGGAGCGGGACTTTCTCGAGAGTCCGTTATCGAGCTGAGGAAGTGCTGGCCATTGGCGCGGACTGATCTCTATATCCATATTCCGACTGGTCCGAGCGGGCCAACCGTGGTCTCGTGCAAACACGCTGAACTTTATGGGCTGCGCGAGACCGAGAATCGAGTCCACGAGGAGGATGTCGCCGGTTTTGGGCACTACATAGAAACTGCCGTTTCTCGGGAGCGCGTAGTATATGAGCTCGGCGTTTTTGCCACTGTCAATGTCCTCCGCTTTCACCGTGTACACCACCGACCTCAGGGCCGTGGCGTCGTCCAAAGTTATTTTCACGTCTGCATGTTGGAAAGTGGGCTCGTGGTCGTTCGTGTCAAGCACGTCCACTTTAATAGAAGCAACTTCGGCCACGACGCGTTCAGCTGAAGCGCAGCTCTGACAGCACAGCGCGACGCTGAGGAAATATTCAGCGCGCTCTTCTCGATCGAGAACGTTAGAGGTTTTCAATAATATGTGTCCTCGCTTGTGGTGGGCAAATACGTGGAAATCTTCACTCCTGTCCCCCAGGAGTTTTAGGTGCATCCCGGACTTGGAGCACCATCTCTGCGGGTCGATGCGCTTCACCGGGATACTCAGTCCGTTCACTTTTGAGCCAGGTGGAGAGTTTTCAAACACATGCCCGTGAAAAAAAGGTATTCGTTCGTCGGTCTTATTTCCCAACACAAAAGTCACACAATATGGCAACAAAATAGTCCAAAACATGATTGTAAGTTTACAGCACTCTTCCTGATCTCAAGCGACAGTGTTCAGATAGCAGAACATAGTGCATGAATTCCCTCCTCATTCGTTGGACACTGACTGATCCTCCAGAGTCTGAGCAGCAGAACTTTACCAGCCGTCGCCTCGCGCTTAAGCAACGATCTGCTCGGGCGCGCGCTTGAGCTCGTGGAGTTTCAGAGAGCAGCACTACTGTGATGGACAGCGCCACGCGCGAGGGGGCGGGGCTTTGGACTAGACAGGGATTCCTCTAGGAACTCTTCCCTATAGGATTCGGTATTTATTTGATATAAGCAACTTGTGGGGGTGGGGCAACAACAAACAAACACTAAATGTTAGGCTATAGAATGACCATACCATTATACCAGACGATGCTCATTGCTCATGCATAGGAAAGTTAAATATTCTGCTAAATTCTTCTTTGGCTTTCATAAGGTAAATCTTCACCACACTAATTTAGGACACACAAACCAAATTTATGCTCCTCAGTTGCTGGCATGTATGATGTATGTTATGCTCAATACAAACCACTGTTGAGAATACAAGTTAACCACACTAATGGGTTTTTATAATCCATATTTGTATGTGCTGAGCTGTAAAATTGTTAATTATTGTTAAATAATGGTAACTGTCTTCATTTCAGACCAACAAAGTCATGTAAAATGAACTTCTCTAAAATCCACCAACATTTAACACCAACAGAAACTAAAGAAAAAAAATTGCAAGCAATAAAAGGTAACATTTTAACATTTTCAAAAAAGTAATTAACTTCAATTTAATTCTGCACACCTTCCTAATTTTTCTGTTTCTGTGATTTAAAAAAAACAATATTATTATGAATACTTATCCTTGCAAAAGTTTGTGTGGCAGATTTACAAATCTTTCCATAACCTTTATTTATATGTTATGTTCTCTCAGATTGACTGCCAAAGTATTTGCACCTTACAAACAAGGTGCAAAAAGCCATTGTTTAACAAAATTATCTGAAAAGATTTGTTTGTTGGCATATTGTATTGCATGTCACAAATACGACTAGCTTTGTACATTTAAAATGTGTCTTGCCACGGGAGGATGAGCTCCACCAGCTCTTCACCCTTTTCAACTAAACAACTAAAGGGTTTTATTTAAACAATATTTGTATTGTGCTTTTTGAAACTGACTTGAATTGACTCAATATTTACTCCACTGTTCTGTACTATTTGAACATGATATTAAATAGTTGAAAAAATATTTTCCTGTTCTGAATTCTTTATGCATTTGATTTTAATAAGGCCACACAAACTGTCAGTTTTAAGAGATATTTTACTTGACAGTATTTCTGGCTTTGGTACCATTACTATTACTCTAAAATGTAAAAAATAGTAAGTTAAAACTTACAAGCAGATGAAGGAAAGATCAATGATCAATTTGTCAGCTGATCCATTAGGTATCATGATCTAACAATGTGTGTTAGCCTTTTACATCATTCAGTAGTCACGTTTATGGTTATTTGATCATCATATATTTACTAATATATTGTTGGAATATGACACAATTGATCAACTTGGTAACAATATAGAACCTTGAAGTACCAATAGTAATGATAAAGTGTCTAAATATTACACTGCTAACGTAAATTACTGTCTGAGTTGTCTGAGATTGACATTAAGATATGTATAATATATCACTTTATTTTTTGGAAGAGGTAATTCATTCTAAAGAAACAAATGTATACAGTGAAACACAGCTCTGGTCTGAAACAACATGCCGCACCGGCCCCTCCAGAAATTACAACAAGAAGTTGCGAAGGAGCTGTTAATTGCCTTGCGCAGCGTCCTTTTTAATACGCATTGATATTGTTTCTCCCTCTCTGCCGTGTTAGGCTAGCTAGAGGCAATCTGTGGTGGTCTGCTTTTAAATTTCAATTAGAGATTTATCTCCTCCATTGCTCTGTAATAATATTAACCTGGCCCAACACTAAAGAAGGTGGATGTTATGAGCCGACAAGCCCACAACGTGCCCCTCATCAACGACAGAACACATGCCCATCGTGGCAGCCCTAGATAAGGAAATAAAAACAGCCAGTGGAATCAATACAAAAATATGTGATTCAAAGTTGGAAACATGCCATTTAGACTTCAGAGCAAACACAATTTACCAATTGACAGATCTGTAAATTGTATTAGTGTAAAAATGGCACGTCAGCACTCAGCAGTGTAGTGTTGAATCGCTTGGCATGCATATCTGCATTTTAATAAACGGTTGACGCTCCGAGAAGCGACCGGGGTGAAAACCGTGGGTCGAATATATAGAAGGAACATTAATAACTTAATTTATTTTAATGGGCTATTTAGCTAGTTGCATCCCGCTTCATTAAGAGATTTCACTCTTAACTGAAGTTTGACATGATTGAGGAAGTTGCTTCACAATAGATTTGTAACTTAACCATGCTGTTTTGAATCTGAATACATCTATACACAACACTGATGTTGATAAATCACTGTGTGATGTGAAAGAACTTTAATGACAGGAAAGCAATATGGTCTGTAATGCAGAGATGTCACCCAAGGAGAGAGTGAGCGCCTGAAATTGAGAGCAGTGAGAGATGTGTCTTTCCAAAGCTGTACAAAAGAGAGAGACGGACTCGCAGAAAGAGATACTGAGGGGAAAAAAAATGCTGAAATTCCTTCACAAGTTATCTTTCTACCTCTCCATCAATGTCACTCACTCACATACAGTCACTCTCTCACAGCACACACACACAGACTCACTGAAAATACACCTAAATGTGCTAAAAGAAAAGGAAATAGACTTAACTTGCTATAATTGGTTTTGCATTTTTGTTTTGTAGGCTTTTTTCCAGTAATTATCTGCACAGGCTGACTTTTGGGAAACCTTGCCAAAGTCCAGTGAATGGGGCAGTTAGCACATCTTTTACAATGCAGAGATAAGCAACTATATTGTATATTTTAATGGTCATGGTCAAGCCTGACAGGTCCACATACTCTGAAGTCTGAAGCTGGTTCATTGAACTCCATTATAAGTGGATCAGTGGAAAGTCTCAGTCTTGGTTTCAGCAAGGGCAAATGTGAACACTTTTGTTTTCTGTGAGTGGATGTGTATATGGGCCATTCTACAGAATTGCTTCAAAGTCAGAGTTGGAAACATCTTGAATTTTTTTTTTTTTTTTTTTTTTTACAAATGTTGTATGTATGCAAATTATATAATATCCAAGGTACACATTTCTATTAATTGTGTAGTTAATTATCATATTGTATTTTCAGAAAGTTTTGGAATATTTTTTCCTCTCCCCAAATTTTTCACAACCGAAACACAATAAATAATTTAATAAGAAAGCTTATATTGACCTATTAATAGTTTACATCTACCTTATAAATATATTTTTTGCTATTTTTAGAAAAGTTTTCACAGGTAAATCAATAACAATTAAACAATATTTCAAGTGTCATTTATAAGATTTGTTGTATTTTGAATCCAATCTTTCTTTGTAAAAGGCATTAAGTTAATCATACTGATGTCAAAGTTAAGGATGCATTAGTTTGAATATACATTGAACCAAACACTATAATAACATCTTAGTTGACAATTCAATATACTTTATTTTAGACAAAACATCCATGTTTTGATCGTGATGGCACATTTTCTGTAGTGACAGTAATGCTTTGGTAGCGACCAAATCACATTACAGAATTTTAACTCACAGACTAAAACACTACTAAAACATACTAAGATACTAATGATTTGCATAACTGTACTAAAGTTTTGTTTATTTCACCCACATAAATGATAATGTTTTCCCTTTTGTCACTACCAAAACAATGATGACATGTTTCGATCATGACTGTTTCGGTAGTGACAATTTTAGATACTTTTGAGCTTAGTTCAAAAATGCTAATCAGCACATAGTTACTAGCACAGTTCTGAACAATTGTACAAACACACAAACTAAATTTTATCGAATAACACTCAAAAAACCATGATGTCACAACCGAAACTTCACCACGTTTCGGTAGTGACAATTTTAAGATACTTTTGAACCTAGTTCAAAGATGATAGCCAGCACATGGTAGCCTAACTTCGTCATACTCATATTCTAGTCAGAATGTGAGTCTGATACGGCTCCATAGGGCTTTGATTATGAGGCGTGTCTTAACCGAACCAGGAAGAAAAAAAACTCTGCACTCAATTGGATAGACCTACAACCAATCAGAGCAACGCAGTAAGTGACGAATGTTGAGCTACGCATAGTTGTCAACAGAACTCAACTGCACGCACGCTGGAAGAAGTAGTAAAATAATGAGTGTTGCTTCTTTTACTTGGTCCTACATGAGTGCGACAAAAGGAGAAACCACAACGACCACAGGGCTTTCATTGCGTCCCATCTTCTTAGCGACCATCGGAGCCAACTGATAAATTGAACTTTTGCCGAATCCCGTAGGAAGGACGGCAAACACATCTTTCCGATCGACAAATGCCTTGATTGCAGTTCTCTGTTCGTCTTTTAAAATGCATAGCTGTCGTTTTATTTTACAACAGACGCGATAGCGGAATCTATACATCTCAGTTCTCCAGCGGCAGTCATCTCTGAGGGAAACCAGTTCAACCCAAGCGCTCTTTGATAACGTGATGATTACGTAACTGCAGATCATCTGTCCATCATCGTATAAAGCCCGCCCTGGCAATTTGATTGGCCTGACGATTTCTGAACCGATCATAATTACTCCTCAATGGATCGAGTCCAGACCAAACTTCCCAACCAAAAAATGTTGTGGGCGGGGTTCAGACTGGCATCCAGGCTAAGCACATGGTTACCTAGCACAGTTCTGAACAGTTGTACACACATAAAACCTCAATTTTATGGAATAACACCCCAAAAAGTTTGCTTAATTGCAGAAAAAAGGTGTTTGGTAGTGACATTCCTTAAAGTTACAAGTTAAAGTTAACAAATTGAAAAAGAAAAACCCATTTCAATATCATTTTCACAAGTTGAAATTTCAGGGTTAGGGTTCGGGACAGCCACCTCCCAATTTAAAGTTCCCAAATAAATGATGATTTTATATATATTGTGCTTACTGATATTTTAAATATTATTGTGGGGATTCAATAGATAATAGAAAGATCTTTGTAAACATCTAAAATTTGAATACTTAAATGCTTTTTAAATGTGTTTTTTTTTTTTTTTTTGGTTGTGGGACAGCAGTTTGTACCAATTCTGTAGAATGGCCCATATATTACTTTCTCATATTTTAATAAAAACATTTTTTAAAGTTTGTCCTCTGAAAGACAAAAGGTGCATTGAAAATCAGCAGCGAAACATGTTTTGAAATTGTTTTTAATAGTCAAAGGAGTGAGTGGAGCACAAGACCCATGAACATATGGGACATAATTTGTGGGCATCATTATGAAATTTCAATATGGCACGCTAATCAAAATGAGTGGAGAACGAGCCAAATTATACATTCTTGGCTCCGAAAATCTACCTTTTTTTCTTTCCTTTTTTAGACAAAGCATCAAATAATTGTTCTGATTTGAAACAACACTTTCATGGCACATTACCCTTGACTATCCCTGACATTCAATAACATTTGTTCTGTTATTGAGGAAAGCTCGTAAAAAATGTGTCAAAATGCGTGATAGAGTTTTACGTCTTTGCCCTTGGCTTCAATGGTTTTACAATAACAATTTGGCTTTGAGGCATAAAACCTAATGATCGGGTCTGTCATATTTGCATATGCAGAGAGGTGGGGGTTATTGCTTTCTATGAGATGGCGGTTACAGTGCATAATTAGAGAGTCTAGCAGTTAGGTTCCTCATCAGCGGCAGGGCCTCGGCAGCGGAGCAGAGTATTTCCTGTTAATGAGGCTTGTCACCGCTCGCTTTTACCCTCATCTCCTCTTCGCAGCTCACCCAAGACACTCCAGTATGTTGGCTTGGGTGTAATCAGCACACAATCATGCTCATTACATCCCTTACCAAAATAAACCTCCTCTAAATGTCCTCATCACATAACATTCCTCTCTGGTTGGGGAGGGGGAACTGTAGAAGCAGCAATAAAGTCTATAACATCTGTAAGGTCATGTTATGAAACAGAACCAGATGTATATCTCTGTCTTTACCTACTTATTTTAAGCAAAGTCCCTTTCAAGGAAAGTCTGTTCACTAAGCAACCATATTTGCAATGCCTCTGTGCAGCTTTTACAAGCCAAGTGCTATAAACTTGAATGGGGAAATCCTGAACTCTCAAAAACTGCTTGCCACACTACCACTTAAATAACATATTTAAAATCAGCAACAAAATCTGATATGAACTGTACCATTAATGTTTCATAAAGGTTTATATTTCAGATTGGTTCAAGGCAACGCACATGTGGAGCCCTAAGCTTAGGACACTGACTATTCCTATAGGAATTGAGCTTCTAAAGGCAGCTGCGTGTTGAACTTTCTCCCAATCATAGTAATATGAGTGCACTGTCTTGGTGTAAGTAAAGTCTTTAAGGACCGTAAATTATAAATCCCAATACATTCCCAGTGTAAATTTGTACAGAGATTTTAAATCAGAGTCACTGCTCAGGTTGTGTGCCCTCCAGGGAGTGATATTTCGAGCCAGACCATCATTCGCTTGGCAGGATCTTCTGGTCAGCTGGTCCCGCATGCATTTTACTACAGAGGGAGTTCTCACTGATGCAGAAAGACCCTACCTGTGTCCTCGGTTCCGTAGGTCATCTGGCTAACAGAAGCACAGGTGCCATTCAATGGGTGGCTGGATCACCTCCATTGGTGGTGAAGACTAAACCTGCAGCAAAACAAGAAAAAGATTATTAAAGAGGAGCAGGCAGAGGTAGGATCAGACAGAGGTAAGATTTATGTGAGGAAAGTGCCCTTGTTTTGGTTTCTTCATTTCTTGGCCAATAAGCAAAGGGTCTATATCCTACCCGCTCACTCCCCCATTCCTTCCTCCTGAACTGAAGAGAACTGGTGTTGAAATGGAAAGTGACAGAGGGTTCCTTATATAGCCCCCTGCTGCCTGGACATAAAACGGCGCAGCTTAAAGGGATAGTTTGGCCAAAAATGATATTTAACACATCCATTACTCACCCTCAAGCCGTTCGAGATGCATATGTCAATCTTGTTTCAGACGAACACATTTTCAGTTGAGTAATGCATGTGTTAAATATCATTTTTGGCCGAACTATCCCTTTAAGTCTGCTTAGACTTACAAGTTCAAGTTCAATAGCAGAGATGCAAGGCTGAGTTGTTAGGATGTCTGGATGGAGGTATCTCCAGCTTTTGAAGGTACTAAATTATCATAAGGGGTTAATGCTAATCTGATTCTGCTTTCTCCGCTACACCCCACAGGATGGGTCATTTAGACCCCATTTACACCTGGTATTAAAATGAGATCTGTATCAAGATAAGTTATCCACATAATAAGTGTTCTGATCTTACCTTTGCGTTTACACCTTGTATTTTTAATGCGTTCTCGTTATCCACATTGAGTTCGAAACTCTGTCCTCCAGAAAAAAAAAAGACGTTTGGCAGGTACGAATGCCATCACGTCGTACGGATTGCGTTTACACCTAGTAAAGATCCGAACACAATGCGAGCCAGACTACCTCCAGATGTGGTCAGGCAGATCCGATCACAATCCAATCACAACGTATTGACACCTTGCATTAACATGCGTTTTTTATTATCCGGATAACTTATCTGGATACAGATCGCATTTTAATACCAGGTGTAAATGGGGTCTTAGACACTGTTACGTTCCACCCAGTCTTCCACCCAGAACGTAACAGACACACATACACAAACACACTAACATACATTATACCAGTGGTTCTCAACTCCAGTCCTCGGGACCCAATGCTCTGCATATTGGGTATGTCTCACTTATTTAACACACCTGATTCAGATCCTCAGCTCGTTAGGATAGACTCTATGAACTGAACTGAGTGTGTCAGATAAGAGACATACAAAATGTGCAGAGCAGCGGGTCCTGAGGACTGGAGTTGAGAACCACTGCATTATACAACATTACTCAAAAATATTAAGCAGTTTCTGTTTTCAACAACATTAAGAATAAAAGTTAATGGCTGCTAAAAATTCAGCTTTGTCATCACAGGAATGAATTACATTTTAAAATGTATTCAAATAGATAAAAGTTATTTTAAATTGTAACAATATATCACAATATTGCTGTTTTTACTGTATATGTCATCATATATATGTGTGTGTGTGTGTGTGTGTGTGTGTGTGTGTGTGTGTGTGTGTGTGTGTGTGTGTGTGTGTGTGTGTGTGTGTGTGTGTGTGTGTGTGTGTGTGTGTGTGTGTGTGTGTGTGTGTGTGTGTGTGTGTGTGTGTGTATTAAAAGTTTGATTTCAGTTGGACTACAGCAATAATTTTTCTTTTTAAAATTGACAATGTAAATTAAAAACTAAAATCGCCTGCAGCTTTGTGCTCTAACTTAGAAAGACAATGATGGTGTGAAATGCGTATTAATTCTTTAAATATTCAGTTAATTTGTCATGTTTACTTGGATAGACAGATGAAGACTGTAGCTCGACTACGCAAAAAACTTGCTCTAGCCTGCTGATAACCGCTGATAACTTTGCATGTAAATATAGAGACCAGAACACCCTAGAAAAATCGCAACATGCTGGCAGCCATCAACAACCATCAACTATCATCATCGAGGCTTGTTCTAAAAGATCAAAAACAGCTAGGCCTAATCTTTTTAAGGTCACCTTCTCTAAAGGTCTCATATTCCCTACTCATGTCTGTGCAGATCCATGGTATATAATATGTCTTCTTCAGCCTGCCACCTCTGTCCAAGTCATTAAAAATCCAGTGTACCGAGATGGACATTTTAAAATGCCACCACACATATAAATAAGCATTTTAGCATTGTTGCCAGTCACATTGTTGCCATTCTGCCTAGACCAATTTATCACACAGCCATCCATTCTAAAACTCAGACAAGCAAAGGATGAACCAAAAACTATTTTATACTAGTACAGAACACCAAATAAATAGTTTTACTTGTTCATCCATCATATAAAGAAAAAATGCGGACTGCACTGGCCCTGTTTGCAGACAGTTGGTAATGTGTCATTGTGCCTGTTTTTTTTTCTTTACAGGCAAGTGTTACATATGCAGTGTTACTGTGACTTATCAATTAGGCAAAACTGGTGAGGCTAATTGCTACGGTGAGCGTGAAGTGAGATTTCAGGTGCATGACCACAAATACGCACACACCTGAGTGAGTCAATGGAGAATTTGACTGCATCATGTCCATCCTTCCTTTTCCCAGTTTGCTTTATACGAGCAAGAGTCTTGAAGCTAATCCTCCTCTCTTAATTATTCCACCCCTGAGGATGGCTGGAAAAGGGCCTGCACCACACCCCCAACCTCCAGATACAGGATTTTAGCTTCTATGCCACTCCACACTCTTCGCCCCTCTCCCTCCCTCAGTCCTGACAAGCTGGCATTATAAACAGGATAATCTTCTAATCTTTTTGTTGAAGCATAGGATGGAGGGATGGAGGGGGGAGAAAAAGTCAATTCATTTCTGTAGCTCATGTAATGTATTCTTGTTTGTCTGAGGGGCATAAACAGCAGATGCTCAGAAGAGAATGTTTATTAGATGAGTTACCAGAAGGAAAAAGACTACAGAACAAGTGTAGTTTTCCTAGTAATATGTGGTATTGCATGATCCTTCAGGCTTGTGTTAAGGTGATGATACACAGGGCAACTTTTTGAGCAATGTTGCTGGGCAATGTTGTCGTCAACGGGCAACCAGATGAGACCCAGGGCCCAAGACCGATCTAAATTATCCAGATAGAAATGTATTGGTCACTTTCAATGGGAAAGTGCCCAAGCAACAATCGCTCGGCAAGATTGCCCAGCAACATTGCTCAAAAAGTTGCCCTGTGTATCATCACCTTTAGACTAGGCAAGACTAGACTAGATTTTTCATATACTGTAATATAAAGTGATCAACAGTAGAGATTAATTATTATAGGCAGTTTTAAGCAAAAAATATAATAATAATTATTATTATTATTATAATAATAATAATAGTAGGGCTGTCAAATGATTAATCACGATTAAATCACATCCAAAATAAAAGTTTTTTTTACATAATATATGTGGGTGCACTGTGTATAATTATTTTGTATATATATACACTCACCGGCCACTTTATTAGGTACACCTGTCCAACTGCTCGTTAACACTTAATTTCTAAGCAGCCAATCACATGGCGGCAACTCAGTGCATTTAGGCATGTAGACATGGTCAAGACAATCTCCTGCAGTTCAAACCGAGCATCAGTATGGGGAAGAAAGTTGATTTGAGTGACTTTGAACGTGGCATGATTGTTGGTGCCAGAAGGGATGGTCTGAGTATTTCAGAAACTGCTAATCTACTGGGATTTTCACGCACAACCATCTCTAGGGTTTACAAAGAATGGTCCGAAAAAGAAAAAACATCCAGTGAGCGGCAGTTCTGTGGGCGGAAATGCCTTGTTGATGCCAGAGGTCAGAGGAGAATGGCCAGACTGGTTCGAGCTGATAGAAGGGCAACAGTGACTGAAATAACCACTCGTTACAACCGAGGTATGCAGCAAAGCATTTGTGAAGCCACAACACGCACAACCTTGAGGCGGATGGGCTACAACAGCAGAAGACTCCACCGGGTACCACTCATCTCCACTACAAATAGGAAAAAGAGGCTACAATTTGCAAGAGCTCACCAAAATTGAACAGTTGAAGACTGGAAAAATGTTGCCTGGTCTGATGAGTCTCGATTTCTGTTGAGACATTCAGATGTTAGAGTCAGAATTTGGCGTAAACAGAATGAGAACATGGAACCATCATGCCTTGTTACCACTGTGCAGGCTGGTGGTGGTGGTGTAATGGTGTGGGGGATGTTTTCCTGGCACACTTTAGGCCCCTTAGTGCCAATTGGGCATCGTTTAAATGCCACGGCCTACCTGAGCATTGTTTCTGACCATGTCCATCCCTTTATGGCCACCATGTACCCATCCTCTGATGGCTACTTCCACCATGTCACAAAGCTCTAATCATTTCAAATTGGTTTCTTGAACATGACAATGAGTTCACTGTACTAAAATGGCCTCCACAGTCACCAGATCTCAACCCAATAGAGCATCTTTGGGATGTGGTGGAACGGGAGATTCGCATCATGGATGTGCAGCCGACAAATCTGCGGCAACTGTGTGATGCCATCATGTCAATATGGACCAAACTCCCTGAGGAATGCTTCCAGCACCTTGTTGAATCTATGCCACGAAGAATTGAGGCAGTTCTGAAGGCAAAAGGGGGTCCAACCCGTTACTAGCATGGGGTACCTAATAAAGTGGCCGGTGAGTGTATATATATATATATATATATATAAATGCACACACATGCATGTATATTTAAGAAAAAAATATTATTTATATATAAAATATTTATATTTATATATAATATAAATTATATATAAATCTATAAACAGTATATATACTAGGGCTGTCAGTTAAACGCGTTATTAACGGCGTTAACGCAAACCCATTTTAACGGCGTTCATTTTTTTATCGCGCCATTAACGGTCTTTTTGGCCTAGCAAACTTTGTAGTTTTTTTCACATGCTTTTGCAACAGGACGCGGCATGCGCGGCACTGCACTATGAAACCCATTCATTTCAATGGCTTGCGCCACGTGAGGACGTTTTGTTGCTTCGTCGACCAAAGCGCAAGCGGATCTAGCTAGACCGGAAACAAAACAACAGGCACGCCGCACACACTCGTTTGGGCTTTGCGAGCCGGCCAAATAGTAGGTTAACGTTACGTTTTGAGTGGATGACGAGCACGAGACGCCGAAATGGATGCCAATAAGATTCTGAATGGAAAGTTTACTTTTAAAAAGTTGCCAAATGGTTCCATTGACGAGACCAAAGTGATCTGTGTGTTTTGTCGTTGTGAATGAGCTATCATCACGTCCAGTCTGAAACACCACTTGATGGCCAAGCACACACACACACAAACACACAGCTGATGCGGATTCTCCGCCCCCTCGTCAATATCAGGACCTCGTCAGTATTTCTTTCACCCTTTTATTGATGGACAGTGTTAAATTGTGTGAGAGATTATTTGCTCCAAGTGAGAATGTTAGTTGAAATTGAACACAGTATATGCCAATGTTGTTTCAATAAAAAACATTTGCACAAAGCAAGCCGATCCACTTTTCCATGTTGATAAGAGCATTAAAATTAGGGATGGCCCGATACCATTTTTTTTTCAAACCGATACGAGTACGAGTATTTACATTTGTGTACTTGCCGATACCGAGTACCGATACCGATATTTCTACCGCAAAAGTAAATAGGCTCCCAGAAAAGACGACTATTTTAGAACACAGGTTGGATGACTGTTTTTATTTTCTTCTCTGCTTGTTTTAACAAGTCTAAAAATAAATAAAAAATAGTAAAATAATAAATGTATTAACACACAAACCACTGTTAATTTAACATAAAAGCAAGCAGGCTACTGCGTGCATGGTCTGGCATGACTGAATGCGCGCAAAGTGCGCTCCCTTAATAAATCCTAAAAGCTGACAGTTCATCGCGATCTCACACATCTCTGTTATTATCAATGAAGCTGACTGCACAATCAATCTTTCATAATATCCACACTTTGTTTGTTATAATTAGAGGATTTGCCAGCATACAGAATTCAGCACTGAACAAAAAAGTCCGTTTTGAGCGGTGAGGGGAGTCTATCTTAAATGCTTCTGATTGGCCATTGCGTTCCAGAAATCAACACATATGTCTGTGATTGGCTACATCGCTCAACGCTGTAACCATGTTATGAATAGAAACTCTGTCCTGTAAATCGTTTCTATTTTGTTGTAGTTGTTCTTGTTGCTTTTCTGCAAGAGATGAATAAAAATCTTTTAGTTTTTATGTTTTATTCATAGATATTTCTAGTTTGCGGGAGTCCCGCGAATCGTTTTATTCTCCCGTAACCCGCACACACAGAGTGAGTGCATAGCCTACCGCCCGCGCGCGCGCTCGGCCATCAGATCTATGATGCGTCTTCAGATGTTTAATTAGATTGCTGGTGTTAAACGATGTACTTTCTTTCCCTCCTCTCGACACCTTAGCTGAACATAACTCACAGTCTGCCTTGCTGTTGTCATCATCCCTTATCTTGAAATGAGCCCAAACCGCCGACATTATACTTTTCCTATGCCTCAGTTCACCTCGACAAAGCACTCGCGGCGGCCAGTTTCGTTTTGCAAAATGTACGTGGTATCGGTGCGTGGTATCGGCGAATTTTTATGAGTAGGAGTACGAGTATATTAGGACAGTATCGGCCCGGATCCCCGATGCCAGTATCGGTATCGGGCCATCCCTAATTAAAATGAGAAAAAATAATGGGACAAAAAGAAATCAAGAGACATTTAGAATACATAAAAATGTGCGATTAATCACGAGTTAACTATGACATTAATTCGATTAATCACGATTAAAAATTTTAATCGTTTGACAGCACTAGTATTACATGAAAATATTTCTTAAATATATACAAGCATGTGTGTGTATTTATATATATATAAAATAATTATACACAGTGCACCCACATATATTATGTAAAAAAAAATATATTTTGGATGTGATTAATCACGATTAATCATTTGACAGCCCTAAATAATAGTAATTGTGAGTACACCCCTCACATTTCAGCAAACATTTTAGTATATCTTCTCAAGGGACAATACTATAGAAATGAAACTTGGATATATTTTAGAGTAGTCAATGTGCTGCTTGTATAGCAGTATATATTTACTGTCCTCTGAAAATAACTCAACATACAGCAGGGAACTACACTGCGACCAAAATGGTCGCATATGCGACCTTTTGAAATGCCATTGCAACCCTAATTTTTAATGGGTCGCAAATGTATCACTGACTATTTTTGTACCTACCTTATGTTTTAGGCAATATGCTATGATTTACTATGAGCATTTATTAAAACAGAAATGTGTAGCCTATTTCATGTATATGTTTTTATAACGTGCTCTGAGCATTCAACACATCAAGTTGGCTTCAGCCCCGCGAGAGAGAGACGCGGGCACGATCGAACTCTGTGTGTGTGAGAGAGAGAGGCGCAGGTGCAATCGAACTCTGTGTATGTGAGAGAGAGAGGCGCAGGCGCAATCGAACTGTGTGTGTGTGTGAGAGAGAGACGCGGGCACGATCGAACTCTGTGTGTGTGAGAGAGAGAGGCGCAGGTGCAATCGAACTCTGTGTGTGTGTGTGTGTGTGTGTGTGTGTGTGTGTGTGTGTGTGTGTGTGTGTGTGTGTGTGTGTGTGTGTGTGTGTGTGTGTGTGTGTGTGTGTGTGTGTGTGTGTGAGAGAGAGAGACGCGGGCGCGATCGAACTGTGTGTGTGAGAGAGAGACGCGGGCGCGATCGAACTCTGTGTGTGTGTGAGAGAGAGACGCGGGCGCGATCGAACTCTGTGTGTGTGTGTGTGTGTGTGAGTGTGAGAGAGAGAGGCGCGGGCGCGATCAAACTGTGTGTGAGAGAGAGAGAGGCACGGGCGCGATCGAACTATGTATGTGTGTGTGTGTGTGTGTGTGTGTGTGTGAGAGAGAGAGAGACGCGGGCGCGATCGAACAGTGGGAACATAAAAACATACTCCGTCATTTTGTTCATACAGGACATGATTCAAACTGCAAAGTGTTTACTTATATTTGTGTACACTCGCAATAAAACACAACATTGTGCTTTTGTCACACTCTAAACTCTTGTCAAACTGTAACCTACAACTGTAACCCAACCACCCACACACACACCGTTTTAAAAGCAAAACATATTTATCCAACCCCATTTAAAAACAGTCTGTGTTCCATCTTTTGGAGATTCATCATATCGCATTGGTTTTCATTTCTTGTCCTCGGAGTCGGAGCACTAATCTGTTTATTTTTAAGTTACACATTCTACATTGATTAAAGAAGAAAATCAAATGTGTTTTTAATGGTAATTATTTCATACGGAAATCATTTATTTATAATTCAGATGAGAATAAAGTTAGGGTTAATTAAAACTAAGGAAAACAATATATATTGATCTGAAATATAGCAAATTAATTTTAAATTCATTCCGGTACAATTACCAAACATCAAGGTCGTTTTGTCTTTTTATTAATTTAATTAATAAACTAATTATATAAAACCATTGTCAGTGCACTACAAATAAACTGGTTCTATGCCTTTATTAATAAAACTTATACAACTTAAAAATACAAGGCTTAAGACATTTATAAAAATGCCTTCTGCATTTTTGTTTTGCTTTTCACTTCATTGTACCGAAATCGTACCGAACCGTGATGTCTGAACCAAGGTATGAACCCAACCGTGACTTCTGTGTACCGTTCCACCCCTAATCCAGTACATCATTATTGTTCATTATTATCCAGAGAGCGACCAAATCATGTTTTGCGCCAGTAACTGAAAAAGTTAGTAGCGCAAGTGCCACCAGTGGAAAAGGTTAGTGTAGTTCCCTGTACAGCCATTATTGACAAAATAGCTGGCAACAAAAGTGAGTACACCCTAATGGTGTTTTTTTTTTTTACCACCCTAATGGTTAATTACCGGTATTTGCGCGAGTAGATTACATACAAAGTCAATGCAAAGACGCGAATAGACGCATCATTCGTGCCGGGCGCTGTGAATGACGCGAATTGGGCGATGCGTTTGCCGCGAATGTCTTCCGCGCAAGTTGAAAAATTTGAACTTTAGCGAATGTTCAAGCGTCTAACTAGACGCGATAGACGCGTATTCGACGCTATATTTGCGTTCAGTTTGAACACATCATAAGTGATCATAGCTGTAAGTCGTTTAACCATGCAAAGCCACATGTCCTATTCATCATGTTCATGGTTTTGTCTGCTTGACAGGACCATACAAATTTGTGTATCTTGTATTAGAGCAGTTGCAATTTGAGCAGTACAATTCTCTCAAACTGACCACTGGATGTTCAACATGGCACCTCATGGCAAAGAACTCTAAGGATTTGAGAATTAGAATTGTTGCTCTCCACAAAGTTGACCTAGGCTAGAAGAAGATTGGTAACAACACCCTGAAACTGAGTTACAGTACAGGCCAGGGTCATACAGGGGTTTTCCAAGATGGGTTCCACTCGGAACAGGCCTCGCAAGGGTCAATCAAAGAGGTTGAGTCCTCGTCCTGTGCGTCAGGTGCAGAAGCTGGCTTCAAAAAACAGACGTATGAGTGCTGCCAGCATTACTTTAGTGGTTGCATAAGCGGAAGGTCAGCTTGTCAGTGTTCAGACCATACGCCGCACTTGGCGTATATATACACTACCGTTCAAAAGTTTGGGGTCGGTACGATTTTAAATACTTTTAAAATAATTCTCTTCTGCTAACCATGGCTGCGCTTATTTGATTAAAAATACAACAAAAATCAGTTATAGTATTAAATATTATTCCAGTGTAAATCAGCTGTTTTCTGTGTGAATATATAGTAAAGTGTAATTTATTCCTGTGATCAAAGCTGAATTTTCAGCATCACCAGTGTCAGTGTCTTCAGTGTCAAATGATCCTTCACAAATCAGTATAATATGAGGATTTGATGCTCAAGAAACATTTATTATTATTATCAATGTTGAAACAGTTGTTGGTCTGTCAGTTGTACAGTTTTTTGTTTTTTTTTGGATTCTTTGATGAATAGGAAGTTCAAAAGAACAGCATTTGTTTGAAATAGAATCTTTTGTAACATTATAAATGTCTTTACTGTCCTTGATAAATAAAAGTATTGATTTCTTTCCTCCAAAAAATAAAAATAAAATTCTCACTGACCCCAAACTTTTGAACAGTAGTGTATATTTGATATATATATATTTGATCTCGGCAGACCAGATCTGCTAAGCATGCTGCAGCAAGTATGGACTTACTACTGTTAATAGATTCACAGACACGCTGTCATGAGCATGTAAGATATGCTGCTGCAGCATGAATAGCCATACATAAATCCCATAGTAGCAGGTGGAGCTGGGGGAGGTCTAGGAGCCTACAGCAAACATTGAACCAGACCATTTAAAGGGGTCATGATGCTTTTTAATGTTTTCCTTTTCCTTTAGTGTGTAATGTTTCTGTTTGTGCATGTATACGATCTGCAAAGTTACCAAACTAGTCTCCCACAAAGCAATTTATCCTATCTAACAAAGAACACTGATCCAGACCTGCCTAAATCGCCTCGAACGAAGTCCAGATATTACTTTCTCAAACGTCCATGTCACAATGTGAAATATTAGCATTATGCACACCCAAATGCATATATGTCGTGGAGACGCTGTGTGATTGGACGCGAAAGCAAATTCGCTGTTTCTTTCAGAGGACAATCAGAGGTTAAGATTTATTTATAAAGCTGTTCCTGAGCAGTAAAACCCAAGTTTGCTTGTGCACAGCACATTTTACAGAGGACAACACAGGCTATATACAAAGACAACTCTGGTAAACATTCTGCTCAAGCTATGCTTGCAAAGTTGGTTCCAATCGATCGGCTTGATCATCCGCATTTTCAGAATACGGCTCAGGCTTGAACTGATATGGTAAAACAGCTGAAAATCTTCCCTTGATCCCAACGTAAGGCAAGTCACGTCACATTCAGAAAGATCCATCCAAACTTTGGCATGTCCCAAACGTTCACAAGACATCTGAGAGAGCGAATGCCATTTTCAAAATCTCTGCCAAAACACTTACAATGGGTTTTAAATGAGTGCGGATTACAAGATTTGAGTGTGCATAAATAATAAACTACATTTTTTTTAACACACACAGGGTAACATGGACTTTGAAGACTTGGACAATAACACACACATAGAATAGATTATTAAGATAAACATTTTATAGTGCTTCTTTTGAGTTTCATTGAAAACAAGAAAACAATTAAAAGGATTAAGAAATGATAAATGACAGCAAATTTTCCTTTCATTTTAACATTTTAAAGTTTAACCTTTTAATGGAACAAGAGTGATGTTTTTGTGGTGGAGGATAAAAGTCCCTATAGCGATATTTCCTTATGGCATTAACAGTGTGTGTGTGTGTGTGTGTGTGTGTGTGTGTGTGTGTGTGTGTGTGTGTGTGTGTGTGTGTGTGTGTGTGTGTGTGTGAGAGAGATCGGAGCTGTGATGGCCCCTTCCAGGAGTGCAGTGAGAGTAATTGATGCACCCACACACGCATAAGGAATGTTCTACATTAATTATTGCATTTACTCATTGTTTTATAAACTACCAAAGTTTGAATTACCCATTGATTTTTAAGTCTTAGCTCTGTGCTATGTATTTTTCTCTGTGCAACTTGTCTCCGTATCTCTACCCAAGGCTTAGCTTTCAGAGTTGTTTTTAAATGCTTTCCAGGCTCCAGCGGATCAATCTATGAGAGGCCCTGATGACCTCCTCAGCTTTGGTGAAGGGAAGATATGGGTTGTTTTTCCTCTCCGTTCTGTTCTTTCAAATTTATTTCGAATGCAGACTATAGACTCAGTGACCCAAAATGTGCAGATATGGAAGTAAATTAGAGGAACACCTGCTTGCACCTGCGTCAGAACTGATAACGAGATACAGATAAGTCCCCAGGGGAGTTCTTTTTTGAGAATTTATAGAAGTTTCCTAACATTTAGTATATATTAGAAGATATATGCAATGCCGTGATTTCTTTGCACATGCATTAGACTGATTAAACTGATGGCAACAGTTCTATGCAAATGTTTTACTAACATTACTGTAAATCATAAATCCCTGCCAATTAAATTCAGCTAAACACAAATAGTCAGGTTTGCCAGAATTGTTTTCTGTAATTATTGTAATGTCTTTCTTATTCTTGATGGTTTGGTTTGTCTACATAGTCTACCTTGTGCTTTCTCTCATTCATGTGGCAATGGAAGCATCCTGATTTCATACATAATGGATACAAAATACTTGCCTCATTATACCCAGCATTTCCCCCAGTATGACTGCTTTATGCTAATTCAATTCTGACATTTCCTTTGCTTCTATTGCCATGTTGAGTGTTGTTAAAGTAAGGTTGCCTATAGACATCTTACACTAAACAAAAGTAAAGCCTATGCATATTTAAAAAATATCAAACCATGTACTTTCTGTTCTAATTGATAGTACATGTGTCAGTCTGCCAAACTGAATCATGTCCATAAAGTATGCCCACTCTACTAAAATGCACAAGCAAGAGAAACACACTCCAGACGCTGAGTTATTAATAGGCGAGACGGGCATTTGCAACAGCAACTGCAAATATATTGCAAAAGCATGTAAGCAGCTGCTATTCATACAACAAACATCTTATTCTCTTTCTTTATTCTCTCTTGCAATCTGTATAAATTAGTCATACTGGGGCTTAGATTTAAAAAAAAAAGTAATTATAAAAGATATTTGGTAAAACCACATACAATTTAAACTTCTGCCCCAAAGATTATAAAAAATTCCTTGGATCTCTACATTTATTTCAGTTTTCTATGAGAAATAACATTCCTAAATAAAAGCTCTTGACCCGAGACCAACAAGTTTGTGCCTTTTAAGCAGAAAAGAGCAGCCTGCAAATTGTAACAAGCTCCCGTTTTTCTGGAGTGTCTGAATGAGTCTCCAGTGGTCTCGCTTGTATGACTTTATAAAACGGCAACACAAGTGCTTTGTGTATTAACGGAGTTTGAAAAACCCTCTGATCCCCCATTTATTGATCAATCCACATCAACCGCCACTACAGAAAATCCCAGGCTATATAACAAGGTCTAAACCACCCAGGTCACGATGTTTTAACCCTGCTGGTTCTGTATCTGAAAACAAACCAGGTTCAGAACTGAATATTTGCCCTTAAAGTCCCCCTGTAGTCAATAATTGTATCCCTTAAAACTCATCTTTGATCACAAAAATTTCATATTTAAATGTTTTTTCCAAGAAAAAAAATTATTCATGCCTTAAAGGTGCAGTGTGTGATACGGTTGCGAGTTGCACTAAGGGCTCAGCCCACTGCTCACCCCTCCCTTTCGAAGAAGTTATGGTGACTAAAACGGGACAAACATTTCGTTGTCTGAGATAGCAGAGAATAGCCAGAGTAAGCCAAGAGTGTGTAACATTGTCACTGTTTCTGTACCACAGACACAGTCCATTATAAACCACATCGTGGATAAAGTTTACAAAGCCATAGTCAGGTGAGGATCAAGGGTCTTAATATATAATATAATAATAGTAATCAGCTGATTGTCTCACAAACGTAACCAGCACATTTATCCCCACATAGCAAACTCATAATACAGCGAGGGAGAAGAACCACATGAAACTATGCAACTATATATTTTTTCTAACAGGGTAGTAAAAGTTTAGCTGGCTAAATATGAGCTGTTACTGTGGCTGAGCTGGTTAAAGAGTAAAGCCTTGTTTAAAGGAACACTCCGACTTTTTGGGACTTTAGCTTATTCACCGTATCCCCCAAAGTTAGATAAGTCCATACATACCTTTTTCATCTCCGTGCATGCTGTAACTCTATCTGACGCACCCACTGCTAGCCTAGCTTAGCACAAAGACTGGATGTAAATGGCTCCAGCTAGCAAACTAATCCCAATAAGTGACAAAATAACGCAAACATTTTCCTATTTGCATGTTGTGATTTGTATAGTCACAGAGTGTACAAATAACAAGATCATATGAGACACAGCCATCTTTTAACCGTATAAATATTGGGAACTATATTCTCAGAAGGCGAAGCACTGCTACTTGGGCGGAGTGATTACCACAGCACCCGAGACGCACCGTGATGAGGAGCAGAGAGTTCGTTCAGAGTTGGAGTAATAGAGTCAGCAATTACTAGATAGAAAAGCATAGTTTATCATGCTGTTCGCTGTATTGTAAAGAGCTGCGACAGTAAACAGTGGAGACCAGGTAATACGATGATGTTTCATAGAATTCCAACCAAAAACACTGACCTGATCAATCAATGGCTAAGTTACTTGCTGTGGATATAACGTTATATTCAAACACACCTGAAGAGATCAAGGACCATCGTGTTAGCTCAGTACATTTCACTGAGGACGACTATTTTGAAAAAATGGAATTTGCCACACGGACCATAAACGTGTGCTGAAGGATAAGGCCATTCCATCGATAGCACAGACAGGACAAAGTGGATCACCTGCGGCTGCGGTAAGTGTTCCGTTATGTTTTTAGATGACTAGCCTACTGTAACAGTGCCATTAGCCAGATCTAATGTAACATTAGTGACAGTGACACTATTATATGAATAGGGTGGTCACTACTATTGCAGTTGTTCCCGGTCTCCATGTATCCCCTAAGGCACCATTCACATAGCGCCTAAAAACGCGTAGAAAACGCTAGGCTTGCGGCATTCTGAAAAGTTGAGATGTTTTTATCTCGATGCGGCGCGGATGCGCTGGGAAAAACGAGCACGTCGCGCGCCTACATTTGAAATAACGAACTTGAGCGCGCAAAAGACGCGATATGTGAGCAGGCCCTAATGTTAGTATTGTTTTGTCACGAACGCGCTCTATCGCCCCAGTAAATGAGCGGAGCTAGAGGTAAACTCAGGACTGTAGCCTTCACCTTGCTAATGAATCATAAGATTTTTTTTTTTTTTTTTTTTTTGATTTTTTTTTTTTTTTTTTTGAAACAGTGACCTTGTCCAGTACGGGTAGGCTACTGTCTGTGGGTTCATTGTGCAAAAACAATTTGCCTTGTGCTATTACTCTCCCCTTATTCAAGCCTATTGTAATGCAATTATCTAACATTACTGTTTTATATGCTGTTGAATACATTTGGTTCAGCTGTAAGAAATTGCATTTAAAATATATCGATTCCTGTAATAATAATTCTTTATTGAAAACTCTTCGCGATCGACTTAAAATGCTTCCAAGATCGACTTGTCGACCGCGATCGACGGGTTGGTGATTCCTGTAACATACTGTTTTACTGTCAATGACAAGAGTACTAATCAGCTGTCTCACAAACATAACCAGCACATTTATCCCCACATAGCAAAGCCATAACACAACGAGGGAGAAGAACTAAGTTACATGAAACAATCCAACGTACTCGGTTACCTAACGTAACCTCGGTTCTCTCTAGAGAGGGAACGAGTATTGCGTAAGTTTAGCTTACGCTACGGGTAAAGTAATCTTTTCTCGAGATATTGAAGCCAAAAATTATCCTTAATTTTGTATTCTTTGTCAACGCAGTGCAGCAGCTAGCAGACCTAGAGCAGGCTGTCTAGCGTGCTCATTGGCTGCTCTGTGGCAACTGCAGCAGCCTACCACTGAGCCTGGCGTGACGTCACGCCCAATGATGGCGCTTCGCGCTCACTACGCGTCACAGCCCGCTCAAGTGGGTGTGGCTTAGTGTATAAAAGCACGGCTCGGGGGCTGCTTCCCTGGTTTCATCATCTGAAGCGAAAATCACTCGTGGCGCTTCGAATCTAATGGTTCGAAGGGATTCATCTTTAGGGCCTCTAGGACCACAGAGAGATCCCAAATAGGAACCGAAGGTGGGCACGGTGGGTTCATCTTTCTGGCTCCTCTAAGGAAGCGGATGACCAGCTCGTTCCTTCCTAACAACCGGCCTTGCTTCGACTCAGCGAACATTGCAACGGCCGCCACGTAAACTTTGAGTGTGGATGGGGACCTGCCCTTATCCAACAGTTCTTGAAGGAAGCCGAGCACCTGCGAGACCTCACCCGTTCGCGGGTCCAGATTTCTGTCGGTGCACCATTTGGAGAACACAGACCATTTAGACGCATAGAGCCGTCTCATAGAGGGAGCTCTAGACTGCGTGATCGTGTTCATAACTCCTCCTGGCAGGACAACGGGTATCCGTTGATTAACCATACATGCAGAGACCAGCACTCTGGATGGGGATGCCAGATCGAGCCGCGAGCTTGAGAGAGGAGGTCTCTCCTCACCGGGATCGGCCACGGGGCTGTGCATGACAGCCGCGTTAGGTCCGGGAACCATGTTTGATTCTCCCATCGCGGGGCTATAAGGAGCACCGGGCGGCGCGATTCCCTGATTCTCTTGATTACCTGTGGTAACATTGAGATCGGAGGGAAAGCGTACAGTGGGGGGCTGGGCCAGATTTGGGACAGCGCATCCTCGTTCTTTGAGAAGAACACTGGACAATGAGCATTGTCCTTTGACGCAAATAGGTCAACTTCCGCTCTGCCGACAAGGCGCCATATCAACTGGACTGTTTGGGGGTGTAGAGACCACTCCCTGGGGGGAATATTGTCCCTGGACAGTCTGTCCGTGTCCGGCCATCGTTCAGATTCCCCGGCACATGCGCCGCTCTCAGCGAGTGCAGAAAGTGCTGGGCCCAAACAAGGAGGCGTTCCGTCAGATTGCAGAGGCTCCTGGATCTGACCCCGCCCTGACGGTTCACATAGGACACAACAGACATGTTGTCCGAGCGGACTAGAACGTGTTGGTCCTGTATGAACGGGAGGAAGCGCTTCAGCGCGTTCTCGACCGCCAGCATCTCCAGACAGTTTATGTGAAGGCGTTTCTCTCGGTCTGACCACAGGCCAAAGACCGGTCTGCCCTCGAAAAGGCCACCCCAACCTGAGTTGGAGGCGTCTGTCGAGATGACCTTTCGGTGCGAAATAACTCCCATAGTCACCCCCTGCTGGTACCATTCGGCCGCTAACCAGGGATGCAGAGCTGAAATGCAGCTCTGAGACACTCTGATCTGCTTGTAGCGACGCGTCCATCCTCGGTGAGGTACGCGGGCGTTTAACCAGCGTTGTAACGGGCGCATGCGCAGTAAGCCCAGCTGAAGCACTGCTGCAGCTGAGGCCATACAGCCCAGCATCCTCTGAAACCTTTTCAGGGAGGCGGTGTTGCCCTTCTGGAAAGATGCGGCTAGGTGTCGAACACGGCGCGCACGCTCTGTTGACAGGCGAGCCTTCATAGCCACAGAGTCCAGTTCCATTCCTAGAAAGGAAATTGACTGGCTGGGCAGTAATGAGCTCTTGGTCCATTTGACCATGAGACCCAAGCTTTCCAAATGACTGAGGAGCATAGTTCTGTAAGATACGAGTTCTATCTCCGACTGTGCTAAAATCAGCCAATCGTCCAAATAGTTCAGAATTCGCACACCCTGACTTCTCAAGGGGGCGAGGGCCGCGTCCATGCACTTCGTGAATCTACGGGGTGCTAGGGACAGGCCGAACGGGAGGATGGTGTACTGATATACCTGGCCGTCAAAGGCGAATCTAAAGAATGGCCTCTGACGGGGTATAATCTGAATCTGAAAATAAGCGTCTTTCAGATCGAGAGATATAAACCAGTCCCTCGGGCGAATTTGCGCGAGAATCTGTCTGGTTGTAATAATTTTGAACGGTCCTCTCATGAGAGCTGTTCAAAAATCTCAGATCTAAGATAAGTCTCAGACCTCCGTCCTTCTTGGGTACGAGAAAATAACGGCTGTAAAAGCCTGACTCGCTCAGAGAAGGCGGTACCGGTTCTATGGCCCCTTTGCACAGCAGTTTGGCTATTTCTGCGCGGAGTAGATGTGCTACTTCCGCATTCACTGTCGACTCGGCCCGTGCGAAGAAACGCGGGGGACGGCGAGCGAACTGTAGTGCATAGCCCTGTCTTATTGTGCTCAGCACCCACTCTGAAACCGCCGGAATCGCTTCCCATGCTTTTGCATGTGTGGCCAAGGGGAGAATGGTCTCCGGGTCCCGATCGCCGCACACTGTGGGCTTGGGGAACTGAACCGGAGATGTGGGCGCGTGCGCCCTCGGTGCTTGAACAAAGCGGCTCGCTGACAGCCGCTTTCGGCTGATTCGTCTGTAACGACCCGATTACACTGAATAGGGAGCGTTTTACGATAGCTTTTTGAAGCGCGAGCGGCGTTTGAGGCGGAGCGATTGACAGTAAGCGCGAGCGCTCGTGAGCGAGCTCGCGACATACATTCGCAGCCTGACCGGTATGAGTGCTCGAATATGGCGGCTTGCTGACAGTAATGGCACACTGTTTCATATATGACGCCCCGGTTACCTTGAACGGGGAACGTTTTCTGAGAGCTTTGTAGCGAGTGAGCGGCGCCGGAGGCAAAGCGTTCATTAGTAAGCGTGAGCGTGCTTGGGCGGGCACGTAACTTACATTCACAACCTGATTTATATGAGTGTTCATATGCGGCGGCTCGCTGACAGCAACAGCTGGCTGTTTTATGTGAGTCGACCCGGTTACTGTGAACGGGGAGCGTTTAATGAATATTCTGTGACGCGCGAGCAGCGCCAGGGACAGTGTGTCTGTTAGTGAGAGTGAGCGCTCGTGAGCGGGCACGTGACTTACACTCACAACCTGATTTATATGAGGTTGAACTGGTCGTACGACAGAGCGGGCATGAGATGGATGAGAGCACGAGTTCGCGGGCGCGATTTCTACATCTAACACTCGAGCGGCATTTGCCAGCTTTATGAGAGTGGGCTCTGTGGGCGTGAGGGACACATGAGTTATAGTGCTTGTGTGTAGGGGTGAACACTGAGGCGTGGGCACATTCTCTACACTTGAAACACCAACGGCGTGAGCCGAATAACCAGAAATTACACTCTTTATGAGATTTCTGTGGGTCGCCGTGAAAACGGCGGTTGTATGCAGGCGAGAGGGTAATGTTACCGGCTCGTTGGCTGCTAAATACTCTCTTGCAGTAGGCTTCTGTGAGGGGACTGACAAAGTGTGACGTTTTGATGGCGGTCCAGCCGCAGCGGGACTCAACCGTCTTTTTTCTCCTGATGTTAGGAGGGCTTCGCTTGCTCGGGCTTCAGCGCAATCCTGGGCCGAGGTCCCCGCGGGGGAGGCAGCCTGTGACGGCTGTCCGGGCGCGACCTAGGGCGGCCGCCCTGTCGTCGCTGCGAAGAGGCAGTCACATGAGCGGCCAGTACCTGAGCTCGACCGTCGTGGCAGGAACAGATTCATGGCCTGCGAGGTCTTCTGCACTTCGGAGAGGCGATCTACGATGCCGTTGACCGCTGGGCCGAAGAGACCGGTAGGGGAAAACGGCGCGTTGAGGAAAGTGGCGCGTTTAGATTCCCTCATGTCTGCGAGCGTCAGCCAGAGGTGCCTCTCTGTGACGGTGAGCGCAGCCATGCCTCTGCCGATGGCCTGTGCTGCAGTCTTAGGCTGCGTTTACACTTGGCATTAACATGCGACCTGTATCTGGATGTTGTCCACAAACACATTGAAAAGACAAGTGTAAACGCACATCTGATCGGAATGTTATCCGATCAGCGTGTCCCGGTTCGGAGGTAGTCGAGGACGCATTGTGATCGGATCTCAGTGTAATGTAAACGCAATCCAGCCATCGTGTCTGCATTCACAGGTGAACGTAATTTAAATCCCCGCCCAGTCTCCCCGCGTGACTGTCAGAAAGTAATGGCCAGACGCAGTTTAGACACGAAATTAAACTTATTTGAACAATAAACGTCAATCTTTAAAACAGTTTATTTATGTGTGTCATTTTTCATTTTAATTGTGCAACATTATCTGAACGAGGCGATCGCCTGTACACTCACAGTCAGTCATGAGATCTTAATGAAGAGCTGCACTTGCCAAAGGAATAATCGGAATCGGAATGTTTTAAATGTTGAATGTTTTTATTGTTTCAGCATGTTTATCAATCTCCCATTTCTGTCAATATAGTCATTGCAACCTTAAACCCAGATGATCGATGATGTGACTTGTTTAACATGATCAACCCAGTTATTTTTGTAAGATCAACTCTGGAAGTATTCCTTATTTCAAAAAATATAATTTGATCTAATTAATGGAGATTGCATATGAAAGTAATGTGAGTGAGTGAAAGCAATTGGGATGTTGTTTAATTTGTATCATCTTTACTATTAATCTGGTGTCGTGCCACAGACCTGATTTAAATATTATGCGGGAAACAGAGGCTGCTTAATGTGAACAAATATAAACGCACCATGTCCTGATTGGCTAATGATCCGATCTGCTTGATTGGATCACGGTGATCGCATGTTAATGCCAAGTGTAAACGCAGCCTTAGTGACGCGAAGGGAGAGGTCTGTCGCGCTTCTCAGATCGACGACAGCAGCTGGATCCGAGCCCTTCTCGTCCCATTCGCGGAGGAGGTTGGCTTGGAGGATCTGGAAAATGGCCATTGAGTGCAGGGCGGAAGCAGCTTGTCCGGCGGCAGAGGGCGCCGTCCACGTGGGAGAGCGTCGCGGAGACACTGGTGTGGAGTCTCGCGGAGAACGGTGCATTCCACGATTTCGAAAGCTCGGTGTGGAGCTCCGGCAAGAAGGGTGCAGGCCTTGATGCAGGTGGCTGATGACGGCGTTGGAGAAAACAGCCGTCGAGACGATTAGGCACGGGCTCCTTGGGCGGTGACCACTCGAGGCCGAGGCAGTCGACGGCCTTAACAAGGAGGCGCATCAGCTCAGCGTCCACACCCGTACGCGTCCGTCCGGACTCCTGGATCGAAGAGGAGGAGTGGAGGGAACCAGGCCATTCCTCACTGTCCGAGGCCAGGATAGAGCAGCTGTGGCCCGCGGTGCCCCCGTCCGCCTCGTCCTCTGAAAATGCCAAGTGTAAACACAGCCTTAGTGACGCGAAGGGAGAGGTCTGTCGCGCTTCTCAGATCGACGACAGCAGCTGGATCCGAGCCCTTCTCGTCCCATTCGCGGAGGAGGTTGGCTTGGAGGATCTGGAGAATGGCCATTGAGTGCAGGGCGGAAGCAGCTTGTCCGGCGGCAGAGGGCGCCGTCCACGTGGGAGAGCGTCGCGGAGACACTGGTGTGGAGTCTCGCGGAGAACGGTGCATTCCACGATTTCGAAAGCTCGGTGTGGAGCTCCGGCAAGAAGGGTGCAGGCCTTGATGCAGGTGGCTGATGACGGCGTTGGAGAAAACAGCCATCGAGACTATTAGGCACGGGCTCCTTGGGCGGTGACCACTCGAGGCCGAGGCGGTCGACGGCCTTAACAAGGAGGCGCATCAGCTCAGCGTCCACACCCGTACGCGTCCGTCCGGACTCCTGGATCGAAGAGGAGGAGGAGTGGAGGGAACCAGGCCATTCCTCACTGTCCGAGGCCAGGATAGAGCAGCTGTGGCCCGCGGTGCCCCCGTCCGCCTCGTCCTCTGAAGCAACGGCAGAAGCCGGCATCTGCGAGTCTGTGATGGGGGGGGGTGGGGAAGGCGAAAGAGGCACTCGATGGAGTTGATCCGGCGAGTGCTTGTTTTCCGCGTCGGGCACCGGCGGTCTCTGTGCCCGGCGCTTCTTTTTGCGCAGTCCAGCAGATGGCAGAGTGACAGCTTCGGCACTGAATCTCGACATAGATAGCTCCTCACAGTGGACGCAGCCTCCCGACGAAAGTGCGAGGGCTGCTTGGTCTGGGCCCAGGCAGAGAGTGCAGATCACATGGCGGTCTCTGACGCTGAGCGGGGCTCGGCACGAGCCACAGGAACTGCGAGGCATTCTGAAAAGAACCCTTGCGCTCTTTTAGAGAGAAGTGTGTGTCGCAGAGGCGAGCACACACACACACAGTAAAATGCAATAAGGGGAAAAGGATATGTCGCCGGATAGCGTTGCTGGCACGGGAGGCTTGAAGGCGGCGAGAAGTCGACCGGCATCCTCAGGCGCTTTCCTCTGCTTGCAGTCGCTGATTTCAACGGCGACGGCTTCTCTCTAGATCCAGCAGTGCGAAGAGCTTCGCTGAAGAGATGAAAAATCAGGGAAGCAGCCTCCGAGCCGTGCTTTTATACGCTAAGCCACACCCACTTGAGCGGGCTGTGCCGCGTAGTGGCCGCGAAGCGCCACCATTGGGCGTGACGTCACGCCAGGCTCAGTGGTAGGCTGCTGCAGTTGCCGCAGAGCAGCCAATGAGCACGCTAGACAGCCTGCTCTAGGTCTGCTAGCTGCTGCACTGCATTGACTAAGAATAATTTTTGGCTTCAATATCTCGAGAAAAGATGACTTTACCCGTAGCGTAAGCTAAACTTACGCAATACGAGAGAACCTCTCGTAAGAGAACTACATATTTTACACCACTGACAAGGGAAAAGTCACAACTCACGGTGTTTATGGCTTCTAGCTTTCTGCTGCTTCTCTTTCAAGGTATGAATGAAACGCGCTCTGTAGCGCTATTTGTTCGCTGTCGGCTACGATAGAAACATGACGTCACAATATGTCGACCTTCATAGAAGGGGGTGTCCGCGGTTATGTAGATATAAATGTCTCATTCTAAGGTAATAAAAACATTACGGTTTATTAAGTAAGTTCTTTATACACCACTGAAACCATAGTTATGGATGTCATATTGCATTTCTGTTAATAGATACTCAATTTTTACACATTGCACCTTTAAAATAGCTTGAGTGTAACTCTACACCCTTGCCTCATTTAGTATACACGGTTCTATGAATATGCAAATTAGCCAGCACAGAGATCCACTCGTTGATGATCACACATTGACGTGATTGGTTACTAGGTAGTTTGTGACATCAGAAATACCAGCGATTTCAAACTGCGTTTTTTGAGACGGTCTTTGTTTTACTGCAGTTTTAAAGGAGAAAATACTCAGCAATGGTGTTGACTTAAATGCTTTAAGACAAACCATGTGCAAGTTCATATTAAAAACACCACATAGACATATAAACAACATTAAAAGCTGGATTTTCACCACAGGGGGACTTTAAGCAAACACTCATCAAAAACAGCTACTGTATTTACTTCATTTGAAATGACAGGCCTTGTTGAATAATGCACAGTCATGCTATTTTATCATGATATGTGATGTAATAGTACAGTATGCAATAAGATTTAGAAGGCATATAGCATTGTTTACCTGGATCTACGCTATTTGAGATTAAATCTATTTTTTGCCATGAAGCTTATCTCGTTTGAAGTGGTTAGAAATGCTGATTGTTGTCTGAATATAGCTACAAAAGAGCCAAATATTATTGTACACCAGAATTAAATTTCAAATTGAAAGTCATTTTCTACACTTGTAGAATCTGTGGAAATCAATTAAAACAATTTTTTTTAATATATATTTTAAAACTTAACATAAAAATGTATTCTTGTGATGATTATTACACATTTCTTCAGATCACATCATAATATGCCAATACGTTTTTTGTTTGTTTTTTGGTTGTTGTTTTTTTATTATCAATGTTGAAAACACTTGTGCTGCTTAATATTTTGGTAGAAACAGTGATAATTTTTCAGGATTTAGGATAATTTCAGGATTATTTGACGAATAGAAAGTTCAAAAGAACAAAATTTGTGAAATAGAAATATTTTGTAACATTGTAAAAGTGTCACTTGAAAAAAAAATGTATTAAAAGAGACATGAAAAAAAAAATATATTGTTTCAACCGTTTTAAACAACAGTGACTTTCATTGTATATGGACCGACCAATAAATAAATAAACAAATATCCGAAGACAATAAAGTCATACAGTACAGGTTTGGAACAACATTTTTCTTTTTGGGTGAACTATCTCTTTAAAACTCATACAGTTTTAAAAGCATGTCTAAAATAAACAGAGTGTGAGTAATAGTTATAGTTCAGAGGCTGTATTTACAAAAAATATTTAGGCTAACAGTTGCTCCTAATGTGGAAATTAAGGAGCAACTAAAAATTAGGGGTGTATCACCTCTAAGAATTTTTTCATCTAAAAGTAATTCAAAGCATTTTAACGCTAAAAGTAGCACCTAAACTAGGACAGCTGAGGACTTCTAAATCCCTAAGAGAAACTCAGAAACATCCAAAGCATTGTTGTCAACCCTGGTGCAAATATATTGGAATATTACATTGAAAACAGCTCAATTCATATGGATTAGTTTTATGATCTCTTTATGAACTTTTTGAGGCGTCAAAGTTGCATAGCTGTCAATGGAGAGACAAAAATTGCTCGCATTTTATCAAAACAATCTTCATTTGAGTTCCGAAGATGAACGAAAGTCTTAAAGGTTTGGAACGACATGAGGGTGAGTAATTAATGACAGAATTTTCCTTTTTTTGCGAACTATCCTTTTAATGTATATGATGAAAATACCATTAGGCATATGGCTCATCATACCTCCGCACAAGACCGAACATGATCACTAAACACCTGTGCTTCCTTTCATTAAACTAAGCTCATAGAAGCTTCATGGGACATGTTATTCACTGCCAAAACATAATAGAGTCTCCCCCCATCATGTATGTGTGTTATGCTTTGACACTTCTGCAATAAGTTTGGTCATTACAATTCCATGCACTATTCTTTGTTCATGCTAATACCCAATAATCTCCATGTCAAAGCACCTAGTTTGCTTCTCATTACTATTAAACACACACACGCAGGCTCCACTGTTGTTGATTAGTTATCTAATAACGCTCTGCTCGGTCTTGCTCTCCTGATAATCAAGGCTTGGGCTGAGTGCAGCCATGCTCATCAGACAATGGCCTGATGTGATTGGGCCACATTGTCATTAAAATCCTCCTGCTTTTTTCCCTGACTCATATCCCTCTCTCAAACATTGATACCATTCATAAGCCGCACTCTCAGCGATAGCTCTCATTCACCGGGGTAGCACCTAAGCCTGGGTCCTAAAGCCCCCACACATTTGGGTCAGAGGATGACCCTCTCATATTGTTGTGAAACTGAGATTGCATTGCTATTTTCAGAAAGAGTAAAATAATGAATGAATGGGAATTTAGAAAAGAGCAACATCCAGCTACTGACTTTAATAACAAAGCTAAGCCGCACGAAATAGAAAAAAGATTGTGTGCAAATATACTGTAGTAGTGGCTCAAGAACGGTGCAAGAAGAGATTGCATCGGTGCATCTCAAGAAGAGATTCTCAGGACACCTGAACGCCATTGCCACGTTACATAATTTGTTTACTGCAGAGATCATTTACAAAACATCTGTTTGAATGGAAAAATAATAATATTGGCACACTCATATTCCATTATCCTCTGACAGCCATTACATAGCACGAGACAGAGTAAAATCACATCCTCCAAGCCATCTCTCCCTCTCCTCCTCATTACACCATCCACTCTTTAGATGGCCCTTATGTACCACTACACCTCCCTCTCACGCTTTATCTGTCCCTCTGAGGAGCTGTTTTGCAAAATCACTCTAACACAGCTCTAACACACACATACACAAACATCATCCCATTAACAGTGCCTTCCCCTAACACCCCCCTGACACTAGACAAAGTGTACATCCTGTCCTTATGACTGTTTTTCATTACCCTCTGTTCCCTCTCCCCTTCCCTCCTTGTTTTCGTATAGGGGATGGTATAATTTATTTTTCTTTTCTTTTTTGAAAGAAGCCTCATTCTCACCAAGGCTGCATTCATTTAACGAAAAATACAGTAAAAACAGTAACATTGTGGAATATTGCAATTTAAAATAAAAAAATACATATATATTTTAAGATTTCAAAGCTGAATATTCAGTATCATTACTCCAGTCCTCAGTGTCACGTGATCCTTCAGAAATCATTCGAAAATGCTGATTTGGTGCCCAAGAAACATTTCTTATTATTAATGTTGAAAAAAGTTGCACTGTTTAATATTTTTGTGGAAATCGTTATGCATTTTTTTTTCAGGATTATTTGATGAATAGAAAGCTCAAAAGATATTTCATTTGAAATAGAATTTGTGTATGTTTTAAAGTGCCAAATAGGTTTCGATAAGGTAGTCCTAAATGTTGTTCAAAAGGTAATCAAGTTACACTTTTGATAACCTCAATGCAAATAAACCAAGAGAAATCAAGCAACTAAGCAAAAAAAAAAAAAAAAATTATGCCACTACAATGACATGATTTTATATTAGAAATAAAAGTTAACTGTGAAGTGCAATGAAAACTTGAATGTTTCGAGAATAATGTTGTAACAATAGAAATTTTCAGAATGAAGTCAAAAAATGTATCATGCTAGTAAAGCCAATTTTACCTTATACGACCAAAATAATTAGTTACCTTTTTTAATATCCTGATTATGTAACACTTTTACAATCAGTCCATTACTCCAAACCTGCTCCTTCTCTTGCTCTACCCGTTTGAAACTGGCAAATAGTCTCCGTCCTCTCTCCTCATCTTGAGTCATTGTGTTAGTGATTCCCCACCTCCATTTCTATATCATTTACCAAGACCTTCACGTTACAGTTTCTCTCAGAGTGTGGCCCCCCTGCTGAGCGCTTTTACCCCATTTCTGTTTTTACCTCAATTATGAGATCAACTTATCATTGGATTTTATGGTACTTAGAGCACAACTAACCTCGCCTATTTTTCTCTTTCTCTCTCTACCCACACAGCAGGACATTCATCCCTTCTCCCCAGGTGTCCATCAGAAAAATCACTACAGCACAAAAACTCACCCTCTCCATTTCTCCCATCAATCTCACATTCCCTCTTTCTTTCTGACCTAACTATCAATCTGCTCTCAGTGGAGGGATACTCCACCATCCAGCTCACCAATAGATGATCCATTGCTAAAATCTTCCTCCCTCAGATTTTTCCAAAGGGCTAACAGCTGGAGGCACGCCGCATGCGCCTCTCCCACCAACCAGGTGGCACGGGCAGATAAAAAGTGACGGTGAAGCTTTGATTCCCCTCGCGCAAAGCTGGCATCTCTGGAAGGTGTCCGCCACCGCGCCCCTTCTCTTTGTACGTCGGGCATTGAACAAAACAGCTGAGAGGCCTCGATAACACCCGTCCTTCCCTTCTCTGCTCCGACAACTGTACATAAACAGAAGGAGAGACTCCCGGATTTACCGACAAACGTATACATTGATACGTTGACCATAGAATTCTGCCATCAACCCAACTCGGTTTATAACATTTGCCCTTCAAACACTCGTTCACCTGAAAGCAATTGCTTTGAGATTGTGTTGACAGTTCAACTACTTTAGGGTCCTAAACACTGACTGTCACTGTAATTGGAATGAATAGCCTTGCTGTTCAGTTTATATTCAAGCCAAACTCCATATAAAGATCTGTAAAACAACAGAGTTAATGAATGTAGCTTTCATTCATTAGGTCTGTAGTCAGGTCGTCTCTCAAACAAATAGGTTTTGACAACTGACTGTTGCATGCTAATTGACACAAGGAACTGTAATTTGTAACATGCACATAGTTTGCTTGCATTCACAAAACTCCTTGTTTATCAGACCTGGAGGAGATAAAGGTTTTTTTTAACTCACTCTTAGTTCTTTCACACAACTCTTTTTGGCCACTGAACGGAAATAACCGATTAGCTAGTTTTGTCTAAACAACCAATATGAACTCATCTTTTACTATGCTTAAAAAAAGAAAAGCACAAAAAAAAACAGTGCATTTGTCATAAAAAAAACACTGCTTTAAATGAGCCAACACTGTGTGATGACTCCCAATGCCCCCAATTTACCACTTTGTTCAACATGGCGTCAAACCCCAAAAAAGGTTGAAAACCCTTATTTTTTAATCCATCTCATCTGTGAACTTTTGACAAATGAACAGGCATAGGTTTAACTGACTCATCTGTTCTTTCAGCTGTTTTCCATATAAAGCTTCATTGTGAATGCAATTTAATCTCATTTAGCCAATGGGTGAAGAGGAGAGAGAGGATGCACAAGGCAAGACTCGTGATATAAGGCAAGCATGCACTCCTGATAGTGCCCCATAATGAGCACAGCCCAAGGGGGACATGGGCCTTTAAGGATCTTTATATCCTTCTATCTTAAGGAGAGAGGGATATAGAGATCAATGATTAATCAAGGCTTAATCTACCATCATTAGGTCTAAGTGGAAGGGCTCAGCATCTCTATTCTGATGCTCACACTTAGACTGCTTAAGCTCTTCTACTCCTAAGATGAATGGCTCGAGTCCTCATCACTCTGCATCATACGAGAACTCTGGATGATGAAGACGACCTTTCTCTGGAATCCCTTCATATATGTCCGACGTCCTTGTTTGATGAACATCTGCTGTTGTATGTTTGCCCGTTTTTACTGATATTATTATATTATCCTATTATTTAAATGATAAACAAAATGTTTTCAAGCAAAGGCTACACAATGGCAATCCTAATAAATTCTCAATTAGAATAAAACTTTTAAACAGCCCCTTCACTAAACTTCATCACCCTCGGTTACTGTAGCTACTGTAGGTCTGACAAGCTTTACAGAATATCCAATAAGACTGAACTAAAGATTTACAATATTGTGAAAACTGCTAAAAAAAAATTACTTGATAATTCCATGAACAGCACATTGTCCGGTAAAACGTGCTCAAATCTTTTTCAAGGGTATCTATATCTATCCATCCATCTTTTAATGTCATACATACCAGCATTAAAGGCTATATTCATGGCGAACTTAAGAATAATACAATTTACAAAACTCATAATAAAAATAATATTTTAATTAATTGTATTTAACAATATTATCGCCACAAACAAATACAAAAACACAAATCCAGCAATTATAATAGAAATGTTCTTTGATCATTTGTTGTATAAAACTACAATTTAAATAACTTGATTTCCATATCAAGAGGAAAAGTATTCACTAATACATAAATTGTAATAAACATTATCAAAATTATTATTATTATTATTATTATTACTACATGAGTCCTTCCTTACGTATCAAAACAATTACGGATCACAGATTAGGAAATAAAATTACAGTGTTTCTCCATCGCTTTGGCTCAATTCTCAAATGAGACTTTTTCTCAAAACAATAAGTTTAGATTATTTGAATTTAGTTTCTTGTTCACATCAGATTTGAATTTCTTATTGATTTAAGCAAATTGCACGTGTTTTAGGCACATGTGTGCAAAAGAGTAAGTACAATTGTCTACAATTTGCACATTGACTAAATGCACATGGCTTTTTGTGCATTTGAGTTGATTCTTAGTGAAATTGTGAAACTTTTCACAACTTCTAAACATTCTTTCATCGTGTGAGACATCACATGCAAAATGATCCATTCAGTGATCAAAATCTGTCAGACATTTTATATTCCATATATATTTATGACATGGAATGTTTAATAAATTGGCAAATGGCCTGCCGGCTGCCGTTGTAATGGAATCACAATCTTATCAATCAACCAATCCAGTTTAGAAACTATGTATTATAATATACACATACATATATATATATATATATATATACACATGTATGTATTATAATATACACACATATATATATATATATATATATATATATATATATATATATATATATATATATATATATATATATACATACATATACACACACATATATACATACATGCATACAGACACATACACATATACACTCACCGGCCACTTTATTAGGTACCCCATGCTAGTAACGGGTTGGACCCCCTTTTGCCTTCAGAACTGCCTCAATTCTTCGTGGCATAGATTCAACAAGGTGCTGGAAGCATTCCTCAGGGAGTTTGGTCCATATTGACATGATGGCATCACACAGTTGCCGCAGATTTGTCGGCTGCACATCCATGATGCGAATCTCCCGTTCCACCACATCCCAAAGATGCTCTATTGGGTTGAGATCTGGTGACTGTGGAGGCCATTTTAGTACAGTGAACTCATTGTCATGTTCAAGAAACCAATTTGAAATGATTAGAGCTTTGTGACATGGTGGAAGTAGCCATCAGAGGATGGGTACATGGTGGCCATAAAGGGATGGACATGGTCAGAAACAATGCTCAGGTAGGCCGTGGCATTTAAACGATGCCCAATTGGCACTAAGGGGCCTAAAGTGTGCCAGGAAAACATCCCCCACACCATTACACCACCACCACCAGCCTGCACAGTGGTAACAAGGCATGATGGTTCCATGTTCTCATTCTGTTTACGCCAAATTCTGACTCTAACATCTGAATGTCTCAACAGAAATCGAGACTCATCAGACCAGGCAACATTTTTCCAGTCTTCAACTGTTCAATTTTGGTGAGCTCTTGCAAATTGTAGCCTCTTTTTCCTATTTGTAGTGGAGATGAGTGGTACCCGGTGGAGTCTTCTGCTGTTGTAGCCCATCCGCCTCAAGGTTGTGCGTGTTGTGGCTTCACAAATGCTTTGCTGCATACCTCGGTTGTAACGAGTGGTTATTTCAGTCACTGTTGCCCTTCTATCAGCTCGAACCAGTCTGGCCATTCTCCTCTGACCTCTGGCATCAACAAGGCATTTCCGCCCACAGAACTGCCGCTCACTGGATGTTTTTTCTTTTTCGGACCATTCTCTGTAAACCCTAGAGATGGTTGTGCGTGAAAATCCCAGTAGATTAGCAGTTTCTGAAATACTCAGACCAGCCCTTCTGGCACCAACAATCATGCCACGTTCAAAGTCACTCAAATCACCTTTCTTCCCCATACTGATGCTCGGTTTGAACTGCAGGAGATTGTCTTGACCATGTCTACACGCCTAAATGCACTGAGTTGCCGCCATGTGATTGGCTGCTTAGAAATTAAGTGTTAACGAGCAGTTGGACAGGTGTACCTAATAAAGTGGCCGGTGAGTGTATATACATATATATATATATATATATATATACACACACACACGGAGGAACATCTCATCTCTGAACAGCAGCAGCTACATCAGTACGGTATGAATACATTTGTATTTTTACTAGTGCTGTCAAACGATTAAAATATTTAATCGCGATTAATCGCATTAATGTCATAGTTAACTCGCGATTAATCGCATTTAATCGCACATTTTTATCTATTCTAAATGTCTCTTGATTTCTTTTTGTCCCATTATTTTTTTCTCATTTTAATGCTCTTATCAACATGGAAAAGTGGATCGGCTTGCTTTGTGCAAATGTTTTTTATTGAAAACAATATTGGCATATACTGTTCAATTTCACACTAGAACATTATCACTTGGAGCAAATAATCTCTCACACAATATAACACTGTCCATCAATAAAAGGGTGAAATAAATACTGACGATGTCCTGATATTGACGAGGGGGCGGAGAATTCGTATCAGCTGTGTGTGTGTGTGTGTGTGTGTGTGTGTGTGTGCTGGTCATCATCAAGTGGTATTCAGACTGGACGTGCTGCGATGATGATAGCTCAGTTCACAACGACAAAACACACAGATCACTTTGGTCTTGTCAATGGAACCATTTGGCAACTTTTTAAAAGTAAACTTTCCATTCAGAATCTTATTGGCATCCATTTCGGCGTCTCACGCTCGTCATCCACTCAAAACTGGACGTTTTGAACGTTCCTATAACATTCAGAAATAACGTTTTTATAACTTAATGGGAACGTTATGAAAACATTCTTATAACCTAAAATTGTTAGCTGGGAAGAGGAGAGATTCGCGATTGCACTGAACACGTTTTAAGTGCAGGCATATTCTCTGAGTGAGCCCAGAGAAAATTCTTACAAGAGCAGCGTGTATCTGAGAGCGCGCGCGACTCGAGCAGAGAGATTCGTGCTCGGCACATTATATTCCGCGCGCGAGCAGAGAGATTCGCGCTCGCGCATCCGGCTCGCAAGCCCAAACAAGTGTGTGCGGCGTGCCTGTTGTTTTGTTTCCGGTCTAGCTAGATCCGCTTGCGCTTTCAAAACGTCCTCGCGCGCCGCAAGCCATTGAAATGAATGGGTTTCATAGCGCAGCGGCCCGCATGCCGTCCTGTTGCAAAAGCATGTGAAAAAAAACCTACAAATAAAAGTTTGCTAGGCCAAAAAGACCGTTAATCGCGCGATAAAAAAATTAACGCCGTTAATAACGCGTTTAACTGACAGCCCTAATTTTTACAGTACTTTTTTGTAGAAATGTGTTACGTTAACTGAAAATTATTGTCATGGAAGAGCAATAGAGCAATAGGAAGGCCGTACCCACCATTGAGGTCACCCTGGTCTGGACCTCTGTAATTTTTCTATAATGAATGTTGTGAAATAATTGCCTAATATTAACTCTAATTTGGTGCTGCAAGGATATTGCACATAGTGACGATAACCGACCTGCTCATGATCTGAGCTGCTTCAGCGGACTAACACCGCTCGCCAGCTAAATCATAAATCAGATGTCTACAATCGATTTAAATAGTACATTGTGTTTAATGAGATCTAATATGTGTTGGTGCCGAGAATTTTCACGTGAAGAAAAACATAGATCCAACATTTACACGCATGCACTTTAATGGTCCAGTGGCAGAACTTTTGCCAAGCGTGTCAGAGGTTCTGGGTTCTAATCTGGGTTCTAATTCTAATTTCTCATTAAAACCGATTATGTTTATCAGTGGTTGTATATCAAGCAGGGACACGTTTGTGTGCATTTTACTTTGTGATTTCACCGGAACGAATAGAGAGTCTCCGCAACGGATTAAAGCGCGAGTCCCTGTGAAGACTGTGCGCAACGCAGCGCGAGCCACAAGAGAACACTTTTATCCGCGCCACTGATCGCAGTCAACGAGCACTTTGATCACTTGATTTAAAAACCAACACATTTCAGCGTGCTAGATCGCCTCTTATTTAACAAACGAACTAAATGAATGCTCTGCTAGTTAACTAGAGATGTTTTATTTATTTGAATTAGTTACATCCGTGCCGCGAGATGTTTCAAAAGTGGTGGAGACAATATCGACCCTGGCAAAAAGTGGTGGGGACATGTCCCACCCGTCCCACCCGCAAATTACGCCTATGGGCCGATCCGATCCAGTATCGGTATCGATACCAGCGTAATTCACGTATCGGATTTTCACGATCCAACCTGCGGAGATATCCGATATCCATGAGCCATGTCTGCGCTTTAACTTGTCTGCTGAAATGCCTCCGTGATTCCCGCCGGCTAGTCTGCTAGCTGGCTGCAAACTGTGGAATGAATTTCCTGAACGGCGGCGCGGCTCAATGAGACAGAGTTATGAGACACGCCTCCGCTCAGGAAATCCATTCCGCAGTTTGCAGTCAGCTAGCAGGAAAGCATTGAGCAGCATTATGTCCGCTGTGTGGAAATACTTCACACTTAGACGGTGGGCCGAGGGCCCGTATCTGCTTTACTTTTCGAAATGAATGATCCCCATGGAGGGAGAACCTGAATTTGTAAAGTTGGGACGGTTGTTTTATTCTTAACGATATGAAAAGTGTTGCCACTCCCATTTATTGCACATTTTCCCCTGAAATCATAATACACGACCAGTAAATATGCAGGCAAACGCGGTTGCCTACTATTTCAGTCGAGCCAATGGCGCGGCAAGATACTGACAAAGGATTATTATTAACCAATCAGATGTAGCTTCTTTAGAACAGCTGTTACGCGGATGATTCAACTATCAGATACGACGAGCAGCATCTGCGGCGGCAGCACATTGACCATCACCAAGGACATTTTTGTGTTATTGTAAGTATTCATTAAATGTAATATGATATCTATAAAATGTTTGTTTTGTACACTTTGTTCAAACGTATGCAAGCGTCTCGTTAGTGTCGTTTAACTAGCAGTAGCGGCGATATTGCCCATATTCCGCATATCAAGCGTATGCATAAAGCTTGCCACAAAGAACCGGCAAAAGTAATGTATGCAGCATTATACATTTTAATTGTTTATTAATAAACTAGTATTTTCTGGCTGCAAAGATACAGTTGGCGATGTTGATGCCATCTTCGCATGTTCTGATAATATTGTCTGCTATATTTCGCTTCTTATTAATCCAGGCAATTGGTTGATGAAACATTGATTGAAATGAAGATAATATTTTTACAAAACGAAATTCACTTTAAAGAATGGCTTTCTACAAAACAAAACTTAAATTAAGTGGTCAAAATCATGTCTGACCCATTCAAAATGTATCCTGATATATTGGTCATCTTATGATCCTACCCATCTCATGCGATTCCTTTTACATATAATCAACATAGATGAAATTTAAAAAAAGAATATGAGAATATATATGAAACGTATATTTTATGTTTTTAAGTTATATTTAAACGTTATATTTAAACGTCACTCCGCTTTTCTCATGTGTGTGGCCTATACATGCAGGTGTGTGTGCATATGAGGTTGGGGTGCGATTTCGAATAATCGAATAATACCCAGATCTTTGAATACTATTTTTGCTTGAAATGCCCATCCCTTCTAATGAGTAACATCAAACTACTCCAATCTTTACTATCTACTACTCTACTATCTTTTTTTTTAATGAATTTTGTCAAGTTACATCCGACTTCTCTATTTTAGGCATTTAATTTTTTATTTTGTCCTCAAGTTTACTATATTGGACAATGTTTAATTAAACCTTGTGGGCTGCATCAGACTGCTCCATTTTGTTTGTATTTATCTTTGTCTTATATTAAGCATCGGGATCGGTATCGGCCGATCACCATGACAAGAAATCGGCAATTGGTATCGGCTGCAAAAATCCTGATCGGAGCATCCCTAGCATCAGTGGCGCAAAAAGTGGGTATGCGCTATATGCGACGCATAGGGGCGCAGCACAATGGGGGGCGCCAAAGCGATGGTAATTTTTTTTTTTAAATTAATTTAATTTAAAATATATATATATATATATATATTGTATTTTCTATATGTAGCTGCTGTTGTGCGTTTCTAAATCATTTCTGCATTTCTTCAATGTTATATAAAATTTTAGAGGACTAACAGGCTAGAGTAGGCGCCCTCATGGAGAAGGGGGGCTGGGTAATATCGCGAGCGGGCGGGGGCGTCGTGAGTGCTGAGCGAGCAGGTACGAGTAGTTGTCGTCGAAAAAGATGGATAAAACAAAATGCTGGGGCTAAAAATAGAAAAAGAAAGAGGGAAAAGGAGATGGCATGTCAATTGATGCGACAGCAGCTAAATAAGTGCATGGTGAAAGCCAACAGGTCGAATTTAAAGTGTGACATCCAAGCATAGGCTATCTATCTGGCCATCGGGACTACCGGGAGATTACCGGTGGGCCGACGTGCTTTTTCGGCCGATACATCTAATACTTTTTTTCTTTTCTTAACGGCCCATAAAACTCGTACATCTGCGGCCCATTCGTTTCTTTTTCTTTTTTTTTTTTTGCTTAATTGGTGGCACTGGGTTAGTGCCGGTGTAATGCATTGGTCAAAAAAAGCCAGCGTTGTTTTTTTTTCTGACACACCGGCCCATGAAACATGTCATGATGTGCTTATATCTTTCAAGTATAGAAATTAGTACAAAACTAATTATGAAAGTTTCCTTTATTTTTCAATATTTGTTTTACAATATATGGCTATTACTATCATGGGATTAATATTATAACTATTATGTAGTAGTGTAATGTAGACAGACACTGTAACTAAAAGAGGTTTGAATTTTTCTTTTGTTTAATTTGCACTCTGAATATGGGAGCTTTTAATTTTGAACTCTCAAAGTGCACCAGACAGCTGAATTTAACATTAAAGAACACACAATTTAAAATGAGTAAAATGAGTTAACACGTTCAATCTTTCCTGGGCTAAAATCTAGGGCTGCATGATATTGAATAAAAATGTGATAACTCATTAAATAATGCGATACGATAATGATTAAAGTGTGTAAACTAAAATAATCTTTAAAATATATTTAAAATTCTATAACCTAAATATGCGTTTCTTGTTCTTTTTGTGAAAAGAAAATATCCCTACAACTTCTGAAAGTGAACAACAGTGTTTTACTGTAGCATAAGAAGTGTTATTTTAACATGTAAACCACTGGGTTTAAGGTTTCAGGTAGGACTACATTAGGTTTATTTAACAACAGAAACTGACTAATCAAATGTTAAAAATAAAACACTGCTTAGTTTTCACTGAAATAAATAAATTATATATATATATATATATATATATATATATATATATATATACACACTGATTCTTATTAAAGCTACAAAAGTTATTTAGCCAAGAGCAGTGAGTGATTTTCTCTTTTGTTCATGACTCCACTTATTGCAAGCTGTTGCGATATGCATATTGCGATATATACTTTTGCCATAATTTCGATAAATTGTGCAGCCCTACTAAAATCCCTAATCGAAAAGATGTGCACAAACACCAGCTTCATATCAGCGCGGAGCGCGCCAGTGTGTTGACAAACACGTCACCAACACCGACACCTTCCCACGCACGCAATTGGATGAAGGCAACAAATATGTCACGCATGTCGGACCCCACACGTAGCTGCCTGCTCTATTCGCCGGGGAAATAACCCGGAGAAAGTTACCAATATTATAGTAATGTGCAAAGTATGTGAGTGGCAACAATTTTTATTTGCTTTGTTGAAAAGCGTAGCGGTTACATATAAAAAACTGGGTTATCCATCACCACAGATCGTCTGAAAACACGAAATCTCCCCTCGGCCCACCGTCTAACTGGAAACCATAGACAGTAAAAGAAATAGACACAGCGACCCCATAGACTTCAACGGAGAAAAGTGAAGTCAATTAGAAGCACTCACTTCCTGATTGCCAAGCGAACTGCGCAGGCTCACACTGAGCTTGATGACATAGATGTGATGTGAGCAACCTGACTCACAGTTGTACGTCTTCTAGTAGTTGTGCCAAGAGGAATCTGAATCATTCCCTTCTGAATCTTGCAGAGCCGGAGATGGTGAGTATTAGATGTCCATGAGCTAGCAGCAGGATCAACTTTATGACTCTCTATGGGCTTCTCCCTTGACTTTATGCCTCCACGCCCCCCCCGATTGTGCACGAGCTTCTACTTCTGTCTTTACGGTAATTTCTCTACTGCGCGACAGAGAGTCGCTTGTTATGACGCAATCGTTAGCCTATTTTTACAAAAACTGCTTCTACGGGGCCATAACGTAAGATACATGGTAATGGAGGCTTTTATACATTGTCGTGTTTCTTTAGAAATAAACAATGGACAAATTGAGTCTTTAAACGCCTCAGATGTAAAGTTATTCGCTGTCAAAGTGACGCCAAAATGAATGGGAGTCAATGGAATGCTAACAGCAGGTGAAGGCTTGCTAGCCAATGGCGGCCCCCGGGGAGACTTCAGTTTCCGGCTGATGGATTACCCCCTTGCTGGAAACACAGCAGAGTAAGACGGCAAAATGCAATGTTTGCAAAGCCGTAATTCAGAGAGGTGGAAGCTCCCTCGCATCGGTCAACACAACGAACCCAATCAAACATTTTAAAAAAGCACCACGTTAAAGAGCAAAAGGGTTTTTTAGCCAGGGGGGGGGCAGAAAGACAACGGGAGCCGTTTTATTGATAGAGAGTGTGTGTGTGTGTGTGTGTGTGTGTGTGTGTGTGTGTGTGTGTGTGTGTGTGTGTGTGTGTGTGTGTGTGTGTGTGTGTGTGTGTGTGTGTGTGTGTGTGTGTGTGTGTGTGTGTTGGACACTGAGTCCGAAATTCGCGTCCGAAATTTTCGCACGTTAAAAAATAAATACGACCTCACGTTATGTCAATCACAGTTGCAAACTGCCACTGAAACTTTCATCCGTCAAAAAAAAAAATCAAATTGTGTTCGATTTTCTGCGTTTTTCACATCCGTAGCAAGCAGTTTGAATGGAGTTTGAATGGTGTTTTGACAATTCAGAGCCACCGAATGACGAATAAGAAAAAACTAGGGATGCAACGATACCGCTTTTTCAAAACCGATCCGATACCAAAATTCTGAGTATTGGCCGATACCGATACCAATCCGATACCAGTGCAGTTTTTTTTTTATATCAAGTAAAATTTCTATAACTCTGTGTTTAACATTGTGTGTTAAACACAGAGTTATAGAAATTTTACTTGATATAAAAAAGAGTGATTATCAGTTCAACACATCTACTTAATACAGACAACTTCATTTTAAAGAAAAACAACAAATCCAAAAAATATATGATCATAATCTGTGAAAAAAATGCTATTATAAACTAGATTAGTGGATAATTCAGAAGTAAAATTTAGTCTAGAAAAATCACGAGTGCACAATAATTGTATAAAATCTGAACATTTAGTGAAAAAAAAATTAGGAGAACAAATAAGAGACAATAAGTGTAACACTAAATCTGGTCAAACGTTACAAATTGCTCTTTGTATTGTTGTAAAATACATTCATGAAAAACAAGATAACAAAAATCAAAAAGATAAATTATTATATATAGCCTATATAGGCTACTATAAAATTGAGACATGTTTTAAATGTATAGCACAGCTGTTTAATGAGGCAGCAACATATGATAGATAGGACAGAACAAGAAAGGCTATTAATAATCTTTCATTGCGCAAAAGTAGTATGATATGATTATGAAAGACTCCAATACAGTGCGGCACACATCGCTTATGCGTATCCCGAGCACAGAATGATGTGTCACAGCGCGTCGAGACCGCATTGAAAAGTTCAAAGCACAAAGGAAAGATATATCGATGCGTAGTGTATTGTACACAGTATCTATCTATGCAATCGTTTATTGAGCCTTTTCTTTTAACAGTTTTAAATTTCAGTTACTGTGCGCCTGAAGAACAATTATAGTGCTCTGACTCTACTTTAGTGTTGCGATCTAACAGACGCCCGGTAGATAGTAACATGATTTAGTTATAGCAATAAAGTCCAGCAATATAAAGTTGTTTTATGCGAAACCATAGACCTTCTACAGATCAAGTATAATAATAGTAACATTGAATCATCTTGGAGAGTTTCATCGTGTTGACTCTCGTACCCGAACGCGACGCGCTGTTTGAATGCTGAATGGAGAATGACTGACAGCCGCAGCGGAGGGAAAAAGTTTACGTGGTCTTGAATTTAATGACTTAAATATTAATTTATATCTCACATTATACTATATAATGGCTTCAGAACACTTAGAAGATAGTGCACGAAAACTTTATGGTGCTTCATAATGTTTTTGTGCCTTTTGTGGGGCTTAAAAATAACACAGAATAATATGCACAATATCGGATTTGGATCGGCCTCGTCTGACCGATACCCGATCCGGCAAAAATGGCAGTATCGGAGCCGATACCGATACTGAGTATCGGATCGATGCATCCCTAGAAAAAACGCATATGAAAATTTCGGACTCGGTGTGCAAGGGCCTTAAGATGTTTACAATTATTGCACTTTTCTTATATTTCTAACATTTTAAAACCTTGATATGTTGATGCTACAAGAGTCAGTGTACTTGATTTGTGCTGTTCAGATGCACACTATTTTATTGATAGCGTGTAAGATGTTTACACTTGCACTTTTCTTATATTTCAAGACTAAAGTATTTGACATTTTGGGAATGTAATAAATATTGACATGACAATCATTTTGAAACCCTTACAGTTGCATATTTGTTTTCAGAATGGGATGTTTCCTGTTAACAGGATTTCCTGTTTTTCTGACTTCCTTTTCTGACCTTATACTTACCTAAAGTTGCCTTTTGGGACATACGTGCATACATACGTACACATCATACTTGCCTGTTGAGAGGAGTTTATTTCAGCATCATATAAAATCAACAATAATGATAATAATAATATTAAAGCAAACACAGGTCTGGTTTTAGAATAGAATCGGTATCGGCCGATATCCAAATTCAGGTATCGGGATCGGATCGAAAGTGAAAAAATGTGGATCGGTGCATCCCTAATCATCAGACAATTAACCGCTGACAAGACACATGGCAGGCTCACCTGACAAACAGGGAATCACATGACAGACAAGAACAAGGAACAAGACACAAAACCCACACCGTGACAATTACGATGTATTCCTATTTAAGACAAATGTACTATATGTTTTTTGCTAATGACAGTGGAAACTAGAAGCTCAATTTAACAACAGAAGCACCTATTAAATATATTGGCAGTATTTTTATTGTATAAATATATAGCCTATATTTGTATACCTTGAATGTTGTTCGAATAATTCACCAGTATCAGCACTGGGACTTTTTACTGTTTGTATTACTCACTTGTCTGTGTTTACGCAACTTATTGAGTGTATTTACAATGCACGTTCTTAACCTGATTATGCTTACAGTTTTTCTCAATCACTTTGGCACATTTTCGAAACAGTCTTTAAATTTTCTAAACTGAAAGCTCATTGTCACAACTGTTTGCTGAAAAATCAGAACTCTATAGCATGTCTGCAAAACGTAGTAACTCAGCCAAAACATTTAATTCATGCTTCAAAACCTAGTTAATGTGTTAATAAATTGACCAAATAACACCAAAATAAAGTGTTTTTGCCATTGTGTGAAACACACTGGTCAAATTGTCATTGTGTGAAATACACTGGTCAAAATATTTAGATGTTTTTTCACCATGGAAATATTTGTTATATAAATTTCTTGGGTTTTTTTTTTTATACTTTTTTGATGACTCTAACTGCTTTCTATACTGTACAACAGGGAACCAGCCACCAGCCAAATGCGGGTGATTTTGTGTTGTGGCGGGTAAACTCGCTTCACCTACCGGCCACCATGGCGGGTAAATAAAAATAGCATACTGTTTCACCCGGACGGCGGACACTTTTAGAGGAGGCACACCTTCAAACAAAAATGTGGCGTTACATCGCAGGCGTAGAGGTCTGCAGAGAAAACATCATGGTGCGTTCACACCAGACGAGAATAGAGCGTCTGGCGCGAGTGATTTCATTGTTAAGTCAATGCAAAGACGCGTTACGCGCGTAAAAAATTCCTACGGCGCGAATGAGGTGTAGAGCGCGCCGTGGTAGATGCGAATACGCCTCATTCGCGCGGCAAGTTCGAGCGTCTGACGCGTTCCGCGCGCAAGATTTTATTGAGTGCTTTTGTGCATTCACGCGTTTGACGCGAATTCGCGTCTGCCGCCCGAGTTGAAAAATCTGAACTTTGGCGTCAATTCGCGCCGCGTTAAACAATCAGGAGCCTAGCTGCTGTCACGTGGTGAAGTATCTGGATGCTTCAATAAATTATTTTGTACTAAATGCCTGATGTGGTTCTAATGCACAACAAAGCAATATTTTATCACATAAAACTTGATTTCAATATGTGAGACATATTCATTTTGTATTGAATGCTATTTATTCCATTTCATATCTAGATTATATTAAATATTATTCTAATGTAAAGGCAACCAACATACTATAGCTCATAAATCCGTGTCTGGAGAGTGTTGTGTGAGAGAAAAAAAAAATCACAGGACAGGTTATTTACTTTTGGAGGCTGGCTCAAATTATCATCAAAACAAAAATAAATGACAGTTTAGGTGGATGAGGCCGAGGGTGAGAGAAAGAGAAAATGTCAGTATTTCATTGAGACTTGAGATTAAATAAACTGCTTAAGTATTCTTGTAGTATTAATTTTCAAAAGCAGTTACACATTGTCGGTTAAAAACAAGAAAGTGGCTGGTAAAAACATTGAGTGGCTGGTAGATTTTAAAATCCACCAGCCACAGTGGCCGGTGGACAAAAAAGTTAATTTCCATCCCTGCTGTACAAGAATGTCAGTTTTGTTTGTGTATGATTCAGAGAGTAGGTAAACAATTGAATGGGAAAAGTCAACACTACAGTACACAAAAAGAAAATGAGCATTTGTATTTATACTTTCATTTTTGCAGCAATGTGTTACATGTCAACTGAAAATTCTCAGTTGCTTGTTCATTCTGTCACTGTCTTTCTCGAACACAATTTAGCACACATTACAAACATTCCATGTCATAAATATTCATGGGATATAACATGTCTGACAGATTTTGATCACTAAATGGATCATTTTGCATGTGATGTCTCACGATGAAAGAATGTTTAGATTAGAAGTCGTGAAGAATTTGACAATTTCACTGAGAATCAACTCATCAGTTTTGATCAACAAGCCATGTGCATGTAGTCATTGTGCAAATTGTTGACAATTTTTTACTCTTTTGCACACATGTGCAAAAACACATGCAATATATTGCAAACTCTGACTGTTTGTTGACCAAAAAATTATAAAAGTGCCCTCATCTCGTGCAGCAGAAGCAGCGGTTCAGTCAAAATACTGCATGTACTGCGAGAAACGTACGGCTCATATATTATCCATATAGGATAATATATGAGCCGTACGTTTTTCGCTGACATGTTGCAAAACTCTTTTTCGTTTTTTAATGCTTTAATTTAACATCACAACTGACAAATTAAATACTCTAAGTCACCACAGGGAAATAACTAATACATTAATAAAAGTCTGGTAAACATGGTTTACTTGCATTGTAGGGTAATTGGTTTGCATGTAAACCCGGAAAAGTTTTCAGCGTACTTGTATGCATGTAAACGTGCTCATTAAGCCAGTAGGTGGCAACAACATGTGACTGTCTTTAGTGAGCAATTGATAAATTGAACAGATTAGTCCAAAAAATGTATTAATTTAGGAAAGAAACAAGCTGCTGAAACTGATCTTTGATGCTCATACAAATTGCTCATATGCCTCTGGACACAAAAGGATAGTATTGGCGTTTGACTGAAATGTAACATCTATGCAAAATAATCCTTGAAACATTAAAGCCCCTTCCTGTTTGGAATATGTGATTGTGTATTGTCAACAATAAGCATAAACATTCTGCATTTCCATTTTGTTGTGTGGATCATTCAATGCAACATCTGCTTGACAAAGAATTTATGCCACTGCCCCACTGACATGCTTTGAAAGCTACTGTTATCCAATTTTTTTGGTCTTCAAACACCTTAAAATGCACATGTAGATCAGGAAAATCTAGTTTTGGGGCCTCGGTATTTATAAAACCGTGTACAGCTTAGAGAAAGACTCGGGGCCCTATTTTAACGATCTAAGCGCATCTAAAGCGCACGGCCCAAATGCACTTTTAGGGCATATCCCAATCCACTTTTGCTAGTTTAAGGCGAGACACGGCAGGCAAAAACATCGATTTTTCATGCAGTGATCAGTTTTGAGATTTTGGGCTAGTTTACTCCTTCAGTATGTGTTCTTTCAAGCTGCTATAAAGAAAATGTTGAAAATATACTTTAAGATGTTTATTTTATTACATTTTGTTTACTTGTGGCAGTAAGTTTCTCCCGAATTTACCAAGAAGTTAGCATTCCAACGCGTCATGCTGCGCTCCGTCTGTTTACTGAAGTCTGTCATGACCGGTATCGTTGTAAAGCTCTGAATCTCCTGCACAACGCTATGTAACTCAAATATGCGCATTTCCTTTCTATCAGTAACCAATCGTGAATGTCCAAAGGGTGATTTAAAGCTAATGACGAAATCTCATGGCTACTGCTGGTTTCTGCTAACGTGATTCGCTCAGACGCATCACGTGGTGTACTCTGCCAATGTTAATTCAATGAGTTACTGCAGTTGTAGGCCTTATATGCCTGCCATGTTTTTACATCAGTTTTCATTAGCCTGAAACATTATATAGTATTATTACTCAGGGCCTGAGCATTTATTCTGTTTTTGAGCAATGTTTTCAGATAGAAATGTAATAAATTCCCTACTTAAATCTTTAAATGCCTTTTTCTCAAAATGAGTTTTTTTGTCATTCTCCAGTGCAAACATCTCAGCCTATGTAGCACCTATGTACACCAAACTTTCCAGTTATACACTTAGCAGTATTCTGAAGATATTTTCAGAGGGATTTGTTAATAAATCATTCTTGGCCTGATTTATGTAACATTTTAATAATACAAATATGGCGAAAATCGATTTTTTTTAAGGGTATGGACAGCATTTTGATTTCCTAGGTTATGAAAGCATATATCCTGAAATCCCTCTGAACTTTTTTTTTCATCTTGTGTGTAAACAAAATGAAAAAAGAATTTTGCACCTGGCTTTATCATATGTTCAGATCTAGCCTATCTACCGAAAATATATGCAAAATCGCACATATTTAATGAGATAATGCCTAATTTGCATGATTAAACATACAAATTTCCAAAACTTGTAATACATTTTTTATATATATATTTGTGTAAGTAATCAACTTAGGAAGTTTCATGGTGATATCTATTATTACATTTTTTTACCCTATTCACCTGTAGTGTCTCGCCTTAACAACGGGAAAAATGGTCGGTGCCCCCAGCGCATGGTCTGGAAGGGTTGTCTCTATTCTCTTAATGAGTAATGGGTGTGTTTTGGGCATAACGTGCAAAAAAAAAAACAATCAGAGTCTCATCTCCCATTCCCTTTAAAAGCCAGTTGCGCTCGCACCATGGCAGATTCGCTATTTACATGGCGGAATTTACCAGCGGAAAGACTGAACGCGTCTCCAGAGTACAAATGGCTCTGCTCGTGTGTGAGGTTAAAGCGTGCAAACAGACCATCTACGGGACAAGCCGGATTCCACTATATCTTCATATACTGTACACAATATTAATCTTTTACATTGTAATCCTTTTATTTTTAATATTTGGCATGTTTGTTTGCTGCTGCGCGTCTCTTTGTGTGTAGTAAGCAGTGTACGCGCGTTGTGGACCCGCCTATAGGCGCACATTACTAACGCGCTCTTTAAATAACAAAAAATATATATTGCACCATTGCCTTTAGACCAGGTTTCAGTTGCTCAATGGCACAGTCTATTTCAGTTGCCTCAAAATAGCAACAATGTGCCTGAACACACCTCGTTTTCAGACCAGCACGCCCACGGGTGCTCAGATGGGTGCAAATGTATTTATTTGCTATTTAAACAACGTGACGCAGGACGTGAAAATGGAAACTGCGTCAGGCTGAAACTAGCAAAAAACACTTGCGTCGCGACGCATTGCGCCGGATGTATGATAGGGCCCATAGTGTGTAAAAATGAAAGAGCTACTGAGAATTTTCAGTTTACATGTAGCACATTTCTGCAAAAATAAATGTTCTGTATAAATACAAATGTTCATTTTCTTTGTGTACTACAGTATTGACTTTCCCCAGTACAATTTTTTTCAACTTTCTTAATCTGCATTTAAAATGCTCAGTGTGATATGCAGACAAAACTGATTGTTACATGCAGAGTATTTCCGTAATAGTCAAACTACGACTGATTCACCAAATATCCCACTGTAAAATGAACCGGATAAACAAATAACACAAATATTTACATTTCCCACCTAATATTAGAAGGTACAGGACAAAGAACTCTGACAGAATATATATATATATATATATATATATTAGGGCTGGGCAAGTTAACGCGTTATTATCGTGTTAACGCATTTATTAATTAATGCCGACAATTTTTTTTATCGCACGTTAACGCAGTTTTTTTTTTATTATTATTTTGAAAGTCCGTTGCTCACTGGCTCTGAATACACATAGGCCTACAGTCAAACCATGGATCACAGGAGGGGTGGGATGTTGGTCAGCCAGCAAATAACCCACCCAAACAAACAGTGCATGGAAAGGCTTTTGGCAGGTTCTCTCAGGTGAACAGAAAGGGAGACAGCGCTCCGCGAGTGAATGACTAGGCGCTCTATGGATAGTAACCATGGCAACAGCTTCTGTGCGCTACGCAGCTGTATAGCCTTTTTAACTTAAATTAAAATTATACATAACTTTACCTGATAGGCCTGTGTTTAGTTTAGCGGAGATGCTCTGCCATGTGAATTCCCTTCTGTTGATGTCCTGATAACTATTTAGATTGTGGAAACTCACAAACAGCGAGCCGAGGATCAGTCTCTCTTCCAATGATTTGTACTGCGCGTCGTGTAGCTACAAAAAGTTAGGCTATAGGCGGTTTACACAATTCATGTAAATTCTGTATAATTGTGAACGAGCATGACCGCAACAGTTTCACAGGAACGCACCTGCTTGTCGCTGCACCTGTGCTCGACCACTTCACCTCACTCTAGGCTGATTTATAATTCTGCGTCGGACCTACGCCGGAGCCTCTACGCTATAGACTACGCGTTGGTTTTTATTTATACTTCTGCGTCGTTGTCCCCCTTGACGCGCAATTACACATGCAGAGGGAGCATGCGCGTGAAACCCGGGGAGCGGTTCTAGCAATCACAGCGCTTGCGGCACGCGTAGAATTGACGCATTGTTACATTTTTGGAGAGGTGCACGTCAGGGTACGCGTTTGACGCAGAAGTATAAATTGGGCTTTACATCTATTTAATGTAATCTTAGTGTACGTGGGAAACCATGGCATGACCAAACCTAAGCTACTATCAGAGAAGTAACGTTGGTCGACATATATCTGTACACTGTAAAAACTGGGAATGGCGTCAATTAATATTTAATAATCAAACATTAGTAACATATACATAATAAAAAAGACTATTTGTAGTTTGGAATCACACTGAGCTGACTTCAACAAATTCTAGTTATTTATTAATAACATTTTACTCAGTTTTGTTTGAATAAAATCAGCTGTGAATCGTTAAGTAGAATTTAATTATATTTTATCAGGAAAGTCAACGATGCAGAAAATTGGTAAATGTTACTCATTGGGAGGTCTTTGGATTTAATCACCTCACACTTCCGGTCCAGCTATTTTCAGCCACATGATGGATCGTCAACATTTCAGAGACTGGCTGCCATTTTCCCAAAGGTAAGACTTGTATAAGTTAATAATCATTTTACAAGGAGTTGCTGTAACAGTTAGCAGTTGAACATTGTTTTGCATTGCTGCAAGTTATCCAACATTCCAACTTTATTGGTTGAAAGTAAAAATAAAGATATGTTAACTTAATGTAAAGTAACAGTGATTCTGCCTGCTGTTTCGACTAAAAGCGTGGTAATTAATGACTGAAAAAGTAACCTAGTCGTTTAAATATCACAATTTTTTTTTCAAAGTATAACGTTATAGATAATGGCCTTTAAGATACCAGCTATGTTAATCTACTTTTGCCAATTTTCCTGGCATCGGCCTGCATCTCCACCCCTCCCCCACCCCAAGCTAGGTAACGTTAGTCTGTTTTGCGCACGCCTGGATGGTGTGCTAATCCCAAATTCACAGAGGCTCCATGTTAAGTAATGTTAGCCACGCAGTTTCAAGTCGCAATTCACGGTAACATACAATGAGGCACAACGGGAGATGGCAAAAAGTTTTTCTCTGTCGGAGTATGCATTAAAGCCGGTTTCAGCACGTGCTGACAGATTACACCGGCGAGCTACGTCTGAGGTCACTAAATTAGAGCATGATGTGGACTTGCGCTGCCAGAGAGAGGCATCGTCCGTCTGTTTGCAACAACAGATTTATCATTTAACACTATTATGTTAGCATTTCATGCTCAGTATATCCTCATTCTGTCATGAACGTGTCTCCACAAAACAGAGTAAATAACTAATTTAGGCGATTGACCTTCTTGTAGAATATATAACACCCTTGTAGGTTTAAAAGACAAATTATTCAAACGTCACATCACTGTATATTAGGAATTTTCTTTGTCAGGTTCACTCTTTATTCTTATTTGCATAGTACATGTTTCAGTGTTCTTAAGCTTTAATAATTACTGTTTGTTTAGTTACTCCTTATGTTTCCTCTTATGTATGTGTAAAATACAATTTCAAATTAAATCTAAGCTCATTTATCATTTCTTTTCAGATGCATGAAGAAACTTTGACTGAAATTTATCAATAGGTATGTTTTTGACTTGTATGAAAAACAAAAAAAAGCTGTGATACCACATTTCACATGTTGATTATTACTATTTCTTGTATCAACATTTCCTGGTTAAAAGCAGATTACCTGCAGGTTTTTTTTTTCAATTATGTCCAAAACCTGTAGTTCCAACTTAAATTTGAAATTTAAACAGCAGAAAAAATAGAAATACTGATAACATGTCTCATAGACATACAATTAAGTTATGATAACACATTGTTTGTACATACTTTTTCACATCCTAGTTACCATTTAAGGGAATTTTATTACGTTGACACTAATTAAGCAAATTTTCTTTAAAATGGTTTATTGCAAAAATTAGATGTCAGACAAAAACTTAATATTTAACATATGTACCTGAAATCAAAGGTGTCCAATCTCTTACATGTCATGATCCATCATTTAATTATTAGACCTATTAGACTCGTTTAGCGCCAGTTATCACTCAGTTCTGTGTACTTACTGCTTAAAGGAATACGTTGAGGAACGGCTAGTCTGGCTCTGTCCAAAAAATTTGCCTACCAGCACATATAAAGCTCACCGATTGACATGTTATGTCTTGTTTGTTTAATCCATACAAAATCCAAGGTGTAAAAATTGTGTGGTTTTATGGGAGTTCATATGCACTGTTAGTTGACACCTAAGACATTTTGTTTAGCAGTAATGTAAGCCACCTATTGTTAAAAGTTGCAGCTTTAAGAATGTTTTATGTCATTAAATGATTTTTACATCATGAACTTGAATTATGTTTATGTTTGTCATTTCAGGCTCCAAGCAACCCTAGCATCAGCATGACCAGAGATGTTGTCATTCGGTGTTTGATGGTGTATCTTGGGGAATCCACAGATCACCTCTTAAAGGAGTATGATGTAAGTTGACGAACATGTTAAAATATAAAGAAGGTGATCTGTCTCATCTCTAGGGCTGGGTGTCGACAGCCAAATTGCTTCGACAAGTATTAAAAAGTGCCTGGTCATTCTGTACCAAATTTGATAAGGAGTAAATCTCATCAGCCAAGCCAATATGCATGCAGCATGCTTGTACTACCAAGATCTACCAAGATGCTGCTCTTTGGCTGGCTAAGGTTAACTTAACATCATAGATGTGCACCAGGAAAAAGACTACAGTATACAGTACTCCCAGAGGGTCACTAGGTGACCAGCCTGTGTCAGTGAATGTAGAATAATATGTGTGCAATAGATCACAAAGTGCACAGACAAGTGCTGGGAAGAAATTCATTTCTGTAGCAATGAATGGATTTAATTTAGCCGATTTAACTGTGACTAAATTAAGACCATCATCTCTGGTGTCATTGAATTGTTTTCATGTGGTGGTCAGCTGATTAGATCCTTTTTAAATTACCTGGCATGAAAATATGCTTATGGAAGTATATTATCTCTGATTTTTTTTCTGTAACTGAAGTAAATCATGTGCAACAGCCATGATAGCCACAGGTTTTCTTGTCCAAAGGGTTGAAAACAATTTGGGAGTTGTTGAATTAGAATCTTCTCCTTTGGTGGTGCAGTCTGAAATACCCAATGTTGTTGCTTTTTCAGGACGCTGATAAAGACAGTGTGTCACAGGACCTTGCTGTACAAAGGATTAAAATCTACAACATCAAGCCTACTACGCCAGAGGGTCCTGATGACATCGGTATCGTAGTAGAGGGCGTGAAAGTTCTGACTGCTCTGGGTAACTTTCCAAGGGCTTGCTCATGGTCATTGGCTTGGCATATGCAGTGAATCTTGCCTATCCCAAGGAGCTCAGGTACACGCTTGAAGTCTTCCAGAAACTCCTCCTTGAGCTGGATTGTTCAAAGCTGTCCCCAAAAGTGAACAGCCTCAAGAATAAGCTACTAGCTTAAGAAAAGGGACCCTCGCAGAATGAAAGGGGACAATTAAGTCACTGTAACAACTGTCACACGGTTACCCACTCACTGTGAAGGAACTGCAAACTGTTACTGAAGGAGACCTTTGGACTTTCTGATGAGTTCAGTCGTTAGTGTTCGGACTTGGAATTTGAAGATTACTTTACTCTTCATAAAAGTGACCAAATTAAACATAAAGGCACCATAAAGATTGTTCACGCTGCCCTGATTGTTCTTAACTTTCTTCCACTTGATGAATGTTTGGGCATTTTCTTTTTCAACTGTTAAGTAACTGAAAAATATTGATTTTCAGTGCAACATGGGGTTGTTCAGAAATATCAAACCAACCATACTCATTTGGCATTGTGTTTTTGAATTTATATTGCCACAGGCAGCTGTTATTATACATTGTGATTCCTCTGTGTACACCATTAAACATCTTTTAATTGAGAAATTTGAACAAATTCATGTGATTGTTTAAGTGAGACCTATTTAAGCAAAAAGTAAATTTAGGCTAATGGAATTACTTGACCTTATCCCAGGTTCCATGTGATATTTTAATCAATTACTATTAGCCGTTTGAATAACATAATGGCCCTGACGATTTTAATTGGCACATGTAATAAAATATTTTAAATGAAAATGTAAGAAAAATTTGTAGACTAAAAACTGCCATAATAACTGTCATGGTCATAATTTAAATGCAGTAACAGGACTAAACCTTAAATCACATCACAAATCACTGGAAAATTTAAGCCAATGATGTAGCAGAAATTAAACACCATTAAATGAACAAACATTTATTAACATCCGAATCCCAAATGCCATTATATTGTCCCTATTGTACGCATACATGTTTTCTGCCTTTGTTTTCTTAGTCTCTTTCTGTGTTTTATTGTTGTATTTTGACATTTTGCACTAAACAACTTGAAAAATGTCAGATAAACATGTTTAGAAAAAAATTGACAAATAAATGTTTACCTGCTGTTATGCATGATGATTTATTAACCCAATTTAAGTTACCTGTGGCACCAAGAAGGCATGATATTGAGTGTATTATACATAGAAAAATTATGGCAACAAAGTGACATCCAATATAATTGAATAGATTTAAAGCAATGTGATACCAATTAAAACTTCAATTTAAACAATTCATTTAGGTACGGATAAATATGAAACGCAGAATAAATGTGTTGAATTAGGCAAAAATGTGCTAAAATATTAGTTAATATAACTTATTTTTATCCAGATATTTAGTAAATCTAAATTCACTTCTCCTAGATATTTAGTAAATCTAAAGCAATTTCTCCTAGATATTTAGTAAATCTAAATTCACTTCTAGATATTTAGTAAATCTAAAGCAATTTCTCCTAGATATTTAGTAAACCTAAATTACTTTTGCTCAGATATTTATTAAACATAAATTGATTTTCTTTGTGAAACTGATTTGGATTTACTAATAATATTTTGGCTTAAAATTTTGCATGCTATTACTAAATTCAACACATTTTAAGTGTTGCTTTTATGAACATGTACTCATTTTTTTTGGTTTAAATTTAGTTAATTTATTCAATACTTTTTAATCAAAGATGTAGAACTTAAAATCTATTCAATTATATTACGTGTCACTTTGTTGCCATAAATTTTTTAAGTAACCATTGGTCACATTTTTTACAGTGTAGTAGTGGTCATGACCTCTGACTACATAGACTGTTTCTGCTGCTCCCTGATAAAAGATACCTGTTGATACCTGTTCAGAAAAAAAACAAGAAAACTGGACTCGTTTTAACAAGCTAGATAAAAGGTAATGCCCTGGCAGTGGCATAGCTTTGTTTTAATATTTGATTTGATTACATTCCCACTCCGATCATATTTTGAGCTATTTTTAAACATTCCCAGTGGTCTTTAAATTATGATTATGCCATTTTTAGCAAAAATTACAAAACCTGTGCTGTTTTCTGGGACTTCGCTTCAGCAGAACGGCAGTAGCTCATTAGCAATTCGCCTCTGCGTTGTGGGCGGAGCCGTTGGCACGGAGACGACCCTCCCCCTGCCCGTTGCTGAGAGCTCTGTCTCTCCCGCTAGCTTACACCCCCAATACCGGTGGGGCAACAGTATTATATACACGTTAATTATTATTATCCGAAGTTAATCAAAGTTATCACCGATCATTATTTCACTCCAAGACGTCGCGTGTGGAGACGCCCAGTGGAGTTACTACGTCACAACTCCAGTCTACTTTAGCCGGCATTTTAGCGTCTGCTACTGATTCACAGCCATTTGAATGTAGAAATACTCAGAAATACAACTTTGAGCTTATTTTTCTCAAGATATGTCCTCTAACATCAGAAAAATGCCACAAGAACATGTTAACACCTAGAAAAACATTATTTTCATCGGAGTGGGTCTATAAGTTGAGATAAAGGGAATACTGCTGGTATAAAGCACCTTATTTGTTTAAAGTTTTTGCAAACCACATGTTATTGCACTTGTGTATAGCAGTATATTTAAATCAAAAGTGCACAATACACTTTAGAATTCATTATTCACTCTTGCGCGTAACAATGCGATTAATCGCAACTAATCGCAATAAAAAAATTTAATCGTTGCCCAGCACTAATATATATATATATATATATATATATATATATATATATATATATATATATATATATATATATATATATAGAGAGAGAGAGAGAGAGAGAGAGAGAGAGAGAGAGAGAGAGAGAGAGAGAGAGAGAGAGAGAGAGAGAGAGAGAGAGAGAGAGAGAGAGAGAGAGAGAGAGAGAGAGAGAGAGAGAGAGAGAGAGAGAGAGAGATTTGGATTTCCTCTTATAGTAAAAATAAAAGTGTAAGTCTTGTGCTTTTTTTATCCTGCATCGTGTAAAAGACAACGTGTTGTTAAAAGAAAACGTGGGCAGGGATGAAGTGTTAGACTGTTTCACTTTTTCTGTTGTTTCTCTTTAAAGAAACTGTTGAATCACACAGCTATTGTTTTTATTTCGCTTAAATTCCAATTAAGCTAGAGCAAAAGCTTGTCAGACAATATAGCAGATAGCAAATTATACAACAATAGAAACAAGTTATTTTAACACATAATGCACCCTTGGGAAACATTAGATACATCTTTCAAAAAAACATTTTAAAGCTACAATATGTAAGATTTTTGTTTTAAAATATCCAAAAATCACTTGCACAGTGTGATATATTTCCTGCAGTTGTGTACAATATCCCCAAAGTTCCCAAAGATGTTTAATTTCAGAGAAATTCTCATTTTAAATAATGTCTTGTCCATGTTCACTTGTCGCCTGTCAATGACGTAATATCCGTGATATCCGTTGCATCGCGACCGCGTCGCTTCCATTATGAGCGCGCATACCGCACGCCTACATTTGAAATAACGAACTTGAGCGCGCAAAAGACGCGATATGTGAGCAGGCCCTTTAACGGCTTTATTATGCTGACTCAATAGATTGTGTTTTCTTATGTTTTTGTTTTTATTTGTACACGCGTTTGAAAATAGCCTAAATAATGTAACAAAACGAAAATAAACCTATATGCCTTCCTACTATACAGCCTATTATTATTAGGATTGTTGTTTGTGTGTTTGTTTTAAAACGCCTAGATCGGCTGGACAAAAGTTAACCCATAGCTTTGAAAGTAAAGAAGAATATACAGCCTGTATAAACGAGAGCTTTTGTTAGGATTTTTCATTATTTGGCCGTTTTAGCAGTTATATTTTTTGTAGCGTGTGGTGTGGTCAGGTGCGCGATTGTGACTGTCACTATAGACCTAGGACAGAGCTCCTCACTTTGCAGTTAAAAAAATCACTTAATTTTCAAAGAATTGTATTATTATTATAGTTTTATGTATTATTGATGTTTTTTTCGTTGTCGTTTTATAAATGCTCTATGACAATTCTTTAATAAATGTTCAATCAAAATGCAAAACATCGCATCTTTATTTTTTTTTATTTTTTTGGACTGATCGTTGCACAGGACAGGACTTTGGTCGACTAAAGATTTCTTTGGTTGACTACAGCCCTATTAAAAACATCAATGTATTCACTCATCCATAAACATTATTAGATCCATCAGCATGACGACAAGTTCCATAATTCCGCTTATGCATCAACCTACACCTTTGTTATTATAAGAGGTGAGCGACCCCTAGCGGCGAATACAAATTACATATTGTAGCTTTAATGGTAGTGTGTACACCATTCGTTTTCAAGTAAACCTGAGGACCTTGACAAGTTGATTGAGATTCTGATAGGAGCTGGATCTAAACTGTGAAAGTCTATAAACTACGAGCAGAGTTCCAGACCACTTTGGTGAAGTTTTTCCTGTGTCTCAAAAACATGACATTCTATTCTGACAACATTTTATTAGTATCCTGCCTGGTTGTGTCATCTAATACATTCACAAACAAAACAGAGTAACGAGTCATTTTCGCGATATGACCCGCAACCTGTCCTGCTGAGATGAGTTAATATTTTCTGCAGAGGGCCAGAAAAATGACCAAAGAAGACTTTCAGTGGCTACGTTAACATGCACAAATTTTGTTTCAATCGGACTGAATTCATTCCGATTGATGAATCCGAATGTTGTGTTTACATTAACGCTGAACATGATCGGGTTGATGTGCACGTTTATATGTCACAAGCTTCAAATCGGAATAGATTTTTTGACATGCACACACTGCACGAATATATACAGAATTTCCTGCTGTTTGCTCATAACTATTCTCCTACATTGGTTCTTTATTTGTTTTAACAGCAGACTTAATATTTATCCATTTCTGGTCATAATTTGGAGACAATGAACATATGAACCGTTGTGCCGTGCTGCTTATATTTATCACGCAGTAAAAATGCTCCTCCCCACGGCCAAAACCAGTCGCCTGTGGATGAAACAAGGACTGGTGGGACGTTGTCCTGCTCCACTTCACAGACGCGGAGTGAAAGGAGAATTTTAGAATGACAGGACACTAATTTATATGACACTTTATTCAACAGGAAGAACAGCTCGCTCAGCGTGTCATACGTCATTACGCTATTTCAACGTCATTGCACATGCGCGACTTTCAGTTTCAGTTTTCAATCCGATCAAGTGTTTGTATGTTCTCTTGATCGGATTAGAAAAGGAATAAACCACCCCTTTCAATCCGATCGAAATTTCGTTCGGATCAAGCTCAATCGGTTCGATTAAGGTGTTTGCATGAAGGCTTTTCAATCCTATTGAGCCTTACATTTTTTGGTTGCATGTAAAAGTAGCCAGTGACATTGAACGCTGTGGAAAATGTATTCTTTATTGAGAAACTGCTCCAACAAAACCCTCAGAACTCACCTTGAAAAAAAAAAAAACTTTGTGAAAATGGTGCAAAAAATTTGCAGTCAAATCTACTGAAAATAGCAGAACACACAACTAGAATAAAGAAGGGACTTTCACAGTCTGTCGATGAGATGAAAAGGTTGAAAAGATTGTTCAAATTGATGCAAGAGAGTTGAAAATAAATGGTCAAGTTACCCCAGTGACAGATGCATTATGGGTTTAATGGAGATTAAAAAAAGAATCGCATAGCAAACATGTAGGACACATGGCTATGTTTGTTCGCACTGAGGATTTAAAATTCCCAGAATGCGACTGGAAGGTATGAGTTCAGACCGTTAAGAGTTATTTATTTACGCAATAATGATATACACTCACCTAAAGGATTATTAGGAAAACCATACTAATACTGTGTTTGACCCCCTTTCGCCTTTAGAACTGCCTTAATTCTACGTGGCATTGATCACGAAGCTCCCGTTCCACCACATCCCAAAGATGCTCTACGTATTGGGTTGAGATCTGGTGACTGTGGGGGCCATTTTAGTACAGTGAACTCAATGTCTTGTTCAAGAAACCAATTTGAAATGATTCGAGCTTTGTGACATGGTGCATTATCAGGGCTCCAGACTAACTTTTTTCACTAGGAGCACAGTGGCCCCCAACTGAAAATTTTAGGGGCACAACCAGAAAATTTAGGAGCACACACCGTAAATCACCACACTAACCAAATATTCACATTTCTACTAATTTCCAGTGTATTACTAATAAATACTTTGATAATAGATGCAGAAATTACAATGCCTTTACGCTCTGATTTAACGTTACAACCTCTTGTCTTCTAAAAGGAACCGGCAGTGGCGTTGCTTTTTGATTTATTAACATGTCACCGCATACTCTATGTTTGAGGCTAAGATTGTGTTTAACTAGCGTATTGTGTTTAAACTGTGAAGTGCCTGCACTGTCGGCAAACTTTGTGTTCCCCGCAGTTATGGGGTAGCGACTGCAACATTCGCAGGTCATGGAATTCGTCTCCTTCCAGTACTACCTCAACCAGCTGAATTCTCGCAGCCAGTCTTCACGAAAATGGTGGGTTTGGCCTTTTCCCCACAAAAACTTCTCACTCTGAATCATCTTCCGACTGTGACACTGTACTAGCTGCAACGTTTCATATAGCTCACAGTTCAGTTTGTATGACGGGTTTATGTTCACGGTTTCGGTATGATTCGGTATGTGCTATGTTCAGGGAAGAAAAAAAAAAGACTACTGTCAAATAAAATAAAGAAAATATGAACAAATAATCTAATCACAAGCAAAAGCACAAATAAATACAATAAAGCAAAGATACTAATAAAATAAACTATGCTTTTCAGGTAGGTCTAACATTAGTTTTCAGGTACAGAAATTGAATAAAATAATCAAATGTAAAATAACATTGCATATTTGAACTATATAAATTAAAGATAAATCCTTATTAAAGTTACAAAAGCAATTCAATTTAGAGCTGATTCAGTAGGGCTACACAATACTGTGAGTGTCTATCTTGACCATATAAGTTCACTTAAGGCATAACAATGTCTGCTAGGATACTCATCAAGACGGACATGTTGACATACTTTTTGTGTGAATTTGTCCATTCAAGTGCAAGACTTGAAAGAGAACTCAATATTTTGCGCGCTGTCTGAGATGAGTAGCCTACACAAACACATGCGCACAAATCTTCTAGACGCGAGTTCTCTTTCGCGTCTTGCTCTTGAATGTTTACATTGGCAAAACTTAAATGAGTTTAGTTTAAACACCGATGGTAACGTCTGCAGTTCAGGTCTCGCCTGGGCTCGTGCGCTACCAACTCCCGGGTGATGACGGCGTAAATGACAGGTCATGTTCGAGCATTTGGCACTCACATTGAACAGTGTTTACAACGAGTAATCGTTTTGTACACGTTTTTTGGATTATCGCTGTTGTAATGTATTATTTGGGAAGCCAGCAAGTGAATTTAACTGGCACACTAGCCGCAGGTCGGAAGAACGAGTCAATAGTTCGCTTGCTCATGATTGCTCAGACCCTATGGCTCAAACGCACATAGCAGGTTGTCTGCCTCTCCTTCCCACACAGATGTTTAAATGCGCGCTCGATTATCTCTAGGGCCCTCCCCCTCCACACATTAGCCACTTACAGTGGCCATTCCCTATTCTTCTCACACTCATTGGCCTTCCACACATTCCGGATTCATTGATAAGCCCCTTCCACGTTTAACGTGTAAAAAAACATGTGCGACTGGATGTAAAATTCAGTCGCACACTCTCAAATTTTGTTCGCAAAATGCGACCATTTGGTCGCAGTCTGGAGCCCTGATTATCCTGCTGAAAGTAGCCATCAGAGGATTACACCACCACCACCAGCCTGCACAGTGGTAACAAGGCATGATGGATCCATGTTCTCATTCTGTTTACGCCAAATTCTGACTTTACCATCTGAATGTCTAAAGAAATCGAGACTCATCAGACCAGGCAACATTTTTCCAGTCTTCAACTGTCCAATTTTGGCGAGCTCTTGCAAATTGTAGCCTCTTTTTCCTATTTGTAGTGGAGATGAGTGGTACCCGGTGGGGTCTTCTGCTGTTGTAGCCCATCCGCCTCAAGGTTGTGCGTGTTGTGGCTCCACAAATGCTTTGCTGCATACCTCGGTTGTAACGAGTGGTTATTTCAGTCAAAGTTGCTCTTCTATCAGCTTGAATCAGTCGGCCCATTCTCCTCTGACCTCTAGCATCAACAAGGCATTTTCGCCCACAGGACTGCCGCATACTGGATGTTTTTCCCTTTTCACACCGTTCTTTGTAAACCCTAGAAATGGTTGTGCGTGAAAATCCCAGTAACTGAGCAGATTGTGAAATACTCAGACCGGCCCTTCTGGCACCAACAACCATGCCATGCTCAAAATTGCTTAAATCACCTTTCTTTCCCATTCTGACATTCAGTTTTGAGTTCAGGAGATTGTCTTGACCAGGACCACACCCCTAAATGCATTGAAGCAACTGCCATGTGATTGGTTGATTAGATAATTGCAATAATGAGAAATTGAACAGGTGTTCCTAATAATCCTTTAGGTGAGTGTTGAAATCGACCGAAATTAAGTCACAATCTCGAACTTCGAATTTGGAATCGTCGACGCCGTTACGCCCCCATGTCACGTCCGGTCGGCGTGCCAAGCGGAAAAAAACACGCATGTTGAAGTGCTGCGAGTCAACCTCCTCTAACTTAGCTACAGCCAGTCATAAGATAGCATGGCAAATGCAGATGCAGGAGACCCATCGACAGAACTTGAACCCCCTACTCTTTCATTGAAGTCGCCGGTGTGGAAGTATTTTGGATTTCCAATGAGGTATGTTGACAACGTTCGTGTTTGCGTTCAACGTTCACGCTTCAAAAAAGCCACAGTTTGCAAGCTCTGCTATGTGCGTGTACCATATTCTTCCACTGGCAGCACGACTAACATGGCAGGGCATCTCCGCAGGCACCACAAAAATATAGATTTATCTGTTAAACCAACAACTGTTTGTTTGTTTTGTGAACTTGAATGTCATTTTCTGTGAAGAATACTGCAGTTACAAAAGAGAAACTATGGCAGGTTATTTTGCTTAAGTTTCCAATTGACTAAAGATATAAGTTACGGTATTATATTGTATTATAAGCACTTTATGTTGTTAATAAATGTTTTAAATTTGACAATGTAGTGTGATACATTGCGAACAAAGGTCAGGTATTATATTGCATAAAAGTCTAGTTTAAAAATGGCATAGCAACCTGTGCTTTAAAAAAAATAAATGTAAAAATCGAGAATCGAATCGAACCATGACCTTAGAATCGAAAATTAAATCAAATCGAAGATTTAGAGAATCGTGACACCCCTAATAGACATGATGAGCAGGGGTCACTGGGAAGACCTACATACAACACACTGCAAAGAATATAGTATCCCACAATGCACTACTCTTCACCTTCCAAAATGACAAATGAACCGGAACTAAAGCCACAGTTTTTAAATCTCTCTATTTTTTCCAACAAAAAAAAATACATTTTTAAACAAGATTGAATTAAAAATGTATTTATATCTGAGATGATAACATGCAACATGAGGTCATGTGACAAAAATATAGCTTCCAACTAATTGAAATGTTTACCTTGGCTTGCATAATGAATACTGTTTCACTTACATGCAGTATTCAATCAGAAGAAAGCTAGTATTCTACCACAGCCACACAGTAGATCTGTCATTCTAAGTTATCAGGATGTTGTAAGAAGAAAGCAGTGAGCAGACAGTGAATAAAGTGTGGTGATGTGCATGGTGAGGATGAGAAATCAAACAAAGAAAGTAAAAACGAATAGCTAGATAGGCAAGTTCCTGAAGGGGGGTGGGACGATTTTGTGACGAACCCGCACCTTTTAATTACTATCACATGAATGAAATGAAGTTGACCAATCAGGAGACAGACAAAGTATGATGCAGAGGGTGTGAAAAGGAAGCGTTAAGGAAATGGAGGAAGGGGCGGTAAACGTAAAGGCAGCAGTTGGACAGACAGTCACAGCTCGGGTTTCTCTTCATTCATTGCATGAATCTTTCACCTGCTACTAAAGATCTGCGTGGAAGTAAACATTACAAGTAAAGCTAATTGAGTCAAGTCACTTGCGTGGAACTCCTACAATCCACACTGTTTCGAGTTGGTACAGTCAACAGAGGGAACGAGCCAAAGGGGATTTCATCGCCGTATCTTTGGAACCTTTAGACACCAGCTACAGTGCGTTGCCTGTTCCTAAAGCCTTACCTCAGGTACTCACTCCAAATCAATTCCCCTCAAGCCCGAAAGTCTTCCTTTGTGGCCGTTGTGCATTCACGTCAGTGACAGGCGCACATAACGTTACAAACACACACACAAACGAGCATTTACAATTATTCACCCCAAACTCATTCAAGTCGCGCTCAGAGCGAGCGCTTTTGTTTTGTTCCTGTTTTTTTGTATGATTATTTTTGAGTGTGACGATTTGCATATGAGTGTAATAACTTGCATTATATTTTGCATTTGATATTGGGTTGAGAAACGGACTTTTGAAATCATGGACTATTGATTAATGCGAGCCTACACCACACGACCTACATCAAAGGCATTGTGATCTGTTAATGTACCAAACCTCTGTTATGAGAAAATGAAAATGTTATTGATTATTTTTCTTGTTTGTTTTGTTAAAAGAATAATAATATTTACACTGAATCTTTTTTGTGGGATGTTTCTTGAAGGAGTTTATTGCATATACCTTTAGTTTTTTGTGTAACTGGCGGCTTATGAGCTATCCTGGTCTAAATTATTATGTTGTGGTAGACTTAATTCTACCTGGCGCCCGAATTAATTTAAAATTTAAAAATCCTTTTGCAAGGGCGTGCCACCTTTACAGGGGTGACTGCAACTCTGTATTTACATTTCACACAGTTCCTCATTGTATTGCATAGTCAACTCAAGAAGCCATGCTTTGAGGTTGTAATGGACAGATGTTGTTGGACTGGAATTCCTATATATCCTGTCTACAATCCACTAAAACAAGATTATGTATGAGTGAACTGTGTCGGCGCTCAAACCCTTATATATGGTAAATGGTAAATGGACTGCATTTATATAGCGCTTTCACAGACCCAATGGCCACCAAAGCGCTTTACAATTTGCCTCACATTCACCCATTCACTCACTCATTCATACACCGACGGGCGAATGCAAAATGCGATATGCTTTTAAATAATTTAGAGAAATATTTTTCACTGAAGCTGCTGCCAATTCCACAGGGCACAACCATGCATTATCTCACAAAGCATGGGAGGTTTGGGGCTTGAACGGGACCCTCCAGTTGTTTGTTTGCCAAAAAAAAAAAAAAAACTACTGTATTGGCAAAATAAATATCTGCATTTATTTTTTTGGCAGACACTTTCATCAAGAGCAATTTACAGTGAATTCATTACATACATTGGTTTTATCATGGGGAGTTGAAGCCATAACCTTGGCAGCAATATAATGTACCAGCTGAGCTGTGGGAACATTATATCAAAGACCAAAAACACTCTTTTCAACACTCAAATTACACTGAACCACCAGCACATCTGCTGAAAGAATGCTTACAGATGGATATGGAGAGAGAGTCCAAAGTATTTCTGACTATTAAAGGGTCACTTCACCCATTTGCATTAAGGTTTGTATTGTTAGAAACCCAGTCATATATTATAATGATGGTGGAATTTTGTTTTTTTTTTTTCTGAGATGGGAGAAAAAAGGATTTAAGTGTTTTACTTCCGTCCTATCGTGACGTAAATATCGTCATTTTGCGTCACGATAGGACGGAAGATAAATTTCATTGCATATTAAGAAAACTACAGCCTTTAGCTCATTATTATTCAAGGGCGTGGGACCCACTCACCCCACCGGCCTATTACAGATCAGTGGGTGGGACTAAACCTGAAGAAACTAAACTATTAATCCGCCATCTTGCTTGGAAGACAGCAAGCTAAGCTAACAAGCGCTCAAGGAGTTAGATTTACCATAATGCCTGAATTTACGACACACGATATGGAAGACGAGGATTTTGAAAATCTTTTGCTCGAAACTGATGTTCGTGGCTATTTATACGAGCCACAATATAGCGAAGAGCAGCTGAGGCTGATGGAGGAACAAGAGGCGGCGGCGTCGGCTGCGGCAGCGGCCGCCGCAGGAGACCAGCCCGGCGCAGACGAGAAGCCCGGACTGGCTCGAGCTGGGCGGACTGCTGGTGCCTACATGTCGTGCTCTCGGCTCTCGCTGTGCGCTACGGACACAGATAGAGTCCGTCTGCTGCAGAGAATTTCAATGATCGCAATATCACCTGGACGAAACCTCTGAATCAGACGAGCACACGGACGTTTGTGTTGTGATCCATCCAAGTTTCGCACCGCATATGTTCTGACTGAACATCCAGGTAACTTTATCATCATCATGCAATAATTCACCATATAGAAAGAAATACAAACGAGGAGTAATTCACTAATGAGTTTGCCAATGTAACGGGGTTCGTTGTTGTGGGAAGAATGAGGCGGGAACCGGCAAACATTTAAACATTTTAATAGTAAAATAAACAAATACAAAACAAAAATATAAGCGAGCAGCCCCTCACTGCTGGCCACACACAACAGAAACAAAACACAACATAAAATCAGGCCTGTTCCTCTCTCGATCTGCCCTGTCGTCGCTCCTCGTTTTATGCGTCCGCTCCTCGGTGAGAGACGCGAGAGAGACCGGTGCGTCTCACAGCTGTCGTTCATTATCACTCGCGCCACCGGCCTCGCGCTGTCCTATCACATCCCTCGCCCTCGTCCTGCTCGCCACAGCCAACTAACTAGAAATTTTGTGTGAAATGAATTTCTAACTCTGGTGGCAGCTAACGTTAGCCTTGTAGACGGAAAAGTGATTTCTCTGATCAAAATTCAAATTCATCAAATTCAAAATTTCTTTTACATTTCGACTACATATATGACCCACTTTCAATAAAGATTAATGTTGAAATGGGTGAAGTGACCCTTTAACATTCACAAGTGGCTATAAGGGTGGTTATAAATGGCTGTTTTTGTCACTGTGTCCACATCAATGCACAGAGGAACAAGACCATGGTCTAGGATACTTTTGCATTTGCACAAAATGCTACCTGGATGACAGCATTACAGAAAGTGATCTTATTTGGATAACCTTGTGGATCATTCAGTGGTGCTGCAGAATCATGCTTACTGGATACTGCCAGGCAGGTCAGCACAAATCACAAGAGAGCTTTGTTTTTGATGATGGTCGTCTACAGAGGATTGTTTCACATTTTCCACATCAGGGCTTTAAAACATAACTACAGCTAACAGGGTTTGTATTCTCTACTTGCCCTGCTAAATACTGTAGACCAGCTAACTACAATGTGGAAGCAGCGAAGTACAGCCTTCACTAAAAAGTAGGGCTGTCAGTTAAACGCGTTATTAACGGCATTAACGCAAACCCATTTTAACGGCGTTAATGTTTTTATTGCGCGATTAACGGTCTTTTTGGCCTAGCAAACTTTGTCGTTTTTTTCACATGCTTTTGCAAAAGGGCGCGGGAATCGCGGAGCTGCGCTATGAAACCCATTCATTTCAATGGCTTGCGCCGCGCGAGGACGTTTTGAAAGCGCAAGCGGATCTAGCTAGACCGGAAACAAAACAACAGACACGCCGCACACATGCACTGTGTCCCAATGTGAAGGCTGCATTCCTCCGAAGGCCGCGGACTTCGAAGGATGCAGCCTATTCGTCCTTCAAAGGACGCACCTTGTTGCCTTCATAGGATTTCCTAATTGCGCATCCAGGTGTTCCCGATTACCGCTCCATGGCGCCAAGCAACAGTGCGAGACGGAGCTGCCATCCTGATGATTAATTTGTTATAATTGAGTAAACAGCTATGGAGCCAGAATTGGCTATTGTCATTTTTATGTTTTATATTTTACTGAGGATGTTAAATACATGAATTTTCTAAACGACATTTAGGCCACTTGTCTTTAAAGCCAATTTTTTAGGAGGAAAAAGCTCAGTATAATAAAATAAGCAAAAAAAAACTTCACATATAAAAAAGAAATATAACACAAACACAAGGTTAGGTTATATAAAAATAAAACATTCATAAATTATTTTATGATTAACATATTACTGTCTTCAGTGAACTCAACGCAAATGATAATAATATTATTAGCCTACATTTAGGCTACATATTTAGAAGGCGCTTTTATCCAAAAAAGGAACAAAGAAATTCGTCAAATGTCAGTCATAATACAGGGCTAAGATTATCACAAATAAACACAAGATTTTGACGCAAATGTGTGTGGGAGTGTGGAGCGCGCACTGCATGGCACGGAGGCGCGGCCGCGAACACTTGCATTTTCCCATCAACAGTCGAAACAACTTAAAAAATACTCTATAATTTCTGGTCATACAGAAAAGAATAATACATCATTCGCAACTACTTTTATTTGTCCAAACTCACATAACAAGAAAACGTTGTGCTTTTGTAAAATAAAATAAAACAATCAGTCGCGCTTTCATGATCTCCGTGAACTGGAGCGCGTCTCATAAATGAACTGAAACAAAATATACCTAGCCTAAAGCTTGAAATGTTCACTTTTAAACGAACAATTAAAATGCCTCGTTTTTTATTCAGACACATTTATTATCATTAGCCTATAAATCATGGTTCCAGAGACATGGCTCTTCTCATTCAGCATTGCGGGAAAAATATAATTTCCAGGTTCTAATCTGGCCTTAGAAAACCAGTAAAATCGACATTTGTCCCATAGTAATTTGTGAATATTTTAAATGTTTAATAAAGGGGCAAAAAGTCTTTCTTTTTTTTTTGCAGCATTTGTGTAGCCTACAGTTCAAATTTTGGTGTTCAACTTTGGCTTTTAAAAGTACAACAACCTTTCATTTTTAGTTTTTCAATTACGGGTTAAAAAAAAGAAAAACAAATGGACGCAAAAGTAGGCTACCTTATATTATTAAATATTTCAAATAATGTATTTGTAGAAAGGTTTGATAGTCAATCAAAATACTAGTAAAATCAAAGACTTTAATCTAAAAAACTATCACTAAACTATTTTTAGTTTAATAGTCTGTGTAAATTTGCATCCATTCGTTTTTAATTTTTTAACCCGTAATTGAAAAACGAAAAATGAACGGTTTTAAAAGGCATAGTTGAACACCAACATTTGAATTTGAACTGTAGGCTACACACCAAATGCTGCACCAAAAATGCTGTCGTCACCGGCGCGCAATGAATTATGGGGTAGGACCAGGGTAGGATAGGCCGCTAAGTGTCCATTTATGTATCCTTCCTTTCACGGGGAAACGAAGGGTGCATTTGGCGTCGCTTTTGAATCAGGGTAGCCTTCGTCGCGCCGCGATGACGCAACCGGCCTTCGAATACGGCCTTCGAAGGATGCGGAATTGAATTGGGACAGCCTTCATCGCGCCGCGGTGACGCAATCGGCCTTCAAATGTGTCCTTCGAAGATGCAGCCTTTGAATTGGGACAGCCTTCGTCGCGCCGCTGTGACGCAATCGGCCTTCAAATGCGGCCTTCGGAGGACGCAGCCTTCACATTGGGACACAGCTACTTGTTTGGGCTTGCGAGCCGGCCATATACATGAATATCAGTCACATGACCTCTTACGTCATCCGCTCTTTTTCCAGTTGACTGCCGCCATCTTGAGTACCTGCCGAGTACTGTCTACAATATTGACGGCATTAGCTAGGAAGCAGATGCTTACGCTAGCCTAAGCTAGCGTAAGCTCATTATCATTTACATCCACTCACCACAGACAAAATGAACAATGCACAGAGTTTGCACACACAAACCACTGTTATAACATAAAAGCAAGCAGCTACTGTGTGCATGGTTGGGCATGATATGATTGAAGGATTTTGACTGAATGCGCGCAAAGTGCGCTCCCTTAATAATTCCTAAAAAGCTGACATCAGTTAATCGCGATCTCACATCTCTGTTAATATCGATCTCACATCTCTGTTAATATCAATTAACCCTTGTGCTGCATTAGGGACATTTTTGGTCTTTTGCAGTTTAATTTCTTTGACCATTTTGGCTGTTTTAATGCAAATGGTATGTAATTTGGCAAAATTGTGACTTTTTAGATAAATGTAAAAAAAATTATCCCATTTTGCAAAATATGTATAACACACTCTGTGTAGAACAAATAGTAACACTCAGCACCATAATGGACAAAAATGTCCCATTGAAACCCATTAAAACGTCGTTTAAAGCCGGGGCCATCATTAATACACGAATCATGATTTATGTTGAAACATCCTTACATTTTGAAGCAAAAGCATTATATTTGCATTATATAGTGTATTCCACCAGATGACGTCACTACATAGGTATTCCCTATGGGTGGAAATGCATGTTATTTTCCTGGTTTCCACTAGGGGCACTAGTGACTGTGTTATGAAGCATTTTAATGGCTCAATGATCTAAAATTATGTTTCTGAGTATGTGTGGATGTCTGAGAGCAATGTGTGTCTGCGTTGACAAAAGTGTGTGTGTGTAGGGCCTAAATATAATACATGGTGTTTAGGCGAGTGACAAATCACAATATCCTGAAGGTCATTATTTTACCCTTTCTGTCTACTCTCTCTCTCTCTCTGTGTGTGTGTGTGTGTGTGTCAGTGGTGTATGATGTGTGTGTAGGCATGTGTGTGTGTGTGTGTGTGTGTGTGTGTGTGTGTGTGTGTGTGTGTGTGTGTGTGTGTGTGTGTGTGTGTGTGTGTGTGTGTGTGTGTGTGTGTGTGTGTGTGTGTGTGCATTTAGCAAGAGAAAGCGCTTCTCACTGCATTGTTTTCTTTCGGTTTGATTCATGCGTATTTTACGCACAGACATGAACCTTTGACACAGCTTCGTTTTTTTTAGCAGTCTATGTTTCAAAGTTTATTGATAATTTCTCACATACGTAGAGGCACAAACACAGCCATGCAGTCAGTCCTTAGACAATAATAACACCTTTCATCTTGCGGCAACACAAAGATGTAGCTGCGAGGGATCCAAAACAAAGTCTGCCTTTGTTTTGGATTAGACTAGTTGAGAAATCATACAAGTGCGGTTGATGCAAAAGTTATAAAGCTGTGCACATCTTTGGTGCGGCAATTTCAAACTGAGCAGAAAATTCAGAGGAAAGTGGGTCTGCAGACATCCATGACAAGAGGTGGAGGGGGTGCAGTTTCTGCCCTAACAAAAAAAGAAAAATCTCCACCACCTGCTCAAAATGTGGCATTTGCATCTGTAAGGAGCATGCATTGCAATTCTGCAGCTCCTGCAAATGAGCTGAACATTTTGTTTTGAAGTTTTGATATGTTTTAATAATAATATTAATAATAATAATTCATTACATTTTATATAGAGCTTTTCTCGGCACTCAAAGCGCTTTACATAGAAGGGGGAAATCTCTTCAACCACCACCAATGTGCAGCTCCACCTGGATGATGCGACGGCAGCCATACTGCAAATTTGGCCAGGATGCCGGGGTTACACCCCTACTCCGAAAGACATCCTGGGATTTTTGTGACCACAGAGAGTCAGGACTTCGGCTTAACGTCTCATCCGAAGGACGGTGCTCTTTGACAGTATAGTGTCCCACTATGTTAGGACCCACACAGAGCACAGGGAGAGCACCCCCTGCTGGCCTCACTAATTTTATGTTTATAGAATTAAATTGTTTATAGAAAAAATAAAAATTCATGTTCATGGTGATCTTGTAGTTTTGCTTTCTTTCTATAGCAAATTTTGATGTGTAGTGAGACAGGCACAGGTTATAATCACCTAGTAGAAATCAGGAAAATGTTTGCAGTACTACAGATGTTTGCAGTATGTCAATTATATGACAAATGGTACCAACTGGTGGAAAACAGTAAAAAGTAAATATTTTACCCCAAGGCTTGGTAATGACAGGGTATTTGAATAGAAATTATGAATTTATGATATTATGACAGTGGGTTCAAAAATGGATATTTGAATGGGTTCAAATAGGACCAAATTTGTCCTTAACAAAATTGTTTTGATTTTTGTTGTGATTTTTTTCAAAAATCTTACATATCACAAAAAAATAAAAATGCACCAAAAATAATGTTGCTGCTAATCTTTGACATATTCAAGACTCTGATAATCCAAAGCCAAGGTTTTCACTTTGCATTTAGTATATGGAAAATAATTAATTTTTTGTGTTTTTTCCTCTTATACAAATTGATGGTATCACCACCCAACTGGTATTTAAAGGGTTAAAATCCTGAAATTAAACAAATATTTGGTAGTTATGATGAGGACTGATGCTGGTTAAAAGATTTAATTTGGTAAAAGTGGAAAATAATAATAATAATATATAATATTTTAGGCAATGTTTAATATGTGGCCATTTTTGTCCATTAACGCGCTAAGTGGGATTTTTTTTTTAAATCTGACATAACACAAAATCTTTAAATGCACCAGAAATAATGTTGCCGCTAATCTTTGACATATTTAAGACTGTGATAATCCAAAGCTTAAGTTTTCTCTTTGCATTTAGTATATGGAAAATAATTACATTTTTGTGTTTTTTCCTCTTATACAAATTGATGGTATCGCCACCAAAACTGGTATTTAAAGGGTTAAAATCCTGAAATTAAATAAATATTTGGTAGTTATGATGAGGACTGATGCTGGTTAAAAGATTTAACTCAGTAAAAGTGGAAAATAATAATAATATATAATATTTTAGGCAATGTTTAATATGTGGCCATCTTTGTAACTTAACGCGCTAAGAGGGATTTTTTTTTTAAATCTGACATAACACAAAATCTTTAAATTCACCAGAAATAATGTTGCCGCTAATCTTTGACATATTCAAGACTGTGATAATCCAAAGCTAAAGTTTTCTCTTTGCATTTAGTGTATGGAAAATAATTACATTTTTGTGTTTTTTCCTCTTATACAAATTGATGGTATCGCCACCAAAACTGGTATTTAAAGGGTTAAAATCCTGAAATTAAATAAATATTTGGTAGTTATGATGAGGACTGATGCTGGTTAAAAGATTTAACTTGGTAAAAGTGGAAAATAATAATAATATATAATATTTTAGGCAATGTTTAATATGTGGCCATTTTTGTCCCTTAACGCGCTAAGTGGGATTTTTTTTTTAAATCTGACATAACACAAAATCTTTAAATGCACCAGAAATAATGTTGCCCCTAATCTTTGACATATTCAAGACTGTGATAATCCAAAGCTAAAGTTTTCTCTTTGTATTTAGTGTATGGAAAATAATTACATTTTTGTGTTTTTTCCTCTTATACAAATTGATGGTATCGCCACCAAAACTGGTATTTAATGGGTTAAAATCCTGAAATTAAATAAATATTTGGTAGTTATGATGAGGACTGATGCTGGTTAAAAGATTTAACTTGGTAAAAGTGGAAAATAATAATAATATATAATATTTTAGGCAATGTTTAATATGTGGCCATTTTTGTCCCTTAACGCACTCAACGGCGTAAAAAATCTAATGCAGCACAAGGGTTAAGCTGACTGCACAATGAATCTTTCATAATATATACACTTCGTTTGTTACAATTAGAGGATTTTTCAGCATACAGAGCTCAGAACAAAAAGTCAGTTTTGAGCAGTGAGGGGAGTCTATCTTAAATGCTTCTGATTGGCCTTTGCGTTGAAGAAATCAACACGTATGTCTGTGATTGGCTACATCGCTCAACGCTGCAAACGTGTTTTAAAGGGAAACTCTGGCCTGTAAATCGTTTCTATTTTGTTTTAGTTCTTGTTGCTTTTCTGCAAAAATGTATTAGTTATTATATGTTTTATTCATAGATATTTCTAGTTTGCGGGAGTCCAGCGAATCGTTTTATTCTCCCTGCAACGCGCACACACACAGAGAGTGCATTGCCGCTCGCACTCAGCCATCAAATCTAGTCCCGCGCCGCACTCTTTTGCATTGGGAGTGCACGTCTCTAGATCAAGAGCCCGGCCCGAGGATAGTGACGGGAAATATCGGCCCGCAAGTTCGGGCTCGGCCAGAGAATAAGCTCTAGTTCCTTTGCGACTGACGTATCGATCTTGCCGAATCAGGTACTCAAGATGGCGGAAGAACATTTTTATACATTTTAAAATGTAATTTATTCCTGTGATGGCAAAGCTGAATCTTCAGCAGTCTTCGAAGTATGACAATGATAAGTTAAATGTTAAAAAAATGTTTTTATTAAGGCGAGACACTACAGGTGAATAGGGTATTTTTTTTAACTAGCAGATATCACCATGAAACTTTTCCAGTTGATTACCTACATTAAGATGAGAAAAAAATGTATTACAAGTTTTCTGTAATTTAATGTTTAAATATGCAAATTAGGTATTATCTAATTAAATATGCGCTAATTTGCATATTTCAAAAAATGAAATCTGAGTATTGGATAAAGTCAGGTTCAAAATTCTTTTTTCATTGTGTTCACATATTAGATGGGAAAAAAATTACAGAGGGATTTATTGATATCTACTTTTGTTATCCTATAAATCAGAATATACTGTCAATAGCCTTAAAGTATTTTTGCCATGTTTTTTGGAATAAAATGTTATATAAATCCGGCTAGGAATAATATATTTACAAATCCCTCTGTAAATGTCTTCATAACATAACTAGGTACAAGACTGGAAAGTTTGGTGTATATAGGTGCTACCGAAGTGGAGATTTCGGACTTTGAGTATGAGAGAAGTGTCATTTTGAGAAAACGGGCTTTAAAGATTTAGCATCAGCCAATGAGATTGCGCATTTGGCGCCCTTTTACTATCACGATTGGTTGCTGATAAAAAGGAAATGACCATATTTGGATCCGACAACATTGTACAAGAGAGAGAGAGCTTTCTAACGCTGTGTGTGATGACAGGGTGCAGATCGTGATCGCGGAGCAACGGATGATTTACAACGCCAAGTTTTGATGAATTTATGAGAAATCTACAGACGCAAACAGACAAAGTGTAGTAAAATAAAGACCTAAATGTGAATTTCGGACTTTTTTTCCACCACAAGTCTGAAAGAAGACATGTTTTTGAAGACAAATATCCCGAAATCTCAAAATTGACCAGTGAAAAAAACCCTATGTTTTTGCCTGCCGTGTCTCGCCTTAAAAATTCAAGTTTGAATATCATTGTGTGTCCTTTATAACACTGTGGATAATTCACCTCGGATCTGGAAAAAAGAACGTTTAAACTCAATGCGAACAAACACATGTATTCTATGACAAAGAGTGTTTCACACACTCAGTATTTATTTTTTAATAATGTTAAAATTGTGTTATATTTACGAATTTGTACTTATCCATATCGCTGCGAGTGCAGTGCTCTTGCAGAGAGACTCCGCCCACACGCTCTTTCTGGCTGAAATGTTTGATTGATTTTGTTGTGTCTTGTAGTCATGTCGCGTCTGGTGTGGACAGACAAATTGCTTTTCACTGGAATCTTATCGCATCGCGTATAGTTAGGAGGACACGGTGTGAAAAAACAAACAAACATGAAAGCTGCAAGAGACCATAAGGATGGCATTACATGAACACTGCACTGCACCACAGAGCCCCAGGTCTGGCACACCACTCACGCTCCAGCCTACTGCTCCACTGCAACCTTAAGCACTCAAAACTCTGCACTTATTACACACCTTTCTCCACTCTGCCCTTAGCACTTTCAGTACGGTCTACTCTGGGGTAACACCTGAACACCCATTTATCGTCTGACTGTGCCTTATTTTGTCAAGACATATGACCGTAGGTGCCCAAACTGATTCAAGCCAGAGAGAAGCCATCCAGTGGACACTGTCAGGGAAAATATATTTGTTCTGCACTTTACTTACTTGAAGTTTCAAGGAAAAATGTTTGTTCCTTTGAAAATCAGAACAAGGAAAAATGTTTGTTTCTTTGAAAATCGGAACATATTTCTCAGTCAGTGGGGGAGGGGGGTTGATATCACACCGAAGAGACCCCCTGTCTGACCTGAATCTGATTTTTGTGCATATTCGATTGGAATACGATCATATTTAGCAAGTCTGAAAGACAAAAATAAAAAACATGATTTTTACAATCCATTTTGAGCTACATTCATATGGAATAAAGCTGTTCATATACCAGCCTCCTACGTTTCTGTGTCATTGCCATAGAAACCAATGCAGATATTCCGGAAAACGAAAGAGCGCCACACACAAATCAGACGTAATGCACAGTGTGAACAGTCAATAATTTAGATTTCGATCTGACTGACAGTGTGAATATAGCCTTAGAATCGTCCTAATCTCAAAGTGCAATTTAAAAAAAAAAAAATTTAACCGTTATCGTCTCCATGTAAAGTACGAAAACGTGAATCTGTGAAAACGGTGATGGCATGCACATGCATATTACATGTTTAGTCGATAGGCATGTGGGTTTGGTGCGAGTGCCCTGTAAAAGAATGTGTATGTGTGCAGGCACGTAGTCTTTCTTTACAAAATGCGTTTAGTCATTTTCGCGGATCGGGGAAAAAAAGTTACCGTTTTTGGTACATCACTGTCATGTAAACGTACCCTTAATTCAGTTTGTGGTTGTGTACAGAAACGAGTGACAAAGAACATCACCTAACCCTCGAAAAGAAGGTTCGAAAAGAAGGTTTGGATTTACTTGCAATGTAGATGTTGTCGTACACTGGAAACGAGAGATGTGACACTGAATTGAATTGAGTTGAGTTGAGAGAATGAATTTAACTGTACAGTTACTGAACTGAATCAACACTGAATCAACACTCAACTGAATTGAGTTGAATAATGACACTATTGTCTTCTGTAGAGATGCATTACAGCAGAATTAGAATGTGTATCCTATTTAATGAAGTTTGCATCAATGATGTTATTTTCCTGTTTATTAGGCTACTGTAAACCATATTTAAACTATTTGTAATGTACATTTATAAAGTGCTATATAAATAAAGGTGATACTTTTATATAAATAACAGTCAGATTAGTTGCCAAAATTAATAATCAAAGATTTATCATAATTGTGCAGTCCTATTTTTTCTATAAGTTTGGTGTCTATAAGGTGTTTGAAAGAAGTCTCATGTTCACCAAGGCTGCATTTATTTGAGCAGTAAAAATAATAATATTAAAAATATTTTTCCATGGAAAATAACTTTTCTTTATTTTATTCTTGTGATGAATAAGCTGAATATTCAGCATCATTACTCCAGTCATCAGTGTCACATGATCCTTCAGATATCATAAGATGCTGATTTGCTTCTCAAGAACCATTTGAGCTGAAAACATTTATGCTGCTTAGATTTTGTGTAAATGTATTTACTGTTACTTTTGGTTAATTTAATGTGTGCTTGGAATAAAAGTATTATTTTTTTTAAATAAAAAAATAAATAAATTACTGACCCCACACTTTTGAATGGTAGTGTATGTGTGGCAGTATTGGCTGCAGTTGTTTTTATACCCAGAGGGCTAAAGGCTTTAAAAGATGTTGACCCTTTACTGTCGTTACTGCCGTTTGGGTCTACATTAAACAAACAAACAAACAAAAATCACAAACAAAAAAAAAACTACGTAGGACATCAGATAAAATTGATACTATTTTAACACTCTCCATCTTATTTATAATACTACAAACATGACTTTCAATTTTACATGGCGGTTCCTTCATCTTGACAAGATCTTCTCTCTGTTAGTGGTGACTGTTAATACCAAAGTCCTTTTAGGCAAGTCATGCCACTCGGCTGCCATCTTGGCAACGCCTCCGGGCAGCTATTTCGGACTAACAAGACCAGGCTCCTATCTAAATGAATGGGCAGAGAATCAGAACTGCACTTTCACTGGTCACCGGGACATAAAAACTGCTTATATAGAAACAGCAGTAAAATATGATAAAAATCGCTGAAAAAGTTTGATGACTTGGCCCCAAAATAAGGTTTAAAAGGTCTTTTTCCCGACAGGTTATATGTTTACTACGCATGCGCAAGGGTTCTCGTCTCCCCTGTCACAAACCTCAACTGTGCGCATGCGTCAGTGGAACCAGACGATAGGCTTACATGTTTCCCGGCTTGACTGTTAAAAGCAGACGATTGGCTTTCCAGCGGGAGGGGCGGGGCATGTGCATACAACCGCCATTTTTGGAGTTACGGGTTTTCCCTATATAGTTGTATTGAGGATTGAAATTGGAGGATTGGAAGTGGGATGTCTCTATATAAATTGTCTGTGTTAATACTCATTAGCTGAAAAAAACTGAATTAAGATCGACAGCATTTGGAGTTTTGCTGGCAGACATCTTTTTAAAATGCAATCACCTAGTCAGCTAAGACAGGCCGTTTTAATCCAAACAAATCGAATGACTTCCATGACTGAAGCATGGGAACAACTATAGACTAATCTATATGCCATTATTGGACAGCAGTTGCAAATGTCAAAGCCTTTAATTTAGAAGTCCAATAACAAAGCAATGAAATGTTCGTGAGCACAAGAGAAGAATGGCGAGAGGTCTGAACAGTATGAGAACAATAAATCAGAGAGGTTAAACACCCTTCTTTAACTATGTCTTACTATGACTATAATTCAATCTCCTGTAGGACAAACAACACAAATAAGGGGCCGAGGGACACAAAAGAAATTTGAATTAATAGTATGCAATGAATATTGAGATTAATATTTATTTTTCCTTTTATTGTTATTCATATTTTGGTGAACTCTACAGGCCTGAGGCAACTGACACAAGCTCCAGCAGCTTCAGAAATCTTTTTTGTGTACATGTAAAAGTTTGTTTGTCTCTATATACACTCACCGGCCACTTTATTAGGTACCCCATGCTAGTAACGGGTTGGACCCCCTTTTGCCTTCAGAACTGCCTCAATTCTTCGTGGCATAGATTCAACAAGGTGCTGGAAGCATTCCTCAGGGAGTTTGGTCCATATTGACATGATGGCATCACACAGTTGCCGCAGATTTGTCGGCTGCACATCCATGATGCGAATCTCCCGTTCCACCACATCCCAAAGATGCTCTATTGGGTTGAGATCTGGTGACTGTGGAGGCCATTTTAGTACAGTGAACTCATTGTCATGTTCAAGAAACCAATTTGAAATGATTAGAGCTTTGTGACATGGTGGAAGTAGCCATCAGAGGATGGGTACATGGTGGCCATAAAGGGATGGACATGGTCAGAAACAATGCTCAGGTAGGCCGTGGCATTTAAACGATGCCCAATTGGCACTAAGGGGCCTAAAGTGTGCCAGGAAAACATCCCCCACACCATTACACCACCACCACCAGCCTGCACAGTGGTAACAAGGCATGATGGTTCCATGTTCTCATTCTGTTTACGCCAAATTCTGACTCTAACATCTGAATGTCTCAACAGAAATCGAGACTCATCAGACCAGGCAACATTTTTCCAGTCTTCAACTGTTCAATTTTGGTGAGCTCTTGCAAATTGTAGCCTCTTTTTCCTATTTGTAGTGGAGATGAGTGGTACCCGGTGGAGTCTTCTGCTGTTGTAGCCCATCCGCCTCAAGGTTGTGCGTGTTGTGGCTTCACACATGCTTTGCTGCATACCTCGGTTGTAACGAGTGGTTATTTCAGTCACTGTTGCCCTTCTATCAGCTCGAACCAGTCTGGCCATTCTCCTCTGACCTCTGGCATCAACAAGGCATTTCCGCCCACAGAACTGCCGCTCACTGGATGTTTTTTCTTTTTCGGACCATTCTCTGTAAACCCTAGAGATGGTTGTGCGTGAAAATCCCAGTAGATTAGCAGTTTCTGAAATACTCAGACCAGCCCTTCTGGCACCAACAATCATGCCACGTTCAAAGTCACTCAAATCAACTTTCTTCCCCATACTGATGCTCGGTTTGAACTGCAGGAGATTGTCTTGACCATGTCTACATGCCTAAATGCACTGAGTTGCCGCCATGTGATTGGCTGCTTAGAAATTAAGTGTTAACGAGCAGTTGGACAGGTGTACCTAATAAAGTGGCCGGTGAGTGTATATGGATGTATACGTGTGTATGCACCCCTTAATAAATTAAGGAACATGAAATCCATTTTGGTTTCACGTGAGGTAACGTCAAGGCTAAATAATTTTTTCGTGATTTGTATGGCTGATACGCAGCGACATATACAGTATTATCAGCTGTATGATGTGTTTTTACCCTGAAATGTTTAATTTCGAGAGAGACCCGGCGTGCGCAGCGAGGGAGGCTAAATAAACTTGTTAAAAAGAGATCCAGCGCGAGAGAGGCAAAGAGAAACGCATGTTTTTAATTGAATTATGTTTCTTAGACAATTTTCGTTTTGTACTGTTTTAATTGTTTAATTTAGCTGTAATTTCTTTGGCAATACAAATTTAAAATGTCGCAAGAATAAGATTAGCCTAGTGTTTCTTATTTTGCATCGCAAAAGAAATAAACTCTAAACCCGATGCAACCCTGTTTTAAATTTTTTTTAAAACTGTCCCGACACTTTATTTAAACCTTGAAATGTTCGAACTTGGTTTCAAACTTAAGTAATTTTAGTGTTCTTTTACATTACACAATAATTTAGCAGACTAAAGACGAGCTTCTTCATTTTCATTTTCTGATGCAATCGGCTGACAATCTTCCTTCATCAGTTTTTGTCGTTTGTGCAGCGGCTGCGGTTCTACAGGAATGTAGCAAATTTATGTTGTAATGACAAAACTCTTGACTTTAAATAAGTAAACAGTTATAAACAGTTACCTATTTAAGCATCAAGGTGGTAAAATATAAACGCTATAGGACAACATCGGTTAACAACATGTATGCTACATTGAGATTCGATCTCGGGTCGATTGAAGCTCCTCGAAGCTCATGTTGTTGCGTTGATCACTGAGCTACCTTCTGTACGCTGTTGAAGCATTGATGTAGCCTAAATGTTTTTATTGCAATGTTTTATGTTGAAATGTTTTCATTATTTATTCAATTACATTTCAGTAGCCTAATTTCAGTATTGTGATTATGAATTATTTTAACTACGTTTCACTTGTTGAATTCATCTGCTACCAGCTTTCAATCGCTCTGAATGCGGTGCGGCAGCAGATTACGCATAAGAGAGAATAAACCGGAATAAACGAACACTTTTCAGAGTCTATGATTGTAGCGCCTCTTAGCGGTAAAAGGCAGCAAATACACCACACATTTTACCGCCGCGGTGGAACGGCTGATGTGGGCATTGTCATGGCTTGCCTCGACATTTGCGTTTGAATAGCGCGCGTCCTCCGTGGGCGTGTCAGATTAACGCGTAATGAAGTGTAATGAGCTGGGGAAAAAAAATACTGACAGCACTCTCTTTTCATACAGATTGCATGAACTGAGAATATTTGTTTTTTATATAAATTACTTCATTTAAAAGAAGAGAATTCAAGCTTCATAAAGAAAAATCTCTCGTGCCTGTGTGACAAGTAATCGCGGAGTTACAGTTAATCTTAGGACGTGTTTCAGAATGGACTTCACTGACAGAGAGAACGCAGAACTCGCATCATGTTTGTTTTTCTTTATTTGGTAAAAAGCACAACACTTTGTTTTTATTGTGAGTATCCACAAAAAAAAAATAGAAACTTAACAGGATCTAATGATGTATCGCACTTATATGTAAGATCAAAATCAACCGAGTATTTTGAGTCTCTTTTGCACTGATAAGAAAAAAAGCGAGACAATCGCGCCGGCGCGATAGCCGACCCCAGGGGGTTAAGCACTAAGAGACCTCCATGCAACAAGCAAGTAAAGCTTTCCTAATTAACATCATCTTTACTGAGAAAAGAAGTGTGTTTTTTCTCAGTACTACTGTGTGTGCGCGTTTTCTCAAGGGCAGCAAGGGCAACACGTCTAAAGTGTCGACAAAAAAGGATTATAATGTAGAATACATTTCCAAGATTCCAGAAGTTTTGTTTCTAATGGGATTTTTCCTCTATTTCAGCCATGCCTCTCTAGCGCCTGACGTTGTGGAACAAAGGCACGGCTAATATGAAAGGCTCATCTCCCTTCTCTTATCGTACTTAGCACTACATTTTTCCCACCTTTTTCTCTCCGCCTTTCACCCTCTGGACTATTTGACTTTGATCTCTTTTCCAGGCATTATTCACTTCATTCTGGGATGCTATATTTCTTAAAAGAAAAGAGTTTGTATTATTTATAATTGTTTGCGGTCGTATTTTCTAGGCTGCCCGTTTTAAAAGTTTCTGCAAAGTTTAAGTGCAAAGAATGAGCCAAATTGATTGAAATCAGAACTCAAGCCAAAGACAACAGAAACACAGTCTGAGACTATAGTCTGTTGAGATAAAATTACCTTGAAGATTCTGCCAGCACTGAAATTAATGACATTTTTAAAATTCTTTTAATTCATAGCAGAGGTTTAACACTATTTTGGATCCTTGTAGTACTGGCTTTGACCACGGTTTTGGTTGTAATATTTCTTAAGATACAAGCAACAAAACAAATGGTTTAATAAAAAAAATGGTGAAATCATTCTCAGATTTCTTTTTTTTTTTTTTTTTTGCCATCCATCATTGCAAACCAAAATTTCATGCCCTCCAGTTTGGTTTTGGTTGCTTAAATGAAAGGAAACTAAAAACATGTGTTATGTTCCATGTAAATATTAATACACAAAATAATTTCAGTGTAGTTAAAATTCAAAATAAGGTCAATCGGTTTTTAGACTTATCTAGAAACTGCAAATAAACATTGCTGTGTACTCTAATGAACCCTAAGAGAGGCTTACTGCATATGATCCCCTAAAAGGGGATTTCAGAAGTCCTGACCTACAATCAGTGGGACCAACCATTTGCTTTCTCTCAGACACTCGCCTCCGAGCAAAGATTACACACTAATCTAGCAATCTCAGTTGTAATCAGAACACATGTCCACATTTCCATCACCATATGGACATGAACTATTCTGAGAGTCCCCCTCGATCACTTCTGATCTCTCCGTCATGATTTAAGAACTGAAACCGAGGGAGATTTTGCTGGCTTATAGCCTTGATCAGGTGCTTTTCGTTGATCACTCTCCAGAGACGCAGTCAGAGAAAAGGGTAAACAGCCATCATGCTGATCAATTTTCAAGGATTAGTAATTGACAGGATTAGCGCCAATGATAAATGCATACAAAACTCTTTCACCTGATCCAGTCCTCATTCAGAGTCCAGATTAATAATGGCTAAGCAGATCAATAATCAGAAGCGTTCTGTGGGTTTGAGAAGATCCCACTAGCATGAGTTTGCTCTTCGCATACTGACAGTTCTCACTTTACAATTGGAAATGCTTAAAAAAAAATATGGTGCGCATTACAAAGAAGCATCCGGAGAGTGTGAGTAAATTAGAAAGAAGGAGAGAGAAAATTGCTTTAAAGAGTATTAGAGAAAGACCCCATTTATTAAAGGGTTTACAATTTAAAAGCGCCATTTTCTGTCTCTGAGTATTGGAGAAGAGGAGGAAGAAAGGGAAGATTCCTTCACTTATCAGTGCTGTATTTATTTAGCTTTAGTTTAATTACTCCTCCATCTGCCCATATCAGGGGAACAAGAGTCTTCCCGACCAGACCTTGTAATTGCGCCTTTTTCTTTTATTTGTGTGTGCCTTGCCGTCGGCAGTGAATTAACATGGCTTAACCATGTTTTGTATGTAATTAGCAGCGGGCGCAATGAAGTGCTGTAGGGTTTCGCTGCTAGTGGCAGGCGATTACCTGCCCGCTCAAAGTGACTTCCTAAACATCTGTGGGGATTAGAGCAGAGGGGAAGCCATCAAATGGCAAAGCATATGGCTGTCAAGGGACACTCGGCACAGAAACCAATATTTTGATAGTTTGTTTTAATTTCCCAATCACGTAGGTCCATGAAGGAGTTTAAAAAGAGGTTTGTGGCAGTCACCAATCTTACTGTATACTAGAGAAGAAAGAAAACAGGTCAGAAACGCAAAGATGCTCTGGAAAGCCAAAAGTTACTTAAAGTATAAAATCAAACCCACTTTCATGGAAATGTGGGTCACAATACTGTATACAACAGGTCAATGACAAGAAGAGGTTTTCATGAATATCATGACTTACAAAATGATTATATATCATTAAGTTTTTGGGGAGTCGCACTCAAGCCCATTGTTTTATATAGTCTATGGTCACACTATATGACATTTTACTAACTCAACAAATCTTGTCTTGTCATAAAATGTCAAATTAATATATAAGAAAGTCCGCCATACAATCACCAGAGAGAAGTCTATCATTTCATTGGAAGATCTTTAATTAAATATATGTATGGATGAATCGTTTGCAATAAGATCAATAACAAGCATTTTAAAAAACAGCATATTCATTTCATGCTAACTTTGAGGCGGTTTTCTTCATCTTCATTATTATATGAGGACAGTTGTATGACCCTGACATTTTTTACATTAAAATCCATTTTAATTTAGAAATTAAAAACATGATCTTCGTAGAAAAGGTGTATTCAATCCACTATGCATAAATTGCACTTTTAATGTAGCTTTGAATAAATAAATCCAGACAAAAAAAATGCTTATCATTGAATATACTGATTTGACATTATTAGGAGATTCACACAGAAATTAAACAACTTTGCAGTGACTGTTGACCTTGGTTGTAAAATAAATAAAGCCTTTCTAGAGTTCACAGAGAGAAACAGGACAGGAGGACAGGAGAACAGGGAAAGAGAAAAAGACTGAGTGAGGGAAAAAAAGGGATTCATGTCAGAAACTAGAGATAAAGGGTGTGATGCAGCGCAATGACATAAGTGGAATGATGTAAAGCTCTTCATTTGCTCTTTATTTCATAGATTTCCCACTTCAAAGTCTGCCATTTAATTGATTGGCCCAGTGTATTGACTGAAACATTGAGCTGTTACACACAGCGATTCTCTTTGATACCTGCGATCATAAAAGCAACAAGTGTTTGATGAGATGAGGAGAAGCTTCAAAATTCCTTATTTCTGAGCAAAGTTGAAAGGGAATCAAAATCACCAACTTCTGATTTAGGTCAACTAACTCACTCAAAGCACAGAGAGGCCTGAATTACATGTCAAGAACACTTAAAAAATAAAGAATAAAACAAAGTACAGTGTAAATAACCACCGACATGCAAGAGAGCAGTCCAAATTCCCTTTTCAACCACTGAAATGGGAAAATTTGTTTCGGTGTGATCAGGTTTCGGTGCACTAACACAAACAAATGCCTGTTGCCATCAGATAAGACGGATAGGACAACTGCCAGGCACTTCTTAGGGCATTTAAATGGGGACAGCAACACCAAGCCCTGCAGAGAGGAATATCTCTCAATCAATATGGCAGGAAAGTGAAAATGTCAGAGGCAGTACGGTAGTTTAGTCCATTTTTAATCGGTATAAGGGGTTAAAAGAGAGTGAGGTTGTGACATGCAAAACCAAAACACAGTTGGCTGGTGGAACTTTCCTGGTCATGCTATGAGAAAGAAAAATGTCTACATATAATTTACTCCACAAATTTACCATATAACTGCAGCACATCCACTGCATATTCAGAGAATGGCTTAAGGATGGTTGATTTGCACACAACAATTCAAAGAAACATCCTTATCAAGGGTTAAACTTCAGCCATCTGGTGTCATGTTTGGACTGTATTCAGCATAATACATTATATTGAAAATGGTAAGCAAATAAGGCAGCCAGGCCTAAAACTTTGAAAGACACGTTTTTAGGGATGCAACTGTAAGGATTCAGGGCGGATCTCATCCGTGGGGAAGTTGCATATCATAATTAATAATTGGTAATTAATAATTATTCATACATGTTTGGATTAGATCAGTCGTCTTACATTAAATTTAATCTCCCTCTAAGGGAGGATTTGTCATTTTACCTGCATGCATACGTATGAATCCCGGAAATTAACCACAAGTTGATTGTAGTTAATTACACGGACCATGTTTCACAAACAGGTAAAATGAATTAGCTCAATTGTCAGGATAATATTTGTGGGATCCACAATATCATCTTACTTCATAGGATTTCAGGAAACGCAATTCTCTGGCCAGAAGAATTGGGTTTCCCGCCCTATCAACACATAACGTTACTCTTTAAAGTATCTTTAATTCGTAAAGCTTGTAGCATAAGTTAGACCTTTGGCACTTAAGTGACTTGAAATTGAGCAAAGAGACAGCACATCAATCTAATGAATATATAATTGATTTAATAGAGGCATGACTACTTATGTATTTACTACGGTTACATGGGATATATGTATTTACAAACACATAGACAACAATGAACAATACAATAAGACATCAATGAACGAGAAATGCATAAAGTTTGGACAATGGATAACGTACACGCGTGAGCGAGTAAGAGAGAGAGGAAAGGGGATGGGGAGAGAGAGAACAGAGAAATTGGGAGAATTGCATTGGCAGGAAGACATTCACCTCTCTGATAACAACACGAAACATCATCTTAAAACTTCTTAGAAGCTCTATAAAGAGATTATACTTGCAATCAACTTATGTTATGGTCTCTCTCTGTGTCGCGGAAATCCTGCGCGGCCTTGTCTGGCCGCGTGCGTGAGAGGATTCCTTTGTGTGTGAGGAAGCATCACGTGGGCTGCTTGGCGCGCGTGTTGAACGGAGGTTCACAGTCTTTGGGGTAACATTACCAAAGGAAAATAGTTCGGCTGAGTTCGTTTCACTTCGTAGAACGGAGGAATCACGAGGAGTTAATGTTCCATTTGTGCATGGCTGGCGAAGAAGCGCATGCTTCGCTCGGTCCGGCGCGTCACGCGGTCACGTGCGCGTGTTTCTCCTTCAAAGCGAGCGCGCGCTCGTTTAAAGGTCCCTTGTAGATGGATTTACTGAAGAGATATGTCACGGGGTTTTCTTTTCAATCGTCGATTGGAATTAAACACAGAGACTTATCTACAACTGAAAAACACAAACTAAACTAGAAACAAATAAAAGAAAGGCGAAGAACTCGCCCGGAGGCGAGACGTTACATCATGACACGAGGACACGGGAGGAAGAGAGAGAGAGGAAGGTTCAGTCCTCTTTAGAGGAACTGGAGTCCACACCTCTGAGGTGCGAACTGGCCAATGACATTCAACGAAACTTTTGGCGGCCAAATTCTCTTTGTCTTGTCAAAGTTAAACTATGGCCGTGTCCGCCTCTTTTATGACCAGTCAGAATTTGTCAGAATCATTCCACAAGATGATAAAAACATAGAAAACATACATTTTACTGTAATCTTCTGTATCTGACCAAATCAGTTGGAACGAGATAATTAAAACGGTACCAAACACAACATTTACACATAATTGGAATATGAAGATACATTTAATACATAACTTTTAAACTCTCAAGAGTTTCACTGATACGCTAGGAGATCATTTCTAAACTACCATGGACTGGGAAACACACAGACATACAGGAATATATCATATACAATTGGTAATGGCTCGTTTTATGCGTGTAATGTAAAGGTCCATTATGTGTGTGTGTGTTGGTTCGTGTGTGTGTGTGTCAGAGTTCTGTTATCTCTCTTGTAGAGATGGGGGATGGCATGGAATGTTTAAAGCATTTTATGACTCTGGCCATTCCTGAGAGAGAGAGTGTGTGTGTGTGTGTTGCATTCAGTCTTTTTGGGTCTTTAGCAGGATGAATTTAGTTATTCAGATTCACCCTTTTAGCCCAGTCCTTACACAACTAAAAATTTTCCAATACCTGTTGCAGATTTTTTTTTTTTTAAGACATTGATTCAACATTGAAGACACTGGAAAAAAATACTGCTGGAGCAGTTCAGATTTAGATTCACGGTTGCTAATTGCTGTTATTCAAACCTATTATGTTGGTTTGCTAATTATTGTATGCTAACTATTTTTTCTTGTCACCATATTAGTCATTTTTTATCAGTTTTGTTTCTGTCATTTGTCACTTTGAACATTCAGAAAATGGGAAGAAGTCAACAGGTCAGAAAAAGACATACCGGGTACGTACATAATGAAATACACTATCTGTGCAAATAATGTTATGTATCCTGTAAGTACTACACATAGTTTGTTTTCCCCCACTAACACTTACTGTTCTCACTTTATTGCTTTCCTGAACTAAGTACATTCAAGTTGTTTCACGACATCATCCTTGTTTGTTTCTTACTGCCACCGCCAGAAAATACATTTTAAATAATTTAATACACCCTAATAGCCACTAAAAAATATTGTTCAAGAACGTTGAAACAGAATCACCTCCTTTGTATAAGATACGGTATAATACTTTGCTCCAGACAAACAACAAAGACACTCAAAACTGTCCTATTCCTACAGCTAATATTACAAGTTACAACAATAGTACATCTTGGTTCCGTGAAACATAGCAAGAAAAGTAACAATGTAACATCTGTGTCTGTTTTCAGGCCTTCCCAATTAGGTCTCTCCAGCGCTGGAAAGCGTTTCCAATATTAACGTGGATAATAGCTCTTGCCTGAACATAATCCTCCTTTTTCCAATTATATTCCTCTGGCCTTCCTCTTTGGTAATATCTCAGCCATCTCTCTTTCTACAGTCTTTCTTCAAATGTCCTGCTTGCTCACTCTCTCCTACCGCATTATGAGTGGACACATCCCCTACTGCTGATTGGCTACAAGAGTGTTGTGGTGCTCCGTCTGATAGGTCAGATCCACTTTGTTTTTTTTCCTATTATCACAGACTATGTACACTTTTCTTTTCAGCACACACACACAAGAGTCACACAATTGTTTGTTTGGGTATTGAGCATTTCTCAGATTCGATTACTGCATCTCTAATTCACACGTTTTTGTACAATCTGTGTACGAAAACGTATGAGGGTGATGTTTATGTTTAGGGGCGGAGCATGATGCTTATTTTTTTTCTAAAAATGTATACGTTTTCATATGACTCATAATACGAATTCATCCAAAGTCGGCACCTTGTAAAATAGTTACGACTGTGAGATCGGATTGGACTTTAATTATCCTTTTGTAGTATATCTTATTATAATTACACCATTTACTAGTTATTTGCTTATCTTGTTGTAAAACAATGCCTTTTATTCTAAAAAAAATACTAAAAAAACAACTCTGTTTCCAAAACCAAAATGAATATTTATCTGGTAAAAGAAACTCACCTCTATACAACAGGTGGCGCTAATCAACAAACAAACAGCAAATTAAACAACACAGCTTTCAGCTTGTCTGCCATCACAACAGAATAGTAGAAAACAGCTGTCACACAGAGGAACCACAGAAGCACTGTGAACTGTCGAATGTCAGACTCAGCCATTAAAAAACTAATCTGAAATGATCTGCTTATTTTAGAAGCTGTTCTACAAGACAAAGTCGCAAAAAGTTGTGTTCCAAGACTATCAGTCTGAATGCTTTAACATGTGACTAATACATTTAACTTCATCAACACATTTACATAATTTACTAAAGACAAAGTCAAAATGGCAAGAATCGCAGAACAACTATCTGTGTTCAAAATGCTCCTGTTCACGACTAAATGATGAAGAATCCCTCTTAGAATCATTTATTTATGAAATAAAACCAAGATGGGACATTTAACAAAAAGTCATTTGCACTTGCACTAACACACACCTTTATTGACATGACCAAACCATACAAAATAATTGGTGTCACATACAAATAACAACATACCCAGGCATTCTAAATGATATAGCGGTTCAGCATTAGTGGATTCACAGTAAACTAAATGCTCTAAAAATTTGCTCTCACCTACCATTTACACTTGCCTTCAGAGCAACTATCAAAATTATCTCACAATCGAAGTCAGGTAATTGATATATAATTGCCATCATTTTGCAAATGGAACTTGTATCACACATGCATTTAACTCACTAAAACTTAATGGTGCAAAACAAGAGCTGGAAAGAAGACCCTTTTACAAACTAAGCAATTGAATTTATGAATCTAAAATATTTGGCCATGGTTTATGAGGACTAGTCAAATTGTATATGTATGCATATCTGCTTCCTATAACTAGCTTTATATGGTTCTTCATCTCAGCAAGAGAGAGAACAGGAGACTATGGGACTGGCAGGATCTCAAAAGAGGGAATAATCAAGGGCCATCAAATGCTCAAAGATGAAAGGCTGAGAAATGCGGGGAGAGACAGAAAGAAAAAAGACCTTTGACAAGGAAAGCAAGGGAAATCATGTCATGTTGCCCTGCCAGCGTAATGGCATGGGTGTGCAACTCATCAGTATCATGGGAGTTCTCCAATGAAAGTTTCTACAGGATGAGGCAATCAGTAAAGGCAATATGATATTTGATTTATTTGGCATCGATCATGGTCCACAACTACAATACATAAACTTAAAGTATATGCATGAAAACAGTGCCGCTTACAAAAATGGAATAAAATGTAAAAATTACCACTTTTTACATTTTATTCCATTTTTGTAAGCAGTACTGTTTTCATGCATATACTTTAAGTTTATGTAGTTGTGGACAGTGATCGATGCCAAATAAATCAAATATCATATTGCCTAAACTGAAACCACAAGTCAGGAAGGTGAGATTTTGAAGTTATTTTCCTTTGCTGTGAATTAAAGGTTTGTTGTTGTTGTTTTTTCAGTATTAGTCACAAAGTCTTACCACACAGCAGAGTCCATCATTTCAAAGTTCAGTTCTGTCCATATCTTCCGGAAAAGTCACCTCTGTTCTTGGCTCTAGAACGGACCAGATGAGCCTACATCAGTTATAGCCAAAGTCTCTTCTGAGGCTTTTCTCAAAGAGGGTCATCTATAAGACCTGCACATAATGAAACAGACTCTTATCAAATAATGTTGTACATCTTCTAAGCCTAGGCATACTTATGTTAAATATTAACATACAAGCAAATCATGTCTATATCACACTTAACACTACACCTGCAGTAGTAAAGAAGAAAAAAATTCATGAATTTCACCACATTCAGAAATGATGAAAATGTACAAACTTTTTAAGTTAGCAGCTAGAAGAAATATAAAGTCTGCACAGCTATGAACTGACAAGATAGCAATACTGCATTTTTTTTCAGCTAGGCCTACCCAAAAATACATGTTCCCTTATTCACAAATTAAAGGTCGTGCGAAATAAACATTCTACTGAAAACAAAAATAATAAAAGCCTCTGTACGTTCTGGGGTAAGTGTATCCATTAAGCCCACCAAAATCTAAGTCTAGGTTTTTTTCATAGATATTGACATGGTTTATACGGAAAATAATTAATTAAAATGCCAGATTTATCTCATTTGAAAATGTATTAATTAGTTGATGTACATTTTAGAATATAAAATTAAGATAATTTAGGTCTGGCATGGGCTTAATTGGTACTTTTGGCACCATTTAAGCCCACGTGTGTTCAAAATAAGCCCACATCATCATTGATTCACAAAATATAAAAAATGTATTGATTTTAAAGAAGTAAAACATCAATATATTTATTCAGTGACAAGGAAGTATTAAAAAAATTCCTTTTGCTCATGTTTGATTAGAGCCCTGGGTGGGATGGGTGGGTGTTAGTGGCCGGTGGTCTGGAGCCTAAAGTCGGCTTGACTGGAGTTGTAACTGGAGTCAAGCTGGACGGTTGACCGTGTGTATCTCAAGAAGGAAGCCGAGTTGGGGATCCAGACTCTGGGGTTTCGGGGGTCTCCTAGTGGGGCCCCCACACCGGGAGTCTGGAGTCTTAGGTCGGCTTGACTGTGGAGTTATGCCCGATCAAAGTTCCACAGGAAGTGACCATATCTCGGGAAGAAAGCCGAGTTAGGGCTCAATACGCCCGGCATAGGGGGCCCACTGGGTGACCCCTCCATGCCTGGAGTCCGGAGCCCCAACTTGGCTTGGGTCCCGAGTTTTGCCCGGTCAAAGCTGGACTGGAAGTGGCGGTATCTAGGAGCTGGACAGTCCCAGGGGTTCAGGACTGTGGGGAATGTAGGGTCCCTCTGGGATCTCTCCATGCCCGGAATCTCAAGCCTTAACTCGGCTTCCTCATTGAAACACATAAGGTGGGCTTAAATGGTTCCACAGTGAGTAATGGTGAAAAAAGACAATGTTTTCCTTTAAAAATGTAAGATATGTTTACAAATACATACATGGATGGAGCTTAAATATACTGTGGACTAAGTATCATAGTAATTTTCATTGTGCCCACATTGAGAAATGTTAAGTTTTTTTCATTAAAGGTTAGCTTGTGTTGGGTATAGTTTCCATGGGTTTTGTGGCATTGTACCATTTAAGCCCATATAAAAAAAAAGTTAATTTATGAAAATAATCTTCTCTACAAAACAATTTATAATGTATTTATTTGTAAATTTATGTAAAATGAATCACAAAACATTTATTGTTTGCAGTTCACATGCTTAATTCTTTGGCAGTCTATCTTTCTGTAAGGCTAATGGTTTGACCTAGAGATTAACTTTGAACGCAAGCTAATAAAACTCATCTTTCCTTTTAAAAGAAAATTATATAAAATGATAAAGTACTATTTGTTCATACACAAAAAAACAACACATTTATCTCTTATTTGACATAATATCAATGTAGTTACCAAATAAATGGCAGAAAATTGCAGAAATGTGTTGATTTCTGAAGGGTCCCGAAACACCAAAGTTTTGGGGTGACTTTGTGTGAGGTGCCCTGAGACAGCTTGCACGTGGGTGGGGCTAACTCAACATTGCCAAATGTGATTGGTATACAATAAAAAATGCCAGGGAAGTAACAAATCACTGGATTGATTAAAATAATAAAATAATGAGCAGCATAAAATATGATTTTTTTTATTTGACTTTAAAGTTGAAAGTGGGCTTAAAGGAGAACTCCGGTCAATTTTAACATTGAGCTCATTTTTTTGTACATTTGAAGTGCTGTCAGTACAGACAAAAACGACAAAAATCGGTGTTGCCTACACCGTGTTATCCTCTTTTTAAAATTCGCACCCTGTTGACTTCAATGGGGCAAGTTCTAAACCTGCTTTTAGCCTCTTAACATCCTTAATGTGTCATTACAAGTGCACAGCCATGTGAGTGGTGTTATTAAGAGTGACCACGGTCAATCTGACTGCAGTAGATGTGCAAGATATTAATAAAAATGATGTTAATTCAGCCAGCTCACATACCTGTATTTACTTCCTGGTTTCGTTCGAAGTCCACAGTAGTCGATTGTCGAGTTCGCGCGCGCGATCATTGGTAAGTAATATAACTAACGATCGCGCGCGCGAACTCGACAATCGACTAGCGGTACATGGGCTTAATGGGTACACTTACCCTACGTGCTCATAATACGTTCTTGAAAATAAATAATGTTAATAAGTTAATAGGCAAAACAAAACCGTTCACATGGTAAACATTCAACAAGTTATCTCATCATTAGGAATGGGAAATTATTAAGAATGGGAAACTATGTATGTGAAAGGAAAACAAAAAGAACAATCAGATGAAAAGAACAAAATATAACCTACCTAACGTTAGCTGGGAGAAACTTCCGAAAACGTTTAGTTACTTTCCCACCGCGTCGCTCTCATTTCAGCACCTGCACAAATGGCCATTCACATTCACTTGCTCAGGCAATCTGTGAAGCCTCACTAAAGTTTCTTGACACCACAATGCATTCTAGATATATGATAGACTTGTTTTTTGTCTCCAATGTGATTAACGTTACTGCTCCGTCCGTACTTTTCCATCGCTCTCGCGGTAGCCTACTTTAATGTCATACACGGTGTGATACACCGATCAGTCTGTGCCGTGCCGTGGCCATGGCCGTGCCGCGCGGCTACAAATCGACTCGAACAAGCCTACTATGTGCGTTCTCACTTCACGAGTCGGTTCTTTCAAACAGTTCGTTTAATGAATCGATTATTATTTTACGTCATGCCGCGCATCACAATTAAAAATATCTAAAAAATTAAATAAATAAATGTATCTGTTGTTTTTAACTACAATTAATTCAGCCGAAATTATCTTGCCTTGAAACTTTCCAATTTGTTCGAAAGAGACGATTCTCTTGTCAGGGTGCGGGAGGGGTGCTGCTGAGGGTGCGGCAGCACTGTTTTCACAGGATTGTAAATACAACGCACATTTTTGTTCATTCACATTTATTCATTTTTACCATTTAGTCATTTATTTGTAATAAACACTTTAAGTGGGCTATTAGAAACGTGTTATTTATATGTTAAATTATGATTTTTTTTTAAACATACGCCCATAGTATGACGTCATATTGTGACCGTTGCAGTGTGCGTAGAAAGAAGAATCCGTCCGCTCTAACGCCGCCTTCACACTGGCATTTGAAATCATCTCCGATACGGCTCCGAAACGACCGGAAGTCATTCATTTCCTATGGAGATTCGCAGACCGCATGCGAATGGGTCCGAAACGGGTCCGACCGATGTGCGGTGCGAAGAAAATCGTGTCCGTTGGTCATCCGGATGCGTTCAAAAAATTGAACTCTTGCGAAAAGCTATGGACGGTTCCTATCCGACAATTCCAGCTGAAGTTGCTATGATACTGATAAACAAACCTGAATTCTTATCGTTATAAAATCATTATTTATTTTATTAAAAGTTAAGTTGTCATGTAATTTTTTATTTTCATGATTTGCTAACGTTATTAGGGCAGTTAATACAATTAAATTGTAGGCAGACATCGAACTAAATATGATATAGTGGTATAAATTATACCACTATATCAAATTTTTTAGCCGACCTGACATGTCAACGTCCTGAGCAACTTTCCTCACGCAGCAGCCTTCCTATTAATATCTCTATAACCCTCATCAGAGAGATCATACAGAACTGACAGAATCAAACTTTCTAATCTCTCCGCCATTTTTGTTCTACCCGCTTCCGACGCTTTTCACTGTGTAGTACGACGTCCGTTGGGGGCGTATTGCGTATTACGGAGCTGATTTCAACTGCCAGTGTGAAGGCGGCGTAACTGTTACATAGACTAACCATGTTCCGTACAGATTAACTTTAACCGCCGATCGCTGAATAAATACTTCTAGGTCATACACAAAATGCATATCTGTGTCGTCTTCATTTCTCCCTCTTTCATCCCCGATCAAAACAGAGACACTCCAGCTGTATGTTCCAGTGATATTTCAGTAAGTTTGCCAGGTGCGCCCACTTCGCTTGAAAATTGCCCGTGGGCAAGCTACGGTATTCGGTTGTTAAGTCTGACGTCACGCGTGACGTTTAGCCTCTTCCGGGTCCAAGCGCTCCGCTCGTCCAGATCTAATAACAATGGCGGAACCTGTTAATTTATTTACGATCACGTCCTACTTTAGTGATGCACCCTTGGCGGTCAAAAAGGGTTTAAACTCTTTTAACTCCAACAGAGTGGTTAGTGTAGCTCATCATTCAGGTGGCATAATTAAGGGTAGAGTCCACTCTAGGCATCAATGAAAAAGAAGGTTTACGAGGTTGAGGTGAGTTAGCTGTAAGATGTAAATGTTGGAGAAGTCCACAGTCAGCTGTTATTGCCTTGTCTGAGGCACTCCCACCGTACAGGTCACTGGCAAAGGTAATAATTCCATTAGGCGCAACACCGATTAAAGCCTTAAGTGTGGTTCGTCCTTTGTACTGGCTGTACAAATGGCACTGTGCATCAAGCCTCTCTGTGTTAGAGACGGCAACCTCTGTGCAGTCGAGCACGATCCTACAGTTAGGGAAAGGCTGGAAGCAGTCTGGCAGCGATGTTTGATTCTTGCCTGTGGAGGGGATGTTGTTCTCAAGCAAACCGACATACAAAATCTCATACAGGGCACTAATGATGGTGGTGAAGATGTTGGTTACTGTGGCTGTGCTACAATTAAACCTTGTTGCAAGGTCTATGTGGCCGCAATTTAGTCTAAGCTTCATTAAGGTAAGGAGCAATTGATCAACTCAGGGCATAATTTGGACAGTCCAATCAGAATGATATTTTAACTCAAATTTAGAAAGAAGCGCTTCCAAAAACAGGACAGTGGCAACATCAGGCAATCCAGTAAAATATTGAACTCTGTCAGGACTATTAGAAATTTGACTGAAGGAAAAAAATTGCTTCTGTTTCTCCAATTGTTTTTTCAATTTTTCATTCTCTTCCCTCAGCATCTCATTCTCCACCTCAAGTGCCACAAGACTTTTTGAAGTATATGCCGGGGTCTCTACCATGTCAGCATCCGTTCCCTCATCCTCACCATTGCTAGGGACCAGTTGTTTCTTTCGTTTAGGGAGATGGCTGAGGTGCTCTGGGAATTGGAAAGTCTTCCCCTCATTCCAAGCAAATCTTGATGGCCCAGCAGCTTTTCCATTGGGGAAATGCCAACTGCACACCCTAGAGTTGCAGTTTGGGATGAAGTTTTCACGTCTGTAAAAAAAAAGATTTTTATTTTTTATTATTTTTAGAATCAAATTACATTCATTCACCAAAAGGATTTTTTATTATTCAAAAATTTGTACCATGTTCCTATTGACCAGAAAGACTTATTTCAGGTGAAATTCTGACAATACCTCGCAGCTCGCTTACTGTACATACAACAATCAAATAGGTTTAAGAAACAATTACTGTAATTCACCTAAAGTACTTTTTCATGTTCCAAAGGTTGTAGTATTTTCCTAGTGACCTGACTGACTTACTACATGTGAAATTTTGATAATACCTAATAACACTGTCTTACATCATTATACTACTGTAATTCACTAAAAGGAGGTTTGTTTGTTTCAGGTTGTAGTACATTAATAGACATGAGTCTGATCTTATATCTCAGACAAATGAGAAACGTTAGCAGATTATCATACTATAACTGGTCTAATGTTTTTCCTTGCTATGTACACACATCTTCATGCTTCGACTTGTCTATAGACTGTTGTCAAAGCTAACGTTAGCTAGTTAGCCTTAGCTAACGTTAGCTAACTTAGTTTCATCTTAACTAGGCGGCAGAACAAGGCCTGACAACCGAAACATGATGCAAGATTTGGGTTTATAGCAACAAACAACATATAAAACCCATAGACTTCAAAAGCCCTTTTCTTAAAGTCACCAGTGGGTGTTAGGGATTAAGGGATAGCACCCACTGGCGCCAAAGTTTCTTCATTCGTTTAAGATTTGTAACTTACCTTATCAACTGCAGCCATTTTCTCTTATCTTTCTCGTCACATGGAAAGCGGTAGAATGACAGTTGAATGTCACTTGTTTTTTTTAACTCCGATCTATTTAAACAACACGGGACACAGCACTGCGGCATGTTAAAACTCGGGCGAAAGCGGTAAGTAGGTAGAGAGGACCCGGCATTTGGAACCGGAAACAGTATTATCGGAGAGCGGTTACGTCACGACTCAACAACCGGATACATAGTTCCCACAGGCAAATTAATGTCCCATATACATAGTTCCCACAGGCCAATTAATGTCACTGTGACCTCCCCGGAGACGCCATCTTTGAGGGCATAAGCTGCTCTGTTTACAAAGTTTTACAAGCAAATTTCGAATATTTCTTTCGGTTTATAATGTTACGAAAATCATGAAGAGACAAAGTGGGAGAGATTATAAAGAGACTCTATTAACACAAGACAGAGAGAGGTACAATGCGAAAATTTCAGTCATAAATGGTGTGGAGGAAGCACCGAGCACTGATTATGCAGCTTTGCCTCATACAGTATTATCATGTGTAACGTTACCATTATCTGGTATTTTATACACATGTGAGCAATTCCGAGCCTGGAAATCACTGGAGGCGTACAATCAGTTTGTCGAGGGTTGGGTTGGTGACGTTTGCTCAAGTGCAATCAATGGAAAAGTAGTCATCATAGCGAATGTCTGTAGCGTGATGCTAGCCAGGGTTCCCCAAATCCGGTCCTGGAGGGCCACTGTCCTGCAGAGTTTAGTTCCAACCCTGATCAAACACACCTGAACTAGCTAGTCAAACTCTTCAAAGTTACAAGTGGAACAGTGGAAACTGTTGTTTTTAATACCTCGTCATTATGTCAATAGGACATCATTCAAACTGCAAAGTGTTAACTTGTTTATTATCCTCGCCAGCAATAACCTCCGTCTGTCACGGTTTGGGTTTTGTTTCTTGTTCCTGGTTCTTGTCTGTCATGTGATCCCCTGTTCTAGTCATGTGATCTTGCCTTGTGTTCCCCTGTCTGTTGTGTCATTGGTTGATTGCTTAAATGTTCACAGGTGTCCCTTGTCTCGTTGTTAGTCCAGTATGTATTTAAGCCCTGTGTCTTGTTCAGTCTTTGTGAGTTCTTAATGTTGTAGTGTTGTATGTAGGCTGTCCAGTATCTGGTTATCTTGTCTGTATTTGTTAGTTTCTAGATTATTTAAATAAAACCCCCTGCTGCACTTGGATCCTGCTTTTTGCCTCTGCTTCAGCCGCATCATAACACCGTCGTTTCTGACAAAAGCTTAGTCTTCTCACATTCATTAAGTCTAAAGACGGGTATACTGTAAAATCCAAATTTAACTGAACCTCCGGCATGATTTGAACATCCATTGACCCAGCAGAACATGACCATTTTTACTTTTTATCACGAAATTAACTCGTTTCAGCTTCTTCTTCTAATATTCTGCCCGAAACATGCCCACAGAAATGGCGCCGGGTGGGCAAATGCCCGTATGTTGTGACGTCATGTGGGAACTATGTATACTTCAGACAGTGGCTTGGGTGGGGAGACAAGCAGCGAAAATGTACATTTCAATTTAATTTCCCAGTATAACAGTCTTTATTAAATAAATATTATGTTATCACAAATTGTTAAATATATTACCCTTTTGTTGACTAAATGCTGTGAAATGGGAATTTTTAAACGATTGCGGCCGATGACCGCTTGGCGCCACTCTCAGGCAGCAAAAAAGGCAGCACGTCTGTCTTGATGTTTGTCTGTCTGTCACGTCTGTCTTGATCATCATCAGTGATGATGTTTATATTCATAAAGGGTCAATTAAGTTAATATTATCATAAATTGTTACATGATTGAATATTTTAACATTAAAATTGATCAGTTGATCAGTTAATTTTCCATTTTCGCCGTTGAAAATAACTTATTCGCTCTGTACGGAACACCATTATAAGCCTGTACGGAACATCGTTAACGCTTATCATCTTCCGTACACAGGTGGAGGAGGTAGTTTTCCCCACTTTTCTCAAAAACTATTGGTCCAAAAGACATCAATCAAAGTGTGGACCAATCAATGGGTATTCCCCCGGAGAATGATCACACAAACATGCTAGTCTTGCTGTCAGAAACGGAGGAGTGGTCGCTGACATGTGGTGATAGGCGAAAAGTGTACGGAACATGGTTAGTCTACGGGGTTTACTCCATTTTAAATGAAAAACAATATTAGCCTGACTATCCAAATCTTATCATTTCGAAGACATTTGCATTTATTTCTTTGAAAGATTTCATCAGTATTCATCTATATAACTCACTCTTCAATCAGAGCATCACCAACCTCCAGTGGGTTCGGTGGAGATTGATTTATGAAATGTTGTTTGCAAGGGGAGCTTGAGAGAGTCTCCTGCCACAGTTGATAATGGCGGTATCTGTAGCCAGTAGCGCCGCGCACAGTAATCTCTTATTCAAAACACTGAGAGAGCAATGTGGCCTCAGCTCTTGAAGACTGAGAAAGCTATTTACAGATCAAGGTAGATATGTATCTGCTAGCACATAATAAATTACCTGCTCAGTGAATATGATCACATTAGAATATTCCTGCCTCAAACTTGTGACGGCAAACTGCTGAAAAATACAGGTGCAATTTCAGCAAAAAAGTGTACAGTGCTGCAATCGTAATTTAATTAGATGCAATAAGTGATGACTGAATGATAGGTAGTAATGAACTAGCTGTCTGCTTCTTGGAAGAACAGGTATTGTCATCTAATGGCACCACATTATACAAAGTGTTGGCGACACTTTAAAGGGATAGTTCACTTTGAAATTAATTTTTGGTATGTTTTAGCTTACCTCAAGGGCATCCAAGATGTAGGTGTCTTTGTTTCCGCAGTAGTTTCAATTTTGATATTTTTAGGTCAAAGTGTTCTTGTCTGTCAGTCATATAATGCAGGTCTAATAGTCACTACCTCAAAGAGCATGCACAGAGAAGTCCAAATTAAACATGATTTAATGACTCGTAAATGTAAGTACACATTGATGGCCTAAGACACGAAACGAGCGGTTTGAGTGAGAAAACGAACAGTATTTATATCGTTTTTACCTCTTGTAAACACAGCCACGTCCAAGTGATCTGAGGGCGCGGGTGCTTCGGTCTGCGCAAGCGCCGGAAAGCGCCGAAAGTGATCTCTTAAAAAAAAACTAAAAAAATTCAATGTTGTCTGTTGATATATCGAAATCTTCTTCGATTGCGATTTCCTGTATATCTAAATATGTTTAGATATCCACAGTGAAAAGTAACACTTCCGAAATATCTGTGTAAACAATGAGTGACGTACACGCGCGAGAGATCACTTCCGGCGCATGTGCAGACCGAAGCGCCCGCGCCCTCAGATCACTTGGACGTGGCTGTGGTTACAAGAGGTAAAAACGATACTGTTCGTTTTCTCACACAAACCACTCGTTTCGTGTCTTAGGCCATCAATGTGTACTTACATTTACGAGTCATTAAATCATGTTTAATTTGGACTTCTCTGTGCATGCTCTTTGAGGTGGTGACCATGGACCTGCATTATATGACTGACAGACAACGGTTTAACCTAAAAATATCAAAATTGAAACTACTGTGGAAACAAAGACATACATCTTGGATGCCCATGAGGTAAGCTCAACAAATTTAAGGGGGGGGGGGGGGGGGTTTAACTCTTTAAAGTCAGGATGGAATTGCAATCATTTTTGTGCATGTAGACTATATGATTGATTGAACTCGTAATCTTTAATAAAAATGTCATAACTTGCTCTACAGTACAGCTCACTTCTCTGTGCTGATGTATGCAAGGGCGCACTGCAGTTAAAGGGATAGTTCACCCAAAAATGAAAATGAGCCCTTGATTTACTCACAAGTCATCCTATATGACATTCTTCTTTCAGACAAATACAATCGGAGTTATATAAAAAAATGCCCTGGCTCTTCAAAGCTTTATAATGACAGTGAATGGCTTTATATTTTTTGAAGTCCATCAAAGTGCATCCATCCATGATTTAAGTGCTTCACACGGCTCTGGCGGGGTTAATAAAGGCCTTCTGAAGTGAAGCGATGCATTCGTGTAAGAAAAATATCCATATTTAAAACTTTATCGCAAGTCTTATTCCTGCTCAAACCTACGTTTCTAATACATTTGCATAATGCCAGCGCATAGGGGTATGCACAACAAACTCCGTATTCTGTAAAACATAACTGTTTATCGTAAATATGCAAATATGCATAAAAAAAAAGTTAATTTATGAAAATAATCTTCTCTACAAAACAATTTATAATGTATTTATTTGTAAATTTATGTAAAATGAATCACAAAACATTTATTGTTTGCAGTTCACATGCTTAATTCTTTGGCAGTCTATCTTTCTGTAAGGCTAATGGTTTGACCTAGAGATTAACTTTGAACGCAAGCTAATAAAACTCATCTTTCCTTTTAAAAGAAAATTATATAAAATGATAAAGTACTATTTGTTCATACACAAAAAAACAACACATTTATCTCTTATTTGACATAATATCAATGTAGTTACCAAATAAATGGCAGAAAATTGCAGAAATGTGTTGATTTCTGAAGGGTCCCGAAACACCAAAGTTTTGGGGTGACTTTGTGTGAGGTGCCCTGAGACAGCTTGCACGTGGGTGGGGCTAACTCAACATTGCCAAATGTGATTGGTATACAATAAAAAATGCCAGGGAAGTAACAAATCACTGGATTGATTAAAATAATAAAATAATAAGCAGCATAAAATATGATTTTTTTTATTTGACTTTAAAGTTGAAAGTGGGCTTAAAGGAGAACTCCGGTCAATTTTAACATTGAGCTCATTTTTTTGTACATTTGAAGTGCTGTCAGTACAGACAAAAACGACAAAAATCGGTGTTGCCTACACCGTGTTATCCTCTTTTTAAAATTCGCACCCTGTTGACTTCAATGGGGCAAGTTCTAAACCTGCTTTTAGCCTCTTAACATCCTTAATGTGTCATTACAAGTGCACAGCCATGTGAGTGGTGTTATTAAGAGTGACCACGGTCAATCTGACTGCAGTAGATGTGCAAGATATTAATAAAAATGATGTTAATTCAGCCAGCTCACATACCTGTATTTACTTCCTGGTTTCGTTCGAAGTCCACAGTAGTCGATTGTCGAGTTCGCGCGCGCGATCATTGGTAAGTAATATAACTAACGATCGCGCGCGCGAACTCGACAATCGACTAGCGGTACATGGGCTTAATGGGTACACTTACCCTACGTGCTCATAATACGTTCTTGAAAATAAATAATGTTAATAAGTTAATAGGCAAAACAAAACCGTTCACATGGTAAACATTCAACAAGTTATCTCATCATTAGGAATGGGAAATTATTAAGAATGGGAAACTATGTATGTGAAAGGAAAACAAAAAGAACAATCAGATGAAAAGAACAAAATATAACCTACCTAACGTTAGCTGGGAGAAACTTCCGAAAACGTTTAGTTACTTTCCCACCGCGTCGCTCTCATTTCAGCACCTGCACAAATGGCCATTCACATTCACTTGCTCAGGCAATCTGTGAAGCCTCACTAAAGTTTCTTGACACCACAATGCATTCTAGATATATGATAGACTTGTTTTTTGTCTCCAATGTGATTAACGTTACTGCTCCGTCCGTACTTTTCCATCGCTCTCGCGGTAGCCTACTTTAATGTCATACACGGTGTGATACACCGATCAGTCTGTGCCGTGCCGTGGCCATGGCCGTGCCGCGCGGCTACAAATCGACTCGAACAAGCCTACTATGTGCGTTCTCACTTCACGAGTCGGTTCTTTCAAACAGTTCGTTTAATGAATCGATTATTATTTTACGTCATGCCGCGCATCACAATTAAAAATATCTAAAAAATTAAATAAATAAATGTATCTGTTGTTTTTAACTACAATTAATTCAGCCGAAATTATCTTGCCTTGAAACTTTCCAATTTGTTCGAAAGAGACGATTCTCTTGTCAGGGTGCGGGAGGGGTGCTGCTGAGGGTGCGGCAGCACTGTTTTCACAGGATTGTAAATACAACGCACATTTTTGTTCATTCACATTTATTCATTTTTACCATTTAGTCATTTATTTGTAATAAACACTTTAAGTGGGCTATTAGAAACGTGTTATTTATATGTTAAATTATGATTTTTTTTTAAACATACGCCCATAGTATGACGTCATATTGTGACCGTTGCAGTGTGCGTAGAAAGAAGAATCCGTCCGCTCTAACGCCGCCTTCACACTGGCATTTGAAATCATCTCCGATACGGCTCCGAAACGACCGGAAGTCATTCATTTCCTATGGAGATTCGCAGACCGCATGCGAATGGGTCCGAAACGGGTCCGACCGATGTGCGGTGCGAAGAAAATCGTGTCCGTTGGTCATCCGGATGCGTTCAAAAAATTGAACTCTTGCGAAAAGCTATGGACGGTTCCTATCCGACAATTCCAGCTGAAGTTGCTATGATACTGATAAACAAACCTGAATTCTTATCGTTATAAAATCATTATTTATTTTATTAAAAGTTAAGTTGTCATGTAATTTTTTATTTTCATGATTTGCTAACGTTATTAGGGCAGTTAATACAATTAAATTGTAGGCAGACATCGAACTAAATATGATATAGTGGTATAAATTATACCACTATATCAAATTTTTTAGCCGACCTGACATGTCAACGTCCTGAGCAACTTTCCTCACGCAGCAGCCTTCCTATTAATATCTCTATAACCCTCATCAGAGAGATCATACAGAACTGACAGAATCAAACTTTCTAATCTCTCCGCCATTTTTGTTCTACCCGCTTCCGACGCTTTTCACTGTGTAGTACGACGTCCGTTGGGGGCGTATTGCGTATTACGGAGCTGATTTCAACTGCCAGTGTGAAGGCGGCGTAACTGTTACATAGACTAACCATGTTCCGTACAGATTAACTTTAACCGCCGATCGCTGAATAAATACTTCTAGGTCATACACAAAATGCATATCTGTGTCGTCTTCATTTCTCCCTCTTTCATCCCCGATCAAAACAGAGACACTCCAGCTGTATGTTCCAGTGATATTTCAGTAAGTTTGCCAGGTGCGCCCACTTCGCTTGAAAATTGCCCGTGGGCAAGCTACGGTATTCGGTTGTTAAGTCTGACGTCACGCGTGACGTTTAGCCTCTTCCGGGTCCAAGCGCTCCGCTCGTCCAGATCTAATAACAATGGCGGAACCTGTTAATTTATTTACGATCACGTCCTACTTTAGTGATGCACCCTTGGCGGTCAAAAAGGGTTTAAACTCTTTTAACTCCAACAGAGTGGTTAGTGTAGCTCATCATTCAGGTGGCATAATTAAGGGTAGAGTCCACTCTAGGCATCAATGAAAAAGAAGGTTTACGAGGTTGAGGTGAGTTAGCTGTAAGATGTAAATGTTGGAGAAGTCCACAGTCAGCTGTTATTGCCTTGTCTGAGGCACTCCCACCGTACAGGTCACTGGCAAAGGTAATAATTCCATTAGGCGCAACACCGATTAAAGCCTTAAGTGTGGTTCGTCCTTTGTACTGGCTGTACAAATGGCACTGTGCATCAAGCCTCTCTGTGTTAGAGACGGCAACCTCTGTGCAGTCGAGCACGATCCTACAGTTAGGGAAAGGCTGGAAGCAGTCTGGCAGCGATGTTTGATTCTTGCCTGTGGAGGGGATGTTGTTCTCAAGCAAACCGACATACAAAATCTCATACAGGGCACTAATGATGGTGGTGAAGATGTTGGTTACTGTGGCTGTGCTACAATTAAACCTTGTTGCAAGGTCTATGTGGCCGCAATTTAGTCTAAGCTTCATTAAGGTAAGGAGCAATTGATCAACTCAGGGCATAATTTGGACAGTCCAATCAGAATGATATTTTAACTCAAATTTAGAAAGAAGCGCTTCCAAAAACAGGACAGTGGCAACATCAGGCAATGCAGTAAAATATTGAACTCTGTCAGGACTATTAGAAATTTGACTGAAGGAAAAAAATTGCTTCTGTTTCTCCAATTGTTTTTTCAATTTTTCATTCTCTTCCCTCAGCATCTCATTCTCCACCTCAAGTGCCACAAGACTTTTTGAAGTATATGCCGGGGTCTCTACCATGTCAGCATCCGTTCCCTCATCCTCACCATTGCTAGGGACCAGTTGTTTCTTTCGTTTAGGGAGATGGCTGAGGTGCTCTGGGAATTGGAAAGTCTTCCCCTCATTCCAAGCAAATCTTGATGGCCCAGCAGCTTTTCCATTGGGGAAATGCCAACTGCACACCCTAGAGTTGCAGTTTGGGATGAAGTTTTCACGTCTGTAAAAAAAAAGATTTTTATTTTTTATTATTTTTAGAATCAAATTACATTCATTCACCAAAAGGATTTTTTATTATTCAAAAATTTGTACCATGTTCCTATTGACCAGAAAGACTTATTTCAGGTGAAATTCTGACAATACCTCGCAGCTCGCTTACTGTACATACAACAATCAAATAGGTTTAAGAAACAATTACTGTAATTCACCTAAAGTACTTTTTCATGTTCCAAAGGTTGTAGTATTTTCCTAGTGACCTGACTGACTTACTACATGTGAAATTTTGATAATACCTAATAACACTGTCTTACATCATTATACTACTGTAATTCACTAAAAGGAGGTTTGTTTGTTTCAGGTTGTAGTACATTAATAGACATGAGTCTGATCTTATATCTCAGACAAATGAGAAACGTTAGCAGATTATCATACTATAACTGGTCTAATGTTTTTCCTTGCTATGTACACACATCTTCATGCTTCGACTTGTCTATAGACTGTTGTCAAAGCTAACGTTAGCTAGTTAGCCTTAGCTAACGTTAGCTAACTTAGTTTCATCTTAACTAGGCGGCAGAACAAGGCCTGACAACCGAAACATGATGCAAGATTTGGGTTTATAGCAACAAACAACATATAAAACCCATAGACTTCAAAAGCCCTTTTCTTAAAGTCACCAGTGGGTGTTAGGGATTAAGGGATAGCACCCACTGGCGCCAAAGTTTCTTCATTCGTTTAAGATTTGTAACTTACCTTATCAACTGCAGCCATTTTCTCTTATCTTTCTCGTCACATGGAAAGCGGTAGAATGACAGTTGAATGTCACTTGTTTTTTTTAACTCCGATCTATTTAAACAACACGGGACACAGCACTGCGGCATGTTAAAACTCGGGCGAAAGCGGTAAGTAGGTAGAGAGGACCCGGCATTTGGAACCGGAAACAGTATTATCGGAGAGCGGTTACGTCACGACTCAACAACCGGATACATAGTTCCCACAGGCAAATTAATGTCCCATATACATAGTTCCCACAGGCCAATTAATGTCACTGTGACCTCCCCGGAGACGCCATCTTTGAGGGCATAAGCTGCTCTGTTTACAAAGTTTTACAAGCAAATTTCGAATATTTCTTTCGGTTTATAATGTTACGAAAATCATGAAGAGACAAAGTGGGAGAGATTATAAAGAGACTCTATTAACACAAGACAGAGAGAGGTACAATGCGAAAATTTCAGTCATAAATGGTGTGGAGGAAGCACCGAGCACTGATTATGCAGCTTTGCCTCATACAGTATTATCATGTGTAACGTTACCATTATCTGGTATTTTATACACATGTGAGCAATTCCGAGCCTGGAAATCACTGGAGGCGTACAATCAGTTTGTCGAGGGTTGGGTTGGTGACGTTTGCTCAAGTGCAATCAATGGAAAAGTAGTCATCATAGCGAATGTCTGTAGCGTGATGCTAGCCAGGGTTCCCCAAATCCGGTCCTGGAGGGCCACTGTCCTGCAGAGTTTAGTTCCAACCCTGATCAAACACACCTGAACTAGCTAGTCAAACTCTTCAAAGTTACAAGTGGAACAGTGGAAACTGTTGTTTTTAATACCTCGTCATTATGTCAATAGGACATCATTCAAACTGCAAAGTGTTAACTTGTTTATTATCCTCGCCAGCAATAACCTCCGTCTGTCACGGTTTGGGTTTTGTTTCTTGTTCCTGGTTCTTGTCTGTCATGTGATCCCCTGTTCTAGTCATGTGATCTTGCCTTGTGTTCCCCTGTCTGTTGTGTCATTGGTTGATTGCTTAAATGTTCACAGGTGTCCCTTGTCTCGTTGTTAGTCCAGTATGTATTTAAGCCCTGTGTCTTGTTCAGTCTTTGTGAGTTCTTAATGTTGTAGTGTTGTATGTAGGCTGTCCAGTATCTGGTTATCTTGTCTGTATTTGTTAGTTTCTAGATTATTTAAATAAAACCCCCTGCTGCACTTGGATCCTGCTTTTTGCCTCTGCTTCAGCCGCATCATAACACCGTCGTTTCTGACAAAAGCTTAGTCTTCTCACATTCATTAAGTCTAAAGACGGGTATACTGTAAAATCCAAATTTAACTGAACCTCCGGCATGATTTGAACATCCATTGACCCAGCAGAACATGACCATTTTTACTTTTTATCACGAAATTAACTCGTTTCAGCTTCTTCTTCTAATATTCTGCCCGAAACATGCCCACAGAAATGGCGCCGGGTGGGCAAATGCCCGTATGTTGTGACGTCATGTGGGAACTATGTATACTTCAGACAGTGGCTTGGGTGGGGAGACAAGCAGCGAAAATGTACATTTCAATTTAATTTCCCAGTATAACAGTCTTTATTAAATAAATATTATGTTATCACAAATTGTTAAATATATTACCCTTTTGTTGACTAAATGCTGTGAAATGGGAATTTTTAAACGATTGCGGCCGATGACCGCTTGGCGCCACTCTCAGGCAGCAAAAAAGGCAGCACGTCTGTCTTGATGTTTGTCTGTCTGTCACGTCTGTCTTGATCATCATCAGTGATGATGTTTATATTCATAAAGGGTCAATTAAGTTAATATTATCATAAATTGTTACATGATTGAATATTTTAACATTAAAATTGATCAGTTGATCAGTTAATTTTCCATTTTCGCCGTTGAAAATAACTTATTCGCTCTGTACGGAACACCATTATAAGCCTGTACGGAACATCGTTAACGCTTATCATCTTCCGTACACAGGTGGAGGAGGTAGTTTTCCCCACTTTTCTCAAAAACTATTGGTCCAAAAGACATCAATCAAAGTGTGGACCAATCAATGGGTATTCCCCCGGAGAATGATCACACAAACATGCTAGTCTTGCTGTCAGAAACGGAGGAGTGGTCGCTGACATGTGGTGATAGGCGAAAAGTGTACGGAACATGGTTAGTCTACGGGGTTTACTCCATTTTAAATGAAAAACAATATTAGCCTGACTATCCAAATCTTATCATTTCGAAGACATTTGCATTTATTTCTTTGAAAGATTTCATCAGTATTCATCTATATAACTCACTCTTCAATCAGAGCATCACCAACCTCCAGTGGGTTCGGTGGAGATTGATTTATGAAATGTTGTTTGCAAGGGGAGCTTGAGAGAGTCTCCTGCCACAGTTGATAATGGCGGTATCTGTAGCCAGTAGCGCCGCGCACAGTAATCTCTTATTCAAAACACTGAGAGAGCAATGTGGCCTCAGCTCTTGAAGACTGAGAAAGCTATTTACAGATCAAGGTAGATATGTATCTGCTAGCACATAATAAATTACCTGCTCAGTGAATATGATCACATTAGAATATTCCTGCCTCAAACTTGTGACGGCAAACTGCTGAAAAATACAGGTGCAATTTCAGCAAAAAAGTGTACAGTGCTGCAATCGTAATTTAATTAGATGCAATAAGTGATGACTGAATGATAGGTAGTAATGAACTAGCTGTCTGCTTCTTGGAAGAACAGGTATTGTCATCTAATGGCACCACATTATACAAAGTGTTGGCGACACTTTAAAGGGATAGTTCACTTTGAAATTAATTTTTGGTATGTTTTAGCTTACCTCAAGGGCATCCAAGATGTAGGTGTCTTTGTTTCCGCAGTAGTTTCAATTTTGATATTTTTAGGTCAAAGTGTTCTTGTCTGTCAGTCATATAATGCAGGTCTAATAGTCACTACCTCAAAGAGCATGCACAGAGAAGTCCAAATTAAACATGATTTAATGACTCGTAAATGTAAGTACACATTGATGGCCTAAGACACGAAACGAGCGGTTTGAGTGAGAAAACGAACAGTATTTATATCGTTTTTACCTCTTGTAAACACAGCCACGTCCAAGTGATCTGAGGGCGCGGGTGCTTCGGTCTGCGCAAGCGCCGGAAAGCGCCGAAAGTGATCTCTTAAAAAAAAACAAAAAAAATTCAATGTTGTCTGTTGATATATCGAAATCTTCTTCGATTGCGATTTCCTGTATATCTAAATATGTTTAGATATCCACAGTGAAAAGTAACACTTCCGAAATATCTGTGTAAACAATGAGTGACGTACACGCGCGAGAGATCACTTCCGGCGCATGTGCAGACCGAAGCGCCCGCGCCCTCAGATCACTTGGACGTGGCTGTGGTTACAAGAGGTAAAAACGATACTGTTCGTTTTCTCACACAAACCACTCGTTTCGTGTCTTAGGCCATCAATGTGTACTTACATTTACGAGTCATTAAATCATGTTTAATTTGGACTTCTCTGTGCATGCTCTTTGAGGTGGTGACCATGGACCTGCATTATATGACTGACAGACAACGGTTTAACCTAAAAATATCAAAATTGAAACTACTGTGGAAACAAAGACATACATCTTGGATGCCCATGAGGTAAGCTCAACAAATTTAAGGGGGGGGGGGGGGGGTTTAACTCTTTAAAGTCAGGATGGAATTGCAATCATTTTTGTGCATGTAGACTATATGATTGATTGAACTCGTAATCTTTAATAAAAATGTCATAACTTGCTCTACAGTACAGCTCACTTCTCTGTGCTGATGTATGCAAGGGCGCACTGCAGTTAAAGGGATAGTTCACCCAAAAATGAAAATGAGCCCTTGATTTACTCACAAGTCATCCTATATGACATTCTTCTTTCAGACAAATACAATCGGAGTTATATAAAAAAATGCCCTGGCTCTTCAAAGCTTTATAATGACAGTGAATGGCTTTATATTTTTTGAAGTCCATCAAAGTGCATCCATCCATGATTTAAGTGCTTCACACGGCTCTGGCGGGGTTAATAAAGGCCTTCTGAAGTGAAGCGATGCATTCGTGTAAGAAAAATATCCATATTTAAAACTTTATCGCAAGTCTTATTCCTGCTCAAACCTACGTTTCTAATACATTTGCATAATGCCAGCGCATAGGGGTATGCACAACAAACTCCGTATTCTGTAAAACATAACTGTTTATCGTAAATATGCAAATATGCATAAAAAAAAAGTTAATTTATGAAAATAATCTTCTCTACAAAACAATTTATAATGTATTTATTTGTAAATTTATGTAAAATGAATCACAAAACATTTATTGTTTGCAGTTCACATGCTTAATTCTTTGGCAGTCTATCTTTCTGTAAGGCTAATGGTTTGACCTAGAGATTAACTTTGAACGCAAGCTAATAAAACTCATCTTTCCTTTTAAAAGAAAATTATATAAAATGATAAAGTACTATTTGTTCATACACAAAAAAACAACACATTTATCTCTTATTTGACATAATATCAATGTAGTTACCAAATAAATGGCAGAAAATTGCAGAAATGTGTTGATTTCTGAAGGGTCCCGAAACACCAAAGTTTTGGGGTGACTTTGTGTGAGGTGCCCTGAGACAGCTTGCACGTGGGTGGGGCTAACTCAACATTGCCAAATGTGATTGGTATACAATAAAAAATGCCAGGGAAGTAACAAATCACTGGATTGATTAAAATAATAAAATAATAAGCAGCATAAAATATGATTTTTTTTATTTGACTTTAAAGTTGAAAGTGGGCTTAAAGGAGAACTCCGGTCAATTTTAACATTGAGCTCATTTTTTTGTACATTTGAAGTGCTGTCAGTACAGACAAAAACGACAAAAATCGGTGTTGCCTACACCGTGTTATCCTCTTTTTAAAATTCGCACCCTGTTGACTTCAATGGGGCAAGTTCTAAACCTGCTTTTAGCCTCTTAACATCCTTAATGTGTCATTACAAGTGCACAGCCATGTGAGTGGTGTTATTAAGAGTGACCACGGTCAATCTGACTGCAGTAGATGTGCAAGATATTAATAAAAATGATGTTAATTCAGCCAGCTCACATACCTGTATTTACTTCCTGGTTTCGTTCGAAGTCCACAGTAGTCGATTGTCGAGTTCGCGCGCGCGATCATTGGTAAGTAATATAACTAACGATCGCGCGCGCGAACTCGACAATCGACTAGCGGTACATGGGCTTAATGGGTACACTTACCCTACGTGCTCATAATACGTTCTTGAAAATAAATAATGTTAATAAGTTAATAGGCAAAACAAAACCGTTCACATGGTAAACATTCAACAAGTTATCTCATCATTAGGAATGGGAAATTATTAAGAATGGGAAACTATGTATGTGAAAGGAAAACAAAAAGAACAATCAGATGAAAAGAACAAAATATAACCTACCTAACGTTAGCTGGGAGAAACTTCCGAAAACGTTTAGTTACTTTCCCACCGCGTCGCTCTCATTTCAGCACCTGCACAAATGGCCATTCACATTCACTTGCTCAGGCAATCTGTGAAGCCTCACTAAAGTTTCTTGACACCACAATGCATTCTAGATATATGATAGACTTGTTTTTTGTCTCCAATGTGATTAACGTTACTGCTCCGTCCGTACTTTTCCATCGCTCTCGCGGTAGCCTACTTTAATGTCATACACGGTGTGATACACCGATCAGTCTGTGCCGTGCCGTGGCCATGGCCGTGCCGCGCGGCTACAAATCGACTCGAACAAGCCTACTATGTGCGTTCTCACTTCACGAGTCGGTTCTTTCAAACAGTTCGTTTAATGAATCGATTATTATTTTACGTCATGCCGCGCATCACAATTAAAAATATCTAAAAAATTAAATAAATAAATGTATCTGTTGTTTTTAACTACAATTAATTCAGCCGAAATTATCTTGCCTTGAAACTTTCCAATTTGTTCGAAAGAGACGATTCTCTTGTCAGGGTGCGGGAGGGGTGCTGCTGAGGGTGCGGCAGCACTGTTTTCACAGGATTGTAAATACAACGCACATTTTTGTTCATTCACATTTATTCATTTTTACCATTTAGTCATTTATTTGTAATAAACACTTTAAGTGGGCTATTAGAAACGTGTTATTTATATGTTAAATTATGATTTTTTTTTAAACATACGCCCATAGTATGACGTCATATTGTGACCGTTGCAGTGTGCGTAGAAAGAAGAATCCGTCCGCTCTAACGCCGCCTTCACACTGGCATTTGAAATCATCTCCGATACGGCTCCGAAACGACCGGAAGTCATTCATTTCCTATGGAGATTCGCAGACCGCATGCGAATGGGTCCGAAACGGGTCCGACCGATGTGCGGTGCGAAGAAAATCGTGTCCGTTGGTCATCCGGATGCGTTCAAAAAATTGAACTCTTGCGAAAAGCTATGGACGGTTCCTATCCGACAATTCCAGCTGAAGTTGCTATGATACTGATAAACAAACCTGAATTCTTATCGTTATAAAATCATTATTTATTTTATTAAAAGTTAAGTTGTCATGTAATTTTTTATTTTCATGATTTGCTAACGTTATTAGGGCAGTTAATACAATTAAATTGTAGGCAGACATCGAACTAAATATGATATAGTGGTATAAATTATACCACTATATCAAATTTTTTAGCCGACCTGACATGTCAACGTCCTGAGCAACTTTCCTCACGCAGCAGCCTTCCTATTAATATCTCTATAACCCTCATCAGAGAGATCATACAGAACTGACAGAATCAAACTTTCTAATCTCTCCGCCATTTTTGTTCTACCCGCTTCCGACGCTTTTCACTGTGTAGTACGACGTCCGTTGGGGGCGTATTGCGTATTACGGAGCTGATTTCAACTGCCAGTGTGAAGGCGGCGTAACTGTTACATAGACTAACCATGTTCCGTACAGATTAACTTTAACCGCCGATCGCTGAATAAATACTTCTAGGTCATACACAAAATGCATATCTGTGTCGTCTTCATTTCTCCCTCTTTCATCCCCGATCAAAACAGAGACACTCCAGCTGTATGTTCCAGTGATATTTCAGTAAGTTTGCCAGGTGCGCCCACTTCGCTTGAAAATTGCCCGTGGGCAAGCTACGGTATTCGGTTGTTAAGTCTGACGTCACGCGTGACGTTTAGCCTCTTCCGGGTCCAAGCGCTCCGCTCGTCCAGATCTAATAACAATGGCGGAACCTGTTAATTTATTTACGATCACGTCCTACTTTAGTGATGCACCCTTGGCGGTCAAAAAGGGTTTAAACTCTTTTAACTCCAACAGAGTGGTTAGTGTAGCTCATCATTCAGGTGGCATAATTAAGGGTAGAGTCCACTCTAGGCATCAATGAAAAAGAAGGTTTACGAGGTTGAGGTGAGTTAGCTGTAAGATGTAAATGTTGGAGAAGTCCACAGTCAGCTGTTATTGCCTTGTCTGAGGCACTCCCACCGTACAGGTCACTGGCAAAGGTAATAATTCCATTAGGCGCAACACCGATTAAAGCCTTAAGTGTGGTTCGTCCTTTGTACTGGCTGTACAAATGGCACTGTGCATCAAGCCTCTCTGTGTTAGAGACGGCAACCTCTGTGCAGTCGAGCACGATCCTACAGTTAGGGAAAGGCTGGAAGCAGTCTGGCAGCGATGTTTGATTCTTGCCTGTGGAGGGGATGTTGTTCTCAAGCAAACCGACATACAAAATCTCATACAGGGCACTAATGATGGTGGTGAAGATGTTGGTTACTGTGGCTGTGCTACAATTAAACCTTGTTGCAAGGTCTATGTGGCCGCAATTTAGTCTAAGCTTCATTAAGGTAAGGAGCAATTGATCAACTCAGGGCATAATTTGGACAGTCCAATCAGAATGATATTTTAACTCAAATTTAGAAAGAAGCGCTTCCAAAAACAGGACAGTGGCAACATCAGGCAATGCAGTAAAATATTGAACTCTGTCAGGACTATTAGAAATTTGACTGAAGGAAAAAAATTGCTTCTGTTTCTCCAATTGTTTTTTCAATTTTTCATTCTCTTCCCTCAGCATCTCATTCTCCACCTCAAGTGCCACAAGACTTTTTGAAGTATATGCCGGGGTCTCTACCATGTCAGCATCCGTTCCCTCATCCTCACCATTGCTAGGGACCAGTTGTTTCTTTCGTTTAGGGAGATGGCTGAGGTGCTCTGGGAATTGGAAAGTCTTCCCCTCATTCCAAGCAAATCTTGATGGCCCAGCAGCTTTTCCATTGGGGAAATGCCAACTGCACACCCTAGAGTTGCAGTTTGGGATGAAGTTTTCACGTCTGTAAAAAAAAAGATTTTTATTTTTTATTATTTTTAGAATCAAATTACATTCATTCACCAAAAGGATTTTTTATTATTCAAAAATTTGTACCATGTTCCTATTGACCAGAAAGACTTATTTCAGGTGAAATTCTGACAATACCTCGCAGCTCGCTTACTGTACATACAACAATCAAATAGGTTTAAGAAACAATTACTGTAATTCACCTAAAGTACTTTTTCATGTTCCAAAGGTTGTAGTATTTTCCTAGTGACCTGACTGACTTACTACATGTGAAATTTTGATAATACCTAATAACACTGTCTTACATCATTATACTACTGTAATTCACTAAAAGGAGGTTTGTTTGTTTCAGGTTGTAGTACATTAATAGACATGAGTCTGATCTTATATCTCAGACAAATGAGAAACGTTAGCAGATTATCATACTATAACTGGTCTAATGTTTTTCCTTGCTATGTACACACATCTTCATGCTTCGACTTGTCTATAGACTGTTGTCAAAGCTAACGTTAGCTAGTTAGCCTTAGCTAACGTTAGCTAACTTAGTTTCATCTTAACTAGGCGGCAGAACAAGGCCTGACAACCGAAACATGATGCAAGATTTGGGTTTATAGCAACAAACAACATATAAAACCCATAGACTTCAAAAGCCCTTTTCTTAAAGTCACCAGTGGGTGTTAGGGATTAAGGGATAGCACCCACTGGCGCCAAAGTTTCTTCATTCGTTTAAGATTTGTAACTTACCTTATCAACTGCAGCCATTTTCTCTTATCTTTCTCGTCACATGGAAAGCGGTAGAATGACAGTTGAATGTCACTTGTTTTTTTTAACTCCGATCTATTTAAACAACACGGGACACAGCACTGCGGCATGTTAAAACTCGGGCGAAAGCGGTAAGTAGGTAGAGAGGACCCGGCATTTGGAACCGGAAACAGTATTATCGGAGAGCGGTTACGTCACGACTCAACAACCGGATACATAGTTCCCACAGGCAAATTAATGTCCCATATACATAGTTCCCACAGGCCAATTAATGTCACTGTGACCTCCCCGGAGACGCCATCTTTGAGGGCATAAGCTGCTCTGTTTACAAAGTTTTACAAGCAAATTTCGAATATTTCTTTCGGTTTATAATGTTACGAAAATCATGAAGAGACAAAGTGGGAGAGATTATAAAGAGACTCTATTAACACAAGACAGAGAGAGGTACAATGCGAAAATTTCAGTCATAAATGGTGTGGAGGAAGCACCGAGCACTGATTATGCAGCTTTGCCTCATACAGTATTATCATGTGTAACGTTACCATTATCTGGTATTTTATACACATGTGAGCAATTCCGAGCCTGGAAATCACTGGAGGCGTACAATCAGTTTGTCGAGGGTTGGGTTGGTGACGTTTGCTCAAGTGCAATCAATGGAAAAGTAGTCATCATAGCGAATGTCTGTAGCGTGATGCTAGCCAGGGTTCCCCAAATCCGGTCCTGGAGGGCCACTGTCCTGCAGAGTTTAGTTCCAACCCTGATCAAACACACCTGAACTAGCTAGTCAAACTCTTCAAAGTTACAAGTGGAACAGTGGAAACTGTTGTTTTTAATACCTCGTCATTATGTCAATAGGACATCATTCAAACTGCAAAGTGTTAACTTGTTTATTATCCTCGCCAGCAATAACCTCCGTCTGTCACGGTTTGGGTTTTGTTTCTTGTTCCTGGTTCTTGTCTGTCATGTGATCCCCTGTTCTAGTCATGTGATCTTGCCTTGTGTTCCCCTGTCTGTTGTGTCATTGGTTGATTGCTTAAATGTTCACAGGTGTCCCTTGTCTCGTTGTTAGTCCAGTATGTATTTAAGCCCTGTGTCTTGTTCAGTCTTTGTGAGTTCTTAATGTTGTAGTGTTGTATGTAGGCTGTCCAGTATCTGGTTATCTTGTCTGTATTTGTTAGTTTCTAGATTATTTAAATAAAACCCCCTGCTGCACTTGGATCCTGCTTTTTGCCTCTGCTTCAGCCGCATCATAACACCGTCGTTTCTGACAAAAGCTTAGTCTTCTCACATTCATTAAGTCTAAAGACGGGTATACTGTAAAATCCAAATTTAACTGAACCTCCGGCATGATTTGAACATCCATTGACCCAGCAGAACATGACCATTTTTACTTTTTATCACGAAATTAACTCGTTTCAGCTTCTTCTTCTAATATTCTGCCCGAAACATGCCCACAGAAATGGCGCCGGGTGGGCAAATGCCCGTATGTTGTGACGTCATGTGGGAACTATGTATACTTCAGACAGTGGCTTGGGTGGGGAGACAAGCAGCGAAAATGTACATTTCAATTTAATTTCCCAGTATAACAGTCTTTATTAAATAAATATTATGTTATCACAAATTGTTAAATATATTACCCTTTTGTTGACTAAATGCTGTGAAATGGGAATTTTTAAACGATTGCGGCCGATGACCGCTTGGCGCCACTCTCAGGCAGCAAAAAAGGCAGCACGTCTGTCTTGATGTTTGTCTGTCTGTCACGTCTGTCTTGATCATCATCAGTGATGATGTTTATATTCATAAAGGGTCAATTAAGTTAATATTATCATAAATTGTTACATGATTGAATATTTTAACATTAAAATTGATCAGTTGATCAGTTAATTTTCCATTTTCGCCGTTGAAAATAACTTATTCGCTCTGTACGGAACACCATTATAAGCCTGTACGGAACATCGTTAACGCTTATCATCTTCCGTACACAGGTGGAGGAGGTAGTTTTCCCCACTTTTCTCAAAAACTATTGGTCCAAAAGACATCAATCAAAGTGTGGACCAATCAATGGGTATTCCCCCGGAGAATGATCACACAAACATGCTAGTCTTGCTGTCAGAAACGGAGGAGTGGTCGCTGACATGTGGTGATAGGCGAAAAGTGTACGGAACATGGTTAGTCTACGGGGTTTACTCCATTTTAAATGAAAAACAATATTAGCCTGACTATCCAAATCTTATCATTTCGAAGACATTTGCATTTATTTCTTTGAAAGATTTCATCAGTATTCATCTATATAACTCACTCTTCAATCAGAGCATCACCAACCTCCAGTGGGTTCGGTGGAGATTGATTTATGAAATGTTGTTTGCAAGGGGAGCTTGAGAGAGTCTCCTGCCACAGTTGATAATGGCGGTATCTGTAGCCAGTAGCGCCGCGCACAGTAATCTCTTATTCAAAACACTGAGAGAGCAATGTGGCCTCAGCTCTTGAAGACTGAGAAAGCTATTTACAGATCAAGGTAGATATGTATCTGCTAGCACATAATAAATTACCTGCTCAGTGAATATGATCACATTAGAATATTCCTGCCTCAAACTTGTGACGGCAAACTGCTGAAAAATACAGGTGCAATTTCAGCAAAAAAGTGTACAGTGCTGCAATCGTAATTTAATTAGATGCAATAAGTGATGACTGAATGATAGGTAGTAATGAACTAGCTGTCTGCTTCTTGGAAGAACAGGTATTGTCATCTAATGGCACCACATTATACAAAGTGTTGGCGACACTTTAAAGGGATAGTTCACTTTGAAATTAATTTTTGGTATGTTTTAGCTTACCTCAAGGGCATCCAAGATGTAGGTGTCTTTGTTTCCGCAGTAGTTTCAATTTTGATATTTTTAGGTCAAAGTGTTCTTGTCTGTCAGTCATATAATGCAGGTCTAATAGTCACTACCTCAAAGAGCATGCACAGAGAAGTCCAAATTAAACATGATTTAATGACTCGTAAATGTAAGTACACATTGATGGCCTAAGACACGAAACGAGCGGTTTGAGTGAGAAAACGAACAGTATTTATATCGTTTTTACCTCTTGTAAACACAGCCACGTCCAAGTGATCTGAGGGCGCGGGTGCTTCGGTCTGCGCAAGCGCCGGAAAGCGCCGAAAGTGATCTCTTAAAAAAAAACAAAAAAAATTCAATGTTGTCTGTTGATATATCGAAATCTTCTTCGATTGCGATTTCCTGTATATCTAAATATGTTTAGATATCCACAGTGAAAAGTAACACTTCCGAAATATCTGTGTAAACAATGAGTGACGTACACGCGCGAGAGATCACTTCCGGCGCATGTGCAGACCGAAGCGCCCGCGCCCTCAGATCACTTGGACGTGGCTGTGGTTACAAGAGGTAAAAACGATACTGTTCGTTTTCTCACACAAACCACTCGTTTCGTGTCTTAGGCCATCAATGTGTACTTACATTTACGAGTCATTAAATCATGTTTAATTTGGACTTCTCTGTGCATGCTCTTTGAGGTGGTGACCATGGACCTGCATTATATGACTGACAGACAACGGTTTAACCTAAAAATATCAAAATTGAAACTACTGTGGAAACAAAGACATACATCTTGGATGCCCATGAGGTAAGCTCAACAAATTTAAGGGGGGGGGGGGGGGGTTTAACTCTTTAAAGTCAGGATGGAATTGCAATCATTTTTGTGCATGTAGACTATATGATTGATTGAACTCGTAATCTTTAATAAAAATGTCATAACTTGCTCTACAGTACAGCTCACTTCTCTGTGCTGATGTATGCAAGGGCGCACTGCAGTTAAAGGGATAGTTCACCCAAAAATGAAAATGAGCCCTTGATTTACTCACAAGTCATCCTATATGACATTCTTCTTTCAGACAAATACAATCGGAGTTATATAAAAAAATGCCCTGGCTCTTCAAAGCTTTATAATGACAGTGAATGGCTTTATATTTTTTGAAGTCCATCAAAGTGCATCCATCCATGATTTAAGTGCTTCACACGGCTCTGGCGGGGTTAATAAAGGCCTTCTGAAGTGAAGCGATGCATTCGTGTAAGAAAAATATCCATATTTAAAACTTTATCGCAAGTCTTATTCCTGCTCAAACCTACGTTTCTAATACATTTGCATAATGCCAGCGCATAGGGGTATGCACAACAAACTCCGTATTCTGTAAAACATAACTGTTTATCGTAAATATGCAGATCGATATCTAAAAGTTGTTTATTTTTCTTCTCACTAACATTCGGATATTAAAATGAAATAAAACAGCAACAATAAAAACAACTACATAGCTTAGCTGATTGCCTTAAAAGTCCATAGATTTCGCTGTCTGTATTTACTGTTAACACTTTCTCCGACAAGCGGATGCGATAAGACCTGTTTTCCTGTTTGTTCATGTGACGTCCGACCAAAAGCCTTTAGTCATTATTGCCTGCCTGGGAACAACGTCTACTTTGACCAGCCCTCAAACACTGCAGTTTTAGCTGAGGCCTGAAAGAGTTTGATTTGTGTTGTCAACATGTCGAAAAAAACACTGTTTTCTGTTCTGGGAAAGCAAATCCACTTTGCATGCACTTCCAAAGGATGAAAAATCAGGCTTGAATTGATACGTTAAAACGAATCGGTTACCTAACGTAACCTCGGTTCTCTCTAGATGAGGGAACGAGTATTGCGTAAGCTAGCTTACGCTACGGGAAAGATTCATCTTTTCTGAGAATTTGAAGCCAAAAAATTATCCTATAATTTTGTATCCATTGTCAACGCAGTTCAGCTGCAGCAGACCATGAGCGGGCTAGCTAGCAGCTCATTGGTTCGCTCACAGAGAACTGCTTAAGCCTATGAGGAGATGCGAATGAACTCTCGACCAATGAGAGTCTGACCCGCTCTCATTGCGTCAGAACCCGCCGAAACGGGCGTGGTCAGAGAGTATAAATAGCGTCCCAGGCTGTAAACTCTGGTTTTCATAGAATGAAGCGAGAACGCTAGGAGCACAAGCACGGCCAGGAACGCAATACTCGTTCCCTCATCTGGAGAGAACCGAGGTTACTTTAGGTAACCGATTCGTTCTCTTACGAGTGGTTCTCTAGTATTGCGTAAGCTAGCTTACGCTACGGGAACACCTGGTCAACGCCGTGCGTGCTAAGCATCCACTATGAGTCCCAGGGGAGACCCAGAGGGCATGGCAGGTCTTTTGATGCGTATGCGGCTGCAATGGCATCAACTATCCATCTGGATAGAGTCTGTTTCGAGGCGGCCAACCCCTTGGTGCGCCCACCGAACGAAACAAAAAGCTGCTCAGATCGTCTGACCGGAGCAGTGCGAGTAATATATAATCTCAGGGCCCTGACCGGACACAGGAGATTAGAGTCAGATTCGCTATCGGATGCAGGCATAGCCGATAGGGAAATAACTTGTGCCCTGAACGGGGTACCAATCGCTTTTGGGACATAACCATGTCTAGGTTTGAGAACGACTAAGGAGTCATTGGGCCCAAACTCGGGACAGGAAGCGCTAATGGACAGCGCGTGAAGGTCTCCCACACGTTTTACTGACGCGAGCGCGAGCAGAAAGACTGTTTTGAGCGAAAGGCATTTAAGGTCCACGGTGTTTAGCGGTTCGAATGGAGGGGCTTTCATAGCTTCGAGAACTATGGAAAGGTCCCAAATCGGCACCGAAGGGGGGCGTGGGGGGTTCATCCTTCTAGCTCCTCTGAGGAAGCGGATGACCAAGTCATCTTTACCCAGTGACTGGCCGCGCCGGGGTTTAACGAACGCTGCGACGGCTGCCACATACACCTTTTAGAGTGGACGGGGACCTGCCCTTGTCCAACATCTCTTGGAGAAAAACTAGCAAGGAAGGAACCTCGCATAACCGTGGGTCCAAGTTTCTGTCGGTGCACCAATTAGAGAACACAGACCTTCTAGTAGAAGCCGCTCTAGCCTGCATGATCGTGTTTAACACTCGCTCTGGCAAAGCAACGGGTAGTTGTTGATCACCCACGCATGTAGCGCCCAGCGCTCTGGGTGGGGATGCCAGATCGTGCCGCGAGCTTGGGAGAGGAGATCTGCTCTGATTGGAATGGGCCACGGGCACTCTCTGTAACAGCTGAGTGAGCTCCGGAAACCAAGTCTGACCCTCCCAACGCGGGGCTATGAGGAGCACCGAGTGGCCTGTTTCCCTGATTCTCTGAAGCACCTGTGGTAGCAGAGAAACAGGAGGGAATGCATAAAGCGGGCGGCTGGGGCAGGTCTGGGCTAGCGCGTCCTCGCTCTTTGAGAAAAATATTGGGCAGTGGGTGTTCTCTTCTGAGGCGAAGAGGTCCACCTCTGCTCTGCCGAATATTCGTCACAGCTTTTGGACTGTAAGAGTGTGCAGGGACCATTCCCCGGGGGGAATGGGGTTCCTGGACAGACTGTCTGGACCGTCGTTCAGATGACCCGGCACGTGCGTCGCTCTGAGCGAGAGCAGGTGACACTGAGACCAAACTAAGATGCGTTCTGTCAGCCGGAAGAGATTCCTGGATCTGACTCCGCCCTGACGGTTTAGATAGGAGACCACGGCTATATTGTCCGAACGGATCAGCACGTGGTGACCGTGAATGCGCGGAAGAAAGCGCGTGAGCGCGTTCTCGACCGCCAGCATCTCCAAACAGTTTATGTGGAGGAGGCTCTCCTGAGCTGACCAGGGGCCGAAGGCCGGTGAGCCTTCGCAGACTGCACCCCAACCCGTGTTGGATGCGTCTGTCGAGATGACTTTTCGGCGAGAAAAGGTCCCCATGGAAACGCCCCGCTGAAACCATTCTGCCACAGTCCATGGCTGCAGAGCTGTGATTCAGGTCTGCGTTACTTTTATCAGCTAGCGGCCCGTGGTCCACGCACGGTGAGACACACGGCTCTTCAACCAGAGCTGAAGTGGGCGCATGCGCAGTAACCCCAGCTGGAGCACCGCGGAGGCTGAGGCCATGTAACCCAACACCTTCTGAAAAGTTTTCAGAGGTGTGAGTCTGTTCATCTGAAAAGATGCGGCGAGACGCTGAACACGGCGCGCGCGCTGTGTTGACAGACGAGCCGCCATCGTGACCGAGTCTAGCTCTATACCCAAGAAGGAGATAGTCTGACTGGGTTGTAGTGCGCTCTTTGTCCAGTTGACAGAGAGGCCCAAAGCTTTCAGATGGTCGAGGAGAACTGTACGATGAGACAGTAGCTCTCTGTGATTGTGCCAAAATCAGCCAGTCGTTCAAATAGTTCAGTATTCGCAGCCCCTGACTCCGCAGGGGGGCGAGCGCCGCATCCATGGACTTCGTGAACGTGCGGGGTGCTAGGGATAGGCCGAACGGAAGGACGGTGTATTGATAAACCTGGCCTTCGAAGGCGAAACGTAAGAATCGCCTGTGAAGGGGATTTATCTGAATCTGAAAGTAAGCATCTTTCAGATCTAGTGAAATGAACCAGTCCCCCTGGTGCACATGCGCAAGGAGTTTTCTGATAGTGAGCATTTTGAACGGTCTCTTCATGAGAACTTTGTTCAGAAATCTGAGGTCTAAGATTGGTCTGAGGCCGCCGTCTTTCTTTGGAACCAGAAAATAACGGCCGTAAAACCCCGACTCGCTCATAGATAGAGGAACTCTCTCTATAGCCATTTTGCACAATAGTTTTGCTATCTCTGAACGGAGCAGTGTCACTGCTTCTGGGTTCACAATAGTTTCTAGCTGCGCTCGGAAACGTGGAGGGCGGCGGTGAAACTGTAAGCGATAGCCTAGCCTTATTGTGTTTAGCACCCACTGGGAAATTCCCGGAATAGCTTCCCACGCTCTGAAGCGTAACGCTAAGGGGTGAATGGCTACATGGTCCCCGTTGCTGCACATAGCGGGCTGCGCGGGCGCGCTCATAGTGTTTATGACAGCGGGACTTACACTCAGAGAGGAGTTTGAGGGCCGTGTAACAGAGTGAGCAGAGGTGGGACGCGCACACGGGCTCGTGGGCGCGCTTATGCACTCTGAAACTCGAGCGGGTTGGAACCGCTTTATGAGAGTGGGCTCTGTGAGAAACACGGGAACTGAAATGCTTTTGTGTATGAGTGAACACAGTGTTGTGGGCACATTTTCTACACAGGAGGCTTTTATGCTCTTTTTGAGATTTCTCTGGGTCGCGGTGAAAACGGCGTTTGTGCTCATGCAAGCGGGAAAGGGGACCGGCTTGGTAATGGCGGAGTACACTGCTGTAGTAGCCGCGTGAGCGGGGACTAACAGAGGGCGAAACTTTGACGGCGGTCCGGCCGCGGCGGGAGAGCGCCATCTTTTCCTCAGCTGTGCTAGGCAGACTTCGAGTGATCAGGTTTCAGCGTGATCGTGGTCTGTGGCGGCTGTCAGAGCGAGAGCGAGGGCGGGCGCCCTGGCGTCGCTGAGAAGTCTGACTGTGCTGAGCTGGGCGCTGGGGTGGGGCTCGTGCAGGAGGCTGGCCACGTGAGCGGCCTGCAGAGGAGCTAGCGCGACGAGGCAGAAAAAGATTCATGGCCTGGGAGGCTTTCTGCACTTCGGAGAAACGGTCAACGATACCCGTGACAGCAGATCCGAAGAGGCCGGATGGAGAGAGCGGGGCGTTGAGAAAGGCGGCGCGCTCAGAATCTCCCATGTCGGCGAGTGTGAGTCACAAATGTCTTTCAGACACACAAATAGCGGCCATGCATTTCCCCAGGGCTTGAGCAGCAGATTTTGTACCGCGAAGGGCAATGTCCGTGGCGCTCCTCAAATCCGCGACTGTGGGGGAATTTTTTCCGCTCTCGTCCCATTCACGAAGTAAATCACCCTGTAGTATCTGAAGGACGGACATGGAGTGAAGTGCAGAGGCTGCTTGGCCGGCGGCTGAGTAAGCGTGGGCGTGAAAGCTTGAAGTGGCTCTGCAGGCTTTAGAGGGAAGCACAGGTGATGAGCGCCATCTCGTGGAAGGCGGGCATAAATGTGCGGCGACCAGGTCCTCTACAGGGGGAATGGAGAGATAGCCCTTTTTTGCGGCTCCGTCCACAACGCGAAGCGGGGCGGAAGAGTCAGAGCGAGTTCTAGCAGAGAGCGGGGCATTCCAGGACTTCGTGAGTTCCGCGTGCAGTTCAGGCAGGAAGGGCGCGGCCCGTTTAGTGACGGGAGTCGAGCGCTGGCGGAAGTAGCTGCCGTCCATAAGGTTGATGGTCTGCTCGGGGGGAGGTGATCAATCGAGCCCGAGGCGTTCGACGGCCTGTGAGAGGAGGCGCACTAATTCCTCCTCGATTCCAGCGCGGGTCCCAGAGGATTCTCGGGCCGAGGAGGCGTGAGAACCGGACGATTCCTCACTGTCTGAAGCGAGAAGCGAACAGGTTTCCTTGATGTCCGCGGCGTCATCGGAGGCGACAGAGCGGCCACTCGGCGGCAACTGTATGTCCGGAAGCGGCGGAGAAGGAGAGCGGGAGGCGACAGGCTCCGGCGGAATGAACGCTTCTAGCTGGGGTTCCGGCGGCCTCTGAGAGCGGCGTTTCTTCTTCCGCGGCGAAGTCAGAGGCGGCGCGGAAGCAACTTTAGTGGCCTGAAGTCGAGCCCGCAGGGTCGACAACGGCATGTCCTCGCAGAGATCGCAGCCGCCATCGGCGAGGGCGAGCTCGGCGTGCTCCAATCCGAGGCAGAGAGCGCAGATGACGTGGCGGTCTCCAGTCTCGAGGGGAGCGCGGCAAGAACCGCAGGAGGATTTACGAGACATCTTTAAAAAGACGCTCGGCTCTTTTAGATACAAATAAGTACAGGAAGCTTTTTTGTGAAAAGGATACAAATCCGTCGGATGGCGCTAGCTCGCAGGACGGCTGAAGGTGGCGAAGACGGCCGGCTTCGTCAGTCTCCTAGATGCTCGCTAGAGTTGCCTTTTCGACGACGGCGGCTTCTCTCAGGATCAGCAGATGCGTGTAGCCTCGCTGAAGAGATGAAAATCAGAGTTTACAGCCTGGGACGCTATTTATACTCTCTGACCACGCCCGTTTCGGCGGGTTCTGACGCAATGAGAGCGGGTCAGACTCTCATTGGTCGAGAGTTCATTCGCGTCTCCTCATAGGCTTAAGCAGTTCTCTGTGAGCGAACCAATGAGCTGCTAGCTAGCCCGCTCATGGTCTGCTGCAGCTGAACTGCGTTGACAATGGATACAAAATTATAGGATAATTTTTTGGCTTCAAATTCTCAGAAAAGATGAATCTTTCCCGTAGCGTAAGCTAGCTTACGGAATACGAGAGAACCTCTCGTAAGAGAACTGCCACCATTGCTACTGTTCGTATCACAGTCGTAGCAAATTAGCTCAAGGTAAATATGAATAATTAATTATATCTCTTTATAATTAATTATAAATATTTGGATCAGTTAATAGTATTATCTTGAATTAACACACTGTAAAAAATAATCGTGATTTTAACGGTAAAAGACTACAGTGCAAAACTGTTAATTGGTTAACAGAAAGTTTCTGTACTATATACGGTAAATAACTGTGATAGATCTAATGGTACATTTAATGTCATTTTACTGTAAAATACCGGCAAATTTACAGTTTTTGAAAGTGAAAAAGAACAACTCATTGTATAATTTACAGTGAAAAAATGTAAATTGACGTAATAGTTTTTTTCTAATCAGTTATGTACATTAGGGTTTTATGTTACATTTAATGTTGTTAAATTAATGTATATTGCATTTTTTTATTTCATGTGTGTTATCATCATGGTGTTCAGTGTTTGTGTGAATGACACTGTGCATGCTTCTATATATTAGTATTAACTTTCTTGTGGAAGAGCTGCTTGTGACAAGCTTTGATTCATCATGTGACTCATCACTGCTGTGATGATTGTTGGTTGTCAGTATATTACAATGGTACAAAACAGATATCAATACTTCAATAGGTTGGTAAATAAACATAATATCAGATAATACAATATACGGTTTATTACTGTAAATTTTAAGTTAAGTCTGTAAAACCAATAACGTTGCTGCTACCGTATTTTTTACGGTAAAGTTCTGGCAACCACAGCTGCCGTTTTTTTACCGTAAAAATTACGGTTTTATTTTTTACAGTGCACCAATCAATTAACCTGTTCCTCCAGCGAACATTTATAATTAACTAATCTTAATTCTAAGAAATGTTAATTTCCGGGTTAAGGGAAATAACTTGCTGTATCTTGCTGTACAGTATAGCTAAAATCTGCATGATTAGCGAGGGACTCCAGTATATGAGCATGAACCACAAACAACTTTACGTGTGACATGAACAAGACTTTATTAACTAGACTAAACACTTAAACTATTCTAACATACACATACATACATACATGCATACAGTTTACCAAGGGAAAGAGAGCTGAAGCAGAATACAGGAAAGCAAGAGGTTGTAGCATTGTTTGATGTTCAGCAGATCAACAGCCTGAGCAAACCATCAGTTTATTAGTTCTAACACACCCTTCTTTACAAGGGGTAGGGATACTTAAAGTATCAAATAATGAGACTAAGTTTGATACTTGGACGTCTCGCCCATTTAAAGCTGCAGTAGGGAGTTTTGAGAAAACGTTGACTTAGCCTGAAAATTTGAACAAGCACAACTTACAGGTCCCACCCCCTTACTCTCTGCTGCGCTACAGCCCTCCCTCCACAGCTCGTCCTCCACAGCGGAGCCTGTCGTGCAGGCTAGTAAACAGGGCCGGCGGATAAAAAGTTATATGGCACATTCACTAATAGGGACTAAACGTCAATAATATGCTTTACATTGACTATGGCCTGCCCATACTTTGACTACAAACTTGGTCCTCAAATCATTATGTATTTTGCAATACGTTGCACTCTTTCTATAAGTTATAAATAGCTAGTAAGATAACGTTAATATAACGGTAACTAACGTTACAGTATGTAAGTAATTATTCTAGCGATATATAATGCTAGATAAGGTGGGCTAGTACATTATTTCAGCAACATGACAAGCCAGTGAATTAGCAGGTTTCAATAGGCCCTTTTCACATGACGTCACACAACTTCCGTTCTGACTCAAAGCAGTGTATGTTTACTTCCGCCAGCGTAGTGGAACGCTATCAAAGAGTATTTGACGCTATTGATTTTACCCAGTCCCTTCAACACCTGCCAAAAAATACATTTAGATGATGTACAGTGACTTGCAGACACATTTCCACTTACACCACGTTCCAAACTTGACAAAGGATACAAATTCTTCATTGAGCAGTAACGTTACCTGTTTGCGTATGAAGGTAAGCATTTTGTATTGTAATTAACGTTACGTTAGCGGAGGAGTTAGGATAACGGTAGTTGTTAGCTTTCTCTCCTACAGTGAAAGTCCATAAAGTTCATATTCTTGATTAATTTACTATAATACAGACCTGTAAACTCTTGTTGCAATCATGTTTATTACTGATGTTAGCTACAGATTGTGTATTGTTAGATAAAAGTCAGTAATGCATTCATGGTTAATGTTGTATCCTTTCATCAAAACTGCATTGGAATAGTTTCGAATGTAGTTGTCGATGAGGTGACAGTATATTTTCCCTTTAAACTTCTAGTTGATATCTTCTGTATTATGAATATATATAGGGTTTGGGGTAGCTCAAAATATTTTCGTGTGTATTAATAGAGGTGAAATGTGTTGATGTCTGCTAAAATATGAAAGGTCAGGTGACAATGATATGTAAATTTAACTTGACATCTCACTTTTTTGTCAGGTCCTCTTCCAGATCCTCACATCCTTGCCAGTGTTGAGAAACTGCAAGACAAACGCCCACAACCAGGCATTTGCAAATTGATCCACGGGCTTGAGGCCCTTAATTTTGTAGTCTCTAGATTTGGGTCTTTGCTCTCTTACCAGTGCCTGAGATAAGTAGACATTAATAAACACCCTGGTGCCCCTGGATTTCCTCAGTTGCCCATTGAAGGTCACATTTTTAAATTTCAAATACAACTTGAGCCTAACTACAAGCAACAATGCCACTTATTTTTATCACAACATCTACATGGATGTATTACTTTGAGGCAGAATTTTCAAATGTAAATAGTTTTATGTGCATCTGATGAATGTAATTCCTGTTGTAAATACTTTTTCAATTTACAAATTAAGTCAGTGTTGCATTATATGTAAATATCCTTTGTCTTATCAAGCAGTGGTCGCTCTTCAACCAGTTTTTCCAGTCTTACAGTTGCAAGGAACTGCTTCCAACCTTGTTTTGTAGCTTTGAGCTGCTATGGAAGTTTTTTTATTAGTTTCCTTCATCTCACATAAATGCTATTATCAAATATGTATATAAAACAATGACAAGTTTTAAAAATATTCTCTTTCTTTTAATGGTTAAGGTGCAAATTCATTTTGACAGGCATCTCCTGAGATTCATCTAGGACTGCAGCCCTAAAATGCTTCCTTGCTCTCTGGTAAACTGGCTGTCGAGCTCGTGAGGCTTTTCCTAGAGATGTGAAAAAGATACACATACATTTCATTATGAATATTTAGTAATCATTTCTCAGGACTCAAACAATATGTATAATTCTACCACACATGCAATAATAACAAATGGCAATTTTAATGGCAACAGTATGATTTATTATACTTTATTATTTATATGGGCTAATAAGCTGTATAAAATTTATAATGACATATTTTCTTCGTTTATTTCATACAAGCACAATTATATGTAAACTGTAAATAATGTAATAAATTATGATTTATTGTTATTTTAATGTACTACCAGGCTTAATAGTGTCCTACCTTTACCCCAGTCATTCCAGGGGAATCTAGATGGCGTTGTTCCTTTCTTAATCCTGGTTCGTCCACTGGTTGTTGTACATGTATCCTCTGGGGTAAAGTGCTGACTACAAACGTAAGTGCTCCCACGGAGGATTTTAAAACTCGGGCCCTCTTCTCTTTTGATCGCCCTAACCCAACGTGCACGTATTTCAGCGTCCACTGGAAAATCGTGGAAACTTAAATAAGGAAATGTATGTTTGTTGCTTGAACAACAAAGGAACACTCCAATAGCACCTACAAGATGACTGTGCCACGCTTATTGGATGGGAAACTGTTGAAAAATGGACACAGGAATAAAATGAATGATAAATCACATCAGCATATGGAAATGGTTTTGAGATTTAGCTTTGATAAAAATGTAACACTTGTTAGTAAACTTGTGGCAAAACACGTGCTGACCACGATTTAACAGTTATCTTGGTGGCACACGCATTAAGAATGCAATAAGTTACTGGACATGATTATTAACGTCATCAAAATAATCTAAATATAAGAACACATAACGCCCCATACGTAAACATTATTATTATTTTAATTTTACCTTTCGTGTTGTCGGTGATCACTTTGTGTGTTTTCCTGAAGTAACTTTAATCAGCGCGCGCAAGTCAAAACGGAAGTATGTTTACACTGCTTTGCGGAAAAGCGGAAGTTATCTGACGTCACTGTGAAAAGGGCCTATTGTTGCTTAGCAGAGTGCGTGACATTTTATCTACATGTTATGCGGCTAGAGTTTTGACACCGAGTCAATGGGCTCTGTGTAATTCTTTCTTTTTCGCTTGTTTATCGTCATCGGTCTTTTTTCTTTTACCTCTTTGTTTTATGAGCAGGTGTCACTCGAGAATTGGCAGTTTAGGTTGTTTCTCCGTCATAAGCACAGCTGCAGCACGCCGGCAATCTTGAGTTTGAACGACGGCTCGCGCTCCGGCGCTCGCGCTGTGCAAGAGAGGGGTGTGATCAGCGCGTACACAAGCGTGATTGACAGTGCTAAGACAGTCCTCCTGGCTCTGATTGGTTGTTTCTGACCGGGAGCGTGTATTTCTTGCAAATGGCAATAGGACCACTAGGAGGAGCCAGAGGAGCTTGATTTTTACACAGATTATCTGTCTCATATTCTACTGTCAGGACATAATGACAGTTTTAGCAAATACATGTTTTCAAAAGTTACCTACAGGAGCTTTAAATAACACTGTCCTGATGCAATTTGTTGAGGCTCCAGTTGATTTCTGCTGAAGTTGTCTTGATGAGAGAGAACCTGTTGGAGACAGAGGATCTTTGGTGAATGGAAAGTTTTGGGGGATGGTTCACAGAACTTAGTTGGGAGAATGAGTTTTCTGGATTATTCATTAAATATAATGAATAATTGTGTCTTATTGGTCCAGACGCTACACTGTGCATATAAGTGCTGAGGAAGCATCAGATATAATGACTATTTTGTTTCTGACATGCACTGTAAGCAGTAAACCAATCACAACAGTGGGCCATCTGACTAATCAGTGCAGAGTTGGTGGAAGGGTTTGGAGAGAATCCTTTAGGGAACCGTTTAAGACACTGTGAGAAAAGAGGTGATGTTGAAATGTATATTAGTGTTTTTTTACCTTGGATGCATGTAAACATGCTGTATGAGTATACAAAACAAAATTAGGAGCATTTAAAACAGCATAATATGGGCACTTGAACATATTTCGGGGTAAAACAGGACATTCGATGAGAAAAAAAGTAAGAGAAATTCATCATGTCAGCCAAAAAGCAAAGTCATGCAGATCACATTATCACATTTTGATAAAAGACAAAAGTATTAATATTTTTTTGGTAACACTTCACAATAATGTCTTGTTTGTTAGTTAATGTTTTAACGAACATGAACTAACAATGAGCAGTACATTTGTTACAGTATTTATTAATCGGTAATGTTAGTTAATAAAAATACAGTTGTCCATTGTTTGTGCAGTGCATTAGCTAATACATATTCAACTTTTGATTTTAATAATGTATTAGTAAATGTTGAAATTAGCATTAACTAAGATTAATATATACTGTTAATTCTTAGTTCATGTTAACGGAAGTAGTTAACTAATGTTAACTAATGAAACCAATTGTCAAGTGTTACCTTTTTTCATAATATGCACTAGTCAAGCGACCAGGAACATGCAAAAAGTAAGTAATTTTGATATCATATTGACTTCATTAGTTCATATCCTGTGTGTAAAGAATTTTTTAGCAGGATAATAAGATGGTGTCCCTCAGCTGGTATCATTGTGTGCTTAACCTCACCAGATTGTGACATCTCTTAATACAGTCAACATCTACCATGTACTGCTGAGAGTCTCTCCTTCAGTCAAATACTCTCCCAGTTTATGCTGAGATTGTGAATATGCACATCAATCAGCTTATAGTTTGAAGTCTATGCTCATCCCAAAGCCAGATCCACTGATTAAAATTAAAGACTGATAAATAAATAAGAAGCTGAAGAGAGTATTCCCCACCGTGCATCAGTAAACATCTTAAAGAAGAAACTTGGAAACACGTCATCTCACAGGAAGATCTTTGAAGGTTTGTAAGATTTGACATGAAGTCTGTGCAGACAGATTCACTTTGAAGAACTAGTGAGAATTATTTGTTATTATGGAACAACTGTGTATATGGAACAAAATATACAAAAATACAATTGTATTTAATTACACAAAGAATACAATTTACATTATTCTGTACAATGGCATCTTTTTAGTGACATATTTGGACATTTGCTGTTAGACAATTTTTTCAGAAAAATGGCAATCAAAACTCCAATTACACAAAACGTATGAAAACAAAATAAGGTTACAATTTATTTTAAGGTGTCCGTGTTACAGTGCAACTGCGCATTTAAGTACTGAGTAATAATAATTAACTACATTACCATGGGGTTTGGTTTAGAGTAGTTACATGTAATTATGCATAATTTATAGTTGTTGTAACTACATGTAACATGTGTAACAAGGACACTGTAAAATAAAGTGTTACCCAAAATATTATAGCAATACCATCTCCTACAATGTTTTGTATAGATTAAACCTTTATATTGTCATTATGAAACCATTGACATGTCAAAACAAACAGTTTGCCAAATAAAAAGTAATTATGAGGCACTCAAAAGAAATAAGTTTAAAAAGCCTTTATTTAAACTTTTTGAATTTCCCCTTAGGAAGGCCAAAGAGGCCGAAACATGTTGGCATTTTTTTTAATGGATAGCCAAGTTTAAATAAAGGCTTTTTAAACTTATATTCCTTTTGAGTGTATCAGAATTACTGTTTATTTGGGAAACATTTTGGATCTCCAAACTGAAGAGCACCAAAGGAACACACCTCTCAACACCCAAGTAGCACTCCTAGTAACTCATTTGTGGACAAACACAGTTTGCCTTCCACTACAAACAACACATGTGACAACAAGTCTCATGACGGACAAACGAAATTGTAGCTTCAAGGCAACAATTTGGAGATGACACCACCTGCATTCCATTGTTATTTTCAATAACATTCCAACTGTTATTCATTTGCAGTTCGATTTGAACCCCAATAGGCAAAAAATACTATTTTCAAACATCATGTTTTCCTGTTTTTTTGCATAATTTTTATTTAGCCTATGTGAAGACAGATTTTCAATGTTCATGTCACAGAGTTCCAACTGTTCTCTGTTGTTCTGCTCTGTTAATTAAACACATTTTAATTATACTGTTTCAAAGCAATCCTTTTTAGAACAGCTGCCATGGCCAGTCTGTCAATCGCACAGTGCAGACAGATGAAGACTAGAGAGTTAAACACACGTCAGGCAATAAAGGCAGCACAGAGAGGCCTATTATCCCTGCTTCTCTTCACTCTCTCCACAAGCATCTTCAGGACAGCAATGATATCGCCCGCAGCGAATGCTGTCACATGCTCAAACAGCAGGTCCTTAACTTCCACTAATAACCAAAGTCAAGGGAAACACTTTGCTGTTCTTGTCTGGATTTTCATATGCGCTAAAGCTGTGGCTGTAACAAGGGAAGAAAGACTCGGCTAATGTGTTTGTAATGGATAAGAATATGACAAAAATATAATATGACAGGCCGATAAGACAACGGCATATTTTTCATTTGATTTTAATTCAGGAGAAAGGATAACATTAATCATTATGTAGGCCTACCCATAATTATGTTGGAGGGGAAATATAGATTTTACATGTCAGTGTTAATTTGATCCTCCCCAGGTTTTAAATGTATTTTCCCTTGTCATGAGAGTAAGAAGATTTATTAAATTTTTTTTTTTTAAACAAGCAATTCCTGTTTTAATGCATTCATGAGTCCAGACAAGCTGTAGGATCATTCCAGGATGATATTATATGGGTCTTATTCTGACTTACCTGTGGTGGAAAAAGTATCATATTTATACACTGAACAAAATTTAAGGGGGGGGGGGGGGGGGGGGGGGGGGGGGGGCTCTTCGTACAGCCTCTTCAATGGCTCTGCGAAGTTGCTGGATAATGGCAGGACCTGGAACACGCTGTCATATACCCTGATCCAGAGCATCCCAAACATGCTCAATGGGTGACATGTCCGGTGAGTATGCTGGCCATGCAAGAACTGGGATGTTTTCAGCTTCCAGGAATTGTGTACAGATCCTTGCAACATTATCATGCTGCAACATGAGGTGATGGTCGTGGATGAATGGCACAACAATGGGCCTCAGGATCTCGTCACAGTATCTCTGTGCATTAAAAATGCCATCAATAAAATGCACCTGTGTTTATTGTCCATAACAAACGCCTGCCCATACCATAACCCCTCCGCCACCATGGGCCACTCGATTCACAACGTTGACATCAAACCGCTCACCCACACAACGCCATACACGCTGTCTGCCATCCGCCCCGTACAGTGAAAACCGGGATTCATCCGTGAAGAGAACACCTTTCCAAAGTGCCAGACACCATCGAATGTGAGCATTTGCCCATTCAAGTCGGTTACGACGACGAACTGCAGTCAGGTCGAGACCCCGATGAGGACGACGAGCATGCAGATGAGCTTCCCTGAGACAGTTTCTGACAGTTTGTGCAGAAATTGTTTAGTTATGCAAACCGATTGTTGCAGAAGCTGTCCGGGTGTCTGGTCTCAGACGATCTTGGAGGTGAAGATGCTGGATGTGGAGGTCCTGGGCAGGTGTGGGTACACGTGGTCTGCGGTTGTGGGGCCGGTTGGATGTACTGCCAAATTCTCTGAAATGCATTTGGAGACGGCTTATGGTAGAGAAATGAACATTCAATTCACGGACAACAGCTCTGGTGGACATTCCTGCAGTCAGCATGCCAATTCCACTCTCCCTCAAAAATTGCGACATCTGTGGCATTGTGTGATAAAACTGCACATTTTAGGCCCTGTCCACACGGACACGGGTATTTTTATACCCGTGACTTTTTTTACGCGGTTCGGCCGTTCGTCCACACGAAAACGCACTGAAACCGAACATTTTTGAAAACCCCTGCCAGGGTGAGGATTTTCAGAAACGCCGGTTACAGTGTTGTCGTGTAGACAGTGAAACCGGGGTTTTTGCCTTGCGACGTCAGAGTGTGCGCCGTTATCAGCTGTGTTTGACGTCAGATTTGCGCTTCTGATTGGCCAACGTGGCTTTAGGGTTAAGGTTTATATCGCCGCCTGCTGGCGTGGCATGCTCTTGACCGCGCTTGATTGCGTGTTTTTACGTTTTCATGTAGACGGAGACCGAGCATGTGTGGACGGGATTTTTTTTTAAAACGCTGTAGGAAAAACTCCGGTTATAAAAATACCCGTGTCCATGTGGACATGGCCTTAGAGTGGCCTTTATTGTAGCCAGCCTAAGGCACACCTGTGCAATAATCATGCTGTCTAATCAGCATCTTAATATGCCACACCTGTGAGGTGGATGGATTATCTCGGCAAAGGAGAAGTGCTCACTAACACAGATTTAGACAGATTTGTGAACAATATTTGAGAGAAATAGGCATTTTGTGTACATAGAAAAAGTCTTAGATCTTGAGTTCAGCTCATGAAAAATGGGGGCAAAAACAAAAGGGTTGCGTTTATAATTTTGTTCAGTGTACAAAGGTGCTGCACAGTTTGAATGGAGAGAGACTGAACAGTAGTTAGACTTATTCAGTTATACCTTTACTAGCTTGAATGTAAGTATTTCCAATTATATTAGAGTATGGGGAGATTGCAGGTCATCTCCATTCACATGGATCTATATGGGTCAGAGCTGAGCTGTGGGACATGAGTAGAGACGGAAGAGGAGACAAATGAAGCTTTAATGAACTGATTGATGTACAATAGACGTCTGACTGGATATCTCCCATTTATTTTGTATGATGGTGTGCAATGATTGTCCCTTGCAGTACATGTCAGCAACTCATTTGAGCTTAAATGAAAGTTTATAAGACTAGGGTATTAGGAAAAGACATAAAATGTTCAGCTTCAGCTGGTTTTGGTCACACAGAATTAATCTGAGAGTGACTTTCCCTGGTGAATATGTATTGTAAGTTATTAGCCAATTAGCCAAGCACTAAAGGCATTAGCATTCATGAGTTCTCACCCCTGTCAGATTCAAGAGCTCCCTCAGCCTCTCCTCACAGCCACGCCACCCTGCTGCTGTTCTGAGCCTCAACCACAGCCTGAGGCCATCATTAGCCATGCCACCCCAAAGCAGCCACTGACAAGCCTGTTCGAGGTGCTGCGAGTTCCGTTCCCCCACAGTGCTCCATGTCATTTCCAGGCTTCTCCATTCTGAAAAGTATAGGGTTCTTCTCCTTCTCATCTCCATGAGAACTTGCTGTCAGTCATTACTTTTTCAGTGACCAGTGATCATTATCCATGATTTTGATTGTTCAATGAGCCACTCAAAAAGGCATTTGTTTTGCTTTTGAATGAGTCAGTATTTTTGACAAATCAGTTGAGTGAATTATTCAAATAACTGACTCACCGCCATCTGCTGGTGTATCAATCTGCACTGAATCCCCAGATAACATGCGTTACTCTGGAACGCACAAACACAGACAACCGGAGTGATAGAAACAGTGAAAAGCCTGTATATTTTGGACTGTACCTATATCAGCACATAGATGTTTCTCATTAATGTGATAATCCTTTCAGCAAATGTCTTTTTATCGGCTCCATACTTTCACGCTCTCTTTCCCAGTAAACAAACCTGGCACACATGGAGCTGATTGCATGTTAAAGCCTACGTCTGATTAGTGCATTGTGTCACAGGGAAGGATTGAACTGTTGTCGGTGGAACAATTTATTTAATGTAGGCCTGTATGTTTCTCAACAGACAAATCTGTCTAGTGGATCAAACAGGTACAAGGATGCACCACTTAATGACTTACAGCACACAGCTTGTCCCTTCTCGCTGCTTAGAATAAGCATAATTTACAAGGAGTAAAAAGAGGTGTGATTTGCATGCAAAAGAAAAACAATTTCACTGCTCAGTACCATTAATGGCACAGCTCATCAGTAAGGGGGTACGGTCTACATTGGCACTCCAAAGTCTGTGAGTGAGATACGCTGAGACACTCTCTTACTCATGCAGGCTTGAAACAAACTCTCCAGTGTGCCTGTGCCAGCAGTTCCTATCCAGTGTGATCAAAGCAGAACCCTACCCTTACGAAACAAAAATATATTGCAATATACTAGAATTTATATTGCAATACATTAGAAAATATATTTCAATATATCAGAAACTGCCTCATATATTTGAAAATATATAACAATATATGGATGGACAACCTATTGCTATATATTGATTCATATATTAAAATACATTGATATACAAACAAAACTGTATTACATTATTGCATGTATGTTTATTGAAACAAAGTATTTTTTTTATGAGTTAAGTAAGCTCATGCATAGGTTTACAGAAAGGTTGATTAACAATAGTCCAAATCAAATTTTTGCATGACATTCATTATATTTTACATTATATAGCCATATGGATGGACCATATATGGCTATGTATTGATTCTAGGGCCGGGACTTTAACGCGTTAATTAATTACACAAATTATTTTAATCACACTTAGTTTTGCGCCGCGGAACGTTTCTCACTGGATGAGTTTCGGCGGACCGATTATACTGGCGCACCAACTAGCGTTTATGATGAAGAAGCTGACGAGATCGCTTGCTTCATAGATCGCCTAGATCGCTTTGGTTGGCCGGTGGATAGGAATTTTTGTTATAAAAAGCGAATGGATGGAAGCGTCGATAAGAGCATGGTTGTGTGCAAGCTATGCAACAGGGAATTCGCTATTGCTATTAGTTTAGTGTAGCAATATGCTACTACACTTAATGGCAAAAATTGTACTGGTCTGCTGGACACTTAATGGCAAAAATTGCACTGGTCTGCTGGACTTGGTTGAAGAAAAATAAACTATGTTGTTGATTAAGCTTATGTATTTAGTCATTATTCAATAGTATACTGAAAATCCATGTGAAAAAAATTACTTCTCACTGTTCTCAGGTCAAATATTTATGCAATTAAAATGCGATTAATTTCGATTAATTAATTACAAAGCCTCTAATTAATTAGATTAATTTTTTTAATCGAGTCCCGGGCCTAATTGATTCATATATTGTAAAATGTAGATGAGAGTATAAATTAAATTACCATTAACAGCAACAATTACAACATTTTTTAGTCCACTTTTTATTCCCCCACATGGTAAATTATTGTATACAATATATAATATGATAATTATATATAATATATTATGTAATATAAATCAATATATTTTTCAACATATTTAAGACATGTTTGCATATATATCTGATTATATTATCTGGTACATTGAGGTATATTAGCTCATATAATTTTACATATATATTTTCACATATATACAATGCCTCTTCCAATATATAATTTCATATAATATGGGACATATTTCAATATACCTAACAATATATTAAATAGTATAATAATATGTATTTATTCAATATATGAAAACGGCAATAATTGCAGTATTGTCCCATATATTGCAATATATTATTGCATATATATAATATATTATTATATAATATATCATATGATATTTTACAACGTAAATTTCACAATATATGGAGACACATGAAATATATTGTCACATAATATATTGAGAAATATATTTTTGTTGCGTAAGGGTACTCTCAATCCCCACGGCCTCTTTAAAAGATTGTGCACACAGACTAGACAACGGCAAGCACACTCCATGAGCAAAGTTATACGTAAACTTTCCCCCACGCAAAAAAAGCACACACTCAGCCTCCAAGGTAGCCTAACAGATCATTACTTCAAGCACTATGACAGCCATCAAAATGCATTCACAAACACAGTGGGCTCTATCTTGCACCCGGCGCAAATGACTTTGTACACTGACGCATGTATCATTCCTATTTTGCACCCGCGCAAAGCGGACTTTTCCCTCCACAGACACACGTCGGTTAACTAAGAAATAAACTTGCGCTCCCCGGGGCGGTTCAGCGCAAAGAGGAGGCGTGTTCCGGCGCAAACTTTCCCTCATGCTATTTTGCTGTTCTATAAAACAATTGCGCCACTGACCAGAAAAAACCTAGTCTAAAGTCAGTGGCGCGTTGCGCGTTGTTCATAATGCTATTTTAAGCGCGCATGCTTGGCCATAATGTAGCGGGTGCACAATGCGCATACACTTTGATTCTCTCATCAACACAGATGCAGCAGTTTTTATTTTTGCAAATCATACATTATAACAAGGAAAAATATTAACACATGAGGGAAATCATTGTGGTGTCCATGAAGATGTAAAATTTTTTAGTTTTTTTCCTCCCACGCCTGTTTAACCAACGCTGATTTGGGTGGGTTTCTCCCATCCCCATACAACGTCACTTCTCTGTTGGTCCTGACAAGAACGTCGGTCTCCTCGGCTGTGAACCGCTCCTGACGCGCGCCTGGTAAATCCGCCGTTATAATAGCAATCCGCCATGCAACATGCGCACCTGCTCTTAAAGGGAATGTGAGATGACGCTCTAATTGGTTTATTTCACGTTACACCCAAACCACACCTATGAATAATGAAGCTACTTCAGACCAACCCCTTTTAGATTTGCGCCAGGCGCAAGAGGCATTTATGCCGCCGGGAAAATAGCAACAGCGCCGGGATCCGCCCACAAAGTTACTTGCGCTTTACGCTTTGACACTTGCGTTTCAGATCGTTAAAATAGGGCCCAGTAACTTCTTTGCCAAAACTCAACCACATACAGTAGCATGGTTATGTTTTGGTGAAGGAGTTACTTTGTCACCACCATATTACTATTCCCACACCTTCTAATGAATCAATAGGAAATTATCAGATTTGTATGCGAAAACATTATAGAAAACAAACGTCACCTTTTTTTGTCTGAAGTCTCACTGTACATTCTTACAACTCAAACATTCTAAGCATGTAAGTGGTTATTTGTTTATGTTTTGTGAGGTATGCACATACAACTTAATTCGCCTTTAAAGGGTAACTGAAGTGTCTTGGGACGCAGAGCTTTGTTTGATGCGTTGATGTAATTTCCACTGAAACAGGAAGCTAAGGCGGGACATATTGAATGGCTCCTCCGCCTTTTCAAATAGCCAATAGTGTTTAGTTTACCTCACAGACTGCAAGTCGTACTTGACAGCAGCATGGAAGCGAATCCAAGCACTGATGATACGTTGGATTCAATAGTAGAGGTGTGGATAAATTCTAGCCATTTCATTCTTAACCAACTCACAGTTTGAAAAGGGAATAAAACTCGAGCTTTTGAGCAATCGAACATACATCTCCAACCCATATTGCTCCGTGACGTGTCAATGGTAGTGATGTCCGGTTTGTGAACGAATCATTCTTTTGAACCGGTTCTTTTTAGTGAACCTGTCGAACCAGTTCATCAAATCGAACCGAATCGTTCGAAATAGTTTGTGTCTTGAGTCAGCGCTAATCCACAGTTTTCTAAAGTTACTCGCTTTCGGACGTCCCTGACAGTCACTCCGACTCGAAATAAACCAATATGTTACTCCAGTAACTCCGACAGTTCGCAGAAGTGAGACATGTTGTGCTGAGAGAACTGATGAGCACGAGCAGCTGATACTGGCATGTGTACTACCGAACATACAGTCAGGTGCTACAGCTGTAAGGCTGGAAGCTTACGCTGCTATTTTGAACCAATAATCGGAACAAAAGGCAGTTAAAGGATGATGTGTATAATTCAAAGATTTATCTGACTACAATATTGTTAGATTTTGGATATAGCTAGTTCAATGCGCACTGACCGCCACAGTGTTCTTGTCAGAGAACTCAGAGTCATGGATAGATGATAGCCTTTTAATGATTGCTTTGGCATCAACATGGATAGACATGTGCAAGGTTTTTCTAAAACAATGAAAGAAAATAACAATCAACATAAATCACGTAAGTGTTACATTGTAGATCTAAATGAGAAACTTGGCATAAAATATTATTGCACAAAATATTCCTTATACAAGTTATAACGATCGCTACTCAAACTTCAAAGGATTGACGGCATATAATACAGCGTCCAATTCACGTGCGGCAAAACAGTCACTTTAATATAGGCGAAAAAACACTATCTAAAACAAATACACTTGCAATATAACATTAATATTCAAATAACACTGGACTTACTTATCTGTTACTCGTACAATGTCCTTATAATGCAAGCAATCTCGCAAACTTTCCAGTCAGAACGGCTGATGCAACTCTATAGTGCTACGCTTATTCTCAGACTACTAAATCAGCGTAGGCTCCGCCACTGCGCTGGTTGCGCACTATTCAATGACGTACAGCGCTGATTCTGTGCATCTCCGTTATTATGCTAAACATGGAGAATTCAGAACAGCCGCCCCCACATTTGAGAAGCAAATGTGATTAGTAGAATTCTTTATGTTTGCGGATTTTCTGTATTATCTGGCAGTCCGGGAAGTGGGATAAGACGGGCTACAGGTCGTGTGTAGATTTTATCCCGTACTTGAATTTCAACAGTTCGTACACAGTCATCTCTGCTTGGAAGGAGTTTCACCACACGACCTACAGGCCACCGGGCTCGTGGTAGGTTGGGGTCAATTATCATTACCACGGTATCCAGTGCAAGGGGCTCTGTTGGATGCTGCCATTTGTAGCGGGGATGAAGGGTTGGCAGGTAATCTCGTAGATAACGGATCCAAAACTGGTCTATTAAGTTCTGACAATGCCGCCATCTACGTCTTCCTATAGTCTCCGGAGCGTAAACGGCTTGTGGCAAAGAAGCGTCCCGCCGCCCCATGAGAAGCATATTTGGTGTTATAGGGTCGGGGTTAGCTACGTCAGCTGAAACATACCCTAGAGGCTTGGAATTGAGGATCCCTTCCACTTCAACTAGGATGGTGTGAAGTACATCTTCCGACAATGATTGAGCTCCCACAGCGACCTGGAGTGCACTCTTGATAGAGCGAATCTCCCGCTCCCATGCTCCTCCAAAGTGCGGTGCATTAGGGGGATTGAATTTGAAATCAATTTGGTAATTTGCCAATTGTTGTTGAAGCTGCGGTTCCAATTCCTTGAAAGCTGTTTGGAGTTCCCTGTCAGCTCCTTTAAAATTCGTGCCTTGATCTGAAAGGAGTTCTGCTGGTTTGCCTCGCCGGGCAATGAACCTGCGGAGGGCTAGTAGGAAGGCATCTGTATCCAGTGAATTAAGGAGATCCAAATGAATGGCACGTGTCGTCAGGCACTTAAAAATCACTCCCCACCGTTTCTCATTTCGTCTGCCTATCTTGGAAATGAATGGCCCAAAACAATCAACGCCTGTTGAGAAGAAAGGTGGGCGGAAGATGCGTAGACGAGCCTTGGGCAGATCTGCCATTTGAGGAACTTTAGGCTGTGCTCTCCATCTCTGACATTCTGTGCAGTGAAGTTGGTACTTTTTAATGACTTGTCGACCTCGCAAGATCCAATACTGTCTTCTGATTTCTGCAAATAATCTCTCAGATCCAGCATGTAGCAGCTGTTCATCATAGTCTTTAATTAGAAGCATAGTAGCTGAATGACGAGGGTCGAGGACAATGGGATGAATATCAAGGTCACTGACATGCTGTAACTGCCGTAGCCTCCCACCGACTCTTATGAGGCCTGTTGTTTGGTCCAGCTCTGGTGATAGATTTCTGAGTCTGCTGCTGCTATGAACTGGCTGGCCTGCCCTCAGAGAAACAAGCTCTTCAGGAAAACTTTGTTCTTGGCAAGCTCGCAGCAGAATAGCTTCTGCTTCACGGTAACTGTTAATCAATTGAGTCTGGTTTGGCTCTGCCGCCCCATGGCATTGCTGACGTACAGCCTCGACAAGGTCCTTCCATGAATCAAACTGGTTTGCGTCTGGAATATTTTGTGGTACCGATGCAAAACTACAGAAAGTCAGACCTTTTAGTTCGTTGGACTTATGTGGCTGAGTGATGGTTGGTCTCTTAGGCCATTCATCTGAAGCTTGCAAGAGGAAAGACGGCCCATTACTCCATCTGCTCGGTCTAGTAAGCTCTAGAAGTGTTTTGCCCCTTGTCAAGTCATCAGCTGGGTTATTAAGTGAGTCAACATAACGCCATGATCGCTGATCTGTCAGTTCTTGTATTTCGGATACACGTGTGCCGACAAATACCTTGAACCGGCATGACTCTGATTGTAGCCATTCTAGAACAGTTGTAGAGTCTGTCCATAGCGTGGTCTGATTCAAGCAGAATGACAATTCTGTATGGATTAGTTTTGTCAGCTGTGCTCCAACCAGCGCTGCGCACAACTCTAACCGTGGTATGGTCTGTTGACGTTTTGGAGCCACTTTTGACCTGGCCATTATGAAGGAGACATTGGTCGTGCCCTCATAAGTTGTAGAGAGGTATGCTACCGCTCCATACGCCCTTTCCGACGCATCACAGAAAACATGAAGGTGGTGCTCATGTTCAGGATTATCCATTGCTTCAGGAACATAGCAACGCTGGATTGAAACTGAGCTGAGGTGTGGTAATTCACTCTCCCAGACATTCCAAGACTCACGCAGGTCTGCAGGGAGGTCTGGGTCATCCCAATCTCTTTTCTTTGACCATAGCTGCTGTATGAGAATCTTGGCTCTGGTGGTAAAAGGCGTGATGAAACCCAAAGGGTCATACTGACTCGCTAGTATCTTGTAAACTGTACGCATTGTTAGTGCTGAATGTTTGATAGGTCGGTACTTGTAACCCAGTGTGTCTGTTCTACAATTCCAGCAAAGTCCTAATGCGGGTTCTTGAGGGTCACACCGATTGTGTTCAAGCCACAGTTCCATGTCCTGGGATCTAGCATCAGATGGTAAGTGAGCCACTACTGATGATCGGTTGCTCGTCCACTGCCTAATTTCAAATCCGCCATCCGCCAGTATTGCACGCAAGTCATCCACTCTAGTCTTGGCTGCTTCAGCAGTAGGTAGACTCTCCAGACAATTATCAACGTAGAAACCAGATTCGACAGACTGGATGAGGTTAGTAGTGCTGCGTGGGTGTTCTTTGACGTGCTTTTGTAGTGCATAGATAGCACAGCAAGGACTGCTGGTTGTCCCGAACGGTAGCACTTGCCATTCATATACTTTCGGCGGGATCTCCCGTAGTAAATCCCGCCAAAGGAATCTCAGTAAGGGTCTGTCCTCAGGTAACAGTCGAACCTGGTGAAACATACCCTTGATGTCTCCACTGATCGCAACACAGTGCTGTCGAAATCGCAGTAAGACCCCGAGCAGGGATGGTCCCAGGTTTGGTCCTGGCAGGAGCTGCTCGTTGAGTGAAGTACCTTTGTAGACGAATGAACAATTGAACACCAGACGTGCCTTACTATTATGGTAGACGAGATGATGTGGCAGGTACCAGGATTCCTCCGATTCATTCGCTTCTTTAACTGTGATCTCCTTGACGTAACCTGCTTGAATAAGTCTATTCATCTCACATTGATAGTCGGCTGCCTTCTCTGGTTGATCCCGTAGTCTCCTTTCGGTACTGCGGAGATTGGCAAGAACAGACTCCTGAGGAGCACGGAACTTGGTGGAATTATCAGTTCTTAACAAGGGAGCAGCATAGCGCTGAATTCCATCGATTAACACCCTGCAGGTCTTGCCATCTAGGATCTCAATAGATTCTTGGTCCTGTTTAGATCGAGTTAACAGCTTTTCACTGCGGTTAGGTAGAGCATCTAACTTCCACAGTCGCTCTACGTCTCTAAAGAGGGTGTCATAGGCTGCTGCAGCGGTAATAAAATAACTCTGATGAGTGGAAGTTGACCGATTTGAAAGACCTTCAGGACCTTGAAGAGTCCACCCAAGTCTTGTACGGACTGCAACTGGTCCAATCTGAGTGTCTACATGAATTGTTTCCACTGCAGTAATCAGAGAGCTATTATCTGAGCCAATCAGCAACAAGGGCTGAACATTCTTGAATGACTGCAATGGAATATCTCTCAAGTGGACATGTCGACGTTGAAGAGCTTTCACTGGGTAGCTCTGTTCCACAAGATCTAATCCATCTGCAGTGAAGGCATTCTGGATTCTGTACTTGACTACTGGATTGCTTCTGGAGGACACATCAAAGGTAACAACTAAGCCAGTCAGGAATGTGACATCAGGACGGATAGTACGTAAGGCTAAAGTTTCCTCCTTCCCTTCCAGCTTAAGCTGTTGAGCAGCGGCAGGTAGCAGCATGGTACGTTCAGCTCCGTCATCTAATATCGCAAAGGTCTCAATTGTTCTGTCCTCATGATGTAGAAGCACCGGCACAACTTTCAGTAGTACTCGACCTGAGGGACTGGAAGGTGTGAGATAGATCCTACTGTTTAATGCACTGGTGTGCTTAGTCTTGGATCGCTGTTCAGCGATTCCATGGAGGACTTGGAGATGTATCTCCCCACAGATTCCACATGGTTTCTTCAAATTACAGTCCTCTGGATGATGGGAACGGCCGCATTTCCAGCACCGTTTCCCTTCTGCTATCCATTGCATGAGGGTTTCTGTAGATTGCTCCTTTATTTCTGCGCACTGGGTTATGTAATGCTCCTTGCTGTGGCAGAATAGGCAATGGACTTTGGATTTCTTCCATTGAGAGGGCTGAGATACAGGCTTAGATGATTTGACACTTGGGGATTCTGTACCATGGTAGACTGAAGCATTCTGTCTTTTCGATCGGGTTGAATCCTTTCCCTGAAGTGAGTAGGAGGATTTCTCCTTTTGATAACGTTCAACTAGTCTACTGGATAGACGCTGTTGTTGAGCTTTACTCTGCAGCCAACCAGAAAAGTCCTGAAGATTATATGGATTGAGGCTGGCGACATTCAACTTGCCTTGCATTTGTAAGAACTCAATGAAATTGTCTCTGAGATACTTGGGTAGTTTGCTAAGGAGCCGGTCTACATGGGAACAACAGCTGAGTTCAATGCCTCTCTGGCCCTCCAGGGACAGCAACATACTCACAAGAAGATGAATCCTTAAGGCAAATGACTGGAAACTACTAGCTTCACCGACCTTCACATCTGGAGCGTTGAGTATGGCTGCTATTTCGCTCTGTGCTAATTGATGTGGCTGTCCATAATGCAACTGTAGGGCCTGCATTGCTGCTGTATATGGCCGAGCTTCATGTCGACAAGACTGTCCAATCATTTGAGCCTCTGGAAATTTAAGATGTTCTAGAAGCACGTGATATTTGTATTTCTCTGACAGCTCAGGATGTGGGTCTAGTAGATTATCCAAAGCTAGTTTCAGATTGGCGAAATCCCTTTCACTGTCTACAGCAAAGTCTGGTATGGAAGGTTTTGGCGCTCCATATAAATTAATGGGAGGTGGAGGAGCTGTCTGACAATTACCATATTGTGGCCAAGTTACTTGTTGTGCTGGGTAGTGAACACCATGTGCACCAGCATAACTAGGCTGTGCTGGGTAGGCACTAGGATAATTAGGACGGCAGCCAGCATAAACGGAAGGTACAGAGTGTTGCATCGTATGTATTGCAGTCTGAGGATTAGTGACCCATTGCTGCTGGGACAAAAAGGGGCCACCCTCAACTCCTAAGGACCTTCTAAGTTCCGGAGGTGACTTATCTTCATACTGCCTTTGTAGGAGTGAATGTCCTTGTAAGGCAGTATCAGAAACTATAGGGAGTTGTGGAGACACAAAGCATGATGATGGAATTGAGTCAACTGAACTCATATTATTCAGTGCAAGCGTTTGCTGGGCAGACTGAGCTTCTATGGTACCCTGTGCCACGTTTCGTATAACAGGAACTTGTGAGATCGGAGGTAATTCGGCTCCCCTTTGTGTAGGGCTCATTATATCAGGCGGAGATTTTGCAAAGTCAACCGGTGTCTTTGTGAAGTGTGGAGCAGTCGAGGTAATGTTATGAACGGACTCAGGGGAAAGTGCTCCCTTCTGAGATGCTATATCTGCTTCTTGGAGTGAGAGGTTATCTGCTTCCTCGTCCAGTAGGAAATCATTAATGCGTTTTAACATATCCTGTCGACGCTGCTGCCTTTTCTCATAAAGAGACAGTCTGCTTGTAAGCTGTGCAATCTCAGCTGACTCCTCCATCTCAGCTGCAGAGATGTTTTCCATCAATTTTCTCAGGGACATTTTATCAGTTGATTGAACTTGTTCTGTTCTACGTACTGGTGTAGACATACTCGGCAAGGATAATGTTCTGTCCACAGCTCGATTTACTGCTGAAGGCACTGTATGTGTTTCTAGTGAGCTTAGTGGGGGACTAGTTGACCTTGAAAGGTTATAGTCCATAACATAGTCCTCCAAGTGCTTAGGAAGTGTACTCCGTCTCACCGGTCTCCCAGCTGATTGCTCTGAACTGGACGGGTTATCATCATGCAATGACATATCTGTAGTAGTCAGCATCCGGCTCGAAGGACCATGTTAGATTTTGGATATAGCTAGTTCAATGCGCACTGACCGCCACAGTGTTCTTGTCAGAGAACTCAGAGTCATGGATAGATGATAGCCTTTTAATGATTGCTTTGGCATCAACATGGATAGACATGTGCAAGGTTTTTCTAAAACAATGAAAGAAAATAACAATCAACATAAATCACGTAAGTGTTACATTGTAGATCTAAATGAGAAACTTGGCATAAAATATTATTGCACAAAATATTCCTTATACAAGTTATAACGATCGCTACTCAAACTTCAAAGGATTGACGGCATATAATACAGCGTCCAATTCACGTGCGGCAAAACAGTCACTTTAATATAGGCGAAAAAACACTATCTAAAACAAATACACTTGCAATATAACATTAATATTCAAATAACACTGGACTTACTTATCTGTTACTCGTACAATGTCCTTATAATGCAAGCAATCTCGCAAACTTTCCAGTCAGAACGGCTGATGCAACTCTATAGTGCTACGCTTATTCTCAGACTACTAAATCAGCGTAGGCTCCGCCACTGCGCTGGTTGCGCACTATTCAATGACGTACAGCGCTGATTCTGTGCATCTCCGTTATTATGCTAAACATGGAGAATTCAGAACAAATATAATTAATCTGACTCCATTAAAGTTGTTGTTATTCTTTAACCCCTTATTCTTTAAAGGTAAAGGTCTTTCTTAGAACTGATAGGAAAATGTAGGATTTAACCTGAACGTTTAGATAACGAAAGTTATAATCACTTTAGCTTTCAACATCATCAGTGATAAAAGGAAAGATTCTCAAAGCCAGGGGCGTTGCTAGGGTCTTGATACATTGGGGGCTTAGCCCAGACCCCACCACCCACCCACCACCGCTTTTGGTAACTACTACTTCTACTCAGAGGCACATAATAATAAGCAATAATAATATAAATGGGGGGTCTGGGGGACCTCCCCCAGGAAACATTGGGCATTAAACACTTAATTTCCTGCATTCAGGTGCATTTTTTGTAGCTAATTTAATTGATAGGTAAAAAGATAGAATGCTTTATTTATAGAACTGCAACAGCTATTCACAGAAACACAAATAAATAATACATGAATATTAAATATATAAAAAAATGAATATAAAACTATATATATATATATATATATAGGCTATTCTGTGTAGATATTTATCTATATCTATTTAACTATCTATACACACACACAGGGGCGTCACTAGGCCCTTTTTAGGGGGGCTGCACGTCAGAAACAGAGGACAGGGTGTGTGTGTTCATTTGTGTGTTCATCTGAGCCTCATTGGTCTGTCACTGCTCGTCAATGTCAGAGACGACCAATCAAATCAAAGTAGGCGGGCTTTATGCTCACAGACGCTGCTGAGCGCGAATTTTAACAGTGCGAGTGCGACACGACCATTTTTTACAGTCTATGGACTCGACGCGTACGGTCAAGTGCGAGATAAGATGTAAGTAGCTAAACTTAACATTTCATATTTTACTTTTTTTAGGTCATAAATGTTAAACGAATGACAAAAAATAATCAGGCAAACTAATATAGTTTTGTCTAATTTCGCCATTTTGAACTGAAAATAGGCCTATACACTCATGTAACTCATGTAATGTAATAATTAGTTTACAAGAAACATTAACAAAGCCGTTTTCATCATGTTAGGCACAAGATTAATAATGAATGTGTACATATTGAGAATATAATACAAATTGTAGCCTTTAGTAAATTAAAAAAGCTCAGCTTTAGGAGGGGAAGAGAAAGGGAGGAAGAGACTGAGAAAAAAAGGAAGAGTGATGGAGATGAGAAGAGAGGAGGTATTGACAAATAATCTGCCCACTGACATGGTTTTAAAGCTATTTCTTATCCTTTTTTTTTGGTCTTCAAACGTCTTGAAATGCACATATCAGAAATAAAAAATTTGAACCCCCTACCAATCTCAAATTTAGGACCTCTGTGATTATAAAGCCCTGTCTACGGCCCTGTATTAGGCATAAGATCAATAATAAATGTGTAGCCTATTGTGAATGCATTTAATAAACTTAATTACCTTTAGTAGCTTTCAGTAAATAAACGCGTCTGAGAAAATGATTCATAGGCAAAATCAACCTATCAGTTGACCCTATGTTTACTTTCTTCACTGACAGACAAAAATGAAAAGCCTATATCAGTCAAAGCTCAGCTTTAGGAGGGGAAGAGACAGGGCAAGAGAAAAACAAAGAGAAAAAAAGTGATGCTGCTGATGAGGAGAGAAAAATTGTCAGCTGCCCACTATCCAAGTTTTTTGGCCTTCAGAACATCTTAAAATGCACATATGTAGATCAGAGAAATCAAAATTTTCTCGGGGAGACCCCGAACCCCCCTATTTGCCCTGCCTCACATTTGGGACCACAGTTATTATAAAACCGTGCCTTTGCATCGTAATGAAAATGGTTAATAGTGATCTTTAGATCCTAAACTAAAGTGTTAACTTTTTTTATAATTTGTTTAAAAATCATATTGGGGGCTTAGCCCCCCTAAAATGAAAATCCTAGTGACGCCCCTGCACACACACACACATAAATCACTCCAACAGTGTGCTTGTATAAGTCTGGAAAAGGAACTATAGCAGGCATGAAAAGGGGTCAGGGGTGAAAAAGTTGAGAAGGATATTACCCCTCTAGGGTGGTCCGGGGGCATGCTCCCCCGTAAGAAAATTTTAAATATTCCATATTTTAAAGCATCAATCTGATGCATTTTGAGATGCATTTTTTGCCAACCTGGAGAGCTGGAGAAACTTAACTTCAGCCATGAGTCAAAAATATTATGGCCTCCGTAGCGTTAGCTAATAATTTTCCACCGTCCGGAGCTTTAGCTAGCTGGCTAATGTTGCGTTCTCTCCTGCTGTGTTCAACGACTCAATTCATGCAAGCTAAGCCTATGTCAACAGAGCTCCTGGGTAACTTAGATATAGCCTACCAGAAAATATTAGGGATGTCCCGATATCATTTTTTCTGAACCGATCCAATCCGATACCAAAAATTCGGAGTATCAACCGATACCGGTCCAATACCAGCGCAGTTTTTTTTTAAATCAAGTAGAATTTCTATAACTCTGTGTGTTGAACTGATAATCACTCTTTTGTGTGTTAAACACAATCTACTTAATACAGACAACTTCATTATAAATAAAAACAACAAATCAAAAAAAAATATGATCATAACCTATGACAAAAATTATATTATAAACTAGATTAGTGGATAACTCAGTAAAATTTAGTCTAGAAAAACAATAATTGTACTGAACATTTAGTGAAAAAAACATTATTTAGTGGGGAACAAAGAGACAATAAGTGTAACACTAAATCAGGTAAAACGTTACACATTGCTCTTTGTATTGTTGTAAAATACATTCATGAAAAACAAGATAAAAATCAGAAAGATCAATTATTATAGGCTATAGGCCTATATATATAGTCTACTATAAAATTAAGACATTTTTAAATGTATAGCACAGCTGTTTAATGAGGCAGCAACATATGATAGATAGGACAGAACAGAACAAAAAAAGCTATTAATAATCTTTCATTGCGCAAAAGTATTATGATATAATTATGAAAGACTCATGTGCGGCACACAGCGCTTATGCGCATCTCGAGCGCAGAATGATGCGCTTGAAGCAACACAGAGTCACAGCGCGCAGAAAAGTTCAAAGCACAAAGGAAAGGCATATCGATGCATAGTGTATTATACAGTAACAGTATCTATCAATGCAATAGTTTATTGAGCCTTTTCTTTTAACAGTTTTAAATTTCAGTTAATGTGCGCGTGAAGAACAATTATAGTGCTCTCCAGTGTGATCACGGTAGAAACGAATATTAAGCAATAGGCTACAGTCCAGCAAGATATAGTCATTTTATGCGAAACCATATAGCTTTATCTACCGTCCGATAAAGTATAATAATAGTAACATTGAATCATCTTGGAGAGAGTTTCATCTGTCGTAACCAAACGCAACGCGCTGTTTGATGCTGAATGGAGAATGACTGACAGCCGCAGCGGAGGGAAACGTTTACGTGATCTTGAATTTAACGACTTAAATTTGTATTTCTATCTCACATTATACTATAGTTTTCATATAGTATATAGTATACCTTCCCCCTCTAATGTCCATAATAGCTACCACCACCAGAAGCCACAAACTCTTTCAGGCTCTCTCTCTCCTCTGGTGCGCACTCTAAATGCAAGCGTGCTGTAACTATAACCATAGTAACTTTGATCTGCTTGAACACATTTTAATCGTCTTTAATACATGATTCCGAAGGATAGATTAAAAGACCCGGTCATTTTTTTTTATATAAATACAAAATTATTAAAAAATAATAATAATTATCAATAAATTAAATTTTTTTTAGATCCGGGGCTAAAAAAAAAACATCCGGGGCTGAAGCCCCGAATGCCCATGTCTAACGACGCGCCTGCTCAAAGCCTTTAAAGCAGGCAAAGTTCTTTATTAAGTTACATGTTTACATATACAGACAGTAGAATGGAAAAACATACTGTGTAGAAAACTTAGTTGTAACAAATAATGCACTGTTGTGCAGAGGAGGCCGTAAAAGCCTTTCTCGTAGTATGAGGTTACGCAGGTTACGTTACGTAACTTACGTAGTATGAGGCGTGCGGGAGTGGCATGGTTACAGCCTTTCTCCTAGATCAACAGTTACCTTTCCTTCTTATACCCTTAACAAAGCATTGTTAAACATGAGTGGAATACCAACACTGAAACCGACCGACAGGAAACCAAAAGATAAGGCAAATGGATAGTGATCAAGAGGGGGAGAAGAATTAACATATTCTCCTCAATGCATGTTTAACCAATAATAGCCTACCTAGATTGTACATTAGGATACTTTAATATCTCTATTAAGTTCACCACCATTAATTTCAGTTTATAAGCTGTCAGATGAGACCAAACATGACATAGTTACATATTAGAACACACTAGTAAATAAACAGTATGTAGTTGAGTCAAGTCAGGTCAAGTCATTTATATAGCGCTTTTAACAATATGGACTGTTTCAAAGCAGCTTTACAGTGATAATAGTAAATTAAAGTAACAGAGATTGTTTTGGCTTTACAGCAGCTCTAGAATAAAGTTATTGTCCAGCTAAAGTTAGTTTTGATCGATTCACTTCCGTTGCAAAGATCATTAGGTATTACTGTAACTTAGGGGCCGCTTACATGACACCGTTCTAACAGAAAACCCTTAACACGCTCCGGCCCGCTCATTCGCAGAATTATTTATCGCTTCTGAGTAGCCATGTGAAACGGAACTTCTGACAACGTTTAATCTGTACAGAGGTAAAGGGAAGGAGAAGGGGGCCTTCACAGGGGAGAGACTAGTTGACACTTCAAGACTGCGTTGTCGTCGTGTCCAAGCGCAGGTCCTTCATCAGATCTCGATACGGCCTGGATCCGGCAGACTGCGGTAAACCTCGGGATAAACAGAGAGACTAATATTAGTGTAGACGTCATTCTTCTTATGATGTAACGAGTACATCAGGATTTATGGGGAGTGTTCCTGGTTCCGGCTGACCTAATCTATGCAGTCTAACATTGAATTATAGAAGTTCATAATGTGTTATGTGTATGCTAGGTCAAAGAGATGTGTTTTTAGTCTAGATTTGAACTGACAGAGTCTGCTTCCCGGACAATGTTAGGAAGACTGTTCCAGAGTTTTGGTGCTAAATAGGAAAAGGATCTACCGCCAGCAGTCGATTTTGATATTCTAGATATTACTGTACCAACTGGCCGGAATTTTGAGATCGCAATAGACGTGAGGGACTATAATGTGTTAAAGGGATACTTCAGGATTTAGCATTAAGCTTTGTATCAGTAGAAAACTAGTAGTATTTTCGAATAACCGTGCCCCCCCTCCCCCCCCTCATATCCCCCTGATATGAGAGAAAAAAATAATTTTTAGTCTGGAAAAAATCCTCCGATGACGCAAAAATCGGCATTTTGCGTCATCGGAGGATTTTTGTGCCAGAGGCTAAAGACTACAGCCAGTGTTCCGCATGTTTTCACCACGCCCATATGGGGCGGGATCTCACTCACAGAATGTAAAGAGAGTGTCAGCCATCTTTCTGTTGAAGCTAAGCTAACAGGCTCTTGCCTCTTGGTCTGTGTAGAAAGTTTGTATAGTAGGCTAATCACGATGGAGGAAGGTAGTTTTGAAGTTGAAATGGCAGAAGGGGATTTCGAAGATCTGTTGCGAAAATCTGATGCTCGCGGCTCCCCGTACGAGCCGCAATACAGCGATGAACAGTTGCGGGAGATGGAGTAACAAGAGCAGGAGCAGCTGCTGCAACAGCAGCAGCAGTGATTAGCCAACAGCAGCAGCAGGGGACCGAGACCTGAGCCCGGCCAGACTCGAGCTGGGGCGGACTGGTGGTGTCAGTGCTCTCGCTGTGCGCCTATGGTAACAGACATAGCGTCCTATTGCTGTCGCGAATCTCAGCAATGCCATTTTCTTCTGGACGAGATCGCTGAATCCGCAGAGCTTTGAGTGTAAAAGTGTTAATATTAATACATTTTTAATGAAAAGTTATAACTCACATTGGTTGTGGTTCTTTTTATAAACCTTTATGGTGTGTTCAAACGCGAATTAAATTATTTGCGCGAGTAGATTACATACAAAGTCAATGCAAAGACGCGAATAGACGCGTCATTCGCGCCGAATTGGGCGACGCGTTTGCCGCGAACATCTTCCGCGCAAGTTGAAAAATTTGAACTCGAGCGGATGATTCAAGCGTCTAACTAGACGCGTATTTGACGCTCTATTCGCGTTCGGTGTGAACACACCATTAGTGTTACTAGAGTATGCATTAGCCTAGATAATGTATTAGCTTTGAGAAATGGTGATTTCAATTGGGGGAAAACAGTTCATATGCAGAGCTACTAAGCTAGGCTACTCTGTTGAAATGGTCCTGCCTTGCATCATATTTTTAATGTGAAAGTCTAAGTTGTGTTATATACATTAGGCTAGTACATCCCGGTACAACGTACGCAATAGCACCATTTCTATGGAAATTTATCAAATAACTCACGATGTATCAACGCAAGCCTAGTTGTATCCATTTTTCGGATTCTGCCGCCTGTAACCGGTAGGCGTGGTTTGGGAGTGGCCTCGTAAGGGCAGCAAAGCAAGTGCTTTATGGGAGTTGTTGTCTTTCAGCCACATGAGTAAAAAATACATTTTCTGCCTTTTCTCAGTCTAGAATGCTTCAATTTAAAAAATAATTTCACATTTCTACTATATAAATGACCAATATTAAATACACATTCATCTTCCCAGAGGTGAAGTATCCCTTTAAGAGCTCGCTCAAGTACTGGGGAGCTAAACCATTTAGTGCTTTGTAAGTAATCAGCAATATTAAAAAATGTATACGATGTTCAATAGGGAGCCTATGCAGTGTTGATAGAACCGGGCTAATATGGTCATACTTCCTGGTTCTAGTAAGAACTCAAGCTGCTGCGTTTTGGACCAGGTATAGTTTATTTATTAAGCATGCAGGGCAACCACCCATAAGAGCATTACAATAATCTAGCCTTGATGTCATGAACGCATTAACTAATTGTTCCGCATTTGTCATTGAGAGCATATGACATAATTTAGATATAATTTCAAGATGGAAGAATGCGGTTTTACAAATACTAGACACGTAACTGTCAAATGAAAGATTGGTATCAAAGAGCACACCCAGGTTCCTAACCAACGACGAAGACTTAACAGAGCAGCCATCAAGTGTTAGACAGTATTCTAGGTTATTACGTGAGGAAGTTTTTTGTCCAATAATTAGAATCTCTGTTTTTTCAGAGTTAAGTAGTGGGAAATTACTAGTCATCCAGTTTTTTATATCAGCTATGCATTCCGTTAATTTTGTGAATTGGTAAGTTTCGTCAGAGCGTGAAGAAATATAAAGCTGAGTATCATCAGCATAACAGTGAAAACTAATGCCATACTTCCTAATGATATCTCCCAAGGGTAGCATGTACAGAGTGAACAGCAGCGGTCCTAGTACTGAGCCTTGTGGTACCCCTGAACTTGTGATCGATAAGACATATCTTCATTTACTGCTACAAACTGGTAACGGTCAGATAAGTATGATTTAAACCATGCTAATGCAATTCCACTAATGCCAACATAATTTTCGAGTCTATTTAAAATAATTTTGTGGTCAATAGTATTAAATGCAGCAATAAGATCGAGTAACACTAATAGAGAGATACAACCACGATCGGATGATAAGAGCAAATCATTTGTGACTCTAATGAGAGCTGTCTCAGTACTATGGTACAGTCTAAATCCTGACTGGAAATCCTTGCAGATGCCATTTCTTTCTAAAAAGGAACATAGTTGTGTGGATACTGCCTTTTCTAGTATCTTTGACAGAAAAGGTAGATTCGAGATCGGCCTGTAATTGATTAATTCTGTAGGATCATGTTATGTTTTTTTTAACCAGCGGTTTAATCATTTTAGGTACGTATCCTAATGACAAAGATGAATTAATGATATTAAGAAGAGGATCTATGACGCATCTCTTTCAATTGCTTAGTCGGTATAGGGTCTAACATGTTGTCGATTTAGATGATTTAACGAGTTTAGAAAATTCTTCCTCTCCTATAGCAATGAATGAATCGATTTTTTTCTCAGGGAGACTACAATGCACTGTCTGATGCGATACTGTAGTAGATGGTTGCATAGTTATAATTTTCTCCCTGATATTATCAATCTTGTAAGTAAAGAAGTGCATAAAGTCATTACTGCTGTGCTGCTTGGAAACGTCAGGGGTTGAAGCTTTATTTTTTGTTAATTTTGACAAGACTAGAAACAGGTGTCATTGCAAATCAGAGCGAGCGCTGACTGAGATGATCAACAGGTGATGTCAGAGTGCAAACATGTAAGTGTGTTTGTGCTGGTGTGTGAGTGAGATGTGTGTGTGATAGTGTGAGAGAGAAGAGAGAAACAACCCAGATCGTGACAAATTTAGCCACTGTTTCAAATAAATACCTAGGGTTTTGTTTATTTTCTTCTAATAGGGTTGAAAAATAAGCAGATCTAGCAGATCTCTTTTTTAAGGCCTCTCTGTACGCAATCATGCTCTCTTTCCATAAAATGTGAAAAAACTCTAGTTTTGTTTTCTTTCTTTTTCTGGCTGCTCTCTTAAAGGTCCCCTGACATGAAATTTTCACTTTCTGAGGTTTTTTAACATTAATATTAGTTCCCCTAGCCTGTATTTGGTCCCCTCGTGTCTAGAATTTTCAATCGGTGTAAACCGAGTTTTGGCTATTTTTCTCTTCTCTGCAGCTCAGACGCGCTGATCTTGAATCTCCTCCTTATGACGTCATAAGGAGGGAAGGTTACCTCCCCTTTCTCTGCTTTGCCCGCCCGGAGAATTTGGCTCGCCCATGAGAAAACAAGCTAGGAACAGGAAGTACGAACGCTCCGGCGTGTTTTGAGTTTTTCCTAGAGAAATAGCTTTGAGATTTGAGTTTTTCCAAGAGAAATAGCTTTGAGATTTGAGTTTTTCCTAGAGAAATAGCTTTGAGATTTGAGTTTTTCCTAGAGAAATAGCTTTGAGATTTGAGTTTTTCCTCGAGAGATATCATGGCTTGCAATTGAGCGAAGCATGGCAGTTGATCAGTGTTCGGATGTACAAATGAACACAAAAGTATTTTTTAGTTCCTTCATCCGAGCCTCTGAAGAAACAATGGGTTAATTTTATTTTCTCTGGAAATGCGCCGAAACAACTTCCCAAAGTTGTGTATGGTCCAAATATTTCACCGACGACTGTTTCCTCAACTCGATGAACGTCTGAAAATAAATCGATCGAGCTACCAAGCAACAATTTCTGATGTGTAGCCTAATTGTTCAAGTTCAGACAGGTAATCTTTCTCTCAAAATCGCTAAATACTGTTTATGCATCAGTAAGTCAAGCCAGTGACTAAAATATCAACTTCACATCGTTTCTTTTAGTAGGATGAAAATGATCTTATTTAAATTGTGAACAAATTATACAGAAAGCGACGAAAGAACAATCTTTCACAGCGTGAGTTTATCTGGACAACTCCCTATGAAAACAATGACGCACGTTACACTGCACAACGAAGCTCTTACTGTATGTACATCATCGTGTTTGCATTGGTGAAAGCATTAGAAAGAGTGCAGAAACTGCGTTGCAAAGATAAGGGGCCCTATCTTGCACTCGGCGCAAATTACTTTGTACACTGACGCATGTATCATTCCTATTTTGCACCCGCGCAAAGCGGACTTTTCCCTCCACAGACACACGTCGGTTAACTAAGAAATACACTTGCGCTCCCCGGGGCGGTTCAGCGCAAAGAGGGGGCGTGTTCCGGCTCAAACTTTCCCTCATGCTATTTTGCTGTTCTATAAAACAATTGCGCCACTGACCAGAAAAAACCTAGTCTAAAGTCAGTGGCTCGTTGCGCGTTGTTCATTGTGCTATTTTAAGGGCGCATGCTTGGCCATAATCAATGTAGCGTGTGCACAACGCGCATAGACGTTGATTCTCTCATCTAAGCAGCAGTTTTCATTTTTGTAAATCATACATTATTACAATAGATAGATAGATAGATAGATAGACAATTTATTATAAAAGCATACATGTAGCTTACACATTTACCCAAATTATCATACGCCTGTTTAACAGAAGTTAATTTGGGTGGGTTTCTCCATCCCCAATGTCACTTCTCTGTGTTTTATGGCCCTGACGAGAACGTTGCTCTCCTCGGCTGTGAACCGCTCCTGGCGCGCGCCTGGTAAATCCGCCGTTATTATAGCAATCCGCCGTGGAACAAGCGCGCCTGCTCTTAAAGGGAATGTGAGATGACGCTCTGATTGGTTTATTTCACGTTACGCCCAAACCACACTTATGAATAATGAAGCTACTTCAGACCAACCCCTTTTAGATTTGTGCCAGGCGCAAGAGGCATTTATCCCGCCGGGAAAATAGCAACAGCGCCGGGATCCGCCCACAAAGTTATTTGCGCTTTGCGCTTTGACACTTGCGTTTCAGATCGTTAAAATAGGGCCCAAGATCATCATGCTCGCGATCAACAGACTGTCATCTGCTTGCTCAATGCTCATCACGGCAACATTTTATGTGATGGGAATAGATCTAAATACTTTAAAAACTTCTCACGATTCGTTAATCTCGATAGCTGTAATAGTAAAAACGTATAATAGCTGTAGTAAAACTATTCGAGAAAGTTTCGCATGTAATACATAGCTATTTCATATGCAAGCATGTCAGCCAATCACAGCAGTGGCCGGTTACACTGAATCCCACTGCAGACACGCCCCTTCAAACAGAGTGTTCAAATCAGAGGCTAAAATCAGGCTAGGAAAAATGCCTTTTATTTCTAAATTATGACTATTTTTGATCTAAAAAACATACTAACATTATAAGGGCAACCCAGGGAACATTATAAAATAATAAAATAACCCCATGTCAGGGGACCTTTAAGGGCTTGAGTGTGCTCGTTGTACCACGGCGTTGGACTATTTTCTTTAAGTTTCTTTAAGCGGAAAGGAGCAACTGTGTCTAAAGTGCTGGAAAAGAGAGAGTCAAAAGTTTCTGTCGCAATTTCGAGTTCTTCTAATCTAAGCTATCTGGGAATGTTATTAATAAAGCAATCTTTAGTAGCAGAAGTGATAGGTCTAACATATTTGTAACACGGAGTCGGCTTTGAAGCCTTGGCTAAATGAAGTATACAAAAGACTAGATAATGATCTGAGATGTCATCACTCTGCTGCAGAATTTCAACGGCATCAACATTGATTCCATGTGATAATATTAGATCTAGAGTATGATTACGACAATGAGTAGGTCCTGACACGTGTTGTCTAACTCCAATAGAGTTCAGAATGTCTTTAAATGTCAATCCCAATGCATCTTTTTCGTTATCTACATGTATATTAAAATCACCAACAATTAGGACTTTATCTGCAGCCAGTACTAACTCTGATAGAAAATTAGAAAATTCTTTGATAAAGTCTGTATGGTGCCCTAGTGGCCTGTATACAGTAGCCAGCACAAATCTCAAACGTGATTTATACTTATATTTACACTAGATAGTGTTACATTAAACACCAACACTTCAAAAGAATTATATTTGAAACAAGACTTCTCAGTAATTCTGAAGATATTACTATAAATTACAGCAACACCTCCCCCTTTGCCTTTCAGATGAGGCTCATGTTTATAACAATAATCTTGGGGGGTGGACTCATTTAAAGTAATGTAATCGTCGGATTTTAGCCAGGTTTCTGTCAAACACAGCATCTAGGTTATATTCTGTGATCATATCATTAACAATAAGTGCTTTTGAAGTAAGGGATCGAATATTCAGCAACCCGATCTGTTTTTTTATTTGTTGAACATCAATTCAATTTTTACCCTTAAATGGTTTTGGGAGTTTTTTGTATTTCCTAATTCAGGGAACAGACACAATCTCTATATGATGATATCTAGGTGAAAGAGGCTCTATGTGATGGGATTTATCTGACCTCAGTGACATGAGACAGCTAGCAGACGGTCGGTTTAGCCAGTCTGTCTGCCTCCTGACCTGAGCTCCAATTCATGTTTGAGCTCTAAGACTATGTGCCATATTACTAGAGAGAAGAGCAGCACCATCCCAGGAGGGATGAATACCATCTCTTTTAAACAGATCAAGTCTGCCCCAAAAACTTTTCCAAGTGTCTATGAATTCTATATTATGTTGCGGACACCACGTAGACAGCCAGCCATTGAGTGAGGACAGTCTACAAAGTATCTCATCACTCCGGCAAACTGGAGCGGCGCCAGAGCAAATTACAGTGCCTGACATCGTACTTGCGAGTTCACATACCTCTTTAACGTTAATTTTAGTGATCTCCGACTGGTAAAGTCGAACATTATTAGTGCCGATGTAAATAATAATAATCTTAGAGAATTTACGATTAGCATTAGCCAGCACTTTTAAAATTTGCTTAGATGTCAGGTGCTCTGGCCCCCGGCAAACATGTGACTATGGTGGCTGGTGTCTCTATTTTCACGTTCCGTGTAATAGAATCGCCAATAACTAGGGCACTTTCAACAGGATTCTCAGTGGGTGTTTCACTGAGTGGGGAGAATCTATTTGTTATGGTAATCGGAACAGAAGAGTGGTGTTTTGTCCCGCGACTACAGTTGCCCTGCTGCACGGGCTCTACAGCCAGAACCGAACAATGTACAGAGTTCACTAAGCTAAAGCAAAGTCACATCCAAAGCAGTATCTAAAGCCCTTGCATTCTTACTATCCTTGACTAAAGTTTGGATACGTGTCTCTAGTTCTGAAATCTTCTCCGTCAACCTGACTATCTCCCTGCATTTATTACACGAAAAGCCCTCTGTGCTGACAGAGAAGGCTATGCTATACATGTGACATGAAGTGCAAGTGACAAAAACAGGAGAAGACATTACTCACCATGTTTGTTGACTGATCCAACTTACCACAGTTGTTTGATAGACTTGTAAAAAGCGCGAGTGCGCGGAAAAAAAAAGACGGCAAGCACGGATGGCAGATTAACAGGCTAGCGAGATACTACCGTGTTGTGCTTGCGATAACGATTTAGATAAAAGCTAGTGATGTCAGATTAATGTGAAAGGCAGTATTAGACTATATCTAATATATATTGATGAGTAAGTTATATTTAGCAATATGAACAAAAAGGAATGATAATAGATATTCAAAACAAAAAGCTATACGGAGCATACAAACGCAAACCAGCAGCAAGGCAGACTGGAGCAATCAATCAGCAGCAAGGCAGACAGGAGTTGAAAGCATATGTCCTGTGAAGCAAATGGTACAGATGTGTCATTGAGGTGCAAATGACTCTGTCTCTCCCGATAGAACAATCCTGTGCATGGAGTGTCCTAATAGTCCTCAATCAGCATATTGATGAAATTCCTTGCTCTAGATAGGCATTAACATACTGTGATGATTCTATGATTCACATGTATACCTTTAAAGGGTAACTCAACCCCTGGTCAGAGCCTGACTCCACCCACTGGCAATATTTGAAAAATGCTGGAAAAGTGGGCAGAGCCCAGCGGAGATAGAGGGGACGAACCGAGGGCGGGGATGAGCGGGGGGCATGCACCTGAGACCCGCGTTTCAATAGCGTGCGCTCTCTGTAGGCATGTTCACATTAGCAGATAATGAGTTGCCATCAGAACGACTGAAATCTAGTTTATATTTATAACTTTATAAACTACAATCACTAGCTTCCGGTAACGGCCGTACGAGTTCCAGCGGAATATAGTGACCCCTGACCCGACACATGATGTATTGACGAACGTGAAAGCGCAGAGGATAGAGAAAAACAAAACACCGGTCACAAATTAGAAGTCTAAAATGTTGCAGGAGCTTGAGTTTGTTGTCCAGCCCTATTTGTTTGAACCTCTAAAGGCTATTCTCATCTAAGTTTACGATACTCCTACAGGGTTCCAGAGTGCGACCAAATTTTTTTGAGAATGTGCGAGTTAAAATTGTATGTGGTCGCATTTGTGCGAGTGCATGGTCATGTACTCAGTTAAATTCACGCATGCGCAACAGAACGCCGTTGTATCAGCAGCTGCTGCAGTCCGTATGTTCAAAATGAACGAGTACATCATGAATCCATTTTCCAAACCGTGTTTTTGACTTATAATAAGTGTTTATATTCTGACTATTTTATCCCGGGGTCGGCTCGGCTGCGGAGTTCCCCAGTGCCTGCGTGACTCGCCATGTTACAATGTTCTTCCGCAAGACACTTGCAGTTTATTTATTAACGAACGTACACGTCACGCGCATTGTACACTGATGGTGAAACGCGCCAATTAGGAATTAAGTCATAATAAGTGTAAGATAAATGAAAGACAAGAGGCTAACAATGTCAAGATCAATATTTGTGTAGCGTTCCAGGAGCGGTGCGTAGCAGTGCAGAGATCGTTTACACACCGAGTCTATTTTTGCTGTGCTGAACGCGCTGAATTAAAGTGACAGCGCATAGTTCGTGGTCAAAATGAGCACAAATTGACATGACAATGAATTTCATCATAAATGCATTTAATTAAATAAAATTTAGTAATCTCACCATAAATGCATTTAATTAAATACAACTATTTTTCACAGTCATCTTTTTACTTTTAACTTTTTAATCGTTTTTTTTTTAATATTTTGATTTGATAGTTAAAAGATTAAAACATTTTGCTAACATGAGGTCTTGTGTCACTGTCAGTCTTTTTACATCAGTGCATTCATCAGCATGCATTGATTAATCCCATGGCATGTAGCAAAAAAAAAGAAAAAAACGTGTGATCAAATCATATGCTGGTGCGACCAACTGAAAAAGTTGGTAGCACCAGTGCAACCAGTGGAAAAGTTAGTCTGGAGCCCTGTCCTACATCCTATGTCATATGTCGGGTCAGAGGTCACTCTTACGCCGGAAATAGACTCTCGTACGGTCGTTACCGGATGTCAGTGATTATAGTTTATAAAGATATAAATATGAGGATGTTGTTCTAACAAAAATGTATCGCTTTGCTTCAGAAGGCCTTTATTAACCCCCTGGAGCCGTATGGATTAGGCCTACTTTTATGATGAATGGATGCTCTTTTTTGGGCTTCTGATTAGTATTCTATTATAGTATTCTATACAATTAGTATAGTCTGAATATTACTATTCATTCCCATTATACAGCTTGGAAGAGCCAGCATATTTTCTCTGTCCTGTAGCTTTTTAACCATCCTGTCCTGCAGCCTTTTCTCTTCAAAGAAATAACGCTGACTGCGTATGGACTTAAAGAGATGAAGCTTTATTTACAAGCATTACTGTTGCTTCGAGCAAGCTTATTTATGGTAAACTTTGAATTTTAATACAATATAGTGCAGCATAATAACAGAGGCTTGTATTGTGATATTTATTGTATATTCATAGTTCTGCCTAATTACATACATTTGTGTTATAGGTCAATTACAACCTGATCTCACGAGAAAGCTTCGTTTTGAGGTGGCGATTTAAGTAAGGATAAATGTCCACCCCTAAACATACTTATCACTGGGATGTATAAGCAGATCATACAACAATGTTTGAATGAGAATCGATTTAGCCACCAACTAGCCAAAACATAAAGCAATGGGCTCTATGCACGGCGGTATTTCCGGTGAAGGTCTAAGGATGCTGGATTACTTCCGCCGATCGTAGAGTCCAATGCTATACCGAGAATTTATATTGTTTTTTATACTCTATTGCTATACTAAAGAAACGTTAGTCACAAAAACAGACAAAACAGACCCCCCTCATTTTGTTTATGCTTCTTTGTTTATTATATTAAATAAACATAACTATATATAAAATTACATCTAAACGTATTAAAGTTTTGTTTCAAAGACGAGAGGACAGTAAATTTTGAAGACTCTGCCATAATCCCGTTTTCCTCGGTTTTCCTGCGCTTTAAATCTCCCCAACCGGAAACGCAAGAGCATCCTTGCGTCAAACGCGGAAGTTATGCGTGCATATAGCCTATTGCCATGATTGTGTTGGTCAGTTGCCTGTGTCGGCAGTGTGCAGACATGCACATCTTAACGTTTTTTTATTTTTATAAATCACTTATCCTGCTTGACCATTCATTTACAGACATATATCCTAAAAATGAATCCTGTGTGACTGATATTATGCAAATCGGGTTATTTTGTGTTTTGACCCAATCAATGATGCTCTCTGTCAGTTGGGAATAGCAATATGGCCGTTCAAACACTTAGGTGTCTTTACTGTCTGCTGGTAGAGCAATCCTGTCATATATACAGATCAGTGAGCAAGGCTATTTTTGATTGGCCATTGGGCTATTTTTGTTACACAGACCTGGAAACCCTGCACCCAGGTTTACCTGCACACCAACACTTCCCAGTGTCAAACTCCCTTCCCATTAAGCCTATAGGGGAAATCAGCTACTACTCGACTTGCATATCGCTGTAATGAGACAATCAGTTTCTAATTGAACTATCTGTGTCTCAGCAATTATTACACCAATTAGTCTACTTCGAAACACTTCCAGCAAATATTCCACATCTATACCTACATCCCACTTTTAATTAAGATCTTGTTGGGTGCTATCAAGCCTTCTGCACATTAATCTGTCTGCATTGCCATGTTTAACAAGAGTTTGGTGTCAGCAGATTACCTTGATTGGATAGGAGGATAACAGCACCAGGACCAAATTTGCTTTCCCCTAAAGCAATGTTCTGTTCGTTTCATTTATTAGTTTATTTATTTTAATGAGAGGTAAATTGCACAAATTGTATTTTTTTTTGGCAACAATGGGAAGGTCTGTAGGCAGTAGCACTGTAATTTTTCACAACAGACACTTAAATAATAAATCAATAAGAGGCAGTCTTATGTAGTTTGCTTAGTCAGTATGTTCAAATGAGGAGGCAGAGGCATTTCATTTTCTGTCTCTGCATTTCCGCTCAGTCTCTATTTCCATGTTGCTTTCCAATTGCGTTCTATTGATGGTGGGTAATTGATTTCGACACCACACTCATCTCTACTTTACACCTCGGTTTTAACATATCAAAAGCTTTAATGGTGCATCTCAAAATCTTATTTATTACTGCCATACAATAGAAGCTATTTGCCTGTCTTTTTGTGTTTGCCATTGGCCTCCTCGTTTGTGTTGTTGGGTTGTCTTTATCAGAAACAGTCGGTATTGTAGAACTTTGTCATGCTGAAGGAATGAAGTCATTCAGGCGATGAATCGTGCATCGTTTCATAAGGTAAGAGTCAGAGCCTGCTTGCCAGTTCAGTCTAGTCCCTGATCTCAGGTCAGCGCGAACAGCCCAATAGATCGGTATTGTTTCAGCTTGGTTGCACTGTACTGGCTGGATTACGACAGTAGCTCTTACAAGGTTCACTGGCATTCTCTTGTATTATCTGGCCCTGGGCGATGCGCTCAAACTCGCATAGACACACACATTCGCATGTACAAAGAGAAGTAAACAAATGTTGATTTGTGTTCAAAGGCAAACAGAGAGAAACAAAGATATGGCGCACGAATGCTTGACTTCACATATCGAATTTTGCAGGGCTTATGAAGACAATCCTCACGGGCACAAACAATGCACAGTGGTTTACCTCTTACAGACATGGACACACACACACACACACACACACACATACGACTCTCGCTCCCTCCTCGACTCCTCTTCGCTGTCTCATTAGTATGTACAGTGCCCAATGTGCTATCTAGTCGGGCTGGCAGGACTGGGGTCTTGTCATGTTATCTCCGCATAATCTGTGGCTGTAGACATTTGCAGTTCTGCACTGATTAAAGCTGGCCAGCAGAAAACCACTGCAATCCTCTTACGGCTCTCACATTTCAGCAGGGCAAATCAGGCATGCTCCAAGCCCAATGACTCAAACCAATCTCTGCACTTACTGGAAACCTTACTTCACTCTCTTTTTTCCATTTGCTACATCTTGCTTTTTTAAAGTCAGTCTGAGATACACAAGGCTTTGAGTTTGGCATAGAGAGTAACAGGAGACCTTTGATATCAGGGTGACACGATGGCAGATCTGTTTATTTATTAAAAAATAAATGAAAAATGGAATTCATACATATAATGACTGCAAAAAAACATAATTTACCTCTATATTTAGATAACAATATTATCCAAAGCGCATTCATGGAACAACTTCTGGTCTTGAATCAACACAATGTTTGGTAACACTTTAGTTTAGGGTCCAATTCTCACTATTAAGTTGCTTATTATCATGCATATTACCAGGATATTGGCTATTTATTAGTAAGAACACATGAATGCCTTATTACATGACCATATTCTACATCCTTAATCCTACCCAATGCCTACCCAATACCTAAACTTAACAACTACCTTACTAACTATTAATAAGCAGTAATTTAGTTACTAAGGAGTTTATATAGGCAAAAGTCATAGTTAATAGTTAGTTAGTGGTGAGAATTTTCACCACAACATTTTCTTTGGGACCCTAAACTAAAGTGTGACCTTGTTTTTTTTTTTGTGCAAACAAATCCCTTGTGTCGCTTTATAAAATTGAGGTTAAACCACTGGTGTCACATGGATTACTTTAATGATGTATTTCCTATCGACCTTGAATGTGTAAATTGCGTTGCTCCCAGTGGAGGGACAGAAAGCTTTCGGATCTCATCAAAAATATTTTCATTTCTGTTCCGAATATGAACGAAGGTCTTATGGGTTTGGAACGACATGAGGGTGAGTAATTAACGACAGAATTTACATTTTTGAGACATTTTTCACTTCTCAGACATTTTAATTCCGATTCAACATGTTCAGTCAGTAAAACCGAGCCCTGACAGACGGCAACAGACTCCAACACTGATCCAACAAAACCAGACGAAGTGTCTGTTGCTTTGTAGATATCTGTTTGTGCGGTGGGAATTAGCCTTTGCATTACAGACATTGCAGTTTAATGACCGGGCCACATCTGCAGTCCTCATGCCTCCCAGGACTATGGCATGTTCATTCAGATTTTACAACATTTTCTTTAAAATAGAGTATCCTGGAAAAGGGATTAAGACGTATTCAAGATGTAAAAAAACTGGGGTTAAACTTTTCTTGAAAATTGTATAAATACATAAATAAATAAAAATATAGCTGCAAGCAGCAATAAAAAAACACAAAAACCAACATGCATACAAAGAGTACATTTCCATGAACTTGACATGTTCCTTTTTCTTTATTGTGGACACTCCTATTTGTCATCGACCAAGGAAAGTGTTTGGACTGAAACACTCCCCACAATCAGCTTTTCATCTTCATGGATCAGAATCATCCCAGCACAATCCTGACGGGCACAATAGCAATGCAGTTGGGAATCCAGCACTCATGCCTTACGGCATGTCTCACAGGCAGAGTTTATAAACTCCCCGGATCTGCTGCTATTATAAGTGGATGAATAATTTCTTCATAAGGATTGTTCATTCAGCTTGGCAGCTGCAGCCAAAGCCTCATTGGGAGTGAACTGTTACGAAAAAGATCTCTGAACCCTTCATATAAAACTAACGATGGAATAAACCGCTCACTGCAGCGACCAACATCATTATAAAATGCAGCAGTTGTGTATTCTTTGATGCTGGCTCTCACTAAGTGTGAAATATTAAGCCTGTGAAGAATACAGATGTGTTATACACTGAGAGAATTTCGATTCACTGGAGAGGCGAACAGAACAGAGAGTCTTTTACTGCAGAGGGCCTGCAATTCACAAGCATCTAACAAGTGTGAAGAGTCATAGAGAATCAATGGAATATGGATCGTGAAAAGTGTGTGAGGTACTACGGCAGTATATCGATATGAAATGCTTCTCTCTCCTTATGGCTACGGATAGACTTTTTAAGAGCTCTGCAACATCAAAGGAGGAAAACAAGCCATCAGAAGTAATGTAGACCAACAGTCTGAAACAGAGCAAAGCATCAAAATCGGAGGAAAAGATGAAAGTACGAGCAAAATATAAAGGCCATTGTGGTAAACACAAGCAAATTGATGAAAGATATACACGGCATTTTCCCTTTCCATTGTTCGTGATCTCTTTCGGGGTCCTGGAGAGGGGGTAATTTTGCCGACAATGTCAGAGATTGTTTCCATAAAGTCCACATTGCTTCACTCTTTTTATGGTAAACTGCAAGAATGTAATGTTGTCCAACTAAATAAGTAGTTTTCTTGTCTAGAAAAGCAGTCCAAGTAATCCTGAATTGCACCAACTGGCGAACTCTATGAATTATTATTATTATAATATGATTATACAACATTATTATGAATAGAAGTAGGCTGATGTCACTTCTTACAGATATTTTTTCTCTCACTCTCCTTTTCCTGTGCATCATTGATAGATTGTATAAGATATAACTACTATAAATAGGTGGCGGATCCTCCAAAGATGTCGGCCAGTGCGGCTATGAAAACATTGCCGGCAGTCTCGGCGCTCTCAAACCCGGAAGGGGTCACCAGGCCTACTTCCTCCTCAGGGGCCTGGCCCTCCTCCCCTCCCCCTGCTCTGCCTCTGCTCCATCAGTGGAAATTTGTCAGTCAAATATCGCCTGTTTACAGTTATCAGTATCACCAAAATCCAACTACTGGTAATTATGAATCCTGAACCTTCAAAAATGAAAACTTGTGAAAGTGAAATATGGTACAGAACACCACACCTTCTTTTGTAACTCTTTACTTTTGTTACTCTATAACATTTTATTAGTGTACACTGTACAGTGAACACTGATGTGACGTGTGGCTGTAATAAAGTGCACAATGAAAGAAATAGGGAAACAAAACTACAATCTTAAATCTACACAGAACATTCAGGAGATTGAGGGTGAAAAAAAAACACATTAAAGGCACAATAAGAATTTTTCGCCACAAGAGGGCGCAGTTTCCAACAATAACAAAGGTGTAGGTTTATGACGCAGTGATGAGCTGAATGATGGGACTTGCTGTCAAGCTGATGGATCTAATAATGTTTATGGATGAGTGCAAACATTCATGTTTTTTAACATTACAGTGGTATGAAGCAGGTCACGATTGCTAAAGAGACAGATATCACACGCGAGTCCCGCGGATATAAAGGAATAAGGACATTTAATTCTACCGAACTACCCGCAAGTGCTGGATTACTCACACAGGTCAGTTTATTAGACGAATTAAACTTGTGAGGTAACGCAGCGCTGCTTCACTTGGTCTAACGTTACACTATCACACTAAACGGCATTTAAATGTGTGTTGAAAGTTATAATGTTACGTGTTAGTTCGTTTGCTATACGAAACTAGCAGTAAGCTAGATCAACATTAGAATAACACACTGATCATATTCTAACATTTCATCATGTTGAGCTAACGTTATATAACATTGATTTGTTTTATGTACATTTGCTCACCTGTCTAATAAAGCTGTCAAGTCGTGACTCGTGAAGCTCTGTCAAGTCCAAGTTAGTCGCGGACGTGGAGCTCTCGGCATCTCAAAAACGGCACGCTGATATTGATCCTCATTTTAGTTCTCCTTGTTTGTCCCAAAGTCTGCTTGCCATGGTCTATGTTTGAAAGAAACAAGAACTGCGTGACGCTAAACGTTATGCACTACGCAGTTGTCCACGTCTGTCGCCATGGTTACGTCATGGCTATGGCAGTATGAACGGAAACCGAGGATAATGCGGATATTGCGTCATTGACAGGCGACATTTTTTTTCCGGGACGGTCACTTATTTAAAATTTCTCTGAAATAAAAAATCTTTGGAGACTTTTGGGATATTGTAAGTACACAACTGCAGGAAATATATCACACTGTGCAAGTGATTTTTGGATATTTTATTACAAAATTCTTACATATTGTACCTTTAAGCTTAGAGGCCGTTTACACAACACCGTTTTCAACTAAAGACAGAAAACCTTTCATGCCTTTTTGGCCGTTCATTTACACGACAATGGTGTTTTCGGGGGCCTAAAAACACAAACTTTTGAAAACGGGTTTCAAAGTGCAAGTTTATGAAAATGATCCCGTTATTGTCTCTGTGTAAATCACAAAAACATTAATCTGTGAAAACAGTGATGTCGTGCGCATCCGTATTATGTTTTAAGTCTATAGGCACGTAACGTTTCTTTACAAAGTGACATCGCCAACTACTGGCCTGGCATGAATAATACAGCATTTTCAAAAAACGCAAAGGAAAATTGCAGATTTTCAAAAAAAAACATTTACATCGTTGTCGTGTAAACGTAGCTACCCTTAGACGATATAGGACAAAGGAACCAAATGAAACTCAGGGCTTAAATACATGGGGAACGTAATCAAGGTAAACAGAAACAGGTGTGTGGAATCTAATTAACAGCCAAGGAAATTACCTAGGAACTCAGGCAGGCAAAAACAGGAACAAAACAAAGTAAAAATGAAACCACTATGCATCTGTTGAATATCCGTGATTTGCTACTCTGAACTGGTGTTATTCTGAGAAATGCTCATCTACCCTTTGAAAGTTGACACACTTCTTCACTACAATGTCTATTGGTCAGAACGCTGGAGGATGGGAGCCCCCAGGGCAAAGAACATGGCAAACGGCTTTCATTATGATTGGAATCTAGATCTATAAAGTGGGGCTCCAGATGCCTCTCTGTTATTTTCAGGCCCTCTGGCAACAGCTTTCAAAGGCTGGAACATATTCAATTATATTCATAAATGTAAGATCATCACACAGTTGACAAATATAGAACAGATTTGTATTATTTAAATGCAACCTGGGAGAAGAGAAAAAAGACTGCAGGCGAATAAAATTATAGAGAAAATATGCAAATTGTGTAGGATTAAGATTAAGAAGATGAGTAGGGGCTGGTGAACGCAGAGCAGAGGGCTTATGACGAGAGAAGGGAGGGCTGATGTAGGAGAAGATCAGAAAGACATGAGGAAAGAATGTAGGAGAAAAGAGAGACTTGGAAGAAGGTGAGATTGGATGGGAGCAGGACGCTGAAAGGGAAAAATGAAAATGAACTGAACACAAAGAGCGATGAATAGAGAAAACAAAAAGTGGAGAGAAAACGGTTCTGCGAAAGACAAAGCTTTACAAAACTGCAGGCTGTTGTTTGAGGTTTCAGATGTTGCTATGAGGAAAATAAAATAAAGAAGACTGGGTAAAAACAATGATTTCTTCAACTTGTCCACATTCACAATAATGATCTCTTGATACAATAATACATGGGGTTAAAACGGGTTAACGGAAATTTATTGAGAAAAGTGCTATAATCTTTTTTCTTTTTTTTTTACTGATTTAAAAAGCTGTAAACATAATGCAAAGTAAATATTAGATAATCTAGATTTTATTTATTCTGGTTTAGTAGAATGACAATATATCAATCTGCCTATATATCTGCCTTTTTTGTTTAGGAAGAAGAGGGTCTCTCACTCGGGGATCCTCATATTTGGAGGTCCTGGTATCACAAAAAAAAATCCAATCCTCTTCAACTCTCCCCAATCAAACACAAGTTCTGTCATGAAACTAGATGGCGCAGGCTGATAGTTCCTTAACCAATCTGCTTGCAATCACATTGGCTACAGTACGTCAAAAAAATGCATACTTTGAGTAGGTAATTATTTAATTACTTCATGACCGCTAAAAAAAGTATGTAATCCGGATGTACTACATTTGCCCATGTTGTCATTATCGTGACCTATCTGCATCAGTTACGTCACTTCACTGCCATTTACAAATCCTCTCCCGTGGCCTCATGGGACAGTAAAGTGTCCATCGTAAGCAAACTTCAGAATCTCGCTGGAAGTAGTAGGTTATCCGTGTACGTTTCCAAACTCTTATTTGAGTAGGGCTACTGTGAATTCAGACATAGGCCTACATCTTTTGTCACATACTGTTTTTCGCCTACTATATAGGGAAGCATGCGATTTCTGATGCAGCCATGTGTTCTCAATAGAGCACAGCTGCTACAGCTAATTCGTGTATCGTACAGCAGCAGCATGTCTCACATGCTCACAGTAGTATATTGTGCATTGTGTTGGACAGCAAGTCCAATACTTGCTCTGCAGCAGCAGAAGCAATAACCAATAACAGTAGCAGAGTAGCAGATCTATTGTGCCAAGACCAAACATATTAACATTGTCGTATCCATTACCATGCCAAACACTCTGAGAGCTGCCATGATAGAACTGCAATGAATCATTTGTTGTCAAACAGCTGGTGTAAACCTTTATGAAACCCCTTACATAAAATATGTACTTCAGCTCTTTCTGAGTATATTTGTCATCTAGTTTTATGTTTCAGCTTCATATCATTTTATGAAACCATCTGTTTCTCCTATTGTTTGTTTGTGAAGAAATAAACAGCAGTTTGTAAGGCAATGTCTTACTGAACTGCTATCTTGTTGGAGCAAAGCATCTCATTTAGGCATAAAGTTTCATGTGCCTCCAACATGTCAGTGTAAAAGATCAGATGAGATGATAACAGTTCAAAGAAGTGTGATGCTGGGGAAACAGAAGAACAGAGGATAATCTGGAAGGCAAAAGCTGTAATAAATATGTTTGGAAAAAAAAAATATATATATTCATCAAGGATTAGTACCACTAACTATCAAGATATATTCTCATTTTTAGCTCTACTAAAGGGATGTTAGTGTCACAGTGTCTGGTTTATGTTCCCTGGTGTCCACTAGAGGTCCTCTTTCCTCACGGTGTCATTCACGTTTGGAACTGCATTCCCCACAATCCTGGTCTGCGCTCATCACTGTTCATTGCACTCAGCTGTTCCCCATCATGATTGTCTTGTTCTGTGTATAAATACCCTGCCTGTTTAGTGTTTGTTACGGAGTCCTTGTATATTGTCACACCACTTCTGGTAGCCTGTTTTTGCCTGTTCTTGTTTGTTTTCTTGTTTTTGGATTGCCTTTTGGATTTGACCTTTGCCTGGACTAGTTTGTGAGTACGGATTACCCTATTAAATACTGCTTTTGGATCTAACCCCTGTTTCCCGTGTGTGGATCGTGACAGAAGGACTCCGTCACAAAGAGATCCAGCATGATGGGGTTCCGTATCCTCACTCCTACCACGGAGAAAGAGAGGAGGGGCCGTGTCCAAAATTTGATGAGCTTTCGTCAGCAATGCCTGCCGGTGGGTTGCATTGCCCAGTCATTTTGGACGCTCTCGAGGGGAATGGGATACAGTGAGGCAGCATTAAAGGACATTTTTAATACCTGTCTTGATGACCCATTGCCGGGGTGGGAAATGAAGGGTCTGGAAGTCTTGGACTTTTGGAGTTTTACCAGATACCTTGAGCATCGGAGTCAGTGGGATGTATTGGAGCCTCGCCATGCCGACACCGTCACGAGTCCGGTGGTCCCAGTTCCGGTGGTCCCAAGTCTGGTGGTCCCAAATCCGGGGGTCCCGAGTCCGGTGGTCCGAAGGCGGAGGAGGAGGAAGAAAGAGACGTCTACCGTCACGTCTGCCCAGCCAGAGACTGTTCACGTCACGTCTGCCCAGCCAGAGACTGTTCACGTCCCGTCTGCCCAGTCAGAGACTGTTCACGTCACGTCTGCCCAGCCAGAGACTGTTCACGTCCCGTCTGCCCAGCCAGAGACTGTTCACGTTCCGTCTGCCCAGCCAGAGACTGTTCACGTCACGTCTGCCCAGCCAGAGACTGTTCACGTCCCGTCTGCCCAGTCAGAGACTGTTCACGTCCCGTCTGCCCAGTCAGAGACTGTTCACGTTCCGTCTGCCCAGTCAGAGACTGTTCACGTTCCGTCTGCCCAGTCAGAGACTGTTCACGTTCCGCCTGCCCAGTCAGAGACGGTTCACGTTCCGTCTGCCTTCATGGACCTGGACCACCTGGAGCGTCTGGCTCGGATCCTGGACATGCCCGTGTCTGCTATTCCAGAGCCGTTGCCCGTTCCAGAGCCGGAGCCAGTGACCGTTCCAGAGCCGGAGCCAGTGCCCGTTCCAGAGCCGGAGCCGGAGCCCGTTCCAGAGCCCGTTCCAGAGCGGGAGCCAGTGTCTGTTCCAGAGCCGGAGCCAGTGTCTGTTCCTGAGCCGGAGCCAGTGTCTGTTCCTGAGCCGGAGCCAGTGTCTGTTCCTGAGCCGGAGCCAGTGTCTGTTCCTGAGCCGGAGCCAGTGTCTGTTCCTGAGCCGGAGCCAGTGTCTGTTCCTGAGCCGGAGCCAGTGTCTGTTCCTGAGCCGGAGCCAGTGTCTGTTCCTGAGCCGGAGCCAGTGTCTGTTCCTGAGCCGGAGCCAGTGTCTGTTCCTGAGCCGGAGCCAGTGTCTGTTCCTGAGCCGGAGCCAGTGTCTGTTCCTGAGCCGGAGCCAGTGTCTGTTCCTGAGCCGGAGCCAGTGTCTGTTCCTGAGCCGGAGCCAGTGTCTGTTCCTGAGCCGGAGCCGCCCGAGGGTTCTTCACCGCCCTGGCCGCCCGAGAGTTCTTCACCGCCCTGGCCGCCCGAGGGTTCTTCACCGCCCTGGCCGCCCGAGGGTTCTTCACCGCCCTGGCCGCCCGAGGGTTCTTCACCGCCCTGGCCGCCCGAGGGTTCTTCACCGCCCTGGCCGCCCGAGGGTTCTTCACCGCCCTGGCCGCCCGAGGGTTCTTCACCGCCCTGGCCGCCCGAGGGTTCTTCACCGCCCTGGCCGCCCGAGGGTTCTTCACCGCCCTGGCCGCCCGAGGGGTCGTCTGCTTCGCCCTGGCCGCCCGAGGGGTCGTCTGCTTCGCCCTGGCCGCCCGAGGGGTCGTCTGCTTCGCCCTGGCCGCCCGAGGGGTCGTCTGCTTCGCCCTGGCCGCCCGATGGACTGTCCGCTTCGCCCGGGCAGCCGGATGAACTGCCAGCTTCGCCCGGGCAGCCGGATGAACTGACCGCTTCGCCCTGGTCACCGGCTAAATCGTTATTTCCCGTTTTTGTTCCCCTACATGGACCTGGCCCACCATCCCTCCCCCTGATCCTCCGCCATTCCACCTCCCTCCTGAACTCTTGTGTTGTGTGTTAGTTGTCTTGGAGCGTCTGGTAGCCGCTCCGTAGAGGGGGGGTCATGTCACAGTGTCTGGTTTATGTTCCCTGGTGTCCACTAGAGGTCCTCTTTCCTCACGGTGTCATTCACGTTTGGAACTGCATTCCCCACAATCCTTGTCTGCGCTCATCACTGTTCATTGCACTCAGCTGTTCCCCATCATGATTGTCTTGTTCTGTGTATAAATACCCTGCCTGTTTAGTGTTTGTTACGGAGTCCTTGTATATTGTCACACCACTTCTGGTAGCCTGTTTTTGCCTGTTCTTGTTTGTTTTCTTGTTTTTGGATTGCCTTTTGGATTTGACCTTTGCCTGGACTAGTTTGTGAGTACGGATTACCCTATTAAATACTGCTTTTGGATCTAACCCCTGTTTCCCGTGTGTGGATCGTGACAGTTAGCAGTTGTTAATACTTCATGTAATATGTCGCTGCTACTTTACTGATATATGATTGAAATAGATGTCCAGACAAATCACATCGGTCTCAGTGTGGTTTTATGCTTTGTAAAAAAAATAAAAAGAATCAGGGAAATGGCCCAGGTTGCAATTGCTTTCAGAACCTTTACCTCGAAAAACCTAAAAACATTTCTAGGTTATATTCACAACAAAATCAAAGAAAGAAAGAAATGGTAATGCATTTAGTAGCCCATTTGAGTGGTCCTACAGTATGTGTTTATATAATTTTTGTTTTTCATTTGTACACTGTAAAAAATAAATCTGTAAAATAAGAGTTTTTTTCTGTTATTTTACAGATTTATTTTTTAGAGTGTACAATGCAAAAAAAAAAAACAAGTTTTATAAACACATACTGTAGGACCACTCAAATGGTTTATTACCAGGACATTATCCAGTAATTTTACGGACATTTCTGTTAACACAACGCGATGAAGTTCAAAATTCAAAGTACAGGTAAAACACCTGTAAAAAAAAAAAAATATGGAAAATTCCATTACTACAGTACATTATGGCCTATTTTTACAGATTTAGAGTGTAACATTATCCCTCTGTTTCACAAACATGGCTTACGCCTAGTCCTAGACTAAAATGCATGTCTGAGCTGGTTTAACTGAAAGAAACTTGCTCTGACATATCTTGAAATATGTCAGTGCCATTGTTTTGTCTCAATATCCACACCAGTATTTTTTTTAATTTTCTACAGTACATTTAAAAACGTTACTTAAATAGCCTAATTGAACTAAGGCCTACTGGCTTACACCATGTCCTAACTACACGTGCCGCGACGCGCGATAAAAGGTATCTTTTCCCGTTTTTGTTTGTAATCGATTCTATTTTAGAAACGGTTTCTATTTTTCTGCAACGTCGCGGCTGGAACAACAAACACAAAGTGTGGCAATGATAATCTCAGGTACTGTTTATGTGCTTTATTTATAGTGCAGTGCCCATGCAAAATCTGTTTTTGTGTGTGTTTCTATTAATTGTTGGTTTGGTGTGTTTGAGTGCTCATTGTTACAATTACACAGCAAAAGTTCAGTGACATTTTTATTTGTGCATGGTAAAGCAAATAGTGATACTGACATAATGACATAGCCTACAATAAATATGGAAAATTGAACTACATGGTTGCATAACAATTTATAATGGTGCTATTCGGTGACATGTATTTGGGTATCTGTGTACAGGTAGCAGGAGTTTAGATTAGATTACATTGCATATTCAACATAACATAGTTACAGGCTAACTTCAGTGCGCATGACACAGTAATAACTTAGGATTGAGACCAGGCTATGCTTGAGCAAACAGTTTGTGAATAGGCTACTACAAATGATGGCCGTGAAAGAGACTGTGAACGCATTGAATAGGATATGTTTAGTTGCTGAATAGCGTAGGCTACTATTACACAGGCCTACTGATACACAGTAGCCTAAACTCTGAGAAAACGATAACGTTAAGCGCACCAGAATAAAATATAATATTCAGAAATAAACAGTGTAGCCAGCGGCGGACTGGGACCAAAAAGTGGCCCTGGACTTTCTGGCCCACAGCAGCCCACCACATCCCACATCATAACACATTGGCCCATTAATGTGCAGAATATTTTTTAACACCACTTATAGCATAAAAATATAACACAATACAAAAATAAATGCTATTTAAACATTTATTTTAAGTAACACAACATATATTAGGTCATATTTGTAAAACTAAAGGGAAACAAACAGAAGAACATTAAGACACACAACATTATTAATATAAAACTATAAAGACAGCATATCAGCTAGTCAGGGGGAGCTAGAGCCATCAGAGCCTGTTGAACTGCTACTCTTCGCGCCAAATGTATAATCTGTTAATTATTCTCTAATGCTTTTTTTTAACGCGTAACTTTTCAGCTCCACCTTTTCTTTTCTTCCCCTTTTCATCCATGGCTGTTCTAATGTTACGTCATATTACCTGAGTGTTCCTTGGCGAATATTTAAATATTAACATGAGCGGAGTGGAATAAAGAAAGTGTTTAGCAGGATTGATATTCAAAACGGTAAGCACGCACTGCTTTGTTTACGGTTTGTGTATCTGCAGCCGGCAGCGTCGGTTTCTCTTTTTGAAAGACGAATATATCTGCAGAAATAGACAGTTGTCTCATTTACACGCAGGCGCAGAACGTGCATTCTAGCTGACAGTCGGCTGTAGTTCTCTCGGTGTGTACCTATGGTGTGTACAAGCAAAGTCCTTTTAGGCAAGTCATGCCACTCGGCCGCCATCTTGGCAACGCCTCCGGGCAGCTATTTCGGACTAACAAGACCAGGCTCCTATCTAAATGAATGGGCAGAGAATCAGAACTGCACTTTCACTGGTCACCGGGACATAAAAACTGCATGTATAGAAACAGCAGTAAAATATGATAAAAATCGCTGAAAAAGTTAGATGACTTTGCCCCAAAATAAGGTTTAAAACGCCTTTTTCGGTCTAAATGAGTCTACCCCGCCAGGATACTGTTATAAGCATGAGCCCCGTCTGATCGGTCGTGGCGGCAGAGTTGGAACAATCTATAGAGATATTCTTAATGTTACTCAGAAAACAGGTCACAGGTTTAATTTGTTTGAAGTACTGGTGCTAAACGTTACGCTCTTAGATGTAAGAAAGAAATCCCTATTATCTCTAGCCTTGGCTACTGTATATAGACCTCCAGGGCCATATGCTGAATTCCTAAAAGAGTTTGCAGACTTTCTCTCAGATCTATTGGTCAATGCCGATAAAGCAATAATTGTTGGAGATTTTAACATACACGTAGATAACACAAATGATGCGTTAGGGACTGCGTTTACAGATTTATTAAACTCCTTTGGGGTCAAGCAAAACGTCAGTGGTCCCACTCATCATCTAAATCATACACTAGATTTAATTATATCATACGGAACCAATCCAACCGATATAGATATTATACCGCAAAGTGACGATCTCACTGATCATTACATGGTAACTTTTATACTACGCACTGCTGAAATTTGTCATGTTGCGCCACGTTATAGACCAGGCAGAACAATCCTTCCGACCACTATAGATAGATTCTCAAATAGCTTACCTGGTCTATCTCAGCTGCTCAGTGAACCCAAACAAACAGATGAACTAGAGGAAATGACTAGCAGTTTGAGCACCATTTTCTCTAGTACATTAGATATTGTTGCACCAATTAGATTAAAAAAGGTTAGAGAGAAAACTAAAGCACCATGGTACAATAGTACTACACATGTTATCAAGAGAGAAACTCGTAACTTAGAGCGTAAATGGAAACAAACTAATTTTAGAGGTCTTTAGAATCGCGTGGAAAGACAGTATGTCACGTTATAAAAAGGCTCTAAAAGCAGCCAGGGCTGAGCATCTCCGCAAACTAATAGAAAATAACCAAAATAATCCAAGGTTTTTATTTCACACCGTGGCTAGACTAACAAATAAACAGACATCACCCGAGCAAATTATTCCGTTACAGTATAGTAGTAATGATTTTATGAACTACTTCAATGAGAAAATAGAAAGCATCCGAAACACAATTGTAAATGTACAATCCTCTATGGTGTCTTATGATTCAGCCTCAATTATGGCCCCTCAAGAACAACTACACCGCTTTACAACTATAGGACAGGAAGAGCTAAATAAACTTATCATTGCATCTAAACCAACAACATGTTTATTAGATCCAATACCCACTAAACTACTGAAAGAAGTGTTACCTGTAGTGGAAGAGCCTCTTCTCAATATTATTAACTCGTCTTTATTTTTAGGTCATGTTCCAAAAATATTCAAGCTGGCAGTAATAAAACCTCTTATTAAGAAACCGCAATTAGATCCAAATAACTTAGCAAATTACAGACCCATTTCAAATCTTCCATTTAAAAAACTGTGTCCGTTCAATTGTGCTCTTTCCTGCAAGAAAATTAGATATATGAAAAATTTCAGTCAGGATTCAGACCACATCATAGCACAGAAACTGCGCCAGTTAAAATTACAAATGATTTACTTTTAGCTTCTGACCACGGCTGTATCTCAATACTAGTTCTACTCGATCTTAGCGCTGCGTTTGACACTATCGATCATAAAATACTCTTGGATCGACTACATAACTACACTTGTGTTCAGGGACAGGCATTAAGCTGGTTCAGATCGTACTTATCAGACCGTTACCATTTTGTCTGTGTAAATGGGGAAAAATAACGTCAGTAGACTATGGAGTGCCGCAAGGATCGGTGTTAGGCCCTCTGCTATTCTCAATATATATGCTGCCACTTGGTAATATTATAAGAAAACATGGAATTAATTTCCACTGCTATGCTGATGACACTCAATTATATATTTCATCACGACCAGATGAAAACACTAACTTATCTAAATTGACAGAGTGTCTTAAAGATATAAAATGCTGGATGACGTGTAATTTCCTGCTATTAAATCCAGATAAAACGGAGGTATTACTTATTGGTCCAAAAAACTACCCACAAAATCTCTTACAATACAACTTTAATTTAGAAGGATGTCCTGTTATTTTATCCATTTTATCCATATTTCATATGTTACAAGAACTGCCTTTTTCCACCTTAGAAACATTGCTAAGCGACGCTATCTGTTTCTGATGCAGAAAAGTTAGTTCATGCATTCATGACCTCGAGACTAGATTACTGTAATGATTTATTAGCTGGTTGTCCTGCATCCTCAATAAACAAGCTACAGTTAGTGCAAAATGCAGCCGCTAGAGTTCTTACTACGTCAAGAAAATATGATCATATAACACCAATTTTATCATCTCTACACTGGTTACCTATTAAGTTCCGTATCAATTACAAAGTATTACTACTGACCTATAAAGCCCTAAATGGTTTAGCTCCTGTGTATTTAATGGACCTTCTATCGCCCTACAATCCATCGCGTTCTTTAAGATCCCTAAATTCGAGGCTTCTGGTCATTCCTAGGATATCTAAGTCCACTAAAGGAGGGAGGGCGTTCTCACATTTAGCTCCTAAACTCTGGAATAGCCTTCCTGATACTGTTCGTTGCTCAGACTCGCTCTCCCAGTTTAAAACTAGATTAAAGACGCATCTCTTCAGCCAAGCATTCACATAATACTTACCTTTTATACCACTGTTGAATCAGATCGAATGCATTAATATTATGAACAGCAGCTACGCTAATTATTTCCCATCTGCTTTTCTGCTGTTATCTCGGGACGCTAGTCCCGAGGTAAATAGCGTTCGTCAGCTCCAGTTTGTATCCAGCCTCTCACGGAGACTTCAGATGCCCCAACACCTGCGATGAGATGACTAAACGCCTGTGAAGAGACGACTCAACGCTGGCGATATGTTATGCCCTAAATTAATACATGATTAACTAACTGTATTTTTCTATGTACATTTCTGAAATGCACTTTCTGTAAAGCTGCTTTGAAACAATATGTATTGTGAAAAGCGCTATACAAATAAATTTGAATTGAATTGAATTGAATTTTTCCCCACAGGTTATACTTTTACTACGCATGCGCAAGGGTTCTCTCCCTCGGTCGTGCGCGCGCTACACAGTTTGAAGCACAGTATGTTGGAGCTCGTGCTCGCTCGCTCTAGATTCCGGGAGATTTGAACTAATTTGCGGGCATCAGGGAGCCGCTATCAATCTGCGGGAGACTTCTGATGTCTGATATTACACAACTCACACATACACTGCATATCAAATCTGCCGCCTTTTCAAACAGTAACGTATTTTGCGCTGTCGCAAACCTCAACTGTGCGCATGCGTCAGTGGAACCAGACGATAGGCTTAAATGTTTCCCGGCTTGACTGTTAAAAGCAGACGATTGGCTTTCCAGCGGGAGGGGCGGGACATGTGCATACAACCGCCATCTTTGGCGTTACGGGTTTTCCCTATATAGTTGTATTAAGGATTGATGAAGTGGCATGTCTCTATATAAATAGTCTCTGGTACAAGTTCAGCTTTTGTCCCGCGACACAGGCGACGCGAGGGAGTCGGCTTTTATCTGCGTGGCTTGGTGTGTTTCTATTCCTCCAGGACGTGAAAGAGGGCTTGTTTCAAGATACGCAATGGAGTAGACCAAACTAATTAACAAGGAGGGAGGGCAATACACTAACATGCATGCACACGAAACACACTCCTTGTCGGCCGCGCCCGCGCGACGATTCCCTCATCCATTTGCGTAGAAAAGAAATTTAATATTATGATTTCAGTTAATTTTTTTATATATATTTTTTATATATATTTGTGTACCGGGCCAGCCCACATTGGCCAGCGGCCCAACCGGGAAAAATCCCGGTGCTCCAGATGGCCAGTCCGCCCCTGAGTGTAGCAAACTTACAGATTCAGTTAACATCCACAAATGAATAAGCGCGACGATTCAGGGGAGGTTCAGACCTTGGCAGGAGCAGCTACACAGTGAACTCTGAGAAAACGCTACTTAAGCTCCGCTGCTTTCTTCGACCCTCTGTCTCTGGTCCTGCGCTGTGCTCACTCAGTGTGCAGTGTGAGTGGGGGTGTGGCCACTCAGTGTGCAGTGTGAGTGGGGGAGTGGCCACTCAGTGTGCAGTGTGAGTGGGGGAGTGGCCACTCAGTGTGCAGCATGGAGGGGGAGTGGCCACTCAGTGTGCAGTGTGAGTGGGGGAGTGGCCACTCAGTGTGCAGCGTGGAGGGGGAGTGGCCACTCAGTGTGCAGTGTGAGTGGGGGAGTGGCCACTCAGTGTGCAGTGTGAGTGGGGGTGTGGCCACTCAGTGTGCAGTGTGAGAGGGGGAGTGGCCACTCAGTGTGCAGTGTGAGTGGGGGAGTGGCCACTCAGTGTGCAGTGTGAGAGGGGGAGTGGCCACTCAGTGTGCAGTGTGAGTGGGGGAGTGGCCACTCAGTGTGCAGTGTGAGTGGGGGTGTGGCCACTCAGTGTGCAGTGTGAGTGGGGGAGTGGCCACTCAGTGTGCAGTGTGGAGGGGGAGTGGCCACTCAGTGTGCAGTGTGAGAGGGGGAGTGGCCACACAGTGTGCAGTGTGAGTGGGGGAGTGGCCACTCAGTGTGCAGCGTGGAGGGGGAGTGGCCACTCAGTGTGCAGTGTGAGTGGGGGAGTGGCCACTCAGTGTGCAGTGTGAGTGCTGTGAACTGTGAACAAACAAGTGTAGCCTACTCTTTGACAAAAAATGTTTTAGTAACTCAGTAGCCTATGTATTTTTTAATAATGCTTAAATGGTGTAATATTTGTGAATTTGATTAGCCTATGTAGCCTACTTATCAATTTTCTTACGAGTGCCGTCAAGATTACTCTCTGGTGCAGTGCGCTTGCAGCGAGACTCCACCTACACGCTTCTGATTGGCTGTGGATTTTGATTGATTTTGATGCATCTCGCAATCGCGTTGCGTCTAGTGTGCTGGACAGACAAATTATTTGTCGCTGGAATCTTGAGATACAAGATTCTTATCGCATCGCGTCTGGTTAGGACACGGTGTAAATCTAAGCCATGCATGTCTGTGAAACCAGGCCTATTTATTTTTATTCATTTATTTATCAATTTTATAATTGTCTATAACAATTAAGCATATCTTAAAAAAACAAAACAAAAAAAGATAAATAGTGAAGATTTTTAAAATCAGGGGTTCTCAAAGTCTACATTCAAAGGTCCAAATCTGAATTTTCATCAATGTCAAAGGTCCGGAACTATTGGTTATTACAAAACTTATTTTTAATAAACATGCATAAAAAAATCAACATTCATTTTATTTAAAAAATAAGGTGTTTTTGAAAAAATTCAAAAAAAATTCTTAACAAAACACAACAAGAGGTAGGCCCAAAGTAACATGGTGCAAAATACAGAACAGTCTAATGTGAGAAATGGCACTGTCTGTCTCCCATCAGCTGCCGAAAACGTGGCACAAAAGGTGTGGTTGCCAGACGGAGACACTGGCCTAAATGTTCATTAGTCAAGCTGCTGCGGTATGAGTTCTTTACAGCATTCATTGCTGAGAATGCAGACTCACACCGATAGGTCGACCCAAACATGGTAAGAACACAGATGGCTACTTTCTGCAGATTGGGGAAATTTTCAGCTGTGACCATTTTAGTCCAAAAGGTAAGAGTGCCACAGTCCACTTCCTGCAAAGCCACATTTTCCTGTAAGTCAATGAGTTCAGTCTGCAGAGATGCCATGCTTGCCCATGGGAAGATGCTCTTGGTTTCTTTTGAAAACTTCTCAACATTCTTGACCAGGAATGGAGATGGAATGCAGAGCAGCACTTGTCTGCCTATATTGAACCCCTCAAAGCGCATCCTGAAATTTTCAGCTAGCTTCTCCAAAAAGGAAAGATGGTGACGATGGTGATTGCCATTAGTCTGCTGGAGAAGAGTTGGAAAGTGGATATGTGGCCCTGTGATGTCACTCTTAAAGATCTCCAGCCGCCTTTCAAAGGAGCGTACTGCTGCCATCAGATCACACACTGTGTTGCCTTGGCCCTGGAGCTTCAGATTCAGTTCATTTAGATGAGATGTTATGTCCACTAAAAAGGCCACAAGCTCCATGCTGTCATCATCCCTCAGAAAATCCAAGTAATGCCTGGCTTTGACATTCTTCTGCTGGGACAAAAACATCTCCAAATCTTTTCTGATGGCCCAAAACCTTTCCAAGACTCTTCCCTTACTCAGCCACCTAACATTGTTATGGAGGAGTAAGTCGTCATAAGCAGCATTTACCTGATAAGAGAAAGAAAAAAGATAAAAATAAATAAATACATGATCTTTGTAAATTCTGTAAATTTAAATGGTTTAAGTCTGTTGTAAGTAGATTTTGATGACAACCTTTAATACTTCCAAATGCATATAATTACATTTTCTCCTACATTTTATTCACAATTAAAAATTATTATATAAATAAAAAAACATTTGTGAAATAAGGGTTGACTTAACATTAGTCAGTGGGGAGATATTCAGCATTTCCTGCATTAATTATGCCTTAGTTTCCCATTGATTAAAATTGTTAAAGATTTAAATGCTTTGGCTCTGCAGCAGTGTGTGTGTGTGTGTGTGTGTGTGTGTGTGTGTGTGTGTGTGTGTGCGTGTGTGTGTGTGTGTGTGTGTGTGTGTATGTGTATGTGTATGTGTATGTGTGTGTGTGTGTGTGTGTGATCATCACTTAATAATCCCCAATTGACCCACACACACAAAAACACAGTAGAAAAAGTCAAATTAATTCTCACCTCAGTCAGGAATGCCCGCAGAAGACGGTGCTGAAGGGCAGAGGATGCTCTCAGGAAGTTCACAAGCTTCATAATAGTTTCCATGACGTCTGAATATTCTTTTCCAAGGCTAGCACACAGCACGGACTGGTGTATAATACAGTGGTATGTCAGCAGGTCGGAGTGCTCCTCTTTCAGACGTTGAACAGCTCCCTTCTCCTTCCCTATCATGGCTGGAGCACCATCAGTAGTGATGGACACAATATTCTTGACATCAATTCCCCGTTCATTAAGCATCTGCATGATAGCTTCATAGATGTCCTCTCCTCTAGTGTGACAGAGTGGAGTAAGGCCCAGTAAGTCTTCACAGAATGTCCCCTTTGCCTTGCTGAAGTATCTGACAAACACACATAGCTGGGCTTGGTCTGTGCCATCTGTTGACTCATCCACCGCAAGTGAAACGCAGGGTGCATCTTTGATATCATCAGTTAACTGCTTAACTAAGTCATGGGCAAGTACCTCTGTCCTCCTGGTTGAAGTGTCATTGGACAGTGGGATTTTCTTTAATTTCTCTGACATCTCCTGTCTCTCCTTTCCCTCAAAAAAAGCATCTACTATCTCCACTAAACACTCCTTAACTATCTCTGCATCAGAGAACGGCTTCTTGTTTTTGCCTAGTACCCAGGCCACTCGGAAAGATGCTTCTGTAGCTCTCTCTTGCTGTGTCACAGCTCTCACAAGCAACTTATTTGTTGATTCATATGAAGACTTTAGCTGTCGTAGTTTTGCTGTCCGTACCTCTGTATTTTGTGGATATTGCTGTTCAAAATGTCTGTGTTTTGTTTCATAATGTCGTTTGACATTTCCACTCTTCACAACTCCAACTGTCTCATTACAAATTAAACAGAATGGCTTCGTGCTGGATTGGGGCAAAATGAACGCATACCTCTCGGTCCAATCATCTTTAAAAACTCTATTTTCTCCGTCAACTTTTCTTTTCTTGGATGATGCCATCCTCACACCCATTCAAACGCTTACTGCGGTGAACTTGAAGTGTCGCGTCGCGCCCGATTACGTCAAAAATCATACGCTCACTGGATGTCATGGCAACTAAATCACGGAGGAAAACTTTAAATATCTCGCCTTCGCTTTAATTTCGGACCATCTCAAAAAAGACATAACAAAACGAAACAAATGATTTTAACATGCGTTTATCAAAGTAGGAAATCCACACTTTTAATCCATTACACACAATTAGTGCTCTTGATACGAAATGGAGGCCGGTCCGGATTGAATTCCCTCCGGGTCCGGATCCGGATCCGGACCGGAGTCCGGACTTTGAGAAGTACTGGCATAGACTATAGTTTGTCTCTGCCACAAACATGATGTGGATGTGGTTGCTATTTAGTCAGTGTATTTCATATTCTAGATATTGCTCTCCATGGTAATACATTATTGACTTCAGCGTAAAGCTGCACACAACAGGTCATGGCCTGTAGGTTGATCAAAGCAAGATTTTCCGACTCTTTCTATACATTTTCTATACAACATTTTCTATACTCAAAAAGAGTGAATAGTGTTTAAATAAACATAATTTGCTATTCAGGTTGGCTTCGCATGAGGGTAAAGCATTTTCAAAGCAGTTGTCTTAAATTTGTGTTTGTTTCTGAAGGTCAGGGTATTGTTTAGGATGATGAATTCTCAACACTTAAAACAGATAGTTTAAGTAAATGCAATACTTAGAACAGTTGTTTTCCTGCCTCGGGACTACAGGTGAAAATTAGCATTTATGCTATAACCTGGCTCATTTACAGTCTGTACAGAAATGTTAGATTGTTCATTAATGTGCACTGTCCCGAATAAATAAATAAAAATAAATAAGGATGAAACTGTGGGAAAAAAGTGGACTAAATAAAATATTCAAAAGGCAATGAAGATAAGACATTGCCAGCCTGGCGTGCCAGGTTACATGTATCTCAAGCTGTTTCTAAATTTGCCTTACTAAAATGCTAAATGGCTTATTGTTTGTATTTTATTTTTCTTCTTTTCATTAGTTACTACAGCTTCTAATCAAACAAAAAATGTGCAAAGCAAAGAGCTAATTAAGCAAGAGCCAAACAATCTTATGAAAATGAGAATCTAGAATCTTCATTAGAGATCATCATAAATGTGTCTTTCAAAATCCAAACGCTCCAGCGTTTCAAAGAAGCAGTTTGTTTTTTGTCCTTTATTGTCTCTGTTATTAATGTGAATATTCATGAAATATTCCTTGAACTAGGAACAGGCAATTGAGTCAGTTTACCCTATGGGCTTGTCTCTGTATTTTGTCTTTTCAGAGGTCTTTCAAGTATTATTGCATTTACAAAACAAGTAAACACTTTGCAAATGTATCTCTTAAATCTGCAAATGGAAACAACAAATTTCTCACAGCTTGTCTTGGAGAAGGACAAGTGCACATAATTGCTGAACACACAACTCAAAAATAATTCCAATTAGCAACATTACCTCCTTCAAGGAGAAACTGTGTCCAAATAAATTGTTGTTAATTACACCCATGGAGAACATGTTTTGGTTAAAGAAGCTAATTAAATCAGATTTGTGTCCCCATTCCTTTGCCTTTAAAGTGGTGGAAAAACTCTGAATTAGACACCCCGCCAGATCCATCAGAAATGCCATTCACTAAAACATGACAGGGAGTCAGTCTTTCAAGATGGCTACTTAATAAGCCCTGTGTTCGCATGCCACCCTTAGCTTGTTCAAAAGTGAGACTGAGTCTTTGATGAATAAATACCCTGATGAAGAAAAGGTCACGTCACAACCTTGCAGCCCTGTTGCGTGTCAAGATACTTCTTGCCCTTGTTTTCCCCACTACTAACCTGTTTAAACTGCTATCACTGCCTCTTTTTTTTTCTCTTTCAATGTTCAATCATCTTAGAATAAGGGCATTTTCACACCTATAGATTGCTTGTTTTCTTCTTGGTACGGTTCGCTTTCACAAGGCAACCTTTCAAAGCGTACCAAAATGTGTTCCCTCAAGTCACATGCGTGTACAACTACCCTCTTGGTCAGCATTTCCTCTGTGTCATCCATCAAGATGATTGACAAGTTCAATCCATGAGCTTATTGTGTCTTTATTTGTAACTGTCGAGACACACACAAACATTATACGAATGCAGCCGCCATTGCCGCTGTTAAATTATATACTACATTCGTATTAATACTGCAGCAAATTCAAACACGTTCTCTCTCTCTGGATCTCCCAGCGCTGTCTAGAGGTTAACTGTGTCAAGACTCACGCAAACACTATACGAATGTTATAATGCAGCTAGAGCAGGAATCAAGCTTCATCAGGACAGCATTCTCTCTTTTCACAGACATAACATTTTTTATTTTCACAGTGATAAAAAATCTCCATTTATAACAACATACTTTACTATATGTTTAATTAAAAGCCTGCCATTTTATAGCAAAAAAACCCTCATCAACTCGGTAAATGAAACATTGTCCTTGAGTGTTGGAATCCATCTTTCTTTATATTCTTTTATCTTTTGGAAAGTTGTGGACATGCAATAGTGGATTCTGTGTACCATAGAAGTTGACACTATAGCCCATAAAAGCGTTCTAAAACCAGTAATGTGAAAAGTGTCCCATTAGACCATTGTTGGTTTTAAAATAAAATTGTATATTTGTATAACATTGTATAACTCTTTTGTGTTTCCGAGCAACACACAGTAGTGGTGTGTCGTTCCAACACATTCTCATCCTTTGGCGTCATATAGGTGATGCCATATTACATTTCGTCGAAATCTTACGCACATGGCATCCTTTAGCGTCAATATAACACGCACTGTTATGGGTAGGTTTAGGTCTGGGGTAGGGTTACGGTTATGACGCCTTGGGATCTGCGTCTCATATTCACGCTAAAGGATGCCATGTGCGTCGGATTTAGACGAGCGTCACCTGTATGACGCCTTGGGTTCTGCGTCTCATATTGACGCTAAAGGATGCCATGTGCGTAAGATTTCGACGAAATGTCAAAAGCGTCACATGTATGACGCCTTTGGATGAGAACGGGCTGGTCGTTCCTGAATGCAAGTGTTTAACGAATCAGTTGCCTGAATAATTCAATGACTCACTCATAAAGACAGTCACATGTTTCATTCCCTGAATGAATAAGTGTTTTTAAGCGAATCGGGTGAGTGAATCATTCAATGACTCACTCACAAAATCAGACACTTATTAATTCCTGATTCCTGATTCAGTGTTTTCAACAAATTGGTTGAATTCATGATTCAGTGACTCACTCATAAATGCAGCCATGGCGTCACATACTGGTGTAAAAATGTAACCCGCAGAAAATAAATCCCTACCACTAAATACACAGACTGATTGTATTGGTGACTGGAACAAACAGACAAGTGGAGTGATTCAAACAGTGGAAAATCTCAGTGGAATCTAACTGTTGTATAAAATCTCCATACTATGAGGCAGTTAAAGTAAACGGGCAGTAAATTCCAGAACCACTGCAGTCAACAAAAAAACACATTTGGCAATACTCCTAAAAATGTGGCACTGGAATAAATGGCCCTGAGCTCCTTCTGAAAACAGTGTATCATTTTAAGCTGCATAGTATTGATGGGAGATTCTACTATACAAAAACCATATTGATTTCCATTGCCAATTCAAAGACAGAGAGAATAGGGTAGAAAAACGCAGCTATGCACATTCTTTCTCCTGTCTGTAAGGGATGCTACAAAAGAATAGCAGACCAAATTAGTCTTATTAAAAGAGAAAAAGAGAAAGGCAGAGAAGCAGAGGTTGTTTCATGAAGGTAGCTTATTTAATTAATGGTGTTTTTGTGAGGTATCAACCATATGCTTTTTCTTCTGCTAGAAATGAGTATGTGTCGTCCATGCTTGGATAGAACAGACACGAAGGGAGTATTGATATGCTAATGTTGCTCCTCATTAGCTGCAATTAATTAGAACTGGCCGACTGGGCACCGCTGTTTTAGTGTGCCGGCGAGCCATGCTGTTTATCTGGAAATAAGAGGCGCTGCACCGTGATGCAAAAAAGACTGACTGAATGACACAGAGGAGATGATGATGTGAAAGAAAGTAATACCAAGCACCAGACCTTGATGAGGAGTCACATCATGACACCATTAAGAAACAAAAAAGGCTCAATGGTTTTGTTAGAAGAGAGAGAGAGAGAGAGAGAGAGAGAGAGAGAGAGAGAGAGAGAGAGAGAGAGAGAGAGAGAGAGAGAGAGAGAGAGAGAGAGAGAAGGACAGAGAAGATAATTCTCCAATAATTGTTTTGACTTTTTATGACAAGTTTAGACTCCAGAAGACAATATAATTATAACTCCACTATGCCCCTGAGACCCTTAGAATAAGTTAAAGGGATAGTTAACTAAAAATGAAAACCCTGTCATTTACTCACATTCATGTTGTTCAAAACCTATGATTGTATTTCTTCTGTGGAACAGAAAGGGGTCTAAACAATATTAGACCTCTTTACTTTCATTGTATGGAAAGATACATTGAAAAAAACATTTTTGTGTTCCACAGAAAAGTCATTCAGGTTTTCAAATGATATGAGCGGGGAGAGAACTGCTGGGTGAACTGCCCCTTTATGACACATTGCATCCAACACATTCTGTTCCTCTTATTTTGTATTTCTTTCTTTCTCTGTACCAAACAATTGGATCCTTGGCTAACATAACCATTAACCAAGCAAACAAAAGTTGACAAATTGACAATACAATGTAATTAACCCAAAACATAACAGAATAGTTCACAACCCAAAGGAAGCAATTTGCACTGACAGAGCAATACAATATTTGCAATCGTTTTCTTGCATTCATATGCATTTCTACATTCCTGGTTTGCCCTTACTCCACAATTTCATATCTATCATTATTAGTTTTGGTGCATTAATTTTCTGTACACTCATTTTCCATACAGACAAATGACTGAGAAAAGAGAGCTGGCTGCCTGCACGTGCTTGTATATCACACCTGAATCTGGAATAACATTGATCTACTTCCACTGAGATGTGTGTAGAGATGAATAGAGAGAATCCACTTACAGTACAGTGACCAGTTTTGTTACGCTGTTCTCTGGAATACTTGACTTTGATTGGTCAATTACAACATTCCCATGTCAAATATTTCTCCACTGCTAGGCCTACTTATTCATAATGGTCATCATTATGAAGTATATTCATGTCCATTTATTATTTATTTACAGTAGCCTATTTGAAAAGCAGCTGCTGTGTAATAAGTGGGAAGCATTTTTGGCATTAATGACCAAGTGTACATTATTGCTCAGCCGTAATTCAGAATATTCTACACTATATTCAGATTCTGTATCTGTGTTGAAAAGGATTGTGAGTTTCCCTTATTTCTGATTGGCCGTTTCGCAAAGGATTAACTGTTCTGGCTGTCGTAAAGGGATAATTCCATAACAAAACTAGCCCAATGGCCAATCAAAAATAGCCCAAAAGTAGCCCAATGACCATATCCCAAATAGGCTATCAAAACCCAAAATATGCCACTCCCAAACCTAAAATACACATTATATCGTAGTGATCGTAAACACAGCTCAAAGCTCCCTAGCAGTGGCCCTCCTTCACAAAATGTAACATCTAGCTTATCACAGTTTTATGATTGGTAGAATATTGAATATTTCAATACAAGCATTTCAGTCAAATAAAATGTATGCAATATGCCAAACCTTTCAACCGTGGGGAGAAAAAAATCAACTGATAGCAGCCCCTGCGAACTTGGCAACCCTGATGGAGTCTCATGGGGGCAGATATGAGAACAACACTACTCATTTAGCTAAACTCAGTACTTTTAGTTTTCATTTGTTTGCATATTAATTAATCTCAACATTTAACACAAACTTAGCATTAACATGTAAAACCAGACAGAGTTCTAGTTTTGCATCTATTATAATTTCAAACAGAGTCCATTTTAGAGTCCAAGTTTGATCTTATTTCATGTTTTTTTCTCTTTTAATACTTTTAAAATTTAAATGGGATTTATTACAATTTCTGAGCAGATCTTTAATGATGTTACATTGTTAATTGCAGTGAGGATGTGCACTTTAAAATGACTGAATTGTGTATTTTATTGTTTACTTTTTAATGTTTAAAAAAAATCTATTTCATAAAAATACTTTTTTTTTTTTTACTTTGTCAAAGATTCCTTACAAGCGCCACACCTGTTTTCAACATTGATGCTAATGAGAAATGTTTCTTGATCAGCAATTCAGCATATTAGAATGATTTCTGAATGATCATGTGACACTGAAGACTGAAGTAATGATGCTGAATATTCAGCTTTGTCATCACAGAAATAAATTACATTTTAAAATATATTAAAACAGAAAACAGTTATTTTAAATTGCATGATATTTCACAATATTACTGTTTTTAGATTGAATAAATGCAGCCTTGGTGATACATAGCCTATCTCAAACAAAAAAAATATCAAACTGACCCCAGACTTTTGAACGGTAGTATACAGTATGCTATCGAAATTTAATCAGCAGCCTGCAGTGATCCTCAACTTTAAACCGGTGAATACACTCCTCAAAGATAACAATCTGATTTCTTCGTCTAGTGTCATTTCTATATCACCAAAGTGAGGATGCCAAACCTGTCCTGAACAGATAGTGGATCTGATAGAGGGAGCGCTGAGTCATAAGACTGATCTCAGATGATGGAGGCTGTCAGAGCAACAAATCCCATGACTTCAGACTGGCAGCCACACCCCAAGGGCTTCCTCTGCCATCTCTCAAGACAGAGAGAGAGAGAGAGAGAGAGAGAGAGAGAGAGAGAGAGAGAGAGAGAGAGAGAGAGAGAGAGAGAGAGAGAGAGAGAGAGAGAGAATAACTCTCTCAATTCAATTCAATTCAAATTAGCTTTATTGGCATGAATGTGTAAAATAGCACAATATTGCCAAAGCAATAGACATATACAAACATTATAGATAAATAAAAGTGAACAATAAAACAAAAAAAAAAGTCTCTCTCTCTCTCTGTGTCATGAGAGATGGCAGAGGAAGCCCTTGGGGTGTGGCTGCCAGTCTGAAGTCATGGGATTTGTTGCTCTGACAGCCTCCATCATCATCACATCCACCTTCTGCTGTATAGAGAGAGAGAGAGAGAGAGAGAGAGAGAGAGAGAGAGAGAGAGAGAGAGAGAGAGAGAGAGAGAGAGAGAGAGAGAGAGAGAGGCTTCTCTTTCTCTCTCTCTCTCTCTCTCTCTCTCTCTCTCTCTCTCTCTCTCTCTCTCTCTCTCTCTCTCTCTCTCTCTCTCTCTCGAACTTCTTGCATTCTGGCCATTATTTTCTCTTCTCATTCTTCACATTGTCACACCCCTTTATAACATGCCTTCACATTCTCTCCTCATTTCTTTCACCAGCACAAAAGATTGATAATCGCTTGGCATATTGATGTGGACATTCTTTCAAATGTTCACATCAAAGGTTTCTCTTCCAAAGGTTTCATCTCCATTTGTCTCTGCACAAAATCTATACATTTATACATGTCATCCTGTCATCTCATTTGAGCATGTCAACCCTCAGCCTATCACAATGATAATCAAACCCAGCTGTCTGCGCCCCTACATCCCTGTAATTGGAATTCACTGTTATCAGACCAAAATTTTCAGTTGCACATAACAATTCCAACTGTCTGAAAGGCTGCAAAATAACTCATGTATTAATAAAAGGTGTCTGTTTACCTATAACAGATGGCTGTTCTTTGTAAAGAGCATTGACATGCAGTTGAAGGCACATACTGAAGAGCTTCACTTCTCTTCTTATATTAATTCAACCACATCTTTCCTGCACAGCATTTATTTGCTTTCTTATCTTCACACTCAGAGAGACAACCAGTGTGTGGGTTTTTATCAGGAGCACATCTTAACCTCTTATCTAGTTTAATAACTTTGTAATGCCAGCAACGGGGTGAATCGCTTTGATGGAATAAATAATGCTGCAAAGGGTGCATTGTGATAGAATAAGTTAAAAACATTCGTAGATCTTAGCACTGAAAAAAATTTGTCGTTGGATCAAAGTAAAAAAAATACTTCAACTTGCTACAAGTAATCGGTTTACTTTGTCTCAATTTAAAAAACTTTTTTTTACCCAAATCACATTTCTATAGTCAATTGAAAGTAAAAATACTCTTTCAAACAAAGAGATTTGTTTAATTAGCATTAAATTATAAATTATTATTTGGATTAACTTAATTTTTCAAACTTTTAGATATTACATATCAAAATAAATACAAAAAATGACACAACATGAAATATCACTGAAAAATTCACAAATCACAAATATTGTCTGAATTTTTTGCCTTTTACACTCTGGAATCAAACATTTAACAGTTTTTTTTTTAGTGCAATCTTCCAACAAACTCACAGAAACCAGAATTTCCACTTTTTCTAAAAACATTTGAGGAAGAATTCATTTTATTTACAAAAGTCAATACTGAAACCGTTTTAGTGCATGACTTAATTAAAAAAAAACATTCAATAATAAAACCGTCAACATTGTCATTTTGTAAAAAAAAGAACATCCATCAATAAATGTATAAATCAATTCCATTTGCTACAGTAAAATGGTCACTCGGACATTACAGATTATCTTGCATTAAATTTAGGAATGTAACAGAAAACATGGAAAAGCCCTTAATATGGCGTTGATAAATCATCCAGTGTAACATCAATTAATTGAAAAAAAGTTCTGTCAGTAATTAATCACCCTCATGTTGTTTCAGCCCTTGGGGACTTTCGTTCATCTTCGGAACACAATTTAAGATATTTTTGATCTGAGAGCTGGCTCACTCCTTCATAGGCTTCTATGTAATTTCATCTGCCGGCCCAGAAAAGTTAGTAAATACATCGTTAAAATAGTCCAAGTGACTACAGTGGCTCAACCTTAAGTTTATCAAGCGACGAGAATACCATTTGTGCGCTGTTGTGGCAAAAATTTCTTGAACATCATCACTGCGTAAGAGACACTGAGTCAAATTGTCTTTTAAAGTAATTTATTCTCTTGCAAGGGAAGGTCAGACAGTCATTCAAACATTCAGAGCCTGCCTGCCTGCCTAAAGAGTGTAAGACGAGGACGAGGAGCTGTGCGACACCTTTTATATTCTTTACCAAGGTCTCCTTCAGCTGTTGCTTTTCCTAGTAGTTTTCCACTAACTTGGGCACACTTTTGCATATGCTCCTATTCATCATACTTCTGACACTGGGATCAACAAATTTTTCCATTACAGCGCAAAAAACAACAAAAATAACGACTATTTAACTATTCATTTTCTTTTGTGTGGGCCTCAGAGTGAGTTCACGAGAGCGTCACGACGCATGCGGGAGAACTGAGAAGATGACGCTCACGATCATTTGATGGGAAAGTGTGAAAGGTAAGCAATTCATTTTGCGGCACTGGTAAGGCACTTTTACGTTTTCTCGTTGGTTTCTCACTATTCGGACATCCAGGAAATGCACACTTTAGAACCATTTTAAACACTACATCGATACCCATCTGCTTCATCTTCTCAGTTCTCGCTCATATGCGTCGTGGCGCTCTCGTGAACTAACTCAGAGGCCCACACAGAAGAAAATTAATAGTTAAATAGTTGTTATTTTTTGCGCACAAATTGTATTCTCGTCGCTTGATAAACTTAAGGTTGAGCCACTGTAGTCACTTGGACTATTTTAACAATGTCTTTACTAACTTTTCTGGGTCGGCAGATGCAATTACAGAGCAGCCTATGAAGGAGTGAGCCAGCTCTCAGATTTCATAAAAAAATATCTTAATTTGTGTTCCGAAGATGAACGAAAGTCTTACGGGGTTGGAACAACATGAGGGTGAGTAATTACTGACAGAATTTTCATTTTCGGGTGAACTATCCCTTTAACATCCATTCGCATCTTCGCTATGTCGATGACGATTTTTGGAAAGGCCTCAAAGGTATATTTAAGTACTTCAGGATACCTCAAGTTCTCAGTACGTAAGTGATGCCAAGCATCATGGTACAAGCAGATGCAACTGAGGACAACTCATGTCAAACCTCACTACCATCAATGACAATGCTGATGTCCAGGGGAGTGCTGCCTTAGACCATCACTTTCACGGAGTACAATAATGGCCATGGTGGCCTGTCCAAGTTCTCTCTGTGCTTCATCTTTCTGGCCAATCTGAAAGACACACAAGCAAAACAAAAACAAAAACAAGTCTTACTCAGAGAGTTAATTCATAAATTCAACTGCTCTTACCAAAAAGAGACCAATTACTTACCGTTATCTTCTGACTGGGCTACAATGTCTCCAAACTGTTGTCATTTAACATCTGTATCTTAAAAAAAGACAAACACAGCAATCACCAACTTTCATGAAGAAGATGCTTTTGCACCTAAGAGCCAAAAGTTTTGAGTTTAGTTAAATACATTGATTAAATAAATTGGTGTAATTTGAACATTTATCAATAATTATTTTCAAAGTTGCAAAGATGTCAAGTCATACAGATTTCATAAAATAATGTAAAATAATTTCTGTAATGCATTATGTAATAGGTCATTGCGTGCGTGCGTGCTTAAACCTTTATGACGTTAAAGGGTGGTTGACATATAAGCCTGAAAAAAGTTTTTATTTTTTACTTCAAATATAAGGCATAAAGAATATTGAGTTGTGTTGTACTGACTCTTGAATTTCCAAAAATATATGTGGTCTTTTAGATTTTGTATTTGAAACTGGATTTATTCACCAATTTGTTGCATTCATGCCTAAAATTGTCATATGGTGTGACATAAAAGTTATTCTATATAAAATGAAAATAGGATATACTCTCCCCAATAAACTAACTTCAACATAAATCTTTATCATTACTATCTTAAGATTTAACATTTATTTTGTGCAGATTCATTAGTTTTTGTATTATTTTTCTAAATCATCATGCAAAGACATTCTCTCCTCAGCCTTTCCAGATATTTTAGATTATGTTAAACCCCGTTATAAATCTATCAAATTGCTTGTGACTCTTGCTGATACTATTTCTATTGTGTTCCATTGACTTTTTTATGATTTATAATTAAGAAAGTATTTTTATTGTCACAATTCTGAATGTCACACCAACTTATATAGTGTCACACTATATGATGAACTGCACCACACCACAATTTGTCGATGCAAAAAGTGTATTTTATATGCATTCAACTTTAAATTAATTCAATTCAGTTAACATCAATAAGACTAATAATCATCAAACATACTAACATTGTTTTAAAACTTTTAAAATGATAAGAAACTCAGAAATATGAGTAAATCAAACACCATCTCACTTCAAGAATATTCAACATGAACATTTTTAAATTAGAGTGTGTTGTAACAAATATTATAATTGTTAAAGAGTAAAAAATAATCAATTTACAATTAGTTGAATGTTTTAGATTGAAAATTTCATAGTATTAGTAAAATCAGATACAGTAAAAAAAACAAAAACATACAGTGTATCATTTGCATTATCCAATTAATCTTTGAACAAAAACAAAAATTTGTATTTCACATGGGATCTTTAAACATCAGTTGAAGCTGAAAAGCTGAAAGCCGAAAACATTTCAGACCATATTAAACTTCAGCCAGTCAATCTGAGAGAGATTGGTAGACCTGTGAAGAGGTTCTGGCTCAGATATTGTCCAAACTATTTGATCACAAATATGTAGTCTGGTTTATTTGGCCAGATGAAGTTATTCTTGTCACCAACTTGCTTCATGCAATTAAACTCTGCCTCGTTGTGACATACAGTAGTGCTCAGAATTAATGGCACCCCTCGTAAATATGATCAAAACTGGCTGTAAAAAATAAATCTGTATCGTTTATCCTTTTGATCTTTCAAAAAAAAAAAAAAAACCTTTCTAACCTTTCATTTAAGTAAAAGAATTGAAAGTGGAGGGAACTCACATTATGAAATAAATGTTTTTCTCCAAAACACGTTGGCCACAATTATTGATATAATTAAAATATCTAATATAAAATATCTAACATATCTCTGAAGTACATTCCCATCAATGTTTACCTTTTTTTGCACACCAGGGTGACTGGGAACATGAAATTGTCCAGCCATGACTTTGTGTTTCCATATATTTAAACTCCTGTGAAACAAGACGGCCAAATTCCCTTAATCATCCTTCACATTGAGTAAAACAACAGAATATATGGTAGTTCTGATGTGCATCAAAAGATTGTTGAGCATCACAAAACAGAAAGTGGCTGTAAGAAAATAGCTAAAGAATTGAAAATCCCCATTTTGACCATCAGGGCAATAATTAAGAAGTTCCAATCAACTAAAGATGTTACGAATCTGCCAGGAAGAGGACGTGTGTCCATATTGCCTTAATGGACGGCGAGGAGGAGAGTTTGAGTGGCCATGATTTCCATTACACGAGAGTAGATGTTAAAACTTCATGCTGATTTGTACTCGGCTTTCGCCAAGATAAGCAAAACTAAGACGTAGCTTTACAGTAAACTATGCTTCTCCATCCATTTACGCTTCTTTCCATATGGTGGTGTGACTCCCCTTCTGTCCGGCGTTAACGGCTGCAGTGTACTTGGCGCGTCAGCGCACGCGACGGCTGCAACTAGTGTGGTCTCCCTAGTGGACCAGCACGACAACCGTCTGGATTGAGCCGAGTAGGGGACATCTCTAGGGTCTTCAAGTTGGCACCTTCCGTCCTCAGTGTTTCGTCGACTAGCCCACGACACCTCAAGAGGGCTCGACAGTGACTCTGGCGTCCCAGAGTCACCCCCCTCCGTCCCCCACTCAACTCAGCCCAGCTTACTGACCTCTACATCCCTCCTGCTGCTGAGACCTAACCACAATCTCACAATCTCTCTGCAACCAGACCATACGCGCCAACCCATTTGACTAAGGCTGTCGAGCCCCACTGGTGCGTTAATATGCAGTTTCAGTGGACAACGGTTCCGTATGGCATACCACCTACCGCAAAACACAATATCTGCCCAACCACCCGTCATTCACACAATATCCACAGGAACGTATACAAATAAACCAACAGACTCTTTAAGTTTTCAAGAATTCTACGAAACCGTAGCGTGGCGGCCTGTACACAGCCAGCTAGAATCTTTCCGTCTCAACCACAGCCAGTTGCTGCACCTTTCTGCTGCTTCAGATAAGTTCTTGTGCGACGCAACTCTTGGCCGCTGAATCCGACGTCTCTGAGGAACCGGGTTGTAGAGTGTGCCACAAAACCTTGACAACCCACTTCCACTGGATAAACCTGGACTCTCCATCCTCGCTGTTCTGCTTCAGTGGCCAGATGAGCATACCGCAGTTTCTTCCTCTCATATGCCTCATCTACCGCATCCTCCCATGGCACTGTTAACTCTATCAGTTGAACAATGCGTGCTCTCCAAAGATCACAGATGGAGAATTGCAGAGATTATTTGAGTCTTGGGGTCAGAAAGCCTATAAAAAATAAATAAAACAACCCCTACATCACCACATGTTGTTTGTGAGAGTTTAAAAAAAAAATCCTCCTCGCTCATCCAAAAACAAACTCCAGCATATTCAGTTGTCGGACACGACTGGAACTTCAAACGGGACGGGGTTCTGTGGTCAGATGAAACTAAAAAAAGAGCTTTTTGGCAGCAAACACGCTAGATGGGTTTGGTGCACATGGGGATAAAAAGTACCCCATCATGTTAGAAGGGGTCAGGGGGTTTCTCCCCCTGAAAATTTTTAAATTCTGGCTGCTAAACATACCATTTCAATGCAGTTTGGGAGGGACAGAAATACCTTAACGGAGCTAGCAGCAACACTCCTCTGTCTGATTCTGAGGACTAAGTTAAAGTATCTATTTTGTAAGTTTATGTAAAAGACAGGTTGATGAAAGAACTGTAAGCTCAAATTCAAAAGCTTTTGAAGTCTACTTCATTAAAGCATGTTTACACACACACTTACTGTACACTTAGGCCTACTACACATGATTTTAAAAACAGTACCATTGCAGTTTTTATGTTATGATTTTAAATTGGTATGTGACCTAAGAACGATCTTACATTAAAGGTAGCCTACATAAAGGTGCTGAGGTCTGACTTTGTGGTTCTCTGAAATTAAGTTATTTTAATATTAATATGTGATGAAGGACTTTGAAAGAAGTTTGGCAGATTTCAGTGCTGAATAAGGTTAACACTACCCCGTTTATTTGAAAATGGTTAATATTTGACAGAAATGTAAAAAAGTAATCAAATCAAATGCAATATGTATAGCGATCTGTATAACAACTGCTGTAGGGATTTGGGGGGTAGTCCTACTATGATATTAGACTACATTAAAAGATAATGAATTTCAAACCTGAACCAAACATATTTTTAATTCAAAGATCAAAGTCTGTCAGTAGTCTTTAGTCTGCCAAAAAAAAAAAAAAACATTAAAATCATGAACTCAAATGTCATTGTGAAAAAAAATGTGTTACTGTTGTAACAGTGTGTAGGCTAAATCAGACCTTTCAGGCTATAGCCTAACGCTAATAAGCCTCATGGCAAAATTATTATTACAACTAAATTGTCGGTCATTAAATAGGAAAACTAAATAATTTTGTAGAAGATTTGCTTTGTGTAGGCCTTACCCGACATCAGACATTATAAGTTTTTTTTTGCACACACACACAGTGACGCGACCAATCAATCACTCCTTTAATGCTGCATTCACACCAGACGCGAATAGCGCGTCAAATTCGCGCCTACCGCGTCTAGTTATAGCCTACGCGTGAACACTTTGAATCCATTCGCGCGTCAAGAGCAAATGACGCGCGTAAAAAAACTAAAGTTTAGACTGGCTGCCTGCACATTCACTGTCCTCGCGGCTGCTGCAATTGGAAGGGGCTGGCTGCAGGACGACTCAACTTCCACGGACAGTTTTTAATATTTTATATCAAGATTTTGCTTTAGTATAATTTTCGGGACAATTAAGGCCGGTTTCGGGATTCGGGACAACAGCTTAGATTTCGGGACTGTCCCGAATTTTTCGGGACTTCTGGTCACCCTAGGGAGGAAAAATCTGAGGGGGGACGTGCCCCCTCACTTTGAATGGGCATGACGCCACTGCCTGACGCCTTCTGCTAGAAATCTTATAATGGGCCGTGGTTGGATCTTCCATGAGGACAACGATCTAAAACAAACATCAAAATCAACACAAAAATTTGTTACGGAGCACAAAATTAAGCTTCTGCCACGATCGTCCCAGTTCCCTGACCTGATGAGTGGAGCGAACTGAAGAGAAGAAGCACCAACATGGATCTGGGAATCTGAAGAATCTGGAGAGATTGTGTATGGAGGGATGGTCTCTGATCTCTGGTCAGTTGTTCTCCAAAATCATCAGGCATTATAGGAGAAAACTCAGAGCTGTTATCTTGGCAAAAGGAGATTGCAAAAAGTATTTAATAAAAGGGTGCCAATAATTGTGGCCAATGTGTTTTGGAGAAAAACATTTAATTCATAATGTGATTTCCCCCCCACTTTCAATTCTTTTACTTCAATGAAAGGTTAGATTTTTGGCAATTTTTGGAATGAAAGATCAAAAGGATAAACGATCCAGATTTTTTTTTTACAGCCAGTTTTGATCATATTTACCAGGGGTGCCATTAATTCTGAGCACGACTGTATCTTCATGATCTGGCCCACATATGGCCTATCATCGTAGTTGACAATTACAAACTTTCCAAAGTGTATAGCTGGTGTCATCATCACAATCAGTGCATTCTGCTTCAGCTGGGTGGTTTGCTTCTTTTGGTTTCACACAGGTAACATCTTGGAGAAGGTAACATCCATGGAAGAGATTTCATCTTTTTCAACCCGTTCAATGGTCACTCTGTGTTTTGGCAAAGATAATTGAACAAATCTTTAGGTGTTTTAAGATCTCCATCTCCATGGACATACTTGTCAGCAATGCGTTTGAGAGCTCTGCCTACTCCATCAGGAGACCTCTCAGAAAAGTTCCAGGTAACCATTTTGAAACCCCAAGAGTATGGAATGCTGCTAAGAAGAAAGCAGTTTGCACGATTACGATACTGGGTTGCAGGACCATTACTTGAGATGTGGAGTGTATCAATTTCATGATCACTCTTGGCCTTAAAGTCCTCTATAACTGGTTTGATTCGAGCCCACACTGCCCTTTCATCATGTCTCAGAGACTGCGATATACCACTGTGTGTAGAGTTGCTTGTTGCCTCCAAAGTGAAAGGCTTGAATTTCAGTGTTAAGCTTGCAAGCATATCACTGAAATCAATATGAATGACCATTTCATTGTTTTGCAAGTTCTCTTTGAGATGTCTGAACTCCCTAACCTGATTAATCCAATTGTAGTAATGACTAGCAGTTCCTCAAGGTCTTTCTGGAAGACTACCAGCAAGTTATCCAATCAGTGGAGTAGCGTCTGAGCATCCAGGGTATGCACATGCAAATGGGCCTGGGCCAATTGGGGGCCCGACCCCCCAATAAAACGAGGGAATGTATTAATTAATTCGTGGCCACAATAAATATATTTTTTGTATGCATGTCATGTGCAGTAATTTCTCATTTCTCTGTAATTTCTTGTGTGCATGTGCACCCCGCGGATGCCATAGAACTACGCCGTAATTTTTTTAATGACGCTGGCTACATGCAAACGCTGCATCGTAGCGGCAAATTAAAAAAAGAAAACAGTCTGTAAGAGGTTATTTTTGCTTCAGCGGAGCACTCATTTTTTAAAAATGAAGCTAATAAAAAAAAAATGTTTTGCCACAGAACAGATTATCTTTTTCATTGAGAATGCACAAAGCCGTGAATTTAACACCAAGGACATCGTGGATGAATTTGCCTAAAGAAAGGCCTGGAGAATCCAACAAATATTAGTGAGTAGGTTTGTGCTTTTACATTTTGGGCTGCAGTGTCAAGATCGTTTGTATGCATGCAGTAGTTTATTATTGACTCTGGCTGAGCCTTGGTTATGTTAGACATTTTTGTTGTTCCTTTCTGGTTGTGAAAAGTTGTTGGGTAGTGTGTTTTTTAGGGTATTGTTTGGTATGTTTTTTTTTTTTATTAATTTTTTTATGCTACAGTAATGCTAAATTTTTTTGCATATGGGCCCGGGACTGACTTGCTACGCCACTGTATCCAATTGATCCCGCTTTAGTTCTTTTAAACCAGTTCTTGTAGTTTTTTTCTCCGACTGTATTAGGCTCTCTCTGCCACTGTTCCCATGTGATCCTCTCAGCAGGATTATGCCCTCTGAACCTCCTCAAAACAGCATTCTGTGCATTGCCGCCTCATCCACAAGTCCTTATCCGTGCTGCAGCATATGAATGACAGCAGTGTTGAAAGACTTTTTGTTGTGATTAGTCCTCTTGTTGCAATCAGAAGCCTTATGTTTTCATGTTGATGGCATGCACAGGTGTTGCGATCGCATGGTTTTGGTTGAGTGTTGTAGAATGGTTTGTATCTGGTGAACTGCCTGTAAGACATTCTGTGCAATTTATCACTCTTATCATTGACGACTTTGTGAAGGTCTTTAAAGGGCCCCTATTATGCTATTTTAAAGTTTCCTAATGTTGGTGTGGAGTCTCCTACAACATGTTTACATGCATCAAAGGTAAAAAAAAACCCTGTTTAATTTCCTCATAATATACATTTGCACATCATCACATTTTCAATAGGGCTGTGAATCTTTGGGTAGGCAGCGAATCGATTCGATTCACGATTCATAGGTTTTCCATTCGATTCAAGAACGATTTTTGCAAATTAAGAAAGATTCGATTTAATGCGATTCACATTAAAATTCGATGCGATTCGATTAATTCGATTCGATTCTTAATTTTTTATATGCATTCATAAGATTATTTAAATGCTTCCCCCAATGGGTCTTAGTCAGGGTGTGAATTATACAGCTGCCTTCGGGGGTCAGAGAGTGGGAACAAAACAAAAAACAAAAAACCAACATTTTGTCTATTGTTTATGTTAGTTTTTAATGAATCTATTATTATAAAAAATATTTCCAAAGCCTATAAATTAGCATTTGTAAAAATGTAAACCAAGATTTAAAAAGGCTTTAAAAGTATAGTTAGTTCATCATGCTAACTATTTTGTAGGAATGGATACACAACCTTAAAGTGTTCCTGGTAAACCTCCATTGTGAGACTAAAAATACCATGAACTTTCCCAACTAAAACCTTAACTAACGTTTCCTCATGGAATAGCTACTCTTTGTTCTCTTTATCCGACTGAACATTTTCCTTGTGATTCTGAAAGAAAACGCGCCGACTGCTATATTAACGATTATGAATGCAACCTTAATGCGCATCTGATTGATGGATATACCACACGCTCTTATTTCAGTGTAATTAATGTTGTAGTTATTTCATCAGTTCAGTTTAACGACATTAAGTTACATTTCATTCATCATTCATGATTAATCGGAAGCGTGTGCATTTTAGACACCTATTATACGTTTTCTCTTTCCATGTAATAAATGCGCACCCTTGAATAAGTGGGGTTTTACTTTAACTGCTCAGGACGGGCATGACCCATTTCCGTAAAACTTCAGTATCTTTTCTTAAAGAAAATAACGGTGACGTTTCCACGCAACGAACGCGTTGTTTCATAGCAGTGACCGCGCAATGATATGGCAGCTTTATCAATGGCTTGCTTTCTCGATAGAGAGCTGTCATCTGCTCATGTGAACACCAATGGCTGTCCTGAGGAGAGCTCAAACATGGACTGCTCAAAAATCTGTAGATGAGAGCTATATGGGACCGAGCGCGAGCGAAATGCAGTGAAAGATGGTAAGAGTGCAGCGAGTATGTGAGAGCTGTGAGGACGCGAAATGACGCCGCACAACGCCTCATTAATTCGCGCATGTAGTCATTTAATGTTTATATGTTTTAAAGCACTGAATCGATATAGAATCGCAAATTATTCGATTCTTAGCATTTTAAATCGAATATTGACCGAAAAAAAACGATTCACGATTCGAATTACATGTTTCAAGATCGATGCATATGCATCGTCAGGATTTGTAATCGATGCATCGAGAAAACGAATGAATCGTTACACCCCTAATTTTCAATGATTCTCAAACGACTCGTCAAATGAATCAATCTCTCTAAATCCCGCCTTTCGGCGAGCTACTCTGTTCTGATTGGCCAGACAGCTCAGTCTGTTGTGATTGGCCTACCGTGTACAGCGCGTCGAAAACAAAAACGCCCATTGCCATAACAACGTCAGCTCTGCTTGTCCTGAGGCTTCCTACACTGTAAACTAAACATAGTAATGAACAATGTCGTCGATTTGACCATATCAATGCGAGCGCGAGTCCAATGAGGAAACACCGGAAGAGCTCATTATTTAACCAGAACCTCCATCGCAACGATGACTTGAGCATGACGTTTCACACTACCCAGTCAGTTTGAGTAACATTATAAGATGTTGCAACTGTAATTCCTCAACATCAGCATTAACAAGTGCATGTCCATCAACAAACCGATTATTTTACTTGTACTAATTTAGTATTTAGAGTATTTTTCTAATATATTGCGGTGAATACGTGGAAACTGTGTCAATAACAGTGCATGTATGCCGAGCTCTAGAGTGAATTATCTGATGTAACATAACTGTTGGTAAAACAAATATTTCCTCAAAGTAGTAAAAAAAAAAAAAAAAATCTCAAAGTAGTGGGAACGACAGACAATCTGCATTAATAGACACAGTTTTAGGTAATAGTGGCCCACAGCTGATCAACAGAGTATTTCAGTAAGACAGTAATAATGTGAGTTAACCAGTTAGCAGGAGACCTACACAATATAAAACTCAAAACTAAGGTTTTTTGAACACCATCTTTCAAGAGCAAGCGGTTTGTGAATCCTGTTTGAGAAGCAGTTGTCAGTAAAATAAAGGGAACACAGCAAAAGTTTAGGATTATACTGCTGTGATATCGTGGTGAAGATGAATTTTATCCACTGATTCTTCACATGCTCATCCTTGGGTAGTGAAAAAAAAAAAACTGGCTTTACCTTCCGATTGTAGAGCACAGCGCGTCTTCTCGACATGATGCTATCCAGTATCCACAGGAATCAGCTGCCGGTTTGAGGTTCAAGCTTTCCCTGGTGTCTGTGTGCGCAATACATCGGCGGGCAAAAATGTTTTTGTTCTTGACGTCACGATGAAACGGCTTATGACTCGTTTGAAAAACGATTATTTTTATTGACTCAGAGTCGACTCTTGTCTTTTGAAAGACAATAACTTAATATATGGTGCACTTTCAGATGTAAAACGTACTCGGTTACTAACGTAACCTTTGTTCTCTCTAGAGAGGGAACGAGTACTGCGTAATATCTTACGCTATGGGGGAAAACCTCTTTTCCTCGAGATATTGAAGCCAAAAATTATCCTTAATTTTTAATCAATGCAAAACGCTTTGCGGCAGCAAGCAGACATAGGCAAGGCGGCTTGTGCGCCTATTGGCTGCTCTGTGGCAAAAGCAGCAGCCTATCGAGAGCGGCTCTGCGTGACGTCTTGACCAATGGGGGCACTTCGCGCCCATTTCGTCACGTCCCGCCAGAAAGGGCGTGGTCTCGCCCTATAAATATAGCTCGATAAGGCTGGTACACTGGTTTTCATCGCCGAAGCGAACCAGAGCGTATTGTAAGCACGGCAAGATACACAGTACTCGTTCCCTCTCTAGAGAGAACCGAGTACGTTCTCTTACGAGACTATCTCTCGTACTGCTTAATATCTTACGCTATGGGGAACACAGTGTAACACGCCGTGCATACAGGGATCCAACACCAAAGTCCCAAGGGCAGAGGCCCGGGGCGCATGTAGTGCATAATCACCATAGACTCACAAAGAGTGAAGGAAGGCCATTGCACACTGAGTCCGCGTTTTTTTCGTATGCGTTTTTTTCGTATTGATTCGGTGGCTCTGAATTGTCAAAACACCATTCAAACTGCTTGCTACGGATGCGAAAAACTTACGATTGTCTTTATATAACGGATGAAAGTGTCGTAGTGTGCAAGCGTGATTGACATAACGTGATTGACAAATGTGAATGAGTGTAGCTATTTATCTGCAAGGAGAATTCATTAATGTGTTTGATTAACCCAATATTTGTTGGTATCTCCGCTATGAATTTGTTACGCTGTTATTGTCAACTAGCCTACACTAAGATATGATTGCATAGGCTAGCATTATTTGATCTGTTTCCTTGTCTCTCTGCCTCTCACTTTCTCTCTCTCACACACACACGCACACGCACACGCACACGCACACGCACACGCACACGCACACGCACACGCACACACACACACACACACACACACACACACACGCACACACACACACACACACACACACACACACTCACACACACACACACACACACACACACACACACACTCTCTCTCTCTCTCTCAAGCAATGTAGCACCTCTGTTCAATCTTTCTGATTTTAGAACATTTTTGTAAAAGGTAGGCCTACTGTTAAATTATTTATTCAAATAAAAACTTTAAAATAATTTGAGCTTCAGCCTGGTTTAACAGCATTTATATATTAATGTCTTTGGTAAAATTAAGCTGTAAAAAAAATAGTTTATCCCTTTAAATGTAATGGATTTTGAAAGATATCAACAAAAAACGGGCAAAAAACTTTAAAAGCGATTTTCTCAGGTTTTCAATTGGAAAAAGAGGGCAGACGACCATAATTCAAATGTGTATATCTTTACAACCATTCAAGGTATGACTTTGACTAGGATATCAATTGAAAGCTTAAGGTCTCCTCTTTCCATTAATACCAAAATCTCAATTTTTAAATTTGGGTCACTCATTTTGCTGGATCAGGTCACATATAGATATTATACCACGTAGTCAGGGTGAAACACTTTCAGCCTAAACTGGGTGGCCCTACATGTGTTGACACTCATGGAGCTGCTGTATCAGTCAGTGAGCGATACGCAGGCCAAACTCAGCATCTGGGCCGACACAGCGGGGCAGATCGCACTGAATTCTAAACCGCCAAAAGCTTAGCTTGTAAGGCGGGTACCTCCAGGTTATAGTATTTTATAAATGTAGACGGCGAGGCCCAGCCCGCAGCCGTACAAATATCTTGCAGGGAAATCCCGCTAGACCATGCCCACGAAGAGGCCACGCCTCTTGTGGAGTGCGCTCTGACACCCAAGGGACACTGCGGGCCCTTAGAGGTGTAAGCCAGCGCTATGGCATCAACTATCCATCTGGATAGGCTCTGTTTTGATGCAGCAAGTCCCTTAGAACGTCCGCCAAACAAATGAAAAGCTGCTCAGTCTGTCTAAAACCAGACGAGCGGGACACATAAGCTCTTAGTGCCCTGACGGGGCAAAGGAGACTCGCGTCCTTCTCCTCATTGAGAACCGGAAGGGCGGACAGGGAAATCACCTGGGCCCTGAACGGTGTGTTGAGGGATTTCGGCACGTACCCGTGCCTAGGTTTGAGTATGACCTTTGAGTCATTAGGCCCAAACTCCATACATGACGCGCTTATTGAAAGCGCTTGTAAGTCCCCTACGTGGTTCACTGAAGCGAGAGCCATAAAAAACAGTTTTGAAAGACAGATGTTTCATGTCTGACAAATGGATTGGCTCGAATGGGGCACGTTTCATGGCTTCCAACACCGTGGAAAGGTCCCACATCGGGACTGAAGGGGGCCTGGGAGGGTTCAATCTCCGAGCTCCCCTGAGGAAACGCACGACTAGGTCGTTCTTCCCCAGTGGCTGGCCAGACGCCGGTTTTGCAAACGTTACTATGGCCGCCACGTATACTTTGAGCGTGGATGGGGTTTTGCCCTTATCCAGCAGCTCTTGAAGGAAGGAAAACACTTCCGTAACCCCGCAGTCTACGGGTGAAAAGCCCTGAGCTTGACACCAAGCAGAGAACACAGACCATTTCGAGGAATAGAGCCGTCGAGTAGACGGAGCTCTAGCCTGCATGATCGTGTTTAACACTCCCTCCGGGAGGTCAGCGGGTACCCGTTGATGGCCCATGCGTGCAGGGACCACAGATCTGGGCGAGGATGCCAAATCGAGCCCCCTGCCTGAGAAAGGAGGTCTCTCCTTAGTGGTACAGGCCACGGGGCAGTGCTGGCCAGCTGCATCAGGACTGGGAACCAGGTCTGGTTTGTCCAGAGCGGGGCCACGAGCAGCACTGGGCATCCTTTTTTCCCTGATTCGTTCCAACACTTGAGGCAGGAGCGAGACAGGGGGAAAAGCATATAGGGGAACGCGGGGCCAGACATGGGCTAGCGCGTCCCTGCTCTTCGAGAAGAAGTTCGGACACTGAGCGTTTTCGTGGGACGCGAACAGGTCCACCTGCGCTCTGCCGAACGTTTCCCACAGCAGTTGGATCGTCTGCGGGTGCAGTGACCATTCCCCTGCTGGGACATTGTTTCTGGACAGCCTGTCTGGTCCCACATTCAGGTGACCAGGCACATGCACTGCTCTCAGCGAGAGCAGGTTGTGCTGAGCCCAGACCAGAAGACGTTCCGTCAACCTGTAAAGTTTTCGGGACCTGACGCCCCCCTGGCGATTTATGTGTGCCACCACTGACATGTTGTCCGACCGGACCAGGACGTGGTGACCTTTTATCTGGGGACAGAACCACCGTAGCGCTTTGTCGACTGCTATAATCTCCAAGCAGTTTATGTGAAGGAGCTTTTCCCGTTCTGACCACAGGCCAGTGAACGGTCTGCCCTTGAGCAGCGCTCCCCATCCCGAGCTGGAGGCGTCCGTAGACACCACCTGCACACTCGAGGCGGTCCCCAGACTCACACCTGACTGATACCAGTCGGTTACCTTCCAAGGTTTCAGGGCTGAGACGCACTCTAGATCGACCCTGAGGCGAAACAGACCAGCGGCCCATGCCGGGGCGGAACTCGCGCTTTTAGCCACATCTGCAGTGGGCGCATGCGAAGCAGGCCCAACTGGAGTACAGAGGCTACTGAGGCCATCAGGCCCAGTATTTTCTGAAACCTTTTGAGCGGGACTATAGAGCCGTGGCGGAAGGATTTCACGACGCGCTGAATGTCTAGTCCGCGCTCCGGCGACAGGCGTGCTGTCATGGATAGCGAGTCCAGCACTGTTCCCAGAAAATAAATTTTCTGACTGGGAGACAGCAAGCTTTTCACCCAATTGACTGTGAGGCCCAGACTCTCGAGGTGCTCGAGTAATGTGGCCCTGTGTTCTATGAGCTCTGATTGAGATCGAGCTAGAATCAGCCAATCGTCCAAGTAGTTTAAAACTCGCATGCCCCGGAGTCTCAGGGGTGCGAGAGCTGCGTCCATGCACTTCGTGAATGTACGGGGTGCTAGGGACAGGCCAAACGGCAGGACTGTGTATTGATATGCCTGGCCCTCGAAGGCGAATCTCAAGAATTGTGGTACCATCTCAAAGAGGCACAAAATCTCTTTCTCGGACCTTTACCATGGCTGTTCCCTGTTTGTGGAATGATCTGCCTAACTCAACCAGAGCTTCTGAGTCAGTAGCCACTTTCAAGAAACTGCTGAAGACATATCTTTTTCGGCAGCACTTGATTCAGTAGAATTAACACTTTCTCTTCTCTTCTATTCTATAAAAAAAAAAAAAAAAAAAAAATGCACAAAAATTAAACTGAGAGGGGTTATAGCACTTACGTATTGTTGTCCTACTGTTAGTTTAACTGCTTCTATTGTTCTCATTTGTAAGTCGCTTTGGATAAAAGCGTCTGCTAAATGAATAAATGTAAATGTAAATGTAAGAATTGCCTGTGATGGGACGCTATTTGTATCTGGAAATAGGCGTCTTTCAGATCTATTGACATAAACCAGTCCTCTTGGCAAACTTGGGCGAGGATTTTCCTGGTTGCAAGCATTCTGAACTGTCGCTTCACAAGCGCTCTGTTCAGCTGTCGTAGATCCAAAATGGGTCTGAGACCACCATCTTTTTTCGGCACCAGAAAATGTCTGCTGTATAGGCCCTAGAGATGCGCGGTTGGCGGTTACAGCCGCGGACTCCGCGGATAAACCGCAGATCGGGCGGATGACGGGACGAATTCTTTTTTTAAATTAAATTCGGGCGGGTGGCGGGCGATTGAACCAATCAAATGAAAAATATACATTGTTAAATATTGTTATCTGACTATACCTACATCAAAAAAAATAAAAAAAATAAAAATAAATAAATAAATAAATATCGAGCACACTTTGAAATAGTCAAATTTTCATCAGCTAGTCGAGTCTGTGCAGAGACTGCTTGTTGTTATCAGAGATGGCAACGCCGGCGAAGGAGGTAGCTACGTGACAAACTCAAAAAAGGAGAATTAAAAACAAAGGAAATAGAAGGTCAGAAAAGTGTTGCCTGGAATTAGTTGTGCGCTCTCTTGATATGCGCCCGTTCGATATTGTTTCTGGTAAAGGATTCCACCACGTGGCCCAGACGTTGATTGACATTGGAGCTAAGTTCGGTGCTGTTGACGCTGGACGAGCCTGTTCTGAAGACTCCCGTTAATTTTGAATGCACGGGAAGAGAGCGGAGAGCGCGTCTTTTTCAGGCACAGTGCAATTAATTTTATACCATCAACAGGCCTAACAATCATATAATAAACTATAGAGCATCGATATTAAAGAAACACCGAAGTCAGTCCTAGGCTTTTTCGTTGGTGCGCCATCAGCTATGCCTACAAAAGACAGATGAAATCCAATATTAATAATTGATCCATGTCGGTATACACATGTCACCGGAGTTAAAGGGATACTCCACTTTTTTTGGAAATAGGCTCATTTTACAACTCCCCCAGAGTTAAACTGTTGAGTTTTACCGTTTTTGAATCCATTCAGCCGATCTCCGGTTCTGACGGTACCACTTTTAGCATAGCTTAGCATACATCATTGAAGTGGACAAGACCATTAGCATTTCTCATTAAAAAATTACCAAAGTGTTTCGATATTTTTCCTATTTAAAACTTGACTCTTCTGTAGTTACATCGTGCACTAAGACCGACGGAAAATGTAAAGTTGCGATTTTCTAGGCTGATATGGCTAGGAACTATACTCTCATTCCTGCGTAATAATCAAGAAACTTCACTGCCGTACCATGAGAGCAGCAGGCGTAATGATATGACGCAGCGCCTGAAAATAGGCCACCTTCCGTCAACACAACGGAACTATTTTCAGGCGCTGCGTCATATCATTACGCCTGCTGCTCTCATGGTACGGCAGTAAAGTTTCTTGATTATTACGCAGGAATGAGAGTATAGTTCCTAGCCATATCAGCCTAGAAAATCGCAACTTTACATTTTCCGTCGGTCTTAGTGCACGATGTAACTACAGAAGAGTCAAGTTTTAAATAGGAAAAATATCGAAACACTTTGGTCATTTTTTAATGAGAAATGCTAATGGTCTTGTCCACTTCAATGATGTATGCTAAGCTATGCTAAAAGTGGTACCGTCAGAACCGGAGATCGGCTGAATGGATTCAAAAACGGTAAAACTCAACAGTTTAACTCTGGGGGAGTTGTAAATTGAGCCTATTTCCAAAAAAAGTGGAGTATCCTTTTAAGGCCAAGGGTTTATTTCACCACTCTTCGGAGGAGCAGACACCAGAGGACACCAAGAGGCAGACAACCACAGTGAGTTTAAAAGGTAAGCTTTTATTCAGTTTAAACAGGGTAAAAGCAGGGACGGGGACGTGCATGGCTCTTTGCGTCGTCAGACTCGTCGAATAGGCTCGTGGGACAGACAGTGACTCTTCTCGTCGTCAGGCTCGTCGAATAGGCTTGTGGGACAGACAGTGACTCAAAAGCTCACTTCACCAGCAATGCTGCATACTTCCAGACTCAGACCGTAAGTGGAAAGGTAAGGATTCTTCACAGTACATAGTATTCTTCGTCGGTGCACAGTAATGAGACAGTGGTTTAAAAGCTTACTTCACCAGCGTTGCTGCATACTTCCAAACTCAGACAGTGAGTAGAAAGGTGAGGATTCTTCACAGTACAAAGTACTCTTCGGTTTCACAGTAGGGAGACAGTGGTTGGCAAGCTTACTTCACCAGCAATGCTGCATGCTTCCAGACTCAGACGGTAAGGAGAACAGGTAAGGATCTTCACAGTACAAAGTACTTTTCAGCTCAGCTGTAGCACTCTAGGCTTCTGATGGAGGACAGATATTAACAACTTTCCACAAACGTGTACGCATGGGTTGGGGCCACTTCTCAGCAAAAGCACACCACACTCGTGTTCACTTCAATTCCACAGCCATGAATCAATGTGTATCAATAAGGCAAAAGCACTGCAATTCACTCACACGATAGGGCTGATCAGAGGCCTACGATCCGTTTGTTACACTCACGTGGGGGAGATTCAACCTTCAGTTCCTCCTCGACACACTCTGCAACACACACTTCTCTAATAGTCAGGTTCACACTCACTGCATCCTCTTCAGGCTGTTTGCATGTTCGTAAGATGAAATCAATGCACTTATCTCTCTCTCTCTTCGCAGTGCAGGTCCAATCGATAACTCGGTCCAGCAGATTTCCCACAGACGATCACTCGGACCCAGCAGACTTCAAATGGGCGGCTTCCACACCCAGAAAATTTTCCCGAGGAAGCTTGTGCCCAAAACTGCGCTGAGGCAACCAGCGCCTGCACTGAGACAACCACTTCTCCCTTGCCTGTACTCCAAGCCCCTCTCTTTATACTCCTTTTTCCCGGGCATGTAGTTCAATGAAGCACTACTCATTGGCTTCAGCTGGCGCTCATTATGGTCGGCGGCCATGATGTGTAAACCCATAGCCGGCCCGGTGTTACACCGGCATTTCTTCCCCCTGGAAACGAGTCAATGATTTTTGGTTCCTGGTTTGTTCACCCGGTGACACACAGCCTAATATTTTATAATGAAAAATAGCCTACACAATCAAGATAGACTATTTACTTTTTATTAAATCCAGGAAATTGGTTAATGAAACATAGATTAAAATGAAGATACAATTAATACAAAACGAAATTCGCTTTAAAGAAAGGCATTGTGCTTTTTTGAGGCCTCTGTGAAAGTTTGAAAGTCTTTTAGTGCCGCTTTCTGAGTGTTCGCGTCCGTAATACTGTCACGTAACATTGTTGGCGCCCCATAATAGCAGCATGTTGAAATTATGTGCCAAAATGCGTTTTCTATTAGGCTACAATGAAAATAATGTACAGTAGACTATCAGATAAGGTCAGGTTTGCCGAAGTGCGTTTCATTTAGGCTATTTATTTATTTTTGTCCCTGCGCGCCGATCGGAGACGGAGTTCACTGCTGAAAGTGCTGATATTCTGAGAGCTTTCTAGTCTCGCGGCTGTCATCAGCAGCGCCTTGTATCGCCCAATCAGCGGATGGCGGGCGGGTGCGGTTTTGAAAATTGGTCAAAAACGTTGGTGCGGATGGATGGCGGACGGATGATGAGTTTTGTGATGCGGTTGCGGATGAAATAATAGCCCATCCGCGCATCTCTAATAGGCCCCCTTCGCTCTGAGCTTGAGATAAGGGTTCTATAGCACCAGTGTTGTGGGTACTCTAATTACCTTTTTCGTGATATGTGTAACTTAACGCGTTAGTTTTGTTAAGTAATCAGTAACTTCGTTATTTTTTTTTTTCAAGTAATCCGTTATTTTAAGGAAAGGAAAATCCCGACTGCAGCCTGTTTTTTGTCCGACAGTAGTATGCCTAGGGTCTACTGTGCCACCTGCAGATGTATCAGCAGAGCCGAAGCGCTGTAATCATAAAGCCAATGGCTGTGATACGTCTGTGCCCTGCTCCCCCTGTGTGTGTGTGTGTGTTTTTCGAACTCCCGGCAAGATGGCAGAGAGGACAGCGTTTGCAGTATGGAAGAACGCACATTATTTTCAATTTGTCAACGAAAAGGAAAAGAACATAACGGTAAAATGCACACTCTGACAGACAGGTCTCAGAGACTTTGGACACTGAAATTGTATTGTATTTTAAGTCAGGTGTCGAGATCGATATGTTGAACAAGTTCCCCAGGATCAAGACAGTGTTTCTGCGCTTCAATACCCCACCACCCTCCAGCGCACCCGTGGAGAGACTTTTCAGCCTCGGGAGTCTCGTTCTTACTCCCAGGAGAAATCGACTGTCGGACAAACGTTTCGAAAATCTGCTTCTTCTACGTTTTAATCACTACTTTGAAGAGTAAATGTAAGAGGAGAAGACTATGTTAAAGCGAATTTAGGTCAGTCACAAACGTTGTTACACTTTATTAATATTTAGTTCGACTATTAAGCGATTTGTCATTTGCCTGTGTGGCAGTGAATGATTTTATTCGGTTTGTAATAATTTTTGTTTGGCAGACAGCTGTTAATTTCTGTTATCGTTGACTGGTTGTTAATTTCTAACTGCATTAGAGTTAAATAAAAACTCTAACTGCATTAGAGTTAAAGAAAAAATCAGGAGTTATCTTGTTGTATGGTGCTCATATAGCCTAGGCTACCCGGGCTGGGAAGGTGTGAATTTTGAATAATATGTTCTGTGATAATAAATAAATAAAACGCTATGTGGAATAGCCTATTGATGACTGTCTTTCCTGTTATTGTTATCCCGCAGTGTTAATTTAGTCGGATGACTGACGTTATTCATTGCCAGGAGTCACGACTTCTAGGTGCATTTAAAGGGGGCCGTGTCTGTCAATTAAGCTGCAGCATGTGTGAGGCGCTGCAAACGGCTTTTAATTTTTGGTAACGCATGAGTACTCTAACGCGTTACTTTTATGAATAGATAACGCTGTAACGTAACTGATTACTTTTAATTGATGGTAACGTTGTAACCTAATTAACTACTTTCAACGCATTCTCATCCTTTGGCGTCATATAGGTGACGCCATATGACAAAACGGCGAAATACTACGCACATGGCACCCTTTAGCGTGAATATAACATGCACTGTGATGGGTAGGTTTAGGTGTGGGGTAGGGTCTGCGTCTCAAATTCACGCTAAAGGATGCCAGCCAACTTTATGACGCCTTGGGTTTGCGTGTTATATTCACACTAAAGGGTGCCATGTGCGTAGTATTTCGCCGTTTTGTCATATGGCGTCACCTATATGACGCCAAAGGATGAGAACGGGCTCCTACTTTCTAAAGCAACTATACCCAACACTGTAGTTTCGCTATCTCGGCTCGAAGTAGATGAGATACCGTATAACGGCGGGGACGTCGAGCGAACTGTAGCGAAAAGCCTCTCTTTATAGTGTTCAGCACCCATTCTGATACCCCGGGGAGCTTTGACCACGCATCTGCGTGAATAGCTAGAGGTAGAATGAAATCCGGGCTCTGTCCGCGGCCTGACGGCGGCTCGAGAGCCTCGGTGTGCTGAGAACTCAACGCCGTGTTTACAGCGTGCGAGGCGGGGGGCGCGCTGATCACATGATCACTTTTCTATGACTGGTAGTGCAGAGAAGGCGAGCAGGGCGAATCCCATGGGGTTCGGCGTGTCTGTGAGAGAATGTGGGCGCGGGATGGCGGGCACATTTACTGCACTGAAAACACTGTCGGCTCGCGCCGACTGAATGTGTGTTAGTTTCGTTTTTACAGAAACCAAGGGACACGCATTGTTTAGTGTAAGCGGGCACTGTGATGTGGGCGCGTTTACTACATTGTTTGCACAATCGACATGAGTCGATTTTATTTGTGCTAGCCCTGCACCGTGGCGGGCTGTGTCTGGGTGTGGGAATGGGCACTGGGACGTGGGCATTCTTACAAGACTCATAACACCATCGGCCGTGGCCGGAACACCAGAAAATGCACTCTTTATTGGATTTATCTGGGTAGCCGTAAAAACGGCTTTTGTGTGCAGGCAAGTGGGCCCTGGAGCTGGCTTGCTCACTGCAAAATACACTGGGACAGTCGCATTGCTTGGAACTGAACGAGCGAGAAGTTTGGGTGGAAATCCGGCCGCAGCGGGATTTGAACACCGTCGCTTTCCTAGAGAGGCTAGGAAGGCTTTGAGACCTCGGGCTTGATCTCAATCCTCGGCCGGGGCCCGCGCTGAGGGGGGCGGCGTCCAGCAGAGCGAGAGCGCGGTCTTTGGTCTCGGGCCTGGCGGCACTGTGAAGCGGCGGCGGCGGGTGGTGCAGGCTGCGGCTGAGTGCTTCGGGCAGGCGGCTGTTTCGGGCGGCCTGTAGCGGAGCTCAAGCACTTCGGCAGGAAATGTTTCATGGCCTGTGATGTTTTCTGCACCTCGACGAATCTGTCCGTGAAATCTTTGACAGCAGATCCGAAAAGGCCTGTTGGCGAAATGGGTGCGTCGAGGAACACGGCGCGCTCAGCTTCCGTCATCTCGGACAGCGTCAGCCACAAATGTCTCTCAGCCACGGTGAGAGAGGCCATGTTCCGCCCCACGGCCTGTGCGGCGGCCTTTGCAGCGCGTAGAGCGAGGTCTGATGCGCTTCTTGAGTCCGCCACGCAGATCGCTCCCGGTCCTTCCTCGTCCAATTTTTGGAGAAGGTCGGCTTGGAAGATCTGCAGAATAGCCATTGTGTGCAGCGCTGAAACTGCTTGCCCGGCGGCGGTGTAAGCGCGTCTGTGCATGGCTGACGTCACTCGGCAGGCTTTAGATGGTAGCGCCGTCTGAGCGCGCCGTCCAGCGGAGGGCGGGCAAAGATGGGACGCTACAGCCGTTTCCACAGGAGGAATGGAAAGGTAACCTCTATCTTTCGCACCGTCAACAGAGGAGAATGCAGCAGAGGAAGAGGTACGCAGCCTGGCAGAGAAGGGGGCGTTCCACGATTTCGCGACTTCCTCGTGAAGTTCCGGGAGGAAGGGCGCGGATCTCGACTGGGACGGGACTTCATCCTTTCTGAGAAAGCGACCGTCGAGTCTGTTGCGCGGTGGTGGCGCGGGCGCCTCCCAGTCGAGGCCGATGGTCTCCACGGCTTGAGAGAGCAATGCCGGCTCAATGCCGGCTCGTCTCCCACGGGGCTGGCGGGTAGCGGGGGGGAGGTCCACAGAGCTTGCCCAGTCCTCACTATCCGATGCCAGGAGAGAACATGTCTCGGTAGGTTCGTCAAGCTCAATGGCGGACGCGGCGGCAGACGGCGGCCGTTGTCCATCCGTGAGCGACTCGAGCGAACCCGGCGAAGCTGGCGGGCGAACCGGCGAGCTTTGGTGGGCAGGAGAGAGCTCGGGTGCGCGCTGAGCACGGCGCTTTTTGCGGCGCGGTACCACAGCGGGCAGAAGTGCAGGCTCCGAGACTGATGCCAGGCGAGTCCTCAGAGTCACCATAGGCAGCAGCTCGCAATGAGGGCATCCGCAGATGACATGGCGGTCCCCGTTGCTGAGTTGGGCTCGGCACGAGCCACAGGAAGGCATCTTTAAAAAGACGCTTGCTCTTTTAGAGTTAGGAGAAGTGTGAGTTGCAACGGCGAACAAACACTCTCAGCAGAGTAAAGGATATGGGCGCCGGAAAGCGCAGCAGGTACGGCGGCTGAAGGCGGCTAGGTGAAGCCCAGCGACTCCAGACTCGAGGGCTCGTCCCGCTGAAGGCTTGCGTCGACGGCGTGGCTTCTCACTCCGGATCGAGCGATGCGTGAGGCTTCGCTGAAGAGATGAAAATCAGTGTACCAGCCTTATCGAGCTATATTTATAGGGCGAGACCACGCCCTTTCTGGCGGGACGTGACGAAATGGGCGCGAAGTGCCCCCAATGGTCAAGACGTCATGCAGAGCCGCTCTCGATAGGCTGCTGCTTTTGCCACAGAGCAGCCAATAGGCGCGCGAGCCGCCTCGCCTATGTCTGCTTTCTGCCGCAAAGCGTTTTGCATTGATTAAAAATTAAGGATAATTTTTGGCTTCAATATCTCGAGGAAAAGAGGTTTTCCCCCATAGCGTAAGATATTACGCAGTACGAGAGATGCTCTCGTAAGAGAACTTTGCAGGATGTTTTCATTCACTTGGAGCTACACTACATGAAAGGTAATTTTCAAAAATCCATAATAGGGGCCCTTTAAGTGTGCTTGTAACGATCCTTCTTTGTTTCTTCTCTTTTCTTTGAATTGTGTACTTTTTTTCCAGGGAGTAAAATGCTTTTATCATCTAATTGCACAAAAGCCTCAAACCTTTTTTTCCTGTCAATGGCCAATTTTTTAGCTGCTCGGTGGTTAAACTTCTCACTAACAGTGCGAGTAGGCTTTCTCTATTTTTCGTTCACATTTTTTTCCTGTATCTTTCTGCTTTTGAGTGCTTTCAATTTTTTCATAAGTACCTGATTTTGCCTTTTAACTTTGTCAAAAAGTTGTTTCCTCAGCTTATCATTCTGATCTATAATCTTGCTTGGGATGCACACTTCAGACACCTGTTGATTCTCAGGGGGCAATTCAGGAGGAGTATTGGACAAGGAATGTGACTGGAAAGAAGGCTCTGGTGTGCTGTTGTTTGTTGGTGCCACAGCATTATCTTCATTCAGTGATGCTTCAAGAGATGGAGGGGTCAGGTTCATAATGGCATTCACTTCTTTTTTTTCCTTTTTCTGTATTTCTTGTGCATCTCTCCACATCTCTCATTTTCTCTTGTCTTGAAGGAGGAAGAGACTGCACACTGAATGCCTTGAGTTTTCCCTTTTGTTTCTTCTCTTTATACCTGGTAATGAAAAATATGTAATTAAGATATTTTCGTTCCTGTGTTGAAGTTACACTATGTTGTGGCCTAGACTTTCATCCCTATAGTAGGTGTCTGTTCTGTGTGAACTGGCATGATCTCTTTACTTTTTCCTCTTTTCCCTCAGGACCTCCTCTCTCCTTGCATGGTCTTTCCCTGTATTTTTGTTTCCTCTCTTTACTTGACATTTCTGCCTGACAGACAAAACATTGCATCTTTTAATATGCAGAGCATGGCAAATATGGTGAAACATGGTTAAATTAGGTATAAAATTGAAAAGAAATACATTAATTGTATAGGTAATGTTCACTATTAAATTCGTTCAATATGTTTTGGATATTTATTTATTATTAAAAAAGGTGTATGTAATATTGTGTGACAAATATATCGGTGTTACTTGGAAAAACAGTCACACCATATTATACAGTCTCACACCATATGACGTTTTGTTCAGTTAAGCTAATCCCTTTAACTAAAAACAGCTAGCTTATACTTAACATGTAAATTGCCACATTGGCAGGAATGATTTATAAGAATTAAAAAACTTGTAAAAAATAAAGTGTTTCATTTTTATATAAATAATGTCACACCATAGGACACAAAACATTGACCACTTGTGAGCATATCAGATACAGAGATTTTAAATTAAAAATTCAGTAAAAGTCAGAACTCAAACCACTCCATAGATGACACGGCAACTTCCTGGTTGAGTGTGGACCTCTTCATCATAATGATGTCCAAATTATTGCCCGTTCAAAATATAAATCGCAATGTCACACCATATGAGATCCATTTTACAGACAAAATGTATTTGGCCAGAACTTGCTTTAAAATCATGCACAGACATCAACCAAAGCTTTCCGTGTCCGTTGAAATAGCCTAATTCTGTTACTTAAAGGTGCAATGTGTAATATTTCTGAGGATCTATTGACAGAAATGCAATATAAGATCCATAACTATGTGTTCAGTGGTGTATAAAGACCTTACTCAATGAACCGTTATGTTTTTATTACCTTAGAATGAGACATTTATATCTACATAACCGCGAGCACCCCCTTCTATGAAGGTCGACATATTGTGACGTCATCTTTCTACCATAGCCGACAGCGAACAAACAACGCTACAGAGCGCATTTCGTTCATACCTTGAAAGAGAAGCAGCAGAAAGCTAGAAGCTAGCCATAGACACGGTGAGTAGTGACTTTTCCCTTGCCAGTGGTGTAAAATATGTAGTTGGATTGTTTCATGTAACTTAGTTCTTCTCTCTCGCTGTGTTATGGCTTTGACAATCAGCTGATTAGTACTATTGACCGTAAAACAGTAACGTTACAGGAGTCACCAACCCGTCGATCGCGGTCGACAAGTCGATCTTGGAAGCATTTTAAGTCGATCGCGAAGAGTTTTCAAAACCAGAGAAAAAAAAACAATATTTGTATTCATTATAATACATAAACAATATATTATTTATTAATTTGTGTGTAGTAAATGGTGTCTAGGGGATGCGGAGGCGCGCGCCCTGTTACAATCACGTCATTTTTGCCGTGCGCACCTTTGCGCTCATGCGGACGCATAGAGTATAAACATAAACAATGTTTACGCTTTAACCAGCTCAGCCACAGCCCTACAGCATAACAGCTCATATTAGCCAGCTAAACTTTTACTACCCTGTTAGAAAAAATATGTAACTTAGTTGGATAGTTTCATGTGGTTCTTCTCCCTCGCTGTATCAGCTGGTTTGCTATGTGGGGAGAAACGTGCTGGTTACGTTCGTGAGACAATCAGCTGATTACTATATTATATTATATCTTAAGACCCTTGATCCTCACCTGACTATGGCTTTGTGAACTTTATCAATGATGTGGTTTATAATGGACTGTGGTACAGAAACTTGGCTTACTCTGGCTATTCTCTGCTGTCTCAGACGACGATATGTTTGTCCCGTTTTAGCAACCGTAGCTTCTCCGAAAGGGAGGGGTGAGCAGTGGGCTGAGCCATTAGTGCAACACGCAACTGAACTGCTAGATGCCACTAAAATCTACACACTGCACCTTTAAACTATAAATCTATCAATTATTTTTACTTTGCTGATATGTATTGTCATATTAGTAAGGTCACAAATAGATCACAAATGTTTAAGACACAACCAAAAATGCGTTCAAGTGAATACTTGGCAAGGTAGACATTTTCGATTAAAATAAAAAGTCTTTGACCATTCAAACACAATATGACACTAAAAATAGCTCAATTCAGTGCTGTGCATCTACAAGGAATTGAGCAAGTACCTATGTGTTTTCTCAACGCAGTCTTATCGTGCTCTAATTTGATCAAACACATACCGCTTATTTTCACATTGATTCATCTTTGTTTTTTACTGTAACTTATCAGTAACTTTAAATATCCCACACACTGAAAGCTGTTATTTTTATGCCGCGATACAAACAATATAACAGGATCTATATCGAAACAGTATACAGTCACAAAGATTTAATTAAACTTTGACCTTTTTAATACTACAAATGTATAATGTGTCAATTAATTACTTTATCCATCATTTATTGATAAAGTGTAACTTCTCCGGTGTCCACTTTGAAAAATACAATTAGCCTATTTGATAAAACACTTGCATTAATCAGTTAACTGATCCTTACGTGATAATAAAATGCACTGTAAACTCAAAATCATTTGTAAGATTACTAACTCACCATATGTAATTTTGTGTCCCCACCACGAGGTTATCCTGCAGCAAAAGAAGATGGTGGCCAATAAGAATTTTTACAAACCAAACCGATATCGTCAGTGGTAACCTATGTCGTCAAAAAAAACCCCTCAAACTTGTCATTTGATTTGAAGCATAATAACTTTAGTTTAGTTACCAACTAAACTGTTACCTGACTAATTTAAGTATAAACCACTCTTCCTACTTTATTTTTTCTCATTCACCAATGTTTCTTCATCAATCAGAAACTTTATGCAATCCATTAAATGAACTCAATGCAGAAATAAAAGCAATGTATTATACAACCTCTACAGATAGTAACAATTATATTCTATTTTAGGGTTTTTCCTGACTCAAAATGAGGTGGAAAAGTCCTGCTTGGAAATGGGTATCTGAGCTAGGGCTGTCACGATCATTAAACTTGGTAGACAAGGAGTTTTACCGTACTGACCTGGTACTGACGCGCTGTTTGAATGCTGAATGGAGTATGATTGACAGGTGCAGCTGAGGGAAGACGAGTTTCCGTGAACTTTAATTTAGCGATGTAAAATTTATACTGTCTCTCACAACAAGATATGAAATGGCTTTAGACTATTAAATCCTTATATTAGAATTTCTGAAGGATTGTGTAACACATACATACATATATATATATATATATTTCTGATTATTTAACTATCGCGACAGCTAGGCCTAATCTGAGCATGCGAGTCGTGACTGCCTGTCTGAGTTGTGTAGCTACAGCCGGATGGGTCACGGCATTTGACATCCCGCCTCGTAATTCTCAATGCAGGAAAAACCCAAATAAATCATGTAATTTAAAGTCCACAAATTATCTATTACTAAAGTATTTATTAATGGCGATCCATCGTTTACTTAGGCCTATAGCTACACTTGAAATATCCGATGACTGTAAAATAAAACAAATATTCAACTAAACACATGCATTCATTCATTGAATTCTACTTTAATATATATCAACATATTATATTAACAGAGATAAACCTTAATGAAAATGTATTTGTAGGATTACTAACCAATACTCTGGAAATTTCGTATCCGCAACGCGGTTGTCACGGGTGTGGTGCAGGTAGAAAAACACACAAATTCAAAAAGCTCCAATTCCAACGATTTACTACTACAGGCATGTTCAGACAGGCAGGATTACACACGCTGGACAAGGCTAACTATGACTAACAATGGACAAGGAGTGACTGAACTGAAGGGGACTATATACAGACACTGATGAACATAACGAGCTGAAGACAGGTGACACAGATGATGATAATTAACTAACACAGGTGAGACAACTGAAGACAAATGAGGAGCGGGAAAACTGAACAAGGAAGACATGTGACTGATCAAAACAACAGGACAGATGACCATAACTGTGACAGCGGTATTCATAAAGCAAAACAAGATGGCGGCCGAAAAGAAAATTCTCGATCCAAACTCGATGACGTCAGTAGTTACGTGGTTTGAACGTGGACATAAAATTGTAATTTGATTTAAAGCAATTGACCGTTCGCAAAAGCCACGCCCCCTAGTTATTGTTACTACGCCCGTCAAACAGATTGCCATGACGGGAAGAGGTATACCCGTGCGTGTCAGTGACCTTTTTTGGAGCAATACCTCAGCGATATCCTCCAGATCGAGGCAAAAGGGGTTACAGTATGCAGTGGAGGGATATATTCAAAATATAGAAATACGCAATGAAGGAGACACGACTACTATCGAGGCTAATGCTTTACCGGTCTCAAGTGAAATCTGAGAAACCCCATGACCTGTACCTCAAATGCAACCAGCACAGCCTTGAAGAAGATTTTAAAAGCTGGTTCAGTGGCTAATTGTTTGAAGTTAAAAATATATAACTCGCGCTGCATATTTAGTAATTTTGCCTCAGATACAGGATAATATGTTCGCTTTAACAAGCAGGTTGTTCATTACCACGGCAACCGCTTGCGTGTCATGCTGAATGCGATTTTCGTGTTTAAAAAGTAACTATACATAAGAGACGGAAAGATGCAGATAACCATACATTATTTAAGGTTATTTCTATTCGTTACGATATTGAAATATGAACTGATGTTGTCAAGTAAGCTTCATGCTTCCCGTTGCGAGCATGCACTCCTCTAAACTGTAGTCTACGGGTGCCGCGCTGCTAGTGACTTCTGCTCAATTTCCCCCGAGAATCATGTTAACAACAACCTTTTAGAAAACGTAATTCCTTTGTGGATCCTCTTGATCTGCTTTCTCCATGTTTCTTTGACTGATCTCAGTGTCTCAGTCTCACGCACACTCACACCATACGCGAGTTAACTATGTTCGACACATTTAACTGGGAGTGGGGCCGTCCACACTGTTTTATCCATTGTAGGCACCGCTTACGTTGTGTTTTCGGCTTTGGAAACGGAAAGAACACAACTCCTCCAGACAATCTCTCAGGATACCTAGTGTCCGATTTATAAACGCCGAAGGCGCACCGCTTCACCATCTTGCTTGGAGGCAATGTTTGACGGACCTGCTCACATAGTAACGGTTCCTATGATGTGTGATTGGACAATGGCTGTTTTGGGGGAGGGGCCTGCGAATGGTCAATGGGCATGCGCGGGCGGTGTTTGTTTGTGTTTAGAGCTCCGTCGAATTGATTCATTAATCCTTGATTTTCTTCTTTCTTCTAACAAGCACTTTCTATTTTTATATCGTGTGAACCTATCCTCGATACTATTCCCTATAAAAAAACAATCGGATTGCTTTGATATCGCTACTTAGATCCAACTTTGCGAATCTCGGCTACTAGCCTTTAGCCCGCTAGCATTTCACGCGTGGGCTCGCGCCTATTGACCGTCTGATTTTACACCCGTTTCACTGAAAGGATACAGGTTATATCCAGCATTCCAGTCCTAAATTAGTAGTGATATTGGTAGTATCACTGTTAATTTACTGTTCATCTGTTATAATGGCGAACATATCGGATGTGTGTCTAACGTTACCTCTGAGTGCAGGTGAGGACACATTCGAGCTGATGTCGGTGCGATTGGAACTGGAATCGGTGGAGAAACAGATCCGTGGTCTGCTGGAGAGGCAAGCCGAGCTGCGGGATCGGCGATCAGCGCTTGAAACGTCACGCGCCGATGCTCACAAGTCAGTGGTTAGTAACTTTTTGACTCCGACTTCCTCTACTCCGTGCGTTTCTCTGCCCAGGAGGACGCGATCATCTCTGGCTTCATTCACTCCGGCACCTACACAACACCATGGACCCTGGGTGATCCCACAGCGGAAGACACGAGCCAGGACCAGAGCAAGAACCTCTCCGCCCCTCCCGGTCTTCGAGATCTCCACCCGGAACCGCTTCTCCCCTCTTCACGAGTCGGAACGCGACGACGCCGTGATCATCGGCACTTCCATGGTCCGTCATGTCCGCACTACCTCAGGTAAGGGTAAGGTGCGCACTCACTGCTTTCCTGGTGCTCGTGTTCTTGATGTCGCCGCACAGGTTCCCGAGATTCTGAACGGTGACGAGCGCGTCGGAGCCGTTGTCCTCCATGCGGGAACGAACGACATCAGGCTGCGGCAGACGGAGGTTCTGAAGAAGGACTACAGGAGCCTGATCGAGGCGGTACGCAGCACAGCGCCTGAGGCAACGATCATCGTGTCTGGACCGCTTCCCACGTACCGACTAGGACAAGAAAGGTTCAGTAGACTATTTGCTCTAAATGAATGGTTAATGTCATGGTGTAATGAACAGAAACTGCCCTTTGTAAATAATTGGAATCTGTTCTGGGAGCGACCTAGGCTCTACCGTGCTGATGGCCTGCACCCCAGCAGAATCGGAGCGGCTGTGCTGTCGGACAACATCTCCAAGACGTTGCACACCATCTGACTAGTAAGTCAAAGTCCAATTCACAGTCTTTGCTGTCCCAACTTAATTGATATAAGTAGTGTAGAACATTATATAGAAACTGTGTCTATTCCTCGTGTAGTGAGGCCAAACAATAAATCTAGTGTAGGATCTAGGAAAAATCTTATTGTAATTAAACCAGAAAATCTAAATATCAGTGAACAAAAACAATTTCTAAAACTAGGTCTTCTAAACATTAGATCGCTCACACCTAAGGCGGTTATTGTAAATGAAATGGTCACAGATAATAGCTTCGATGTACTTTGCCTTACTGAAACCTGGCTTAAACCAAATGAGTATTTCGGTCTAAATGAGTCTACTCCGTCAGGATATTGTTATAAGCATGAGCCCCGTCTGATCGGTCGTGGCGGCGGTGTTGCAACAATCTATAGAGATATTCTTAATGTTACTCAGAAAACAGGTCACAGGTTTAATTCGTTTGAAGTACTTGTGCTAAATGTTACGCTCTTAGATGTAAGAAAGAAATCCCTATTATCTCTAGCCTTGGCTACTGTATATAGACCTCCAGGGCCCTACACTGATTTCCTAAAAGAGTTTGCAGACTTTCTCTCAGATCTATTGGTCAATGTCGATAAAGCAATAATTGTTGGAGATTTTAACATACACGTAGATAACACAAATGATGCGTTAGGGACTGCGTTTACAGATTTATTAAATTCCTTTGGGGTCAAGCAGAATGTCAGTGGTCCCACTCATCGTCTAAATCATACACTAGACTTAATTATATCATATGGAACCGATCCAACCGATATAGATATTATACCGCAAAGTGACGATCTCACTGATCATCACATGGTAACTTGTATAATACGCACTGCTGAAATTTGTCATGTTGCGCCGCGTTATCGACCAGGCAGAACAATCCTTCCAATCACTATAGATAGATTCTCAAATAGCTTACCTGATCTATCTCAGCTGCTCAGTGAACCCAAACAAACAGATGAACTAGAGGAAATGACCAGCAGTTTGAGCACCATTTTCTCTAGTACATTAGATATTGTTGCACCAATTAGATTGAAAAAGGTTAGAGAGAAAACTAAAGCACCATGGTACAATAGTACTACACATGCTATCAAGAGAGAAACTCGTAACTTAGAGCGTAAATGGAAACAAACTAATTTAAAGGTCTTTAGAATCGCGTGGAAAGACAGTGTGTCACGTTATAAAAAGGCTCTAAAAGCAGCCAGGGCAGAGCATCTCCGCAAACTAATAGAAAATAACCAAAATAATCCAAGGTTTTTATTTAACACCGTGGCTAGACTAACAAATAAACAGTCATCACCAGAGCAAAATATTCCGTTACAGTATAGTTGTAATGATTTTATGAATTACTTCAATGAGAAAATAGAATCCGAAATACAATTGTAAATGTACAATCCTCTATGGTGTCTTGTGATTCAGCCTCAATTATAGCCCCTCAAGAACAACTACACCGCTTTACAACTATAGGACAGGAAGAGCTAAATAAACTTATCATTGCATCTAAACCAACAACATGTTTATTAGATCCAATACCCACTAAACTTCTGAAAGAAGTGTTACCTGTAGTGGAAGAGCCTCTTCTTAATATTATTAACTCGTCTTTATTTTTAGGTCATGTTCCAAAAATATTCAAGCTGGCAGTAATAAAACCTCTCATTAAGAAACCGCAATTAGATCAAAATAACTTAGCAAATTACAGACCCATTTCAAATCTTCCATTTATGTCTAAAATACTAGAAAAAATTGTGTCCGCTCAATTGTGTTCTTTCTTGCAAGAAAATGAGATATATAAAAAATTCCGGTCAGGATTCAGACCGCATCATAGCACAGAAACTGCGCTAGTTAAAATTACAAATGATTTACTTTTAGCTTCTGACCAAGGCTGTATCTCAATACTAGTTCTACTCGATCTTAGCGCTGCGTTCGACACTATAGATCATAAAATACTCCTGGATCGAGTACAAAACTACACTGGTGTTCAGGGACAGGCATTAAGCTGGTTCAGATCGTACTTATCGGACCGTTACCATTTTGTCTGTTTAAAATCGAAGATAACGTCAGTAGACTATGGAGTGCCGCAAGGATCGGTGTTAGGCCCTCTGCTATTCTCAATATATATGCTGCCACTTGGTAATATTATAAGAAAACATGGAATTAATTTCCACTGCTATGCTGATGACACTCAATTATATATTTCATCACGACCAGATGAATACACTAACTTATCTAAATTGACAGAATGTCTTAAAGATATAAAATGCAAAAAGGTATTACTATTACCTAAAAAAAGGTATTACTTATTGGTCCAAAAAACTACCCACAAAATCTCTTACAATACAACTTTAATATAGAAGGATGTCCTGTTACCTTATCGACTACAGTTAAAGACCTGGGTGTTATACTAGACCGCAACTTGTCTTTCGAAAATCATATTTCGTATGTTACAAGAACAGCCTTTTTCCACCTTAGAAACATTGCTAAATTACGTAACATGCTATCTGTTTCTGATGCAGAAAAGTTAGTTCATGCATTCATGACCTCGAGACTAGATTATTGTAATGCTTTATTAGCTGGTTGTCCTGCATCTTCAATAAACAAGCTACAGTTAGTCCAAAATGCAGCCGCTAGAGTTCTTACTAGGTCAAGAAAATATGATCATATAACACCGATTCTATCATCTCTGCACTGGTTACCTATCAAGTTCCGTATCAATTACAAAGTACTACTACTGACCTATAAAGCCCTAAATGGTTTAGCTCCTGTGTATTTAATGGACCTTCTATCGCCCTACAATCCATCGCGTTCTTTAAGATCCCGAAATTCGAGGCTTCTGGTCATTCCTAGGATATCTAAGTCCACTAAAGGAGGGAGGGCGTTCTCACATTTAGCTCCTAAACTCTGGAATAGCCTTCCTGATACTGTTCGTGGCTCAGACTCGCTCTCCCAGTTCAAAACTAGATTAAAGACGCATCTCTTCAGCCAAGCATTCACATAATGCTTACCTTTTATACCACTGTTGAATCAGATCGACTGCATTAATATTATGAACAGCAGCTACGCTAATTATTTCCCATCTGCTTTTCTGCTGTTATCTCGGGACGCTAGTCCCGAGGTAAATAGCGTTCGTCAGCTCCAGTTTGTATCCAGCCTCTCACGGAGACTTCAGACGCTCCAACACCTGCGATGAGACGACTCGACGCCTGTGAAGAGACGACTCAACGCCGGCGATATGTTATGCCCTTAATTAATACATGATGATTAACTAACTATATTATTCTATGTACATTTCTGAAATGCACTTTCTGTAAAGCTGCTTTGAAACAATATGTATTGTGAAAAGCGCTATACAAATAAATTTGAATTGAATTGAATTGAATTAGTTTAAATTACACCCAAAAAACTTAGTTTTACTGCAAGACAACTAAACTCAATTACATTAGACCAATGACAAGGCAAAAAAGGTCAATTTATTGAGTCAGGTCAAGTATAAAAAGTTCTCTAACATAATGACAAGCCTAAGACCTTTCACACAATAACCGGAAATACGTAAATACGTAAAGAGTTCCTGTCAAGCGTCAACACATCAGAAAAACATACCCGGGCAAGAGAAAACGAATTTGCCAAATATTACATTTGCCAACGTTACAAGACTCGTGGAGGAAAACTTTTTTCTCCAAAGAAAAAATCAATAAAGGGTACAAATTTTTCCATGAGGAATTTGTCCTTAAGTATCAAGGTAAGTAGAGAGCGATCAGGCTAACTGTTACTGAACTGTTAACTAGAATGACAAATCATTAGCGTGTCCACTTAGACATAATGTAGTATAGAGTAGATAATTATGTAGATGATGTAGATGGGGCAGCATACAGCATACAATCAGACACAACGAAATGTAGTACAACTTAAGAATGGTGACATTCAGAAAATGAGTGAGTTTTGAGTATAGTTTTAAATTCAGAAATAGTATTTACACAACAGAGTGATCGGGGGAGAGAGTTCCATAGTTTGGGTGCAACGACATTGAATGATCTGCCCCCCATTGAAGCTAGGCGATGCAGAGGGACAACAAGAAGGTTAGAGTCGGTGGATCGTAGAGAGCGATTCGGGGTGTAGGTGTGGAGCAGGTTACAGAGATAGGGGGAGCCAAGCTGTGCAGAGATTTAAAAGTGAGCAGGAGGATTTTGAATTTAATACGGTAAGCCACTGGAAGCCAGTGAAGATCGTACAAAATTGGGGTGATATGGGCAGAACGTTTGGTGTGAGTAAGTATTCTAGCAGCAGAGTTTTGAATGTAGTGCAATTTGGAAAAGGAGCTAGCAGATAGGCCAATGAAAAGGGCATTACAGTAATCAAGACGTGATGTGACAAATGCATGGATGACAGTTTCAGCGTCATTGATACTGATGCGACGTAGATGAAAGAATGCTGATTTAGTGATAGAATTAATATGAGCCTGGAAAGAAAGAGAGGAGTCAAAGATTATACCAATATTTTTAACAGTACTAGATGATTTGATGTGATAGCCAGCAATCTCACAGGTGAAGTTGGTAGGAATTTTGCTAGTGAGTGACGGAGGTCCAGTAAAAATAATCTCAGTTTTGTCCATGTTAAGTTTTAGAAAATTTGAATGAAGCCAATCTTTTATTTCATGCACACAAACAGAGATTTTGTCGGTTGTGACGGATAAAGCAGGTGTACAGATAGCATATAATTGTATGCCATCAGCGTAAAAATGATAATTAAAACCATGACGGTGGAAGATCTGACCAAGAGGTATTATGTAGATTATGAATAATAATGCCCCGAGAACAGATCTCTGGGGGACACCTTGCTTCAGGGGGACAGTAGGTGAGCGAAATTCTTGAACTGAAATGTAGAATTGTCTGTCAGAGAGATAGGAAGAAAACCAAGAAAGAGCAGCACCAGAAATACTCACGTCCGAAAGGCGAGATATGAGTAGTTCATGGGAGACCGTATCAAAGGGAGAGCTGAGGTCGAACAGCAGGAGTATAGACAGAGAACCAGTGTCACCAGAAAGAATCAGTCATTCAGTACCTTGACTAGTGCAGTTTCAGTACTATGAAGAGCGACTTATTTTCGACTAGAAAAGACTGAACCTGGGAGGCAACAGTACTTTCCAATGATTTTGCTATGAAGGGTAGATTTGAAATAGGACGATAATTAGATAAAACTGAGGGATCAAGGTTGGGTTTCTTGAGAACAGGGGTAACAGCAGCAGTTTTGAGTGGCAGAGGGAATGAAGCAGAGGTAAGAGATGCATTGATGAAGTGAGAGATAGGTGCAGAGATAACTGAATGGCAGAGTTTTAGAAGAGGAGTAGGAGCAGGGTCAAGACGACAAGATGAAGGGTTGGATTTCAAAATTAACTCGGAGACAGAAGATGATAGTGTTTAATGTTCAATATACTATTGTGGTAGAGTGAAGCTTTTGCTTAGGGTGTGGACGGGTACATAAAGTGTATGTCTTATTTTTGCTTTAAAGTTACACTGTGTAGGCATTTCTCCCATCTAGTGGTGAAATTGCATTTTGCATTCAGACGAATAGTACTCTCTAGCGCAGGGGTTTTCAAAGTGTTGGGCGTGCCTCCCCAGGGGGGCGCCAGAGCATGCCAGAAAAGGCGCGGAGAGTGTTAAAAATTATAGCCTAATAATAAGTTTAAATTAATACATTTAAAAAGTTAAATTGTAATTATTCTAAAAATAATTTTTTCCTCTTTTACACTGCAGGTCTTGATGCCCAATTCTGATTTGTTACCTTTATCCGATTTTATGACCGTCGTTTACACGTTCTATCAACTGTATACGATTCATATCGTATGTGTAGGCTATAGCCTACACCATACCCTACACTTGCCATATGAAACATCGCACATGCTTAAATGGTTAAATTCTCTTGCACAGATGGACGAACCCGAAATATCCTTGATGCTAGCTCTGCGATATATGCAAAGTTCGCCAAACATCACCATGATTTTGAGGCGGAGGAGGACGAAAAGTGCCATCATTGCAGCCTGCGCAAATGCTTCAGTTATTGTGTGCTAGAGAGATCTTTTTATTTTAGGATGTTTAGGAATTTTAGAATGAGCAACCCAACCTTTTATATTGTGTCAACGTTTGTCCACATTCCTCCGACGGACACGACAACACGTTTCGTCAGGCCATCCGTCCCTTTGCAGAGGCGCGTCGGGGTTGCCCTCATCATTAAACCGCGGAGACGTAGCCAAATGCCTCAGAAAATCAGATCTGCCTGTTTACATGACAGTCGAATTGGCACATATCTGATATCTCATTTCCACATTATGAATGGGGGTGCCATTGCCTAAGTTGTGTCAAAAGGGAGGCCCACTGTATTGGACTTTGAAAGCCCCTAGCGCCTCGCTTTTTCAAATGTGTGTTGCAACTACAGTAGCTGTTGTGTACCAAGAAGCTATGACAGCATGTCTTCCAATAGCACTTCATTGAGTTTAACTATACATGTTCTGTTATGCTGCCTATGAATTACACAACCAAGCAATGATAAAAAAAGCTTGTAATTTAGACCGTAACATTGACTTACCTGTCGAGAAGAAAGCAGGACACTTCAGCGTCCCTTTCAACGTCTTTTCGCCGGTCACGTTTCCATTTAAATATTATTTTTTTGCTTTTTTGGCGACGAGGATTCCTTCTCCTGTGGCTCTGCATAAGTATGATCCTGCATTATGAAGTACCGTGCAGTGCAGCCTTTCAAATTTGCCGGGGCAGTGACAAGCGCCTCTCACTGATCTCCTTGTCCATTTCAGCTGGTTTCAGTCACGTGACACTGGCTCTGAATGAAAACGCGTTGTGAAAACGTGTTGAGGTAGGCTAGTGCTTTTTGTCCCTCTCTGCTATTATAGTTTTTCAAGATGGCGAAACGGCATGGAAGCCTCCTTGGACTTACCCGTCCCATGTAAATAAAGAAATTCTTCCCTTATTACAAGGATAGGTAATTTTACACCAATGAGGACATATTTATGAATAAAGGACATATTTATGAAACGTGGTTTCAGTCACGTGATTATGATGACGATTTTGATGACGCGGGAAGGGCGATTTCAAATGGAGGGCAGGAAGTAAACATGGAGAATACGTCTATGGAGGAAACCGTTGCGGAGAGTCCGTATTGAGTCTAATTTACCTTGATCATTTAATGTCCCATTCCCACTGATCCCCTGAACGACAACCTAATACTATATAAACACAGACACAAAAAAACACGTTGGCTAGCTAACATACCGTCGCTGCAGAGACACGGCATTAACAGACTCTGCTCCTCCCAAACCGCAGACGTAACGTTACGTTAAAAATCCACTTTTTACGGCGTTGTTCTGTGAGCTTTTTACATTTCTCACCTTTATGAATGACAATCTTTGGTACTCTATAAAAACCCTTTCCCTTTTCTCGATTAGAACGATTGGAGCCGCCGTAAACTACACAAAACATTGATGGCAGATCCTCAGCTATTTCACTTCCTGGCCTCCATCTGAATTTTCGCGCTCTCGCGATGCAGCAGCGTGACGTCACGTGAAACCAACCTATTGGCCAAATCATAATTCTGACATCATTCGAGAGTTGTCAAGAATGTTCCTCATAATGCCCAAGTTCTGAAACAGGCATAACCTAGAAAACATCTAACCCGTGACCACACTTGATGCAATTTATTTGTTCTCATTTAAGACATGAACCTGCAATTATTTTAAATGAATAAAAACCTTGACTGCAATGTGCACTGTCTAGTCAAAGCCTATAGGAATTTTGATTGAAAAAATACCACACCATTGAAATACAGTAGCTATGAATGAATTAGCCTATAGGCATTGAGAAATTAAAAGATACAGATAAAACATATTTTTATTTGATGAAAATATCAAATATGTTGTAATTGAATATCTAGGTATAGTAATTTTCAGCGAAGTCAATAGTTTTAAAATTGGGTTCTTCCTGTCTTCCACTCTGGATTGTGTAGGTGGAACAGAGGCGTGAAGAATCCCCCCTTGCATCCTGTGCCAGCTTTCCTTGATAACTAGCGGGATAATAAGGCACAGAGTGGACACGAATTTCATTTCACATTTTATTGAACACATCCAAACATGTGGGAGAAGGGTGGAAGGTGGTAGATGTAAATGTAGTATGGTCTATAAGAGCAGCAGGGGGTGTGAGGGGCAGATTAGTGGCTCCTCTTGTCATGATGGGAGAACGTGTATCTTTGAAAAGCTCTCAGTTATCTGAGGTAAGGGGGTCAAGCGTGGAAGGGCCTCTCTCATGTGATCCGCATCACCAGGTTTGCTATAAGGGATTCTTCGAATGAAGAAGATTTCAGCAATTCCAAAAGGAAAATTTGGGAACAGCAGTGCTGGGAAGTATCTAACTAAAATAACAACGCTACTTAACGCTAACTAACCACTAACATGCAAGGAAGTTTTTTACTTAAATGAGTAAGCTAGCAGTTTGAGCTGAGTAAATAATCAAACACAATCACTTAAACGGTTGCTCTCTCTCTCTCTGTAGCGTTGGAAAGTCCATTTAAATCGGTTCACGTAAATGAACCAATTACCATTCGTGGATTCCCTGTGTGTACCATTTTTGACTAGACAAACTACACTTTCAAATAGCTCCCCCCACAACTAACAGTTTACTCAAATCAGAAATCAAGATCATATTTACTCACCAGGTTCAGTAGACAGCCATGGTATCCAGCATGGAAAACTGAATGAGCTCGAGCACTTATTTTTCTCGTTCTAACTCTCTAATCCCTTTATTGTACCGTTGAATATCATTGTTAAGATTTCTTAAATTAATCGTGGCCTACTTATTTTTAATTAAAGTTGCATTCGTGTGGTTTAAGAACACTCCGGAGAGATGACGAGCTCAGAAGACGTTCTAATTAAGTTGAGGAAGTATTTTCTAGATGAAGCGACTTGACTATCATTAAAGATACACACTTGAGCCCTGAACAGTCCAGTGTGCAGCTGGGACTGTCTTATACACCTTCAATGGCTTTCTCAGCAAATAACATGCTAATCTCGATCTTTCTCTCCACTGTTGAAAGTCGTTATGAGACTGATAAGCACAAGATTTGCGCTTAGAGACTGACTTGGGATTTTAATTACAGGGGTTTTGCAAGTTGTTTATTTTCAGTGTGAAAAACAAGATTTATTTGTGTTTCAACTTCAAATTCTACACATAATTTTGAAAAAATTCGAACAAACTTTCAGTAGGCCTATCCGGCTGTATTGCAGTCGCAAACGCTTTGACGCCACCTGGCGTCTGAAATAAACCTTGCACACACTACATTTATCAGATTGATCTTTTCTTACCTGCTGTGCACCTTCAAACTGAACTTCAATCATCCCGTTTCTTTTTTGTATTTGTCTGTGAGTGCGCACTAGGCAGGACAGAATCTGGTTTTACATTATTATCACTACCACCATCCCGGAATCCCATTTCTGCCTGCTAGTTGGTAAATTATGACATAATAATACCCTAGGTTTTTAAAATGCATGTTTGAGCTGTTTGAACTGAAATCAACTTGAACTAGGCCAATATCAAAACATATCATTGACATTGTTTTGTCCCAAGATTCACACCAGTAATGTTTTTTTTTTTTTTTCTAAGGCACGTTTATAAAAGCAACTTAAATGCCCTAATTGAACTAAAGTCTAATCCTGTCTTATAAACCTTGTCTGTGAAACCAGGCCACCAAGTCATAATTGGGCTAAAAGTCGTAGGCCTAATAATGAGAAAAATATATGATTTTACGAGGTAAAACGTCGAATGACATTAAAAAATAAATCTGACATATTTGTCATAATTTGCCAATTGACTTGTGTCATAACTTTGTATTTTTTGGGTCATCATTTCGATTTTTTATTTCATAACTAACCTATGACTTTGAATGCTAGTTTTCATCTCATAATTTCGACCTTTTACAATGAAAGATTTTTGCTTGTTTAGCTATGTGCTTCCATACACCATCCCGAGTCCGACTCTAGGAAATTGATTTTCCTTTTTCTTTTCTTTTTCCTCACAAAAATGTTAACATAATACAAATGAATATTCTTCACGTCACACAGTTTAAGTACAACTTTTATTAATACTGGAATCATCACAGTGTGTTTTGTTACATTAGCTGTGACTAAACTTAACAAAAATTAGAAGGATAAATATTACCAAAAAGGGAAATGATGTTATCAGCAACATTGGCAAATTAGCCTTAGGAAAACAGCACAATAAATTAAAGCAGAAGAGGAAGCGAGAAATAAGAAAGAAAGAGACGACAGAACCTGTAGCGTTAACGTTACTCAGTCAGAGGATAAAGGAGGGGAGGATGGGCTCGGACGAAAAGAACAAAAACAAAACAAATACACACGTCATATCTTTTACATGAGAATTAAGTATTCGGAAATAGTCATGTACACCGGCTAAGTGTTGAGCTGTAAAGCCTGTTGTTGGGGATGTGGGTGATGCTAGCTATTTGTATGCGAGCGGAAAAGAAAAGACTCTCAGCTCAGGCTAACGGCGTAAGACATACGGCCCAGTTTCCATGACACCCGGTTGCCAAGCACTCCTTCCACGAGCGAGCGGTGGAGATGGCAGCGAGCGGAAATCGCAGTGTCGTGGCTGAACCGAGCGTGGGAGACGTGTGTCTTTCAGGGCATTTCTCCATTTTCCAGGAGCAGCGGGTGGATAAGGAAGATGGGGGCTGCACGTGTTCCGGTCTAAATGAGCATTTTATCCCTCTGTCACCCGGACCACATAATCATTTATTGTCTGTAGCCATTTTAGAGATGTGAAACACAACGCAGAAGGAAAAAGGACGACAGAGAAAAGGCCTGAGTGCAGTAGTGAATGGACTGAGTGAATATCAAAAAGGCATAAAGTTGCTTAAGGCTAACATTATACTTATTGATTGTGCTAACTCTATAGGATTTGGTCAATTACTTAATGTAAATATAAAGGATAGCCAATAGACTTCTTTTTTGGCATTTGCTTGGCTTACCAACAAATTTTATGTGAAGGCAGAACTGAAGACAATTTTACAGTTTAAAAAAATATATCCAATGTGCTAGCCTACTTACTAATGGTTCTCCAGGTAACAGCAAATCCCATCAAAATGATCATCTGGAAGGGACGCATTTTTTTTTTTTTAATGATTTATTTTTAGGTGAGAGTGGGAGACGTTCGGGATAGCTCTTTATAAGAGCTTCCTTTGTTGTGAGATGATGTTAGGATTAAAATAAAATATTGCTCTCAAAAATCACATTTACACATCATCAAAGCACATATATTTCTAAAGCACTTCTTCCCTGATAATAACTAAAACAACCAGGGGTGTTCAAGGAACAAACAACCCAATCTCATGAGAAAACGTGGTTGTTTCAATCCATGTTTGGGTCAAATATGGACAAACCCAACCATTGGGTTTAAAAATTCAAGTTAAAAATTTAAACCAACGATTGGGTTCATATTTGACCCAAACATGGGTTGAAACATCCCAGAATTTTTTAGAGTGAGGGTGGTGATTTCGTAGGTTTTGTACAATGTGATTTGTATGGAAAAGTATGATTTTTAGAATAATAAAACATAAGCATGAAGGTCCAAGTCTAAACCTAATCGTCAGCGGGGGTTATCAACCGCACTGGGCCCCACTCCAAAATTCGTCAAAACATAAAATAGTTCCGAATTTCCATGAGAGTGTATTGGACAAATTCTGAATTCTGAGCTTCCATTTCAGGTGTAAGATATAACAGGCTAATAAAATCACATTTTCACAGCTGAATTGTGATTGCTTGACTTATAGTGAGAGTATCATGACATTCAGCGGGAGGCAAATGAACATGACGCAAGTAATGTTAAACACTGAGAACAAAAACAAAGAGATAATATGTTTAGAATCACCTGAGAACCAAAATAGTCAATCTGCTGTGTGAGTATGTGGGTATTTAGACGCTGAAGGCTGAGCTCATAAGTGATAGTTTTTCTATCCCCCAGTTTCCTCAAGAGGGGCTTTTAACTGTCATCTTGCTTCATGACCTCGAGAGCAGAAACCTGCAGAGACTGACGTTACAATAAAGAGACAACAGTAAGCCAACTACCTGCAATCAGGCTTTTGTGTCTTTTTTCCCTCTCGCTTCGCTTCCCACCTGTTTCTTTCAGCAATTATTCTCAGCTGGCCATGTCTTTCTCACGCTTACTCATCTCATTCTTTCTCTTTCACTTCTCGTCCACTCTCTATCTTCCTTCCTGTCGTATTCTTCTGCCTTTACGTGTCTGCGTATTTAATGCTGTGAATTGAACTTCTGAGAGCTTTATGCGATTTGCAGGCCATGAAGCTTCACATGAAATATGTGGATATGTAACAGATTTTTTTTTCTCTTCGTCCAGCAAACTTCACTTTATTGCTGCCAAAGTCAATGCACTTGTCGTTGATTCTTCACACACCCCATAGCAAGACAACATTTATATGGGACATTTGTTTTTAGTGAAGCTACTAGTACTGTTCACCTTCTTTTACAGTATGTATGTATATGAATATATACAAAATTCTGACCTGCTCTTTCACCGGCTGGCAGTGTGGGCTTTGAATTGCCGTAACCCCGTTCTTTCATTCCAGCCTGCTCTCAATACGGCCTCCGAGTTCCAGAACGGCGCTATTTTCGGCAAGAGATCGGTACACTTGTACATACTTTCACAAAGCAGACATACTTTTTCCTTTTGAACACGCTACAGGCATTCCTAAAACAGAGTGCTCTATGCAAAATAAATAATTCAAAAAACAACCCAAAAGTCTGAGTATGGAGCAAGTGTCTGGCGCAACAGCACTATTTATGACTGCAGGGGTTTTAGGGAGTCTTGGGAGAACAGAAAGTCACTCACAAACAGACACTACATGACTAAAACTATGTTTTGACCTCCTACATATCACTTCCACATCCAGTATCATCACAGAGCATTGTTTTTCTTCACGTCCGGTGAACCGGGGTAACCTACGACCTTTCGCGTCATAGGTATTTACTCCTACATTATCTATAACAGGCAGTGGAATGCTTTTATCATAAACAACTGGATGAGTTTCTTCCCAGAGTTCATTCTCTCCACCTCCTTTATTCATCCCTTTCTTCCCTCTGCAGAACCAAAGTTCATTCTTATGTCCCAAAAAATGGCAGCCAGGTGTGTGCCTTCATCTTAGCTCATTCTCTCCACTCCTCCTACAGATATATCAGGGGACTGTGGTTTGAGGCTTGACAAGTAAAAGACCATTTCTGAAAAACTCATATTTTAAGAAGCTCAAATTGGAAATTAAATATAATGTATCAACCAATTCCCTTTCAAGATCATTAGTCACACTTTACAATAAGATTCAATTGGTTAACAGTTACCGCAATAGGTATCATAAGCTAACAATGAACTATATACACTCACCTAAAGGATTATTAGGAACACCTGTTCAATTTCTCATTAATGCAATTATCTAATCAACCAATCACATGACAGTTGCTTCAATGCATTTAGGGGTGTGGTCCTGGTCAAGACAATCTCCTGAACTCCAAACTGAATTTCCGAATGGGAAAGAAAGGTGATTTAAGCAATTTTGAGCGTGGCATGGTTGTTGGTGCCAGACGGGCCGGTTCAGTTACTGGGATTTTCACGCACAACCATTTCTAGGGTTTACAAAGAATGGTGTGAAAAGGGAAAAACATCCAGTATGCGGCAGTCCTGTGGGCGAAAATGCCTTGTTGATGCTAGAGGTCAGAGGAGAATGGGCCGACTGATTCAAGCTGATAAGAGCAACTTTGACTGAAATAACCACTCGTTACAACCGAGGTATGCAGCAAAGCATTTGTGAAGCCACAACACGCACAACCTTGAGGCGGATGGGCTACAACAGCAGAAGACCCCACCGGGTACCACTCATCTCCACTACAAATAGGAAAAAGAGGCTACAATTTGCAAGAGCTCACCAAAATTGGACAGTTGAAGACTGGAAAAATGTTGCCTGGTCTGATGAGTCTCGATTTCTGTTGAGACATTCAGATGGTAGAGTCAGAATTTGGCGTAAACAGAATGAGAACATGGATCCATCATGCCTTGTTACCACTGTGCAGGCTGGTGGTGTTGGTGTAATGGTGTGGGGGATGTTTTCTTGGCACACTTTAGGCCCCTTAGTGCCAATTGGGCATCATTTAAATGCCACGGCCTACCTGAGCATTGCTGACCATGTCCATCCCTTTATGGCCACCATGTACCCATCCTCTGATGGCTACTTCCAGCAGGATAATGCACCATGTCACAAAGCTCGAATCATTTCAAATTGGTTTCTTGAACATGACAATGAGTTCACTGTACTAAAATGGCCCCCACAGTCACCAGATCTCCACCCAATAGAGCATCTTTGGGATGTGGTGGAACGGGAGCTTCGTGCCCTGGATGTGCATCCCACAAATCTCCATCAACTGCAAGATGCTATCCTATCAATATGGGCCAACATTTCTAAAGAATGCTTTCAGCACCTTGTTGAATCAATGCCACGTCGAATTAAGGCAGTTCTGAAGGCGAAAGGGGGTCAAACACAGTATTAGTATGGTGTTCCTAATAATCCTTTAGGCGAGGGTATATATATGTGTGAATGTTTTTTTAAAGAAGTCTCTTATGCTCCCTAAAACTGCATTTATTTGATCAAAAATACAGTAAAACACATGATATTGTGAACATTTAAAATAACTGTTTTATATTTTAAATAATATATATAATTACAATTTAATTTATTCTTGTGATTGCAAAGCTGAATTTCCAGCAGCCATTACTCCAGTGTCACATGATCTACGATCAATCCTGCTTAATACTTTTGGGAAAACCGTGATACATTTTTTTCAGGATTATTTAATGAATAGCGACTTTGAAAAAAAAAAGTATTTATTTGAAATACAAATCTTATGATACATTATAAAAGTCTTTGTCACTTTTGATTAGATTAATGTGTCCTTGTTGAAAAAAAAAGGATAATTTATACTGCTTGAAATTTTAAAAATGCATTAGAACAAGTAGAATTTAACATTAACCTAGATTTATAATTGCTGTTCATTGCTAGTTACTGGTAGCCAATGCATTAACGAATAATGTTAAGAAATTGAACCCTACTGTAAAGAACTTCCAAATCATTCTTTCTACCTCTTTCACATCCCACCACTCTCTTTTTTCTATATCCAGACATTGCTACGCACATTTGTCTCCCTAAGTACCAGGGCACATGACCGTGGTGTCTCACAGCATTCACCACACATAGTGTGGCCACAGTGACAACTAGTGGTCTAAACTACACCTTGAAAGTGCTCTGCATCCTCTCTATTTCTCATTTTCTTTTAAAATAAGCCATAATTCGACTCAACAAGAAGTCTTCGGAAGCATCTGCTTCCCCGAAGACACCTGAACATCAACAACATACAGCTTTATTAAAAGCTGATCTTTGAAACCTTCCCCCATCAAAGAAAAAAGAAAAGCATTATTGCTCCACATTATCATGGTGGTTTTTAAACCCTAATTCTACAAATATCCACATACCTGACATACGTTTCCTACTCATAGGAGCTAGGAGGCGATTACTTGCTTGTAAATAAAACAAAACCACGGAAATGTACAAATAAAAGATAAATCCCGTCCCTCTACGCAACCACAAGCTGACCTGCAGCAGAGCCCTGCTCACCTCCAGACTGCAGACCAACATACAACAGCAATACCAACTAGACTTTCAGGATGTGATGTCAAATTTACTGGAGGTGAGGGTGGGGTTAGAGAGAGCAAGGATTTTCAAAGAGAACCTGCGTACCCCATGAGCTTCTCCAGCACTGATTCCTGGGGTCCATAGTTTGAGGAGGGCCGTTATTCTAGGGGGACCATGCGAAGATCTGGAGCGGACCACAAAAATCCCCCAAACATCCTGGCCACTTGTTCTTTCATTAGTTAATTGTCTCACTACAGTTCAACTATCCCGCAGTGATGGGCGTGTTAATAAGACAAACATGCGTTCGGACACGCTAAGAGTTATAGTGGCCTGAGCCTGCTGTTACATATCATTTACTTTTTTTCATTACTGTTATTCATTATTTCTATAATGACTTTTAAACATTTAATTTTTTAATCCTCTTTTTCATAGCTCGCTTTCTAAAGAGAGTCATTGTGAAGTTTTTTTTTTCTGGGTTACTTCGCTCTTATTCTCCCATCTCTCCAGGAGGCATCACAAAATCCGGGGCGCTGAGCGATCGTTGGAGACGGTTTTGCGCAGTCGCACCCCTCGACGAATAGACCTCAGCATGTCCTCACCCTCCGCTTCAGGGTCCGGCTCGGCCACGGGGCCCGGCGGGGGCTGATTCGGAAGCAAGGGGAAGGGGAACTGGCCCTCACCTAAGGCGTGAGCGCTGGCCACCAGCTCCCCGATCTTCTCCACCAGACTGTGGCGGTTTGCAGCCAGCAGGTGATCTTCTTCTCCCGGTTGGCCGTACACGCTCATCTCTAAGCCGCCCACGCCCCCTGAACCCCAGGCTGTGTTGGGCAGGCTAAGCCGCTTTGGAGAGGCCTTCACGTACTCCAGCGCTCCCGGGGAGGCGTCATCCGGCACATAAAATACACATTCTTCGCTGCCCACACGGGCGGGAGGGCCTGCGGTCCCGCCGGGTGAATCAGGCACAGTGGGGGTCTTGACTGGCACGATGGGTGGGCGTATAGGAATAGGGCCAGCATTAGAGAGGGTGCGCCTCACCCCGGGCTTTGTAGATGGTGTTCGGCGAATGGTGGCCGTGCCTCCGCCTCCGCCGGGTGGTCCGCCCAGAGCGCCCACTCCGCTGGGCAGGCCTGCTGTGCTGGCGGGACGCTTAGTCTGTATCATGCGCCGGTAGTTCTGTGCGATATTACTGTGGCGAGGAATTGTGGAGGATTTGTCGAATTCAGCCTGACCGTCGGCCTCAGTGTCTCCATTCACTGAGTAACCATCATAATCGGAGCCTGACCAAGAAAAATAAAAAATCCCACTTTTCAAATCTCATAACTTGTTTTTAAATGAATAATGAGTAAATAGCTGTGAGTTACTGAGTAAATTTGGGTGTTTCTGACTGTGCATTACCCTGTGAGGGGATGGTATCTTCTGAGCAGGAGGGAGTAGTTGTCTGAGTGCTGTATCCACTCGAGTACTGAAGGGAGTCTCGGCTGCTCTTCTGCTGCTCCATGCTGAGGCCTCGCGTCAGAACCATGGCCAGATCACTAGCAGCTGGAGAGACCTCCTCACCATGCTGCACCATAACACAATATATACATACAGTTACATCAAGCACAGACTCCACACATTTTGTTCAATGTGTGCATGTGTACTGTATATACCTACATTTTGAATATTAAACTATAAAAAAGTGAATACATTTTTTTTAAAAGTAAATATTAAAAAAAACATTGAATAATATAAATGATTAAAGAGTGAAATAAATATTTATTGTGATACATGATGCATTTTACATGAATTACGACTGTCCCACAGTATGGAGTGAACAAACGAACAAACAGATTTTTCAAAGGTTAGAGTACTTGTTTATCAAGGAGAAACCGGTGTCAGTAAAAAAGCACGAGTAATATGAAATATATTACAAGGAAAATAATTGTTAAACAAATTATTTTTTATTGTGCGCCAATTCCTAACACTTACGTAAAAACTGTGAACGTATAACTGAAATGTTTATTTATTATACATAAACTGCTAACTATGAAGATATGCTGAAAATGCTTAATGCAATACATCAATAAATCAATTGAGATCCGGTGGAAATAACACTGTGATTGAAATGTTCATGATGTTGCAAGAATTTAGAAAGATGTATTCAGAGGTGTAGTGGTAAAAAAAGAGGTGGGTAAACTATAAATTCTGGTGGACCACGACGTGGTCACCCGGTAAGGTGGGCCACTGCCTACCGGTGTATGTGTATCCTGATGACATTGCTATATAGGGAGGGCTCGACATTAAGCCTTTTCATACGCTTAATCTGTCATTCACTTGTCCGAGTAAAAAAGTTTCTCGTCCGGATTTTTTATTATTATTTTTTTTATTCTGAAACAATATATTCTCATCAGTGTTCAATCACCTTTGATATTTAAATCGGCATATTATAATATCTGCACCTTTAAAGGGCATCCCCTCCCCCAATCTTATTAAATTTATGCTTCATCTTTCATTTTAAATTCCTAAATTTGATCAATAAATTCAATTATTTCGATTAATAAGACACTATAGGGCTGATCAAATTAAATCATTTACACTGAAAAATTCCAATTGCATAAAATAATGTTATGAAATTGATTTAAATTTACAAATAAGAAACGTTGGACAGAATGATCTACTTTTAAACATAACACGAAACCGCCAGTAGGTGGCGGCAGGCGACCGTCTTAATGAGCGAGTCATTGATTCATTCATTCAAACGATTTGTTCAAACGGTTGATTCATTCAAGAATGAGACAGATGTTTACGAATGGGTCATTGAATCTTTGACTCAATCGATTCCTTCAAAATGCTGAATCATTCAGTAATGAAAACAGGTCGAGTGTTCCTGTGAGATGCGCCGTGGTTCTGCTGTGATTTTTGTTTGGAACTATTTTCGCTGCTGAAATAGAACAAAAACAGCCAATATTGAATCTAAAATGTAAGTGACTTAATTTTAACTGTTTATTGAACTGTTGTAGGAAATCAATGTCACATTTTCAATCGTGATGGTGTTCAGGAAAAATAATTGAGGTTGCTTAACATATGTAAAAAATATAAAAACTCCACATGTAGATTTTTTATAGGCAGTATATTGTTAACTGAGTGTGTGTGTGCGCTCATTTGTGTAGATTTCTCCTCGAGAGGCTGCGCGAGCGTCAACAGCGCAACCTTACCGTCAGTAAAAGTCAACAACACTGACAGTAATGCAGCGCAATATGAAAGAGTTCGTCTTAGGTTTAACAACCTATGAAACTAGTAATGAACAATATAAAACTAAAACGACATAAGCTTAATTTATAGCTATTTAGAGGAGGATAAACGCAATTTAGAGGTGGATAAACGCACTTTGGAGGTGGGTAAACGCTATTTCCGAATATTGGGAGGTGCGTAAACGGCGTTTACGTGCGTTTAGCCTCCACTACATCCCTGGATGTATTCTGATGAATGGATGTCAATGTTGGACACTGTTAATGGACAAACGTAATAAGCTAGTGAGAGTAAAATGTGTTTTAAGACTTTTTTTTTTTTTACCTTTATAACAGTGGTTCTCAATTTATTGCCTCTAAGAACTCCCATTGTCAATCATAATATTTGAAGGCTGCTTATTTTCAAACTTTTTAATTTAGTGGCAATGTATTAAAACAAAATTAAATTTTTCAATAACCGAATGTTCTTCAGGGTTTACACTTTTTATTTCCTTTTTATTGTGAATTTAAATAACTTTGTCATTCCAGGGTTTTTTATTTATTTATGATTTTTTTACTCACAAATTGCAATTTCTACCTTATATATTATATTTTAGAGCTCAATATAACTAGAGCTCACCCATAACAAACTATAAAAAATTATATTCATTATAGTTTTTGGGGGGATTTTTATTTTCCATGACTTGTCCAGGTACAGTATATGAATCAGTTTTAAATTTCCCTCCAGGTTTAGAAGACCATGTAAACTTGTTAAGGGAACAAATTAAAATAAATATGACGTCAGTTTACATTTAGATTTTTAACGGTTTTAGCTTTATTTTGAGTAATTAAAAAAAAATAATGTTAAGCCACTGCCTTATTCAATTCTCAAGGCCAGAACCATCCATATTTGAAAAAAAAAACAGCCCTAAGCAAACAGGCAGATTATGTCTTCCCCAAATAAAAAACGCTAGGCATTTTCAAAATTAAAATCTGCATGATGAATGTTTTATATGGTGAAAGTTACCTTGGCAGCTATAGTAGCCGGGGTCATCCTTGGCCTCTGGGGGTCTTCCGAATGCATCCCAGAATACCCCTGTGACTGAGGAGAGGTTTCTGCCTCCCTCAGCCTATCAAGAGGCTCCTTCCTCCTTTGAAGCATGCTGGCCAACGGCTGCTCACTGGAACCTACCTTGGACCAGTCCTGAGGAAGTACAAGCGGTTAGTTCAAGGCAGTGTAAAGCAACAAATGCAACGGTCTCAGGGGCGGGAGAGAAGCCTGGCCCACGATCCAGCAGTTTGAGTGTCCTTTCAACAATGTGCTTTAGAAAAAGCCCAATCTCAGTGTTTGTGCCACTGTTTGAGTTGGATAAACTAACAGGTACCTTCCGTGGCCTGCTCGGTTTAGCAAATCTCACAGCCAGAGATTTGAAACCAGGATCAAACAGCCAACAGAAAAAGTGCGTGTTAAAAAGCAAAATGAGGTAATGGATGAGGTTAAGCAGAATGAAACCAAAATGGAGCACTGTCAAAAAGTGTTATTCAGGAGGCACGTATTCAACACACAAGAACGCACATAAAAGAAGAGGAAATAAACAAAACTGCAATGAGAAGTGCCAATGAAGACAAACCTTCCAGCAAGGAACCTTGGATGTGGGAGAGGGTGTGTTGGATCCAGGGGAGCGGTTATAGGGTGGGGACGCAGGAAGTATGACAGAGAAAGGCCTGATGGAGCCAGTGTGAGAGAGAGCAGGGCGGAAGGTAGCGAAGGACGAGCCAAACTGCGGAATGGAGAGATAAGATCGAGACCGTCAGAGTAGCAAGAGACCCCCTTTACACAACGGTATGGGAGCCTTTGCGTGTGACTTTGCAGATACATGCTGAGAGTGGCAGGGAAGATCAGATCTGATGACAGCACAAAGCTGATATCGGCAAGAAAGAACGTGAAGACCCCAACCTGCCAGTCAGCATCAAAACCCTCATGGGTCACACGGACAAGCACAAAATATCACTGACAGTTTCAGCACATGTATGTCTGATGGACAGAGCGCGCTCCGTACTTACTGTGGTTGGAGAGCTACACTCACTAACTGACTGGCAGGTCTCAGATGCTTCTGAGGACGCTGAACTTGATGACTTCTGCAAGAGAGATAACAGTAGACAGGCTATAAGCAGCACTGTAAAAAAGTATATGATCAATACGCTATGACAACACATGTTTTTAAATTGCTTTAACTCATCAAAATAAGTTAAGCAATTTTCAACTTGTTTTATAAGTTATACAAGATTCAACTCATTTTTCAGTGTAATGTAATTTAAGTTGAAATAACTTAAACATCCAAGTTGATTGAACTTAAAAATTTAAGGCAGCAACTTTTATTTACAGCGAGGGAACCAGTCAAAGAGGGGCTCTGTCAAAGTTTGAATTCTTTGGATATTTTGTGGTATACTGCTTATAATAAATGGACACTTCACAAATAGATAAAAGACATTTTAAATTTAAAACAGTTTTTAACCAAAGGAATTCAAGTCATTTGGCTTGTCATATTTAGTGTTGCCATATTAATTACTATTGGAGAGAAGAGTTTGTGGTCAGTGGTTTTAAATCACTGAATTAATACAAAAGAAATTAATACTTTTATTCATGAATCAATAATTGTATTCATTAGGGTTAAATTAAATACATTAAATTGAATTGATTACATATATATAAATATATCATATGATATTGCATATAAATGTTCTTTTCAACTTTCTATTCATCAAAGTATCCTAAAAAATGTATTACATTTGCCACAAAAAAGCAGCAACTAATGAGCAATGTTTCTTGAGTACCAAATCGGCATATTAGAGTGATTTCTGAAGAATCATGTGACATTGCTGACAATTAAGCTGTCATTAAAATAATAAATTACAATTTAAATAGAAAACTGTTAAATTGCAAAAATATTTTACAATATTACTGTTTTTGCTGTAAAAAATAAAACATGTACATGCTGTAAAAAATATAACATGTATAATACCTATAATATTTTATTATTCTTTTAATGTATTTTAATGACATGCAGAAATTGAATTTTAATGATTAAATGAAACACAACACAAAAAACAGGATATACAATCTTTAGGATTTCTAAAAATCAAGTGCTACTTTTTTTTTTTTAGCGCTATAGTGGAGCACAGATATCTAATCTCTCTCTCTATCTTATTTAACGAGTAATGGCCAGCAGCCATATCACCCTGTAGCCCAAGACTGGTTGCCCACTGAAGCTAAGCAGGGCTGAGTCTGGTTAGTACCTGGATGGGAGACCTTCTGAGAAAACCAGGTTGCTGCTGGAAGAGGTGTTAGTGCGGCCAGCAGGGGGCGCTCACCCTGTGGTCTGTGTGGGTCTTAACGCCCCAGTATAGTGACGGGGACACTATACTATCAAAGAGCACCATCCTTCGGATGAGACGTTAAACCGAGGTCCTGACTCTCTGTGGTCATTAAAAATCCCAGGATGTCTTTCGAAAGAGTAGGGGTGTAACCCCGGCATCCTGGCCAAAATTGCCCAGTGGCCTCTGTCCATCATGGCCTCCTAATCATCCCCATATATATATATACACTGATTGGCTTCATCACTCTGTCTCCTCTCCACCAATAAGTTGGTGTGTGGTGAGCGTTCTGGCGCACTATGGCTGCCGTCGCATCATCCAGGTGGATGCTGCACATTGGTGGTGGTTGAGGAGATTCCCCCTTCCATGTGAAGCGCTTTGAGTGCCTAGAAAAGCGCTATATAAATGTAATGAATTATTATTATTTTATTATTAGTATGTTGCCTCTCTCTCTCTCTATCTATCTTATTTTATGAGTATGTTGCCTCTCTCTCTCTCCATCTTATTTAATGAGTATGTTGCCATCTGCTGGTTGTTTTCATATCTACCACATTGTAGAGGTGTGTGAGTGTGTATGGCTAGTACTTTAACATCCTGGTTAGGGCTTTAAGTAATAAACCTCTGTAATTAATTCTCTTGACCGTTTGACTAAAAAGAAACTAAACGATTCAAAGGGTTGTTTATTCCTGTGCTTAAGCTACCATCTAAAAATGAACATTGCCTGGTGTGTTTCTGAATTATCTATGCTAGGTTGACCCGCAACATGCTTCATCTTGGCCATGTATTAAAAAATCCCATTTTTATCCCATGGAAAGAGTAGCATGTGAGCTCCGAGACAAGTGTATTTCTTTTGCTTTCCTCCAAGGAACGTGCTTAAGAAAGTAGAAGTATCTTGTCTGTGTACATAATGTAAAGCCTATGTTCCACATACCAAGCTTCACAAGCAAATTTCAAGCTCTTTCTATAGACGGTTTCAACGGCAACAACATAAACAAACGTAACTGCGCATGCGCGCTTTTGTGGCCCAAACTTAACTTCCGGTAGAGTCAATAACAACAGAGTTCATCTGTAGAAACCATAGACTTTTTGTGAGAAAAAAGTCAGAATTGTGAGATAAAAAGTCTCAATTCTGTCTTTTTTTCTCGCAATTGCGACTTTATTTCTCAGAATTGCAACTTTATTTCTCACAATTCTGACTTCTTATCTCGCAATTATGAGATAAAAAGTCTCAATTATTTTTTTTTTTTTATTCTTCATGGCCGGAAACAAGCTTCCATAATTATCTGTTGCTTATCATGAGTTTGTTACCTGTAACGAAGTGAGTGCTACAGATCCTTGAATTCTTGCCTGGCTGCCAAGCCTCTCATCGCACAGCGGTGATCCACGCTCGCCGTCTCCCTTCGTTTTTAGGAAAACGAAATTTTTTATTTTTGATAAGGTATTTGCCCCAGAGCCTCAGGTTGCATCCCACAACACAACAACCTGAGCCCAACTTCAGTCTGCTCATCACCTTAATTTTCACTGCGTTTGTAGTCGGCGCCATATTACCAGAGAATGATATTATGATATTATGATATTATGATATTACCGGTTAACAAACACAGACCGGAAGTTAACTTCGGGCCAGCGCGTAACCCGGGCAACGCGCGTGCGTTCGATGAAACCGTCTATAACACTTTTTCCCAAAGCATGTAAAAAAAATCTGCCTCACCCACATTCTGAACATTGGTCAAGAACTGTTTGATATACAGAGGTTCATATTTCTTTCAGTTTCATGAGTCTTGTCCACAAGAGGTCACTGTAATCTTTCAGAGAGGAAATATAGCTTCATGTTTAAAGCTGAGACACAGATGTGCGGTAACAATATGGCTTCTTCAAGCAATTATGTGGGGCGTCAATTTCAGTTTGTCATTGCCGTGTCAGCGGCAAAAGAGTTAGCACTACAATTTGGTGAGCTCATGCTTACAAATGTATTTTTTATTTTTATTTTTAACATATACAGATGCATTAAATTGATCAAATATGTCAGTTAAAGACTTTTAATTATTTTAGGTTTAATTTAGGATCATGACTTTAGGATCATGTGACACTGAAGACTGAAAATTCAGCCTTGCCATCACAGGAATAAATTGCAATTTAAAATATATTCAAATAGACAACAGCTATTAAAATTAAAGTAATATTTCATAATATTATTGTTTTGAATAGTATTTTTGATCAAATAAATGCAGTCTTGGTAAGCGTAACAGACTTCTTTCAAAACATCTTACTGACCCCAAACTTTTGATCAGTAGAGTGTATATGATGAAAACAAACCAAAAAGGGAGAAATAAAATATTTTTGTGCATCAAGACAAAAGAGTCCATTTTTAAAACATCATACTGACCACAAACAGTAGTGTATATAATAAATACATATTTACCATCTATTACAACAATAGATATGTTTGCTCTTGTTTTACAAGGGTCAATTTGACTGAGAAAATCAGTTAAATGTACCTTATAACTTTACATTACCAACATTTCTTTAAGACAACAGGAAATAACAAACACAAATAAACAAGAAATAAATACCTGGCTGGTTATATCAGAGGGCATGGGTGATGGGGGTTTGGAGTAGACGTTGGCGTCCTGGGAGATGAAGCCGGAGTCGTGGGAGGAGACGCTGCTGAGGCGGTGTGCAGCGGTTGTTAGCGGTTGGGCCAGGCTGCGGTAGCGACAGGACGAACTGGGTGAGTGAGTCTGAGAGCCACCAGAGGATCGAGAGGCACTACTATGGGCGCTGTTTACACTGCTGCAGGAGCAAGGGAAAGTGTGACAGGGCAGAGGACCAGGGTACAAGGGTGGGGTACGGAGCGTCAAATATGGGCAGGTTATTTGGTGATAAGTGTGAACCACACCCACAAGGTCAGAATGAGAATGAGAGGGTTTTACAGGATGACAGGAACAGATGAAGTCAAGCATTTTGTGATTGATGTAAAGAAAAATTACGTGATAATGATAGATGAGTTGAAAAAGTTAATGAAAAAAAAGTTGTGGGTGAAAAGGAGATCGAGCAGGGGTTGATGGGTAAGGATGGAGGTCAGGGTGGGGGGGAGGCAGAGGGAGAACATATGTAAGACAAAGTTTGACAGGCGTGACACAGGAGGCCTAGTATGGAGATTGAAGGCTGTGTTCAGATGTGTCGGCGCTTTGCAGCCAACGCACTTGAATCAACCCCCATGACTCCATGCGAGGCGGCACACAAACAGGTACTAAATGACACTATTACAAAATGAAGCTTTAATTGGCCCTGGAGCCAAAGCAAAACACTAATGGTCTAATCAAAAACTCTAAAGGGACTGGCTGGTTATGTAAAAGTGATCTTGAAATGCTTTCACTTCATTGAAGTAATTGTTTCATCATATTTCGGATTAAAAACAATACAGGGATATTAGACATATGGGGTTTAAAATGTTTTAAACCTGGAATATTAATTTAAAAGAGCACAGCACTGAAGTTACGCTCATCAGACGCACTAATTGCTAGATAATTAGAAAAGTAATAAAATCATATTAAACAAGCTACTTTAGTCTTATTTTGTTAATTGTAATCACAAGGACTCAAATGAAGAATAACATGAATCAATAAGCATTCAACTGTTGCCGTTGAAAGCAAGGCTTTTACAGGAATACAAAATAACATTTAATGACCGCAGTGCTCTGTCTCTTGTGACTAATATGCAGTCAGGAGGTTACATGGGATGCCAACATACAGGGTGATTGTGTAGCGCAGCAGCAGTAGCATCAGCAGCCCCCCTTTCTTATAGTACACACACGTTTGCATTCAAAATATACACACACTCTTCCACAAAATATAACCCTGTTGGAAAATTAAGTAAGTAGCTAGTTTCTAGCTAGTTATTTAACTTATGCAAGATGGTCATTGGCATTAGCATCCTCTTAATAGTTCACCAAAAATCTAAATTCTGTCATCATTTACTCACACTTATGTCATTCCAAACCCTTAAAGTCCCTGTAAAGGCAATTTAAAAAAAAAATTCTAAACACATTATAAATGTTAGACATGTATTGATTAAACATATTACAAAGACTGTGAACTGTGAAGTACTGAATTGTGGAGTTAGACCGTTAAACAGTTTTTCACCATTGCTATTTTCCGGATTTTCTGGGCGGGGCTAAAACGGGGCTCGATGACGCACTGGAGCCCCTGAGCTCCTGGACACGCCCCTACTTGATGACGCACTAAAGCCGCTGAGGCTGGCCGCTCCTAACAATATTATAGAGCACATTCACATCAGTTTGCCGCTCATTGTTACTGTCAGTACTATTATTAGTAACGGCCTACAGATTGCTGGCTAGCTATGCCTTTGTCACGGAAATGCGTAACGTTACTACCTGGATGCGATCACCGGGATCAGTACAAAACAGATCGGTGTCCTTATTTACATTTCCGAAAAACGATTACATCAAGAAGAAGTGGATTCATTTTGTGAAGAGCCACCTTGATGGAGAGCTGAGGATCACCGCCAAAAACCACCTCTGTAAGTGATCATTTTACACGGGATAGTTTTATAAACTTTCATCAGAGACAACTGGGATTCACTGATAATCCGCTGTTACTGGTGAATGGGGCCGAACCGACTATCTCCCGCCTCGGCCTTCATCCTCCAGTCGCGCCGACAACTGGTGCCATCATCGGCAGTGCGTGCCCACCGTGCGAGCATCCATTTCGGCTGTAGAGTTGAGTGTGGCGACGGCAGCTTTCCCGCGAGTGGGCGTGGCTTCAGCGCAGCCAGCGGACACGCCCCCAGCGTTTGAGAGCAGAGAATACTGCTAATTTTTTCAAGATTTTGATAGCTTATTTTATGTACTTGCTGGCTTTTTTTATCATTCAAATTTGGCTGGGTGACTAATAATAACACATTTTTCTGTGGTGTGACAAACTCAGAACACATACTTAATTTTGACTTTACAGGGACTTTAAGATTTTTATTTGAAACACAAATGCAGATATTTTTGAATGAATCCTGAGAGATTTCTGTCCCATTGAAGGTCCATTCGGCTAAAACTTGATGCTTCAAAAAGTTTATAAAGACATTGTCACACAAGTATAGTTGAGATTCCGTTTACCATTTGATGTGCTCAATGTATGTACGCTGACGTATGTACGAAGCCTAAATACATTTTTTTAATTTTTAATTAAACAGCTCAATTAATATGGATTACTTTTATGATGTCTTTATGAACTTTTTGAAACGCCATAGTTTTGGTGCAATGGGCTTTCAATGAAGGGACTGAAATTTTAGGTTTCGTTAAAAACATCTTCATTTGTGTCTTGAATATGAACAAAAGTATAGGTTAAACCAATATGACGGTGAGTAAACGATGACAGAATTTGCATTGTTAGGTGAACTATCCCTTTAAGATGGTATGACCAGCTGGCATCTGGTTTGTTTGCTGCTCCAAGATGGTCTACCAGCTTAGACCAGCTCAATACCAGCGACCGTGTTTCAAACAGCATAAGCTTGATTTTCTAGCAGGGTAGTTACAAGTATAAGCTTCCATTCAGCAATTTATATTTTGCAGTAAACTGTACTGTTTACAGCAACAATCAGCAATTACAACAATGAAAAAGCCAAGCAACATAGTACACAGCACAAGCAACAAACCTATCCAGGAGAAAAAGGATAATAAGCAGAAATAAAGATTTAACATCACCGTCTCTCTTTATTTCTTCATCACTCTTGCTCTTACCTGCACATGCTACTTTTCCTGGATCCGGAGCTGCTGGGAGAGGAGGGGGGAGTCTGGTACGACCAAGAGTAATCAGAACCCTTAAGGTCTTTTATTACCTGAAAGAAAGTTACAGAGAGACACACAACTGTAATATGAATGGCCTCACTATGGTTTGTTTCTGTAAAGAACTGCACATGCTTCATGATGATTGAAGTGTATAAGGAGTATGTGCACCTGCTCGCTGGCTGGGGGCAGTTTGTGGGGGTCTGTGGTTAACACGGTGAGGTCATCAATAATGGCCTGGAGATGAGTGATCTCTCCCAACATGGCAATCTCTCCATTCTGACAATTACACAAGGGAGAAGAACAAATAGTTCATAGATCAAAAATGTAGTAACCTGCAATTGTTACCTTAACCCTCTGGTGTCGGCAATCACACCAGCGTGATCTGCTTGCTTTTTTTCTTATTAGTGCAAAACAAACTCAAAATACTCTGTTGATTTTGATCTTACATATAAGTGTTACACATCATTCAAAACTGTTAAATATCTTCTTTTATTTGTGTACACTCATAATAAAAACACAATGTTGTGTTTTTCGTAAAATAAAGAAAATAAATATGATGCGCGTTCTACCGTCTCTCTCAATGTGAAGTTCATTCTGAAACGCGACAGAAAATGACCGATAACTCATCGAATGCTTGTCACTGTGACATGAAACATGTCTTTACGAAGCTTGAAGTCTCCATTTTTAAATGATGTAAATCATATCAAAAACAAATATTCTCTGTTTAAGTAATTCGTATGAAAGGAACGACATGTACAGTTTCTCCAGCCTGAGCTGATTAGCGCTAATGTGACCACACCCACACGCGCACAAGCTGTTCATATGCAAATGATCCACGCGGAGGAACACAGAGCTGTAAACCCCCTCATCACCTCAAAACAAAGAATCAGCAACTTCAGTACTGCTCTGCTTTTCATCGAGTTGTTTGTGCTGTGCTGTTTACCTTGCATTTACCTCAAAAGAATTAGAAGAACACGATTTGATTATGAGAACTTTTTTTAAGGTAAGACACTAATAGTAGCATGTTATTGTTGTATAAACTTTACATTGTAGCTACTAGTTAAACTGGTGCCAGACTAAAATGTACGTTATGAAATGTGATTGGAGTAAAAACATTAAGCTTAATGCTAAATGTATATAGGCCTACATGTACGACACTGTTTTTATGTTCGATAATTAAATAGCACGATATAACAGTATAGGCTCGTATGAGTGTTTATTCATGGTGAATATTATAATGTTTAGACCTGTGTTTACTGTTAAATACTGTGTTTGTGGATATCTGCTCACACGTAGATATGTATAATATGGTAAGAATAATGTTTCATAGTTTGGAGCAGCTCGATCGCTTCAGTAAATGTCCTCTGCACGCGCTGTTTGAGTCACGCGCTGTTTGAGTTTGAGTCACTCGCGCAGTGGGTTTGAAAAGCAAAACGCACCAAACATTAGGCTTCATGTTTTTACTCCAATCTCATTTCATAACGTCGTAATATATGGAAACGTTTGAAGTAACATTTGATAATCCATATATTTTTCTCTAGTGTAGTGTTACTGAAGTGTTCCTTTTTAACGATTTATAGGCTGCCTTCTATCTAGGGTGTTGTTAATATTTTATATAGCCCAACACATATATCCCAACACATATAAAACCAACAAACTTGGTGTTCATATATATATATATATATATATATATATATATATATATATATATATATATATATAGTGTATTTAGTAAATTTCATAATTTTAACCAGAAAAATCTAAAATGTATTCCCAAAATCGTGCAGCCCTGTAGTTTCTCTTGATATCAGCATGTTCACAGGTGTTTTTTTTCTAAAAAATTATTTTTAAAGGGACCAGATGCCACTGATGAGTCCTGCTGACTTTAGATCAGTGTGTTTACTAATGTGCTTTTTTTTCATTTGTTGTGTATCTTTGGATTATGTTGTGTTGTAAATAAATCCAAACAATCTAAAAGCCATTCTTTTTTAAGTCTCTCCTATTCTATTCTTTGTGCAAGGCTCCTCATAATGATATCACCTAATAGGGCCATTAGGGGAGGGTCTTTGTCTTTCTCAGGTGTGAAACACTAAATATTAACCATCTGGGGTCGGCTATCACGCCGGCGCGACGAGCTCACTTCTTTCCTTATCAGTGCAAAAGAGACTCAAATTACTCTTTTGATTTTGATCTTGCATATAAGTGTTGTACATCATTAGATCCTGTTAAGTGTCTATTTTTTTGTGGATACTCACAATAAAAACAAAGTGTTCTGCTTTTTGTCAAATAAAGAAAAATAAACATGATGCGAATTTTGCGCTCTCTCTGTCAGTGAAGTTCATTCTGAAACGCGTCCGAAAATTAACTGTAACTAAGTAAATACTTGTCACACAGGCACGAAAGATTTTTAGTTATGAAGCTGAAATTCTCTTCTTTTAAATGAAGTAATTTATATAAAAAAACAAATATTCTCAGTTTATGTAATCTGTATGAAAAGAGAGATGTCAGTCTTTTTCCTTTCAGCTAATTATAGCGTATGACTTGTTAATGTGACCACGCCCACTGAGAGCGCGTGCTATTCAAACGCAAATGTTGAGGCAAGCCATGAAAACGCCCACATCAGCTGGATAAAACATCCAAAAAGTTACCTCAGAAGTGCTGGTATAGTTTCATTTCGAGGAGCACGGATCCAGCTGATGAAGTAAGTTTATTCTTAAGGGCTTTGTTCTAATCGCGTTATTGAATAGTGTCTGTAAACTGCACAAAGACTGTTTAAATATGAATTGCGTGTCTGTGTGTGAATGAATGAATGGCACAGACGCATGCACGCGCGCGCGCGATGTTGTTTACAGATGTACATTGCATCTGTGCGTTCATTCACTCTCGCTCCTACATTAGTAAACGTTATTTTTACATGAACACATCCAAACTATATTGCTATAGCCTACTGAGATTTGTTCTAATTGCGATATAGAATAGTGTCTGTAATGACAACATTTCGTTGACTAGTTTTGGATAGATTATAAAGTTTTTACTCTAAAAAAGACATCAAATACGCTTTTGTTAGACAGTTTCTGCTCATATGTTAAATATATAGTATGTTTTGTCAAAAATAAACTAATCAACTGTTATAGTGTTTGTTTCAATGCAAGCTAGGCTATATCAAAATAATGAATCCTTAACTTTGAAATATGTATGATAAAATGTATTGGCCTACTTTAAAAAATAATACTTTATAAGAGATTTATAGAAAAAGACAATTTTCTTTTCAAGATGTTTCCAACTCTAACTTTGAACCAATTCTGTAGAATGGCCCATATAGCCTATTTGAACAGGATTTGTTTCCAGGTATGACTAAAAATGTGCTTTTGACTTTCATTTATATTTTGATTTTATATATATATATATATATATATATATATATATATATATGTGTGTGTGTGTGTGTGTGTGTGTGTGTATGTATATACACTCACCTAAAGGATTATTAGGAACACCATACTAATACTGTGTTTGACCCCCTTTTGCCTTCAGAACTGCCTTAATTCTACGTGGCATTGATTCAACAAGGTGCTGAAAGCATTCTTTAGAAATGTTGGCCCATATTGATAGGATAGCATCTTGCAGTTGATGGAGATTTGTGGGATGCACATCCAGGGCACGAAGCTCCCGTTCCACCACATCCCAAAGATGCTCTATTGGGTTGAGATCTGGTGACTGTGGGGGCCATTTTAGTACAGTGAACTCATTGAATGTTCAAGAAACCAATTTGAAATGATTCGAGCTTTGTGACATGGTGCATTATCCTGCTGGAAGTAGCCATCAGAGGATGGGTACATGGTGGCTATAAAGGGATGGACATGGTCAGAAACAATGCTCAGGTAGGCCGTGACATTTAAACGATGCCCAATTGGCACTAAGGGGCCTAAAGTGTGGCAAGAAAACATCCCCCACACCATTACACCACCCACCAGCCTGCACAGTGGTAACAAGGCATGATGGATCCATGTTCTCATTCTGTTTACGCCAAATTCTGACTCTACCATCTGAATGTCTCAACAGAAATCGAGACTCATCAGACCAGGCAACATTTTTCCAGTCTTCAACTGTCCAATTTTGGTGAGCTCTTGCAAATTGTAGCCTCTTTTTCCTATTTGTAGTGGAGATGAGTGGTACCCGGTGGGGTCTTCTGCTGTTGTAGCCCATCCGCCTCAAGGTTGTGCGTGTTGTGGCTTCACAAATGCTTTGCTGCATACCTCGGTTGTAACGAGTGGTTATTTCAGTCAAAGTTGCTCTTCTATCAGCTTGAATCAGTCGGCCCATTCTCCTCTGACCTCTAGCATCAACAAGGCATTTTCGCCCACAGGACTGCCGCATACTGGATGTTTTTCCCTTTTCACACCATTCTTTGTAAACCCTAGAAATGGTTGTGTGTGAAAATCACAGTAACTGAGCAGATTGTGAAATACTCAGACCAGCCCGTCTGGCACCAACAACAATGCCACGCTCAAAATTGCTTAAATCACCTTTCTTTCCCATTCTGACATTCAGTTTGGAGTTCAGGAGATTGTCTTGACCAGGACCACACCCCTAAATGCATTGAAGCAACTGTCATGTGATTGGTTGATTAGATAATGCATTAATGAGAAATTGAACAGGTGTTCCTAATAATCCTTTAGGTGAGTGTATATTGTCTTCGCATTCTTTCTTGTGTGACACACCTGAATGAAAGGCTCATTATTATGCGGGTCTTTGTCTTCTCAGGTGAGAACCACCTAATTATACATGAGGGGGTTGGGCTGTTCACGCCTCCAGGCATATTGCCTTTCCAAACAAAAAAATGTTTTTCACAATTTAAAACAATCTATTGTTTTATGTGAATGATTAGGCAGGATGATTTTCAGATCATTTTGAAGCAAAAACTTGAGACATAAAGACTAATGTCTCAAGACTTTAAGACATTAGTCAAAAGTCTTGTGGACAGATATTTAGTATGTGTTTTGTGGCCTTATTTCAGAAACTTTAATTTTTAGTTTTTTCAATAACCATGCATAAACAATATTCTCTCAAAAATACAAACATGTACATACATGTTGCTCACATATTATGGTAGCCCTGTTTGTGCTAAATAGAGTGTAATTTCACCTGCGCCATTAATATGTTTATAAGCAACTGAAAAAAAGCACAAATGTCAGGGCATGTCAAAATATCTCAAGGACCCCAAAAACACCTTAGACCCCAGAGGGTTAATGGGTGGTTAACGAGTCCCCTCACCACTACTGCTGGACCACCGTTGACTCCGAGTTATGCTCGGCTCCTCAGCAAAAAGGCAACTAGTGCGTGCATCCACTTCCGTATTTATACCTGCGCCGCGGGGGCGGAGTGTGTGATGTAAATCACGCATGCCAATTCCATTGGCTCGTTCAATAGTACTTGAAGACGATTGGCTCCCTGGCGTGATCCACATTCAGTCGACGTCAACTACGTCCTCCGTTCCCTCCTTCAGGGAACGGTGGGTTGCATAGCAACCAGGATGTTATGCATAATGCCATAATGCAGTGACAATAACACGTTCTAAGAGCATATTGTTTTTTGAATATCTGCTTAAGGACAGATTCTTCATTACCATTGTCATATAAAAAATAACAAACAATTTCTTTTATGAAACATTTACGCTTAACATTTCAATCGATAAAAATATTTTCATTTAATGTTTAAATAAGTTGTGTAGATGTAATTATAAAAAAATGATGTTGTGTTTATGTATGAATTACTTTACAAAAATCTAAAATTGTATTTATTTATGTATTTATTACTTACTTGTTTATTTAAGTTATTATATGTCCAGCATACATTACCGTTCAAAAAACTTTCAGAATTCTGAAAAAAGTGCCACGGTTTCCACAAAAATATTAAGCAGCATTACCGTTTTCAACATTATAATAAAAAATGTTTATTGGGCATCAAATCACCATATTAGAATGATTTATGAAGGATCATGTGACACTAAAGACTAATGATTGAATAAATTAAATTCAAATTAAAAAAATGATTGAATAAATAGTTTAAATTGTAAGAATATATCATAATATTACTGTTTTACTGTATTTTTATCAAATAAATGCAGCCTTGCTGAGCATAAGAGACTTCTTTTAAAAACATTAAAACATATTACCGACCCAAACCTTTTGAACGGTGATGTACATGGGAACTCTGACACCTGTTAAATGCTTTTAAATGATACCTGCTTTGTTAAAATTTGACTGCATTCACAATAAAAAAAAGAAAAGAAAAGTAAACTTCATTAACTTCATTATATTTCCTCCTTTCTTTTGCTTTAATAAATGTCCTTCATATATAGTTATTTCCTCAAAACAAAGTCAACTGAGGATGAAATTAAAAGCTCTCAAATCTAAAATCGCAATGGTCTCTTAACTCTTTCCCCGCCAGCATTTAAAAAAAAAAAAGTTTCCAGCCACCGCCAGCGTGTTTGATCATCTTCACAAAAAATTCATGGCCCCCAGAATATTTTATAAATGTATATATTTAATATATATTAAATATGAATATCTGAACATGCAATATATCAAAAGAAAGAACAGGTTTTAGTCTAGTTTCATGCATTCTTTTTTTTATCAACACTTGTCAATGTGGTTAAGTTTCATAAAAAAAGCAACATTTTGAACAAAAAGTTGAGAAAATCATGTTTCCTCCCCCAAAAAGACTACAACGTAGATAAGCAATGCTTTTATCGATTGTTTCTGCTCCTTTTTTGTCTGTGTTTTGATTTGGAGATTTTCTATTCTTTCAGAAGATGCGTAATATCACCCCCTACCGTTTAACAGTGAAAACATGGAAAGCCAGAAAATCTGGGGAAGCGTTGTCTCGTAAATGATGGAAAATTCCATCAATGGCAGGGAAAGAGTTAAGAAGTGGAGTAGCTGTACAGTTGATGTAAGTGGGGTTGAGGTGGGCAGTACCACTACAGGCTGTAGGAAGCCGATGAAGGTACAGAAGCGTCCTCTCTCCTCCACTAGAGCTCGCCGCACCGCCTGCTTCTCTGTCTCCTCCATCAGCAGGTACATGTCATTCACATCCTGCATGGCACTGTCCAGCTGAGGCTGAAGGTCCCCCCGGCCTAAAGGGGGTGACAGAGAGCATAACAGAAAAGAAGGGAAGGAAGACAGGGAGAGGGATGAAACAAGGTGGAGAATGGACCGAATGAAAAATGGCCAAAGTATCAGACAAAAAAGAAGGTCAAATGGAAAAATGAAAAGATTGTAAAGAACAATCAGAAGAAAAAAAGTGACACAAGAGGGAATACAGCATTAGAACATGAGGATCATTCTCTCTTCCAGCCTCCAACAATACAGACGTAATGCGAACACAGAACAAAACGAACTACTCCGACTAGCACCTACACAACAGATGGAGACAGACACCTCTGAACTCTGCGATCGAACATCTTCTACTCTTAATGAAACACATTGAACCTCCCAGAGGAAGTTAAAAGGTTAACTCATGCAGACTAGATTGTTAGAGATGGTCGTGACCTTTGCTGAGGAAGCAAAGTCAGTTAGCCGCAGAAGAACTGCTTCCAGGAACACAAGCAGCATGCATGCTGGGACGGCATCAGCAAAATCATGCACTAAGCAAACCCTCAGCTGTTATAATGGGAGAAATCACTTGTAAATTGTCAAGCCAAAATCTCATGTGGGGGTTAAATCCGACAACCACAGAAGCTGTCTGCAGACGTGTTGGGGTCTTTTTCGAGTTGAGGCCGGGTTAAAGGGCCATGCAGAGAAACGAGTGAGAAGAATCTAAGTGAGCCACAGCTTTGCGTGGAAAAACATACTTACCCTGTAGCTCTATAGAGGGAGAGTAGATGAAAGAGAGAGAGAACACAACGCGGGGGAATCCAAGAGAGGGAAAAGAACAGAGAGAAAGAGATACAGAGAAAGAGAGGAGGGAGAGCACTGTGTTAGGGTTAGTATTAGGAAGCAATTCAGCTCATTTCACGGCCAAATTGTTTCAGAAAAGCCAACCACCACAGCCAAAATAATCAAAATCCAGCCAAAAATGTACGATTTAATGTGCAATGGATCCAAAAGAAAATCAAATAGGTAGTCTGGTCTTAGAAGGAATGAGATGCCGGACTTGTAATAAGAGAATAAGAATAAAAAGAATAGAAGGGAGCTTTTCCTTTAATAACCGGACTCTTCCTAGTAACACACAGGATTGTCATCCTATCTTCAAAAGCAGAAATTATTGGCTGTTGGGATATGAACACGAACTGCTTAGCAAATGAGGTGAGAGTTGCACTTCTGCATTTCAGCCAGCAGAGGGGGTTGCTTACGTTACAGAGGATTGTTTGCCTGATATAAAAGGATCAGTAATTTCACCGAGCGCATTCGCATTGTGCACTCTATGCAGTCTATGCGGCTTTAACAACAGCTCCGAGATTCATCTGTCCATCATCGACCATTAGAGCCACTAAAAACACAGTGAAGGCTGATGGCATCCAATCAGCTGGTTGTTCTGAACGTCAAATAAAACAGCCAGTTTTGACCTTGAGGAAATGTCCTTGAGTTATTCCCAACACATTTCTGCTTTGTAATAGGACAAAGTTATGTAATATTGATCTGCTCCATCAGGTTCACTGATATTAAAACACTGGTATGCTAGTGTGTTGTTGGTGGGTGCTACTATGACAATATTTCACAGAATAAATTGACCAATTTTTTTTGTCATGCTGAAAATTTCTTAGTGAAAAGAAGGTGTGTTACCTTTCCTGGCTTTTTTCTGTAATTTCATGGTGTCTGAAGATTTTTTCTTTATTTCATGACGAGACCGTTTGTACTCTGTAAAAAATAGAAGTGTGTGAAAATTTGTGTGTTGTTTACTTTTTAAGAACTGACATAGTGTACATATGGACAAAAACAAGTGCTTAGTCACCTTTGGCATGGTCCTTGTCCAGTTGATTTGCTGTCTTCTTCCAGTCTTCAATGCGGTCTTGTAGAGGAGTGATCAGGCTCTCCATCAAAGCACTGAGAGCAATGGAGAGAAAATGGTTTTCAACCATTCATAGCTGAGTTAGAGGTTCTCATTCAGTTACAGAGGGATATGAACATTCACAAGGAAATATCATAAAACCGGTGGCGGGTTCTAATTATGCGAAATTAAAGCTTTGGTTTACAGTGTGGCTTAGAGTTTGAGGCTACCATTCATTAGACTGTAAGAGGGAATTGTCTGCAGATGTCCACTAATGAAGTGCGAAAAGTGTGTGTATTTGTGTTCTCTTGCCATGCCAGTGTCATTAGATTTTGAGAGTGAGTCTGCGAATATAGTGTTCAAAACAAAACACAAAATAAAACAGACACGAAATATTGATTGATTTACTGATATTTGAGTTGTAATTAATGTTATAAAAATTGACCATGTAATGCCACAATAAACCAATGAGAGTCCAGTATTCCAGGTGACTTGTCATAATGCTGCATAATAGATAACACTGTTCAGTTTCATATATGATTTCCATATGAAATGTATAGCTATTACTTTTGGCCCTTGTTTGTGCTCTAGTATGTTCTTATATTGTGTAGAATCATATGTAGTATAAGTATATTTGTGTTGTATATAGACTTCTGAACTATAACACACAGGAAGTAGTTAACAGGAGGAGTGCGGTCGTACTTAGTAAAATGGCGTAGTTTCGCCTCAATGCTGCGATGCCTCATACACATGCGGGTCAGCGCTGATCCGATATCCCTGGTGGCACCTACAGGATGCACAAGTGAAAGAAAACATGTCAGAACAACACTGAAATTAGTTTACTTTTATACGCTGCACTTTAATCACTAGCATTTTAAATTCAAGACATTAAAATACTTCATTTATGACAACTCTTAGAATAGTTTTAGTATGTAATCGAATATGGCAATGTTAATGTATTTGGTATCAGCGGACTAGATCTGCTACGCTGCTGCAGAGCAAGAATGGCCATGCTAGGCCATGTCCACACGGACACGGGTATTTTTATAACCGGAGTTTTTCCTACAGCGTTTTAAAAAAAATCCCGTCCACACGTGCTCGGTCTCCGTCTACATGAAAACGCAAAAACACGCAATCAAGCGTGGTCAAGAGCATGCCACGCCAGCAGGCGGCGATATAAACCTTAACCCTAAAGCCACGTTGGCCAATCAGAAGCGCAAATCTCATGTCAAACACAGCTGATAACGGCGCACACTCTGACGTCGCAAGGCAAAAACCCCGGTTTCACTGTCTACACGACAACACTGTAACCGGCGTTTCTGAAAATCCTCACCCTGGCAGGGGTTTTCAAAAATGTTCGGTTTCAGTGCGTTTTCGTGTGGACGAACGGCCGAACCGCGTAAAAAAAGTCACGGTTATAAAAATACCCGTGTCCGTGTGGACAGGGCCCTAGAGTTAATAGATACACACAGACACGCTGCTGCCATTGTTAAACACTCACCTAAAGGATTATTAGGAACACCTGTTCAATTTCTCATTAATGCAATTATCTAATCAACCAATCACATGGCAGTTGCTTCAATGCATTTAGGGGTGTGGTCCTGGTCAAGACAATCTCCTGAACTCCAAACTGAATGTCAGAATGGGAAAGAAAGGTGATTTAAGCAATTTTGAGCGTGGCATGGTTGTTGGTGCCAGACGGGCTGGTTTGAGTATTTCACAATCTGCTCAGTTACTGGGATTTTCACACACAACCATTTCTAGGGTTTACAAATAATGGTGTGAAAAGGGAAAAACATCCAGTATGCGGCAGTCCTGTGGGCGAAAATGCCTTGTTGATGCTAGAGGTCAGAGGAGAATGGGCCGACTGATTCAAGCTGATAGAAGAGCAACTTTGACTGAAATAACCACTCGTTACAACCGAGGTATGCAGCAAAGCATTTGTGAAGCCACAACACGCACAACCTTGAGGCGGATGGGCTACAACAGCAGAAGACCCCACCGGGTACCACTCATCTCCACTACAAATAGGAAAAAGAGGCTACAATTTAAGAGCTCACCAAAATTGGACAGTTGAAGACTGGAAAAATGTTGCCTGGTCTGATGAGTCTCGATTTCTGTTGAGACATTCAGATGGTAGAGTCAGAATTTGGCGTAAACCGAATGAGAACATGGATCCATCATGCCTTGTTACCACTGTGCAGGCTGGTGGTGGTGGTGTAATGGTGTGGGGGATGTTTTCTTGGCACACTTTAGGCCCCTTAGTGCCAATTGGGCATCGTTTAAATGCCACGGCCTACCTGAGCATTGTTTCTGACCATGTCCATCCCTTTATGGCCACCATGTACCCATCCTCTGATGGCTACTTCCAGCAGGATAATGCACCATGTCACAAAGCTCGAATCATTTCAAATTGGTTTCTTGAACATGACAATGAGTTGACTGTACAAAAATGGTCCCCACAGTCACCAGATCTCAACCCAATAGAGCATCTTTGGGATGTGGTGGAACGGGAGCTTCGTGCCCTGGATGTGCATCCCACAAATCTCCATCAACTGCAAGATGCTATCCTATCAATATGGGCCAACATTTCTAAAGAATGCTTTCAGCACCTCGTTGAATCAATGCCACGTAGAATTAAGGCAGTTCTGAAGGCGAAAGGGGGTCAAACACAGTATTAGTATGTTGTTCCTAATAATCCTTTAGGTGAGTGTATGTAAGATATATGCTGCTGCTGCTGCTGCATAAATAGACATACATAAATCCCGTAGCAGATCTAGGCAGATGGAGCTGAGGGAGGTGAAGGGTTTCAGAGTAACCTGATAGTGTGCTGCAGGACTAGCAGTCTCATTGGCTGCAGGGATCAGCAGAGGCCAATCAGCTTGTGCCATGCGGTAATGATGTGATTGCTTGTGGACTGTATTTAATAGACCTATCAGCCTGCGCCCTCTAGAGTTCCATGACTGAATTAGGGTATTCCTGCACAATCGGAGGCTGCAGTTTCAGGACCCTAGTTTTCTGTTTTAGCTCTACCTACCGAACTGGATCACCAAAAACGCTCATTTAACCCCTTTCGCGGCAAAGATCATCACACTCTTATTTGATCTGGACAAACTAAGCATCATTAGAAAGATTTAAGACTCCAGCTTCGATAGTTGACCACTGTTTATAAAACTGGTTTGCAGTGACATACATTTTTTAATTTATGACAGGAAAGCAAAATTATTAATCTGTAAAGTTCGTTATTTTGAATAGAAATCATCAGTCATAAAGCAGTCATTCATGTCTTCTCCGGTTTATTTGTGTTCAAATACATACAATATACAGCACCCGTCATCGTCAGTTATGATCTCAGCGCTCGCTATACAGCTGTCAATCATCTCACGTGGTTCAACGTGACAATAAATCCTGCCCTTCTGCATGACGCGCTCCTGTGTATCTGCCGTGTACACTTCCTCATTCTGACATCCATGATAAAGCTAAAGACACATCTCTTCACCTGAAACAAGAAGCTAATAAATGCACGATTTTGAGTATATGTGGTTTGTGTGTGATTTTGGATATTTTCATATGAAAAAATAATGTTTACAGTATTGCTAAGCAAGGTGCAGCCATTAGCTGCATATAAAATGTTAAATATAACATATTTCAACATCTTTTTTTGACTTAAAACCATTTTAAACCGCGACAGGAATATGATACAAATACTCAATGGTTTAAATGAGCTTTAAGTAAAAGTGTAATATTAATCTTTTAAATTGTGTCATGTAGGTTGATGCTACTTGCTCTAATCCACCACCTGCAGGACCTTTTCTATTCCATAATCTTATTTGTTAATATATATATATTTTTTTCTAACAAGACTTAAGATAATAGGTGGATCTTGATACTATGTACAAACTAAACCACCTGGATCCTAGAACTGCAGGTCCTGAAACTGGGGTCCTGAAACTGCGGTCCTAGAACTGGGGTCCTGAAACTGCAGCCTCCGGTTGTGCAGGAACATACTACTGCATTAACATGGACCAGTAATGTATGCTTACTGAAGTCCAAATAGAGTGGTTTAATTTATCAAATTCCCCAAAGTGTGTGTGTAACCTGTAGCCATAGTATAAACTAGGCTATTTTTAGTAGCAGGTTGTAAAAAAAAAAAAAAAAAAAACCTTTGGAAAATCCTGACCCCAGTGTTTATAAGAGGCAATGTGCTTTCTTCCAAAGAAGGTGGCCTGGACAGCTATAATTTTCCTGAAGTGTTTAAAGATGTCAAACTGAATTGTTAAACTGAGAAGTCTGTAAGTGTTGCCTGGAACCACAACAACCCTTTAGATTTAACTGTACCATGACCTTCAAAATAGGATACAATTCTTTATTTACAATATAAAAACACTGTATTTCATATGACTGTCACAACACAATATGAAAAAAGAAAGAAGACACTTTTGAAGATGACATGTTGAAATTTGACTGGCAATCTAACTCAATGTCATGTCATCATATCAATAAACATTAAAGGTAGCCTATATTTTTCTCTGTTATCGGGGTGGCTGCGGCGAATGATTTACCCGTCTACTCTCCAAATGAGTATTTTCAGCTTATTCTCAGGGTGATGAAAACCTACATTCCACCATTAAATCCTGGTCTGTGCTGACCTCAGATCTCCAGTACCACCAGAGGAATGAGATTCAGCCAGATTAGAGAAGTTCAGTGATCTAGGCCTTACAGGGTTAATCTAGGCCTGCCAAACAGGCACAAACCCTAACATATCAACCATGGCCCTTAAAAGGTAAAAACTATGCCTTAAACATTGGGTTGAAGAGCAATCTATTTTTTTTTTTACCATTTATGAAAATGATATAGACCTATTTATATCTTACTGGTATTTATTTCAGCATATATTTATGTTCAATAAATCACCAACTGTAATTTTAAGTAATTTTATTACTTTAATTGCTCATATCTCAAGAGCCTAATTTGGTTCTCATTTATGTTCTTAAGTATCCACACTGTCTCAGATGTTTCTCCTACAATTTGAGGAGAGATAAAGACATAAATGAGGCTTAAATTTGAATTGTTGACAATTGAGAGTATAAGATATATAAAATGAATCTGAATTAGATTGTTTGGTTTCTAAAGAATTTGTTAATATTGAAATGTTAGACTTTTGTACTTAGTGTCTTGACAAATATGAGAATAATTTGAGACATTGATGAGATCTTTTGACAGATTTGCAAGTTAAGGCTTAAAACAAGGTTTAGGGGGTTCTACACCATTCTTTTTCTTTAAATCAGAGGGAAATTATAGGTGAATAAGTTATGGGTAGGGTTAAGTTTAGGGGTAGGAATAGGGTTAGGACTATGTTTGTAGTTAGGAATGTTGTTCCATGATCAACAAAAGATGTTGATCCAGGAACACGTCTTGCTTGGTAAAATCACAGCGACCTTGCTTTGACATGCCTTTGACTTGTATTGCCATTATTTATTATCTATTGCCAAATAATCTATTGCCATTTTACGAGAGCAGTACGGTGTTCACTAACACAGATTTTCTGCATGGCTGCTCTGAGCGCATTGAGTTAAACATGCATGTGTGCCGATACACACACACACACACACACACACACACACACACAAAGGGCACACATGCATACAAACAGTGTTTCTCCAATGAGAGCCTCCAGTAAGCCACGAGAGAAGCTCCATTCATAATTAACACATTCCTGCCTCATGCCTCCTGTTCTACCCAGCAACCATTCATTAATCCATCCCACAAACACACAGCAGAGTGAGATGATACAGTGTCTAATGTCAAAGTGCCACCATACCTTAAGATAGTGAGAAAACATTACGAAAGACAAAAACCGGGAACGAGTAAGCGTGAGAACGGAAGGAGCAAGTGAGGTTGCACATTTTAATTGCTTCTGAAATAAGATGTTCTTTGGTGTTTGTGTCTGTTTGCAGCAGCGACATGAGATGTTTTTCTGTTTGTTTTTTACCTTCCGCTACATCCCCCCCCAAAAAGAAGCTATATAAAATGAAATATTGCAAATGATTCATTTCAGTCTTCCAGTGAAAACATCAGACTTGGTGATCCATACCCGACTTCTCCAATCATTTAGTTCGCTTGAACTCTGCACCAATCATCTGCAAGTTCAGATTCAAATCTGCCTCCATCCTATCAACAACCGATGGATAGAACCAAGTCCCCGCTCAAAATTTTTCTTTTTCGATAACTTGGATGTACGTCAAAATACGGAATAAAAGATCTGATGCTACTTTCATCGCTACTTTAGCGTAAAGGGAGACAGCAAACATCTGGCTAACAATACAAGTTCTCCCGGCGCATGCTCAGTTTTCCCAATGAGTGTGTCTCTCGCAAACCTTTCCGAGAAAATATCAAACTGAAATGTGATGGCCACTTGAGAATGTCCGGCTCAGCGTGTGCTCTGAAGCAGTGTACTGTTGTTACCGCAGTAATCTGTACAGAGTGGCAGTATTCACACAGCGCTGTCGCCTCCATCTGTTACAGCAGCCTGTGTTTACTGTTAGCCTCATCGCTAAGACCCACACTGCCACACTAGCCCCCACATATTGATTTTTCTCATGACATTTAGTCACCACAATGTGAAAACGACCATCCTGGGGAAAGATGAGTGGAACAATAACTAAGCGTTAACAAACTGGTGGACTGTTGTAAAAGAGTGAATAAATTCATCATCTTCCTCATGATTGAATGACTGTATTTCACTAATCACTCTTTCAGTGCCATAACAAGTCTAATATTCACAATATAATAATCACAAAGACATTGTCAATACAATGAATAAATAAATACAAATGTAATGTCTCAAAACAAATCAAGGCTTGCATAAAATATGGGCACATTAAAGGTCATTTGCAGATACAGTATTATTACTATATTATTTTTAATTTATAGGCATCTGTTGATATTGGATATTCACTAGTGTTCAAAAGTTTGGGGTCAGTAAGATTTTTTTTTTTTTAAAAGAAGAAACTAATACTTTTATTATTCAAGGATGAATTTAACTGATCAACAGTGACAGTAAAGACATTTATAATGCTACAAAAATACTGTTCTTTTAAACTTTCTATTCATCAAAGAGTCCTGAAAGAGTCCATGTAAGTCCAAGCGACCTTGGGTTTGAGAAAGGCGCTATATAAAATAAACTTATTATTATTATTATGTATCAATGTATTCACAAAAATATTAAGCAGCACAACTGTTTTCAACACTGATAATAATTAGATTTCTTGAGCAGCAAAGATTTTAGAATGGTCTCTGAAGGATCATGTGACACTGAAGGCTGGAGTAATGATGCTGAAAATTCAGCTTTGACATCACAGGGTCTCTGGCTTCCCCTCCACCAGCTCGGCGTTAGGTTGAGTCCCCAGCTTCACCTCGGGCCTCCAGGCCCATGTCTCCACCTCGGCCTGTCAGCCCATCGGCTCTGCGTTCCCCACTGTGGCCCTTCTGCCCTGGGACTCCTCCGGGCTCCCTCGTCCCTCCGGATCAACCTCAGTCAGTCGTCGATCAGCTTCCGCCACGGACTTCCGGGTTTCCGGCTGCGCCTCAATCCTCCACCCCTTTAGCTCCACCGGACTCCTCCCTTCCTCCGGTTTCCCTATAATCTTCGCTCGCTTCATCGTCGTCCCGGTCAGCCGAGTCCCTGTCTCCACCTCGGCCCCTCAAGCCAGCAGCTCTGCCTTGGGCTTCCGGGCCGTGTATGTCGCCCTGGTCCGTCAGCCTCTCTGCCCTGTAAGATGCTCCACACACCCTGGTTCCATCTCTGTCGTGTCAGTCCCAGGGTTCCACCAAGCCCTTCAGGCAAAGCTCCACCCTGGCTCCTCCCCCCATCAGCTCCATCATGGTCTGTCTCCACCGACTCCTCCGGGTCCTCTTTCGTTACCAGCTCTTCGCCCACCTCCCTCCACAGTTGGTTATGGCGCGGGAGGAAGGGGTGACTACTGTCATGGACTTGGACATATTCTGTTGTGTTTTGTTTAGTTCCAGTTTCTCTGCTCCGTTTAGTTTTGGTTACTGATTATCTCCTCGTTTGTTTTTATGGTTACATATGATTTTTTTCACCTGTCAGACATTTGGTTTATATTTAAACTCTGTGTTTTGTTCAGTCCCTTGTCTGTTATTGTCTTATGTAAATTATTTTGTTAGTCATGTATTCATCATTAAAGTCTTCATAGAGAATTCCTATCCATACATGTTGCTTGTCTAGAAAAGTTACAATAAGAGACTTCTCTTTCAAAAACCTTACAAAACCTTACCCACCCCAACTATTTGAACGGTATGTATTATGGTCCAGTATTGTATAGTTATTTGTGCAAGCTCATTTCCACAATTTTGCCTTCATTAAAGCTCACCTTATCTTAAAAAAAACACTTATATTTTAACACTATTCAACAAACTTTAGCAAATCTCAAAATGAACAAATATGACTTTAGCGTTTAGTGTATTATTTTTTAACTTATTTTATCAAAATAGTTCACAATTTTAATTGGTTAATTGGTTATTGGCCATAACATGGAAAATACTTATAGACTTACTAAAATTATGGCTGCTACCAATTCCGATGCATCCCTACATCATACTGGTGACACAGTATGACACATATTGCCCATTAAATCACTGTTCCGGCTGTGCGCTCCATATGCATAAAAAGTTATTCACGCCAGAATATTTGCTCACTCACCAACACCTGATAACATCTGTGTGTGTGTTTCTGTGTCAGCGTGTACTGTATGATCATCTTCCATCATTTTACATCTGAGACAAAAATGGATGAGATCTGCCTGTTGGGAATTCCTTCTGTGGCTTCCGAACTTAATTGAATAGAGTAACTGGATAAAGAGGGCCATTTACTTGGCTGACGACCAGCAGAAAGGCATACAGAGCAGAGCACTTACGAGAGAGAGAGAGAGAGAGAGAGAGAGAGAGAGAGAGAGAAGAGAGAGAGAGAGAGAGAGAGAGAGAGAGAGAGAGAGAGAGAGAGAGAGAGAGAGAGAGAGAGAGAGAGAGAGAGAGAGAGAGAGAGAGAGAGACAGTGGCAGGTCTATAATGTTGAGTTGGGTTCTCTTACGAGAGGTTCTCTCGTATTGCGTAAGCTAGCTTACGCTGCGGGAAAGATTCATCTTTGCTGAGAGTTTGAAGCCAAAAAATTATTTCATAATTTGTATCCATTGACAACGCAGTTCCTCTGCGGCAGACCTAGAGCAGGCTAGCTAGCAGCTCATTGGTTCGCTCAGAGAGAACTGCTTAAGCCTATGGGAGAGCGGGGCTGAACCCGCTGCCAATGAGAAGCGCCCGCGCGCTCATTGCATCATGGCCCGCCAGAATGGGCGTGGCTATGGTGTATATAACAGTCTCTCCCAGGCTTATATGTTGATTCATTTCATCTTCAGCGAGCTACACGCTTCTGCTGTCCTGAGAAAAGCCGTCGCCGTCGAGAAGGCATCACTCTAGCGAGCTCCCGGACCCTGAAGAAGCCGGCCGTCTTCGCCACCTTCAGCCGCCGTGCAAGCTAGCGCCATCCGACGACTGTATCCTTTTTCTCTATATCTAAAAGAGCCGAGCGTCTTTTTAAAGATGTCTCATTTTTCCTGCGGCTCTTGCCGCGCTCCTCTCGAGGACGGAGACCGCCACGTCATTTGCGCTCTCTGCCTGGGACTCGAGCACGCAGAACTCGCCCTCGCGGATGGAGGATGCGACTTCTGTGAGACCCTGCCGTTGTCGTCCCTGCGGGCACGACTTCTGGCGGCAAAATCCGCTCCCGCGCCGCCTCTCTCTTCGCCGCGTAAAAAGAAACGCCGCGCCCAGAGGCCGCCGGAGCCCCCTGCGGAACCATGCGGGCCGCCGCCGCCGCTTCCCGCTTCCCGCTTCCCGCTCTTCCTCCCCGCCCCAGCCGGACATACAGTTGCCGCCGAGTGGCCGCTCTGTCGCTTCCGATGACGCCGCGGAGGAGAAGGATTCCTGTTCACTGCTCGCGTCAGACAGTGAGGAATGGTCATCTCTCGGATCCACGAGAGAGTCGGCGGGGATCCGCGCTGGAATAGAAGAGGAACTAATGCGCCTCCTCTCACAGGCCGTCGAACGCCTCGGTCTCGAGTGGTCTCCTCCACCCGAGCAGGCCCCGAACCGGATGGACGGCAGCTTTTTTCATCGGCGCTCGACCCCCGCGTGCAACCGGGCCGCCCCATTCCTGCCTGAACTTCACACAGAGCTGACGAAGTCCTGGAATGCCCCGCTCTCGGCTAGAAACCGCTCCGATATATCCGCCTCGCTGCACTCGGTGGACGGAGCCGCCGAAAAAGGTTATTTAGCCATGCCGCCCGTTGAGGACTTGGTCGCCGCACACCTCTGCCCGCCCTCTGCTAGATGGCGCTCTTCCCCCACGCTTCCTTCGAAAGCTTGCAGAGCGACCTCCAGCTTTCATGCTCGCGCCTATGCCGCCGCCGGTCAGGCCGCCGCAGCGCTGCATTCTATGTCTGTCCTCCAAGTGTTACAGAGCGATATTCTCCGTGAGTGGGCCGAGAGCGGTAGAAACCCCTCCTCCGCTGTCACGGATCTGAGAAGTGCTACGGACCTCGCCCTTCGCGCCACTAAAGCCGCCGCACAAGCTCTGGGGAGATGCATGGCCAGCCTTTGTGTATCCGAGAGACACTTATGGCTCACGCTCGCCGACATGGGAGATTCTGAGCGCGCCGCGTTTCTTAACGCGCCCCTCTCCCCGACGGGCCTTTTTGGATCTGCTGTCACGGGGATCGTCGATCGCTTTTCCGAGGTCCAGAAAGCCACTCAGGCCATGAATTTGTTTCTGCCCCGCCGCGCTAGCTCTTCCGCAGGCCGCTCTCGCGAGCCTCCTGCCAGAGCTCCACCACAGCGCCCTCCTCCGCAGACTCAAACAGCCCAGCGCAGACAGGGCGGCCGCCCTCGCTCTCGCTCTGACAGCCGCCGCAGACCGCCGCCCCCACGGGGCCCGCGACCCAAGATCACGCTGAAGCCTGATCATCAGAAGTCTGCCTAGCAAAGTTAAGAAAACGGCGGCGCTCTCCCGCTGCGGCCGGACCGCCGTCAAAGCTTCGCCCTCTGCCAGTCCCCGTTGTTTCGCCGACTGCTGTAGTGTTTATCGCCACAAACAAGCCGGTGTCCCAGCCCGCTTGCGAGCGACAAAAAGCCGTTTTTACGGCTACCCAGAGAAATCTCAAAAAGAGAAAATATGCCAGTTGTGTAGAAAATGTGCCCACAATCATGTGTTCATCCAGACACACAAGCATAACATATCCCGTGTCTCTCTCAGAGCCCCATCACATGAAACGGGCACAGCCCGCTCTAATATCAGAGAACATAAACACGCCCACGAGCTCATGCGCGTGTCCCCTCTCTCCTCGCTCTGTTTCACGGCCCATAGACTCCTCTCTGAGTGCAAGTCCCGTTGCCACACACATTCAAAGCGCGCCCACACACTGTGTCCAGCCCGCTATATGCAGCAATCAGGGCGATATAGCCATTCGGCCACTAGCCGCATGCTCCAAAGCGTGGGAAGCCATTCCAGGCATTTCCCCGTGGGTGCTAAGCATTATAAAGAACGGCTATCTGCTACAGTTTCGCCGCCGCCCGCCTCGTGCGCGCGCTCGGCTCGAATCTACTGTCAGCCCGCTGGCCGCCGGCACGCTCCGCTCAGAAATTGCGACGCTGTTGCAAAAGGGCGCCATAGAGAGAGTCCCGCCATCTATGACCGAGTCGGGGTTTTACGGCCGTTATTTTCTGGTTCCCAAGAAAGACGGCGGCCTCAGACCGACTTTAGATCTCAGGTTTTTGAACAAAGTGCTCATGAAGAGACCGTTCAAGATGCTCACTACCAGGAAACTCCTCGCGCAGGTGCGCCAGGGGGACTGGTTCATCTCTCTAGACCTGAAAGACGCCTATTTTCAGATCCAGATAAATCCCCGTCACAGGCCATTCTTACGTTTCGCCTTCGAGGGTCATGTTTATCAATACGCCGTTCTCCCGTTCGGCTTATCCCTGGCGCCCCGTACATTCACGAAGTGCATGGATACGGCGCTCGCCCCCCTGCGGAGCCAGGGGCTGCGCATATTGAATTATCTGGACGACTGGCTGATTTTGGCCCAATCACAGACGGAGCTTCTGTCGCACCGCGCAGTTCTCCTCGACCATCTGAAAACGCTGGGCCTCTCTGTCAACTGGACAAAGAGCTCCCTTCAACCCAGTCAATCAATTTCCTTTCTAGGAATAGATTTGAACTCGGTCACGATGACGGCTCGCCTGTCCACACAGCGCGCGCGCAGTGTTCAGCGACTAGCCGCCTCGTTTCAGATGGGCACCCGCACACCTCTGAAAACTTTTCAGAGGATGCTGGGTTACATGGCCTCAGCCTCCGCTGTGCTTCAGCTGGGCCTTCTGCACATGCGCCCGCTTCAGCTTTGGTTAAACAGCCGTGTACCCCACCGCGCGTGGAACACGGGTCGCCAGCTGATCAGGGTTACGCAGACATGTCTCACGGCGCTGCAGCCATGGACAGTAGCAGAATGGTTTCGGCAGGGCGTCACGATGGGGACCTTTTCCCGCCGAAAAGTCATCTCGACAGATGCATCCAACACGGGTTGGGGTGCAGTCTGCGAGGGCTCACCGGCCTTCGGCCATTGGTCGACACAGGAAAGCCCCTTACACATAAACTGTCTGGAAATGCTTGCGGTCGAGAACACGCTCTCGCGCTTCCTCCCGCTCATTCGGGGACACCACGTCCTGATCCGTTCGGACAACATGGCTGTGGTCTCCTATCTCAACCGTCAGGGCGGTGTCAGATCCAGAAATCTCTTCCTACTGACACACCGCATTCTAGTTTGGTCTCAGAGCCGCCTGCTCTCGCTCAGAGCGACGCATGTGCCGGGCCATCTGAACGACGGTCCAGACATACTGTCCAGGAACCTCATCTCCACAGGAGAATGGTCCCTGAACACACAAACGGTCCAAATACTGTGGCGGCTATTCGGCAGAGCAGAAGTGGACCTCTTCGCGTCAGAAGAGAACGCTCACTGCCCAATATTTTTTTCAAGGAGCGAGGACGCACTAGCCCAGGAATGGCCTCGCCGTCCGCTCTATGCATTCCCTCCGATCGCTCTGCTACCGCAGGTAATTCAGAGGATCAGGGACACACGCCACTCAGTACTCCTCATAGCCCCGCGTTGGGAGAGTCAGAATTGGGTTCCGGAGCTCACTCAGCTGTCACAGACAGCCCCGTGGCCCATCCCAGTCAGAGCAGATCTCCTCTCTCAAGCTCGCGGCACGATCTGGCACCCCCATCCACGGCGCTGGGCGCTACATGCATGGGTGATCAACGACTATTCGTCGATTTGCCAGAGGGAGTAAGAAACACTATCATACAGGCTAGAGCACCTTCCACGAGAAGGCTCTATGCGTCTAAATGGTCTGTGTTCTCAAAATGGTGCACCGACAAACATCTGGACCCACGGTCATGCGAGGTGCCGTCTTTGCTTGTTTTCCTTCAAGAGATGCTGGACAAGGGCAGGTCCCCCTCCACTCTAAAGGTTTACGTGGCAGCCGTCGCGGCATTCTCTGAACCCCGACGCGCTCAGTCCCTGGGCAAAGACGAGTTAGTCATCCGCTTCCTCAGGGGAGCTAAGAGGAGGAACCCTCCGCGCCCCCCTTCGGTTCCTATCTGGGATCTTTCTATAATTCTCGAAGCTATGAAAGCACCCCCGTTCGAACCGCTCGAGTCTGTGGACCTAAAATACCTCTCGCTCAAAACCGTTTTTCTGACGGCTCTGTCCTCAGTAAAACGCGTGGGGGATCTTCACGCGCTCTCATCCAGCGCCGCGTGTCTTGAGTTTGGACCGAATGATTCTGTTGTCATTCTCAAACCTAGGCATGGCTATGTCCCGAAGGCGATTGGTACCCCGTTCAGGGCTCAGATTATTTCCCTATCGGCTCTGCCTTCATCCGATAGTGAGCGCGACACCAATCTCCTCTGCCCGGTGCGGGCTCTGAGATTGTACACTACGCGCGCTGCCGCGTTCAGACGCGCTGAGCAGCTTTTCGTGTCGTTTGGGGGGCGCACCAAAGGTCTGGCCGCCTCTAAACAGACACTGTCTAGATGGATAGTGGACGCTATCGCCTCTGCTTACGCATCTAAATGCCTGCCCTGCCCTCTGGGCATCAGGGCGCACTCCACTAGAGGCATGGCCTCATCGTGGGCATGGTCCTGTGGAATTTCCATTCATGACATTTGTGTGGCCGCGGGATGGGCCTCCCCGTCCACTTTTGTCAGATTTTACAACTTGGAAGTTCCCGCCTTGCAGGCAAAATTACTAGCTGTCTAACGATCAGCTCCCTAAGAAGCTGCATTACTGGGAGTCCCTCACACAACCGGTTCGCCCCTTGTGCTCTCCTTAGATGCTTATGTATGTGCCCGCTCTGCCGGCCTCATATTACATTCACTCCACGTTAAAAATCCCCCGGTATCACCCTGGGATTCATGAGTGGATTCATAGCGCGCCAGGCGTTGACCAGGTGTTCCCGCAGCGTAAGCTAGCTTACGCAATACGAGAGAACCTCTCGTAAGAGAACGAATCGGTTACCTAACGTAACCTCGGTTCTCTCTAGAAGAGGGAACGAGTATTGCGTTCCCGGCCGTGCTTGCGCTACTAGCGTTTCGCTTCACGCTGAAATAAATCAACATATAAGCCTGGGAGAGACTGTTATATACACCATAGCCACGCCCATTCTGGCGGGCCATGATGCAATGAGCGCGCGGGCGCTTCTCATTGGCAGCGGGTTCAGCCCCGCTCTCCCATAGGCTTAAGCAGTTCTCTCTGAGCGAACCAATGAGCTGCTAGCTAGCCTGCTCTAGGTCTGCCGCAGAGGAACTGCGTTGTCAATGGATACAAATTATGAAATAATTTTTTGGCTTCAAACTCTCAGCAAAGATGAATCTTTCCCGCAGCGTAAGCTAGCTTACGCAATACTCGTTCCCTCTTCTAGAGAGAACCGAGGTTACGTTAGGTAACCGATTCGTTTTCAGAAATAGCTGATGTACAGGTGCATTTACTCAACGCTATCATCGTTAATCTTGACTTGCCATCTCTCAACCCATAAAGAAAAAAACTAGCATAAAGATGAACACAGAACAGTGATGAATGTACATATGAAGAGTTCAGATGCAAAAGCCTCTAAGTGCCATCTGAAATTTTCTTCTAGAATGATCATTTTTATCAAGCTCGTACATTTAAGTTCAGTAATTTCACTTAAATAGCTATGAAAATTACCTATTAATTGTCATTTAAGTGAAATTATTGAACTTAAATAAACAAGCTTGATAAAAATGATCATTCTATAAGAAAATTTCAGATGGCACTTAGAGGCTTTTGCATCTGAACTCTTCATATATATATATATATATATATATATATATATATACTATATATAGCTAAAAAACGAAATATTCGCAAAATATTAACAACTTGGTAGCTCTAGATGAGCAAAATTAGATCAACACAAACAGGCTGTGCCCTTATAAAACATTCACATAAAAACATTCAGCCTATTTCACTCATGATAATATTTTTTACGTGTCATTTTTTTTATTTGTACAATAAACGATATTGGTACAGCACTGGTTTGAAATCTAGGTCATCAAAAGTAGTTGAGCACCAGTAACATAGAGGAGGCAATAAAAACAGCAGATGTACTTAGCCATATACAGTAAATGAATGCAAACAGAAACATGTAATGGCTCTGCTAATATTCAAGTATTGTGATGATTGTTTTTACTCTCTTTATGGGCAGTTGGGGAGCTTCTACTGTCCAGTATCTCTGCTTTTTCCAGGGCAACAGATGGTGGGTGAGACATGTAGCAGTGCAGGTCTCAGGACAGACAGGCCAGAGAGTGGTCCAAAAATCATTTAGTCTGTGCAGAATGACGGGACAGATGCTGCCATGACAGGGAGTGCTGCTCTCCAGGAATTATCTATTGCTATAGAAGCCTTCTTTTAAACTATGTTCAAATTATTTGATGTTTTGAAAGTTTGGTCAATTTTGGCATGTCCACTAAATATAATTACATAAAAATAAAAAATAAAATTACATTTTTTATTAACAAAAGAGCCAACACTCTCTCATGGCAATTTGCAAGTACTTTTACATCTTAGTGAATTTGTATGAATTCATATGATCTTATTTGTAAGTTTTCGTACGATCTGGTTCCTGAGGGTTCAGTTTAGGGTGGACCTTCATGCTTCATGAGGTTTTCATACAAATTCATTCAAATTTGCCACCAATTCTCCAAAACATAAAATAGTCAAATTTTCTAACGAGATCAGGTTAAAAGAGCCAAATGAAATCCCTAGAATCAACTTAAATATTAATATTCTGGCTGATACAAATAAAATAAACTGATAAATATTTCCATGTTATAACCAATAACCGATAAATGCATGACACTACACAGTAACACAAAAAGTATGATAAACTTCTATACTATTTTGTTTACATAAATGAAAAATAAAACATTAAAAAATACAACAAGTGAATGTTTGCTTCACAACATTATAATGTACAGTATAAAAAATCATATAATGAAATAATTATCATCACTGTACCACAGTATCTATGGACTATGGAAATATTAGAATATGCATTATTAAAGGTGATTTTATTTCACATCGTTCTCCACCCCCTCCTCTCCCTCTCTCCCACCTGTCAATTTTCTCACTACTCACCCAACCCCACACCACCCCTTTCCTAGAAGTAATTCAGACATCCCTTTTTTCTCCGTCACGAGAGCTGATGATGTGTGGCACATGTTGCCTCATGACTCCCTGTTGAGCTGCTGAACATGAAAGACTGTCAGAGAGACTTCAGACTGCAGGGCCTTAACCCCCCACACAGACCAGCCCTCACCTCTCCAGAACATTCCTGCTCTCATTACACCAGACCAAACCTTTGACATACAATATTTTTTTTTTCTGCTAATAATTAGTAATAACACAGGTGCTTTAATATGTATCTAAATCAAAACAACAGATAGTTACACACAGGGACATCAAACTAGCTTTATCATAATGATCATGAACAAGACATGAACAGAACAATTCCAGTACTTAGAAGGGTAATAAATGACCTTTATTTTACATTAGTATTATTATTAGACCCTCAAATCCATTTAATCATTCAGTGAGGGAGAACTGAGCTTATAAATCACATCAAGCTCATTTTTCATGGACTATCAGTTAACCTCAATGAGGCAATGGTGCTATTATCATTTCCACTTGATGCAAATACGTCATACGAAAGTGTTTCCTTTGCCTTGCTCCTATGGCTTTATGCCCTTCATGCTTTGCCATAGCAACAGGAGACATGAAATCTGCTCAAGGATTTTTGCCTGCCAATTTTCTTCTCTCTGCACCATTCATATAATGCAGACATGCTCTCACACAAACACACAAGGTTTCACTGTTATGCAACTGCATGAACACTAATACTTTATTCAACTCGTATATGAGAAAATACTAAAGGGGCTTTTTTATAGTAATTTACACTGAGCACAGACAATGATCGGATCATCATGATTTGCAGATTATAAGTGTTTGATTATGGAAGACATAAGCACAGTATACACAATATGAGTTAATGTAGATACACCAGTAAGGACTCAAATACAGGCCACATTAAGAACTACAGATTATGAAGAACTGGGTCCCAAGGGTCAAATGGAGTATAGTGGGGGCTTCTTTGTTTGTATGTTTACAGTAAGCCCAGTAGTGTTGTAAACCACACAAGCTGGCCTAGTTCCCAAGATAGTCTGTGTCCCTTTGCATCAGACATTCATGGACATCTCGAGAGCCCTGATTACACAAAATATATAAGAAAAAAAAAAAAAAAAAAAAAAAAAAAAACACCCAGAAACATTCTAGTACTAAAAAAAAAAAAGTAGAAGAAGTTTATTCTCTGTGCTGCTTGCTTGGCGGGCACAAATGAAATGTCGTTAACATCGTTAAAAATAATGTACTATATTTTAGTTCGCTAATGTTTTTTTTTTTTTTTTTGTGGTATTTTTAGGGGAAGTACATTATATGTATGGTACTAAATTATATTTACGAAATAGTTATGATGCATTTATAATCTGTTAACCACTTTTTGAGTATAGAAATTAAATATCCAACTTAAACTGTCGTAAATCTTGAATGCATTGGAGCACATACTTAAGTTTGGTCTCATTTTAAAGAAGATTATTGCTGAAGAGAAAAAAAAGTGAAACTAAAAAAAAGTTATAATTTTATTATAAAAAAGGATTAATTAAAATTCTATTTTAAAATTTTATATGAAATATATATGTTTTACTCTAAAACTGTTAGAAAATCAAAGCCATAAATCTAAATAAGTTGTGCTCCAAATTTGAGTTTGATATCTCAAAAAATGAGTTTTCAAAAAATAAAGATTTTGTTTGGTAGCAGTACCAAACGTTTCCACTAGATGAAATTTTTTTCAGGACCATTTACCTTTTCGAATCATGTCCAAGATTTGTGTGTGTGTGTGTGTGTGTGTGTGTGTGTGCGTGCGCGATCACATAGCAAGTCCCAAAAACTTTACCAAGTTTCGTACTATTCTTATGAAGTAAAAAAATCTAATAAAAATGACCAAACAGCACCAGAGGGTTCAGTGAAGATAATATAACAACTATCATGTAGAGATTTGATGCCTTTGATGATGCCTCTGTGCAGGTCATTCCATAGATCAGAGTATGGGTTAGAGGGCTGAAATTTACACACTATGCTAATAAAATGTCATCCAAATTTCATATTAAAGTCACTCATTAATTTGTTTTGTATCCCATAACCGAGGCAAATTCATTTCCTTAGTCAGTACTGCCAAAATCAGTCTGGAAAAAAAGATTCAAGATTCAAACAGTTAACTGGACCCATTGGCTTTCATAGTATTATTTTTTTCCTACTATGGAAGTCAATGGGTCCAGTTAACTCTTTGGTTACTGACATTCTTCAAAATATCATCCTTTGTGTTCAGCAGAAGAAAGAAATTCATACAGGTTTGAAACAACTTGAGGGTGAGTATATGATGACAGAATTTTCATTTTGAAGTGAACTATCCCTTTAAAGCAAGACAATATAATATGAGAAGCAAAATTATTGAAGATAATAATTTGTATGTCTGTTAAATGTTTCTTGGTTTACTATTTATTACCCCAGTTGTTTTAAAGTCGAAATGGAATGGAAATTTTCTATCTATTGTCTAAATTGTCCATGCATATCTCATTTTTGTAAAAAAAAAAAAAAAAAAAAAAAAAAAAAATGTAGACCTTGTAATTTTCAATTCAAATACCATAACTCAATCTTCCGGTGACATATGCCGAACTTCTCCAATCATTTAGTCTGCTTAAACCCCGCACCTTTCTTACGCATCCTCAAGTTCGCATTCAGATTTGTAACAATGAACAACCGAGAACTAAAGCCCCACCCTACTTTTTTTTTCTCAAAAATACATTTCACTCGGATGTACAGTACGTCACAATACAGAACAAATGATCTACTTCTGTTACATTGTGACTTTAAAAAGAAATGTCCCTAAATGCTCAAAACAAGAAAAGCTATATTGTCTCCACATCACCGAAAAGTCTTGATTGGCACAGACACTCATGCAGTTATTATAAAGAGGCATTAATACACTATATATACACTACATACAATTAAACAACAGTACTGTGCTGTTTGAGGGTGCATGCTGATGCAAAGAAAAGCTAACAGGAAGAAAGAGAAAGACAACAAACGATGACTGCAGCAGCACATGAAATAGCATAATTCATGCAAGCCTTGATTCCCCTCTCAGCATGTGTCTGAACCTCAGAGCTTCTGCCCCAAAAACAGCTTCTGATTAGACTGAGATACTCAGAAAGAACAGCATAGAGAATCACTGGCAACGACATATATGTCAAACCTGACACCGCGTGAATCTCAACAAATAAATAAAAGGGGGAGTATATGCATAAAAACATGAAATGAAAAAAATGTTGAGACTGTTTGGGTAAGGAAGCTGGGACGATTTGACCCAATTTGGATTGATAATCATTCATAATCAGTAACCCAATGGTGCTGGATTGGGAATGTGGACGTAAAAGAGAGAGAAATCATCATCATTGTTATATTTAAATTCCTAAAAACACCAGTGTGAATGTTATGTGGACTGAGAAAATATCACAACACAAAAGAAGTTTGAGTCCACTTTAAAGTCTAAGTACAAATCAATGCAAAAAATATATATATTATGTTTAATTTGGTTACTGAAAAGGAGATGGAGCTCCTAAATTTGTTCTCAATGTACACCAGATTGGTGTATTTAACTTTAAAACGTGCAAAATTCTTTAACAGCCCGACATGTACAGTCTAACATTTAACCCATGATGGGTCAAAACAACCCAGTGCTGTGGTAGTCCCTTTTTGACACGGCACCATTTTTTAGAGTGTTCATCACATCTATGGATTCAGCAGTTTCTGCTTTTATCCAAATCAACTTTCAGTCCATTCAATGTTGTGTTAACCCTAGTGTTATGGGGTTAATACTAATAATTAACATGGAAGTCAGTGACATGTTATATATTTTGCTCTAGCACATAAAAACACACACACACACACACACACACACACACACACACACACACACACACACACACACACACACACACACACACACACACACACACACACACACACACACACACACACACACACACACACACACACACACACACACTCACAAACACACCCACACACACACACACACACACACACACATGCTTACATAGGTAGTGTGGCAGTGCAGTGGCCAGTGGCTGAGCTCAATTCCTGTAAAGAGTGGCACGTAAGGTCAGGTGAGGTGCTGCACTGAGTCAGAGTGTGTGTGTGTCACTTTGCATTACAGTATCTGGGCAGTGATACACTAGTGATGCACTACAGTGGTGAACCATACCTCACATCACAGTCAAGTCAACACCAGGTCACGCTCACTCAGATCTCACCACTCAAGTCATTCTGCATGACAACTTTAGCACATTAAGCATCAGAGAGTGCGATCTGGAACATCTAAAACTGATCATCCTAAATGTTTACCTACAATAATGTATTGGAAGTATTCAACATTTTGCATTGACTGACATTTTTTATTGACTGACATATTAATGCAGACAGTGGGCTGACATGCAGGGACATAGATAGGCTGTCTCTCTGGATGATGCTGTCCTCATATTTAATTGACTGTGAGGTAGAACATCTGACACATCTGGAAGAGGTCACACTTATCCTCAGAGAACACTGATACAGTCCAGTTTAGGGTTGCACCAGCTATAATCTTACTTAAAGTCGGCATGAAATGGAAGTTGAGATTGCCATTTTTTCCTTGGTGTGACGTATATCCGAGTGAAACGGCTTCTGAAATTAGAAAAAAATGTAGGGCGGGGCTTGATTTCGTCCTTCGGGAATTGATTGGATCGTTGGAGGTTGGGCGTTGCAAACAAAATGGAGGCAGATTTGAATGTATCTTCTCTGAGAGGCGGTGCACCGATAGCCGCACCCTCATCGGCTCTGGCCGCACCCTTTCGCCATGGCACGTGACCGAAAGAGAAGAGAGGTCGTTTCGAGGGGGAGGGAAGGGTAATGTATTTGATTAAAGATTATAAGGGTACATGAATTTAAAAAAAATAATGAAGTGCACAGATAAATCATTTATAATAAACACTACAATATTACATATTAAAAGAAGATTGGTCAAATTTGATTTCATGCCGACTTTAAACTGAAGCATTCAAACTAACTCTGTTAGCGTTGAGTTTTTGACGCATCAAATTGATTAAAAGAGACAGTAAAGACATTTATAATGGTACACAAGATTTATTTTTCAAACCAATGCTATTCTTTTTAACTTGAAAGAATCCTGTAAAAAATGTATAATGGTGCCCACAAAAATATTCAGCAGCACAACTGTTTTTAACATTGATAATTATAATAAATGTTTAAAGCAGAAAATCTGCATATCCAAATGATTTCTGAAGGATGATGTGACTGAAGTCTCAAGAGAAGCCAGGTTGTCCCGGTATATTTTTCTATTGATATGAAAAATCGGGTACATTTAGTAATATAGCGGGTGAATTATGTATATGATGTATATTAGGATGTTATGATGAACTATATACCTTTCTCCACTGACATTATATGATGTTCAAAGCATTTCTAAGGATTTTTGGAAGGCAGACTGAGATATCGAACGGGAACATGGTTTGTGAAACATTAGCAACATATTATTAGCTGTTTGATAACATAGCCAAGCAAAAGGCTAATCATATTAGTTAACGTTATGTGTCCGACGTAGAGAGCAATACATAAAACGCATTACCATTCTGATACATCGACTTATATATGAGCCTGTATAATTCACTCTTCCACTCTTATCTGAATCAGTTTCTGGTTCAAACATACATGGCTGAATTAAATCAGTATTTGCATTGTATTTCCTTGCCATTGTGTAGCGAATACCACAGTAAAGTTGACCGAGTGGCTCAGTTATTCTGCGCTTGAGTGATTGCGTGGAGGCAGGGCTAATTTTCATATTCATGGGTCCATGTACTCTAAATGGAGCAAAGGTATAGATTTACATTTAAGCTATTCCAAGGCATGAAGACATTTATTTCACAGGAAAAACATTTAAATATGCAATTTTGGTGATCAAAGATGAGTTTTAAGGGATACAATTATTGAATACAATGGGACAACCAGTCACTCACATGAGATCACAGCAATATTTGTGGACAGCAACAATCTAATCTATGCCCAATGAAGTCCTGCCCTAATTTGTTTTCTCATTTGAGAACCCGTTTTTCTCTAGCCTGACTTCGTCATACTCATATTCTAGTCAGAATGTGAGTCTGATACTGCTCCATAGGGCATTGATTATGAGGCGTGTCTTAACCGAACCAAGAAAAAAACAACAACTCTGCAGTCAATTGAATAGACCTACAACCAATCAGAGCAACGCAGTAAGTGACGTATGTTGAGCTACGCATAGTTGTCAACAGAACTCAACTGCTTTTAACCCTAAGTTAATGTAAGATATGATTTCAAATTTGTATTTATTTTTTGTTAAACTGTGTTGAGCCTTTCATTCGATATTCTTACACACTGTAGAAAGAATACATTTGCCTTGGTTGTATATATAATTTTGTATTCAATAAAAAAAAATAAAAAAAAACAGAACTCAACTGCACGGACACTGGAAGAAGTAGTAAAATAATGAGTGTTGCTTCTTTTACTTGGTCCTACATGAGTGCGACAAAAGGAGAAACCACAACGACCACAGGGTTTTCATTGCGTCCCATCTTCTTAGCGACCATCGGAGCCAGCTGATAAATTGAACTTTTGCCGAATCCCGTAGCAAGGACGGCAAACACATTTTTCCGATCGACAAATGCCTTGATTGCAGTTCTCTGTTCGTCTTTTAAAATGAATGCGCTGTCGATTTATTTTACAACAGACGCGAAAGCAGAATCTATACATCTCAGTTCTCCAGCGGCAGTCATCTGTGAGAGAAACCAGTTCAACCCAAGCGCTCTTTGATAACGTGATGATTACGTAACTGCAGATCATCTGTCCATCATCGTATAAAGCCCGCCCTGGCAATTTGATTGGCCCGACGATTTCTAGAACCGATCATAATTACTCCTCAATGGATCGAGTCCAGACCGAACTTCCAGACCAAAAAATGTTGTGGGCGGGGCTGGCATCCAGGTTAGTTTTTCTCATCACAAAAGTGAAGAAAACATGATTCATGAAGAACTTCTGTGTCATGCTGAAGTTTTTAAGGTTATGTTTCAACAGTTTAATGGTTAAATGCTAAAACATTTAGAAGTGTATGATTTTTTTAGTTCCCATTTATTTTATTTTATTTTATTTTATTTTATTTATTTTTTTAGTTCCCTACACCTAAGCACAGCTGGGTTAACAGATCCCTGAACGCAAATATCCACAAAGCTCTTTTCTATATACATAACGTATGTGCATAATTTAATGCACAGTGCTCAATCATCTTACTGCCGTTTGCTTGGATATACTCTGTTGAGAATCCCAAATGTAAGTGAGATTCCAAAAATATCAACAATCCATATTCTTTCAGGCCCAGGAGAGAATCTGTGTCTAAATAGCAAGGTAAGTTCATATCTGAGAGGAGCCAAGTGTCTCCAATCCTCTATCAAGCCATACTGTCCATTAACACACATCAGCAGTTAAAAAAAAAAAAGTCTAATTAAGAGGGAAAGAAAGTAGGTCTGCAGGCCTCAATGTCCCTCTGATTGAGGCCAACCATCCCTCAGAGACATTAAAGCACCAATCATGTGCCATCTAATCGAGACATGAAACTTTCCGTCCCCAAAGTTAGAAGCGTAGATCCAGATCAGCCAGGCCCTCTGGTCATTCATTACCACACAACACTAGGTCAGTATGCTCCTCTTGCAACCTTCTGATCTTCCTGACCAGGCCTCTTTTTAGACATGAAGAAGCCTCATTCAGCATCTGTCACGGAATCCCTTTATATCGCAGCAGCTCAATGCAAATTGCCACCGTCATCCCAGGCCCAGGCCCAGGCCCAACACCCTAATTGACCGCTTTCAAAAACTCAACCTGGATATTCACTGGCCTGACAGATGAACAAAACCAAACAAGACTCCTCAATTGCTCAGTTGAGTGTGCGAGATCACATCAGTAACGTTGATGTGCACATTGTTCGTTTTAACACTCCATGGAGAACTCACATTAAGATATTAAGCTTCCACTCACGTCTTATCAACACTCTTCAGCGTCAGAAAGAATTTGCAACTCTAAACCATCGTAAGGCTGTGGGTTTGATGCATTCCAGATGGAAACTCAATGCAAAGAACCAAGCATTGAGAATTTAAAGGCGTTATTGGATTGGTTTTAAGGTGAATGCTGGGTGAACCTTTTTCATTAGCTGGTCTAGCAGCCATTTGAGCTATGCTGTAATGCAGATAATCGGGAATGTTGGCTTAGTAGTTTATGGCTAGCACTTCAAAGCTTCTGATCACCTGCTTTAACGTGAACCGAAACAGACGATTGGCCCCGGGGTGCAAGACAAAATCCAGCGGGCCAATCAGCGCAGCTGTTAACTATGGTGGTGTAATGGAGGATGATTGGAATCAGCTGGGCTGTGGGCCAATGACAGGATCTGGGTTTGATTAGCAAGCGCTTACCCAGCCCTCCTGAGGCTGAAGGGAGAATGAAGCAGACAGAGGGCAAGAAATATTTACTCTAAAGGGAAGTTCTTGGCAAAGGACACTGCTGTGGCTAAAAATACTCCAACGCCATTGCCGACACCAGATGTCCTTTTCATTAAACATAAAAAGGTATGGGGGAAAAAATAGACTAGAAGTTTTAGCCAAACAAGAAGTTCATAGCACAGCCCCACCCCTGCCAATTTCTTGGCTTTCCACAGTTTAACTTTTTTTTAATCTGCTCTTGGATCAATCCACCCCAACTTGCTCACTCTTTCTTTTTTCGTTCCGGCTCTTTCGGATATTTGCCAAAGTATTTCAGGAAACAAAATGACCTCATGGTTGATGGATCCATGTACAGTAGGCGGTAAAAACAGCACTCGGAAGACATGAGCTCACCAGCACTAAACAATACAAACGCTCACTCATTTGAGCTGTTGCCATAGTGCACAGTCCAAACTTTCTATTTTCTTCACCCCTTCCCACAGTCTTTGGAGATATGGAAGAATAATGTTTCATCAATATGGATAGTGTGAAATGCTGAACTTCTTGAGAGGAAGATCAGAGTTTCCCTTTGAACATGAACCTTTTTACTAGGGCACGAGGCCGGTAAAATACCGGTGTGCCCCAGTAAAATATTTCTGATAAATTCTTTCCAGATGATGATTATTACTGAATAAATATTTGAGTATTATTTACCCTAATAATATTTCATTTATTCTTTATTGTATGTGCACTTGTGTACCGTTTAATTCTCTGCTATTAATATGAATATGCTATGAATATAAGAAATCCCAATTCTAGGGCTTCTGATATTAATGAATAAAAAAAAAGTGAAATAGCAGTATGTTCAATGTATCATATACACAGAACAATGAAAAAATTACAAAGGTAGGTTTTGCTGTACTGAGCCAAAAATTGACATTCAGAACCACTGTCTGTTGGTCAAACATTTATCTTTGCTATATGGTTTCACAGGTCACAGTTCACCAAACCTAAACTTTGGTAATCAGTAAAAAATGAAACTTCTTTGCATATGCTTGCACTTCTGCAGACTGTAAAGTGAGCTCACAGTTATATTAATGTACTCAAGAGTTAAACCACCTAAAACATCAACAGCCACGAATGCACTCTGAGATGTGCAGTACTTTTTCTTTTTGTTGTCTTGTTTGCATTCCTGAAATTACAAAGTTCCTGATGCATGATTATAAGTATTATAAAGCATTCTGGAGATAAAGAATTTTGGTGGAAATCTCACCCAATCTCTAGGGACAGAAAATGACTAGTTAAAAGGATGTGACCCACTGATGTTTCATGGCAAGTTTCCTGATGCACAGATAATGACTGAGGAATGGTGTTGAGATGAGATCAGGAAAGACTGTGTATGCTGTATGCATGGGAATGAGAGAAGAGGAAGTGTGTTTCTGCATCTATCAGAACAGGAGAAGTGCTGACGGGATGGAAAGAGGAAGGCCCACAGACAGTCTCCAGGGCAAGAGAGGCCAAACCAGGGGTCAAGGTTTGGATGGTCATCTCTAGCAGTCAGTCCTGGCTGGTTGATGCTGAAACTACACCATTAAGTCATTTTGGAAAATAACATCAGTTCCAGAATAATCAGTCACATGGCATTTATGGCTCAGCTGACAGGCTCAAAAAAGTGCTTCCAAAAGCAGCTTCCAATTCACATACTTTTGGGGCTGAAGACACCAGCCAAGCAACTGCCATTGAGATGAATGGGACACTAATGGATAGCTTTTACCAAATATATTAGAACTTCCTGGGCAGAAGCCTCTAGACTACACATATGGAGAGCAGCTCTGAGAAGGAAGAAAAACAAGCCAAAACCTGTTTTACTCTTCCTTTAACTAGATCATCATGATATACAGACTGATAAAGGGCAGGCAGGGGGGTTAACACATGAAGCATTCAAATATTTTTGAAGATAATGATAATAAGTTACATCTCATATGGGTTATTATTATTATTATTATTCACTTTTAAACATATTCTGTGTGCCATGAAACAGTAATGAAGCCCTATTGATTGATTGATTAAGTGAACAAACCAGGAAGGTCCCGTTGAGATACAGTATCTCCTCTACCAGTGAGTCCTGGACAAGATGGAAAAAAACAAAAAGTACATAGAAGTACATAAAACCACACAATAAACAATTGCAAAACACCAAAATCTAATAAACAATACAGCGATGAGCAATTCATCAGCTAACAGGGAACCTTCTCAACACTTTAAACATTATTCCAGTAACGTTCATAGAATGTTTGTTCAAAGTTATCTGGTCTTTAATAATGTTCTCAAAATGTAAGCCCAAAAACATTATTTATATATCATTCATGGATTTTTTTTTCTCTGAAAAATTTAAAGATGTTTTTTAAACGTTACTACTTGTTTCAGAACGTTCAAAACATTAAAGAGTAATGTTCTCATCTTACAAAATGATATATAACGGAATGTATGAAAAATGTAAAAAAAAAAAGAAAAAAAAAAAAGGATGTTTTGAATGTTCAGAAAACGTTCATAAATAACATTTTCATAACTTAATGGGAACGTTAGAAAAACGTTTAAAGAATATATTTTTTGTTAGCTGGGTCAGACGAGAGAAGTTTTAGTGTACAGAACAATCAAATAATCTACAAAAAGCATTATATAAATCAATATAATGCTACACAACACTGCAACTGTCTACGGATCTACATGATCAGGGGAGAATTGTATGTGACTGTGTGGTAACGCACATGGATGTGCATGCCTCTTTCACACATGTGCCGTCTACCTCTAAACCTGATGGCTGCAATGATTATTATGCACCATCTGCTGAGCTTTGCCCCATACACACAGGCGTATAAAAGTAGAGGCATGCCAGGTCTCATAAAAACTCGGTCTGTGTGTCACAGTGACAAAGAGGATTACATGCTCAACCACAGACATAGTACATGTACACACACACACACACACGCACACACACACACACACACACACACTGCTATAATATCCACTAACTACTGTATTAGCTCTGCTATAATCCCACTGTAACTGACTGTGGTGATCTAACCACTAACCCTAGGGCATTTTAAACACGCACACAATCAACATAATGACGCATGATCTAGTCAGTTTGTCAGTGTCTTCATGAAAAAATTATTTCATTCAGAAAACTCCCACAATAGCCTAACAATAAATACACCCATCAATACACCGTCTCATATTCTCTCTTTTACACACACATACAGCTATAGTTGTTGTATTTAAGATTATTGCCATATCAGTGTCACAAGCTATATCAAAGCAGAAACAGATTCATCATTCAATAAATGCAATCATTCAATAAAATTCAATCTATAGAATATAGTAAACAATTTTGTACATAACTCAATAAAAGAGTTTGTCCTGATAAAAATCATTGTCTTGTGAGATTAAAAATGGGGCATACCAAAAATATGTTTCACATAAAGTTTTAAAGGGATACTCCACCCAAAAATGAAAATTCTGTCATCATTTACTCACCCTCAAGTTGTTTCAAACCTGTATATGAGTTTCTTTCTTCTGCTGAACACAAAGGAAGATATTTTGAAGAACGATTGGAACCAAACAGTTGTGGGGCGCCAAACAACTGTTTGGTTCCAATCGTTCTTCAAAATATCTTCCTTTGTGTTCAGCAGAAGAAAGAAACTCATACAGGTTTGCAACAACTTGAGGGTGAGTAAATGATGACAGAATTTTCATTTTTGGGTGGAGTATCCCTTTAAAACCTGTGTAGATTACAATTGAATAGAATAGAAGGGAGTATTTATGTTCTTAAACTTTTTGTGCCCTCAGATCCACAAAAAAATACAAATAAAATGTATGTTGCTTTATAAAGGCAGATAAGAAGATTCTGGGAATTTGTTTGATTGTTCAGAAGAATAATATCAAATTATGTTAGGGTTATTAAAGCGTGTTAAAAACATGTAGCCTGAACTCTTCGAATAAACAAATAGTTCCTGTCAGCGAGTTCATTACAGGGAGCAGAACAGAATTCTGGGTATTTCAGGCATTCCAAACACTCCACAGGGTTAATGGGATCCTCACAACTCCTTACATTTTTGGGAAATCCTTGACGTCTCCAAAGCAAGTACTGTAGGAATCTTTGAATCAGTGTTACAATGACAATTACAAGTTGAGGATCTAATAACAAGGGGTAAATTTAACTCTCCAGCCTGCTCCATATCAAAAGAAAAAAATGGTAGGTGACAATGAATGCAATAAGAAACTGAAGAATATGCATGAGATATTTTATGTGAAAGAAGAGAGGGCAGTTGATAAATAAGTAGAGAAAGTTTGGTCTGGGAAAATGGTGAGGCTCCAACATGTTGCCAACTGCTGCCATTTTGTGTAAATTTAGCATCATTGCAGCATGAGTTTTAAACACTTTTCCCTCTGTCACGGGTCCAGATTTCCCTCTTTCGCTGGGTGGACGGGCTCCCTGAGAATGGCTTTGCTAACAGCAATCCCATCTGGCTGAGCTCCAGCCCTCCTTTTTCTACAGGCTGTGGGAAAAAGTGTCCGGCACTGCAGAGCTCTGTAATCATTTCACCAGGAATGAAAACACAGAGCCCTTGCTGACCTTTTCCGTGTCCAGCGTTTCAAACATGACAAGACAATGGTAACAAACCAGACAAACACACACCAATGGCCAAGAAGGCCATTCACAAGAAAACTTTAGGGACACAAAATCTGCACCCTAGTGTGCTCCATGCACATCCAGGGGAGACTGAGAGATTCAGAGTGAAAAGAGCTGCCAAACTCTAACCTCTCCCACTCTCTCTAGGCCTAATCGGTATGCTTTCATATATGATGAGTTTCCATGTTTATGGGGAATGATTTTTATACTTTACAAACTGTATATTCTATTCCCTAACCCTACCCCCAAAACCTACCCATCTCATAAAACTTTCTGCATTTTTACATTTTCAAAAAATTATCATTCTGTATGATTTATGGCCAGTTTTCCTCATGGAGACCAATAAAGGTCCCAACAAGGACAATGATTTTGAATAAAGCCATCTTTGTAGAGACATTTTGTCCCCATAATGTAGGCATTTTCTATTTTAGATGTTTTTCGCCCACTGTCCATACATACATACATAATACTTGAAGCTTCAAGTATCCCAGTGGTGTCTGTGCGTTAGAGATGTCTATTTCTAGACATGAACACATGCAGCAAAAGGAAGTAAAACAAAGATATGCAAACACACAAAGACATATAAAAACAGCAAAGCCCAAATCAGGATTTTGCAGAGGTGATTGCCATGCCAACACACCCAAAGGACCAACAGAAATAGAAGTGATATACAGTGAGAGATGGAGAGATACAGGTAAAATCAGAGAGAAACAACAGGAAAAAGTAAAAAATAACAACAGACATAATCAAAAGAGAGAGGAGTTTCCCAAAGACAAAGAGAGAAGCACTAAATGTGCTCCTTCCACTGGGAACAAGAGAAAGTGGACAGGAAAGAGACCATAATAATAAAAGATGAGGAAGGTTAGCGATTGAGAGAGCAGAACATGGAATTACAGTACAGCCACTTCACATATCCATCAATAAACCTGTCAATGTCCATTCATTTTTTCTCCAATCATGCTCTAATAATCTCATCATTCAGATCTATATTCATTCTCTCTGTACATCAGACCCTGTCATCTCTCAATCCCATGGTGCACACTGCAAATGTGGTGTGTGGACTCTGTGGACTTCAAGACTTCAACAGTTTATAGCTTTTCAAGACAATAAGACGACCCTTCAAGACATTCTTTGACTGTCTGGGGTGCTGGGGTAGGGTGTAGAAACATATGACACACTTATTGCGCTGGATTGACATCTACATGTAAGTGAGGAGAACACACAAGGGTGCAGTGCAGACAAAGCAGAGGTAGATCAAAAGCTCCCTGATTGACATATTCAGTTCGTGGATGGCACAGCAGAGAAGGAGACATAAAGACGAGAGAGAGAGAGAGAGAGAGAGAGAGAGAGAGAGAGAGAGAGAGAGAGAGAGAGAGAGAGAGAGAGAGAGAGAGAGAGAGAGAGAATGGCAGTGTAGGGTTAATGAAATGTGTGATGATAGCACCAGCTGAGCCAGCAGTAGAGCCTGTAGAGGTAGATCACGCCTGAATGCTGATTCTTAATAGCAGGGATTATGCACAGTCCGGCCTGGGCTCACCCACTGATCACCCTACAACACTCATGCTCCACATACACATAGGTGAAAACACACACATTCTGAACACAACACATATCACACTCATCTGTCATTATCAGTGGACTGGACTCATATAGACACTTATTAGGTTGTTCTAGGCAGTTTGATCCTGTAAATTCCATGGCAAAATTACACAAAAGGCATAGACACAAATTCCACTGGCACTAAAAATTTTTATACACATTTACTGTGCTCTGAACTAGAGAGAAACAGCACCTCCTCAATCGTTGGATGAGAAAATAATTGAAAATACAAACAAAGATTACAAAACACGAGGTGAAATTCTTCCAGATGGAGGCAGCGTCTATTTTGCTTCCTTAGAACTCTATGTATTCTCAAGGCGTGTTCAACACATGAATGTTTGGAACAAAAATTCAGTATGATTGTAGCATGCAATTTGTTTGTTTAGACCAATGCTGTTCCGGGCATGTGACCAAAAAAGCAAATCTTATTGGTTAGCCAGTTTTTTCCCCCTCTAAATCAGTCACATTGCCACATGTAAATGTTTGTGTCAGTCTAAACAGACACGTTAACAGCTATTCATTCAAATAAAATGTTTATTCCGCTGAATTTTCACATTTGTACATCATGGACATTTGTACTGGTGTTAACAGGCATTAATAAAGGTCTAAGGGCCCATCCACACTACTACGTTTTAATTTTGCTACGTTTGCACCTCCCGTCCAGACTAAAACGGGAAAAACAAAGACCTAAAACGGAGAAGTTTAGAAACGCTGCCGACCCCGTTTTGCGTTTTGAATCTCCGGAGGGCGTTTTAGTGAAGACGGTCAAAACGGAGGACTTTAGAAACGATGACGCAGAGGCTCACGCTCAGCTCTCTGATTGAGTGTCATCAGTCATGGCATATCCTTTCCCCTGATTCGTCAGCCACCCATCACATGACCCGTCCCCAGGAGAAAACATACAACAACAGCCTGGACTACCAGTTACATTAGTGACTGCAACATTACATTACTGCGAATTACAAGCGTTACTGACTATGATGTCTTTGCTAGCAGCAGTTGTGCAAGTAAATTCTGCATTTTACAATGCTATAACTGCCTACATGCGCCGGAGGCAAGCTATTATTCGAGCGATCTGTGACAATTCCCGTGTGCAGCGGTGGTATCGACCGTACATGGAGCGTCGCTCTTTGCAGAAGTAACTTAGCTACTTTCTTCTTTGTCAAATCTGAGGAATAGTCAATCTGTTTCCTGTTTACACCGGCACGCGCATGCCCAGTGTAGGTGAATGGTCATGTTTTCAGTCGTTTTAATGTGGACGGAGATCAATTCTAATACCCAGCTAAAACGCTGGTGTGGACGGAGATCGTATTCGTTTTAATTCTCCGTTTCTAAACTAAAACGCAGTAGTGTGGATGGGGCCTAAAAGTGTGCATGTGAAGGGAGCATAACAAAATATAGGTGAAAACAGTCACGAGAAAGCATGCAGTGCCTCCTTAGCACTGTGTTTGGCTGATTACCCTATCGATACAATTTTGGTCATCTATTATGTTCACAAACATTCACAAATGGGCCTGAATGGATCAAACTGGAAGAAATGGATGGAAATATTGAAAATGTATCTTTACTTCCCATGTTGCCAGATCAGCAAATACAAAGAGTCCTTGAGAACAAACATTTGACTGAATAAGAGCAAATGGCCTTTAATATATGACTCGGCAACATTCAATTTGTGCAAGTCCTTGCCGAGAGAAAAAAGGACATGAGACAACAACAAGGTCAAGGTCATTGAGCCTACCTGAAATGTATAAACCTGAAATGTACAATCTTACCTCTTGTATAATCCAACCAAAATCTAGAACTGGGTGTGACTATGTCTATGGTTGATGTGGAAATGTATTCATCTGTCTTGACCATGTGAGTGATTTGCATGAGAACTGTGCTTGTGCAGCTTCATTTTATTTTATGCTGTTTTTGGGCTGGAAGTTATATACAGCTCTACGGTATATTTTACAGTGCAATGAACTCTTTTTATCTCCAACGATCAAGGAACTCTCCTTATGATCTGACCCATTTAAATTATTTTAAATGTAAACAGAGTCTGATACAATGTTTCCATACATATGCACTGACTTCTCACACTGGTTCAAATTAAAGAGATAATTCACCCAATAATGACAATTCTGTCATCAAAGACAGTGGGAAAGACAGTGAAGGTGGACTCATCAGAGAACAATGCATGTTTCACATTGTCCATAGCCCAAGGTTTGCACTGTTGACACCAATGAAACTGACATTTGGGCATTGGCATGATTAACCAAAGGTTTGGCATTAGCAGCCCAGCCTGTGCTATTGCTCTGCTAATCCAACCTTCACACTCTGCTCTTACTGATGGAATGTAAAATCAGAGATGATTGGCCACCAGGACGCGCATACATAGGTGTGAAACATCCAACACTATACTGGCCAGTGTTTCAGTTTCATTGTTCAACCCCTGTATGTTTCAGTGTTTTTTGTTGTTTTTTTGTCCATACAATGCAAGTCAATTTATACAGATGCAAACACTTAAGTGAGGAGTCTTTCAAGAAAATGCTTTTCATCTAAAGCCAATCTCATCTGAACTCTCTTAAAAGCTGAGTTTCTCTCGAGTGGGAAACTAGGCCATCTCCACCTCTCTGAGTCAGCCATTTGTTTTTGAGAATGTGCTACAAAAACAACATTATTGTCTTTAATTAAGCTGCGTTCACAATGCTCATCTATTTGCTTCTCTTCCTCCCTCTGCATCCCTCTCTCTCTCTCTCTCTCTCTAGCCTCTCTTTAGGACACTTCCTTGTGTCACAGGCTCTCTTTGTGCCTGCAGCCAGCAGCATGTACGTGGGAAGCGGCAGAAACTAGACTCCGCTGCCAAGGCAAGTCTCCCGTCTTCTTAATGAGAGCGGTGGGTATGTGCGTGTGAGCGCATGGGAGTATATGTGCTAGACAGAGATTCTGTTACTAATGACAAGAGACGCATCCTCTTCACAGTTCGCCCACACTGTAAGTCCTGATTCAGATTCGTCCCAGTCTTCACCTACAGCTTCAAGGTTTGAGCTTGTATCCTCTGTTGAACCCTTGCATTCGTTCAACGCTGTAAAAACACTGAAACAGCTTGTGGCAACAAGCAGCTCTGCATGTAGCCTACCATGTTACTCTTTGCCACTCTGCAAACACTGTAAATGACTGCAACATTTTTTCCCAGTTTCTTAGCAACACTATAAGCAACAGGGGCACATCTCTCTCTGTTGCTAGGCAACAATGCAGCGATCGCCCTCCCTTTTTACAATGAGCTGGCTGGCGGTGGGGTATAGAGTCTACCTGTGTGTTATGTGCCCCTGCACTGCATCCAGTGTTTCAGATTAACTTGAGGAAAAACAGTCGACATCCTGTGGTAAATGCCAAGAGCACCAAGAAGCCCACACTCTCCCATATGGATTGGTCTGTTATTACAAGGCTCATATTGAGCTGTCAGAACCAATCAGAAGATAGGAATTAAGGAAAAGCAGAAAAAGATGATACAGTTACATGAGGGAGAGCCGACATGATCTCTCTAGATGCTATTATTCACATTGGGCTTTATGGCACAGGACCTTATGGTTTGATTAATATAATCCATACCAGTCTTTCGATCAGTTTTTGACATCTCTATCAGCTTCTGAACAGCTTTATGAATCCTCTCAGGGGACAAGAGCTGGAGGGTCTACACAGGATCCTATCTTAATTAGGTCTATAACTCAAACCACTGTTAATATTTAATTGCCATTAAGGCAAAATCGAGCCTCTGAATTTCCATATTGTACATGCTGTTCCAGAGCATGTTCATGTACGGATGTAAATGTATTGTCACGCCCGGAAATAAAAAACACAAGAGAGCTGGATCCAAATGCAGATTCCTTAATAAAATAATAATAACCAAAGTAGATTACAAAGAACATGGGAACAGAGAAACATGGAAACCAAAACTGAGCACATGTAAGCGTAAGGACAAAACCTAACAATGAACACAGGAAACACTATACGCATGGTTAATTAGACTAACAGCGGAGCAGGAAACATTAATAAAACTACAAACTAAAATACTACAAAACAAAAGCACACTCTAAACCAGTGGTTCTCTAACTGTTTTGGTCACGCCCCCTTTTTATACCTTCCAAAACCCACCCCACTTCTGACGACCAAATAATTTCACTAAAAAGTATGAGTAACAACCTGTCACTCACAACAATTGCAAACGACAAACAATCCGATCAATTACCAATGGACAAAATTAAGTTCCGTCCTACATTTTTTTTCCATTTCAGGCCGACCATGCCTCAGCTCATTTGATCGGTTTACTGTTTTGAAACTTACATATACACATCTATGTCATCTATGTCAGCAGCCATATCACCCTGTAGCCCAAGACTGGTTTGCCCACTGAAGCTAAGCAGGGCTGAGCCTGGTTAGTACCTGGATGGGAGACTTCCTGAGAAAACCAGGTTGCTGCTGGAAGAGGTGTTAGTGAGGCCAGCAGGGGGCGCTCACCCTGTGGTCTGTGTGGGTCCTAACGCCCCAGTGTAGTGACGGGGACACTATAGTGTCAAAGAGCACCATCCTTCGGATGAGACGTTAAACCGAGGTCCTGACTCTCTGTGGTCATTAAAAATCCCAGGATGTCCTTCGAAAAAGAGTAGGGGTGTAACCCCAGCATCCTGGCCAAATTTGCCCCTTGGCCTCTGTCCATCATGGCCCCCTAATCATCGCTATATACTAATTGGCTTCATCACTCTGTCTCCTCTCCACCAATAAGTTGGTGTGTGTTGGGCGTTCTGGTGCAATATGGCTGCCGTCGCATCATCCAGGTGGATGCTGCACATTGGTGGTGGTTGAGGAGATTCCCCCCTTCCATATGTGAAGCACTTTGAGGTCCCAGAAAAAGTGCTATATAAATGTAACGAATTATTATTATATATAAGTGGTAAAGCAAGTTTTTCAAAACCATGTTTTTTTAAATCACAGTGTTTACATGCAAATGTTGTGCAGTGGTCAAATGCATGTATGTTATGCATGTTTACATACAAAAACAAGTAAAAAAGCTGCGTGGTGGAATTCAAAAATGCCTTTTGTGTGAACTGGTAAATATTATATTTAGGTAATATCACAAGAGCAGTTCACAGTGCTGTTCCTCAGACCAACAGCAAAACTGTGAGTGTGATATTGCTTATACACAATAGTTCAATAAACAATAAGTTACAGTTTGTCTTGATTGCTTACACACAATTCACGAAACAAATGACCATTTTCTCACAACTATAAACACAATCTCAAAACAATCATCTACCAGTTTGTCCAAACCTCAAATTTCCACTGCCAGTCAAAAACATTATTCTCTTTTTTCAAAATCCAACTTTGGCCTCAGATGACACACAAAACCTACTTAATGTTTACACATGGATAAATGTGTGCAATCTGAGCTCACAGTGTGACACTTGAGTTAATTATATTGTGTACTTGTGTTTTCTGAATGAGAGCATGGTTAAACGTGCAAAATGAGGACATTTTTGTGCAGACTTTTGCAGAAAACATTGAGAAAATTGTGTGAGTGTGAAAACAGGTAAAAACGTTTCGAGAATTGAATGAATGGTTTAGGAAATTTGGCCAACTGAATCGGTTTTAGTATGTTACCAATTAAGAAAAACTGTAGTAAATTACTTTGAAAGTTTTGCCTATCCAACAAAAAACAGTTCCAAATCCACTGCAGAATCATCTCTGACACCTAGCAAAGCCCAGTAGTGATGTTTTGTTCCTGAACGAATCAGTATTTTTGAATGAATCAGTATTTTTTCAATGAGCAAATGAATCAATGACTTAGTCACTTAGTCATAAAGAAGAGCTACTTGTCGCCACGTACTGGCGTAACAATGTAACCTGGAGAAAGGCCATGTTTACCCACAAAACAAACAGAGACAATGGGAATAAGTTACATTACATGTCCAGTCAAATTCTAGGTCCAGAACTAACTGTTTAAGCAGCTATTTAAGTAGCCTACTATAGAATGGAGTGAGAAATTAAGGATATTGCAGCCAAGAGCTTAAAATAAAATCGACAAAAGAATCCAACTTATAGTGCTTGTGAATTACCTACAGTATAACAGAAAAAAAAAAAACACTGACAAAGAAAAAGAGGGTCCTTCTTTCTTGGTGGTCTTTATTACAGTGTGAACAAATGTGTGTTTCTCTTCAAAGAACCTGTTCATGGAAATCTTTGTGTCTGGCTTTTAGTTGAGGAGCTAATTTCAAGCATCCTGTATTTTGTTAATAGTGTTTCTTGATTATATGGTTTTAATGATAGAGTAGTTTGGGACGATGTAGGAGTGCTGAGCTGTACAAGTCTCTCAGTGAGAACAGGTGTTCCCTAGAGGAGGTCAGGAGTGTGTGTGTGTGTATTCGGGGAGGTATACGGGGGAAGCTGAGTCAGGCTCACCATGCTGGCGGGAGGTCCTGCACCATCAAACCGCCCTGTAGAATTAAAGAGCAGCAGTAATTTTCCTGTAATAAGAGAGTGTTGATGGGGATCACAAAGCCAGTGATGGTTTGTAAGACGAGATTCTATCTTCTTGCCTTTTTAATACCTTTTCTGGCAGCCGTTGCTATCAAACATATATCACAAGGCTGTGTTGTGTGTTGTGTCTTTTCACTTTTCTTTTCTAATCACACAAACCCTCTTATGTCCTTAAGCTGACATTATATTAATAAACAGAGCCTGTATTTTCAAAATATTCAAAACACTCTGTCTCTTCAGATAATGCATCCCTTTAATGAGAAAAGAATAAACAGCTCTAAAAGGAGAAGCCATAATAGTGTCTGGCTGTACTGTACTGAAATGGGATCATTCAAGGTCATTGGCTGTCAAAGGCTTGGCTATAGAGAGATAGACTGGCAGACACAGATGGACTTCACTTGATCCTCAGTCATTTAAATGCAGCGTCAGATTATTCTTCCTTGTGACAAAGGAATGTATAGCACTTCGAGTTACTACAATTATAAAAGTACTTCAATTAGAAATGAATTAAAGGTGAATGAATTAAAAACTGTACATTTAGCATTCAGAATTGCACCTGCTCCCTTTCATTTGGTTGACACACACACACACACATGCTTTACATTCATGAAGCAGAACAAATGAGAGAACTAAAGAATGCTATAAATGCTTCTAAATGCTATTAATCTAAAGATTGCATAAATGTAGGACTACATTCATGAATTATTTCATGATTATTTAAAATAGATTGTTTTTTAACATTGTAAGTCTTTTCTGTCACTTATTATCGATTTAATTTTTCTGTAATTTCTTTAAAACATTTTTTTTTAAATCTTACTGACCTCTAACTTTTGAACAGCAGTGTATAGTTTTAAGCTGTGCTTAAAGACCAGTCTAAGTTCTATAAATGCCTTACTATGTTATGTTAATAATACTAATATTGAATTAATACATCCTGAATGTATCACAATGGATAATGTCCATCCTTCCAATTTTATCTAGTAAAGATCAAAATGGAGTCTAGAAACCTTAAGAAATACAAAAGTAATGCAATGTGAGCAAGACAATAACAGTTCAGAAAGAATCGGCTAATTATTAAAACAATTCCATTGCAGTTTTACTAATTGATCATTAATTACTTTTGAAGGCCATCCCCATGTGTTAAGCACAGCTGGTCATACATTGGTGTTTTGTTCTTACACTAAAATGATGGCTAAGGTGCTCCTCTGGTTTTACATATACATTTGTGTACCACTTTAAGCAGAATTTACTATCTCTTATTGATATTATAGAGTGTGCCTTGAAAATCTACACTAGACCCTATCAGAAATAGACGTGTTAAGGCGACTGAGAATGTTCCTCTCAGACTGTTTGGCTGGTGTTTGCTTACACGGCCGTGTGAATGGTAACACCCTGCTGCCTACACCAGTCTACTTAAAACATCTGGGGAAATACTGACCCCCATCACACACACAAACACTCAGACACACAAACTGATCCTCCAAATAGCTTGCCGGTTGCTGAGCTGGCAGACTTTTTTTTTTCATGTTCTCTTTGACTATGAGGGGCAGCCATTTTGCCCCCTGGTGTATGAATCAGATTTATGATGTTCATTATGGTTGCTACTATTCCGCTCATGCAGGCAGGGCAGTAAAACACCACTATGAAGCGTCGGACGAGCCTTCTGCGCCGCGCACACATCTGCAGAACGCCTTTTTTTACGAGCTCCCGTGCCAGGCTTCCAGGACAGACTGTGATCTATCAACATTTATTCCCACCACAGCCAAGAACAGAGTGGGAAAGAGAGTCTCTGTGTGAGAGACTGAGCGCGAGAAGAAAGAGAGAGTGAGAGGCCGAGAGGAAGATCGAGAGGACAAGCCAAAGCACTTTTTGTTTTGATTCTGGCTCATGAATTAGGGTTTTCACACACACACAGCCAGACTCCCTCCACTGAATCCGTCTATACAGAACAAGATTATTATCTAGGCCTCCCAATGTTGTGTTCTTTTCCCCTGCCACTTATTGTACACATGTGAAAAAGCCAATAATTTTCCTTAAAGGAGACAGTGTGAGACCATTATCCTAAATGGTTAATGAAAACTTTATCATAATTTTGTCATCTAAAACAGTATGACTTTAGTCATCCAAACCTGTATGACTTTGTGTAACACAAAGGAAGATGTTTCTTGACTGGTTTGTCTGAATAATTTAACTTAAAGGGGTCCAAAACAACACTGGACCCCAGCGGCTTTCACTGAGTACAAAAAAAAAACCCAACCTTTTTTAAAATATATTTTTTAGGTTCCACAGAAAGTTTTAGAATGACATGAGGGTGAGTAAATGATGACATAATTTTCATTTCATGGTGAACTATCCCTTTAAGTAATTTTATAGCCAATGTGAGAACACAAGAAAAAGTGCTGGTGATGAAGAGAGTTGGCTAGACTCAATCTCAGCAGGAGAAGAGGAGGATGAGCTGAAGGAAGAAGAACAGTAAAGAAAGTAAATGAGAAGCAGATTATAGGCAGTTACTGGCAGGAAGCTTCAGTTTCCTCCCTCAGTATAGCGGTGTACCCCCATTGAGAGGATGAAGGCCTGGAGTGTGTTTGTGTGTGTGTGTGCGGTTGTGTTTGTGTGTTTGCTTCCGTTTCGTTGCGGTTCACAGCCATCCCCTCCTCATTGCTTCGTGGCAGTCTGTGGCGCTGTGATGGGGAGGGGGTGAAACTTGTCCCAAATATAAACCTTACCAGCTAAACATGAATATGCAATTCATTGGAAAAAATGTGCTTGTGGCAACATTTCTGCAAAATAATTTTACATTGCTTTTTACACTTTTTTGTGTGATGCAAAGTGAAATGTCTAGTGAGTGGCACTAAAAGCACTGTCAGTTTTATCTGAAATGGATGAACGTGAATCTGGCAACATTTTATTATATTGGTTGTTGTGCATATCGTGGCAGTTTAGAAATGAAATGTCTGGTGAGTGTCACTAAAAGTTTAATGCTCTATTGTGCTTGAAAATAACATACCACCAACACTAAACCCTACCCTAAACCTAACCAACAGTTAGGAGTTAACAAAAGCAAACGTGAGATAAAAATTAACTGGTTGAATCAAGCATGCCACTTTAAGTCTTTGAGCTCTTTTCTCATGACTTGTGTTTCACGAGACTCGTACCTGAGCGCACCGCATCATAAGTGCAATGCTGTACCAGGTGAACTAGAAAGCGTCAGAAAAGCCAGACATATTGAGCTAATTATGCGATGCAAACATCAAAATGTATTAGTTTGCTAATCATGCACTGTGGTAAAAGTGTTTTGAGGTCATAACATAGTAATGTACAAGAACCATGTGAAATTTCAGCTGGAACCTGCACTGAATTGCATGTACAGGTTTGTTTTTTGGATTTTACTAAATGTAGGTAGAGACACTTTTTTTCCAATAAACCTGGGTTGTAAATATGAGATGCGTTTGTATTCTTTTCAGAGTCAGTTTTGATCATTGATATTTCAAAGTAATGGTTAAATAATAATAATAATAATAATTCTCAGGGCCCCATTAAGGACCTTTGTGGGTCCCTTCACCCACAACACTCCAGATTGTCCGGTGATGGCCCTGCTAGAATGAAACTTTCCAAAAAATAAATGCGATGCATGCATTATGATACATCCTCCTTTCAGAGTTCACTTGACTTTTATCCTGTTACACGACACCCCAACCGTGCCCTCATATTCTCTCCTTTTGTTTCTCTCTCTGTCTTAAAATATCTTTCAGCAGCCCTGTGGTCAACACATACTGTCACATCCATAGACTATGTCTGTTTGTCTCACGCACTCTCTCTCTCTCTCTCTCTCTCTTTGAAGTGCCAGTGAGGTGTGTCGGAGCTTGGTGGCCATTCTCCTTTTGGCATTCAACAAATTTGACATCAATCAGGTCACATGATCACTGAGAATAGACTTAAAATGTACGTGACCCCTCCTTCCCATAGAGAAACCTGTGTTTAAGAGCACTCACCTGTGCCATGAGCTAAACCCTCGGGTTATCTAGCCCACTTTTATATACTCCACATCTCCCTAATCCACTTTTATTGGCTGCTAAAATAAAACAATTGGTGTTCATATCATTCTGAAATGTATATCTGTGAAAGCTGTTGTCATCCTTTCAACTACAGTCATTTTAAGTCTATTCTGAGCCAAAGGCTGGATGTGGGCTGATGCATGTCTAAATCACAACAGAGGAAATATCACGCAAAAGCTTGCATATCAAAAAGTGTTAAAGAAGAAACGAGTGATGTGCAGCATAATCCATACATCCAGGACACTAGCTCTGTGCTACAAAACTATACTGTCATCAATAAGTTATACAATCTGTAAATTACTGGCATCTGTCCGTCTCATTCTGGTAAGAGCAGTGAGTTACTCAGCAGTGAACATGAGAATTGGCCAGATATAAGACATAAAATAAAACATTTACTGAGGTTTAAGCATAAAGCAAGTGGGGGAAAAAATGTGCAAATGGAAAACCAACAAAATCCATTTATTCAAGATGAGAAGTTAATATTATTAGAAAATAATACACAGATTTGTGGATATGAATTTTGGAGAGTATGAATTTAATTCATATATTTTACATAGAGATATATGAAAGCTTGAGAAAATGCACATTTTTGAACACTGCATGAGACAAAAGGGCATTTATCTGTAAAAATGTTTGTAATAAAATGCCTCACTTTCATTTAACCTTGTTCCTCTGACTATTTAATGCTCCTTTTGTTTATTGTTCTCACTCACTTTCCTTTTGCACCCCAACAGCCTCCATCTGAAGCTTGTGTCACAAGTGGGATTGGATGCGATCCTTGTTGCCTTTATAAGGCATACGGGAAGGCTCCCAGCTCCGTCAGCTCATTAAAAACACAACATGCCCATACGCACCCATAATAACGCAGATCATCATACTCCTTCAAACACAGTCTTTACCTCAGGCAAGCCACGAGACAAGATGAAATGAGAAAATCCCCCAACCAAGAGAAAAAAGCCCAAAACAGTAATATAATCATAATGAGGCTGGTAGTTTATTTCCAAACAACTTTTTTCATCAGTTGATTCCCCTTGAAGATCTTGACTCTGTCAAATCATTAAAAAAGCATCATGCCGTAAATAACCAAAAACACTCTGCAGCTATGAGCCACGTCTTTCTTTCCTCTCATTTATCCAATATAGTCATGTTTATTTCTGTCATGTGAACATACTGTTCAAAACTCACCAGAGATAAAGATGAATAATGGAGTTGTGTTTAATTATTTGCTGATAAAGTTAGTTAAGCTTTTGTCTTACATGCACACAAATACGAAAATTAACACAAAAACATCCTCACATACTTCATCAGCCAAATGAGAGCATTAAATCTAGAGGGTCTGGCTCTGTCCCTTCTATAATCCTTTGTTTTGGACACTCAGTATCTCTCTCTCCAGTAGTGTTTTCTGCTATGCATAACCCTCATAATGGGATATACATACAGAAATCGCACACACATAGTTGGACAGAAATTGCACACACACTCTCACACATCCGTAATCGTGTCTATACCTCTTGTGTTGGTTGCCATGTCCGCCACCTTCTGAAAGGCATCCAGAAAGGCCACTGCTGCTAGCACGGTGGTTCTGAAAAGCACAAAACCAATGGGATAAATTGATGACGTTGTCTTTTCTTAGCATTCAATAAAACCGTCTTCACATGACAGGTGCGGATGTGAGCCGGAGACTGAACTTACCGGAGTTGAGAGTGCAGCTTGGTGGCCTTGGCACTGAAGTCTTCCCAGACAGGATATGAACACTGCAAAATAACAAAGACACATGGCGAGTTATGAGTGCGTCCTTTGTGTAAATTTTGTGTAATTTTTGAAAACAGTTGTGCTGCTTAATATTTTTGTGGAAAACTGTGATACATTTTTTTTTCAGTTTTCTTTGACAAATAGTTAGAACAGCCTTTATTTGAAATAAAACACCTTTTGTAACTATAAAATGTCTTTATTGTCATTTTTGATCAATTTAATGCGCCCTTGTTGAATAAAAGTATTAATTTCATTCGAAACTAAAATGTCATTGTGGCATCCATAATCCTAATAGCAAATGTGTGGAAAAAAATCAGTATGTGCAAAAATAAAGGTGAATATATTTAATGGAGTCTGTGTAGTAATTGCAGCAGGACGTTAGCTATAGATAAAACACTGTAGTCATGCGGGCCTTTACATATATAATGTGTGTGTATCTACTGTATATGGATATGATAATTTGCAGGGATGTGTTTTGTCCTGGGGCAGGAACAGGAGTGTCGCCTGATGATAAGGGGACGAGCCATGTACATCTCTGCCTAGTTGCCACGGAAACGCAGCAGACAAAGTATTCTGTGTGAAGTCTGCTTTACAACAGGCCACAGGCTAAATGCAATATCACAGTAACCGAGCAGAAACTAACAAGCATGTCGACTAGTACACACAATCTTGTGACCGTCATCCTGAGCTGTAATGGTGTTTTTCTCTCTTGAAATCACTTCAATAATGATCTTGCTTCAAAAATGGTCAAAATAGCCTTCTAGAACAGTAATATACTATGAAACTCTCTACCACTATTTATATTATTAAGTCAATTTCAATTCTAACTGATTTTTTCTTATATTAAATTTCTTTCTTGAACTGTCTTTCTTGAAATTAATTTTAATATAGCAAGACATTTTGATAAATTTTGCAATATCACAATGACAAAACATGGTACATGGCATGTTTTTTGGGCATGATATAACTACTTAAAATTATATAATTACTTAAAAAAGCGGTAACCTAAAAAATATGCTACATACGGTAACATTTAAATGAACTGTATTCAAATTAAAGGTGCAGTTTGTAAGAATGACAGCTAGTGGTCGAAATAGGTACTGCTGTCCAAATTAAAAATATCGGAGATTGTGAAACATCAGTTGCTTATATCGTTGTTTCCCCCGCTTCGACGCTCACCCGGGTTGCCAATTTGAGGACACGCAACAGGAACAAGCGGAATTGACAATGAAAGCCGAGGAGACTTACACACACTGTAAGTTGAGCAAGATTACACGGACCAAAACAAAAACAGTCATTCCAACACGGAACGCACTTTTCCAAGTAAAATAACTGGCTGTAGAAGTGTTTTTCAGAGAAACGAGTATTTGACCTCAGCATGTTTCCTAAATCTGCAAACATATTATGGTATTTTTATGCTTTAGTAGAGTGAAAAAGTTACATACAGCACCTTTAAAAGTGTTATGCAACATTACAGAATCAACCTAAATATGGTAGGTTACACCAACAAAACTAAATTTAGAGGAAAGACCAGTACAGGTAGAAATAGTTCTTCAAAGTAACAATTGCAGATTACTTTTTACAGTGTGATTTCGGAGTACCATGTAAACAGGAGTGTAGAATATAAGCATGTGAATCTTTTTTTTTTATCTTGGTGTGTTTTTATTTTCATGGAGGACATCAGCTCTCAAAATATTAGCAAAATTTATGAAGTATCACCTTGTTACTTCAATGTTATGTATGTTTTTGAGATATTAAACCCAAGAATCTTCTACTATTATCAATCAGCATGACTCATCAGCAAGTTAGTTTGTGATCTCACTATCATTGTTGCATCTCCACTTCCAGCTCTTTTGAAAGTATATCCATAAACTGCCCCTGGCCACAGCTGTCTTTGTTAGCATCTTAAGACCGCTGAGTTCAGTTGGGCTTTGAGCAGGGCAGATTCAGACCGCTGTGTGTCAAGGGGTGAAATTAACCGCACTTCAGAGCATAGCTGGAGGTCAAGATTGTGCTCAGCAACTGGAAGAAGACCCCTCCCCTTCCTCATACACCCACACATTACCCAAATAACCCCTGTGCCATGTCTCACCTTGCCCCACAGTCAAAAGAAAGAGAGAACAATTTTGAGATAAAGAGAAAAGAGACTGACACATGGGGACTGGAGCAAAATAGCCTAGAGCGCTGTTCAGAAGGGATTTGTTTCATATATGACATCTGGCTTACTATTCTTAATTTAGGACGTTTATCATTTCATCTACTGAATCGGGCAGAATCGGGATCTCTAATGTTAACTAGGTTTTACAAAATCTATCTCTCTTTATTAATTTAATTTACTTTTTAAAGTGCCCCTGTTATGCTTTTTCAAACATTACCTTTCATGTAGTGTGTTATACACACTTTGTGAATGTAAAAGGTGTGGAAAGTTTCAAAGATCAAAGTCCACAGTAAATGGAGTTCTTGTCTCTCAAAAGAAAGTAGCGAATCTGAACTGCCTGAAACGAGTCATCAGTAATTCCAGTCTTCCTTCCTGTAAGAACCAACGTCTACTTTGAAAACCTACCGCTTTTAAAAGGGGCTTTCGCATCGGGTAGTTCTAGGAACTTAGTTCTAGGAACTAGCCACCAGGGTGGTTCCCCGAGAACTAATGGTTCCCTTAGGAACATTTTCCTGGTTGCATTCGCACGGCCAGTTGGAACTCTGAAATAACATAAGCCGCGCTTGTTGTTGTGGCTTTTATTTTGACGGCACTGAGAACGCCAGCCAGAGCCTGAGCAGGCTAAATGATGGTTGCTGGTGTTTGGTGTGCATTCGGCCAACCAGCGTACGTACACTAGCGTCACTGGTAGTTCCTATAGTGCTGGTTTAGACCCTACTCTGAAGTAGGAGCTAAATTAGTTCCTCCAAAAGGAGTTCCTAGAACTAAAATCATTCCTAGTTGCTGCGGCGCGAACACGCCAAAATCGGGGTACTTTCGCCAATAGTTCTAGGAACTATGAAAAGATTCCTTCAGTGCGAAAGCCCCTAAACACTGTAGTTGTAGCTGAGGCCTGAAAGAGTTTGGCTCATGTTGTCAACACGTCAAGAAGACGCTGTTTTCTGTGCTGGGAAAGCAAATCCACTTTGCATGCACTACCAAGTATGAAGACTTGATATGGTAAAACGAACGTGTGATACTGTTCATATCACTGTGTATACAAGTGCAGAGGAAGCCTCTGAATTCAGATATGGCCATTTTGGTTCCGACATGCACTGTAAGCGGTAAACCTTTTTTAGCTTTAGTTACGGTAGGCTACGTGATGAAGGTGAAAATAAATGAAGAGTAGAATTAATATTAGTAGAGTTAATAAATAATATTCCACAATAGCAGATATTTCTATTCAGACAAGATACAATTTCTCTGAGGACCTCTGCATTAGCCAAAAAAGTACTGTAGGTTTAAGGTCCTTGCACACCGAGTCCCATGCGTATTCAATTAATCCATTGTGGAAAAAATTCGCAAAACAATACAAAATGGAGTCTTCAAGCAGGGTGGATGATTTTGTTGTCCTCTCTCTCCTTAAAAAGTGGAAAAAATTGGAAATATTGGGTCCATCCAATCCTGAGATTGCATAGGGAGGAAGGAGAGTTCCACCTCCTTATCAAGGAGTTGTGGGATTATCCCGAGCGATTCAAAGTTTACTTCAGGATGTCAGTGGCTCAGTTTGATGCTTTGCTAGCGATACTAGAGCCACATATTAAAAAGAAGACCACCCATTTCCATGAACCAATTGATCCTGAACAGTTCTGGATTTTGGCGTTCGCTTGTACGGTGGCTCTGAATTGTCAAAACACCTCTCAAAACGCTTGCTACGGATGTGAAAAATCGGAATTTTTTTATGACGGACGAAAATTTCAGACGAGAATTTCGGACTCAGTGTCCAAGGACCTTTAGATTTGTGTTTGTTTTAGAAGGGGATTAAAATAAAATGTCAAATCTATCAAATGTGTCAAGCAAGAGAAAGAAAGAAAGAAAAAAAAGAAAGAAAGAAAGAAAGAAAGAAAGAAAGAAAGAAAGAAAGAAAGAAAGAAAGAAAGAAAGAAAGAAAGAAAGAAAGAAAGAAAGAAAGAAAGAACGAACAGTACAGCGCAGAGGACAGTGGATGAGCGCAGAAGGGCCCAGTCACTGGTGACACTACAAAAGCGGCTGGTACGCTGACAAAGATTGTGAGCGTCTCTCCTTTGATCCAGCATCTCGTCCTGCTTGTTTGATGTCTGCTAATTTGCTCTGAAATCTGAACACGTTACTCCAGAGGGGACCCTTGCACTGTTTGAAGTGCTCTAATCTGCAGCACGGGACAGAGGTTCATCATCTTCGAGGGCTTGTGGGAGAGTGATAAGGCACGAGACCCACCCCCCTCATCCATCTCCGGACATTAGCATATTCATAGGCTAATCCAATAGCAGGGCAGCACTGTGTCCAATTATGTAAATACTGTTAGCTGGCTCATTTTTACTAAAGTAATTTCACATCTTTCTATCCCAGTCTTTATTCAGTCTCTTTCTTGACTTGCCAAGTGATCCACAAACAATTGGGTAAGTACCTCTCCACACCATTTTAGATAAAGCATGCTCAGATGAGCCCTGTAAAGGAAGCAGGCTATTTTCTGTTTTACCAAACCGAGTGGAAAAAAACGGCACTAAAGGTGAATTTTAATAAGGCCAAAAAACAGCCAGAATTCTGGCAGATGATAAAAGCTAAAGCCATTTCATGCATTCCATAAGCAACAGCACAATATAGTGATACTAAATCTGCCAACATTACCACAGCAGTCAGCTGCTGGATTTGGGTCAATGACAATTAAGAGAAAAATCTGAAAATAAATAAATAAACCTGTATGATTTAAATTCAAAGTATTTTGAACAATTTAACAGATCTGGGAAAAAAAAGAGTGTCACACCTCCCAAACCACCATGATTGTGCATAGCAGGACTGTGTTTCCCAAAAGCATTGTAAGCCTAAGTAGATCGTAGAGCTATTGCATTGCTACAATCAACTTAGCTCACGATGCTTTTGAGAAATGTAGTCCAGGTCCAGAGATACTTTAATTCAATCAACATTATTAAAAATCTCTGAGAATCACATGGTGTATCAACCGCAGACGCACACATGAACACATGTATTGGTCAGCCACTGCATTGTTTACTCTCGTTGAGCTTAAATACTTTCTGTCAGCCATTATCCCAGGTTCTGTTGTAGAGGTGTACAGGACAAACAAACCATGTGCCTTGATAATGTGAGGAGGATTAAATTCAATTGATTATGATGATGGCGCTTGTAAAGGTCAGCGCAACTTGTTCAGAGAAATACTCCTTGCTCAATTTGAGCTCCATCATTGTCAATAATCCTTAAGCAAATGATTCCTAAACTTCAGAACCACAGTATGTCTGCTATGTACTTCCTATAAAAGTGACATATGCAACTAAAAGAGGCAGTCTAGCTCCATAGATGTCTATGAAATCACCAGAGAAGACTGATTTTGCTGCTATTGATCTGGCTTAACAAAGGAAGCCCTCTCTGGCATTATTCCTGCTAATGGAATCCCACGAGGAGCCACTGCCTCAGATCTTAAAGACACATTCTGTCAAAGTTCAAATGACTCATTTTCATTTATGATCCTAAAATGAATAGCTCACTGCTGCCTTCATTTCTCTTTTCTTCCCCACTGCTTTCGCTAGTGATTGCGGAAGACAAAGGCAGAGCTGCATTAGATAATTCTATTTCTACAACTGAATCAATTCAAATGCTCAAACAAAGGCTCGAGCCATTAAACAATAATGGATTTTTTATTTCATAATTCATACACTTATCTAGAGTATCACTTTTGCAACTGAATTCTGTTGTCAGCCTTTTCTTACTATGTCCAAGCTGAAGTATTCGGTATAGTTGTACTGTATAGCCCTTTTTCCACCGTCAGGCCAAACCGTTGTCTTTGCTTAACAGTTCCATTCCATTCCGATCCGGGCCAGCCGGTACGGATATGGTTCCATTTCCACTGTAGGGCCAACAACCACTGCTCTTTGGAATGTATTACAAAAGCTTCAGTCCTAGCATTGGTAACGCAAAGATTATAAAACGGATAGTTTCGGTCCTTGATTCTGATTGGTTGAGCCGCGTTCGAAGCCGTTGTAAATTACTCAACAAACATACACCTGTGACCACATTACATTAGTCTTAGGCCGTGTGTCCACCAAAGCGTTTTTAGCCAGCTGAAAACGCTAGACGCTCTGCTGAAAACGCCTAGCTGTGAGCGCATGAGAGCGTTTTGGAAGCGCAGCGTTTTTTCCGTTGAGACGTTTCGTTGCTATGATACAGAATATCCGCAGCACAGTTTACTTGTAACTGATTTCGCAGGTAATTTGTTTCATACTGTAAGTCCGTCTAATTCGATCCAATGGCGGTATCGATTAGAGGTGAAGGTCTCAACGCGCGTTCCGTCTTTTCCCATGGCAAAGGGATTTTTAATTAAATGCCATACATATTTATCTTATGTATTAACTCGTTTCATCTGACTCCATAAAATGAAAGTGTTTTTCAATGATATCTGTGCATCTTTAAATATACGTTAATGTTTGACTATTCCTTTTAACTCCAATGAAAATAAAGTCAAAGTCTGTTAGAATAATCAAATATAACAATTTATTATGTCAGGTAAATGTATTATAACAATTCCATAATCAATTGAAATATAATCAATGCAAATCATCAAATGTTTTAGGATTAGAGAAAAAGATGCAAACCCAACATTTACGAACTACATGAGCTACCTCATGGGCTATCTGAAATACAGAAAAAGCCAAGACTCCTTGCTGCATTCCATTAAATAGCCAGAACTTCTTTTCAATGGTAATTTGCATTCAGGTTACACCTTATTTTGGGGGTAGGGGCGAAAGGCCACCTTTCTTTGTGTGCCAGTTTCTCTAAACTTCTAAAAAACCTTATTACCTTTTGTTTTACTTATTTGGAATGAGACATCTGAACCAGCCACCCTGAGACCTTTAAATGATACTAAACACAATAATCATTCACATTAAACCATGTATATACTTGTGTGCGTTTTTTAGTGTTACTGACTGAGAGAGAGAGGAAATGTAAATCAGGTGAGACTGCGTGAGGGGGAGGTCGAATGTTAATTTTCAGCAAGTTCCTTTGTTTCAATAGACCATGTGGTCAAGACAGTTTCTCCAACCAGTTTTCCGGTCTTACAATACTAAAAAAATATTTTTCATCCATTTTGTTCGGTTTGCTCTGCTGGTTGATGTCGTTGTACAGAAAGAATGTTGTGACAGTTGGTCGGTGTGATTTAGTCCCACCCCTCCTCCACTGTGATTGGACGGTTGGTGAAAAGTGACAGTGATGAGCGCTGCGTTTTATCCAAAAGTTGAACATTTTTCAACTCTCGGCGACCAGTAAAAATGCCGGGCGCTCAGCGCTTCAGCGTGTAAAAAACGCCGAACGCTCAGCGCTTGAGCGTTAAATACACGCTCAGCGCCTCGTTGCGCTCATGGCGTTTAAAAAACGCGGCGCTCCCATTGAAAACAATTGAAAACGTACGCCAGGCGCGAGTAAAAACGCTTTGGTGGACACACGGCCTTACTGTGCAACTGCCGTTTGTGTCTCTTTTTTTGCTGCATGTGTTGCTTGGCAACCTCTTTGGAACATTGCTCGGCGGAGAAATAAATGTGTTATAACATTATATTTTTTGTTGCTGGTGTTTATTTTCTGAATAAAGTAAATATTAAAATGAATACTTTTATGGAGTAACCGTTTTATAAAAGCAATAAGCCCCGCGAAGCCGTGTTTTACAGTGAATTTAGAACTCCGCTCCGCGTCATGCCTAACAAAGCCCCTTAGCTGTTCTAAATTCACTGTAAAAAATGTAGTTTACAAATGATATGAGATGTAAATAGCGACCATAATGGGGGATGATCAGATATTTATTTTAATTTTATTATTAATTTGTGTTCACATCACTCAAATAGTGTGCTTAGCCAGCTACTGTCAGGGTTCACAGAGGAAACAGACTGGATGGTAAGTTATTGTCGTTTATTTGTGCAGAGGAATACTCAGTCAGAGATAACAGGTGAGGATCAAATGATATGGAAACATAGAACAGGCTTAGCTGAAATGGTAATGTCCTTTTCTCTCCTGCAGGTGGTTTAGAAGCAGTCACACTGGAGATGGATGAGAAGGAAGGATCGGGAATCTGGTAAGTAGCAGGTAAGTAGCAGGTGAGTGGAAGGAGAGTCTGTGAGTCATGTAACGACGAGACCAGACAAGTGACTGCAGTGAAGGTGAGTGCTTTATAGTGCATGTGGGTGATGGGACACAGGTGACGGTGATCAGTAATCAGGTGATTGTGAACGGGGGAGTGTCCGACTGGGTGATTGGGAATGAGTGGGCGGTGATGGCGATCGTGACGTGGATGGAATCCTGACAGCTACAGAGAAACTGGAAGCCAGACAACAGACAAGTGACCAATCCTGAGTGGTGATGTCACTACACGCATTCTACCTGCATTTGCAATCGTAGCGTGCCATACCAGGCTCTTGGGGAAATACAACTGGAACCGCTCCTTGCTGTTCTTAGAACCGTGGAAAGGTGGCTTATGAATAATATTTTTTGGAGCTTAATGTGTTCTTAAGGTCTTAAAGATGTTGTTGCAAGAACTGTGTTTTAACAACATGGCTGTACAGCTGTGGTTCGCTTCTTTCCAACAACAGCCAAGTTTCCTTCCATTGTTATGCAAATTTAGGGATATTGCCTGAAAAAAAAAAAAACACTGGATGGAAATGCCACGATGCGCATCAATTCTAAAAAATACGCTTAAAAAATGTATGAGCTCAATTGAGGTGGATAGATTTTTTATGTATATGATGTAGGATAAAAGAGCCATGGTGGCTTCCCAATTGCAGCTCCTTAAATTTTTATTACAGATATATTGTGCCAATTTCCCAGGAAGTGACGATTTTGTTCTCTTGAACACATGGGATGGGGACGATGCTTTATTTGCAAATGTTTTATGCGATATTCCAGTTTTGCGCATAAGTTAAATTTGCAACTTTAGATGGAAACCGTGAGAAACAAAAGACTCTTGTTGTGTGCTTCAAAGTATAAAAAGTAGAAACATATAACTATACCCTGTTAACTGTCAGTGTCCCGGTAGAGGGACACTAGTCATGCTTTTTTGTATAGCCTTTTTCCCAATCACATATTTTAGTAATAATCATAAATTAGGTATCATTTGAAAGCTTAAACACTCAAAGTTCATCTTGTAATATAGACATTGTGTTACCATGGAAAGGGTACTTAAAATCTGTTTTGCGGGCTCAATTTTTGTGAAATCAACTTCAAAATTGGAACACAACTTAGTTAGACATGTGGCTTTAATTGTCTAGCATTTTTAGAGTTAAAATTATTTTGTGCTTTTTTTTGAAGTGCCTTAACATCTGCAATAATCTGCTGAGTGGCTTCTATAGAAGAGACTAACCTTAGGTCTGTATTTCAAAGCATTCACAAATTACAAAAAGTACAGTTAACAGGTTAATTAAATCAGAGATTCATACTGGGAAGGCTCATATGACTGTAACAAGTGATCCACGAGGACCGGTCCCTGATCAGTAGTTCATTAAAAAGTTCTTAAGAGGGCCTCTGAAATCGTTGTTAATGGTTTCATTAGCACTATGCGAGTTGTGGAGCTTAAATGTAGATGATGAATATTTAACTGTTCTATATCAATGTTAACGTTGTGTTTTTAAAATTATCTCGCTGATACAAATGAATCTAACAGATTAATGTTACACTGCAAAGTTTGTATTGATAATGTTTATGGGGTTAAAAATGTACACAAAATGAAATGATATTAACAGAGTGCCAGTTGTGCATCACGTTCTTAAAGACTCTTTGGAAAATCACCAAACCTGAATTACACTGGCAGACAAGCAGTTGTCAGATTAAACATTGATATATGCTTCATAATTTATGACCAAAAAAGCTTACTTATTCTAACCTACTAATACAAACAAATTATGGATGTTTTATTAGGGTCTAAAAAGATTAGAAGATTTGCTCCATTTGATGTATTTTTTCCTTAGCTATAACTAATGATGGGTCTGTGATAGAACCTCTGAGACTCTTGATATACTCTTAATAAAACAATCTCTTCACACCTCCTCCACTTCTACAACGAGCAGATAAAGGGATGAATGGGGGAATGGAGGAATGCACGTATTCGGAGAACAAACATCAAGGGGCTAGTGGAAGCCGTGAAACGTGATTGGCTGTTCTGCTTCCGCTAGGCTTCTTTGAAGCGGCACTGATTGGCTTTGTGCCTTTGTGGGCAGAGGACAGAAACTGCCAGTGTGTTCAAAGCACTCAATACAGTACACAAAAGTCTTTGGTGCGAACGAACGAATGAATGAATGAATGAATGAATGAACGAACGAAAGATGGAAGAAAATCATCTCTATTTCTGACATTTACCACAGCCGCCTGAAGCCATGCCCTAATGAATAATGGAGATCACTTAACATGAGCGCTATGCAAGCTCTTCTTTTCTCTCTCCGTCTCTCTCTATCTCTCTTTCTCATCCATTCTCTAATTTAAATGTGTCTTTCCTTGAACTGCTCATTTTCATTTCCCTTTCCTTCCAATTTGAATCCTTCTCTAATACGCAACCACCAGTAATTTCCATTCTTTTCAGTTTCCTGATAATAACAGAACATACCAACATAAGGATGAGAGCAGTTAGGCACAGACAGAGACTGATTTGAGAGTATATAAACATATATTTCCTATCTCTTTCTAACACACCCCATCAACCCAACTCAAATCTGTTCTTGTTTTCCTGCCTCAAGTTCAATAAGGGTACTTAGTCTGATTGAAAGCTATATGACAGAAACCACTCAGATATACTAGATGTTGTATATCCTGATGTATGTAATTTAAAAGGTAGGGAGGCTACTGTGATTGACAACCAGTCAGAGAAATGGTGCAACTTTAACGACAGGGTTGTCATCAAGCTGAAAGAACAGGTGCCCTTGTGCACAACAAATCTGTCTATAGCTCTGGCTAGAGTAGGTCAAGTAAGTCTATGAAATTCACTTACTTTCCTTTAAAACTGATTTTTTTTAAACACCAAGGACCAACAAGTATGATGACCCTTTTGTAAAAAAATAAAAGATAGCCAACATTTTTTTTTTTTTTTTACACACACACACACACACACACTTTATATATATATGTGTGTGTGTGTGTGTGTGTGTGTGTGTGTGTGTGTGTGTGTGTGTGTGTGTGTGTGTGTGTGTGTGTGTGTGTGTGTGTGTGTGTGTGTGTGTGTGTGTGTGTGTGTTGAAAACAGTAGTGCTGCTTAATATTTTGCGGAAACCGTGACACATGATATGGGCATGGCTTCAGGCGGCTGTGGTAAATGTCAGAAATAGAGATGATTTTCTTCCATCTTTCGTTCATTCATTCACTCATTCGTTTTTTATATATATATATATATATATATATATATATATATATATATATATATATATATCTATATACACTACTAGTCAATTTTTTTTAATAATTAAGATTTTATTAATGCATTTTTTTTTTTAAAGAAGTCTCTTATGCTCACCAATGCTTTTTTAAAATTATTATCTTACTTACCCCAAACTTTGGAATGTCATTGTTTCCACAAAATATTTTCAACATTGATAATAATAAGAAATGTTTCTTGATCATTCACATTCACAGACCTCCAAGAACCATTGCGGATCTCTGGGGATCCTTGAACCCTGTTTCTGTTCAGAGATATTTACATATATTTCTAATGTCAAGAATGGGTCTAAAGAGCAGTGCCTCTCCTGTCCCTTAATTGCCACTGCATTTAAAGCCCTCTGTTAACACCCCTGATCCTTTGCCATTAGGCTGCACCATGTGTGAAAGATAGAGCTTTAAAATGAAATGCAGTTTGATACATATTCAGCTGCAGGATCAGCTGAGCTTAAAAGGCAACCCAGATGGGGCTCAAACCCACAATCCTCAGCTCTAAAATCGGATGCCCTACCAAGAGGCCACTGGGCTCATATAACAGTATTCCCAACAGCAAAGATCCCCGCTTTGAACCTGAGTAGTAAAATGTTCATTTGACACATATTTCAGTGCTTACCCATAATCATCACTCTTTGGGAGATTTTCCTCATGTCAGCAGACATAAGAGATGAGATGAGTTTGACAGTCCAAACAAAGACGCACTGAGTATTCCTGGAAAATTGCCAAGAACACTCCGTCATCCAAAACAAGTTGATTCATCTTTAACAAGCTTAACAAAAGGGGCCAGTGAAAACACTTGCTCATTTAGATGGCACAAACCTGTTGTCTCAGGGCTTTCCCATTAAAAAACAAACGATGAGTGGACATGAATTGAGTGCTCGTGATGATTCTCAGCCTCATTGTTTGAAAAAAGCAGTAAAGGCCAGTTCACACCCAGAATGATAACTATAATGTAACTATATTAGCATACACCATAGCATGATAACATTCTGTCTAATTTAAGCATGCAGTTATGTCATCTGCAGGTTTAAATGCTCAAGCTTGTTAAAGTCTGGTGGACTCTGATTGCCTGTCAGTGTTTTTATCATTCATCAGCTGGAAAAAAATCACTCTGAAAGTGATTCCAACAATATTGTTCATTGTCATTGTTATAGTTGTGGTGTTGACTTCCCCTGTTATTCATAGTTCTAGATACCATTATAGTTATCGCCTTTGGTGTGAACGGGCCTTAATACAGACAAATAGTTATTGAATAAGACAATGATGTTGGTTAACCTAAATTTGGTTATCAGTAAGCCACATTTAGAGCTGTTTCTTCAACTAGGGCACTTCTGGTCGTGTGGATTCTCTCTAGTTTTTTTTTTATGTGTCCACTAATAATGTCCAACACTTTATATAACATGTTTGTAGAAGGATCTCAGGAGTCTGCAAATTCTCGATTAGAGGCATGGATGAAGGACCTCAATGAGGAAATATCAATGAATGATTGGAGAGAGGTCTGTAGAGACGCTCAGAAGCAAACTGTTAATACAAAATTGAAATTGTTAAAGTATTATTAAACAAATTCAACAAGAATATTACAGACATCTGTCCTAAATGCAATTCATGTAAAGGTACTGTCTTTCATTGTGTATGGGGGTGTGAAGAGATCTTGAAATTCTGGAAGGGAGTGCAGACTATAATAGAGAAAATAATCAATGCTACAATTTCACTAGAACCAAAAATGTTTATATTAAACTTATATCCTAGTAATCTTAAATTGAGAAGATATAGGGTTTTTGAAGATGCTTGGAACCCCTTTATGTTTTTGTTAGAAAAAGAAAATAATGGGGATATATCTGGTGGTATATTAGAAGATATGTAAGAAAAGTATTGTTGGATACGTCTTGTACTATGAGGCCTTAATTAAAGTTTTTGTGTGTGTGTGTGTATGTATTTGTTGGTGTATATACGTTTATATATTGATTTGTTTCCCTTTCTTTTCTTTTGATTATCTGTATGTACATAAGTGGAATGTTTATGTCAAAGTTTGTGTTGTTATACAGTCTTTGTTATGTAATCTTAAAAGCTATAGAAAAAAAGAATTACATTTTTTTTAAAATAATGTCCAACACATGCATCACAGGAGCTTTGCGTTTCTTTTTTCTCATTTATTTCTGAAAGTAAATCATTGAAATTCCCACTGCAGTGCTATTTCTGCCACATCTCAAATCACATGACAAAGTTTGGCTCAACAAAATATTTCTCCTGTGAAAAGTGAAACGTACCTTTATATTTTTTTTATCACACATCACGTCACATTTCATCTCAAGTATTTTCCTTACTGACAATTAATACAAAGTGATAATTCATATTTTTATGATGGGTTTTCATGTTTTAAGATTGAAAGTTTGGCTCTGGAACAACAGTAAGAACAGAGCCAAGTTGGTTTTAATGTGATATTATATAACTAAAAGAAAAGATTGAAATCTAATCTAAAAGTAAATTTAGTTTTGTTTTATTTACATTTAAATGTAGTTGTACTAAAAATCAACCCCTGGAATTTAAAAGTGGCAGAAGCCAATGAAAAAGCCCTGTATACCATGATTTCAGGTCCATTTCCAGGCAAACATTCAAAGGATTACTAAAGGCATAGTTCAGATTCAGTAGCCGGGCAGAATGAGATCTAGACCAAGTGTGTGAATCTATATGAGCGTCTCTACTCTAGGCTGGTATGCACAACTCTGTGTGAGGCACGCGAATGTAAACAGGAGTGATATACAACAGGTCCAGCTGGCAAACAGACAACTGTGTGCTTGTGTCATCATCACGTCTAGTGCTGGAGTCCCTCTCGCTTGCTTAGGGCCCTTTCACCTAAAGAAGGGGGGTAAGAATGTGGATCTAAATATGACAGCCCACTCCACTCCTCAACCCCTTCCATCTCATTTCTCCATCCCCCTCCCTTCAAATCCGATCATCCTCCCCCCATGATCCAGAGCCATACTCATCATAACAACCCTTTTACAACAATGACCCCCCAAGAGCCAGACACAAAAAACACACATGTACAGCTCTGCATCGGAATCAAACTGATGCTGATTTTAAATTAGAAACAACATTCACATTCCTAAAAGAGCCTTGTATGGCATACTATTCCTTTCTGTTCCTATTTGACAGCTGACAGGAAACAGTACACATTCACATACAGTGACATTTTCCCCACATGCTAGTTTCCTGCAGATCTTCTGGGTGAAGAAGAGCACTAGTACAGTGAGCTGAATCTATACTTCATTGATTCGGGTGGGGAATTGGGGCCTCTTTTTTATTCCAGTACTGTTAGGAACTCAGAGATGAAACAAAGAAGATCCAGCTGACATTCTGGTGATGAGACACATATGACAAGTGAGCTGGCATAGCCAGAGGCTGCCCACAACCCACTAACAAAGACACGCAAAGGCAGAAGCAGAGAGAAGACAGTGGTAGATTTTCCAAATCTTGGCTCTTGAACAATAACTTCATTTTTGTTTCATTACTGAATGAAATGTCTGCACTTGCTTTGAGTAACCATCATAAAATTATTCAACTTAAACAACTACTACTGTACTTCCCTGCTTTTCCCATCTCAATATAGCAACATGAGAGACTGCCGAGGACAAACAGCATGTCTGCATTGGATTCACGCGGCAACAAGGTCCAATCAGAGAGCGAGCTTGAGCGAGCTTGAGCATCTGAATCAACCTACATCTTAAAGGTGAAGCCTGGATCTGGATCTTTAGCACTCGTTCACTACTGAACTGTGCCAGGCACTGAAATGAGGGGCTCTGAGGCAAACATCATCGACCCACTGTGCCAAAGCCCCTGTCTGCTCAATAGACAGACACATAGACAGTCAGGCATGTTGGCATGATAGCTGACCCATATTTTACAATCCCCCATTTAACAGCAAATGGGACCATGAGCATGCTGGAGAAGTAAGAGTTAAATTATGAATGAGAAGAGAATGTCTGTGTAAGGAGAGCAGAGATCAGATGCAGATGGGGTGGGTGTGCTGTTTAAAGCTGTTAGATCTTAAGAAAATCACGTCTTTTTGTCAATACAGTAAAACACTGTGCAAGCAGCTTTCAAAGCATTGGTCGCTATTGGGTCTCATCGGCTGTGTTATTGCCAGAACGTCAGAATATATTGCATGGAATATATTTTGGAGTCCCCAAAACCGGTCAGCATACATTCAGAACGATTGTGTGTGCTTTTCACGCTGTGGTTAAAAAAATGAACCCCGACAGAAGATCGATACAGTGCTTTCACGGGAGCGCGGTCGCTCTTTTACGCTAATAGACCCAATGATATGACGGAACGCAAGACGCAACATATCTCACGGTGTGTGACACGGAATGGCGCGCGGCCACATCTGCTTAATCAGCAGCAGTTGAGTCTGTTTCCCATTGTGTGAGTAAAACCCCCTCCATTTCCTCTCTACATCAGGCGAACCGGCATTAAGGAAAAATGTATCAAGCTGAACGATACACAACCAACCTGTATACGTATGTAAATTGTGCGTGCGTGAGTGTAGGCTATCTATCTGTCTATCTGTCTATCTATCTATCTATCTATCTATCTATCTATCTATCTATCTATCTATCTATCTATCTATCTATCTATCTATCTATCTATCTATCTATCTTCTTTAAGGATAGTGAATGGCATACAGTAGTTCCCCCTGTCATTTTGGTCTAACATAAATAGGCGATTGTAGCCTATATTGCATTATGGTTATTTGCTCAAAGCCACTTTCGTGATAACAGGTTTCAGATTTACACCATCTGCATGCTGGTCACGCTCATGAAGAATTTACGGTTGCATGTGTTTAAAGCGTCGTGTCAAACCTCTCACCTTCATATCATTGACAATCGCCTGGAATAATCCACCAAGAGCCCCGCACTCCTTCTCCACAGACTCCACGTTTATATTATCCATCTTCAGCGAATACAGAGCAAAAAAAAAAATCCTGGTGTTGAATTACTTCCACAATATCCCGAAGAAACACGTCTTGAGAGCTAAAAGCAGGAGAGTGTTTGTGGGTGAGAGCTAGATTTCAGCAGAAGCTGTCGGTTTTGCTGCCCAGAGGATTGAGGCAGATGATGGGGAGAGACGAGAGAGATGTGGGGTTAACTCTCTCTCTCCTCGGCTCCGGATCTACTCTCCGCGGTTGGAGGAGGTTAGGCTCGTGGATAGCCCCGTAATAGTCACGGTCATCTTCGGACAACGAGGCTGAATCGAGCTGAATGGATGTGAGAAGCGGAGAGTGTGTGTGGAGCGGTGCATCGGTGCGCCACCCGCCCGGCTGAGACTGGTGAGTGAGTGAGTGAGTGAGTGAACTGAGCAGCAGCGGCGCAGCGCGGCAGGGCCAGTAACTCGATCTATGCGAATCGTATTGGGCAGAACAGTTTCTCTTGTCACATGGAGGCCAAAGGGAGGAGAAATGGGAAACAAACACACAACATACAGACCAAAGCGTGTCATTCGTTCTGTACAGTCTGAATATGAAACTCTGAAAGACAGACATTTCCAAAAGATTATAGGCTACTACAGCATCGTGACCGTGACTATTATGGGGCCATCCACGATTATATACTATACATAAAGAGCTATTACAATTCTGGAAGACAATTAATTATTAATAATGGCTAATTAGGCTATATAAAATTATTTTAAATGAAATATTTCACAATAATAATTATTATTATTGTTATTATTATTCATCCTGTCATGTTGCATATTGTGTTTGTGTATCCAGTTGAGTATGACAGATCAGTGATTAGCTACTAAAGGGGCGGTTAGTTCAATGTTGCTAGCCAAAAAGTTTTGGTAATCATTGACTTCCATAGTATGGAAATCTTTTTTTATATTCCACCGAAGAATGAAAGAAATACAGATTTGAAACAACATGAGGGTGAGTAAAAAACAGAACTTCCATAGTGGACTATTCCATAAATGAAAACCATCTCAGTTTGGACATACAGGGTGGGATTCAATCTGCATATTCAGTGACTGCATTATTGCCCTGATAAAAGATAATAAAGCTGAAGTAAGATTTAATGATTATGTCATACTGCTGTAATAAAAAAAACAAAAAAAAAACAATCATCTTGTTCTCTTGTCACAGTGGAAGGGGGATGAAGCCCTCTCGCAAAGGTTCAAAAGCAAGGTCACAGTGCTCGAGTGGCCTTTGCCTCCAAAACCGGGTGTCATATTTACAGAAATACCTTAAGGGCCTCTCCCTCTTAACTCCTTTGGGAATTTTCTCACGTTACACCTCTGATCTGCCCTGCTGTTTGCTAGAAATAAGTCAAGACTGTTCATGGCCTGCCAATGCGTATTGGCTATACGGACAGAGAGATATAATCAGTTCTGTATATTGACTGTCTGTTTATTGACACTTTGCATTATTGTAAGTCACTTTAGTCAGAAAAGATCTGCCTGGACAAATGTAAATGTCCCTCACTCTAAAACTTTTTTCTCTTTTGCACTCTCTCATCCCGTGTCTGCTGATCTTCACCGTCTGTGCCTATAACAAGGTTCCCCTCCATTTCATGCATTACTCAGCAAGACAGCTAGACTGCCTGCATCAGCATCAAATTGTCCTGCCAACAACCATGCCGAACCACCTGCTTCAGCCATCCTTCATCCCGTTATTAAAATACATATATTACCATATCTTCCACATTTCCTCTCATATTTTTTCAGTAGGTTTTGAAGCGTTTAGAATTTAGTATCTTCACATTCACACATCTGAGATCTACTGTCCACGAACACGTACTTGCCACCAAAGGATGTTCAGGGACTCAGCAGTGCTGCTGTGGTTGTTGGAACTTGTTTTATGCAAGTTAGCGATGATGCAAATCTCCAGAGATCTACAGAGTGTGAATTAGAATTTTACCTGAGAGAAAAGTAGATTACAGTTGGTGAAAATAATCCCCCTTTCCTTTTCTTTTGTGTTACACAGAAGATCATACAGATTGGAACAACTGTAAAAGATGTCCGAAAGAGAACTATACCATTAAGCACTAAGTTTGGGAGAATGAGACTTCAGAGTCTGCTGAAAAACCACACAAACGTTTATTATATTATTGTGGTTGCTGTTTGTATTCAGAAACTAATGCAAATCACAATATTTCCCTCTATTTTAAAATACTGATTATTGTCCATAGCACTACATTGCATATTATTTTACCTTCTGTTGCACCCAGCATATACATATAAATGTAAACCATGATTGGTGGTGGTTGAGGAGATTCCCCCTTCCATGTGAAGCGCTTTGAGTGCCTAGAAAAGCGCTATATAAATGTAATGAATTATTATTATTATTATATACAGATAGCAATCCCAACTGTTCTTTTTCTTCCACACAGAGTAACACAAAGCTTTAATAGACTTAACCAAATTCCAAGTACCTTACATCAGATTCATTTTAAGTGGAACATAAACCCTCCTCCTCCTTGGGTCTTTACACTATTAATACTTTAAAGGGAGAGAGAATAACAAGGGAAAAAAAACTAAATTCATTTCGTCAAACTATTTCTGGGAAAGATTTCAAAATATCAAAGCCAAAGAAAACCACTGTCTCATTTTTTGGGGGGTCTTTTATGCAGTCTCCAAAATACAGGTCAATCACTTCTTCAGTGTTATGGTATAATTTAATATGTATGCAACATCCCATACTTGCTCAATTATGCATTAACTTCACAGCACCAATGTTATTTTGTACACAAGCCAGTCACAAGGGTTTATTAGGCTCCACCACAAACAACTTGGGCACGACCACAGGGCATCGTGACAATTCATCTTTTGCTCTCTTTTCCACTCACAATGAAATGTATACATTTGAAATCTTGCTTTATGACAATTCATGGGGGCACTGTTATCAAGGTTTAAGGCAACAAGGAACTAGATACTTTCCCCAAAAAATAAACCAGTTTTGTGTGGATATAAAGTAATAATCTAAAGACTATGGGTGTGACATGGCACTGCGTTCAGTGGCTTTTGTTGATCTCTTTCTGTTGAGTCTGATCTTAGATACACACTGACTTGACAAAAGTGATTGAATGCTTATATAGTACTCCTTGTATGTTTGTTTAGAATGCGTATATTGAGACCCAACACCAAGACTGCGAGTGGGATCTTGCTTTTATACAACGGTTCAATAAACAAGAAGTTAATACTGAGTAACTTACATTTTAGACACAATATTACCTTGCGCACTGTAAACCGAAATGGTTCCAAAGTCAAAGTAGAACCTTTGTAATGTTCATTCCTGAATCAGTGATTTTGAATGAATGATTCCATGATTTGCTCATAAAGTCATTTGTTTAGTTCCTGAATTAATCAGTATTTTGAACAAATTGGTTGAGGGAAGGATTCAGTAATTCATAGGCTGCATATTTCCCTACTATATAGGTGGAAAAAACAGTATGTGAAAAGAATATATGTCTGAATTAACAGTATAAAAAAGTATCCGGATGACTTTCTACTTCCGACGAGATTCTGAAGTTCGCATCCAATGGACACTTTACTATCCCATTAGGCCACGGGCGAGGATTTGTGAATGGCAGTGAAGTGATGCAACTAACGCTTGTAGGCCACATGACAATGACAAGACGAATGTAGTATTTCTAGATTTCATTCACACTATATAGAACATAATGTTTTAACAGTTCTTATTTAAATGTTGTACCTACTCAGGAAATATGGAACTTCGGATGCAGCTACGGATTTGTTTTCGTTCCTAAGGGAATCAATATTTTGAACGAATCAGTTGAATAAATGATTCAAGGATCCACTCATAAAGACAGTCACTTGTCACCACCTTCCGGTGTATCGATGCAACCTGCAGAAAGTCAATGAAAAATCCCCACTACAAAAACAAAGACTAACTCAAATTAACATAAGCAGACTGTTAAAAACAGTGAGAAACTGTAAGACTGCATATCAGCTATTTGACTGCCTACCTGGACATCAGAAAGCAAACTAAAGTGCCCAGAGCAAACTGGTTCAGTTTCCTCCCAAATTAATAGGTTTTGTGGTTCCATTGAGACTATTCTTTGAATTAAATGTTGGAGACCAAAACATTTTTTTCATTATCACGTTTCTGCATTATCCCTTACTTACCCATCTTAGCCCATAAACTAGGTCAGAATGAGTCATACAACCCACTCTCGCGACATACCCCCTCCCCCTTTTCCTCTCTCTATCCTCTCCTTAGCTCTGCTAGACAGTACAGAACCGCCCACAGCTCTTTTTCTTATGTTTGAAGTCTATCACACTCCTCTGACTAAATAGATGATTTTCCACAGGAGATTTGACCAGCAATAACCCTCTGGGAGGTTTGACGTCAGTCTTTTGCATCTTTATGGGCAAACTGTTACATCCATGTGAATCATCATATGGACACATCAAACTATCAGACATCTTCACAGACTTAAGAAATAAAGGTTTCTTTCATTTCACTGTGCAGACCACTAAATGCAGCATAATTGTGTTTTCCATCATCCATCTCTCCATATACATTTAACCTATTTTGGTTTATATGATCTTTCTGAAAGGCCACATCTCAGCGCAGTGGCAGATGGAGATTTCCATAAAGTGTGGTGTTGTGGGTAACTGTGAGGTCTCTTGAATAAGGATCATTAGACCCTTATTATTTCTGGTAACAAATCTAACATGTCGGTCCTCAAAAACATAGAATTCAGAGACTTGATTTTTTTTTGTTTCTCACCCTTTGGATGCACTGCAAACCTCATAAGAACAAAATAAAGATGCTCTGGCAACAGCTTATCTGAAAACATACCCTTTAGAGTGCCTTCATTCTTGGCTAATTTACTCAAGAAACAGCATTTTTGAATGAGTAAGCACATAATACTTCCCTAACGAGAACACAAAACCCTTATTACACATTTTTGTGGCATAAATGAAAAGTAGAATGTAGAGGTTGACCATACTGGCACGAATTACAATTTGGCCATGGCTACATATGTTGCCGATATGTATCGTCAGAATTTTAAATTGTCTTTTTTTTCTTTTCTTTTTTACTGCTTTGAAGCAGCAACACGAGCACAACCTGCTGTCAAACTAGGGGAGGGGCAACAACAAGGCCTCAACTGATTGACAGCTAATCCACCCAATCAAAACTACTGGAATGTACTAAAAAACTGAATATAACTAGAAACTACATTTTTGTAACAGCTCATATACATTCAAACCATCAGACACAACAACACATTCTTGTGTGATTGTGCATGTTGGGAACTTTCCTGCTTACATTTATTTTTCAACCATAAATGAGGATGCATTCAACAAGAAAATGGTGTCTTACAAAGACTAAAAAAGAGGCACACTTCATAATATTCACAATAAAATCCACAATGAGGTCCATCCAATGTGCCGAGGCAAGGGTGGCACCCACCCTCTGGCATTACTCTCTTATACCATTTGACATTTCAGTAAAATTTCACAAACCTTATCATGGAGATTGTGGAGGTCAATACTTCTGAGCATTGGTAAATCTGAGCAGCCTACAGTATGCAGGCTTTTATTTATACTTCATGTTACAAAACATCACAGTGTTTGTTTGGGCAATATCCATATACTTAATGTTATTTTGGAGTGGCTCTATTTAGAGTGGTGATGTTCAAATTTAGTATAGTAAAACACTTATTAATTTTTTATTATTTATTTTTATTACACTTCAGTTTGGGGTCAGTGTAAATAAAAAAGAAAGAAAGAAGATTATTACTTTTCAGCAAGGATGCATTAAACTTTCTATTCATCAAAGAAACCTTAAAAAATATCATTGTGTCCACAAAAAATATTAAGCAGAGTGGAAAACCCAGCCAGAATCCTATGACAGAAGCCCATGGCAGAGTCGAGGGAGCGAGGGGCCATGGTGGAGGCTTGACCGGTGGAACCAGGGGGACAACTGACTGAGACAAAGCTGATGGTGGTGGAGACGCAGGAGGAGCCGAAGACCCAATGGGACCGGGCGGCACTGAAGGTCCTGGAGACCGAGGTGGAGCCGCAGGGACGAACGGTCGAGGCGAAACCAGGGTGCCGGAAGACTGAGGCGGAGCCGGTGTGCCCGAGGACTGAGGTGAAGCCAGAGGGAAGTTAGAGGCCGGAACAAGTCACTGACAAAGACCTGTAAGACCATGGCGATGGCAGAGCGATGAATGACCAAGGCAGAGGCTGAGGGATGAGGAACCCTGTTGTAGCCGTAAGGACGATTGTCCCAGGTGGAGCCGAGGAGCTGAGGTGGAGTGATTGGCACGGAGGTTCTGGACGGGGCTAGTGGGTCAACACTCCAGGGCTGGACTGGCAAACGCTCAACCTGAGTCATATTTATGATGAACTGATCAGGAGACGAAGGGCTGAGGGGAGGGCTGAAGTACAGGGCAATGCAGACAGGGGTTTCACAAAAAAAATCTCTAGGTAAATACAGGACAGACAGAAATATCTCAGGAAAGATCTTCTTGATTGACTCGGAACAGGCAGACAATTCATACATAAATCTCTCAGTAGACTCAGAACAGGTAGTGTAGTTGGGAGTGGGAGGCAGGGCGGGAACACAGATTTCAGTAATTCAGTGTTGGGTGACGAAACAGGCTTAGTGCAATGTGACAAAACAAGCAGTATAGAATCAGTCTCAAAATCAACCAAGAGTTCAGAGTCCAATGCACCTTTATCCACTATAGTTGAAGGGATAGGGCTCCACTCCATCTCCTCCTATTCCACAAATATGTCCACAGGAACTAGAGATGTTGCCGGCGAACACACCTGGTCAGACATGGTTGGCTTATGCTCCGGGCCGATCTATGGCTCAGTCGTCAATCTGCGGTGGGCTCAGTCTCCACTTTCAGTGATGGGGGAACCGTTGTGGAGGACCACCCACTCCACATACTCCTTAAATGTCCCTAAAGGTCAGTTTCCAGGCAGGCGTGCTCTCGTCTCAGCGTTCAGGCTGGCCCGGAAAAAACATCATGCATCCAAGTAATGGTGTTTTGTGAGTGGATAATGCAAATAAAAATCTTGCAATAATGAAAAAAAACTTTTATTTATTGTGGATGCTGTAAGTAACTACTTATACAATCAAAAACTATTAAGTCGGATTCATATGGAATATTATTTGAGTGATCAAGTGTTTTAACAGATAAATAAATATGCATACTGCTTCTCTCATGGGCATTTAAATTTTAAAAGCATGGTATGATCTCTTTGAAATGTAACATTTTCTTTACAAACAAAGGGAATCAGACTACATGTATTTAAGGTTTAAGATGCTCTATATGCGTCATTAAAACTGCTTGACTGAAGAAATGGGAAACGCTGTTGGCTGTTGTGCGATAGTAATTTCATCTATTACACAAACTCGCATGTTCATCACGAGGTTGAATCCAGTTATTCATTAGTCAGCTACTTATTGATGCTTTACTGTTCTATCTTGAATAACATAACGCTTCCATAATGTGTTGTTCCCATAACAGATATGTAAAGCACTGTTTCTCTGGCATTTTTAAAGGCTCATAAAATATAATATAGTTGCTTGGCTTAATACACGGTCTAATGGTCTAACGAAATCCAAATGAAACATCATTTACTGTACCAATTGTATGGGCCTTATACTTCCTATTTGAGCCAATGCAGATGAATGAGCAAAGTTATTTCAGGGCAAGACTGCCCTGATAGTGAAACAAAATGTGATTGGTCGGAGCGAGAGTGTGCTATGATTGGTCAGCGCAAATGGCTGTTATACGATTGGCTTAAGTAGACGGTGGGTGGAGTCCACTTATTTGTGGATTTGTCTGCACGTCTTGACGCTAGAAATGTTTAAAAATCCACATATGCATGGGGGGGGGGGGGGGGGGGGGGATCTATAAATGCACAGAAAGTCATTCACAAATGCGTTCAGTGATTCAAAAATGCACAGGAAAGAATTCACAAACGAATACCAACCACAGAGACAAACCACTTTTCTTTTCTTTTTTTTGCATTTTCAAATTATTATTATTTTTAAGTCTTTACATTTATTTATGGATCTTAATCTATTGTTAAATTTGATTATTTTTTGTGAATCTCAATCCATTTATTTGGAATAATGCAACAATTCTAACCCCATAACTGTTAGTCCAAAATGCAGCTGCTAGAGTTCTTTCCAGGTCAAGAAACTATGATCACATAACCCCAAGTTTATATCGATTAGGCTACAAAGTAATTTGCTACTGACCCATAAGGCCCTAAATCAGGGGTCGGCAAGGAAGTTTGGCATCAGCCCCCAAAAAAATTGCCACTAGCGGGCCAGAACATAGTCAAAGGATAATTTAAGAAATGAATTGATGAAAAATGCAACTAGAATTGCCTGTGACAGACTGTTACAATGTCTTTTGTAACTGGTAGTGAGCTGTTACTCTGTAGTAGGACAGTCATTAACAAAAAGCCACATTTGTGTGGCGGTGTCCGGGATTTTACACTGGATAAATTAATAAAGCAGTAGTGACACGTTACCTGGCAAGTATCTTCACCAACTTGCAACACAGACCGCCTTGCAAAAACACGCATATGTGGGGGGTGCGGAATGGATAGAAATAACTTAAAAAATAAAAGAGGACTTGAATAAGCCCATTAATGGCATGTTTGAATCATGCTGTTAACGAACTGTGTTTTATTTCCTCTTTCCATATTGTGAATAATAAATGTGTATCATTTTAATTTGCTTGTTACACATTGTAGCCTAACTTATTGTAATAATTATTTAAAGGGGTGGTATAATGCCCTTTTCACAAGATGTAAAATAAATCTCTGAATTCCCCAGAGTGTGTATGTGAAGTTTTAGCTCAAAATACCCCACAGATATTTTTATATAGCATGTTAAAGTTGCCACTTTTTGAGGGTTAGCAAAAACGCACTGTTTTGTGTCTGGCCCTTTAAATGCAAATGAGCTGCAGCTCCCGACACAGTGGGCGGAGCTTCAAGAGTGTGTGTGTGTGTGTGTGTGTGTGTGTTAGCAGCTCCGATTACCGCAGACACACGCTAAAATGTCAGAAACTGTTCTGCCTTTTATGTTTAAACCGGAGTCAGACAAAGATAGAGAGACTAAGAAGAAGTGAGTGACAACATGTAGAATGCAACAGGACATCTCTGAATGGTTAGTTGATGAATTTATGTTGCTGATGTGGAGTTAACTATCTTCAATTAGCATATTCTGTCAGGATAATCTATACATCGCTTGTATAGGAACTGTTGTGAGATGCACAGAGAGTGACTTTCTATTGCATGTGAAAAGATCGATGCTAGTTTGAGCTGACTCACAAATGTGCTTGACTACAACAGCTCTTCCTCTTCTCAACATGGACTGTGTGTTCCCAGGGGCGGGGTTTATGTAAATTTTAGGGTAAGTGATGTCACTAACCCGGGAGGAAGCTTGTGTAGTTCCAACCAGCCGTTTGTTGTAGTCCTTAAAAAACTATTTCTTTAAAAGCAAATATCTCCCTTTGCTTTGAACTTTGAGCGTTGTAACTTTGCAGATGTTGTTTATGCTCAAACAGCAACATTACACACTAACTAAAGTTAGAAAAGTGAAATGATAATCAACCACCCCTTTAACATAGCTTACTTTCACTCAAAACTATTCCTTGGCATCTTCACGTAATAAACTGAATTTTTTATTTATTTATTGTTTGTGTGCTGGAGGTATGCTATTACACCGTGTGCAGAGTGATTTTAACATTTAAGCTAGCTAGTGAGAGAAAATGTCACTATCAAAGAGTCTAAATATTATAGATATTATTGCTGGCGGGCCAGTTTTGGCCGTCGGGCTGCCTGTTGCCGACCACTGCCCTAAATGGTTTAGCTACTGTTTATTTAACCGATCTTCTATCGCTCTAGAATCCATCACGCTCTTTAAGGTCACAAATCTCTGGGCTTCTGGTAGTACCAACTGTAGGAACCTAAGTCCACTAAAGGAGGGAGAGCGTTCTCACATTTTGCTCCTAAACTGGAATATCCATCCTGATAATGTTCGGGGCTCAGACACACTCTCCCAGTTTAAATCTAGATTAAAGTCCCTGTAAAGTCAAAATTAAGTATGTGTTCTGAGGTTGTCACACTACAGAAACATGTGCAATCAGCCACCCAGCCAAATTTGAATGATAAAAAAAAGCTGGCAAGTACATAAAATAAGCTATTAAAATCTTGAAAAAATGAGCAGTATTCTCTGCTTTCAAACACTGGGGAGGTGTCCGCTGGCTGCTCTGAAACCACGCCCACTCGCGGGAAAGCTGCCGACAGTGATATTAGGTGATACTGCTTTCGGGACAGGGAGATAGTCGGTTCGGCCCCATTCACCAGTAACAGCGGATTATTAGTGAATCCCAGTTGTCTCCGACGAAAGTTTATAAAACTATCCTGTGTAAAATGATCACTACAGAGGCGGGTGTTGGCAGTGATCCTCAGCTCTCCATCAAGGTTGGCTCTTCAAAAATTAATCCACCTCTTAAAATTAAAATTAAAATTAAATTAATCCACCTCTTCTTGATGTGATCGTTTTTAGGTAATTTAAATAAAGACACCGATCTGTTTTGTACATGATCGCATCCAGGTAGTAGCCTACGCATTTCCGTGTCGAAGGCATAGCTAGCTAGCAAACTGTAGGCTGTAGTAACTAATAGTACTGACAGTAACTCGTGATTGAGCGGCGAACTGATGCGAATGTGCTCTATTTTTAGGGGAGGGGCCAGCCTCAGTGGCCTCAGTGTGTCATCAAGTAGGGGCGTGTCCACGAGCTCAGGGGCTCCAATGTGTCATCGAGCCCCGTTTTAGCCCCGCCCAAAAAATCCGGAAAATAGCAATGGTGAAAAACTGTTTAAAGTAACACTATGTAGTTTTTCAACCTTCATAATATATTTCCAAGACCATGTGATGGTACATTGACTTACAATAGGTTAAATGACACGTATGCCATAGCCTGACGTGGTCTGTATCGCTTTTACTTGCACTATGTAACTTCGGGTTTCGGGTAGTAACCCGAGCACAAAAAGAACTACAAAATTCGACAGCTTTACGGCATACATCACTTCACCCACCACTTCCTCAAATTGTCTGTGGCCATTGTTGATTCCAAAGCCGGTGCTGGATAAACACATAGACAGTAAACAGCGAGCGTGCGTGCGTGCGACAGTAGGCTGCGGTAGGCTAAATTATTTACGACAGCGGTAATGGACAATTCCGCTTCCAACCTGTAGGGCGACTGCAGAGGACAAGTTCCTTGGTGTTGCTTTAACGGTCTAACTCCACAATGCAGTACTTCACAGTTCACAGTCTTTGTAATATTTTTAAGCAATACATTTCTAACATTTATAATGGGTTTAGATTTTTTTTTTAGAATGGCCTTTACAGGGACTTTAAAAGACACACCTCTTTAGACAAGCATTCACATAATGCATCTCATAACCTTGCACTCCAGTTATATCAGATCAAATGCGCATGACTTTCTTTTGCTTGAGATGTTATAAACAGCAGCTATGCTAATAGTTATTTTCCATTTGCTTGTTTGCTTGTTTATTTCTACCACAGGATGCCCATGTAGTTTTGTTCTACTAAACAATGACCCAGTAGCTGATTGTGACATATTTATTAGCCTTAGAGTAAAGGTATTTGTGGTTTTTGATGTCAATTTGAATTATAAAAGTGGCAAATTGATAAGATTAATGTGCTGTTATTATTTATTTATTTTAAATTGAAAACAAAAAAGGAATGGTTTAATACAGGACAGATATACATAAACATACTAAACATATTGCAAAACTAGACAGTTACAGCAATATAAGGTTTGTCTATATTCTAAATGAATGAATATGATCTGGTTAAAATTATGTGAAATAAAATATTCAGGCGTTCACTTGATAAGTAGTAGAACATACTGTATGTATTGTTATTGCTACTCTAATATTTTTAATCATACCCTCATTGGGGGCTGAGCACCCCCATTATTGAAATCCTAGAATCGCCCCTGCTTAAAGCTGTTTTAGAAGGAAATGATATCATATGATGTCAGCTCATGCAGTATGATTCTTAGAAGGAAGAACAGATTTCCTCCGCACAGGGGTTCTCTCTCACGAGCACAGACACACACCTGTGAAAGGACACGAGGAAACAGGAAGAAAAGTCACCTTCATCCTTTATACTCCCTAAAGCAGCAACACTCTTCCTCTTTCCTTTCGCCTTTTAAATTTTCTCTCCTCACAAAAGTCTCTCCAATGCACCCACCCTCTTTTCACTTCTGTTAACCCCCATAACACATTCCTCTTTTCATCCTCTCACATCCACATCTTTGAGACGGCATAAATGCGTCATGAAGCGTGTTTGGGGGTGAGGATGGAGATGCAGTGCCAATCTGCATGCATAATTCCCTGTTATATCAGCTGAGCAGATGGGCCAGATCCTGTCCCTGGTGATTGACCTATCTAAGCGTTGTGTTTTTTTTTTGTTTTTTTTGTTATCACTCCTTCTCTTTCATCTGTTAATCATTCGTCATTCTACTTCTATTTGGAGTGGTTTTCACTCTGTTTTTTATGATTTATTAAAATATAATTTTTAGTCAGCTGTTTGGCGGACATCTAGTGGAGGAAAATGAAACCAAGGCAGTAGACACGCTGTCTGCAACATTACCTTCTTCCTCTTTCTCTATGCCTCCTTCCTGTGTCTGTGCTGAATGTAGGTCTTTACGCGCCTACAGCCATCAGCAGCAATCAGTTCTGCCCCAGTTACTGAGGCGTCACATAAGCACACATTCACAACATACAGCATGTGCATGCAGAACATAGATTCCTGCACACTCATGAATACACACATACTATATATGAATGTAGTGTACACACACACACGATTGTACCATCCATCCAAAACATCTTCAAACTAATTTTGTTTGGCTTTGCACAAACATTTCTTTTTCTCGTGAAGATGCATTAATAAAGATTTTGGGAGTTGTATTCTCATATATAATAATCTGTAATAAAACAATTAAATTAAAATTAAAATTGTATTTAGCTTCTGAAGTTGCATGTGTATTTGATATTCTGTTTTGTTTCCTTATAGTTCCTGTTTCCATGCTCTAATGAGTTTCGGTTTCCTTGGTTTCTGATTATGTCCCTGTTTGTTTATGTGATTATCATCAGCTCTATCTTATTTAGTTCCTTATTATCCATTCCAGAATAACCAACCCTCAAGACAAGTAAAAGAAACATGGTCTTACCAGCGTTGCGTCTCCTCCTCCCGAACAGAGGAGTCTGGTGGAGTTTTTGGGTTCAGATGCTCCAGCATGGCAGCTTCCCCATCACAACGTGTGAGCCTGAGGCAACCACTGAGTCAGTCTCAGAGTCTACACACTCTGTCCGGTCAAGTCAGGAGCGAACCACTATCTTATCGACCTGTGGTCCGCAGATCTAATTCTTTCCCAAGTCCCCACCCTCAAATCTTTGCCTTCTCTGCTGGTCCCATTCAGAAATCTTCCTCCAATATTCCTGCCCGACTTCCTGGTCCCATCTCCTCCACTGGTTACATACAGTCCCCTGGATCTGTCGGCTCCACTGGTTTTGTCTCCTCGGCTCTGCACCCACCGCTAACTCCATGCAGCTCATCGGATTAACCTCTGGCGTCCCAATCGCCAGTTTGGCACGAGGATGCGGACTCCCCAGCTTCACCTCTAGCATTCAGGCCCATGTATCCACCTTGGCCTGTCAACCCCTTGGCTCCGCCTTAGCTCTGCGCTCCTTCGGCTCAACTGTGGTCCGTCAGCCCTAGGACTTCCTCCGGGCTCCCTCATCCCTCCATGTTCCACCCAGGCATTCTATAAAAACTCCACCCTGGCTTCCTTCACCTGCCGGCTCCACCATGGTGTGTCTCTCCACCGACTCCACATTCCTGTCCATCATTAGCTCCACGCCCTCCTCCAAAGCCCCCTCCCTCCACACTCGAACTATCAGTTACAATGCGAAGACGTGCCTTCCCGGGAGGGGGAGTCACTGTTGTTTCTGTGATTATCATTAGCTACATCATATTTAGTTCCTGAGTATCTGCTGCATATACAGTACAATATACTCTTCAATTTAGCCCTTTGTCGGTTATTGTTTGTTTTTGGTTGGTTTCCAGTGTATTCCTGATTAAAGACTATTCTAGTTCATTCTCTTCTTCGTGTGTTACAGTATGATGGATATATAAGAATATTCCTCAAGACAAAATAAGAATTTAATTTATATAAACTATCCTGTTTTGGTTACACTTTATTTTAAGGTGTCCTTGTGACAGTTAAATTGTAGATTTAAGTACGGATTAATTTTAATTAACCACATTTGCTTACTATAGGGTTAGGATTAAGTTTGTTTTAGGGTTAGTTTAAATTTATAATTTAAAGTTATAACTATAGTAACTACATCCAATCTGTAACAAGGACACTGTAAAAAATAAAAAATAAATAATAATAATAATAATTTGTTACATTTATATAGCACTTTTCTGGGTACTCAAAGCGCTTTACATGGAAGGGGGAATCTCCTCAACCACCACCAATGTGCAGCATCCACCTGGATGATGCGATGGCAGCCATATTGCACCAGAACGTCCAGCACACACCAGCTTATTGGTGGAGAGGAGACAGAGTGATGAAGCCAATTAGTATATGGGGATGTTTAGGATGCCATGATGGACAGAGGCCAAGGGGCAAATTTGGGATTTTTAATGACCACAGAGAGTCAGGACCTCGGTTTAATGTCTCATCCGAAGGACGGTGCTCTTTGACAGTATAGTGTCCCCGTCACTTTACTGGGGTGTTAGGACTAGAGGATGGATACCCGAACCGAGCCCGATGGGCCGGGCCGGGTTCGGACACATATTTTGAAATGACATTCGGGTTCGGGTCGGGCTCGGTCACGTCGGCGCAATAAGGCATTGAACATTTGAAATTTAAAACAGCTTATTATGTTTAACTAGATGCAAATGTTTGTTTTTGTGATTAAAATAAATTTAAAATATCACCCTAACATCCAACTTCATGTGTGCGGAAATTTGTTTATGTTGCAGTGACAACGCGCAACACGTGCGTGCATAATATTGCATATTTGGCTACATGTGGCTGGCAGCGCAACGATGGAAGACGTTAAAAAGAAGTTGTCCTCAGGAGATTTTAAAGGAGCACTTCACCCATTTCAACATTAATCTTTATTGAAAGTGGGTCATATATGTAGTCGAAATGTAAAAGAAATTTTGAATTTGGTGCCCTCTTGACCGAGAAAAGACAGAAAATAACTTTTGGGCGCATTTGTATGTAAGACAACTCCCACAATGCACCACATTGCACAGCTCCGCAAGCCACTCCCACTAATCCAGAACAGCAGCGCAAACATCACACATCACTCTTCCGTCTACAAGGCTAACGTTAGCTGCCACCAGAGTTAGAAATTAATTTCACACAAAATTTATAGTCAGTTGGCTGTGGCGAGCAGGACGAGGGCGAGGGACGTGAGAGGACGGCGCGAGGCCGGTGGCGCGAGTGATAATGAACGACACCTGTGAGACGCGCCGGTCTCTCTCCGATCTCTCACCGAGGAGCGGACGCATAAAACGAGGAGCAACGACAGTCCAGATCGAGAGAGGAACAGGCCTGATTTTATGTTGTGTTTTGTTTCTGTTGTGTGTGGCAAAGAAAGTGGTTAGCAAATAAATCTGTTGTAGAGGCAAAGGCTGCCCTTCAAATTGGGGATATCATGGGACAGGTACAGCATGGAAGAGGGGGTTTTGGGCTCAGTTTAGCTCCTCCTAAATGGCACAAGGCAGGCCCAGCTCAAAGGAGGAAGCTGGTAGTCAACGAGGTGCGAAAGCAGGAGGAGAGGATGAGGTGTATAAAGGCCATTTCCCAGGCCAAGCAGGGACAGTGGATGAGATGGGAGAGTGTGGAACAATGCAAGATGGGCTGGCAAGACCTTTGGTCAATGGAAAAGAGTAGGATCAGTTTCCTTATTAGGTCAACATATGATGTTCTTCCATCACCGCAGAACCTAAACCTCTGGGTAGGAGAGGATCCTTCTTGTCCTTTGTGCTCATCACCTGCCACATTAAGGCACATTTTGACAGGATGTAAGGTGGCTCTTAGCCAGGGTCGGTTTACTTGGCGCCATGACCAAGTACTGCGATGTTTGGCTTTAGCAATGGAAGGCAAGCGTAGTATGACCAATAAGTTGCCGCCTGTTCTAGCAAAACATTACACGCAGAAGACAATATTCCTCCGCCCAGGCGAGCAACCACCAAGAAAAGGTGTTAACACCAATTCTCGCCCAGGACAACTGGAAGCTGCTAGGGACTGGAAGATGCTGGCTGATCTTGATCAACGGCTTATTTTTCCACCTGAGATTGCCACCACTAACCTACGACCAGATATTGTTTTGTGGTCTGGATCAGCACGCATTGTTCAACTGATAGAGTTAACAGTGCCATGGGAGGATGCGGTAGATGAGGCATATGAGAGGAAGAAACTGCGGTATGCTCATCTGGCCCGTGAAGCAGAACAGCGAGGATGGAGAGTCCAGGTTTATCCAGTGGAAGTGGGTTGTCAAGGTTTTGTGGCACACTCTACAACCCGGTTCCTCAGACGTCGGATTCAGCGGCCAAGAGTTGCGTCGCACAGTAAAGAACTTATCTGAAGCAGCAGAAAGGTGCAGCAACTGGCTGTGGTTGAGACGGAAAGATTCTAGCTGGCTGTGTACAGGCCGCCACGGTACGGTTTCGTAGAATTCTTGAAAACTTGAAGAGTCTGTTGGTTTATTTGTATACGTTCCTGTGGATATTGCGTGAATGACGGGTGGTTGGGCAGATATTGTGTTTTGCGGTAGGTGGTATGCCATACGGAACCGTTGTCCACTGAAACTGCATATTAACGCACCAGTGGGGCTCGACAGCCTTAGTCAAATGGGTTGGCGCGTATGGTTGGGTTGCGGAGAGATTGTGAGATTGTGGTTAGGTCTAAGCAGCAGGAGGGATGTAGAGGTCAGTAAGCTGGGCTGAGTTGAGTGGGGGACGGAGGGGGGTGACTCTGGGAAGCCAGAGTCACTGTCGAGCCCTCTTGAGGTGTCGTGGGCTAGTCGACGAAACACTGAGGACGGAAGGTGCCCACTTGAAGACCCTAGAGATGTCCCCTACTCGGCTCAATCCAGACGGTTGTCGTGCTGGTCCTGTAGTTGCAGCCGTCGCGTGTGCTGACGCGCCAAGTACACTGCAGCCGTTAACGCCGGACAGAAGGGGAGTCACACCACCATATGGAAAGAAGCGTAAATGGATGGAGAAGCATAGTTTACTGTAAAGCTACGTCTTAGTTTTGCTTATCTTGGCGAAAGCCGAGTACAAATCAGCATGAAGTTTTAACATCTACTCTCGTGTAATGGAAATCATGGCCAACAGTGAGGGGCTGCTGGCTTATACTTTTGTTTTGTATTTGTTTATTTGACTATTAAAATGTTTAAATGTTTGCCGGTTCCCGCCTCATTCTTCCCACAACAACGAACCTGGTTACAAACTCATTAGTGAATTACTCCTCGTTTGTATTTCTTTCTATATATATGGTGAATTATTGCATAATACCTGGATGTTCAGTCAGAACATATGCGGTGCGAAACTAGGATGGTTCACATCACAACACAAACGTCCGTGTGCTCGTCTGATTCAGAGATTTCGTCCAGGAGAAATTGCCATCGTTGAAATTCTCTGCAGCAGACGGACTCTATCTGTGTCCGTAGCGCACAGCGAGAGCACAGGCACCAGCAGTCCGCCCAGCTCGAGCCAGTCCGGGCTCCTCGTCCGCGACAGGCAGCCGCCTTCTGTTCCTCCATCAGCCTCAGCTGCTCTTCAATATATTGCGGCTCATAAAGATAGCCACGAACACCGGATTGAAGTAGCAGAATTTCAAAATCCTCTACTTCCATATCATGTTTAGTTTCTTCCGTCATTGTCGTAGCTTTCTATCTCCACAGCGCTTGTTAGCTTAGCTTCCAAACAAGATGGCTGATATTGCTTTCTGTATCTGCAAGTGAAGTCCCACCCACTGATCTGTAATAGGTCTGTAGCGTGAGTGGGTCCCACACCTGGAATAAAAGATGAGCTTGTGTTTGTAGTCTCTACACTTTTCAATGAAATGTGACTTCCTGCTTATTGTGATGCAAAATGACGATTTTTACGTCACAATAAGCAGGAAGTAAAACACTTAAATCCTTATTTCTCCCATCTCAGGGAAAAATAAAGGAAAAATCCACGACCATTATAATATATGTCTGGGTTTCTAACAATACAAAGCTTAATGCAAATGGGTGAAGTGTCCCTTTAAAACCAGCCTAAACATTGAAGGATGGATTATGTGAATAGATCCCATGTTACAGTTTTATTAGCCACACAGTTTTCGGGAAAAATGGTAAGAGTGATTTCCATTTCAATAAGCTGCATTTGTGTTACGTTAATGTTTTGTTCTGTTAGCTTTGGCAATTTTTGGTAGACCTAAATTTGTTCATTTAATTTAAATTGGCTATTTGTTTGGGCCTCTTGTGCGCGCCTGTGTTAACATGCGCTTTGTTGGCAGTGTGTGGCGCACGCTGATGCGTTGCGCACATCTGTAAACATTTCCGAATGCCTTCCAGTTGCTAAATAAAAGCGGGCTTTCTACACAAACAAACGCACGTGTCATTAGTATGAGGAAAAAAAAAAGAGATTTTGAACTGTGTCGGGCTCGGACATAAATATCTTAATGCCTGTCGGGCTTGGGTCGGGTTCGGTTACTGCCCTGTCGGACGCGGGCCGGGCTCGGACAGAAAAATGCGGCCCGATCCGCACTCTAGTTAGGAACCACACAGACCACAGGGTGAGCACCCCCTGCTAGCATCACTAACACCTCTTCCAGCAGCAACCAGGTGTTCTCAGGAGGTCTCCCATCCAGGTACTGACCAGGCTCAGCCCTGCTTAGCTTCAGTGGGCAACCAGTCAAGTCAAGTCATCTTCATTTATATAGCGCTTTTAACAATGAATTGTTTCAAAGCAGCTTTACAGAGATAAACATAATTTAAGGTAACAGATTGTTTTGGCGTTATAGCGGTTCTTGAATAATGTTACTTCCAGCTAAAATTAACTTTGATTGATTCACCTCCGTCGAAATGATCAGACTTTAAACGCGAACCTGTGATTAACGCTGACGGCGTTCACATGCTCATTCAGAATTCTATAGTTATGTGCTTTTTAAAATATGTGCGCAGGTTTGTAATTCATACAACCCAGCCTAAACAAACTACTTTTCTTGCCTATAAATTTTGATACAGAATTTTGTTTTATTTTATCACTTCGGGGTACGCGAGCCGGAATTCACAGCGCTTTATCTGTGTTGGGCTACAGGGTAATCTGTAGCCCAGTGTTGGGCTACAGGGTAATATGGCTGCTGACAAGATCGAGAGAAGAACAGGCCTGATTTTGTGTGATGTTTTGTTTCTGTTTTGTGTGGCCAGCAGTCGTCCGCGAGGGGCTGGTGGCTTATACTTTCATTTTTGTATTTGTTTTATTTGGTTATTAAACTAAACTAAATTTTGGAAAACTAAACTAGAGGTATTTCGGATTTCATGGAAAGAGAGCTCGATTGCTTACAGAGAGGCTTTAAAAGCTGCTAGATCTGCTTATTTTTCAACCCTATTAGAAGAAAATAAACATAATCCTAGGTATTTTTTTGAAACAGTAGCTAAACAAATGAAAAAGAATGTTTCAAGCTCAGAAGTGTCCAAGCAACACAGCAGTAATGACTTTATGAACTTCTTCACTTATAAGATCGATAATATCAGGGACAAAATTATAACTATGCAAGCGTCTACCACAGTATCGAATCAGACAGTGCATTAGTCTCCATGAGGAAAAATTTGATTCATTTGTTGCCATAGGAGAGGACGAATTTTCTAAACTTGTTAAATCATCTAAATCGACAACATGTATGTTAGACCCTATACCGACTAAGCTACTGAAAGAGATGCTTCCAGAGGTCATAGATCCTCTTCTTACTATCATTAATTCGTCTTTGTCTCTAGGATACGTACCAAAAATCTTTAAGCTGGCTATGATAAATCCGCTTGTTAAAAAACCGCAACTTGATCATATAAAATTAGTCAATTACAGGCCGATCTCGAATCTGCCTTTTCTATCAAAGATATTAGAAAAAGCAGTATCCTCACAATTGTGTTCCTTTCTAGAAAGAAATGATATCTGCGAGGATTTTCAGTCAGGATTCAGACCGTACCATAGTACCGAGACAGCTCTCATGAGAGTCACAAATGATTTGCTCTTATCATCCGATCGTGGTTGTATCTCTCTATTAGTGTTACTTGATCTTAGTGCTGCATTTGATACTATTGACCACAACATTCTTTTAAATAGACTCGAAAATTATGTTGGCATTAGTGGAGTTGCACTATCATGGTTTAAATCATACTTATCTGACCGTTATCAGTTTGTAGCAATAAATGAAGATTATGGCGTACCACAAGGCTCAGTACTAGGACCGTTGCTGTTCACTCTGTACATGCTACCCTTAGGAGATATCATTAGGGAACATGGAATTAGTTTTCACTGTTATGCTGATGATACTCAGCTCTATATTTCTTCACGCCCCGACGAAACTTACCAATTCACAAAATTAACGGAATGCATAGCCGATATAAAAAATTGGATGACTAGTAATTTCCTACTACTAAATTCTGAAAAAACAGATTCTAATTATTGGACAAAAAACGTCCACACGTAATAACCTAGAATACTGTCTAACACTTGATGGCTGCTCTGTTAAGTCTTCGTTGTCGGTTAGGAACCTGGGTGTGCTCTTTGATACCAATCTCTCATTTGAAAGTCATGTGTCTAGTATCTGTAAAACCGCATTTTTCCATCTTAAAAACATATCTAAATTACGCCATATGCTCTCATTAACAAATCCAGAACAATTAGTTCATGCGTTCATGACATCAAGAGTAGATTATTGTAATGCTCTACTGGGTGGTTGCCCTGCATGCTTAAATAAACTACAGCTAGTTCAAAACGCAGCAGCACGAGTTCTTACCAGAACCAGGAAATATGACCATATTAGCCCGGTTCTGTCAACACTGCATTGGCTGCCTATTAAACATCGTATAAATTTTAAAATATTGTTGATTACTTACACTAAATGGTTTAGCTCCGCAGTACTTGAGTGAGCTTTTAAAGCATTATAGTCCTTCACGTCTATTGCGATCTCAAAATTCCGGCCAGTTGATAATACCTAGAATATCAAAATCGACTGCTGGCCGTAGATCCTTTTCCTATTTAGCACCAAAACTTTGGAACAGTCTTCCTACCATTGTCCGGGAAGCAGACACACTCTGTCAGTTCAAAGCTAGACTAAAAACTCATCTCTTTGACCTAGCATACACATAATACATTATAGACTTCGATAATTCAATGTTAGGCTGCATAGATTAGGTCAGCCGGAACTGGGAACACTTCCCTTAAATCCAGATGTACTCGTTACATCATAAGAAGAATGGCATCTACGCTAACTTTAGTGTCTTTGTTTATCCCGAGGTTTTCCTGCAGCCTGCCGGATCCAGGCCGTTTCCAGATCTGACGAAGGAGATTCGCCTGGACCCGATGACAATGCAGTGCTGAAGTGTCAACTATCCTCTCCCTATGGAGGATCCCTTTCCCAATCTACAGATAAAGCGTTGTTGAAAATCCAGTTCGCATACCTCGAAGTGATAAAATAAAATTCTGTATCAAATTTATAGGCAAGACAAGTAGTTTGTTTAGGCATGGTTTGTAGGGAAATTACAAACCTGCACACACATATTCAAACGAATATAACTATAGAATCAATTTTTAATGCGCATGTGAACGCCATCAGGTCACAGGTTCGCGTTTAAAGTCTGTTTAGAGAGAACGCCGTCGTCTTAGTGGCCCGTAATAACAAATGATAATTTTGCTGGAAGTGAATCAATCAAAACCAACTTTAGCCGGAAATAACATTATTCAAAATCGCTATAAAGCCAAAACAATCTCTGTTACCGTAAATTGTATGTTTATCTCTGTAAAGCTGCTTTGAAACAATCTCCATTATTAAAAGCGCTATATAAATGAAGATGACTTGACTTGACAATTGTGGATTGTAAAAAATATATAATAAAAAAAAAAAAAAAAATCTTGGTCCGGTTCCCACAACGCACTGCCATCTGGTCCTCCACCAGCTGGGCGATCTTCTCCACAGTGCCTGGCGGTGGCGCTGAATAGCCCTCGGTGGACAGCTCAACAATCCACCTCCGCCTGGTGGACGGCTACGGCTCCTCCGTGTTTGGGCAGTCGGCAGGAGTCACCCGTTCCCTGCTCCTCCCCGTCATTGCAGATGGCATCAGGCTCCGGCAAACGGCAGTGACTCCGCTCCCTCACGGACGGCAGCCGCCCCTCCAGCATCCAGGCGGCTGGCAGCAAGCTTGATTATTGTATGGGAGGAAATATTGTTGTAGGGAAAAACTGCAGTCCTGGCAACCCTGGCTTGAACTATGGCTGATTCATAGGGTCAAATAGAGCCCACTTTAGCGTCGCCATTAAAAAAAAAAAATTGTTAATTCGTTATTGACACATTAACTACGACAGCCCTAAATTCAACACAAGAGATATTTTCTTCACACACTATGAGTTGCAGCCTGACATGTTTCCCCACCCCCTTTTGATTGACAGGATATAATCGGCCCTGATCATCGACTGTTTTTAAAGGGGTCATATAATGGTACATGCACTTTTTCAAGTTGATTGTACTGAAATGTGTGTTGGCAGTGCCTGTACACAACCATCATATAATGATAAAAATCCATCCAGTGTTTTTGTTTTAATCTCCTTGTATGTTTTTCCATGTCTCAAATCGAGCCGTTGGAGCAGATCTAAGCGAAATTACTTATTGTCTAAGCGATTATGGTGTTCTGTTCTTGGGTGTAATAACGAACACAGCAGTCATTTTGAGGTTCCTAAATCTGAACCGCTGAAGACGCAGTTTTGTTTTCGAAGGGAATATTCCCCAGGATCAACGTCAATGCTTTCATGTTTTCGCGAATCATTTCTCACCAGACTGCTTTATAAACGAGGGTCAGTATAAAGCTGGTTTTGCTAAGAAGTTGCTCCTGAAAAAAAGAAGAATCGGTACCAACTATTTATGTCCCTGCTGCACCACCAGAAGTAAGTGTAAAGTTATATTAACCTTTATATTAATCTTTGCAAATCGCGGAAAAAAAGTTTTTCATGACCATTAGTTGTAACGTCAATCTGTCAATGAACTAACCTATACATCCGTAACCACACAGCGTTCGTATCTCACTACTCTACCCTGCCAGTGCATACAAAAATAGATCGTAGTGACATTATGTTAACCAACCATTCAGAAACGTCCTGTTCGAGCCTTAATTGTCGAACTTTGCGGCCGTCATCTTGTTCCGGGTCCGACTCCGGTTCAAACTGATACAGTTGCACAGATGTGTCCTCAGAGACTCCCGCTGCCATTCTTTCTCCAAAATATACCCTCAACTGTTGTCAAGGCAACACTCCACGTGCGTTGCGTCTAAACGGCCGCAGAACAGAGGGGCGGAGTGAGCGAAGCTCATTATCATTTAAAGGCATATGCACTGAAACGGCGTGCTGAAAACATAGCTGTTTTTGACCCCATCCTGTTTCTCCCCCATCCTGTTTGTCATGGGAATGAACCTGCTCATAACAGCTGCAGGAAAGGAATCCAGAGGGCCAACAATGGAGTCTGGCATTCGACAACCTCCAATAAGAGGCTTTATGGATGACCTTACCATAACAACTTCAACCCATGTGCAAACAAGATGGATCCTGAAGGCACTTGATGACGTGGTAACATGGGCTCGGATGAAGTTCAAACCAAGAAAATCAAGAAGTATGGTGATCAGAAGTGGAAAAGTGACCAGCAAGTTTCAGTTGCGAGTACAGGGGGAGATGATTCAATCAATTGAGGAAAACCCAATTAAGTGCCTAGGGAAATGGTACGATGCATCCCTGACCGACAGATGCAACGTTTCTAGGACAGAGAAACAGGCAGATACATGGCTGAGTAAGATCGAGGGGTCAGGACTACAAGGAAAGTTCAAGACCTGGCTCTTCCAGCACGGTCTGTTACCACGACTCATGTGGCTACTGACACTTTATGAAGTACCTATGACAGCAGTGGAGGGAGTCGAGAGGCGAGTGAACAAACACCTTCGCAAGTGGCTCGGAATCCCACCAAGCTTCACGTCAGTAGGGCTTTACACCAGGTCTGGTCAGGTACAGCTACCCCTATCATCAGTGGTGGAAGAGTTCAAGGTGGCAAAGTGCCGGGTCGTGATGATGTACCATGACTCAACTGAAGAAAAAGTCAGAGAAGCAGGCGTCACTACGAGATCAGGACGCAAATGGGCGGCTGCCACATCAGTGGCACAAGCAGAAAGCGCATTGAAGCTGAACATCGTTGGCTACATATCAATGCCGAATAGCTATAAAGAGTAAGGCCTTTTCTCACTACATGCCATGTGTTTGCAGTACAAGAGCTTTCCACCCTTTGATGACATGACCTTATCTTTATCCCCTCTGAGGGTCATCCGAGATGGAGAGAGGTGAGGGATCAATGTAAGGATGGAGCGGGGGAGCCTAGGCAGTTTTCCCCCTTGCTCAGCCTGGTTCTTAACTGCCTCTCACGGGATAAATTAAAAAAGATGGCAAGATCTCCCTCCCTCCCTCTCACACACACACACACGCACATATTACACAGAAATCATGTGCAGGACACATCTATCACATCATATGTATGTGCATCAATAACCAGCCTCCCCCTCTGTTAAATAAATCATGGACAGGGATCCCCTCGGTGTGCATATAACACATGCTTGAACATCCCATTTGCATGACATCCATATGTGCTTCTAATGAGGAAATAATGAGCTAATCTGAGAAATCATTCTTATAGTGTAAAATGATAGATGTTTAAGCATTTTGGTATTTATGTGAATATTTTATTGATAATATATTTAATGGCTGTTGAATGTACAATTTGTTTCATAGGTCAGATTCATCATCACCTGTCGTCCAACTGCCACCACATGTTCTCCCATATCTGACTCATATAGCCTTTTTTTTTTTTTTATGATCCAGTTGGTTCTTATGTTTAATTGGATCTAAAATGGGTTATGTTGCTATAGTATTTTTTTGCAGGATTAGCGTCTTAAAACTGACTCACTGAGGGGATGTATTATGCTTCAATTGGTTAAGTTTGTGTGGAAAGGAGTCATGTTTATAGAATTGAAGAGTTTTTTTGATTAGGTAATTATCAACAAAACTATATAATTCTGTATAATTCTGTCACACATTATAATATTGAAAATTATGTTATATCCTGGTGTCATGCCTAATTGTTAGACCGCTCAGCAGAAAGCGGAGTGTAGGGATTATAGAGTGTTAATCCTACTTAGAAAAGCTATGGCACTGAATGTTTACATTATATAATTTTTCTTTAATCATATTCAAAATGCACCAAAGGCACTAGTTTTGCAGGAGGTCCAGATGCACTCATAGTGTGGTTAACTTCAAGTGAACAATAATGGTGTGCTACAATGCATTTTGAACTAAATATATATTCAGATATGCCGACCCTTTCTTTCTTTTTTTATTTTTTTATTTTGTTGCAGCCTCAAGCTGAAATGCTTTGAATTTTATCACATCTACCCATACCTCATAATTACAAAGCAGAAAAACAGATATGTGATAACATGATAAAAACTGAAATATCACCCCTTAACTCAATATTAATTGAAGTACCTTTGGCAGCAATTACACCCTCAAGTATTTGGGGGTATGATGCGACAATAGGGGTGCACGATTCAGAAAATGTCACAATTCGATATCTATTTTTAGGCTCAAGATTCGATTCAAAATCGATTTTCGATTCAAAAAAACGATTCACAGTATGTAAATGTAGATTACCTTGCCCGTTCAGAGTTCGGTGGGAGTTTAGAGCATTGAAAGAGAGTGCATTGGCTGACTGGCAAGTTAGTTACTTTAGGTTGTTGTTCGTCCGCGTCTTTAATGTTAATCTCTGGGTGATGGCGTACCATGTGATTTCTCACATTTGTGGTGTTTCCAAAATACTTAACTTTCGCTTTGCAAAGCCTGCATATAGCATGATTTCTATCAAGTTCTGTCTTTGCCTCGAGGTTATAAAAGCCAAATTGTGCCCAAACTCTTGCCTTCAATGAAGATGGAGCAGGTTGTATAATTCTTTCTGTGAGGTTTGCCATTGTTTGCGCCGACTTACTTCTGCTGCACTTCTTCTTTTGGTTATGACAAGAGTGTGCAGGCGTCAGTGTGAATTTGACGCAGCGCCATCTATGGGAATGGCGAACTAAACTCATTTCAGGACAATAGTAAAACACTCCATTACAAAATGAAAAAAATAAATATGAATCGATTTTTGGAATTCTATGAATCGATTTTGAATTGGTAAAGCTTGAATCGCGATACAAATGTGAATCGATTTTTTTTGCACACCCCTATGCGACAAGCTTTGCAGTCCTGGATTTTTTCAGCCATTCTTCTCTGCAGATCCTCTCAAGCCATTTCAGGTTGGACGTGGACCATCGGGGGAAATCCATTTTCAAGTTTCTCCAGAGATGTTTGATTGGATTCAAGTCCATCCGGGCTCTGGCTGGGTCACTCAAGGACATTCATAGAGTCGTCGCTAAACTATAAATTTGAAGTTATCAAAAATCTGGTTTTTGCTTCATCATTATGGGGTATTTAGTGTATATTGATGTGGAAAAAATAAGTAATTTAAAGCATTTGCACAGAAGGCTGTAACAGAACAAAAATATGAAGAAAAAAAAAAAGGTTCTGAATACTTTCTGTATACACTGTATGCCTAATTGTGGTATTTGATGCATTTTGTTTAGCTTAGTCACAACACAAGCGCATAATTGAGCGGCTACTTACCTCAGATCCCTGACAATTCCACTGGAATTTTGCAAAAATAAAAAGTAGTCAGTCACGTATTTTCACTGAGATTCCAAAGTACATACTGTAAAATTCACAGCAATTTTCTGCCGAAATGAACACTAGTGGCAGTAACAAACCAACAACTTTTATTCCTTTTCACACAAATTATGATTACAATAAAGACTTACTTTTCTGCACAATATTTCTTATGACTTCAAAACACTTTTACAATAGTGCATGGCACTAATAATGTGTGAATCACAAAATCAATATTGTAACCATATTGTAATAAAATCAAACGAAGATGAAGGCGATTAGGGAGTGAGTAACTAAGTTAGTAACTAAGTAAGTAACTAAGTAACTAAGTAAGTAACTACCAAAGTAACTAAGTAAGTAAATAACTAAGTAAATAAGTAAGAAAGAAAGAAAGAAAGAAAGAAAGAAAGAAAGAAAGAAAGAAAGAAAGAAAGAAAGAAAGAAAGAAAGAAAGAAAGAAAGAAAGAAAGAAAGAAAAAGGTGAACAAGACAGAGGAGAATTTTGTGGAGTTTTTGTAGAGCATAACTGATGAGCACCAGAACAAAAAAGCAAAAAAGGGAGACGCTCTACTTCTTACCCTGTCCCATCTCTGTCTCTTTCCCTCTTTATCACTTTCCCCTGTCCTCAAGCCTTTGAATGCATCCCCTCCTCCTAATGAGCAAAGGCTGAGGGCCAATAGCCCTCTCCATGTTCAATGATCTCTCTCTCTCTCTCTCTCTCTCTCTCTCTCTCTCTCTCTCTCTCTCTCTCTCTCTCTCTCTCTCTCTCTCTCTCTCTCTCTCTCCATTATTACTTTAAATGATTTGAAAGTATTTCAAGAAAAAAATATGGTTTCATTATAGTCAATCACAGGCTAATTTGAACAGCCACCCCACAATAGATATTGTGTTGTCCTGAAGACACACCGTTCTATCTATTTTAAATCACCAAATACTTTTTTAATAATAATAAGTAAGAAAAAGAAGAAGAACAACAACAACAACACACACAACATTTCCATGTAAATCATTTTAGTTTTAGTAACTGTTCTTAGGACTTCCATTCATGGCCTACACTATGAATCATTGATGAGTAACCTTGGCCACTGAGTGTTTTAAATAGCTAAGGAAGATGTCATCTACTCAAACTAGTGGACAATCTGTTTGTGTGAGTGTGCGTCTGTGTGCGGTGCACCTGGTTTTAATGATAAGGAGAAATCCATCCTTTCTTGTCTTTTTGTAACCTTCTCAGTAACCTTCTCAAAGTCATTCAAGTTTGGTCAACCTTAAGTAGATGATAAAAAGAAAACACCTGGTGCTGCCTAGCTGTGAGTAAAGTGACTCCCAGATAAATGTGAAGGGCAAAGCTTGTGTCTGGTTATTTGGAGTGTCAGGTCTGAGATTTGAGAAGATTTAGAATAATAAGTTTAAATATCCATATATTGAGGAATAAAACTTTCCTTCATCTTTTAAAATGGTTTACTGTATGAAAACATACCTTGAATCAAAACTTTATCTCGGAAAAAGCACTATTTAATATAAGCTACAAAAACATCTCATTCCAAAATACTTTGATTTCTGACATCAAAAACCACTAACAGATACTTTATTGCTAAACACCCAAGATAATTAATGATGAGAGTAAAATGTGGTAAAATCAGTCAAGCCTGTGTGGAGCACCTACTGCTCTATATATCCTTCCGAAAGATCTTAACATTAGAAAAAGAGTGTCTGGTTTATTTTTAACTATCCTATGTGTGTATGACCTTATGAGTTTGAGTGGCATATTTCAGTGGTTTGTGCACCTGTCACAATAATGCAGATTTTGCACAGAGTTTGTTTGGACAGCCTATTATATTTTGAGTCTCGGAGAAAGGGTGGAAAATAAACTAAATTAATGCTCAGAAAAACTAAAACAAATAAAACAAACAAATGTATTAATTAAATCATTAAATAACATGACATAACTACACTTTGCTTTTGCAGCCATTGCCTAGAGGACAGCTCTCTAAAATACAGAATGGCACAATGACGCTATGGGTGAATTGGGTTCATGTCCAGGCTTGAGGTGCTTTCCTTATCCTGTTCCCATTGTTTCCTATCTGCTCTCAATGTTATATCAAATAAAGGCAAAATAAATACATCTTCCATAGGCTAGTTTAATCAAAATCCACTCAAAGACCAATTCCAGATACAGTTCTACTAGAGGAGTTTATGGTTCAGTGTCATGCTCAAGTAAACAAATACACACTGTTAAAATCTCATGACCTCTCCAGTTGCTTCTGCCTGGTGTCTCAGTATTTCACCAGGGCAGACAGGAGTCAGCTGTACTGCTGTCAAACCAACAAAACCTTCTGAGGTGAAAGCAAATACTTCCATTTTCCCTATTCGCTACATATCATTCTTTTCTCTCGGCTTTATTTTTATGGTCCTCCAACAGACTTTGCAATTGCATGTCAACTTATTATTCTAACCCTAACAGTCTACTAATACTGGTATGTGTTAAAGGGAACATCAAAATAAAGTGAAACCAAACTTAATATTAAAAATATTTACTAGGTTTGAGATTAATTCATCTCAATGGTCATTCCGGCAATGGGAATCCACACCGATTGTAATGGAACTAATGTGGATATTAGTCATGTGTTTTCCAAATAGTGGCCCCACACATGCTGTCTGACTACAAGCCAGACGGGTTTCAAGATGTTCCATGGGGACATGGAAAAAAAATGGATGCATATCAAAGCACTCTGACTAACCAATTCCATCTTATTCTCATCATAATGTCACCATCTTATAATTCTTATTGAATCCACTCATGAGTCACAATTTACTCTGATGTGTCATTTCCATCCATATCCATCCAACTGACTGCCCTGAAAACAAAACTTTCTGTTGTTTGGCATGATTCATTCTCTTTTTGCTGAAATATATATATATGTATGTATTACTTCCATATACTACTTACACGTCTTAACTGCATTCAGTCTGTCACTTAGACAGCTTTATGATGCTTTGTGAAGTTGCCCACGTTCATCTTCCTGTTAATATTTGTTTTCTGGCTTGGTCATGTAATCAGACAAGGATAGTGGACATCCACATTGGATTCAGGTCTGCTTAATTTGTGGTCAGAGTGTTTTGCTCTCTAACTATTCTGAGTGGTCAGAAATCGTTTTGGTGGTTATTTCATGTAGGCCTAGTTAGTTAACGTACTTCAGTGCTGACGCACGCACAACACCACACACATATTTTTTCTCTTGTTGCTCATGAGGAACGTGACAAACCAGAGACAGACCCATATGAACGGGCGACCGCTGACACAGGAAGGAGGGTTGAGGAGGCCAAACAGTTCTGCACTGAAGCCAGATTTCCTCTCATCCTTTATAACCCCAAACCTTGTGTCATTTTATCTAATTTTCATTCAGTTTCTTTTATAGTTCAATAAAAAAAAAAAAAAAAATTTCTATCATGCTTTACTCACCTTCATGTCCTCCTAATAATCTCCACACAGGTCTTTTACATATAGTTGAACTCTGATTCATAAATGAATGAGAATGAATTGTTCAGTCTTATTTGTGAATCAGATCAAATGGTTCATTAAAAAGAACCAGCTCAAAATAATCATATAAAATAATGTTCAACTCCCATCCGATGTAAGATTCTGAAAGTTCTGTTTCTATGATGCCTAAACTTTGCTATATGACTCAAATTTTCACTTGCATTGATACATTCCAAACAGGTATCCAGTCGCCACGTTCAGAAGTGCAGAAGGCCACTGCTATAATGTCACCAAAGCTATCGTGAATAAAACTTTCATTTTTGCCTTGATGACATATCTAAAAATAAAAATAATATTTAAGTCAGAAGATCTTTTTAGCAACTAATTTCAAAAGCAAAATAAATCATAGTTGCTGATTAGCATGCATAATACTAGGATATTGGTGGTTAATTGGTACTTTTAAAGCACATATTAATGCATTTATTCTTCAAGACAAAATTCTACATCCCTTAATCCCACCCAATATAATCTTAACAACCTTATGTAGGCCTACTAATAAGCAATAATTAGGAGTTTATTTAGGCTACTTTTACTTAAGTTAATAGTGAGAATTGCACCAAGTCAACCAATACATTTGTTTATAGTGGGGTTGTTTGTGAGTTAGCCTAAAGACCAGCTTAATTTAGCATGCAGCAATGCAGAATTCACTCAGCATAAACTTCAAATGTATTTGTGACATTACAATTGCAATTCAATTACACTGTAAGAGTGTTGAACATACATTAATATTGTACTGATAACAAACTGAGGTCATACTGTGACCTTAAACCAGTATTGTGAAAATGTAATAGTGATTTTCAAACACATTGCAATGCCATTCCAAGTAAAGTGTGCTAATGGTATCATTATTGTGTGCTTCAAATACAATAACGTAATCTTTATAAATAAAAGCTTGGCACAGCTTAAAGGGGTCACATGATGCGATTTCTTGTTTTCCTGTTTCTTTAGTGTGTTATATAGCTGTTTGTGCATACAAGATCTGCAGATTTACAAAGCTCAAAGTCTCAAACCCAAAAGAGATATTCGTTGTAAAAGTTAAGGCTCAGCCACGACTTCCTAAAACGCTTCTTTCAAAAAAGCCCCCACAAATCTACGTCAGTGTGTGGGGGCAGTGTTTCAGAACACCGTCCAAATGTATACGCAAAGAAAGAAGGCGTAACTTTTATTCTCGCTGTATTATTGTTGCCGCCATGACGTGGAGATGCTGTTTTTTCTTTGCGAAAGCCAAACTACTTTGTTTGGCCTTCCAAAAGAGGACACAATTAGAAAAAAGTGGTTAAGCTTTATTTACAACACGGTTCCAGAACAGTACCAAAATATTCGACTGTGTGCTCTGCATTTTTCGGAGGACTGTTTCCAGAGCCTGCGAGAGTACAATGCCGGCTGTGCACAAAGGCTGATTCTAATGGTGCGTTCAAGTCATCTCGTAAAGATCATATTTGAACGTTGAACGCACATGAACGCCACCACAATGTCGTAAATATGAGTGGGAAGCTCGGGATTTTCTTTAAGCCCTGATCTTTACGAGTTGGGAGCGTGTCAGTGAGAAACATGGCGGAATACCACAATACCAAAAGGTATTTAGCAGTGATATGGTCAGGCTTTTCTATTTACAGCGCATTAAGCTAATTGCCTGCACAGAATATAATGGCATTTTCAATGTAAGAATGTAATATAATGATAAAGCTTCATAAATTAATTAAAAACATAAAGCAAAGCACACCTGATGCACATTTCTTTGTTCTTCATTTTTTAGAACTAGAGTTTAAGAACTTTGCAGTATTTTTGTGTGATTAATTCGCCTTTGGCTAAGCCACAGCCTTGAATGTAGATTGACCAATCACAGTGCAGCCAAGAACGAGCTCCCACAGAGGTCCGACACTTTTTCACAGCGCTCCATAGACTTTAACACAGGCGTCTCATATTTTTGGTCTCGGCAGGCTATTACCGTCGTAGTTTTATCAAAAATATGGTTAAACGTTGTGCCTGGGGCATTTGTAACACAGATACGCGTTTCCCAGAGAGGTTGGAGGGGGGTGTCCGTTTTTTTTCCCTTCCCAAACCGAAGTCAAATCCTGACAAGTGTCGTCTAGCATACGCTGCTAATAAATACAACGTTATACTCGCGTAGTCCGTTTGCTTTGTAATAACGATTATAGAAGTGAATAGAGACCTACCCAGCTTTGCATGAACAGTGTTGCTCCTTGATATTGTTAGTCCCAGCCTCCGTCTCGATTAGTAGGATATGCGGTGGTTCATTTTTTGACTGTGACCGGTATGCTTTTGCCTCTATTTGGATGTCTTGTTGTTCCTTGCGTTTCACCTGTATTTCGTGAATATAGCCTTCGAACGTATATTGCAGCCTCTTTTGCCTTCTATCGGACACTTTATTTGCTGCTTTATAAAAGTTTGATAAAATTTCAGCAGGAAGAGCTGTCACAGCATAAGCCATGTTGATACCAAACATGGCTTATGCTTATACCATCGTAAACACGACTTCCCACCCCACAAGTCAAACTTCCCAGGAGGACTTGAACGCACCATAAATACAGTCTGGCGCTTCTGACTCGTATGTTGTATGTTTTTATATTTTAAAGGGGTCATATAATGGTACATGCACTTTTACAAGTTGATTGTACTGAAATGTGTGTTGGCAGTGCCTGTATACAACCATCATATAATGATAAAAATCCATCCAGTGTTTTTGTTTTAATCTCCTTATATGTTTTTCCCTGCCTCAAATTGAGGCGTTAGTTTTTGTGACGTCAATAAAACAGACACCCCTCCCACGATTGTTGATTGACAGCAGCGTTTCAACACAGACCCGCCCTGAGCGAGCTGTCATCATAGTCCGTCATTGTTGATACACTGGAGCAGAATGGCGTCTAAGCGATTGTGGTGTTCTGTTCTTGGGTGTAATAACGAACACAGTCATTTTAATGTTCCTAAATCTGAACGGCTGAAGACGCAGTGGCTGAGTTTTGTTTTCGAAGGGAATATTCCCCACGAGCAACGTCAATGCTTTCATGTTTGCGCAAATCATTTCTCACCAGACTGCTTTATAAACGAGGGTCAGTGTAAAGCTGGTTTTGCTAAGAAGCTACTCATGAATAAAGGATCGGTGGCAACTATTTATGTTCCCTCTGCACTTTCAGAAGTAAGTGTAAAGTTGCATTAACCTTTATATTAATCTTTCCAAATTGCGAAAATAAGTTTTTCATGACCATTAGTTGTAACGTCAATCTGTCAATGAACTAATGTATACATCAGTAAACACATAGCGTTCGTATCTCACTACTCTACCCTGCCAGTGCATACAAAAATAGATCAAAGTGACATTACGTTAACCAACCATTCAGAAACGTCCTGTTCGAGCCTTAATTGTCGAACTTCTTCACTTTCAAACTGATACGATTGCACAGATTTGTCCTCAGAGACTCCCGCTGTCAAGGCAACACTCCACGTGCGTTGTATCAAAACGCCAGCAGAACGGAGGGGTGGGGTGAGCGAAGCTCATTATCATTTAAAGGCATATGCACTGAAACGGCGTGCTGAAAACAGTTTTTGACCAGGTAAAATTAGTGTTTTCTTAAAATACTAATGAGAATTTTTAATAAAAGTATATTACAAAGTTGTTTCAGTTCATTTAGACCCTAAACATTCATATTAACTTGTACAAAAATGGCATTATATGACCCCTTTAAGAATTTGCTACTGACTATTCAAACACGAGTTTTCAGCAGTATAGGAGTAGCTGTTGTATGTCGTTTCTACGATCACAAACGCACACATGGTTTTATGTTTACATAAGCCCCTTTCACACAGCGCTTTGAACCCGGCAAATTGCCGGCAAATTGCCAGAGTGCCTTCTGTGTGAACACAAACACGACCCGGGACTGATGCCGGGATCGATGCCGGGTTGGGGACCTAGTAACATTGCCGTGTTCAGACCCGGAACGCGCGCTGTGTGAACAAAAGCCGTAACCAATGCCGTGTCGTAATGATGACGCTGAAGTGAAGTGAAAGCAGGCTAGTGAAACGGTACGTAATGCGCTAGTTTATGATCGAATCAGAGAAAAAAATGCACAAGCGTGGTTTCTCCAGAGAGAAATCGCAGCTCATAAGCAAACTATACACGTTGCTGAGACATTACATGTCACATCGATGTCACGTGTCTTTCCGGAACATACACGGGTTGTGTGTGAACGCGCTCTCTGATTCCGGCAAATCACTGGCAGTGTGAATGAAGCAAAATCAAACGAACCCGGGTCAAATCCCAGGTCGCTTTATCCGTGTATTTTCCGGAATCTCTGTGTGAAAGGGGCTCATAGTGTTCTCACCCCCATAGCGCAGAGCGACGCGTAAAAAGCATAGACTGTAAAAAAATATGGACGTACTGTCCGTGACGTCACCCGTAGGTTTCTGAAGAGCGTTTTTGAAGCCTAAAGTGGGCGGGGCCGGCCGTCGCCATCTTGACAGCGCGTCACCTCTCGTCACTACCGGATAACAGAAAATGGGCAAAGAGGCGGGCCGTGGGTGGAGCTGAGGTGCTAATGCTATATGCTACTGGCCTCGCGCTAAAGTGATAGCTGTTTGAAGAAGTAAAGCCAATAGTAAAAGTTCATGTTTTTGCCCTTTGAAATATTATAATAGTTAAAAGACGTAACTAAAAGTGAGACTGTGTATCGTGATGTATTATTATTCTGCTATAAAAATGTATTATCATGCAGTAACTTACAATATTGCTCTGAGCTTGCGTGTGACAGTGATTCATGCACATACATGTCAGTCAGCATGGCATCGCACGTCAAATCCGTAAAGAGCTTTATTCAGTCCATTTTAAAATCTGATTTTGGCCGCCTCTCATTTTCTCAAATGGGTTACACCAAAGATATTACCTCAGAAGTTCAAGTAAATGCACTAGAAATCCGCGCTCATTCAAGGGTGTGCATCTAACGTTACTGCATGGACGGAGAGAAAGCACTGACACCTGCAGGATTTCATCTGACGGTACTTTTTATTTAACACTAAAAAGTAAAATAAGCATCTGTTCCGTGAGAGCAACAGTATCGCATAACGAGTGTGGTCTCTCTATCTATAGACTTTTTTAGCAAATAAATTGTCAGACATTCATTAACGTAGTGCATGCGAGGAAAACAACTGGAAATACAGCGCTGGTTCTCTCCATACCAGTCTATGCTCCATACTCGACGACAACAACGGAATCCAACGGCGTGGGCGAAGGTATAATGCGTGTATTAAATTGTATGAAATAATCCCGAAAAAAGCACAAACACGGCAGAGATGGCAAGTACAGCAGCTGCTGGAATTAGCTGAGAGTGACAGACAAACGGCCGCAATCCACCTGTCACTCAAGTGGCCACGCCCTTAATTATGCATGTTTAATATAATTTAAACGGATGAGTTGTAAAAAAATTCACCCCCCTCACAGTTGTCATGAAGGGCAAAATAAGCTATAAAGACCAAAACCACTTTTTGCTCCAGGCTGTAAACATGTTTTTTTCTGCTGTAAAGTTGGGCATTTTAACATGAGGGAGATGCAGATTTGACTCACTTCTGCAGCCTGCCTCAAGCGGTCAGTGGATGAATTGCAGTTTAATTCACTTCCGTGTTGGTTTCAAGAGAGAGACAGGGAGGTTGCCGCTTGGTAAAAAGACAGAATAAGTCATTATAACCAGTAATTATGTCCCCAATGAAATAAAACCTTTCCAATCTGATACCATCTTCAGTCGCGCTGGCAAAGTTGATCGATCAGCTTGGTCATCTGCATTTTCCGGATCAGATTCGGGCTCGAATTGATAGCTGTAGCACCGACATTATCACCTATCATTATTGTTTTGGGAGCTGATGTTCCAAATATGGTACAGTGTGTGACATTTACAACACACGCTTAAGGTATTCAGGCCAATCCCAATGCACTGGATCGCTGGCCAATCAGAGCACACCGTGCTTTTCAGAACGATGAGCTTTGTAAAAATCTACGCGTTTCAGAAATGCGGGGCATATTCCTGCATTGCATTAAACCAAATAAACCAAATAATGTTCTTTTTAGAACCGTCATATGACCCCTTTAAGAATGTGCCTTTTACTGATATTTTACAGACATCCCCCAGTGTACTAAGTAACTCACTTATCCGGAGAAACATCAATGAGACAATGGGAACAGATACATTGAATGTAGGAACAACCACAGACTGGATTCGAACACGGGTCGCTGCCACACAAGTAGGCTACCCCTAGGTTTACCAGTTGCGTCACCACGCAGATATGTACAGTATAATGCAAAACTGGGATTACTTTATGTTCTTTCTATACTGTTACAAGTACTGATATAAGCAAACAGATTTTTCCATCAATAACAGCACAAATTATATGCATTTAAAAACAGAATGCTTTGCTTGCCTTTTACTTGACATGATCTGTCATTTAGTGTTAATTTCATTAACGAATAATTGTCGTCGTTATTTTCATCAAGGGCATTTTTTCACCGACGAAAACGAGACTAACTAAATAAAAAACAGTTTTAAATGACAACTATGACGAATTTATTGACATTTTCGTCAACTAATAAAAAAATAGACAAATGTTAGGGAGGGACGATTTGGGAGGAAGAGATCCAGTCAGAACTGATATCCTGCGTTTGTGGTAGATGCGCACATTTGAATTGTAACTTGCTGATCTATCCGGTTGTCATGCGCTTGATGCATGTCTTATAAATCGTTCAAAAATGTAAACATCTGGGAGAAATAGAAGAGGAGACGTATGGATAGATCTGAATAAGAGTGACAACGCGAAAGAAAGGTCTATTCAGGGCGGTTTTCTGTGCGCACACACCAGGGGCCTCATTTATAACCGTTGCGTACGCACAAAAAAGGCCCTGAAAGAGGCGTGCGCCACTTCCGATGCATAAGTTGTGATTTATAAAAACAAACTTGGCAGGAAAATTTGTGCACCTGCACGCAAACTCTGACCTATGCGTACGAACGTTTTGGAGATGGAGCAGTTTGGCCACACCGATGGTGAGTTGGAGTTAAATGTCTTTTTGGTCACTTTTAGACAGAAATCTAAAGAAAACTATACATATACAGAAAGATAATACAAATATAATTTCACTCACCAAGCCTATCACTTGAAGCAAATATATAGCCTATCTAACGGCAGATGAAGTAAAACCGTAAATCTTCATTATGAGTCCTAATCATAAATACAGTGCATGTTCACAATAACACTTTAAATAAATAAAATAATTATTTTAAACTCTTACTTTTGATATAAACATTTAGATTAAATACGCCATTCTCATTAATGGAGTTAAACACTGAAACTATACATGAAATCATTATTGAGAAGTTACAAAATGTTTTATATTCAATAAATAGAAATATTTGTTGTGGATGCAATGCGTTTGAACACGTTTCCTCTGGCATTCTGTGATTTAATGTTTTAACTACAGAGATAATTGCTTATGATAATAGCAGATTGTCTGAGAAAATAGTTTCGTGCAAATAATGCACAACAAGGTCTATCTGTTTACATTAAAAATATAAATCATTAAAAATAATAGTGGAAAAGATTGAGAAACTTTCTCTGAAAAGTATTTTACAATATTGGATTTATTTATTCAAAAACAAGGCAGGGATAGGCTTATGATTTTTATTAATGTAATGTGACGGCACATCCATATTTCATATTGATTATCATGTGGATGAATAATCATATGCAAATGATATGCAGATGTGGATATGCATAGTAAAACTAGGTGTTGTAAGCTCCATGTATGGTTATTTCGGGGAGGAGACGCATGTGCGCACAATCTTCCGCTGACTGGGATTTATAAAGTGAATTCTGCGCAGGTTCTGGCGTACGAACGGTTTTATAAGTCTGAATATTTTTTGCCGTACACCATTTTTGGCTTTCGGGCGCACGTACACTTTTAGTGAAGATCCTACGCACAGTTTTATAAATGAGACCCCTGAAGTGTGCAGACATGCACAGAGACAGCTTTACATTGCGCGTGTAGCCTACTGAATTGAGCTCTCTTTCACATCTGAATTAACAAATACACACAACATTATGTCAAAATGTCCATTTTGGAGAGTATTCACGTAAACACAGTCGGTTATGTCTTTACAGAACTTACAGTTGTGAGAATTTTGGATGTGCATCAGTGCAATTGGATCTGCACACTCGGTCTTAAAGTGACAGTGTATAATAAACCTAATGCCGTCTGTGCACTTAAAGGGTTAGTTCACCCAAATATGAAAATTCTGTCAGTAATTACTCACCCTCATGTTGTTCCAACCCTGTAAGACTTTCGTTCATCTTCGGAACACAAATTAAGATATTTTTTTATGAAATCTGAGAGCTGGATCACTCCTTCATAGACTGCTAGGTAATTGCATCTGCCAGCCCAGAAAAGTTAGTAAAGACATCGTTAAAATAGTCCAAGTGACTACAGTGGCTCAATCTTAACTTTATCAAGCAACGAGGATACTTTTTGTGCGTAAAAAATAACGACTTTATTCAACTATTCATTTTCTTCCGTGTGGGCCTCTGACGTGAGTTCACGAGAGTGGCACGACGCATGCGCAAGAACTGAGAAGACGTCGTTATTTTTGTTTTGTTTTTACGCACAAAAAGTATTCTCGTCGCTTGATAAACTTAAGGTTGAGCCACTTGGACTAGTTTAACGATGTCTTTACTAACTTTTCTGGGTTGGCAGATATCAATTACCTAGTAGCCTATAGCCCTATTCGCACGGGATAAGTATTACCTGGGGACCACATTGGATTTAGAAATTACCCCCCTACATCTGAATTTCGTGTGGCGCATTCGGACGGGATAAGTGAAGCCTGTGATTTTACTCGATACTCGCCAGACACGCCCCACCGGTCGTGTGTCCAGAATACCGTGATGTCCGGAATAGAGTGAGTCTACATTACCATGTTGCAGAAATGTTTTATCCATGCCTTTCAACTTGCGTGTGCAAAATTCAAAATTGAATGAATGTGTAGCAATTTGTACAAATGAGACATTTTTCTGAATACAAATGTTTTCTTTTGTATTATTGTATCATAATTTGTGCATGCAACAAAGAAGATGTGCATGTGTGGATCAGGTGACATTTTCTGAGTCGATCTCATTTGATTCATTTGGATTTTGAGACTTTCTTTTCGCTGTTTTTAAGCATTTCACAACCCACACAAACAACTAAAAATGAATAGGCCTGGTGCTAATTATTAATGCGTGCACAACTACCCATCTATTTGACAAATTCACAAATTTGCGTCGCTACATTTAAACTAATACAATACAACTTGTGTGTGCAAAATCCAGAATCACATGAATGTGCAGCGTTTTGTACAAATAGAGACATATTTGTTAAAGGGACACTTCACCCATTTGCATTAAGCTTTTTATCTTTAGAAACCCAGTCATATTTTTGAATGGTCATGGTTTATTCCCTTATAACACTAGCTCATCATTTATTCCGGGTGTGGGACCCACTCATGCTACAGACCTATTCCAGATCAGTGGGTGAGACTTCACTTGCAGATACTGAAATCAATATCAGCCATCTTGTTTGGAAGCTAAGCTAACAAGCGCCGTGGAGATAGGAAGTTACGACAATGACGGAAAAAACTAAACATGATATGGAAGAAGAGGATTTTGAAATTCTCTTTGAAATTTGAATCTTTACGAGCCGCAATATAGTGAAGAGCAGCTGAGGCTGATGGAGGAACAGGAGGCGGCTGCCTGTCGCGGACGAGGAGCCAGGACTGGCTCGAGCTGGGCGGACTGCTGGTGCCTGTGCTCTCGCTGTCCGCTACGGACACAGATAGAGTCCGTCTGCTGCAGAGAATTTCAACGATCGCAATTTCTCCTGGACGAAATCTCTGAATCAGACGAGCACACGGACGTTTGTGTTGTGAACCATCCTAGTTTCGTGTAATACCCCTGAACGAGAAGTATAAAGCACATAAAGAATAAATCACACAAGCGCTGCAGTGATGGCTTCGTCGTATTTACTCTGAATCAATTAATACAATAAAAGGCATAACAGTTACATGTATACATTCTCAGTGCACGCATCACTTTGCTTTTCACAGTATAATGACTGGCTGTAAACATAAGTGACTTTAAGCATGTCGCATCACACAAGATACGTGTGGCACATTAACACTCAAATCTCATTCTTACAAAATAAATCATTTTTAGACTGGATATCTACTCAAACACTAAATGACAGTATGAAATAGATGACAACAATGCAGCTGAGATATTATCACATGTTCACTCATTGTCTCTGATATATTTATCTACCATAAAGTCACATACCAGATTAATCAAGGCTAATGAGATGCCTAACTCGGTTAACAGACATGAAAGTATTAATCTGCCCACATGTATAAGTTTAAAGTAACTCATAAACTGAAAAAAAACATAATTAACTCTTATATACTCAAATAACCTTTACCTAATGCCCATTTATACTGAATAGCGGGCCATCGCGCTAATCGCGAAGCACCCATGCTAACCATGTGCTCAGGCATACCAAACTCATGACACACTATTCATATAGTAAACCAAAGTGCTTTAAACACACAAAACTCATCCGTATTGGATTAAAGAATGTTTATACTCAAAACCGTGGCATTTTAGTTACCTGAACGAGAAGTATAAAGCACATAAAGAATAAATCACACAAGCGCTGCAGTGATGGCTTCGTCGTATTTACTCTGAATGAAGCACATCACGGGCGTGCGCGGGATACTAGGGCGTGCGATGACGTCATCACTCTGGTATGCTGAGCGAAAATAATTAATTTAATAAATGAACATAACACTCTTCTTTTTTTAACAAAGGACAAATAAGCATTTAAACAATATTATAATGCATTTGAAAAGAGACACTATATACATAAAATTAGGGATGGGCGATATGGACTTAAAAATATATCACGATATTTTCTGGCATTTATTGCGATAACGATATCAATGACGATATAAATACAATACCATATTCACCACTGTTTTTGGCTACAAGTGATAGCTGCATGCAAAGTAAAATGTAGCCTTCACCAAATAGGCTCCTATAAAATACCAATTACCGTACATAAAATAATAATAAAAAAAACAGTAAACGCCATCCCTTGCAGAAATGGAAAAGTTGCATACGTTTCTTCTGTAAAAGTGCAGATAATGTTTAAATAGTGCAACTATACTGAAAAACATCACACAGTAATAATACAAATCATTTACAAGTTTGAAATATAAAAAATCTAACAACGAATAGTTATACTAATACTACTACGAATTCTGATACTAATAACAATATAAACCACACTAAGAATTGATGAGCTGCTGGGTTCATGAATATCATCACGTCTACGTTTGCGCATTAGTTTCTGCTTGCTCAAAGCTGAATAATTCCAAATGAACTCCATTATTTTTACAGGAAAATACAACAAATAATATAATTTACATGTAGACGTCATGTACACTTCAATTCTGCGTGGTATGTAAGACTCTCTCTCTCTCATCGAGTGCGTGAGAAACACGGAGCGCTCTCAGCAGTGACAGCACGTCATGCGCCTCAGTGTTTACTGCGCGTCAAATACACTGTATTCATTGAGATGAACTGATATAGTGGGCTTTACGGATCACTTGACGGAGAGCGACACTCAAGCGCTCAGTCAGTGTTCGGCGAGATGGGCGGATGAAAATCTGTGTGTACCAGTTCCAGATTGTAGAGGTAGTTACTCGTTTAGCGATAAACTTCACCTCAGCTTCACGTCTGCCTTCAGCCATGCGCGTGAGCTGCGAATGCGTCCCGTCATAGGCTTTATCGTTATTATCGCGGGAAGACTAATTATTATGGTGAGGAAAAATGTTAACGATATATCGCAAACGATAATATATCGCCCATCCCTACATAAAATCCACTATATCACACTCTCCCCCTCAAAATAAGATGTCGTCCCGACATCATATCGCTAAAGTAATCAGTTACAGCAATGCTCAATTTACAGTATTTAACTCCACCCAGCAGTAGTTGTATGCAACATCAGATTTTACAACACTGTTACCTAAATTTTCCTTGCACATTTCTTTTTCTTCTTTTTTTTTTTAGTGTTTCTGCAAAAACCACTCATTTTACCATACAAGAGTCCGTATTACTTAATAGGCAAGAGGCACTGGTACGTAATAGTCCTCTGGGTTAGTGTCAAACAAGAAAGTCCTCTTTAAACCCCAGAGTCTCTCTGTAGGAAAAAAAACAGTCCATTAATTTGTCTAGGCAAAAATGGCAAAAAGTCCTTCAAGCAAGAAAAAGATTCAAAAAGTGTCAAGAAAGTCTGAAAGTGATTCAAAGTGTCCACAGTTTCAAGACCGCACAACAGTCCATTTTTTTTTTTTCAATAGTTTCTCACTATGGGCAATAACAGTCTCTGGGTAATGTTCTGTATAGTGGCATTTCATGCCTTAGACACAGGGACTAGTTATGGGGTGAAATTCATGTGATAGTGCAATTTAAAGTTAATAGCACATATATGAAGGCTGGGGGTAACAAAGGGGTGTTGATGACCAGGGTGTCGCAGCTGTCATCCCCCTAGATGCAAAGTGTGGGTAGTGGTTGTTGCCCACTATCTGCACATTGTAGCATGATGGGGACCCAAGATTGTCATAGGTAAACTTTTTAGGCGGTCGTCGTTTTCTCCTGGTGAACTGGTACCCGTTTTCTCCCGCGGAGGTCCTGTCTCTGGACCCAGACACTGCAGCTGCTTCCCTATCAGGTGAGTCTTGTTGCATTAGGTCAGCAGTTGGTTCATTTTCATTCGGCCCTTTTCTTATTTCAGGTACAGACTCTGGGAGATCCATCTCTGACTCAGCTGGAGGTGACTGTGGCCTTGGTTCCACCACTGGAGAGTTAGATCGAGGCTCAGAAGGTACTAACTGTGGTGATAACGCATTTCTTTTTTCTAGGCAATCACTGCTTTCCAGTGGTCTTATCTGGAAGGGCTCCACTTGAAAGTAGTATTCATCCTCTTCACTTTCATTATCGTCCTCTGACTCACATTCTCTTCCCCGGGCGGGCTTCAGCTGAGTTCTGCTGTTTCTTGGTTGCTGTCCTTGTTTTGGTTTAGTACTTGGGGCTGGTGTGATTTCTAGAGGTAGATGGTCACATGGAAGGAGAAGATTGCGATGTAAAACTCGTGATCTGCCTTTACTCTGTTCAGGTTTTACTTCGTAGACTGGAGCACCATCTGCCACCTGGCGTGTAACAACATGAACCTCATCCTCCCAGAAATTTCTCAGTTTCCCGGTCCCACCTCTTGGAGTCAGGTTTTTTTACAAGGACCCTGCTTCCTGGGAACAAGTCAGTACACCTCACTCGTTGGTCATAATTCCTTTTGTTTCTTTCTGCACACTTGTTTGCCTGTTCTCTCGCAATCTCACAAGCTTCCTGCATTCCTTTTGTCCATCTTTTCATGTACTCACTGTAACTTTGGCAGTTATTGTCGGATTCAAGTCCGAAGAGAGCATCGATGGGCAACTTTGGTGAGCGTCCGAACAGCAATTGGAAAGGTGAGAAACCAGTCACGTCACATCTAGTACAGTTATAGGCAAAGATCAATTTGTTCAATGCATCTTTCCAATTAGCTTTTTGGCTTTCAGTCAGGGTTTTCAGCATCTGCAATAATGTCCGGTTAAATCGTTCCACCTGCCCATTCCCTTGGGGGTGGTAGGGGGTGGTCCTTGAGCCGGCAACGCCGCTGTACCTTTTGAGTTGGGTGAGTAGCTGGTTTTCAAATTCTCCCCCTTGATCGTGGTGAATTCTAGATGGAAACCCAAACTTCAGGGCGAAATCATTGAATAACCGGTCAGCTACTGTTTTTGCCGATTTTGAGGTGGTGGCATATGCCTGGGCAAATCGAGTGAAGTGGTCGACGATTACCAAAATGTACTCATAGCCCCCTTTGCATTTGTCCAGATGGAGAAAGTCAATGGACACCAATTCAAATGGGTGGGTCGTTTTGATATTTTTAAGAGGCGCTCGTCTCACGACAGGGTTTTTTTTGTTTGATACAGCAGCAGGTTCTCAGAACATAATTTTCAATGTCTTTCTGCATGTAGGGCCAGAAAAAACGATCCCTAATGAGGCTTGTGGTGCGATCAAGTCCTTGATGACCCATCTCATCATGCATCTCTCTCAGAACAGTTCTTTTGAATTGTGTTGGTAAAACCAGCTGTTTTCTTTGTGACGTCTGGCGGAACAGGATGCCATGTTCATCTAACTTCAGCTTTTCCCACTCTCTCAGGAGAACTTTTGCTGGCGAGTTGACTGAACGCCACTGCTGAGGAGGTCTAGACCCTGCTTGTAAGTGTTCACTTATTACTCTGATGTCCTTGTCATCCTTTTGTGCTTGTCTGATTGCCTCTTTTGACAGGGGTTTGAGGTGTCCCTCATTTTTCTCCACACTTGCCAGTACACTCTGACAGGCTACTACAAAATTCACATCTGGATTCCCTTGAGACTCCACAGCTTGGATCACGGCTCCCACACAGTCAGGTGAAAACTGCTCAGTACATTCTCTCATCGTTGTTTCCAGAGCCGCTGGCATCCTGGAGAGTGAGTCAGCGTCTATGTTTTCTTTACCTGGACGGTAGCGGATGGTGAAGTGAAAATCTGCGAGCTCTGACACCCACCTACACCCGGTGGCATTCAACTTCGCAGAGGTCAGGACATAGGTCAATGGATTATTGTCACTGAAAACTGTAAAGGTTGGTGCATAGTACAGGTAGTCTCTGAACTTTTCAGTGATGGCCCATTTCAGAGCTAAGAATTCCAACTTCCCACTGTGCAGATGGTAATTTTTCTCAGCTGCCGTCAAAGTCCGAGAACCATAGGCAATTACTCTCAGCTTGCCATTCTGCTGCTGGTATAAAACAGCTCCCAACCCTTGGTTGGACGCATCCGTATGAAGGATGAACGGTTGAGAGAAGTCGGGGAATCCCAGGATCGGAGGTTGAGTCAAGCAGTTAATCAACTTTTCTAGTATCTGCTGATGTTTTTCTGTCCACTCAATTAATTTACTTGACGGCACCACATGATTTCGTTTGTTTTTTCTTACTTTGTGTCTCCCCTCTCTCTGTGGTCCAGCACCTTCCGTGTTACTTTTTATCAGGTCATAGAGGGGACTGGCAATTCGGGAAAAGTCTTTAATGTATTGCCCATAATAGCTGAGCAGGCCCAAAATCTTGCGTAGTTCCCCCACCGTGCTTGGTGTCTGTTCCTTCAGTGCCGTTACAGCGACGGTGTCTGCGGGATCAATACGACTGCCTTCAGCTGACACAATTCTCCCCAGATATCGCACCTCTTTCTTAAAGAGCTCACATTTTCTTGGTTTTAACTTGACTCCACGGGACTGTAACCTCTGCAGTACCTTCTTCACCGCTTCCACTTGTTCATCAAAGGACTCAGTGAAGACTAGGATGTCGTCTAAGTACGGTATGCAAATTTTGTCTCTTAACCCTTCCAGGCTCCCTTCCATGAACCGTTGGAACGCTGCAGGCGCGTTCATAAGGCCGAAAGGAATACGAATCCATTCGTATAGTCCCCACGGGGTTGCGAATGCAGTCAGGTACTGGCTCTCTGGGGACATGAAACCTTGGTGGTAGGCCTTCCCTTGATCTAGCAGTGAGAACCACGCATTACCTCCCAGCCCGTCTAGGATATCCTGCACCCTGGGTATTGGCTGGCGATCAGGGATTGTTTTGCTGTTCAGGTCCCTGTAATCGATACATAGCCTGAGGCTGCCATCCTTCTTACGGACGCAGACAATCGGGGACGAGTAAGGGGAATGAGACTAGGCCACCCACCCTTGAGCAATCAGGTCATGTAAGTAGTCCTTCATCTCTTGATATAACGGTTTGGGGCTGATGTGTATGTGCGGGCAACAGGGGTGTTATCATTTAATAAGATACTCAAATGCAAACCTGGGACACAGCCAATATCGTCGTCTGACCTCGAAAAGGCATGACACTCTTCACGTAACATCCTCTTGACTTGTTGTTGTTGGGGCGGAGTTAAATGGCTCACATCCACTGGAGGGTCCCATCGATCTGTATTGGGAGATGCCTCAGTGATCTCTGGTAGGACCTGCGTAACAGATGCTGTGGTTTCACACTGTGCATTTGATATTGGTAAAACAGACTTAACTGGCTGCAGAATTCCTAGCTCTGTTCTACCACCGAGCGTGATGTCGTGATCTGTTCCATTCTGCACATTGATAGTAATTATTGGGCGGGCCCCTTTTTCCAGAAGGAAGAGAGTATCAAAGAGTTCAAGGCCATCTGGATACATCGGGTTAACGTGTGGCTCAAACAGTAGCACCGCATCTTGTTTCACGTGAGGCATTTTTACCAGACACTGAATTTGCATAATGGTGTGCTTCTCTATGTTCACAGGTTCCTTCCTGGTTCTTACTACGTACTCGCTGAGCCTCTCAGCAGTCACCAAATTGATGAAGGTATGTACACTTTTCTTCTTTATGCTAGGAAAAGCACTTCTGACAGTTCTGTACAAACAAGCATTAGTCACGTCAAGGGATCCACTTTCGCTTTGTCTCATTATTTGTTCTATCACGTTATACCCGACGATAGGTCTGGGCAATACTTGGTCCTTCAAAACAAGCACAGGAATGTTTAACTCTTTCTCATTGGTTACAGGGGATGCCAGTTTGAAAGTCAACTCCACCCATCCACTGTATGGCATGTTCGCTCCATTTGCTGCCACCAGGCGCAGACTGTCTGGCGCTTCGGTCGCCTCGGAAATATTTCTCAGTGTCACTTCAGGTGCATATTTGGCTTTCCACCCCTCGTCTATAATGCATACTTGGGAGCCTGTATCCCATAATGCTTCAGTCTTTTTTCCCTGTAGATAACAGGTAACAAGGCACTGTTTTCCCACTAAGGACGTGATGGCAGAATGCTGGTTAACTTGACAAGGGGCAGTTAAAATACTATTAAGCGTACTATCAAGCGACTGGGACTCAAACTGTCTTTGATGGCCAATGCTACATTTCTCATGTTTTGGGGACTTCTCTGCCGCTCGGGTCACACCCTGTCCCTTGGGGGTAACCCGCTCCTGTTTAACGGAGCTCCACGCTGAGGTCTGGCACCTTTAATCTTACAGCCAGCTGAGAAGTGCTCGCTGCTTCCACAGTGGTAACAATGGGTGCAAGGTTCTTCTGCGTTGTGCTGCTGGCAATGGAAACATTGTCTGGCTCGTGAGGGACGGGACTGGCGGAACGGATAGGGGTGCTGTCGGGGTGGCTCCATATACTGCTGTGGATAATACTGTGGTGCTGCAAAGTTTGACGGCTGAGTTACATAGTTGACGGACATGGGGTGCTGCTGAGAAGGATACACATACGGCTGTCCATGGTGTGTCTCTATCATTGAATAATGCTGACGTGACTGTAGAGAATGTTCTGGTGGAACAGTGGACAACTGAACTGAGTTTGCAGGTGGGGGAGGTATTTTCTGTTCCCTCACCTGTTGTTGGCTTTGTGAGAACTGGTGTGGAGACATGTATGGACCTGCCTGCTGTGAACATGTAGCTGTATCTGGTTTCCAGGTCGGATGCTCTTGGACTGGGGTCCATCCTGATGTCTGTCGGGAACCCTGAGATGAGATCTGATGCTGTGGGGACACTGCTGCTGTTGGTTCTTTGTTATAGACTGCAAAACACTGCTGAGGAACAGATAAGGGTTGTTGCATTGTCTCTTTAATCTGCATGATATCATCACTCAGGCTTTTCAGTTGTGACATTAAATCGAACTTAGATGGTTTGGGCTGAAATTTTTGTTCAGGGACAGGCTCTTTTAGCTGTACAGCGTGAACAGTACCACTCTTTTCATATTTTCGCTTGTTTTGTCTTTCAGATTCATTGGAACAAGCAATGTTGAGTTTTTCCAGCAACACTTCGTCTGGAACAGTGGGATCGGACAGGCATGGTTGAAGGTCACTTTGGACGCGATCATTTTGCAATCCGGTCAAGACTGTGTGCAAAAACATATTCTGAACTAGGGCGGGATCATATTTCAACCCGGAGTCATCCTCCTGAGAAGCAAACAGAATTTTCTGTCTCAGGTCAAGAGCTCGAATTAGGAAGCTTTGTGGGGTTTCTCTAGCGCGCTGAGCTTCGGTGGTGAGCTGCTTATATAGTTCAGTAGCATTTTTCTCCTGATAATGAGACCGAAGTATCCGTCTCAGCATTGGGAGTGTCAACCCTGCCTTTCCCTCTAGATAGCTCCGCAGCTGAAGCCCTGGTGTGATAGCTCTGATGACAGAATCTACTATTTCCTGTTCTGCATAGCCCTTTTTAAGTCCACCTTCTATCTGCCGTGCCAGACTGGAGAATGAGAGACGGTCCTTCTGCCCTAGATCTCCTATTAGACCAGAGATTTTGAAGTCTTTCTGCCATGTCGCGTTCACTTGTCTCTGATATGTGGGTGAAGAATAAGCTGGGTTCTGGGCTGCATATGTCTGTCTGTCTGCTGTATTTTGTAATGCTGTGGGACTAATATACATGGTAGAAAACAATTCAGCTGTACTCTCTCCACTTTCTTGTATTTTTCTCTGGGCTGTGTTAACATCTCCAAGTTCAATTTCCTCCCTCTCTGTATCTTTTTCAGGAGCATTACTTATTCCCGTGAGCTGGATCAGTTTGTCATTTATTGTTAACAGTTCAGCCATACCGCCATCTTCTAAATCCTCTAGCTCAGCTCTTAGTAAATGGTTACTAAGGAGGCTCAACAGGAATAAACGAGTCACATTTGTCTCCTCTTCTCGTGTTAGGTGAAGAAAGACACTGAGTTTTGTCAGTTTTTCCCGTGATAGTGTGCATAATTTCTCACAAATTTCCTCTTGAAGATGTTTAAGCTCATCCATGTTTGGCTGCCGTGTAGACAGGCTGCTGAGATGGTGTTTCACTTACTGACTTGACCTTGTGACTACTGGTGACAACTCCAAGTGCACAAACTGCTCAATCAGTCTTTTCCACCACTCATCCTGAATGTCTCACACTGCTGCTCATCTGGTTCACTAAGAAGGGGACGATGTTGCTAAATGGGCTCTACCGGTCAGGGAGTCACTCCACCGAACATCAATCCCAGCGGTGCCTCCAAAATTGTAATACCCCTGAACGAGAAGTATAAAGCACATAAAGAATAAATCACACAAGCGCTGCAGTGATGGCTTCGTCGTATTTACTCTGAATCAATTAATACAATAAAAGGCATAACAGTTACATGTATACATTCTCAGTGCACGCATCACTTTGCTTTTCACAGTATAATGACTGGCTGTAAACATAAGTGACTTTAAGCATGTAGCATCACACAAGATACGTGTGGCACATTGACACTCAAATCTCATTCTTACAAAATAAATCATTTTTAGACTGGATATCTACTCAAACACTAAATGACAGTATGAAATAGATGACAACAATGCAGCTGAGATATTATCACATGTTCACTCATTGTCTCTGATATATTTATCTACCATAAAGTCACATACCAGATTAATCAAGGCTAATGAGATGCCTAACTCGGTTAACAGACATGAAAGTATTAATCTGCCCACATGTATAAGTTTAAAGTAACTCATAAACTGAAAAAAACATAATTAACTCTTATATACTCAAATAACATTTACCTAATGCCCATTTATACTGAATAGCGGGCCATCGCGCTAATCGCGAAGCACCCATGCTAACCATGTGCTCAGGCATACCAAACTCATGACACACATTCATATAGTAAACCAAAGTGCTTTAAACACACAAAACTCATCCGTATTGGATTAAAGAATGTTTATACTCAAAACCGAGGCATTTTAGTTACCTGAACGAGAAGTATAAAGCACATAAAGAATAAATCACACAAGCGCTGCAGTGATGGCTTCGTCGTATTTACTCTGAATGAAGCACATCACGGGCGCGCGCGGGATACTAGGGCGTGCGATGACGTCATCACTCTGGTATGCTGAGCGAAAATAATTAATTTAATAAATGAACATAACACTCTTCTTTTTTTAACAAAGGACAAATAAGCATTTAAACAATATTATAATGCATTTGAAAAGAGACACTATATACATAAAATCCACTATATCACACTCGCACCGCATATGTTCTGACTGAACATCCAGGTATTATGCAATAATTCACCATATAGAAAGAAATACAAACGAGGAGTAATTCACTAATGAGTTTGCCAATGTAACGGGGTTTGTTGTTGTGGGAAGGAGGAGGCGGGAACCAGCGAACATTTAAACATTTTAATAGTACAATAAACAAAATACAAAACAAAAGTATAAGCCACCAGCCCCTCGCGGATGACTGCTGGCCACACACAACAGAAACAAAACACAACATAAAATCAGGCCTGTTCCTCTCTCGATCTGCCCTGTCGTCGCTCCTCCTTTTATGCTTCCGCTCCTCCGTGAGAGATGCGAGACCGGCGCGTCTCACAGGTGTCATTCATTATCCCTCACGCCACCGGCCTCGCGCCGTCCTCTCACGTCCCTCGTCCTACTCGCCACAGCCAACTAACTAGAAATTGTATTTCTGTATTATTACGAAAAAGCTTAACGTCAATGCAGTAAGATGGTGATATTAAAACTCAGTAGCCGATACACCTTGAACATGCAATGCGCTATTGCACGTGAAGCGTTTTATAATGGTTTTCTATGGGTGTTGTTCATAATCTGATTGCCTCTATAAAGTATGCTTTATTAATATGGTAGGCCTATATTGTGTACTAAATTTGGCGCTTCAATATCACTCACATTAAGCGTCTTAAATGTGGAAGAACGCTTGATTACACGGCCGTTGTCTGTTTTAGCAGAATACTGCCATCTAGTGGTAGCAGCTTTTCTCAGACAGTGTGTGTGGATCTTGCAAGGCGAAACCGGCGAAATGAAAGTCTCAAAATCCAAATGAATCAAAAAGGATCGACTCAGAAACGAGTCAATGAATGCACACGTGTCACCTCATCCACAACTGCACATCTTAATTGATGCATGCACAAATTCTGGCCCACGTTAATACAAAATTGAGGTTTTGTATTAACAACTATGTCTCTATTTGTACAAAACGCTGCACATTCATGTGATTCTGGATTTTGCACAGTGCACACACAAGTTGTATTGTATTAGTTTAAATGTAGCAACGCAAATTTGTGAATTTGTCAAATAGATGGGTAGTTGTGCACACATTAATAATTAGCACCAGGCCTATTCATTTGTAGTTGTTTGTGTGGGGGTTGTGAAATGCTTAAAAACAGCAAAAAGAACGTCTCAAAATCCAAATGAATCAAATGAGATCGACTCAGAAAATAATTCAATGAATGCATGCCCGTCACCTGATCCACACATGCACATCTTCTTTGTTGCATGCACAAATTGTGATACACTAATACAAAAGAAAACATTTGTATTCACAAAAATGTCTCTATTTGTACAAATTGCTACACATTCATTCAATTTTGAATTTTGCACACGCAAGTTGAAAGGCATGGATAAAACATTTCTGCAACATGTATCAAGTTCATTGATAATTGTGCTTGCACGTGTTAATCATTTTGGTACTATATTCATCCCATAACATTGTATCTGAAGAGCAACGCTGAACCCAGCGCCGCGCATTCCGCGTCCTGTGTGAAAGGCCCATTACACATCACTCAACTGTTATGTAGGCCATTTCAGTAGATTTACTCACTAACATTGTTGTAGAAACTCATTAGGCATGGAAACTAAAATATGGTAGTATCGATTCGTGCTACAGCGCGCATTTTATCAGCTGCAGTTCTGGCGCCTCGATCAGTCCCAATACTGTAAAACTCGACGTACACTCACAGGAAGGAAACTGCACTTATTAGCAATCATAAAAGTAAAATATTTGCTCGTGCTTTAAAGCTCCCCAAGGTAAACATTTCATTGGCGTTCTGTTCTCACATGATCATCATGATGCACTTTTTCTGAGCTGTCAAACAGCACCAAACTGGATTTTTGTTGGGTCAGAACCATCTGCTAACGATGGAAAAATATGCACAAAACAATCCACTTTTAAATTTAAATGTATCATCAGATGGACAGATAATTTCTCAGGGGAGGCAGGGCTTCCCCAGCCTCCCCCTAGACACGCCCCTGGTTTAAATGCACTTTGCAACAAAAAACAGACGATTTGATGCAGTTTTACTTAGCCCTTGCAGTTCCAACTCATCATGATCTGGATCTTTTATCGCTGGGACTGCTCTATCTTCAGTTTCAAACGATCTGTAAATCCAGCGTCGAACTGGGCCTTGTTAATAAAACGTTCGTCACCGAAATGCCAGGAACAAACATACTTGCACAACTCCTTTAATGCCCCGAAAAAAACTAACTGCATTAACGCTGGGTTCTTTGGGAAGCTGAACAAGGTTATCTTTCACTCAGAACCAAAAACACACTTTTTTGGTGACGTTGTTGATTTCGTGGTCTAAAAAAAATGTCAAAACTTTCCCGAGCAATGAACGAAAGCTCGTTGATGGGCACGTGCTCTCTTGCTCTCTCTGGTTGATGTGTGTGCGCGCGCTCTTCCGGTAGAAGTGCCCATAAAAGGAATTCCGCACGTTATGACGTCATACAGGGCCATACGCACAACCGGCACATCCGGAAACTTAACTGTCAATTTCGTCCTCGCCCCTTTTTGAGGGAAAACAAACTAGACTTCCCATAGACTTCAATACAAAATAACGGCAAAAACCAACATCCGTACACAGCCGGCGTAAATAACTTAAGAAATCAATTATATAAAACATGTCAAGTAATTATATGTCCACCCTGCCTGCCATAGAGCTTGAAAGATACATACACAAACTTAATTTGGTCAATTTAAAAACACGTCCCTTTATTCTCCCAGCGTCAAATTGGTGTAACAACCCCACCCAGTGGGGTTATATTATCAGATATATTATAATGTATATTATAAGACATAATATATACATTTAAAGATGCTTATGTAACCCCTCCACCCGGGTCCTACTCGCCCCGCTCTGTGCAGGCCTCGAACCCGGGTCTCCGGCGTGAGAGTCAGGCGCTCTAACAAGGAGGCTAAAGACTGCAGCCTCTAGCATCTGTCGCTAGAGCGCCTATTGGGATCAGAGGAGTGAGGTTTACTCGCACAGCAACTACTAGCTGGCCTCCGTTACACTCACCCCCCTAAACCTCACTCCCATCCGGGTCACGGCACCAATGTAACCCCTCCACCCGGGTCCTACTCGCCCCGCTCTGTGCGGGCCTCGAACCCGGGTCTCCGGCGTGGGAGTCAGGCGCTCTAACAAGGAGGCTAAAGACTGCAGCCTCTAGCATCTGTCGCTAGAGCGCCTATTGAGATCAGAGGAGTGAGGTTTACTCGCACAGCAACTACTAGCTGGCCTCCGTTACACTTACTTTCAAAAACGAAGTAAAATCATTCACTGGCTTACCATGGTGACTCGATGAGGTTGAGATACCCCTCGCTGCAGACTGTAGCGCGGTTACGTCACGTATACACGTCACGTATGTACGTCACGTATGTGTTACCACGCATGCGCAAAGTAGACGCATGTGCGCACGCGCAAATTATACGCATTTGCGCACGCGCAGTTCATTACAATCACTTCCGGCGATGGATTCGATGGCAGTAAGTCAATCAATACGCATTATTTATGCTCTTTTAACAATTGTTCCTTTGTGTTAACGGCTTTTAATTGTAAGAGATTCCATAGAGCGCATCAGAAATGTTTTAGATTTTACAAAAAATGTTATGTTTTATGATCTCATATTATCAAAATGACTTCAGCGAGTTTCAGCGAGTCTTAAAATGATATGTATAAGTCTTAATTCGCCTTTAAACAAATTAAGGTTTGAAAGATGTCTTCAAATAGAGCAGAAAGACTTATATAAGTAATGTAGTTGATTGTTCCATCCATTGCAAAAGAAATGTTGTTCCTCAGTATCAGATCGTAACGTTACTGTAAAAGTTACATTCGTGAATGTAGTGAGTGTACTGTAAGTTATGTTAAATACATTTGTGGTGAAATTAATTAAAAAGTAATGGAGTTGAACATTGTATTTTGCTCAAATAAGATTCATTGTGATTCTCCTTAGTTGTTTATATCATTTAGATAGCATAACTTTTCTTTTTTTTAAACTAGTTTATGTTGTTCATAAATAAAGAAAAGTCTTTTAGGTAATTTACAGACAAAGCCAATAACTTTGTTTAAAAAATATATATATATATACAATTTCTTGTATGACTCTGTACTATATTAATGCCTTTCTTCAAAATGATTCATATTGTTTGTTCTGTATTTTATCTAAATTAGGTGTTGTGAACTGGAGTGCATTTTCCAGCAATACAAGCAAGAGTTCCGGGTGCCCTACTCGTTAACTCTGTGCTTGCACTGCAATATACGAGGACTGCCCACCTGGGGCTGGGTATATGGGTGATGGCAGAAGGGGAGTCCTGCGTTGATTTTATTCTGATAAGGAGGTTGAGGGCTATGCTCAGTTGATTGTTTTTTCAATGATGGAGGGGAATTTCAAGCTGAGTAGGTGTGTGTGTGTGTGTGTCTGTCTGTCTCTCTCTCTCTGTGTGTTTGTGTGTGTGTGTGTGTGTGTGTGTCTGTCTCTGTGAGTCTCTGTCTGTGTTTGTGTGTGTGTGTGTGTGTGTGTGTGTGTGTGTGTGTGTGTCTATCTCTGTGCTTGTGTGTGTCTGTCTGTCTGTGTGTGTACAGATGTATGTGATTATCTGTATTTGTACATATTTCTTTTACACAATTATCTTTGTTTTGAAATAAAAGTTATGACTGTTATGAGTTTGTTTTTTGAGTTGGCATGCATAATATCGGATACAGAGATTGACAATGTGCTGTATGTAGTTGGTTTAACTTCAAACTACTTTATTGGAATAAATGTTTTATGATAGCCTATATAATGCACAAAAATAAACAATTATTAACTATTAAAGGGGAATGATTAAAATAAGAAATATATAAGGTGCCATCAGTGTTTACAGTAATTTTGTAATTTACAAAGTGAAGTGCAATAAAAGACAGAATAAATCTAAGGCTGCTGGTGTCCTTTTATAAATCCACCATTGAGAGCATTCTTTCATATTGCATCTCTGTGTGGTTTGCTGCGTGTTCTGCTGCTGACAAAAAGGCTCTGCAGAGAATCATCAAGACTGCAGAAAACCTTATAGGATGCCGTTTACCATCTTTGTCAGACATTGCACTTAGTCGCACTCTCTCAAGGGCCAAAAACATCATCAAGGACAATACTCATCCAGGTCACCTTTTGTTTCAACTGTTGCCTTCTGGTAGGCGTTATAGGTCTATACAATCCAGCACCACCAGATTAAAAAATAGCCTCTTTCCAAATGCACTGTTTTAATTCAACTTTATACTGATTTTATACTGTTTTTATTTTTGTTTTATTTATATATATATTATTTTATGTACTGTAGGGATTATTTAAATGTATTTATTGTATACACCAGTGGAGAGTGATCCCAATTTCGTTGTATTGTAAAGTACAATGACAATAAAGGCATTCAATTCAATTCAATAGAATGTGAAAATAAACTTTAAATAACATACTACACAGATATTACACAATAATACATTCTAAAATTTCTTATAAGTTTACCTTAAATCAGGCATAGTTAAAACTATGGATGTGTGTTTTACTTCTTTTTGCTGCTTTCATTATTACTTTAGAGTTTTTTAATACATTAACATTTTTGTTAAATATTATGTCAAATTGACGCGGGACGTCAAAACACGTGACGTAACCGCGTAACGCGCATGCGCTGTCGCCGCGATATGGCGCATGCGTGGTAACACATACGTGACGTACGTACGTGACGTATTGTATATACGTGACGTCACCGCGCTACAGTCTGCAGCGAGGAGTACTTGGAACGAGTAAATGTCCGGCACATTCATAAATGTCCGGCACATTCATAAATGCAAGTTTACAAAAGGCAAACCTCTTTTTATGGTGCTTGGGAAAGAGATTAAAATGTATGTTGACATGATGTCAAAATCAAAAAATAGTAAAGCAATTAAAGTGATTAATATATGCGCCTCCTTTAACATTTTCACATAATATAAAAATATAAAATATAATGAATGGTGCTGATCTGTAAAGTATATTATCTGTATTTAAATTGCATTGGAATACCCTGTGGAATTGTTAAATGTATAATGTATATCTATTTGTAAACTGATGCTTATGTACCCTCTCATCTTTTTATTTTATTTTTATTATAATTTTTTTTTTCTTCTTGTTGAGGCATGTGAATTATTTGTTTGTTATATGAGATATGACACTGTACATGCTACCTGTTGTTGACAATAAAAGCGTAAAAAAAATAAATAAATAAATAAGAGTAAATGTCCGGGAAAGACACCTCTGGCCACTGGGTGGGTTTGTTACCATAGACAGTAAAATAATTAATTATTAAAATAAATAATTGAGGCTGGGAGAATGAAGGGACATGTTTTTAAATTGACCAAATTAAGTTTGTTGATGTATTGTTCACGCTCTATGGCAGACAGGGTGGACATATAATTACTTGACATGTTTAATCTTAGTGATTTCTTAAGTTATTCACGCCTGTCTGCTGTGTACGGACGTTGTTTTGTGACGCTATTTTGTATTGAAGTATGGGAAGTCTAGTTTATTTCCCCCAAAAGTGGGCGTGAACCTTTTCAGAGACAATAGGCTTGTTTGAGATGAGCAAAATCTGCGCAGAACCGATCACCGGTGATCAGCGCGAGATGCATGCCGGTTAGAAATGTGTCCGAGTGCGGTCCGCCTTGCTCTGATGTCATGCTGACGTGAGTCAAAAAAGTCTCGCGACCGCAAGGCGCACGTGTCGGATTCTGCAGTCGCGCGCAGTTGCTCTCCACCGACTGCGCTGATCAAAAGCATGATGGGAAACGACTTGCTGACGGCACAGCTTAATGCTCATTGGTTTAAACAACCGTGATGTATTGTTCTCTTTTAAAATGTTTGATTTTAAAACTCTGATATCATGTTTTATGTGTATAGATTATGTGTGGATATCCCCAAACTCTCAGACAGTGCGATCTATTTGATGTAAAAATTTTTTTTATTAAAAATAAAAACACATATCTGTAAAGAAAAAAATGATTCATAAACATATAGGCCTATTTAAAATGGAATTAAATAAGTACTTTGAGTGTCTTGTTCATTATATTTATTTTCATATTCAAGCAACAAAACTTAAAATACATCCAGTTTATTAGCAACACTAATCCCGTGTGTATCCTGTGAATCCCGTGAATCCCGCGATATCCGCCTTTGATCTCACAGGTGTCAGATCATAGGTGTCAGATCCACTGCGAGAAGAGCGATCTGTCCGGCTTGCCTGCGCTTTTTTCACTCCTCCTCTCACTGCAGCCGCCTACTTTCGACTACATTTCAGGCGAGGCAAGGCGCATCTCAAACAAGCCTATTCTATGACGCAGCGCCGGTTGTGCGTCTCTTAAAAAAACCCCGAAATGAATCCTGAAGGAGTGTATTTGGCACAGAAATACTACGTCATACGTCAAACTCGTTTTTTGAAACTTTGGTCATGATTAGCATGAAAAGCCAACTCGGAATTGCCTTGCTTAGATCGCCTCTTTATATGTAGGCTAAATGTATTTGTAGCCTAGTATAGCCTACTTAGCATAAAATAAATGTATTTCAAATTCATTTTAGTATATTTATTTTTCACTAGGGAAAACTATCTAGTGGCTTAGAAAGACTCTTATTGTGTTTTGTTTGAGCTTCACAGACATAGACAAAATATTCCTTTGACAACAGCCTTTTTCGGTTTTATTTCACTAGGCAAAACTATAGGCAGAGAGATGGGAGCATTAGCCCCTGTAATGATAATGAAAGACCGCAGCTGCACATAGTTACAAATAGCTTTTATATAAAGCACAGCCACATATAGTCATAAATAACAAGTAGTTCACAGAATACAGCTAACAGTATGACATTATGATCCCAGTGACACACACACACACACGCACTGGAACACTTAGCCATTCTCACAAAAACATCACGAAGAGCAGCCAGGCCTAGGAGGCAGTGCTGTCTCCATGACAACTGCCTAGAATCTGTAGATCAGCATGCTTGTCCACATCTCTGCTGCTCTATGTCTCTCTCTTGTTTCCTCTTGGACCATCTCTTTCCCTCGACCTGTCAATCTCTTCATCTCCACGGATGAAGATGTTTCTTCTGGATCACTGTGCAGCACAGCAGACATCAGAGAGATGTAGTGTGAGTATCAGAGGAGAACACTGAAGATCTTTTGAACAGTTATGCAGTTCATGTGAAACGTTGGTCATCCATGGAGTAAAACATTTTTAAACATAAATTTAACTAATGAATATAAATCTAGATGATATTAGACTATACAGTAAGTGTACTGTACACATCAATCATTCCGAAGTTTGGAGTCAAAACTGAAATATTGTTACCATTTAAAAAACCTGTTTTCTATTTGAATTCAGGGGTGTAGTACCAAATTTTGGGCCCTGGGTACAAACCATCTTGCATCTTGGGGGGTTGTCACTAAGGCCCCCCCCCCCCCCCCCCCCCCCCCCCCCCCCCCGCCTCGGGCCCTGGGTACTCGGTACCCCTTTTCCCCCGCTACCACGCCCCTGTTTGAATTGAATATATGTTAAAATGTAATTTATTGTTGTGATGTCAAAGCTGAATTTTCAGCATCATTACTCCAGTCTTCAGTGTTACATGATCCTTCAGAAATCATTATGCTGATTTGCTGCTCAAGCAACATTTCTTATTATTATAAATGTTGAAAACAACTGTGATGCTTAGTATCCTTGTGAAAACAGTGATACATTTTCTTTTATGATTCTTTGATGAACAGAAAGTTTAAATCAACAGCATTTATTTTACAGTTTTTCTCAGTCGCTTTGGTGCATTTCTCACATCACTATTTACATTTGCACAACAGTTAATGCAATTCTCAAAACAATTAGTACAAACTGCAAAACCTAGTTGATAACCTGCAAAAGCGTGTCACTTTCTTACAATGGATAGCTCATTCCTCAAAAGCAAGTATTCATGTCAATGAAAGTGTCAGTGTCATCAAGATGAAAAGTCCTGACACCATTGTTTATGAACAAGATAGTCAAATGGCTTTGTCATGTTTTCATTATGACAGTTTACTCTGTAAATGTTTTCCAATGCAAAAAAGTCAGATCATGGTGACACTACCTGAAAATGCTCAAGACAGCACTATATACTATTTGCACAGCCATTTGAAAACTACAGTAAAGTTACACGTTACTGTAGTGAGGTAACCGAGTACAAGACACTGAATATGTATGTTTCACATTTTTACTGCATATGCTCTTTGCAATTCTAATTTGTTCACAGCATTGTGCAAAAGAAAAAATACACCCTTATTTACAACAAACATAAACTCCCTTTGGGTAGAGCTGTGCACAACTGTAAACAATATTACATATTGGAACTGAACATACAACACACATAGTACTGTAAATCATTCATGCACATCCTTTCTCATCAGTGAAAGAGAAATTGTTCAATTTAGGATACATTTTTTTTGTAAAATTAGCTTGGCAGATTTTGACAACTAGTTCAACATTTTTCTATGTGATGACTCAATCAATGAAATGACTATTAGTTTTATATGGAATGACTATTCAGTATTCACAAGTATAGTTAATTTTGACTGACATGACATAAGCAAATGATAATGTTATAAAACAGCAGAGAGTTGTATGAAAGCAATTGATGCATGTCCAAAAGCATTTGCAATTAGTTGGAAGGAATGAGAAACTGCTACTATGATGTGCACAAATGACTAAATGTTGTGGAGGTTGAACTGACTGTTGTGCAAATGTAAATAGTGATGTGAGGAATGCACCAAAGCGACTGAGAAAAACTGTTAATAGAAAGCTTTTGTAACAATGTCAAAGTCCTTATTTTTTCTTTTGATCAATTTAATGCATCTTTTCTGAATACAAATATTAATACAATTATAACTGACTGCAAACATTTGAACGGTAGTGTATATCTGTATGAGTATTTCCAAATGTACAAATAAGCAAATGATCGCATCTTCCAGGAAGTCCTCAGTAAAGGGAAAGAAACTGGATATCTGGTCCACCCCAATCAACTTTATTATTATCAGACTTTCTCTGTTCATTATGCACCTGTGCCTTAGGCTGAGAATGAGAATCAATCAGTGAACAATTTATAGCTGCTTGCACCTGTGCCTTGAGACATCTCAATCGCCAACTGGCTACTGTGACCCTGGAGGGTAAAGAGCTAAGGGTCATGACCTCTGGGGTGCATGGATGCAGATGATAGAGAATTAATGCATGAATGAATGAATCCCTAGTTGTCACAAATGCATCAATGAGTCAAAGTTTCTACATTATGTCTCAAAGCCTGTTTGACTTGCAAAGGCCTATCTATCTATCTGAATTATTTTCTCATGGTGGTTTGGGCTGATATTTTTAAATGTCAAAAGGAATACTCTATGTCTGCAAGAACATTTGTTTTTTGGTTTAGGTTTGCAAAATACTACCTATTTAAAAATTTTGCTCCCTCAGGTCTAGTAAGTTTGTGGGATGGAGTGAAGAGGTGGCAGATTTGGCTGAAGCTCCTCCCCCTTTCCCACGATCGTTTAGCAGCCCTCTGTGCCGAGGAGAGGATCCCTTAAAGAGGCACAGCTGAACTCTAACCCTATTACCCTCCTGCAAGGGCTTTAGTTTACAAACACAGGGGGATGCATGGGGGTGTAGAAGACACTTCCACAATTCAGACTTGTTTCCGTTTCTAGTCTTTCTCACACATTACACAGCAAAAAGACCACCTCAAAAAAAATAAGAAAGAGGAGGCTAAACAAATGGTACTTTATCTTCTCAGATAAAAAAATAAAAAAAGTATAACATGCAACACATGCAGCTTTGTCCAGTATACACAGCATTAAGGGAACCTCTGTGTGAAGGTTACATTACAAATGAATACTTCCAAGAAAAACACAGAAACAGCATTTTTATAGATGAGAAAAGCAGAACTGTACCTCCTGGAAAAACAAAATGTTGAGCTTTAGCATGAGAAGAGTGTAGTATATGCCTGAATATTTTACAATGATTTAATGTTGATTCAAAGCAGAGTTTTTAACAGCACTTCATGTGCACTTCTTAGTAGCCTACTAAAGCACAACAGCAGTGTCTTTGATATAAAATGCATTAAATGACCACATATTTTAATTGTCATTAACTCTTTTCTTACTAAAACTCAGCCATCAATCAACAAGCCTTTTTCATAAATGTTTTCCCAAATGTTTCCATATGAATCACATCATACAAATTCATTTGAAATCGCCACCTCGTAAAATACTTATGTTTTCTCATGAGATCGGGTTGGCAATTCAGACAGAATCCTATATTTATGCAGTAATTCTATAATACAGAACATCCAAGATCTAAAAACGAAATAATTCGACCTACCACAGTTAATTAGCAGTTTTGCTTTATCAATTCTGTTACCATCTATTTAGAAGAGGCCAGCTTTGTAATATCATGTTATTTAATTGTTTTTTTTTTAAATTAACATGCTGACAGGGATTGAACAGACATGCCAAGACATTGTTCCCCACCCCAAGTGTATCACCATAGATGAGATACAGTGTGATGTAAATAAGAAAAGACTAAGTTGGGCATTTCCATAACTCTGCCAAATACTGACAGATGGATGTTGTTGCCTCTACAAAACTATGTGAAGATCTTTATTAGTATTGAGAAAAGACAACCAATTGTAAATGAAAACAAAATAAAAAGTTTAATTTAGAGTAGGCTCACTGGAAACACTGACAGGTGTCATCACACTTTCAAAGTGAAATGTCCAGTAAAACAAATGAACGCGAATCCGGCAACATTTCATTACGTTGGTTAGGTAAACAGCAGTAAAAGCTTAATGCCCTATTGCATTAAAAAAAAAAAAACATTAGTGCAATGCTGTAACATGTTAGCAACCAAGCAAGTTTACAACATGATAAAATCCATATGGAGCTAATTATTTGTGGCAAATGTCAAACTATAAAAATCATGCATTGTGCTGTGGTAAAATGTTTTGAGATCATAACATAGTATTTTCCAAGGAACCATGTGAAATAGTCATTATTCACTTTTTTAAATCTTCCCTTTAATCGTTTCCTCAATGAGCCTATATCTTCTTGTTCTTTGATTTTGATTTTAATAGGAACATTCAAGTAGTGGAAGTCAGTTTCCCATACCGTATGTTCAGAAGTTACAGCAGAGTCTTATATGGGCTTCTTTTAACAGAACTGAATAGCTCTAATGCTGCTGGATTCCAGTATTAGTATAATCATGGATACAATGGCTTCACAGTAAAGTCAACATAAAATTAGAACAACTAAATCCAAAGATCTCAGCGCAACATAACACTTTCAAAACTTGATCAACCACTACAAACCCTGAGAATACAAGGGCAGCTATGCATGACAGATCACAAAATAAATGGATTGTGTTATGGTAAACCTTCTTTAACATCCTCACACCTATAACACTCTTTACAAGAATACTTTCAGTGGCAGAATTTATCCATTTAGTCCAGCTCTGTTACTGGACGGATATGAGTATCTTCCATACCACATTAAGCCCCAACCCGATCTCACGACCAATTCGTCCGAATTTGACGAGTGATTAAAAGATGGCTAATTCGTAACAATTCGAACGACCTCACTCGTACGAATTAGTACGATTTTTGCTAAAACGTACATATTTGACGAGTTGCCCAATTCGTATGAATTCGTACGAATGACCTACCCCTGACCCCGCCCCTAAACCTACCCATCACGTGGGTTTAGACAAATCGTACAAATTCGGACGAATTGGTCGTGAGATAGCGTTGTTAAGCCCACATTTCTCAGGGTGACTCATTTAGTAATACACTACTAATGTGTAGATAAGTATCAGAGAAAATCTTTATGCTAATGTGTAAGCTTAAATGTAACATGCCAACACGTTCAGATTACCTCTGATGAAGAGGTGAGTTTCAGATGGTGTTAGCTAGGGGTGTTATTTTTGTAGTGTCCGTGGGATGTGTATAGAGAGAGGAGAAACAGGTGGTTATGTAAACAGACTCTAGTAATCTTCCACACACCTGTGATTCCTGGGAGATTCACACGGACTCAGCTGGCAGGTCCTGTCCCAGCTCACACACTTTCCATCCTCACAGCCCCTTACACTGAATTCCAGTCCCCAGTTAATTTTAACACATTTAGCTGTAAATGACCAAAGTTTGGCTGGTTAGAGCCCCAACATCTTAATTTTTTCTGTAACATCTATATTGCATTTGCTATAGAAGTTAACAGAGACCCATTCTTAGAGGCCTACTTTGTCACTTAGAACAGGGGTTTTCAAACTGGGGGCCGCAGCAAGTTGGAAGAAAAGTAAAAAAAAAAAAAAAAAAAAAGTAAAAATATTTATATTTATATTATTATGAGTATTGTAATGAAATAGCATTATAATAATTTGTGCATAGCCTATCTGAACATTATACTTGTAATGCTAATCTTTTAGAGATGCACCGATTGATTGGCTGGTGACCGGAATTGGACGATTTTCATGTGATTGTCGACCGGCCGATCAGTCTGACATGCTGATTTTATGCCGGTCTAATGCACGCGGGCGTCGGGCGCCGCATGATTAACATCGCGCAACATCAGCATCCCACATGCACACGGAACGCACATGTAGGAAACCTCGTGAATTACGGCCGTTTCAGATCTCAAGCGCGAGAGGCGCGTATTTTTTCGGCGTACATGTTTTCAATGCGCGAGCTTCATTTACAGCGCGAGCAGGAGCGCAAAGCAGGAGCGTAAGCAGCAGTGAAGCGGGTTTCGGCACAATCTATTTTTGCTGCGCAGCTCACACTCAATTAAAGTGAAAGCACACTTTTGATGGACAAAATAAATATGATTTCACACAAAAAGTGCCTAAAATGCTCATAATTTGCATGTCTAGTGTGTTTTAACAAGAACTGGAGTAGGCTATGTCAGAAAAGAAAATGAAGACTCAAAAATATTTATAGAAAATTTACCCATTTAAACTTGTCTTAATTATTCAGTTTGGGTAAAACTATATGATGTTTTATATATATATATATATATATATATATATAGAGAGAGAGAGAGAGAGAGAGAGAGAGAGAGAGAGAGAGAGAGAGAGAGAGAGAGAGAGAGAGAGAGAGAGAGAGAGAGAGAGAGAGAGAGAGAGAGAGAGAGATATTTGTGTGTTGTAAAGTGGTTAGAAAAAAGGAAATCAGATCGGCTAAAATCTGTATCGGCAGGTCAAACTCAATGAAAAATTGTAATCAGCCTAGAAAATTGTAATAGGTACATCTCTATAATCTTTCTGATAGGCTGGAAACAAACACCATCACATAATCTGATGTTCACCTAGAGGTTTTATTTATTTCTACATTTGCTGTAGTAGTGTCGATGGGTTCAATAACACATCCTGCAGAAAGGGGGCCTTGGCCAGAAGCTATTGGTATTTGGGGGGCCTTGGCATGGAAAAGTTTGGGAACCCCTGACTTAGAATATACAAAGTTTGATGGTGGTCAAGATGGTGTAGTTACAGTCTCTACCAGCAGGGGTTAAGAGGGTCTTAACCATGACAATTTGGAGAACCACAGCATATAAATAAATATGACTGCCAGAATTAATGAAGTGAGGATCAGAACATTTATAAGCTACTCCAAACATCCCTCTCTCCACATTCCACCATCTGGAACTGAAATAATGTTCCCAATTGTGCAGTAACCAGCAGGGCTTTGATGACAAACTCTAATGGCCCTGTAACCCCCCAAAAAGCCACTGGGTTATCCTCTTAATCCATAGCTCTTCAATTTCAGTGGGCAGCCATAAAATGTTATGTCAAATGAATGCAATGCAGAGAGAAATGGGTACAAGTAACTATCAAGAAGTCCACATTTAAGTAATTTCACTAGTTTGAAAACTAGGCTTACATAGTACACATTTATGAATCAGCACCAAATTACACCAACTTTTACCTCAAGAAATTATAGCCCTGATCCTCATTTGCAGATTGGCAAATGCAGCACTTCCACCTAGTGGACAAGTAGAAATAATTTGACACTGTAGGACTTGTAATATAGCCCACTGCTGAAATACAGCCCACTGCTTTGCTACACATTAAATATATAGGCCTAAAAAAAAAAAAAAAAAGATACAACAGGAGTAATGCTTAAACACCTTTATTGTGCCCAGTCAAAAATTCAAACTTCACCTTTAAGCAAACTTGGCAGACAACGAGGTAGAATGACAGAGGAGCTTGGGAAATAGCTCTGCATGGAATGCATATGGTGAGAAAGGACATTCTTAGTTCTGAATGTAATGTTATTCGTTCAGACTTACAGCAGGAGATGATTAAAGTGACATTTGCATTTAGTCTGCTAAGGCTCTTGGTACATTCAAGGGAAGTCTATGCTTTTAAATACAAGCAGCCATATGGGCTCACACCCACAACACCTGCTGATGTACAATATAAGTGATTAAAAACCTACCCCTTTACAAAGTGCAAATTAAAAAGTGCAATAAAACTACGTGCAGTCGATGGCCATTCTCATTTATGGATTAATATATTAAGTTGGTTTGAAATCTGATCGAGAGCAGTAAAAGCAATGCCTAGTGGAGGCACGCACTGAAATTGATCTGGATTGGCAATTAGATCTGCAGGGTTATGCGCAAACCTCTTATTCTACCAAACAGAACACTGATAAGGCAAAAATACTCCAAAAACATGGAGGAAAACAAAAAAAAACAAAAGCGCAAAATTAAAAAGCCGCCGGGTAGATTGCTATTCAACCTTTTCCATGCCATACCTTAAAACTGTTTCATGTAAAAATTTATGAAAACTAAAACTGTGAAAAATGTCATGATGAAAAATCTGGCTTTTGTAGTTGCATCTCAAAAACGTAAAAAATATTGGCAAAAAAGTGCCAGAAAAAAGCAGCTAGTGTGGAAGGGGGAAAACCAATTAAAGGCACTGTATGGCTTCCGTCTGTTAAACAATGAGACTTTCGAATGATTTTTACCAACACAAAATAGCAACCTATATAAAGGGGGGGGGAGAAAAAAAAAAAACCCTTCAAAGATGGCCTGAATCAACTTGGTCAAAAACTCTGGGTCTTCCCATCCACGGGCCCCAGCTAACCCATCTCACTGTGTACAGTGCCAAAGTGAACAAGCCAAACTAAAAAAGAAAGTGCAACAGTGAACTTTCTACAGTGTTTCCCCATGCCCCAACTCCTGGGAGGGCCTTTTGAATTGGGGCCGACTCTGGAGCAGTGCCCCGAAGGGAGCAGGCGCAATGGACATCCAGGCTGAGGCATCGTGCTGCCATGCGCGCTTCAGTTGATGTCCCGCTTCTTCTGGTTTCGCATCAGAGGGCGGTGGTTACTGAGGATGTCCATGGAGTGCTGCCTATGCCAGCAGGAGCGACAGTAGTATTTGAAGCAGGTCTGGAGGGATAGGGAAAAAGACCGTCATTATACAGAGACGTGCTTTTAGGTTGCTAAAATGGAAGAGGGGAAAAATAAAAATCACCTTGTCCCTGCAAAAGAAAGGCCCAGGCTCACGACTGCATAATTGACAGATAGCATCCTCCAGGTATGGGTCAATCTGAACCTAAAAGGAAAACCATACCCATGAAGAAAATAGAAGCATTGAGGAAATTGTAATATTGAGTAGCATACTAATTATCTAAAAATTAAACATACATGCACTGCAAGGCAGATATTGACAAATGTGACTAAATTAAGTGCCAATTGATCTGAAATTAATCATTTCTGTCTGGCAGTCACAACAGCAAACGCATATTTTTGAACGAGTAGCTTCCATGAGCAGCGCTAGTTTTCAAGTGGTCAGTTAAGCAGTAAAGCTACAGACTCCGTTACAGGTCAGTCCGTTTAAAAGGAGGGTGTGATCCGTTTAAAAGGAGAGTGCAAACTACGTGAACTAGGGTGCTTTCACATCTGTAGTTCGGTTAATTTGGTCCGGACCAAGGGCGAAAAATGACTTTGTAGCATTTTCAGGGGTTTTGGTTCGTTTTCACACCACACTGATTGCTCTGGTCCGAATTAGTTGATGAAACGAACCAAAATGCAGTCACGAGACAACATCCACATCACTCGTTAGCCAGAGGTGTCTTGAACACATTTCCATATAACTGCACTTCGATTGGTCAGAATTAACTAATTTGCGGGAAAATTACAACAGAACTCCTGGAAGTAAACTAGGAGCAAAATCCAGCAGACATGCGGAGAATTCGCTCACAATGCATGTTCAGAATCAGCACGAGCTTTATCCTTTCGCAAATCCCCTCAAACAACAGTCTAGACACAATATAAATGAGATTCACTGTGCAGTGCAGACAACTTCAGTGTTTATGATGAGTTTTAGTGAGAGTGCAGAATGCAGTAAGCAAGTCATGGCTTAAAGGGAGCGCCATTGACAATCTAAATAGTTTTGTTTGACTACAGTAGCTGTTTTAGTCCAAAAATGCGCAGTTCTTTGGCAGTTGGGTCTGTTTCAGGTCGGATCACGTTCTCACCACAAACAAACCGCTCCCGAGTTCTTTTGAAAGCATACCAAGACCTCCTTGTACGCTTATTTGGTCCGCACCTGAATGCGATTACCAAGGGGGGCAACGAACTCTAGTGCGATTCAACCAAACTAAATGAGGCAGGTGTGAAAGCACCCATAATGTGTAAGACACTGGATTTGCCCTCATCTACACATAATTTAAATCCACAGAAGATCAAATAAACTATAAAAGGATATATGCATATATATATTAAGGCTGGACCCGAATATTCATTCGGTGGGTATTAGATTTTCAATTTTGGGATTCGAATATTCGTTTTCTTTTTTTCCAAACACCTGGCATCCCCCTCGAAACAGTGCTCATTCGCTCTTGAAAATGTTTACACTATAAAATCTGGTGAAATAAAACACTTTTTTTTTTTTTACAATCTTATATAGCTTAGCGGTTTTTATTAGGATGGACAGTTGAAGGAACCCAACCTCGTTTTATAATAAATATATTTGCTTCTTAGCCTACTAAAGTGTTCCCTGCAACTGGAGTATTCGCTGTCTAGTGCACACAACTGCATGAGCTTGTATTTTGCAATCTGGTCTCCCAATTGTCAGCAAATTTAACAATTCCATTAGTTACTCCACTGGACATGGAATCTCTGGTTTCTTTCCCCAAATCTTCACTCACGTCTCACCCATTTTCACAGGGGATTATAAACGTTTCTCCCTTTGGTTAGCTTTTAATTAGGCCTATTAAATATTCTCATTCTTTACTGTGTGGTAAAGTAGAAAAAAACACTTCAGACCAGCCCTAACATATACAGTAGTCAACATTTGAAGTGAATCAAAAGTTCAAATATCTATCCAATGAGACCAGTTACCCCAGTATTAGTAGCATATACAGTGCAGCATGCAACAAGGCATCAAGATAGTACTCCACTACTACTAACACAATATAAGGCTTTAAGTGTTACTCTACCTTCTTTGTAAATTTGGGTGTCTTGATCTCCACAAATGCAGCACTCACAGCTTTCAGATAACTGCGTTGGTTGTTAAAGGTTACACGTCCAGATCCTGGAAAAAGGGAAAGCCAACGTCAAACCACAGCATCATACTAATTTTAGTTACGATTGGGAGAAGAAAAAAACAACATTAAATTCTCACCAATGGGGTACTTGTGCTTGTCGGTGTCAATGCCTGCATACACTACTCCTCCAAACAGATCATTCATGATGCTGGCCAGGGCCTCAGCGTTGAGCATGCCATGCAGAGCTCCTACAAACACAGTGTTCCTAGGATCCAGCCTCTGTGAGGGGCAACTCACATAGTTACTGTCCGAAATCACCCAAGGGATCACCTGTGCCTGAAAGGGCCAAGAAAAGACAGGTCAGCATTTCTCAAACATCAAGAAAACCACAAAATAGTTTACCATATACATGCAGGTTTTGGGTAGCCAAGAAGTCTAGACGCACCCTAGCGCAGGAAAATTTTTGCAGCCAGTGTGGTCTAGCAACTCTCCGTTGGCTTTCGAAGTGGAAAAACCAAACTCTGGTCAGGCCAATCACATCGTGTATAGAGTTGGTGGGCGGGCTTAACACAATGACGGCAGAGTTGCGACGGTTCTGCGCCCTGATTTCCCTGCTACTTGAAAACAAACAAGATGCTGCTGGCGAACAGCGGTCTTTCAAATCGGCTTTGGCCGCGACTCTGGAGGACTTGGAGTTAAGAGAACGTCACTTAAAGCTCCTGTAGGTAACTTTTGAAAACATGTATTTGCTAAAACTGTCATTATGTCCTGACAGTAGAATATGAGACAGATAATCTGTGTAAAAATCAAGCTCCTCTGGCTCCTCCTAGTGGTCCTATTGCCATTTGCAAGAAATACACGCTCCCGGTCAGAAACAACCAATCAGAGCCAGGAGGACTGTCTTAGCACTGTCAATTACGCTTGTGTACGCGCTGATCACACCCCTCTCTTGCACAGCGCGAGCGCCGGAGCGCAAGCCGTCGTTCAAACTCAAGATTGCCGGCGAGCTGCAGCTGTGCTTATGACGGAGAAACAACCTAAACTGCCAATTCTCGAGTGACACCTGCTCATAAAACAAAGAGGTAAAAGGAAAAAGACAGATGACGATAAACAAGCGAAAAAGAAAGAATTACACAGAGCCCATTGACTCGGTGTCAAAACTCTAGCCGCATAACATGTAGATAAAATGTCACGCACTCTGCTAAGCAACAATTGAAACCTGCTAATTCACTGGCTTGTCATGTTGCTGAAATAATGTACTAGCACACCTTATCTAGCATTATATATCGCTAGAATAATTACTTACATACTGTAACGTTAGTTACCGTTATATTAACGTTATCTTACTAGCTATTTATAACTTATAGAAAGAGTGCAACGTTATAAAGTTACATGTAGGCTATTGGAAAATACATAATGATTTGAGGACCAAGTTTGTAGTCAAAGTATGGGCAGGCCATAGTCAATGTAAAGCATATTATTGACGTTTAGTCCCTATTAGTGAATGTGCCATATAACTTTTTATCCGCCGTTATGAGTGGCCCTGTTTACTAGCCTGCGCGTTCACGACAGGCTCCGCTGTGGAGGGAGGGCTGTAGCGCAGCAGAGAGCAAGGGGGTGGGACCTGTAAGTTGTGCTTGTTAAAATTCAGGCTAAGTCAACGTTTTCTCAAAACTCCCTACTGCAGCTTTAAGTCATTCTTAAAAAAAGGAAGAGGTGTTCGGAGTATTGACGACTGGATACGGCAAAAGTTTAATATATCAACTAGCTCCGCATGTGGGAAGACGCATGGGACTCACTCAGCCACAGCCGTTCGTTGCAGCGCTATCCTATTGCGTGCAGAGGGATATTGAAAGACAACCGTTTATCCCGCCCCTCGGATTGAGGTATGCCAATTGTGAGATCCCAGACCTAACATCTTGATGTAGGTCTGGCTTGCCAGGCTAGGTTTTGGGCCATTTAAAAGTAAAACCATTCTGGAAGCAGGTCAACAAGCATTGTTCACCCACACAGTAACCTTTTTGGTACAATAGTTCAGTTTAAAATCCCCAACATACACTACCAAGGCCATCTGCACATGTTAGAAAGTGATATAAGCTTACATCTTTGCAGCGCATCCTTCTGCTGGACATTTTGAAGTAATACTCGCTGTAGCCCTCAGGATGGAGCAAGTCCTCAGTGCAGTCCTGAAGCAGGCCACGCACAGACTTGTCCGATTCAAACACCAAGTACACATAACCTGAAAAAGGGACAAGAGTCACATGCAAGTCTCACTAGGCCAAAAGGTTACTCATTTCAATTGCCTTACTGCCACCTGCATAATTGTAGGTTGTACATCAGACTACAACTAACCTGCGTATGAACATTTTCTAAAGTGTAAAAACATCCTTAACTCCCAGAACAGTTACCACCACATGTGTATGAAAGGTTGTTATAGCCACCGAGAAGTTGAGTGCCACACCACCCTGCCACAGTGCTGTAATAAAATAGGTTTCCTACCCTTTTAGCATTACCTTTGGGCATATTACCTTTCGGAGGGCACCGAGGGTGCTTGCCATCCTTACCTGGCCACTCAACACTCAGAGGGCCATAGCATTTAAAAGTGTTTATCAAACCAGCTGGGGACAAAGAGAAAAGCCATTAGTCTATAAAAAAAGCTATATTTACAGTACCACTCAAAGTTTAGAATCAGCATCAGTCTGAAATAACTTAAAATATCTTGTCTAATTTCTGTGATAAATTTAGAAATCAGAAAAAAAAAAATTAGAAATCATTCCAATATGGTGCTTAAAACATGTTGAAAACAGTTGTGCTGCTTAATATTTTTGTGGAAAGAATTATTCTCTTACCTTCAGTGATGTCCCAGGGAACTCCTCCCAAAAATACCTTGCAGGAATAAATGGGATTTTGGTAGTGTCTGGGGGGCAGCTGTCCACTCCATGTGAAGGTAGCTTCATTGATTGCTGTGGAGCACAATATCACAAGTTGAGCACAACAAGAGGCAATGCACCACTGCACCAGGTTTGAACAAATGTTCAAGGAGAGTATTGAGGGTGGTTCAGAGGTTTTCGATGGGAGGGTGAAGGGGTAGGGGATAGCCTATAAGATCATGTACTACAGTAGTATGCAACAGGTCATACAAGCCGCCTGTCTGTGAAGCCAGGCCTCTCTTTCAATGCTGAAAGGGCTCTCAGGGGTCTTCATCAGGTCCCAGTTGGGCCAGATGGAGGCACCAGGCCAGCGGTGGGACAGGCCACCGCCTGGGCTGCCACTGGGTGGTGGGGTGAGAGGTGAGCTGCTGAGGTCCAGACGAGAGCCGAGCGCTAGCTTGAGAGGATCCCTTTGCATACTGGACATAAGGAAGGGCATAGACGGAGAGATCCTCAAAGAAGACTGCAAAAGGCAGGAGAGAGAATTTAGGTGTGCAAAAGTGTTAATACCATAAAGAGTTACACCTTTAAAACTAGCCATTTCACCCTACACTTTGGATCACAAGGCGAGTCAAATTTATTGGTATGGTGCTTTTGATACTTCCTTGATAACTTCCTGTAAAGCTGCTTTAAAAATGTGCAGTCAAGTTATGAGAAAGAAAACAATGCTTTAAATTCAATTCGAATAATTTTTCAACGAATTTTAGCAGTCATTTAAGTGATGTTACTAAATTTAAATGCCATATATTTCTCAACATCACGGTATAGAAACAAGACTAATTTTAGACAATTACAATGTTGTGAACCTATCCTTACAGTGTTTGAAAATTACACATTATGGGAAAGACTGTTCATAATCGTTTAAACCGGGAGCTGCAAGAAAGTCAATTCATAGTGTGCAAATCCCCATTGAGCAAGACAGATGCTAATGCTACAGAGGAACGGAAAACTAATTTGTGGTGGTAGAAGAAAAAAAAAAAAAAAAAAAAAAAAACCTTACCAGCAGGTCTGAGAGATGATCAGAACCAGAGCTGAAGCCACTGGTCTCAGAGTCCACAGGGCTAATGGAGTGAGAGTCCAGGAAAGATTGAGAGCTTAAGCGTGCCATGCCGGGAAATTTCTCTAGGAAGTCTGTGGCACCAATAGATGGCTCGGAGTACCTTGGAAGCTTGTTTGAGAGCTGGCTGGGAGTCCCCAAAATCCCTTGCACTGAACAAAATCAGAATTGGTGACAAAGCAAAAAAATTAAGGCCCCAAAGTAATCATGAAAACAACAGAATAGATTCTCTTTGTATTTCTTCCCTAAAACCCCCAGAACAAACGAGCACAAGACAAAACAAAAACTGAAAAAGAACAGCTATCATTTCAGCACACTATTGAGAATTACCAATGCATGAGGCAGGCCGAGAATATGTGGCAATAGTCAACAAAAGGCTCTGACTCACTCTAGGGGCCTAGCGAGAACGGTTCAAACCCGCTCTAGTCAGGCCACTGATACCAATAAAGACCATAGTCTCACTTCAATTCACGCATGTAGTTCTGTTTAACACATCAGACACTAGATAGAGTGGATTCATTTAAATGAATAAAATCAAAACTTGTCTCCATCCAAAATGAATGCTGCTTGAATAAGTCATTGTAAACAGAATGTGCCTTTAAAACAAGTACAAACCAATTTTTAAACTCCAGAAAGGAACTCAGTTTAACAATACCATTATATACTGAAAAACAAGCAAACATTAAGACTCACTTTGAATTAATATTGCATAAATGATAAAATGGTGTTACTTCAACTGTTTATGTAATGTTGTGGCAATGTTATCCTAAGATTGCTTTAAAGTTGATCATTTCACTCACGTGCGGCTGTGTTGGTCTGTACCGAGTGATCAGTGTCATGGCTGCTCCACGGTCTCTCCCAGTCAGACAGGCTGAGGGACTGTAGGCCCAGACCCCAGTTATTGACGTCAGGCAGACCCCTGGATGAGTCCTGGCCACTGCTGGGAAAAAGCATCCTGCTCCGGACCGCAGACAGGTCCGAGTCGGGACGATCTGTTAACAGAGTCCAGAAATAAAACACACAGAGTTTGACGACTCTGCATCAGCAGTGGGAATAAAAGGCATGCACATTCGAGAAAGCATTGGCTCCCTAGACTCTGGTAAATCACGGATCGCCTCCCTACGTCTGGCTAAACTGCACAGGAGCAGCTGTCTCTGCAGAGATGACCCACCCTGCATGTGACCCAGGCGCTGCTGCCCTCACAGCCCCTTGCTAATGACATCAGTCCCTGGCCTCCACTGATGCCACACTATCGTGCATTCCTGTCAAATGCTCCTGCAAAGAGGCAGCTCCCCCTCCCACCTCTGGCTCCCATTCGAGGAGGCAGGGAGAGAGAGCGTGAGTTCGCCGTTAGCAGCAGGCTAAGAGATAAACTCCAGTGAATCGCAGGACTGTTGCTAAGTAGCTGAAGAATGAGCAATCTGGGCTGCTCATGCAGAACTGGACAGCCTCCAACTGCTTAGTTCAGCCCTGATTCAGCATCCTCTGTCTCGCCTGCATGACATTACATGACCGTTGCTGTAATGATTCCCTGAGCACATGAAGCTCGAATGCAGGGCCAAAGCCAAAAGTGCAAACAGCACTGCAGCAGATGCATTTGAATGTGGGGAGCGAAGAAAAAAAAAAAATACTGTGACGAAAAGGTTTCAAATCTGTATTGTTATTGTGTCTGCACATATATTAAGGAATGGTGTCTGTGCCACTCTTCTACTTCTCACACACACAAAAAAAGACAGAAACAGCAAATGTTACAATTTACCATTAAAAGGGTCTCGCTTGCATTTGGCAGTAGGAGTCGTGCACACCCCGCTCAGATCCAGTGAGTTGCCTAGCATGGTGTTCATTCTGCAGAATGTGTCTGCATTGCTGCATGTGGACAGGGCTGGGATGTCAGAATCCAGGCAGTTAAGAAGTCTGGGATTTTCTCTCTGTCAGAACAGAAACAAATACAAGAGTTACTAATGGTAAGACATGAGGTGCATCCCAATTTGGTGCGCTTCCTGGATGGATGATGCACTTATTTAACAGAAGAAGAAAAAAAATAGCGAGGAATGTTGGACACTTAAAATTTGGTCACTCAATGTCACAGCTTTACTTGCATAGCCAAAAAAGGAAGGGCTATCAGAATCCAACGTTGACTGACAAAATATTTGAAACCTTACACACTAAAAGGTTGAGTACGTAAAGCATAGATAAGTGCATAGCAAATAGTACATATAATTGGGACACAACTATAGGTCTGATTCCTTCCCTGCCTCTTTTCCTCACCAGTTCACATTCAGTTAGAAAAAAACATGAAAAGGTCATAAGTTTTGAAGTTGGACTAGAATTAATTTCCAATTTTCACTAGTGTGATGGAGCAGAATATACATGTAAATTAATTTGTAGTGCAATAGGTGTCACTGCTATCTATGCTCTGGAATTAACAAAACAAAGCACCCAATGATTGATTCGATTGGACAGCCCTCATCAATGGCAACTGTATTAATGAACCCCTCTCAATGTAAACATGATGACAGACTGAGGCTATCATAAATAGCTAGCATTTTGCATGCTCAACAAGACCGTAATGAAGCCCTAATTACTTTCACAAAACCAAAACTTCATAAAAGTGATAAACGCGGGGCAAACAAACACCAACAAAACATTTAACACACTCACACAATCCCATAGACTTGTTAAAAACTTGATGCAACATTCAAAAACGAATTGGCAAACTTTCTCTTGCTGAACTACTCACCATAGAAAACGCCATGGTAACAACCAAAATTATCGAAAACAACACCCAGTTTAAGTCTCATAAAGTCTACTTAAACCTTTCGAATGAAATTTTGGCCTAATTTACCACACCTGTGTTCGGGTCAAACACCCCGGGATCCAGTTCCTCTCTGGCATTAACCAATCACAGATTGCAGGCACTCCAATTGGCACGGCGTCATTTTTTCACAGGCTAATTTAATGTTTCAAAACGTTCGTATCCTTTAAATATCCAGATTTAGCACTAAAATGTGATTTATTACATTTTTTAATTTTTCTAATTAAGTAAATAATATACTTGGACGTGGCGTCTGACGTGTAGGCCTTCTGAGAGACAGATGAATATATTTAGATCTAAAAATAAATGTGAGGGCTTTTTTGCCATTATATTGGTCTAAATCTGCACAGTGCAAGTGTGGCATTAAGTTTTAGTATATGAAATATGTAACGTGTGAGTTGCTTTTATTGGCAGAAATCAGGACCACGGAGAGCACCATTTATAAATTAGGTCTTCATTGATAACAAATTATACATTTTGGAATCAAGACTTTGATAATACAATAATTACAAAAGTGTTTAACAGGCACATTGCTTGAGTGTTCAGCTTGCCGGGCGTGTAACCTATTTTAAAAACAATTAATAAGACTACGGAGTAACTTCCTCCAGGGGGCAGCACTGATCTTACATTATCTGTTTGTCTTCTGCATAAATAGTTCAACCTAAAATGAAATGTTTCATAAGCCCCTGGTTTCACAGACAAGGCTTAGATTAAGCTAGGAGTAGGTCTTGTTCAATTGGAACATTAAAGTAGCTTTTATAAATGTACCTTATGAAAAAAAATTACTGGGGCGAATCTGGTCCCACTTTATATTAAGTGGCTTTAAGTACTATGTACTTGCATCTAAAAAATAAGTACAATGTACTTATTGTTCATGTTGTATTGTAAAACACATTGCTGCTATTGAGGTGTGACACAGGTAAGGTTAGAGACAGGTGTGGTGGTATGGGTAGGTTTAAGGGTGGGTTAAGGTGTAAAGGAAGTGTCAATAATGTAATTACAGCTGTAACTACATGCAGGTATTTTTTAAATATAAGTACAATGTAAAAACATGTACACAAGTCCATTGTGATCAAATTATTTCAGTGTTAGTACATAGTTAAAGCCACGTAATATAAAGTGGGACTGTGAATCTTGAAATGAAACAATAGCACTGTCCTTTTAGGATATAGCAGTGCAAGTTACTTTAAGACAGCTCAAACATGACTAAGTCTGGGACTAGAACTGTCTGTGAAAACAGCTAATATAATTTTAAACCTGCCTGACTTTATTTCTTCCATGAAACAGGATGATGTTAGGTAAAATGGTAGTCTCAAACACCATTCATTCTTACTGCATGCAAAAGAGAGTGATGCTCTCAGTCTTTGACATTCTGCCATGCTTTAACATCTACTTTTGTGCTCCATGGAAGGTCATGCAGATTAAAACATGTGAATAAATTACATTTTTAGGTGAACTCGTTAAGTGTCCCCGCTAATTCTGGATGCATGTTATTGGTGTTTAATGCAAGTACAATATGTATCCGTGCAAGTGAAACTGCAGTTTGTTCAGTGAAACTGAACAAACCCATAGAGCGGTTCAGCATCAAAAGTGAAAGTTAAAAAAATAAAAGTACACAAGCCATTTTAATGCATTCCCATTTTAATACCATCATACAGTAGTATTTTCACAAACTTTTTTTTTTACAAATACACTTCTAATGTCTGAATTAACCATTACTATACCCACATTAAAATCATGCACCATTGTAGCATATCTTTATATTCAGAGTATTAACTTGAAACAGCATTTTCATGTTAGCAGCCAAATTTGCTGTCCATATAATGTTAGTTTGTGCCACACTGACAGTCAAACCAAAGAAAATTACAACTTAATCTCTGAAACTGCTAAAAATGGACATTTATACAAAAACAAACATCAAAACAAAGCAAGAGTAACCAATAACTTATACAGATTACTTATTTTCAATTTGCGCAAACACTTTTCTCCCCAGATATACACTAGATTGAATTAGTCTCATATTTTGAAAAGCTATCATTCCCTCTGTGATGCGTTACAGTGGAAACTAGCAGGGGAAGCCATCTATCGGACTGGACATCACCCATCAAAATGAGTTGGCCAAGGTTATGTACATAACATAAGCAACTTCAATGACCAAGCTATCAAACAAACAAGGTTACACCGGTCATGAAAGCAACAGACATACTAGAATGACGCACAGAGCTACACTACATGCCAAAACTTACATGCTTTGTGTCTGCAATGTCAGTTGATTGTCTCATTTTACTTGGACCCATAGCAAATCTCAATTAATGAACATGAAAGAGCATTAATCTTAAATTCAATACAAAATAAAGGGGAAAAAAGTTCAAGGAGCTGATCCATTAAGAACAACTAAGGTCTATTGTACCATCTAATATGCCTCTTTTTGTGCTGTTGGCAATATGACTTCAATATATGCTCAATGAGCAATGGGAGCTTAAATTTCATCTTTTCATGGCCTAATTCCACAGTTAATACATCCAAAAACCACAAGTTCAAATGAACTGGACTGATTTTAAACCGGAGCTGGAAGGTGCCATTTGCAGAGAAAAACCTAAAAAGAAAAGAAACAACAACAATTACCAATATCATTTTTATATATTAAAAAAAACACATGCACAACATTATTATATAATCACTTTGCATGGGAGAGGTAATGGCCTTACTTTATTTTTAGCAGAATTGCCTTGATTTCCATCCAGGCTGGGATGAGTCTGATGTGGAGGGATACCAGCGCATCTATATAAAAAAATAAAATAAAAAATAAAGGATTGTACCAATAATTAGAAATTAACATCTTAACACCAAAGAGTCTTGTGACTGTATGCAAAAAAAAAAAAAAAAAAAAAAATATATATATATATATATATATATATATATATATATAGCTCATGACCAATTACAGTTTCATCCAACAGTTGTGACTACTATATTCACCTGATAAATCTTTTCTTGGACTAATCTAAAGGCCTCACTAGAAACATATTTTGGAAAGCATGTGACCGAATCTTCTCAATTCATTAGCATGAGACCAAAGCAGTCACAGTTGACACATTGTAACACTACTTTTGTGCCAGGACCATAAACCTTATACAATTTGCTTTTCTTGCCATTTAGATTAGTCTCTTCTAATCTGGAATAGGTAAAAATGTCAGTATTGAGCAAAGTCAAAGTCTCACACAATTAATTGTGCTAACATTCAGTGGATGTTATATTTCAAATAAGTATAAAAAATAAAAAGCATACATTTTAACATTAGACATCACATTTTGATGTAAAATTCACTATTGTTTTGTGGATAATTGTTCTAGTCTATACAGTATTTAATGCAATTAAATCATAAGCATTTTTTCTGCTTCCCTTACTTTTTCCAAGTGAAAATTTAATTACAGTAATTATTTCATCATACATTACACCCAACACTGGTTACTTGCCATTCAGCAAAGTGACAAACATAATTGAACAACTAATTGCCTTCCATACACTAGTAGTGCATAATATTTCTTTACAGGAACAATTTTGGTTTCTGTAAAGCAAGAAAAGAAAAAGGGTCGCTGAGAAAAAAATAAGATGGCCTCACCTGAGCATGAAGTGCGGCTGCTGCGGCAGCGGCTGCTGCTGGGTAGGTGAAAGCAGTGTGGGGCAGGCCCGGGCTGAGCTCCTGGGTATAGAGTGGGTAAGGAGACCAGGCCTCTGGAGACGCTGGGATCAACGTTGCCCCTGTCAAGTCATCTGAGGAGGTATAGCAAACCATCACTTCAGACTCAGGGCCAGCTCAGCATGTCAGACTAAAATCACTACAGATAATGTTTGACAAATTGTTGGAGTCAGAGGCCCTCACATTCCAACAGACTATAAAATGTGCAAACAGCAGAGGCAGGAACTGAATATAGGTACCTGTGTGATCTCTGGTAATATCTGTGACTTGGAACGGAAGAGAGGTTGAATGAGACGTGAAGTGCTAATGCTTAACTTGTGTAAGAGAAATTGGAGAACCTTATGCTAATAACATGCATGTGGAGGTGGATTAGTTTCTTCTTGTGTTTTCCTAAGATCTACTCTAGATGCGTGGCTACAGAGTGTGTGCCTGTTTGTCTCTGCAGTGTGTGAACTACCACGTGGGCCGTAAACTTACATGGGTCCCGTGCTATGAAGTGCGCTCCTAGAGCTGGGTGGATATTTGTGGGATTCGGAGTGCCCATCAGCTTACTCTTTGCCATCTTCGTGTTGGCCTTAGCAAACTCTAACCGGAGGGTCTGCGGGTTTTCAGGGTCAAATCGAACCCCCTGGAGACACAAGGGGGGGAGGGGATAGAGTAATGGGGATGGGTTGTGCCTGCCAGACCCTGGTAAAAATGTGGAGTGTCTTAAGCTGGTGCCCACATGCAGGTGAACGATTCTACAAGTGACTGAACAGCAAAGCTAGTGTTACCTAAACAGGTGGACTACACACTAAAGACAAGAGGAAAACATGATGCTCAGTAATACTTGGATTTCTTGAAATAAACATTTTGCACTTTGTTATGTGCTGGAACAAACACTTATAAAATGAATATGGGACACCAATAATAACACCATAGTTAATTTAATGTTTTATGAGATTAAGAGAGAACGGGAGGTAAGCTATGGCCGTTTGTGCTAGAAACTGCAAGTACAAAAGGTACATTCTTGATAATAAAATAAAATATCAAATATGAACCCAGCTGGGCTTCATCCAACAGATTTTCAATAATTCAAGCCATTGCTTACAGATGGCTGGTTTCTTACGTTTAATGCATTTTTGGCCGCTTCAGCCCCGGAACGGCTATCAAAGGTTACAAACCCAACAGGCTGGAAAAGAGAAAGAACAATCAATGGGCAAAAGAACAACGTCACTTATCAAACACACAAAATATTACATTTTTTTAATGTAAAAAGATACATTTTAAAAAGATAATTATTTGGGTATGTTATCCTTATTATAAATCTAGTTGATCACCAAGCACTCCTAAATTTAGGTTAAAAAAAAGCCATGACTGCAGCACAAGTGCAAACATACATGTTTTTAATATACAGAAAACCTGCTCAGCTGTAATATCCAACAATGTCTCACCTGCTTTGATGTCAACTTGATAAGTGAACCCTCATAACCCTGAAAAGGAAAAGAAAAATCCAATTAGCAGCAATGCAGTCACATGCTTGAAAAGGAAGAAATTCCTTCTGCACTCCCCTTAAGAGGCCAACACTGTCAGATAGAGACATTTACAGAGGATGCACTTTACTGCACTGCTAACCTGAGCGACTGGAGCTGAAGATCTCCAAGCGTTAGAATTGGGATTCTGTTTAGCAGCAATTTATAAACTTGATCATTCCATTCTAGTTCATTTATTGTTTCAGTGAGAATCTTAAATTCTCCTCCCCCCCCCCCCCCTTCTCTTACTTTGACATGGGTGCGAGCATAAAATATATTATTTAATTAAGAGCTAAGACCTAAGGGTGGTAAAAGAGTTTTGGCTAAACACAGTCAATGAGATTTACATTTAAAATATCTGTTTTTACCTTAAATGGTCGAAATAGCAGATAGAGCTCACGAGGTTTGATATCTGTTGGCAGACCACTGACAAATAGAGTTCGTACCTGTAAAACAAGAAATAAATCAAATGCCTAATTTAAATGTGAAATGACTAATAAAAAAAATTATGGTTTGAACAAAAACACAAAAAAACAGACAGGAATTGTGTTATGGCATAATGGAAATACTCCTATGAAACAATTCACTAAAAGCCTGGCAGTTTGACATTCAAACCACAGCAATTTACAGTACAAGACAAATGAGTTTTGCATGACCACATTCACATAAATGGCTATAGAAATAAACAAGTGTGCATCCACTGGCTTTGACTTGGTGAGAGGTTCAAAGCCACAATGGAGACAGTGGAACCACAATGGACAACATCGCACAGCGTGACAGCACTTCCTTCCTTTGACCCACAGCAACAACCCCGACAGCGCAACAGTATTCCTCTGCCCTCAACCACAGCTCAATAACCCATATACCTTTATATGCTTCACCTGACACATTTACATTCTAATGATCATGTCATTGAAAGTAATATTGTATAGTATGTCATATATGTGAACATTTCATTATATATGCAACATTATTAGCCAACTGTGTGATTTATGTACATTTCTAAAATGCATAACTTGGACAGAACTTGGCATAACCTCTGAAACAGATCATTCTAAATTGTAATGTAGACATGCATTTTCTGTAAAGCTTATTTGAAACAATATGTATTGTGTAAATGTGAATTGAATTCAATAATGAAACAATAAATTTTTGTATCGAATTTTATAAGAACCAATGTATGCAGGGGATCCACAATCCAAAGGAATATTTTTGAAGCTGTGCGTTATGATTATATTGTCTTTTTCTGCCACTCAGATGGTATTCATGAATGGATCAAAACGACCTGCATAAGATCAGATTTGTCCATTTAAATTTGCATAAAAAGAAAAATCAACAGTAACAAACTGAAATACTACACTTAGCTATGCGTTTGCAAACTGTGCCCAATTTCAAAAGAGTAATTTATGAAGAAACCGCGAAATCATTATGTCGTACTGCATTATAACCACTACAAAATATTATAACCAATCATTCAGTGACGCTGAAGCCAATTTCAAACAATTCAGTGATTTGTGCCCGTGTATACAGACAAAATAAATCACTAGATTGGCAGATGCTTGCAGACAAGGAATTGAACGAGCACGTAGGCTATTAATCATTAAGAACTTTGCCAAAAAGGAGAAAAATAATTAAACTTTAAAGCAATCCTCACATGGGTGAAGGAAACGACATTAACACGCGCTCTTAAAAAAAAAAAAAAAAAAAAAAAAAAAAAATCTATCATGGAAAAGGTGGTCATTAATTAGGCCGGAATAAAAAAAAAATCTCCATTTTGAACAGAACTTTAAACCACAGTCATTTAATTCTCTCGAATGATTGTTTCCTTACTTTAGCCTCACAGCAAAAACTTCGCGGAGAGACGCTGGGGCTCCCGTAAACACCTCAAAAGTTTGAAACAAATTTACCTGGACATAAAATCAGATTTACTCTTCACAACACTTCAATCACGCCGAACTCTCACCTCCTCTTCAATAGAGACGTTGTTGTTTGGCTCGGAGTCAGACTTACTCATCTTGTGCGTAAACGTGAGACACCCAGAACGACTAGTAGAAGTTTCGCTTTTTTTCTCTCGTCCTAAAGTGCGACTGGATCCTGATGGCGATGCGTGCGGGATTCAGCAGAACTTGTGCGGGAACACCGAGGTCGTGTCAAAAGTGGCAGGTGAACTGAAGACGCGAAGGTGACTCGGTGAAAAGAAGTGAAGTGCGTGGTGGGGGGGAAGAGAAAAAAAGAAATGCCGGTGCCACCTCACATTTACCTCGTTTTAAACCTTAAATTTCAAAGAAAGCAGAGCTCATGGGTAAACCCTGTTCCATAGTTGACCTGCTCGCCAATTAGGTCATCAAGTGAGATGGGCAGGCTCGAGAGCGGCGTTGCAGCTGGTGGATAAGCCAACCCCTCCATTAGTGAATCATCGCCTTCATGGGAAAGTACGGACCAATTGGAACCTCTCCTTGTATTATTGGAGACATCTCATATCAACTGCATCAGGAGGAGGGAGGAGAGTAAATAAATAAATGAGAGAAATTGCATATTAATTCGTTCACCCAAGAGATATTAAAAACTTTTTAAAACTAACTTTCTAGTTTCTTTATGTGGGGGGCAGTTGTGAAAGGGTCAGGGTGTAACCTATATATCCTCTATTTGTTTGTTGAAAAACTGAGCTATTCTAAAAATAACCCTGACATTTGAGTGCACTTATGGAAACATCTGTTTAAAAGGAAAGCTGCTTTACTTTTGCCTTTAAACACTGTGAGACACAGTGAACCGTTTATTAGAAATGGGCCTGTACTATAAAGCTCATAAATTTTGTTAGACTGTTTGCACCTTAAACTGGTCTGGTGTCCCGTTTCCTGACATTGTGTAGTCACACAATCAAAGTAAAGGAGCTTGGTGAAGCCGGCGGGGTGCGGTGAGAGTTGAAAACATGTCGTCGCCCCCCCCCCCCCCCCCCTTCTGATTGACCTAGTGTTGTTTTGTACAATCTGTCTAAATATAGACTAATTCTTTCTTGCCAGGGCTCTCTAATTCCATTGTACATAAGGGAACTACAAACTATTTATAAATCCTACAGATGTTTATACACAGACTTGCAGTTTGTTTGAGGCTGTGTCTTATAGTAACTGCTTAATTCGGTTAAAAGCTCCAACCTGGATGTGTTCAAAGCTTTAATGTACTAATAAATAGTCCGGAGTTCTTATGAGAAACATTTACCAACAACATCAAATGAAAGGTTGACCTCCCTGATGTCAGCTTTTCCATTAGCACTCATTCTAATAGTAACCTGTCTTGTTCTCAGGGGTTTAAAAATAAGAGGTACACAGAGCCAAAGATGATTATACAGTAGACAGACTGATAGAGATATCAGTGCCAGGCTCTAAAAGAATGACAAGTGTGCAGATTGGCTGAGTGCAGACATGCCACAGTCAGAAGGGTGCTGGCCTTCATCGAACACATTGCACTGCAAAGTGACATTCAAAGCAATAGTTTTCCTTCAAGTACTTTATTGGTGATAATACAGACAGATATCCCGACGAATTCCCAGCAAATTGTTAATCGACATCCCGTTTCGTGTCATCTGCTTGTTAGTGGTGAAGTCCCCAACACAAAGCCTGTACAGTGGGGCCAGGATGCTGTGATGAGGCCTTCATGTTTTATTGGAGAAGAGCAGGTCCATTGTCCCAAAAGCCACCTCAATCCACACTCCTCCTCCTCACGCCTCACTGGCCCCGTCCCATCGCATCAGCGTCACAGAGCTCCACAGCACTTAGCTTGTGTTCCCTGTGTCCTCTGTGCCTCACTGCGTATCCACCATTTACTCCAGCTCTCCTTCTTTCAGCTCAGAAGAGACTTCCAAGTCTGATTGAGGGAGAAAGAAAAACTTCTTTTGGAAAGGCCTTTTCACTTTAGTTGTGCATAACCAACTAAGCTTTTGATTCATGTTGTGTGTGTTTGCAGAGTGAGTGATGCATCCACAATAATAGGCCACAAATATTTGGTCCAATTTAGTCAGCAGAATTGCATCAATGTAAGGGGATTTCTCCATGACAGACTGATCTGCATTCAGTAATACTCTAGTCTTCATTCCCACACTGATATTGGTCACCGTGTCTCCTCATTGAATATCAGCTTGTTGAAACTGGGATTCAAACAGTTCTCCGTCTCAGGACACCTTCCTACTCAGGCTTATGACACACAAACACCTATAACACAAAGTCACCACAGTTCATCGCCTCATGGTCAGGGACATTTTTGCCACTACAAAAACAAACCAATGGCATAGAATCTCTGGAATAATTGTTGACGCAGAACTGAATAAAACAAACACACACAGAATTATGGTAAGTGCTGCTTGCATCAATACAGTCCTTTCCTGTTTACTTCTTGATGGCCTCTTTTGCTTCTTAAAGCAACGAGACCTTGTGACCGAAGGATATTAGTATGCCCTTTAGCTTTCTCTTGCATCTGTATTCTCTTGAACTGCCAAAACAGAGCTGGCAAAAACTCTTGTGTTAATCTGCCATTTCCTCTATCTGTCTTTTCTTATAAAAATAGCAAACTCTATGAAAATACCTACAAACGATAACTAATGTTTTTGTTAGTTACAAGCAATCCGAAATATATTTAAAATGGTACATTTTTGCTTTTGTTCACATGTTCGCAAAAGTTTTCCTATATATCTTCTGGGTCGAGGGCTATTTATTTTATGTCCTCCCTCATATTTTCATGAATCCCATGTTTCCTGTTTAAATTTTGAAAATGCACATGAAAGGTTATGCTGTTAAAACAAAGGGCAACACATTCCCAGAGAGACAAATTCAGATCTGATACCCTAGAGTTTTGACGCTGTCTTACATAAACATTCCATGCATTTAGGAAATACAAGGTCTATACAAGGTCTATGTTGTCCGACATGGCTGTTTGTTACAAAAGGAACGTCTCTTGAGCATAATGTAAAAACCAAGACTTGAAATAGTAAATACACTGGAAACTGGATGGGAATTGGGAACATCCAAATTTGGCCCTGTTCCTTGTGCCTAGACTGGCTGCCAAACAGGACAAATTGCAACAAACTCCCAATGAGTACTCGATCTCAAATAATTGGGCTTAGCTGAGAGAAACAAATGTGAACTACTGTGTGTTCAGACAAATCAAGACAGAATGAACACTAATAAAATGAATTATTACATTTATTATTCATTAAATAAATTAGGGGAAAATTTAAGTCTACAAGACAAAACCCACAAGAACAAAACTCTGACCAGAGAATATTTGTGTTATTTTAATGTATAAAATATATAGTTATGTTTTTTTAGGTCATACGTATGACCTCATTGGGTGGTATTTCCTTAGGGTGAATTTAACGCGGATGAAAACGAGGCTTTAATGGGTAGACTTACAAAGTCTCTACAAATGGTATACTGTATAAAGGTGCTAGATCATGTAATTTTCAAAATGGAGCTTTTGTCTACTGAAGTTTTTAAAAAAAAAAAGATGTTTCATCAGCTGAACAATGGGCATGTTGTTAAACTACAGTACACTATTTACTCATATCACAGCCTCGTTTTCATAGCGCTACAAGGTCTATAGCATGAGTTGACAAACTAAAGTTGTTGTTTCAATACAGTATTGAAACTTCATTTTAGGGGACGGACATCACCAGCAAGGCTTTTTTTTAGTTTTTTTTTTAGTTTTTAGATTTACCATCAAGCAAAAACAGCTTTTGAGACTCACTTTTCTGGCGGCGCAAGCAGAACTTCATAAACCTCTCGCACAGCACAGACTGCAACTACAGAAACACAGAAAAACCAGTCAAGAGGAACTGATCTCATCAAATATTAAACAGAAGTCGGGGGAGTGATTCAGTGATGCATGGGACTGTTAAGGGCTGGATAAGGGGCGTGCATGATGGAGCTTAAGTGGGCCAGCACCTATGCATATAGATTTATCTTCTCAATAGGTACAGCAGCAAAGGTAAAGCTTTTTAAAATGAAGATCGTCACAAATGTTTTGGCCATTATCATTTGGCATTAAAACATATACAAATGTTGTGAGAAAGACTAACTTTCATGGTTTAATATTGTATATGCCACTGAGTTTAAAATGTCACCCCATATTCTCTTGAAGTGGTTCAGATATCACACCCACATCAATCAATCTCATGTTAAGCGATATATTTAAATACACAGCAAGGGCAATCACTTGAAAAGGCAATACAATCCAGACTTAAATACAGAAAGGGACTGGGTCACTACGCACCTGTCCATCACATCTACTAAAGTCTGTCTCAGCCTCTAAGAAAGATGAATATTTCATAATGACCCTCCCTCTCGTATGAGCCTGTCAGCTCCTGTTCTTTCCACAACTGCACAACACTCTCTCTGGACTTAAGAGGACGATAAGGTTTGCATTATTCAGACGCTCCATGCTGTGCACTCTCTGTCCCTTTAAAAAAACTGGGCCATATGGAATAATAAATAAAGCAGCCTAAATGTAACCATACACGTACAAGATCAGAAATGTGCATATAGCTCCGTTGCCTATACAGCTCTATGTGCTTGCACAAAACTCTGTTGACTCAGCCGCAGAGAGGAAAACTGCAAGTGGTAAAAGTTTTTCAAAAACAACCTCACTCACCCTTTGTTGTTTACATAATATGGGACACAGTTATGCCCGGAGAAGTGGACACAGTGTGTGTGGAGTGGTAGGATTAAGAATGAGGAACAAAGGCCTATTGACATCGAATGGTTGACAGGCCGCCAGGGGGACAGCTGCTTGCTCAGGTCAAGCAGTATTAATCAATGTGTTAATGATAATAACAACAATAATAATAGTTTATTAAGGGCCAAGTATCAAAGAAGCGTAGGCACCCATTGTATCCATTAGTCTTCTTCTTCTTCTTCTACCACTCTTGAAGTATATGGCAGACAATAGAACAGTAGAATAGTTGATCATATTGTTGATCATATTGTTGATCATATTGGGGGGCAGTGGCTCAGTGGTTCATGTAGGTTGTCTACAAACGGGAAGGTTGGTGGTTCAATCCCCGGTTCCACCTGGCCAAGTGTCGAGGTGTCCATGAGCAAGACACCTAACCCCAGCTGCTCCCGACCAGCTGGATGGCGCCTTGCATGGCTGCCGTCGGTGTATGAATGAGTGAGTGAATGGGTGAATGTGAGGCAATATGTAAAGCGCATTGGTGGCCATTGGGTCTGTGAAAGCGCTATATAAATGCAGTCCATTTACCATATGGTAAAAAGTAGTGAAATTTTGCACACAGATAGGGGACAGTCTGAGCATTAACCATAGCAATTCCCGAGTCTCTAACTCAATCCCTCTAGCGCCACTAACTGTCCAAATTTTATCTTACATTTGTGCTAATAACTTTGAACCATAAGGGCTAGAAACAAAATTTGTTTTTCCTCTGATTCCTTGGCTCAAGACGATCCGCCATTTAGAATTTCAAACTTTTTTGAAACCTACTTTTTTGAACTCCTAGACGATGCTCTGATTTTCACGAAAATTAAACCAGATCATCTTCAGACCATGCCGACACAAAAACATAACCGGCAAGCAAATTCGACGAAGAGCACGTACAAATGGATGTGAGGCTATATCTCCGTAAATGCTTTAGCATATTCAGACCGAACTTGGTATGTGTTATGACAACCATGGCCTGATACCTGCACAGTTTTCACACAGTTCCACCTGGTCAGGAGGAGAAATGAAAAATGGCTATTTTTGACTTCTGAATTGTTTGGCCAAAAATGTTCCCATATCAGCTATTTTAGCCATTGGCCATTTTGAATATTCTTGTAAACTGCTATATTTTACGAACGCATTGGCGTATCGTTACTCAAAAAGTTTTGGGGCTGTGCCACCTTGTGGTCAAGAGTTTTTAGAAATTTGAATGTTACCTATTGTAAGGAAACTGGTTATAAAGAGTTAGTTCACCCAAATAGAAAATTCTGTCATTAATTACTCACCCTCATGTCGTTCCAAACCCATAAGACTTTCTTTCATCTTTGGAACACAAATGAAGATATTTTTTATGTAATCTGGGAGCTTTTTGTCCCTCCATAGACAGCTCCGCAACTACCAATTTGACGCTTCTAAAAGTTCATAAAGAGATCATAAAACTAATCCAAATGAATTGAGCGGTTTTATTCCAAAATTTTCTGAAGAGACTCAATCACTTTCTATGATGAACAGATTGAATTTAGGTTTTTATTCACTTATAAACATTGATCAGCTCATTTATCATTGATCTGATCAGAAGCTCAACCGAACCACATTGGTTCTTGTGTTCAAACGTGCTGCGTAACACGAGAATGAACCTCATTGGTTCTCGCACGTTAAGCGAACATGCTTGAGCTTCACAACTGATGTGAGTTGATGAATGTTTACAATAAAAGCCTTAATCTGTTCATTATATAAAGCTATCTTTATATAAAGCGTTTCTCTTCAGAAAATTTGGACTAAATTGCTTAATTCATATGGATTAGTTTTATGATCGCTTTATTAACTTTTTGAAGTGTCAAAGTGTCAGTTGCGTAGCTGTCAATGGATGGACAGAAATCTCTCAGATTTCATCAAAAAGATTTTAATTTGTCCCGAAGATGAATGAAAGTCTTACAGGTTTGGAATGACATGAGGGTGAGTAATTAATGACAGAATTTAAATTTTTGGATAGATTCCTTGGGTCATGCTGAGAACATAGGGTGCTTCTCAATAGTCACATGCTTTCTCATTTCCTCGCTCCTCCATCCTCCAGCCCGTGATCAAATTCACCAATCAAATTCAGCCATCTTGAAGGACATCTCAATTCTCTAATTGTACCACGAGGGGGCGAGGAACTAGGAGTGTGGAAGCTTCCAGAGGAGTTATGAGCGAGGATCAGTGTTGCCAGATTGGAAATATCCAAGTATCGTACCAGAAGCTCAAAATGACTGGATTGTTGACGGTGGTGGTGGTGGTGGTGGGTGGGGGAGTTGACTGGATTGTTGACGGGGTGAGTAGCTTTCACACACGCAAGGTCTCTCGCTCTCTGCCGTGCTCTCTCACCTTTACTTTCTCCTCACAATCATGATGTAGATCCACACCTAGATCAATGAGTATAGAAGCACTATGATTACAATGACTGACCTCCAATTGAAGTGTCACAAAATTCTGAAATTACCGTACATTATGAGGTTTTTCCATTATTGATCGTACAGAGGTCAAAATTATCGTACAAATACGATAATTATCGTACGTCTGGCAACACTGGCGAGGATGTACAGGTGTTTATATGCAGAAGTTTTTCTTGTCGAGAAACCTGACGCATGTATACATTCTCCTCCCCCTTCACATCTGTCACAACAATTTTAATTTATGCTTTACCTCTGCAATTTAAATAAACCATATATCACATATATCAACAGGGCATCTTGCTTTATCTTTATTATTTATTAATTTCTCAAATAACCAAACTTTAACAACCTAAGGGCATATATCCTTTGAGCACAGCTGATGACGCTTTGAAGTGACACTCGAGTGATAAAGAAAATATACAGTACAAATAAGCTTTCCATCGATTCCTCCGTCCTCATTTTACTTTCCTTGCAGCCTCGAATCCTAAAGGGGGTGGAGCTGAGATGCGAGGAAAGGAAGCGAGGATGCACAAATAAGAAATGAGAAGCACCCATGATAGATACCAATTTTGCCACTTCCGGTCTGCCAATTAGATTTTTGTTAAAAACCTACTTTAACTCATAGACATAGACACAAAAATTTAATCAAATCATCCTCAGACCATGCCGACAACATTTTTTTTTTTTTAAATCAAGTCAATTCTTCAAACCATTCTTGATTTACGCACAAACAAATTTGAAGACCAAACTGGGTGTGCATTGTGACAACCATGACCTGAGGATACCGGTAGTTTCAGCACAGTGCCACCTAGTGGTCAGGAGATATGGAAAATTGACATTTTTGCTTATACATTCTGTATAATTATACATACATACATACTTCTGTACATTCTGCTTATAACAGTTGGCCAAAAGTCAAAAATCTTTAAAAAGATCAAGGTCCAGATTAAGGTCAAAAGTAATAAGCAATTATGTCACAATACAAGTGATTGTTTTTATGGGCTTTAAACCATTTTACTTAAAACTGTCTCCTAATGCCTTCACTCATTTTTGCAGTTGGTCTGATGCTCGGTGCCTTGATTTTTAGCTCCTCTGTAAAATGATCCTGACACTTGGTCTCTTAATTGCTGCTTGGAGCTATTTATTATAGCTTAATAATTATAATAATTATTTATTTATTTTTACTTGGAGTTTTGCCTTATCTCATCAAGCAATATGTAATAAATAAATGTGCTTAAAAGTTTTTAAAAAATCAGCGAATGTAAGTGGATGTTGTTAGATGATTAGTTTCTGGCAGACTCAAGGCCAGTGAACTCATGAGATAAAAACAAACCATTGCTTTGGTCAAGCAGTGTCACCCAGAAAGTAAATGGAAAGCAAACAGCTATTCTGCTGTATTATTATTCATTTTAATCCTATTTAAAAAAAAAAAAATTCTCAACACAAGATGTTTATTTTATTAAGAACATATTGTGGGATATGTTACCTTTATTTTAATTTATTTTGATGTTATTTTTTACATCAGTGGTTTGTTGAAAACTACATTCGCAATGACTGCGGTTCATTTGAAAATATCTGTTTTCAGATTACGATCTCTCCAATGCCACAATTGTGTTTACATAACATGTTTATGCAGTAAAATGGAAAGGACAGTGCTTTTAACATGGGCGCCCTAAATTCGGACTCATCAAATGTTTTGTTTAACTTGTCCTTTTCAAACAAATCTAACGTATAGATATATACCCTCAATCCTGCCCTACGTCTCCTCTTCCTCAGCTGGCAGTATTTCCCAGTGTTTAGAGGGTGGTGGGGGTAGGCGATGTCATCCGTTGGCTGATGTATACCACCTGCCTTGGCCTCAGCCTGACCCTCCACCGCCCCCACAGCAGAGGCATTCCACAACCTTCCAGAGTCATGTTTGTTCTGAAGAAGATTAGACAACCCTCCCCTTAGACTGAGCCGTGCAATTGACCAGCCTCCGCTCCATGCCTCTTTATCTAATGAGGCAAAGTGAGGGAGGCCAGTCTGCGCGGCCAAGATCCTTTTTCTCACAGCCACACTAGCAGCAGGATCATGCTATTGTATTGAGTCATTTTGTGAGGTCATATCATTTTGAAATATTAGACAGGGTTGTGTTCTTATTCTGATATATGTAACACAATCACCAAATTAATGTGCTTATTTGATTTAGCGTGTCTTTTTTGAGAGAAACTAATCCTACTCAACAAATATCCAGCGAAGAAGACAAACACCTCTCATTGACCCCCACGCATCTCCAAACAATAAAAAACCTCAGCCAGGATATTTGCTGATCACTAGTTGAGGACTTCCATTTGGAAAATATATGTATTAGCTAGAATTTAATTTAGGAATATTGTGAAAGCAAATATGACACTTAACTCCTTAATACAATGACAACAGTAGTATTACATTTTGTTTACGAGTAGAACCGATTCTCTTCTTAAATACTATGTTGCAGTTGGGTTGAGACAAAACTGTGCAAGAAAATGTTTATGTATCAAGAATTTATACCAGATGAATTGGATTAACATGTTCAGAGGAATTAACCTTTAGGTGCAACATCCTGCTGCTTTCATTTTCATTATTCCTTAATACTTGCTGAATATGAATCAACACCATCAGACATTAATCAGCATCAAAGTCTTTTCCACGTGGCCTTCAGTGTGAAAACTGATTTTGCCAGATTTAGATGTTTTGTTTTTATAAACATAATGGCTGTGCTGAAAAAATGGACACAGCTGTAAAGCTATAAATTAGGTATATTTTTTAATCTCTTATTAATAGTTTTAAATCATATTTTCTGAGGTTTAATACATATTTTATATTAAGTATTGAGAAGAGGTGGTTTTAGTAGTGAGTGATCAATAACATTAAATAACATTAAATAATAGTAGGCTACATTTTTCTCTTATTACATGAAATTCGAATTAGGCTATGTGAAGCAACCTGAAAGTCAAGCACAAAGTCCATATAGATCTAATTATGAGAATACAAAGGCAGCAATAGCCTATAAAAATTATTACTTTCATAATTGACTTATAGACATATACAATAGTTTTGCATACAAAATGTATTTTAAAGTTTAGCCTATAAAATTCAGTTCAAGTCACATTTATTTGTAGCGCTTTTCACAATACATATAATTTCAAAATAGCTTTAAACAAAATGCATGTGCCTACAATTTAGAGTGATCTATTATCAGAGGTGGCTGTGTCCAAATAATTTCCATATTTCAGAAAGGTATAGGCCTAGCCTACAGTTCCAAGATTATACAAATCACGCAATTAGCTAACAACATCAAGTAGGCCTATTGATTTTAGGCAGAAGCAATGAGCTCATTAAAGCAATTATTACAAGTTGTGATCGTAATAATTACAATATAATAATAATAATAATAATAATAATTCATTACATTTATATAGCGCTTTTCTAGGCACTCAAAGCGCTTCACATGGAAGGGGGAATCTCCTCAACCACCACCAATGTGCAGCATCCACCTGGATGATGCGACGGCAGCCATATTGCGCCAGAACGCCCACCACACACCGGCTTACTGGTGGAGAGGAGACAGTGATGAAGCCAATCAGTATATGGGGATGATTAGGAGGCCATGATGGACAGAGGCCACTGGGCAAATTTGGCCAGGATACCGGGGTAACACCCCTACTCTTTCGAAAGACATCCTGGGATTTTTTGTGACCAGAGAGTCAGGACCTCGGTTTAACGTCTCATCCAAAGGACGGTGCTATTTTGACAGTATAGTGTCCCCGTCACTACACTGGGGCGTTAGGACCCACACAGACCACAGGGTGAGCACCCCCTGCTGGCCTCACTAACACCTCTTCCAGCAGCAACCTGGTTTTCTCAGAAGGTCTCCCATCCAGGTATAACCAGGCTCAGCCCTGCTTAGCTTCAGTGGGCAACCAGTCTTGGGCTACAGGGTGATATGGCTGCTGGCCATATCTAGAACATTTGGCAGTTGTGTATGTTGATTCAGAGTTGCGTCACCTGAGGTCCTCGCAGGAGTTATACACAGGTTTCCTTTAACATTACAGGGTGCGTGCAGAGGCAGAAAGCCAGATTGGTGAGCTGGTCCGCTACTGCAACAACCTTAAGTATTGAAGCTTTCCTTATTGTTTGTATATAACTGCTGATTCAATTAAACGTGATTTTAGTTGGATCTGTTTGTCTGTCTTTAAATTTTGCTGTGTTACTGTGATATAGGGGAGACCGGGGCACAACCTAACACATTTTGGTTTTGGCTCAATTATTTAAAAAAATTATTAAGTTAAATTCATCTTTTTTTTACACAAGCAACATACACATCTCTGCTACAAATGAACACTTAAAGTTTTTTTCTAGGACCTACCATTTTCGTACAGTTGCACTGAAAGTGACAGAAGTGCAAATGTTACAACCGACCCTATATGCGGGGTTAATTGTAACAGACAGAGGGGTTAGTTGTAACACTTGTGTGTAACAGATAATTCAGTACTATTTGTGCATCTCTATAGATAGATATCCATACATCCATCCCTCATCCTTCTATTATGGATCAATATCATGGATAGAGATATGAAAGGGCTGCACAGTTTTGCAAGCAATAAATAAATAAAATCATCAAATATTGTAATTGCAATTGGATTGCATTTGTGTGTGGCAGCTGCATGTAAAATTATTATTATTGATAATAACAGTAATAATAATAAAAACGAGATTAAAATAAAATTTTAAAGGGTTTATTGCATTAAAAACAGGCTATATTTTTAATAAAGAAACAAGATCAATGCATAGTAAACTATTTTTTTTAATTTTTTTTTATTCCAACATTGTTTGTGAAAGTCCAAGAAAGTATAAATAAATACTCAAACCTGAAAAGTTGTGTTGCTCCCTGTTTTCATTTGATAATCATTGTAGGGCTACACTTGGCGGCTTAGTTGTAACACTGTGCTACAACTAAACCCGCTGTGTAAAAAAATATTTTAAGCCTAGCTAACAGTTGCTAGGATTTGCTGACATGTTTCAAAACGGTGCTACGTTTTAGCCAACAAGACAGTGATTAAGGCAATATAAAGTTAGATTTGGTGACGTACACACCCAACTCAGAAACCGAAAAAAAAACCCCGATGAAACAATTTTCTTGCATGGTGTCAAAACACTCTTTGTCCAGTATCTTCATGAAAACTTATCAAAACTTTCCACAAATTCCCAGTAGCAGTGAGAGAAAAAGAGCGGAAACACAACCTGCTTGATCTATGTAAAAGGTCCATGTTACATTTAACCCCGCGTTATAGTTGTGCCCCGCGCTCCCCTAGGCCTATTTTTGAAGTCATGTTAAGCTAGTAATGTAGTCTAATATAGCCAATGTTAGCAGTGCAGCATCTACTGGACAGCCCGAATTTGCTTTTATTTAAGTTACGTTACGCTTTACGTTAAAGACACCATCTACTACACGAAACCACAAAACACGTCTTTTTTTTCTGCCTCCCGGTTGCGTGCGCAAGCAGTGATGACGTTGCCTAGAAATCCATAGTCATCTCTTCACAGGTGTTAGGTCATCTGAAATCTTCAGATGAATGAGCTTCTCCAGGGGAACCCGAGATAAAAACACAGCGACCCAAAAATAATGTGCAAGATATTTTATAGTTTTGGCTGTGTTTGTAGTCATTTAGAGTAAAGGAGCCTAGGCTATAACATGATCTATTGCTCCATCAAGTGGTGATGTTATGACAAAACAAGCTAATAAAACTGACCGGCTTTCCGTTTTTTTTCCCATGTCCTCCCCCATGAAATGGAACATTTTGATCAAACTGCATTTTATAAATTGGACTTATTCATAACGTTTTTTTAGTATTATTATTGTTTTTAGTTTAATTGATTATTTTGTAAACGGTTTAATAGCCTACATGGTGGTGTACAATGTAACATTGAAGTTAAACACAATGTCTGTCTACAAAACAAATATTCTTCATTATGTAATTGAGTAATTTGTAGATGTTTTGTGGTTGGGATAAGAAGGGGGGTGGGATCACAGTTCTCCTCCCATCATAAAATGAACTTGAGCATTCATTGGGGCAAAAGCAGCTGCAGCTGTAACCTCCTGAAATGATGATGAAGCACTCGATCCACTGAAGAGAGCTCGCGGGAGGAAGGACGCAGCATCACGTCTGTTAAACCCGTGACTCGAACAAGTGCGCTCGCTCAACACAACTTACCCAAAGACGCAATGATCAACACCCAAGCAAGGTAAGTAATAGCCGTTTTTTTTTGTTGTTTTTTTTGCTTAGGTCAGTCAGTGTACAAGAGCATCAGCTCAGAGACTGATGTTTAAAGCATCCTACATTCCCGAAATGGTTTGGCGTTCATAGAAACCGTCAGTGCTAGGTCCAACTTCACGTAGGCTATATAGTCTCCTTAATTGTCTCTTAATAAGGCAAACCGTTTTGTTTTATTATTTATATTACATTGGGACGTTTTGGCAAATAAAACTAAAGGAAATAATGAGCTGGAGTGTACATAAATGAAGAAAAAGCAATTAGATTGCAACTTTGTGTAGGCTAAATATGATAGCCTACACATTTACAGTCTCTGAGTACTATTTCAGACTCGTGTGTTATTTAGAGTCGTGAGACTCGTGACGGTGTTAGTACATCATGTTCTTACATCATCAGTAGAGCAGTTCACGCTACGGACCGCACACATTTGTCCTGTGTTATTTCTCTATCATTATGGTGATAATTATCATTATCATTATGATCTGATCTCTAAGTTTATTGCAGGGCTGTAGGCTAATTTAAAAACCGTGGTTAAAGATTGTGAGTGTGATCCATCCATCCAACACTGCATGTTCCTTCGTTGTCAAGAGAACTGCGCGGTGCGCGCGCGACCTCCAGCGGGACGTTACGCAATGCTCGAGCTCACAGCGGGGCCATTTACAAATAATAATAATGATAGAAAAAAAAGCCACGGTTAATAAAGTTATTAAGACCAAATGTAGGCTACATGTTAGCAAACATCTAAAATGCACATGCTTGTGTGAGGTTAAGGGATAGTAAATATTAGTCAAGAAAAGAAATGCTTTAGGACAAACAAATATAGATAGATATGTAATGTGTAATTAAATCTACATTGTAATCATGCAGTGTTGAACACCGTTCATGAAGACTATACAATATGCAGCCAAATGGGAGTGGCCATAATTGTGTGTGTGTTGTTCAACATGAATTATTTGGACAATAAACTCAAAGTTCAAATTTCTCTTGTGTCTATGCAGAGCTGTGCTTCTGGATTCAGCTTGTGTGCTCCGCTGGGTCAGGCGGCAGGCTCCAGGGCCTCAGTGGTGCTCCTGATGCCCCTCACCCACAGATGAACACAGCTGGACAAGACATGAGCCGGGATCTGACTCAAGATGTGCTCCTTTACAAGGTGAGGATGTCACGTCACCACCTCACAATGGTGATGCTTATTAACAAAAGCCACATAAATATTATCTTAACTGAGACAGTCTATTTAGCACTAATGAATGTAATGCTTACAAGCTTACACGGACAAGCTGTCACTCACATGAGGTCACAGCAACAGCAAGCCAGAATGATCCAACCGCTTCCTGATGGACAAAATCAAGTCCTGCCCTACATTTTTTTTTTTCTAATTTGAGAAGCCGTTTCACTCCAATATACGTCAAAATAGACAATGGCAACTTGGTGATTTCAAACTCTAAACAGCTACTTCTGTTTTGTGTTTTTGAGAGGAATGTGAGTGGTGATATTGGGCTGATGGGAAAGCACAGATGAATGTAAAATAATGTGGTAATTTTTTTTTTTTTTTTGTCAATTACATTTTTTTTCTTTTTTCTTTCATTATTTCATGCAGGATGGGAAGTTAACTGTGAAACAGGCGACCTCACTGGACAGCGAATCATCCATTCTGCTATTTCAGTATCAGCTAAGTGAGCAGTTGTCCTGGAGCATCCAGACTGTGCTCTATGGCCATAGCCTGTTTGTTGGTTTACCAAATGGAGAACTTCTCAAAGGCACCAAAGAAGGGTACGTGATTAGTATGGGCTGCACTGTTTTTCTTGTTGAACATTTCCCTGATTATACATTTTGGTACATTTAGCCTACTGAAACAATACACTGCTGTTATGCAATATGTGCCTGCATACTGCAGTGTTGTTTTAATATTATTTATAAACATAGCCATAATTTACAGGTGGGACATGTCGCCACCACTTTTTGCCAGGGTCGATATTGTCCCCACCACTTTTTGAAACATTTCGTGGTACGGATATAACTAATACAAAGTAAACATCTCCAATTGACTATAAAATTATTATTGTCAATTGTTTGTGTAAAAATAAGAGTTGATCTGGCGCTGGAATGTGTTGTTTTAAAAAAAAATTGAGTGCTCGTTGCCGCTGTTATAAGTGGCGGTGGCTCATTCACACAAACGCTGTTGTGGAGAAATCACAAAAAAAAATGTGTCTCTTGATATACAATCACCAATGAATATCTTTGGTTTTAAAAATTCTAGCACCAGACCATTAGGACACATGAACATCACATGCAGGCTATGTAGCCTATTTATTCATTGACTAAAGACTCTTCGGACAAAATATAGTAGATGTAGAATGAAGGGACTATGTTGATAAATTAAACTCAATTGATTTCTGGACATTGTAATGTTTTTTTGGTGCATTTGTCATTGTACATTTCTGATATAGCCTTGTATTAGCAACATTTATGCATATGAAGCATATGAAACAACATTTAGGGGATAGTTCATGTCAGATTTTATTGCTGATTTGAAATATGTTTCTGAAATATGAGTTTGGCAAGCTTTTTTCGTACTTCCCCATTCAAGTAGATAGGAGTTGGTCTTCCATGTCCGAAATAGCCCAGAGGCGTTAGAAATTTGGCCACAGAGTGAACGGATTTTTCTTAAAAGGGACTTTTGAAAGTATGTTTTCTTTTTTCTCTTTACTCCCGAAGGCTCACTGCTGTTTTGGAGTTTGCAGAGGAGAAATTGAAGATCAATCATGTATTTGTGTGGTTCACGAAGAACAGGCCAGATAAATGTAAGTTCTGGATGAGTGGATTTGATTTGCTGTAGATGGTAAGACTTTTGGGTTGAGTCTTAGAGTTATACTGTAGAAAGAATCACAATACATTACACCATTGTTACTTGTCAGCAGCCTTTTAAGACATTGTCATGAGAAATTTTATACCCATAAACTCTGATGCTTTTTTAACGAAGTTGCCATTTGTTCTTGTCTCTTCCACAGTGCTCCTTACCAGAACATTCTGCTACCTTGGCTTTGAGCTCGTAAAACCAGATCATCTAATAGCATCTATTGCAGGAGATTTGCATCTTATGGTCTACGATATTCAACAAACTCACTCATCTGAAGAATAACTAAACATACACAGATATTCTATAGACTGTTGCTAACTGGACTAAATATAAAACCAACAATATCAGGGTTATTGTGAAAAACTAACATTGCAGAGGGACATTGTGGGTACAGCAAAAAGCAAATCAGTAACTGAAAAAAATCTAAGTATAATAATTAAAAGTGGGCTAATTTGTTTGCCTCAAGAAACACACCATTTCATACTGAACATTTAAATTATGTGTTCAAGGTATCAAAACAGCAATAACTGGGTTGTTGTATATGAAAATGACTCAAAATAACTCAAATAACATTCTTATGTACTCTGTGGCCACTTTATGTAAAATGAATTATAGCAATACCTGCACCTGCATGCTGTAATGTGAACTTGTTTTGCACTTTATGAATCAGTCATTGACAGTCTCTCAGTAAAACTACAAATAAAAAAAAGTTAAGATAATTGAACATACTGAAATTTTAATTAAGCATGATTTACTCCTCACAAAGAGATATCAATTGTTAATGAATGCGTCAGGTTTTTTTTTTTTTTTTTTTTTTTTTTTTACAGATTTTGCTTACAACACAAGACAGGGAACATACCAACTTCGTAAACCATACTTTAAAAAAACTGAAATGAGCAAGAAATAAAATGGAATAGAGTTTAACAAAGATGTAAAAACAACGATCAATAAATATGCAAATATCATAAAAATAGCAAATATTTTATCACAGAGGCGAGCATAGGTTTTCTGTCTTTCTACTTTGAAGTATTTAAAACTTTGAAAAAATCTCACAAAATCATGAAGAAATAAAGGAAGGTTTTTCATTTCTTTTTCATTTCCCCACCAAAAGTACCATGTTCACAAGGTAAGAAAACTGGGGATTCAAAATATTCTTATAAAACACAATACCTTCTAAAACCAAGGGATGAATATTATTGATTTTCACGGAAAGACAATAATAATAAAAAAATAATTAGAGGTAAAATCACTCAATCTCTCAAGTCTTGTCCACAAATGTTATTGTTAATTTCTTGTTATCTGCAGCAAAATATAGTTGCAAAATAAAGAACAAGAAACCAAATATAATAGGCCTACTGTCGTTGTGGTCATTTCACCATTAATTAAACTCTGAATGCCTGCTTAACTTAGCTTTTACTAAGTGACTCAAATCAGACATTGATCAAGATCGATTGTAGAAACACAATGGTTTTATGGAAGGTAGACGTGAGTTGCAACCATAGACTGTAAAAAGGTTGCAACATAGCCTACACACACACTCACACTCGTGTGCTTTATATTCATACAAATAAATATTCATACAAATAATAATAATAGGCCTACTAAAAAATCAATAACGTGTGAATCATGAGACTTGCCGGTTTTCTCATAAACATAAAATGCATAAATATTTATTATGTCTATGTTTTTTTCAACACTTCGGTCGATGCACTTTCATAGATCTATGGATGCACTTTAACCTTTAATGGCAAGTCAGACCACAGCGCTATGATTGGTCAGTTCAGTGGAGTGACGCAGACAGCGTCATGCCGTCATCACCATCATTCACTACCGATCTATCTACCAATCAGTGACCAGTGAACGTCTCTCTGTCTGCCACTGTCCTGTGTTGAACATGTACACCAATGTTAACCTAAATATGCTATATGATTGAATCATCTCAGCTGCACGGTAAGACGTTCACTGGTGTTGTTGACGTGTAACCGAGCTGAGCTCATAGATAATAAAGCTGAGCCCGGCAGTCTATTGAGCCACATGAGATTTGTGCTAACTAGCCACTACTATGCTATTAAAGCGTTATTAAACCGGCTGAACTATCTGAATCGTCATTGATTATCTGAACATAACATCAGAGAGCAGTATTATTACAATGTGTTGCAGTCTATGGTTAACACCAGCACCGGTATGAGTTAACTTACAGAAAACCTGCAGCAGCAGTTAACGTTAGCTCAGGAATGTAGACTGAAAGCTAATGAACACTAGCAGTGTGGCTCTGTAAGGAACCAATGTACTTACTGGATGTTTTTAAGAACTATTCGAGCAAACTATTACAGCTTCTATCAGAAACAATAACCTTAAAGGGACAGTTCAAATGAATGTTCAGTCATCATGAGCTTACTCTCATGACGTTCCACTTTATTTCTTTTGTTGAACATAAAATAATATATTTTGAGAAATGTCTCAGTAATTTTTTATTATTTGTTCTCTCGGATCATACAGCTTTGGTATAGATACTGTGATTTAGAAGTTCCTTGCATTTGTATTAGCAGATCCTCATCACATTTTTGACGTTCTTAGTTTAAAGAGATAGTTCACCCAAATAAATAAATCTTGTCATCATTTACTCACCCTCAAGTTGTTCCAAACCTGTATGAGTTTCTTTCTTCTGTTGAACAGAAAAGAGGATATTTTAAAGAATGCTGGTAACCAAACAGTTGACGGCACCCATTGACTTCCTAGTAGCTAAAAAAACAACAACAAAAAAACACTATGGAAGTCAATAGCTATTACCGTCTGGTTCCCACCATCATTCTTTAAAATATCTTCTTTTGTCTTCAACAGTAGAAAGAAACTAATTTGGAACAAAATGAGGGTGAGTAAATTATGACAATTTTCATTTTAGGGTGAACTATCCCTTTAATTATTAAAATTTAAAAGGATTGTTAACTCAAAAATGAAAATTCGGTCATCATTTACCCAGCCTCATCTTATGGAAACTTGTTTCCTCCAGGGAATTAAAATAATACTGGTAGTAGTAGTAATAATAATAAAGGTAATTGTGACTTTTTGTCTCACAATTCTGACTTTTTCTCACATTTGCAAGTTTATATCTCACAATAAAGACTTACATTTACATTTACATTTATTCATTTAGCAGACGCTTTTATCCAAAGCGACTTACAAATGAGAACAATAGAAGCAGTTAGACTAACAGTAGGACAACAATACGTAAGTGCTATAACCCCTCTCAGTTTAATCTTAGTGCAGGTTTTTTTTTTTTTTTTTTTTTTTTTTATATAGAATAGAAGAGAAGAGAAAGTGTTAATTCTACTGAATCAAGTGCTGTCGAAAAAGATATGTCTTCAGCAGTTTCTTGAAAGTGGCTACTGACTCAGAAGCTCTGGTTGAGTTAGGCAGATCATTCCACCAACAGGGAACAGCCATGGTAACCACGCTAAAGTCATTAGTTACAATTGCAAGACTTTACAACTTGCAATTGTAAGTTTATATGTTCCAATTCTGAGAAAAAAGTCATAGATGTGAAATATAAACTAGAAGTGAATGGTGATTGAGGCTGTCATTAACATGCTGCCTATCTACTTTTGTGTTCCACGGAAGAAAGAAAGTTTATCCCTTGAAGATGTTTATTCATCCCCTGTTATTTCCCAGGTGGCCTGGGACTGATGTTGGGCGCTGCAGGCAGGAAACATGCAGCAGAAGCGCAACATTCAGATCATAGAATGGGAGGACTTGGACAAACGCAAGTTCTACTCCTTTGGAGTATTCATGACCATGGCCATCCGTGTCACGGTCTACCCGGCCACGCTGATCCGCACCAGGCTGCAGGTTCAGAAGGGGAAATCTCTCTACACTGGGACTTACGATGCCTTCTGTAAGATTCTAAGAGCTGAAGGTCTGAGAGGACTTTACAGGGGCTTCATGGTGACCACTTTCACACTCATATCAGGACAGGCTTACATAACCACTTACGAACTGGTAAGGAAATACGTTTCCAACTATTCTAAGGACAATACGCTAAAGTCATTAGTGGCAGGAGGCTCAGCGTCACTGGTGGCCCAGAGCATTACTGTTCCCATAGATGTCATATCACAGCACCTCATGATGCAGGGCCAAGGGGAGCATCTGACCCGCTTTAAAATTAAACCCGAAACAGGATTTGAAGCAAAGCACTCTGTATTTTTCGGCCAGACGAGATGCATTATTGGGCAGATGTTTGCTGCAGATGGCATTCGTGGGTTCTACCGAGGATATGTGGCATCTCTCCTCACATACATCCCCAATAGTGCTGTTTGGTGGCCGTTTTACCACTTCTATGCAGGTACGAAATGTAACCGTTGTAATGACCTTTGCATTTTTGGGTCAATATACACACTACCATACAAAAGTTTAGGGTCAGTAAGATTTTTTACTAAGAAATTAATACTTTTATCCAGCAAATATGCATGTAGTTGTTCAAAAGTGACAGAGTGAAGACATAGCTTACAAAATGTTCTATTTTAAATAAATGCTTTTCTTTTGAGCTTTCTATTCATCAAATACACCTGATAAAAAAAATGAATCACAGTTTCCACAAAAATATGAGGCAGCACAATTTTTTTTCAACATTGCCAATCAGCATTATTGAATGATCAGCATTAGAATGATTTCTAAAGGATCATGGTGCTGAAAATTCAGCTTTGCGATCAAAAGGATGCATTACATGTATTAAAATTGAAAATGTTTTATGTAAATTGTAATCATATTTCACAATGTTGCTGTCTTTACTGTATTTTTGATAAATTAAATGCATCCTTGGAGAGCATAAGAGACTTCTTTCAAAAACATAAAAAAATCTTACCCGACCCAAACCTTTGTTCTAGCTCTATGTATGTTTTTGAGTGCCAATGCCACTTTTATGTGCTTTGAATGCACGTTTTGATTGTTAGAATACAACACTGTTCAAAGTTACATAGACACAAACTGTCTTGGGTTAGCATTAGCAATCCATCTGACTCATTAAAGAGCCATATAATGTCAGTTGCAGTAGTTGAGATTTAATTTGCTCCTATTGGCTCCACAGAACAGTTGTCTAAGATGGCTCCCAGTAACTGCCCTCATCTAGTGCTGCAGGCAATGGCTGGACCTCTGGCGGCTGCCACTGCCTCTACTGTCACCAACCCCATGGACGTCATCAGGGCCCGGGTTCAGGTCATTTCCTTTGTTTGCACACAGTATTAAATCAGACAACAGACATGTATAGCTGGCACGCGTGACCGAGTGTGTTTACAAAACACGGATAACCAACACAATGAGACTGACTTGGCATTATATAATTATACTGTTATTTTTCAGTTTTTTTGTGCACTTTCTACAATTCTCATTCAGCATTTTTTTTGACAATTTTTTCCTGACTATCTGACTGTTTGCTTGTGCAGGTGGAGGGCAGGACATCAGTCATTGAGACCTTTAACCAGCTGATCAGAGAGGAAGGATTCTGGGGGATGACCAAAGGCCTCTCTGCTCGCATCATATCTTCAACGCCCACAGCAATAGTCATGGTGGTTGGTTATGAAACTCTAAAAAAGCTCAGCTTACGACCAGAGCTGGTTGACTCCCGACACTGGTGAAAAAGAAATAGAAACTTTACAGTGTCTGTCATCTGCCCTAATACTCTTCCACTCCACCTTATTGTTCATTTTTGCCTTTTAAATCTCCTGCCTTGTGATGCTTCAGTGTGACACTGCTGGTTACTTTTGGGTGATTATGGTGATAAAAAAAAAAAAAAAAATGTTTTAGCTAATAGTAATAATGCAGCTTTTGAGCTCTTTGTTACTGTCAATAAGATAAAAATGCTGCTCAGGTTTTTAATCGGTGTGAGGCACAAAAGTCTTTCTTGAATGAGTTTTTAAAAAGTATGTAATCAAACAGATTTAATGTTTTATTTAAAGTATTTTAAATGTCTTCAGGCGTTGATTTCCAGAAGGATATAAACAATATTTCTTTTAAGATATTTCATTTAGAGAACTCACTCCATTCGACTGTCCCCAAAATTGCATTTTATCCATAGTAGGTGTAGTTTTTATGTAACTAGATCTTTTCATGTGTACCATGTTTTTCCCCTGAATATGCTTTTCATTGTTTTTGTGGTGTTGGGATGTTTTAAGTTGCCAAAGCTGAGTGAATATTCAAATCTCTTGATAGCCTGTGCTGAAGATAATGAAAACCCAAAACTGATTACAAATATATAAAGTTATATATATCTGTCCTTGAGTTTTATTTTAAAGTTTTTGAGAGCATAGTTCTCCCAAATATGAAAATGTACTTACTGTCATGCTATTTTTCTTTCTTCATTGGGACTCATGAGGCAATGAGCTAAATGTTTGAGTTGCTCTCTTTTATGCAATGAAAGTGAATGGGAATTAGGGGCTGTCAAGCTCTAAATGGACAAATTAGCATCATAATAGTGCATTAAAATATCCATAATCTTGTGCATACAATAGATTGGTTTAAGGAATTGACTGAAATTAAAGTCATTATTCACTGCAAATATTGCTTGTAAGGCATTTCTGCAACAATTTTATTGTTAATCGGGGAATGATGACAATGTTTGGGTGAACTATCACTTTAATAGTGTTACTTTAAACATATTATGATGCAATTGGAGTGAACTGTGGGGCTATTAAGACTTTTTTTTCTAACCATATCTCTTAAATATGCTGTCTGCGAAGCCTCCAAATAATTATTTGCCTATAAATGTTGCATTGGCAGCGTAACTGTATACTGCAGGACAACGTTTAACAATGGTCATGGACTCTGTGCCGTGTGTTTCTAATTGTCACCACTAGGGAGCAGTCACTTATAAGGAGTTAGATGTTCTGCTCTAGTTTTATAGACATGCCTGATAAAGTCATCCCAATCATACTAATTATATATTCAGCAACTGTTGCTCTTCTGAGGCATTTTTACTTGCAGTTTAATTTTAACGTCATTTCAGCTACCACAGGGCAGACAGCAAATCAATATTAGCTTTGAATAATTTAAACTTGCTTATAGGGGAATCTGTGTTTATTTTTGCGAGCATCAACAAATGAATAGTTTATTGTATTGATAAAAGTATCAATACAGTAACAACCTGAGCAAAGAATTCAGAACTCACTTATTTTTAATCATTTTAAATAAAATGTCAAATATGATTTAATATTAATCACAATGTCAACAGGTATTGGAGTAAATTTCTGAAACGTTATGCATGTGCATAGCTGTTGATCTGTAAAAAAGTATATTAAGTACATACACTCACCTAAAGGATTATTAGGAACACCATACTGATAGTGTGTTTGACCCCCTTTCGCCTTCAGAACTGCCTTAATTCTACGTGGCATTGATTCAACAAGGTGCTGAAAGCATTCTTTAGAAATGTTGGCCCATATTGATAGGATAGCATCTTGCAGTTGATGGAGATTTGTGGGATGCACATCCAGGGCACGAAGCTCCCGTTCCACCACATCCCAAAGATGCTCTATTGTACAGTGTACAGTGAACTCATTGTCATGTTCAAGAAACCAATTTGAAATGATTTGAGCTTTGTGACATGGTGCATTATCCTGCTGGAAGTAGCCATCAGAGGATGGGTACATGGTGGCCATAAAGGGATGGACATGGTCAGAAACAATGCTCAGGTAGGCCGTGGCATTTAAACGATGCCCAATTGGCACTAAGGGGCCTAAAGTGTGCCAAGAAAACATCCCCCACACCATTACACCACCACCACCAGCCTGCACAGTGGTAACAAGGCATGATGGATCCATGTTCTCATTCTGTTTACGCCAAATTCTGACTCTACCATCTGAATGTCTCAACAGAAATCGAGACTCATCAGACCAGGCAACATTTTTCCAGTCTTCAACTGTCCAATTTTGGTGAGCTCTTGCAAATTGTAGCCTCTTTTTCCTATTTGTAGTGGAGATGAGTGGTACCCGGTGGGGTCTTCTGCTGTTGTAGCCCATCCGCCTCAAGGTTGTGCGTGTTCTGGCTTCACAAATGCTTTGCTGCATACCTCGGTTGTAACGAGTGGTTATTTCAGTCAAAGTTGCTCTTCTATCAGCTTGAATCAGTCGGCCCATTCTCCTCTGACCTCTAGCATCAACAAGGCATTTTCGCCCACAGGACTGCCGCATACTGGATGTTTTTCCCTTTTCACACCATTCTTTGTAAACCCTAGAAATGGTTGTGCGTGAAAATCCCAGTAACTGAGCAGATTGTGAAATACTCAGACCGGCCCGTCTGGCACCAACAACCATGCTACGCTCCAAATTGCTTAAATCACCTTTCTTTCCCATTCTGACAGTTCAGGAGATTGTCTTGTCCAGGACCACACCCCTAAATTGAAGCAACTGCCATGTGATTGGTTGATTAGATAAATGCATTAATGAGAAATTGAACAGGTGTTCCTAATAATCCTTTAGGTGAGTGTATAGCAAATATTATACTTCTCAATCAGGTGGCCTCAAGATTACTTAAATTATTTAAAATGATACAAAACAATAAAAAAAACGTTTTTATTTTATTTTTTATTCACCTCCTAAACAACTCATAACTCATCTTGAATATATGAGAAAGCCTAATTTTAATAGTATGATTTCTAGAGCTGAAAAATTAATGTACTTTTTATTTTCACTGCTTAAAGTATATATTTGTTTTCATTGTTTACCAAAACAGTTCAGCTCTGCTTCATGCTTCAAATATATTGGTTTTTCATTAAATAATTTTCCACTAATTTCAAGCGGTTAGGGAGACAATGTCTGCAATGTTTTATTTGCATAGATCATACAACAACATAAATATAGCTATAAATGCACAAGCAATGGCATGCAGCGCACTGATAGGTTGTTATCTCTTCAACACAGCAGCAGAAGACCAAACCAACTGACAAAAAGATTTGACCGTTTGGAACGAGTATATTCATTAGTTCAATTTCAGGGCAAGTGCGCTGCCCCCTACAGTGTGTTTGTCTTTGGGCAGTAGAGTTTCTTTCTGCTCTGATTTAATGATTAGTGCCAGGGCAGTGCTTCTCTAAAGCCCGAGGTATGTTTCCCTGCAGCTGCATTCATATGATGGTTCGTTGTGCTTCCTTCAAATCAAATGATATTACACATTTAAAATCCCAAGTTTGCAAATCTCATTGTTCTTTTTCTGTCAGTCGGACAGTTTTAAAATTTTGATGACTCTGCTTCAGTGTGAAACAACTTACTAAATAAAAGAGCAACCTTCAGTTTAGGCTCAACCTCAAAAGGTTTATTTGCTCAGTTGGGATGAAATACCAGGCTGCTTTTTATATAGACTACCATACTGAGGAAAACCATAAAACAATCCAAATATAAACTTGGACAGTTTTATGCAAAGTGAACGTAAAACACACAGCATATGGCATTTCTTCACTTACATAATTCACGCTTCCCTAGATTTGAACGCATGCACATAATTAAATCATAATAATAGAACAATGGCCTATTATCAGCATGCTAGCTGCAATATTTTGTGATTGGGGTGCAACATGCAGCTGTGATTAACTAGTGCTGTGATAGGGCCTCCACCCTCGGGCCAGGAAAGTGCTGCCAATGATCAATGTCTCAGCCAGAACACAATGGCACAGACTTCATCACTGTGGCCAAAACCACTATCTTGCGCCCGCAACGACTATGGACCGCTGAAAAGAGCATTACTGTCCTTTCACATAAAACACAATTTATGAAAAGAAACATTTTTTTTCACTTGTTAATACTTGTTGTTCTATAAAAAATAAAAAGGAAATGACGCACACTATCAATACTTGCAAAAAGTATAAAAAATGTTTATTTGCCAGTGTGCGATGGTAATTGTTAATTAGTTTGTCTATAAAATATTTATTATTTATAATAATGTTATATTTACATTTATTTAAAAACGTATTTATAAATGACTCTTATGCTATTTTAAAGGTTTCTATTTTTGTTTTGGAGGTCTCCTACAATAGGTTTACATGCATCCATGGTAAAATAATAATTTTCTCATAATATACAGTACATTTCAGGATCACCTCTTTATTTTATTTATTTATTTATTTATTTTTTATTGGAGAAATATTAAAAGTAGGATCACCTCTTTTCTCACAATGTCTGAAACGGTTCGATAAAGGAGTTGGTCTCTCTAAACCCCTCCTTTCTGCTCTCATTGGTAAGATATCTAAGCCTGTTGTGATTGGTCGGCTGCTAACAGCGTGTGTCAGAAACTAAATGGCCATTTCCTAATCTGAATTTCACTTCCAGACGCTCCTCATCACTTGTATCACAGTGAAACGAACAGTAACGAGGGCGTCAGTTTTACCGCATTAATTCGAGGCTGATCATCCCTTGGAAGTGCATGCAAAGTGGATTTGCTTTTCCAGAACAGAAAACAGCTTCTCGACATGTCGACAACACTAACCAAACTCTTTTAGGCCTCAGCAACAACTGCAGTGTTTGAGGGCTGGTCAAAGTAGACGTTCCTCGCGGGCAGCCAATGAAGACCAAAGACTGGCATTATGCAAATTTGTTACAAACCTAGATTCTTGGAGGAAGTTTCAGTCAGTTTAGAATCGGTTCTTTCTTTTGGGAGACAAGGGGCCTCATTTATAAAATGTTTTGTAGAACCCATAATACATGTGATCTTACGATCATTTCTCAAATGTGTGTATACTTGTGAATCAGAGAACGAACATATGCACAAAAAACGCGCATGCGTCTCTCTTCCAGATGTGAAATCTCGCAAATGATTTTGAAATTGTGCGCAGCTGAATGGTTTCAGATCTCCACCTTATAAACACCGGCTAATTAATGTCATTAGCATATAGAATAACATCAGTTCAAGTCCAAATCCTTTACTTGAGAATGGCAAGTGGCAAGAATTGCTTAGATTTCTAGAGACTCTTGCCAACATGGAAAAGTGTGTACATGTGCTTAAACCCTGATGTGGCACCACATCAAAGACTGTTTTCACAAATCTTAACATTGGTGTGGATTTTAGCAAATGCACACTCTTGTCACGGTGCGTGGTGTGGAATAAATCCGTGGATTCAAGTGCAGAGTAAGAAATATTTAATAAGGACCAAAACATAAAATAAACACAAGAAAACTACAACGTACAACCTTAATCCAGAACAAACAAGGCAGGGCAGGAACAGAACTCAACACGACGAATACACGTAACAAATACAACGAACGAGCACAGGACAGCAAACACAGGAAGACTAAATAGGAAGGCAAATAAGGTGGGTAACGAGGATAACAGGTGGGACAAATAAACCAATAATCAGATAACAAGGAGGAGGGACCAGACAATAACAAGAGCACATGGCCCAACATAACAAAACACTCAAGTGCATAACCAAGACAGGACAGACATGTGACACTACCCCCTCCCTATGGAGCGGCTTCCAGACGCTCCATAAAACCGGGGCGGGAGCGGAAGGTAACACCAGGGCGGGAAGGGAGGGACAGACCAGGGCGGGACGGACAGACCAGGGCAAAACAGAGAGTCCATCGACGGCCAGGGCGGTGAAGACCCCTCGGGCGGCCAGGGCGGTGAAGACCCCTCGGGCGGCCAGGGCGGTGAAGACCCCTCGGGCGGCCAGGGCGGTGAAGACCCCTCGGGCGGCCAGGGCGGTGAAGACCCCTCGGGCGGCCAGGGCGGTGAAGACCCCTCGGGAGGCCAGGGCGGTGAAGACCCCTCGGGAGGCCAGGGCGGTGAAGACCCCTCGGGAGGCCAGGGCGGTGAAGACCCCTCGGGAGGCCAGGGCGGAGCAGACCCCTCGGGCGGCCAGGGCGGAGCAGACCCCTCGGGCGGCCAGGGCGGAGCAGACCCCTCGGGCGGCCAGGGCGGAGCAGACCCCTCGGGAGGCCAGGGCGGTGAAGACCCCTCGGGAGGCCAGGGCGGTGAAGACCCCTCGGGAGGCCAGGGCGGTGAAGACCCCTCGGGAGGCCAGGGCGGTGAAGACCCCTCGGGAGGCCAGGGCGGAGCAGACCCCTCGGGCTCGGGCGGCCAGGGCGGAGCAGACGGCTCGGGCGGCCAGGGCGGTGGCTCAGGCTCTGGAAAAGCAGACACCGGCTCAGGAACAGCAGACACCGGCTCAGGAACAGCAGACACCGGCTCAGGAACAGCAGACACCGGCTCAGGAACAGCAGACACCGGCTCAGGAACAGCAGACACCGGCTCAGGAACAGCCACAAGAACTGTAACAGTCACAAAAACAGACACAAACACAGAAACAAACACTGGCTCTGGAACAGACATTGGCTCCAGCTCTGGGACGGGCACTGGCTCTGCCTCCGGCTCTGGAACGGGCAATGGCACTGGCTCCGGCTCTGGAACAGCAGACACTGGCTCCGGCCCTGGAACAGCAGACACTGGCTCCGGCCCTGGAACAGCAGACACTGGCTCCGGCCCTGGAACAGCAGACACTGGCTCCGGCCCTGGAACAGCAGACACTGGCTCCGGCTCGGGAACAGGAGACACGGGCATGTCCAGGATCCGAGCCAGACGCTCCAGATAGTCCAGGTCCATGAAGGCAGATGGCACTGGCTCTGCCTCCGGCTCTGGAACGGGTACTGGCTCTGCCTCCGGCTCTGGAACGGGTACTGGCTCTGCCTCCGGCTCTGGAACGGGCACTGGCTCTGCCTCCGGCTCTGGAACGGGCACTGGCTCTGCCTCCGGCTCTGGAACGGGCACTGGCTCTGCCTCCGGCTCTGGAACGGGCACTGGCTCTGCCTCCGGCTCTGGAACGGGCACTGGCTCTGCCTCCGGCTCTGGAACGGGCACTGGCTCTGCCTCCGGCTCTGGAACGGGCACTGGCTCTGCCTCCGGCTCTGGAACGGGCACTGGCTCTGCCTCCGGCTCTGGAACGGGCACTGGCTCTGCCTCCGGCTCTGGAACGGGCACTGGCTCTGCCTCTGGAACGGGCACTGGCTCTGCCTCCGGCTCTGGAACAGCAGACACAGGCATGTCCAGGATCCGAGCCAGACGCTCCAGATAGTCCAGGTCCATGAAGGGAGACGGAACGTGAACAGTCTCTGACTGGGCAGACGGAACGTGAACAGTCTCTGACTGGGCAGAGGGAATGTGAACAGTCTCTGACTGGGCAGACGGGACGTGAACAGTCTCTGACTGGGCAGACGGGACGTGAACAGTCTCTGACTGGGCAGACGGGACGTGAACAGTCTCTCGCTGGGCAGACGTGACGTGAACAGTCTCTCGCTGGGCAGACGTGACGTGAACAGTCTCTCGCTGGGCAGACGTGACGTGAACAGTCTCTCGCTGGGCAGACGTGACGTGAACAGTCTCTCGCTGGGCAGACGTGACGTGAACAGTCTCTCGCTGGGCAGACGTGACGTGAACAGTCTCTCGCTGGGCAGACGTGACGTGAACAGTCTCTCGCTGGGCAGACGTGACGTGAACAGTCTCTCGCTGGGCAGACGTGACGTGAACAGTCTCTCGCTGGGCAGACGTGACGTGAACAGTCTCTCGCTGGGCAGACGTGACGTGAACAGTCTCCGAATGGACAGGCGCAGGTCTCCTCCTCCTCCTCCGTCCCTTCTGACGGATATGCGCAGACTCGGGGCTGGCTAAAACCATCGACGGAGTACCAACACTGGACGGATCCAGTGACAATGATTTTCTTTCCGAAGAGGCCAGTGGAGAAGACTCTGCTGCCCTCCTCTCCTCATTCCTTTGAGCGCACAGGGAGAAATATTTTAAAAGAGAAATCCCATTCTCCCTTTCTGCAGGACAAAGTTCGCTCCGCTGAATCCACATAATGGCTCGTTCGTTCTGTCACGGTGCGTGGTGTGGAATAAATCCGTGGATTCAAGTGCAGAGTAAGAAATATTTAATAAGGACCAAAACATAAAATAAACACAAGAAAACTACAACGTACAACCTTAATCCAGAACAAACAAGGCAGGGCAGGAACAGAACTCAACACGACGAATACACGTAACAAATACAACGAACGAGCACAGGACAGCAAACACAGGAAGACTAAATAGGAAGGCAAATAAGGTGGGTAACGAGGATAACAGGTGGGACAAATAAACCAATAATCAGATAACAAGGGGGAGGGACCAGACAATAACAAGAGCACATGGCCCAACATAACAAAACACTCAAGTGCATAACCAAGACAGGACAGACATGTGACAACTCTAAGTTTGAAGTATGCACATGTTATAAATAAGACCCAATAACTCCATTTATTGTGCACTTTAATCTTTGAAATTTTGCAGACCCTTTACATTCAGTACATACTACATGGAAGGTAATATCCAAAAAAGCAAAATAGGGGCATACTAAATGAAACCTTATTCTAAAGTGTTACCAAATCAATATTAATGAAAGAATACTGCTGAGAGAATCGTTCAATGATAAGCATGGGAGATGGGAAGATTGCGAGCTGAGGTCTAAAGACTCAATCACTGATTAGTCAACATAGATAAATGATCAAGCAAAGATCAGATGGACTGGAGTTTGATGTACTGCTCTTCAGACGCCCAGGGCATTGACGCATACCGTCCCACTGGGAGTGACTTCCATTAGGTACGTTTCTGAGTGAAAAATGACTGAGCATAATAGATACCCTAATGAGTCTGGGGGTCTCTATATCTATGACATCAGTGGACAGGGTGTTGTCACACTAGGCCATGTCTCTTTTGCTAAGCTGGACGTTGATGGATGTTCTCCATTAGTGAATGTCGATTGGTGATTTGTTATTTGATCTGGTATGACCTCAAACCAGGTCCATCTGAGCCCTGATGGGAAGCTTTTAAAATCTAGGTGTTCATAAAAAGACAAAAGGAAAGATGAATACTTTACAATAAAGTTCCATTTGATAACATTAATTAAAACATTAACAATGAACAATACTTCTACAGCATTTAGTAATCTTTGTTAATGTTAATCTCAGCATTTACCAATACATTTTAAAGATCAAAAGTTGTATTGGTCACACTTTATATTAGGTTTTTAACTACCGGTATGTAAAAAATATGTTAGGTACAATCTACTTATTGAATTGCAAAACAGTTGCTGCTATTGAGGTCGGATACGGGTAAGGTTAGGGTCAGGTTTGGAGGTATGGTTAGTTTTAAGGGTGGGTTACAGACCGGTGTGAGGGAAGGCTTAACAATGCAATTATAGTAGTTGAGTACAATGTATAATTAAGTTCAATGTAAAACATGTATGTATGTACACAATAAGAGCATTGCATCAAATGATTAATTTAAATTTTAGTACACAGTACTAATGATTAATGAATGCTGTAAGAATAGATTGCTTATTATTAGTTATTACATGAACTCATGAGAGCTTATTGTAAAGTGTTACCCATAAGTGAAATAAAAGTACTTAAAAGCAACAGTCCACTGTTACTGCAATAACATGACACAATACAATACAGTATGTTAATGCAAACTTTAAACGTTCTGCAGGTTTTTGAGGAACAATTGCCCTCCACATCATGGTCTTGGCATAGCGTGGTCTCTTTCATGGACCACACATTGGCACATTCACCAGGGCCTTATAAAAACAAAGGAGAGAAAAGATACATTCACACACAGCATAATCTAAAGGCCCATACCAAATCAATTGATTGATGGGACAAACAGTGGCTGATGAGGGTGTGCGAGCGAGTGGATGGGTCCGTCCCTTCTCCTGGATACTTCCTGGAGAAATGACAGAGTGCTCTCTGCCCTCTCTCTACATTAATTATCAACCGCTGTCTCAAAGGCACTTTGTCAAATGAGATAAATGAAACAACATCGGGACAGGAACAAATCAGACTGTCGAGCAGGGGAGGGAGGAGTTCAGCCTGGGGCCCCTCTTTCTCTCCTGGGGCTCCTGTCCTTCTCCTCTTGGGAGGCAGGATCCGGGATGAATGGGTCTTCATGGGAAATGTGTCGAGGACATGTTCGGGGGTTGTTTTTAAAATGTGCTGTAGGTCGTTTAAAAGAGAATTAATATTCAGCACTTCGGAATGGTTTTTAAAAAATGAAACCTATTGCTTACATTTATATTCATCCAAAAGTTGCAGAACTGGCAGAATGATTAAAAGACTTTATAAGAGTGAACTGACTACTTAAAGTCTTTAGGAGCTTTCTATGAGAATAAATGCGACAGCTCGGATAGTATTAAAGCAATGAATTCAAGGATGTGAGATGAATGAGAAGCGCTAGAGAATGGCTCCTGTAAGCCATTACATCCATCTGGGCGGGAGGGAGGGACCACTGACGTACGTCACAGATGCTTGCTATCAGCAGTGGTCCAGAAGGCGTAACACAGAGACAGAAAGAAAGAGACAGTAAAAGAGACAGTGTGAGAAAGAGAAGAAGAAAACGGGGAGAGACTGACAAGTTCTTAGATCTGAAAAAAATAAAAAGGGTTGGAGATCTATTTAAATCTATTAGGTTTTTTAAAAGTTTTTAAAGTAACACTGATAAAAAGGAACCGGTCAAGATGCCTAATTTTGCTGGAACCTGGAAGATGAAGAGCAGTGAACATTTTGAAGAACTCCTGAAAGCGCTCGGTAAGTGATCCACTCAGTTTATCCTTCAATATGTGTGTAGTAGGTGAGCACTAGACTATTTTATCCTGTTGTTTAGGCCGCGTCCAGGATCCTCTCTTCTTCTGCTGTTTCGTCTTCAATAGCATATTCATGGATTAACTAGTGTGAAGAGTAAATCACTATTATTTTCGGGCTGTTGGACTGCTTCTTCAGTCTCTTTTGTTTCTTTGGCAGCATGAGTTGCCTGGATTCGTATTCAAATTCTCAAAGCTAGAGAGACAGAGCAAGAGATTTAGCAAGGGCACGAAAATGAACCCACTCAGTGGATTTTTTTTTCTTCAAAATTAAATTAAATCTAATAGTTTAATACCAATAACCATTTTACGAGGCCCCCTGCAAATACGGTTTGGTCAAAGTCTGTTCAGAACTTCACACTACCATTCAACTACTTTACACTACCATGTTTTTGAAAGACGTTTTTAATGTTCACAGAGGCTGCATTTATTTGATTAACAATACAGTTAAAACTAATAATGTACAAAAAATATTACAATTTTAAATAACTGTTTTTGGGTTTAATATGTTTTGAAATGTAATTTATTCCTGTGATGGCAAAGCTGTATTTTCATTAGTCCAGTTTTCAGTGCCACATGATCCTTCAGAAATCATTTTGCTCAATAAACATGTCTTATTATTATCAATGTTGAAAACATTGGTGCTGCTTAATAGTTTTGTGGAAACCATGATACACTGTGGTTTTCATGATTATTTGATGAAAAGAAAGTTCAAAAGGACAGCGTATTTAAAATGTAGAAATCTTTTAAATGCCTTAACTGTAACTTTGAATCAATTTAATGCTGAATAAAAGTATTAATGAAAAAAATGTGTGCATATTAGAATCAAGAAATGTCATATTTTCCAATCAAAAAATAAAGTAATGCTGAGTGAAACTGATGCCAGTTCTCCAGAAAAGCCTCTAAATTGTTTCCAAACATAAAGAGAGAAATTTTGGGATGGAGGGGAATGAGAATTGAAATATTTATGAAACTGATCAAACAGTTACTCACCCTAATAGTTTACACTACAATCCTGTGTAGTCCAAAAATGTGCAATTAGTCCTAGATTAATTTCAACATTGTCCAAGTAGGCACTATACAAGACCAAGAGCCGTGGCATTCCTTCCAGTCAACACCCTGTCATTACAACTCCTTATTTCCAACATCTGCTGATAACAATTTACTCTGTGGTCACTTGCAAACTATTTATGCAGAGAATGGCATACCACAGCTGTATGAATGCTTGCTTTGCCCCAGTTATGGCTTGGAAAAATGAACATCAGACACATTAAAAAACATGAAAGCAGATCAGATATTCCCTTTGCCCCAGTATCTATTGCAGCAGATACAAATAAATGATGTAAGTATACCGTCTTGAGGGAATTATATGAAAGTGGATAATTACAGCACAGTCGAGAGTGATGAGTGCTCACGGAGTTATTCGATTATTTATTGCGTATAATAATCATTTTAATTGGAGACTTTCAATTTGAGACATTTATCCACTCTGTCTCAATGACATAGAGCTGAAAACATTTACATAAGCAAAGTGACACATTTGTACACAAAACATGATTACATGTTTTGTGTAATGTAGGGGTGAACGCTATGCTGAGGAAGGTGGCCTGTGCAGCAGCTTCCAAACCACACGTGGAGATCCGTCAGAACGGAGAACAGTTCTACATCAAAACCTCCACTACCGTGAGGACCACAGAAATCAATTTCCAGATAGGACAAGAGTTCAACGAAGAGACCGTGGATGGGCGGAAGTGCAAGGTAATACAGCTTAGGGGTTTTCTTTTGTTGTGATCGATATTTATATTGTCATTTGAAAAAGAGCATAGAGAGATGACAAATCATAAGAACTATGTACAGACAGCTGACTATACCCTAAAAAGAATAACAAACAATACTGTTTAAAAGTTTGGGGTCAGTACTGTTTTCAGCTACATTAAATTGAACAAATGTGACAGCATAGACATTTATAATATCACAAAATATTTGAAATTGAAATTTCTATTCATTAAATCCTGAGTCCTGAAAAAATGTATCATGGTTTAAGCAGCACATCTGTTTTCAACAATGATATAACAAGAAATGGTAACATTTTACAATAAGGTTAATTAGTAACATAAACTAAGAATTAACAATACTTCTTCAGCATTTATTAATCTTAGTTTATATTCATTTCAACATTTACTAATACGTTATTAAAATCAAAGGTTGTATTTGTTAACATTAATGCACCGTGAACTAACATGAACAAACAATGAACAACTGCATTTTTATTAACTAACATTAACAAAGATTAATAAATACTGTAACAAATGTATTGCTCATTGTTAGATCTTAACACATAAACTAATGTTAACTAATGAACCTTATTGTAAAGTGTTACCCAAATGTTTCTTGGGCAGCAAATCAGCATATTAGAATGATTTCTGAAGGATCGTGTGACACTGAAGACTGGAGTAATGATGCTGAAAATTCAGCTTTGACATCACAGCCACAAATTACATTTTAAAATATATTAAAATAGAATACATCAAGTAAATGCAGCCTTGCTGAACATAAGAGATTTATTTAAAACAAAAGAGCAAAACACAATTCTTTCACCTCTTATTTAGGTCACAGATAGTTTGGTAAATTAGATTATAGGACACACAAGCGCATCAAAGCAACACTGCAGGCTTATCTAGACTAATTTCAGTCACCCTTATGTCTTCCACCTTTAATCTCCTGGATTTAAATGGATCTGAGGGGATTCTGACTCAAGCGGTTGCACCATCACACCCAGAACTGCATAAGATAATGTGTGCATACTAAAGAACTGATGAGCACTGATATGACAGGATGTGTTTCGTGAGGGCACTGAGTTTTCCTTCTGAGCCTGTCGACCCATCAGAGGCTGCTGAAAGGGCAATCGGCGGTTGCAGGCCGAGCTGTCATGTGCTGGAAGTCCTTTTTAACAAGTTAACCTTTATGACTGCTGCCATTTAACAGGCAAATAAAAGTAACCACAGATCTGGCACAAAATAAACATCTGTTTTTGACATAAATCGACACCCAGGCATTTTCTATTTAGATATTTGGCAGAGGCCATCTGGCATAATAAAATAAACATGAAATAAAACCTGTATATTTAGTCATCCAAGATTTTAGTTAAGCAGAGAGGGTGAGTAATACAGATGAATGTATGTAGAGGATATATAGAAGGGTAAAATGTATAGCTGTGGTGGGCGTCTCTCCTCAGCCTATTACTTAGGATTCACTCCCTCAAATCAATGGCCTAAGAGGCTTTAACATTCAATGGAGATCATAATTCAAATGCAAATGGACAGAAGAATTCCTCTGAGAATAATTTGAATGTTCTTCCCTGGAAAGAACTATTTTTTTTCACAGAGTAGGCCTACTGTAGATGTAGATACAGACGTGCATCTTCAAAAGACTACCGTTAGACTGTAATTGTCCACAGAGCCTGGTCACATGGGAGACAGAGAACAAGATGACCTGCAGGCAAACCCTTGTGGATGGTAACGGCCCTAAAACGTACTGGACACGGGAGCTGAGAGGGAACGAACTCATGCTGGTGAGGAACTTTTCCCTCAACACTACTAAAAATCACTCATTCTGTGTCTGGCACCCTCCATTCTGAGCTGAAGGTCGCATGTTTCAATCTGCTTTGCGATTACTAACACTCGTGATAAACTGCTCATATTCATTTATTTGCTTGGAATTAAAAAAAAATGCAACACTGGGTAAACATCTGGCCTTCTGTCTTTTATAGGCCAGATGGACAACAGTAAACTGGCCTTATAACTGAGGAGGTTTTACTGACTTTGCTGCCCCTGAGGGACATCAAATGCCTTCCTCTTTCGCTCAAGTATCTGTTGTAAACTTTAAAGCGCATTTCGGAAAGACTTGTGATGGTGAAACACTGTGAAATGATTTTTTACCATTCTTTACATGGGTCACTGAAAATATGTGCCATGAAAATGAGCATTCAATAAAGGTATCTTGTGCAGGACACAACCTACAGTAGCAGCTAACCTCATGTGACACTAATTTCTGGATCACATGGATCTTCTGCAATTTTGCTGATGAAAAAAAAAAAAAGTCATGCCATGACATAAAGTTCATGCTATTTATAAGTAGTTTGATATGTGTAGGCCAAACTTAAAAGTTCATAAGGGTTCCATATAACACAAGTTATGATGACCGAGGCCCAATTTTGGATTCGCTCACTATGCTTTATTCAGTAACCTCTTCAGCAAAATGCAGTACACTTTAGTATGCCAATACTTTTTTCAAAGCATTAGAAGCACAAACATCATATTTTTGTTGTGAGAACTATTCGTGATAATCACAGACAAGGCTTAAGCCGAGTCCCAGACTAAAATGCATGAAAGAAACATCTTAAAATATGTCAGTTCCATCGTTTGGTCTCAAGATGCACACCAGTAATGTTTTTTCGAAGACACGGACCGGTTAAAAAAAGCTACTTCGATGTCCTAATTGAACTAAGGTAAATAAATAAATATTCTTCCTTAAAATACAGGGTGCATAAGTCAGGACACCCATGTTAAATTCCCATAGAAACCTTCACCTTGGCTTACTTTCCATAAGATCATCTCAATGCAAATCAAACCAGCTATTAGGCTAACTGAAATAAAACCATGCCAATCTCTAGGTATGGTGAAGGGTATGTGATGATGTGGGGCTATTTAAATTTCAACGGCCAAGGGAACTTTATCAGGATGTCCTGGATCCTTTAAAAATAAAAATCTGCCTGCCTCTATGGGAATTTAACATAGGGGTGTCCTGACTTAGGCTATGCACCCTGTATTTTAAGGAAGAACATTTATTTATTTACGATACATTATTCATTCACAAAGAAAATTGGTGTCCTTAAAGGTTGGGGTTTTCCTCATTTTTTTAATTAAGGCATTAAGATCAATTTCCAAAAGATGATTTTTTATTCCTCTTTTTAGTCAACTTTAGCATGGGTGTGTTCACTTATGCTAAGCACTGTATACACATCTTCTGGGTTTCCAAAAAAGCTCTTTTTTAGTTTCATCTGACTAGAGAATCAGGGCCCTTTTGAAGTTCCAGTCGTGTCCGACAACTGAATATGCTGGAGTTTGTTTTTGGATGAGCGAGAAGGATTTTTCTTGATTATTGCCCTGATGGTCAAAATGGGAATTTTCAATGCTTTAGCTATTTTCTTGCAGCCACTTTCTATTTTGTGAAGCTCATCAATCTTTTTCTGCACATCAGAACTATATTCTTTGGTTTTACTCATTGTGAAGGATGATTAAGGGAATTTGGCCTTTGTGTTTCCTCATATTTGTAGTCATGTGAAAGTCATAGCTAGACAATTTCATGTTCCTAGTCACCCTGTTGTGCTAAAAAATGTACTGAGTAACAGCTAAATTTGCAGCATAGTTTTATATTACTTTTTAGTATTTTATTTATTTATGTATGCATTTATTCTTTTGTCTTGCATTATATTTTATGCTGAAATGTATTTCACATTTGTTGTAAAAGTGATTTAAGAGGCCATTTCAGGCCCTATGTACTCCTATTCATGGAAAGTCATTGCTAAATAAATGACCTCAACAGGGAAATACGCTGGACCATTAACACAGCACAACTTGCATCCAGTCTTATTTTTGGTCTACATTAATGCACTAATGGACCTTGACACAGTTGGTGGCATTACATGATGCAAGACAAGACATGTTGAAGTCACATCTGTGTCTTATTAGGCAGAGCAGTGAAATGGTGATGCAGCCGGCTCACATCACAATTCCTTCAGACTTTTGAATGCAAGATAGTGATGCATATCTTTCCATTCATGACCAGCTGTTTTGTCACGAGCTGAATAATCATGCCAAAGTATTTGACCAACTGCAGCTTATTTTAAAAATGTTCCGTTGCATACGCAATGGCACTTGCGCTTTTGTTTATTGAAATTAATGTGTTATTCTCATAAACCATTTGTCTTATGCATTGCAGCTCTCTTCATTATAAATGGCTCACTTAAACTTTTCTTCATCTTTATCTGTTTTTCCTTACCCTAATGATTAATGCGTGTGTGTTTTGTGTAAAAATGGCCACACATTACCAAAATGCTGGCATCATGGAGCAAAGTTACTGGCAGTGACCCAGAAAATACTTTGCAAATGTGTCTAATTGATCATGTTACATGTAGGAATGCTGGCGGTGTGTAGGGGCCTGACACTCCTCTCTCTAATGTCTCCCACGGCACCGCCACACACACCAGATGGCCTGTCCTAATACCATTTTTAAAAGAGTGTGTGAGGTGGTCCTGCTCTGGAGCGCAGATGGTGTATGGTGTTGTCAGCTGCTCTAGTTCTGTTTTGGTGTGATTTTCAAACTCGTAAATGGCAGCATCGAGATGTCAGAGGCACTTCCTCTTAATTCGATCAATACATCGGTCAAAGCATTTCAGTGATGCACAATTTCAACAAGCTACATACAAAAGTTAAACGTAAAACAGCTCCTGTACCTTCATCTTAATGACTGCAAATGAATCATGGTAAACGAAATAAACTGTGAATAACACTGAAAGAATGATTGAGTTCATGGCATTCTCTCTCTGTTTGTCTTCATTGCTCAGACCTTTGGGGCCGACGATGTGGTGTGCACACGGATTTATGTGCGGGAATGAGCACCGAGATGAACTGGATGGAGGGATATTCCGGCACTTGCAGCTTTGAAGGAGTAACATTTTGTTCATGATTAACTTGCACTGTGGTTTGTTAGTTGATACTTTCTTCTGTTCTAAGTTGGATACCATTTGTGTGCATTAATAATTAGATTCATTTTTATAATGTTTCTTATTAATTATAGCCTATATGTACAGTGTTAGTCAGGCCTGGCGCGAGGTCTAAGATTTAAGGTGGGCTACAGGACCCTTGGGGAGGGCCGGACAGTTGGGGAATTGAGTGATCCTGGTGTTAGTTATTATGGTAACACTTTACAATAAGGTTCATTAGTTAACTACATTAGTTAACATTAACTTAGAATGAACAATACTTCTTCAGCATTTATTCATCTTTGTTAATGTTAATTTCAACATTTACTAATACATTATTAAAATATTGTTAACATTAGTTAATGCACTGTGAACTAACATGAACAAACAGTGAACAGCTGGATTTGTATTAACTAACGTTAACAAAGATGAACAAAAACAGTAACAAATGTATTGCTCATGGTTATTCATGTTAGTTAATACATTAACTAATGTTTAATAAATTAACCTTATTGTAAAGTGTTACCGTTATTATATTCATGGTTATATCTGATAAAACATTCTTAGCACAGTTACGATGGTTCATTGCAGCCACGTCTCAAGAACTTAATTTACTTTACTTTCTTTTTCAGTCACTGACCGTGCATGAAATAATAAAGACATGTACTTGTTAATGATGTGATTGCATTTTTTTTCATGTAACTGTTTTATTGTAAAATATTTTAAAATGTAATTTAGTCCTCTGATCAGCGGGAATTATTTGAGTCTTCAGGATTTGACACAGAGACGCATGCACACACACACACACACTCTCTCTCTCTCTCTCTGTCTCTTTATTGGGACATTCCATAGACATAATGGTTTTTATACTGTACAAACTGTCCCCTTACACTAACCCTAACCCATCACAGAAATATTCTGCATTTTTAGATATTCAAGACTTAATTATGATGTATGCTGTGTTCCCTCATGGGGACCCCCAAAAAAAGTCCCCATATGGTCAAAATTTACTGGCATTACTATCGTTGTGGGGAACATTTGGTTCCCATAACATACACTCTAAAAAATGCTGGGTTGTTTCAACTCAAATTTGGGTCAAATATGGACAAACCCAACCGTTGGGTTAAGTTTTTTATTTAAATGCATATAAATGAGTGTAGGGAATACCAGGTATACACACACACGTAATACATTTCTTCCAAAATATGAAAGCTCATTAATATAAGACATTAGCAAATGCAAACAACAAACATGTGGCTAATGGTTTGTAAAAGAATCAAGGGTCAAAAGAAAGTGTTGGAATCCTACTCTCCATCTGTCATTAAAAACGTTTTCATTTCATGCTCTGAGAGTTATGGACTTGTAGAGTTTTTTTTGACCAATTTCTCCAGAGACTGCTTAACTATAATGCAGGGTAAAATCTTTATTGAATAATGAGGCATATCGAACCAGCACCTTTTTATTAATTGTTTTGTTAAATTTCACTGTAAACTTTTATTACTCTATTTGGTGTTAAAATTTCCCCTCCCCCCTTTTTTTGGGTCAAGAAAAGATCTTTGATTCTCGTTTAAAAAAAAAAAGCTAAATTTTATAAATTTTTACTAAGTATTAAAAAAACATAACAGATTATTAATAAAGTCTTAATTGCATTTCCTAATAACAACTGTAAAGAATTAACATGAGAACTCCTGTTATAATGAGAGTTCGAGTAATGTTTTAAGTTAACTCTAAAGTCACATTTCAGTGTAGAACATTATTACACTGTGCCCCAGGAGACGGTCCCAACGCTCCCTCTGCTGCCAGTGTGGAAAAACAACACCGTGGTTTCAGTGCACATTAATTATGCATCCTCATATTCAGAGCATGTGAACGTAATTCAGTGAAAAAACAAGCATGCATTATTGATCGTTACGGTTCCAGGAAGCAAGACACACGGCAGGGTAATCTACTACAATTCTGTTTTATTTCAATCTTTAAAACAATAAGTAATAATATAAAAGGGCTGTACATGAGAACATAGAAACATGCCATCATTGCCTTCTTTAAATATGTTTTACATATTTGTCAGCATAAACCAAAGCCTCAAAGCACACACAAATGTGCCCCAAGTTACATTTCCAGACTTCTCGTTATAAGAGGGCAAAATGGGACCAAACAGGATCGTTTCTAAGTTCTACTCAGAACACAGGCAGTGATATCACAAATTTGAATACAAGTTCAGATAAGGGCCAAATATAGCATCATGAAAAATGATCTTATATAACATCTGCAACAACAGATGTCAAAACGAACATTTCTGTGACTACATAAAGAGAGGAGACAGAGTGACCAGACAAAACACAAGTACTCCCTTTGGTAAGAATAGTCAAAGTGTTTTCTTAAACATCCCAGCATTAGCCTCCTCCACTACGCGGATAAGGAAGCCTAAAAGCTGAACTACGTAACAGTGAAGGTTGTCTGAATATAAACAGTCAGGCATATATATATATATACACACACATTGTATTTACATTACAAGAGCTTTTGTGACTGTACTTATTCTGGTGTTCCTGATTGACACGTTGTGGCTGGTATCTTGGATGTCTATTAACTAACAGTAATACCTTCATTAATGGTGCTGTAATTAACCAGTGAAAAGAGACCTTAATTACATTTCATGTATATTGCGAACAATAGACAAGGGAAATTCACATCATCATTCCTGGTTTAGCTGCGTAGCCCCAAGCACAGAGGCTTTTTTAAAAAAACTCAAGATTCAAGAGTCAAGATTTTATGTCATCGTCAGACATTTTCTCTCATTTTTTGAACATGTGTGTGGTTTAAGTGAACCACAAAAGATTGCTAATAAACTACTATTCACCTTGAGGAGATGAAAAATAAAAAACGATATACAAATGGGCATGGATTTGACCTGTATTTGTAAACCATCCTTTTCACAAAAAGCCACTCAAAAAGACAAAAGTGATTCTTATTGTCGTGAGAATCAAACGAATGTCTGACAAGAGCTTCAGCATTTTTAAGAAGTGTTTTCTTGCCCTCATGATTAAAGGGCAATAACCAACTGGGTATAAAGTCCTGGGGGACTCCAATCTAAAAAATTTAAAAGGTAAAAATAAAAAAAGAAAGTGAGCAATCTTCAAAGAACTCAATGGCGGTCCCATTTTAATTTCAGTGCTACTTCAGTCATCATAAAAACAACATAAAAAGGAGGTAAAAGCCCCCCCCCCCCCCCTGTTTTGAAAACTTGAGCTTTACAATGTAGTGCCATAGGTGACTTTATATTTGTTGATGTTCTGGAAGTGGACGATCTTGGGTTCACAGACCGTTCTGCAGGGCAGTAGCCCCTCCCGGCCCTCTCCCATCAGCCACTTGTGCGCGGCGGCTGCCATGTCGCTGGTCACGTGCTCTTTCCGCCACCTGTCCAGCCACGCCTGAAAGCGCTGATGCAGACGAGTGCTTACTCGCTGGTGAGACTGAAAACCATTGAGATAAACGGAAATCGAATCATTGTAAAACATCTCAAAACAAATTCCTTTATCACATTGATTCTTAACTGTAATTACATTTCTAATAAATATGAAAAAAAAAACAAGATGTGAATTGAAATCATATTTTCCTCTCAATAAGAACATACAGAATTAGAATCGTTAACATTCTGGAATCACAAAATTTATTGGGATAGTCCACCCAAAAATGATAATTTTGTCACAATTTACTTCCCCCATCATGTTGTTCCAAACCTGTAAGACCTTCTTCTGTGGATTAGAAAAGATATTTTGAGGACTGTTGGTAACCAAACAGTTTCAGTTCCCATTGACTTTCATTGTTATTTTTAAGTCAATGGGAACCAAAACTGTATGGTTACCATAATTCTTCAAAACATCTGCTTTTATGCTCCACAGAAGAAAGAAAGTCATACCGGTTTGATGAAAGAATTGTCATTTTTGGGTGGACTACACTTTAAAATATCAACACTCCCAGATTCTGTTAATACAAATAATCATTTTAATATTATAAGATAATTACAGAGGAAATTTCTCATTCAATAAGGGGGCCTTTGAATATGGTGTTGGACATTGGGAAGCCCTCAAGTCAAAAAAGTTTGAGAAGCACTGCTCTATCATCTATATACCTGATGCGCTCTCAGCTGTGCAGTGCGTCGGTACATGTAGTCCTCCGACTTAAAGACGTACACCATCTTGTAGGAGTTGAGCTTAAACATGCACTCCATCTTCGAGTCCTCGCCACCCTCAGAGGATTTCTTGGCCGTTTCTTTGACCTCTCTCATCTGCACCTCTTGACCTCTCTGGCACTTCCGGATTCGCCTGAGATTCCTTAAAAAAGAAAAGGGCACATTGTTTCATTTTCAAGAAACTTTCCTAAATTTAGTACAAATGCTATCAAACATGTTAAAGCTCAGTATCTGACAGCTTAAGGAGAGGAAGATCCTAATCTAAAAGAGAAATTATGCACCAATGCAACTGTCTACAGTGCACCTTGGTCTTAATAGATATCATAAAATATCAACAGATACGATTATTTCCATTGAAAACTCATATCCATGGCAAATTCATATTGATCAAGTGCCAAATCAAGGTTTTGGGTGGATAAAAAAAATCAATAAAAAAACAAACAAAAACAAAACAAAAAACCGGACAGTTAATTTCCTTGCTTCAATTAAAGACTAAAATTAGAAGTGTACTTACCAAAGGTTACAGATGTGAATGGGCATAGAAACCATGACTCTTATTTTGAATTCAGGACTTCACTTAAAGAAACTAGCCAATCGTCACAAAAAAAGAAACCAGGTAGGGAATTAGGTTAAATAGCCAGGATATGGGTTGACATTGTGCATTATGCATTGCATGACCATGCACTAGAAATGTTTGTTGCATTACTTTTTTCTTAGCAAAAACAGTGGTGCAATGTAAGCTACACAACCTCACACTGCACATAAACAGAAAAGAAATGAATCAATAAAAAAAGAAATAAAAGAAATTGATTGTCTGAATCTGGATGGAGACATCAAGAGCATCTCTCCAGCACTGCACATAAAACATGCATAAAAACAAAAAAGAACAAGCAAATCAATCATCCTTCCCATGCTAGAGCTCAAACGTCTGTTGGAAAGAAATACACGCACATTTGAGGATAAAATCCAGACCAGATTTTTATTGACAAGCCCCTCTCTGAAATACAGCCGTGTTTGTGTCAGACCATGGTGAGTTTAATTTCGAGTCACAGCACTACTTTGTAAACTGACAACCCCAATCGAACTCGAGAGAGAATCATCTCTGAGATCTCAGCATACAAGGTCTACTCAGTCCAATCTTTGACTATAAAAACATTTACACACAAGAATGAAATCAAGTTACATACAGAAATATATCTGTGAATAGAATTACACAAACAGACCACAGCACACTTTATATGAGAAAGCAAAGACGTTTTCTGAAACCCAAGAGTGGGCTATTTTAAAAAAGATTATGAAAATCTATTCAAAGGAAAAAAGTACAGATCTGAACAGAGCACTCAGGCTCATCTTATCTAAATGCACAGTCTTCAGTCTCTCCCAAAGAAAATGATGACTCAACCGAACCCTGTTAAGAGCAGGCATTTAAAAACATCTTCCATTTTCTCAGATGAAAAACATTAAAATAAAATGAATTTTTCCACCTCATTAAACGTGTTATAAAGGCTCAACCGCTATTATGCCCTAAAATAAAAAAGGGTGCACACAATTTTAGATGACACCTCTGCACACATTCCCCACAAACACACCATACTTACAATTCATAAATAAGCATAAAATAACCAATATGACTGTATTGTGGCCACATCTGAGCAGAGATAAACAACCTAACAATGAGTTTTCATTAAATAAATTCTCAGTAAAGTGCGAATGCAAGCAGGCAGAGAGCTCATGTGTGTTTGGGTAGAAAAAAACAAAACAAAATGCCAGGCGATTACAAACAGGCAGCACTTGTACAGTGTAACTCCCAGACATTTTCCCAAGACTACCGTAAGCATTCCTGGGATGTTCCTGTCTTGAGTTGATGCTTGATGGGAAGGGGGCAAGTGTAAAGGACTCATGGCTCTAAAGATGGGTGTACTTGGCTGAGCCTCACCTGGGTAGAAACACAGGCTTCTGGGACAGGTGCTCTCGCAGTTCTGGAGAGGCCGAGCTGGTGTTCAGATATCGCTCCACGTAGTCGGGCCAGCGCTGAAACACACACACAGACATTCAAGGTTACTCTTACAGGATAAAGAGTCACTGTTAATAGCTGAATACATACATAATCGGCAGGATATCCCCTCTGCGTGACAATTCTGTGTATTGTTTTTCATTATTTATTTCTATGAATGAACCTTGTGTATTATGTAAACACTTCATGTATTTCACATCTTCAATTGTTTTCTCTTTGTTGGAGCACAAACCCAAAACTGACATTTCCAATGTAAAAAGAACTGAATTAAAATCAAATCTAGTGACATTATTTAAAAAAAACAAAAACAAAAAACAACAACATTGGTAGCAATTATTACAATAACTGGGTAATAACTAGGTACTACTAACCCTAAAACCTAACCCATGTAGTTACCTTATATTACTAGTACTATCTTAGGTAAGTACTTTAAAATAGTGTAACCAAAACATTAAATAAGTACACATTACATACATTTATAACACTTTAATAACTAAACATTTGAATAAGTGGTTACAATATAAATAACAGAAACAACATTTTTTTATTAACAAAGTCCACCAATTTGAATTATTTTGCAATATAATTTAACAATAAATCTGTTTTTTTTTACATTATGTACAAGTGAATTAAACAGTATACAGTGCTTCTTTGTCTCTTTCTCTCTCTCTCAAACACACACACACACACACACGTTTACTTAGCTATCTAAATGGGGACATTCCATAAACGTATGGTTTTTATACTGTACAAACGGTCCCCTTACACTAACCCTACCCCTAAACCTACCCATCAGAGAAAACTTTCTGCATTTTAACATAAAAAAAAAAAAAAAAAAAAAACGTTATATACCAGATTTACAAATGAGGACGGGAGGTTTTTGGAGATTTTGTCAAGTTTTGGTCACTTCTGGGTACAAATGTGTCCTCAAAATATAGTTAGTTTCTCACTCACACACACACACACACACACACACGCGCTTCAGAATATAGAAAAGTCCTGGAGGAACTGTGGGACCTGATGCAGAAGTAGATGTACTTTGACAACCTATTTCTGCAAGGGCCACAATGAGTGTCCCCTTGAATACTGTGTGGGTCATTCATGTTGGCAATCTGCTGAAGGCCAAAACAGTTCAACACCACTGCCTGATTTCATGTAAAACTTCACAGCATCCAATTCATTAGGGTCCACTCTCTGTCACCATCCCTACAATCTCTGTAGGCTCTATGGAAGGATCAGTAGTTCCCACCATTCATCAAGCAGCACCTTGTTGTTTCTGATCCAGTGGATACTGCCGCAGAGAAAGTTCCTTTGCAGCATGTTCAGGTGTTCGGGACAAACTTATCCTGCATCCCGAACATTGCCACAAGCCCGAATGAATTTATGAAGGAACTCCCTGAAGAGTGAGAGGCTGGTGTAAGAGTTGCCAACAAAAAGCTTGTAGTCAGTGACCAACAATTTTTCATCCACAAGGGCTGTAACGAAGTAACAACTCAAATGGTCTGTGCTGAAAAAGACGTCTCCTCTCAAATCCCAAGCACAAATAAGAATCTGCCAGGGCAAATTTTTTTAGTCACCTTTGTGGGTTAATTTTTTCAGATGTTGGATGAAGTACAGCTCTGGAACATTCATTTATCAACCGCAATAATCTGTAAAACATGAAGAGGTCTTGCAGGGATCCGTCCATTCCTCATAGTGTCCAATTTCATGATATGGAGACTAAAGACGGACAGACATTTTGTGTAGGCCATGATTTGTGCCAGACATAGTGATGAGCAGAACTGGCTCATCTAAATAACAGCAAAATCTTGCCATGGCATGTCCTTTCTTTCTGGTATTAGAGCCATTTAGACAGTGTCAGAAAACTGCCCCAGTTGTTCGTACAGTTCAGAAACCAATATCTGGTTCATATCCATTGTCACCTCTCTTCTGAGGTGCAACAGGAAAGAGCAAGAAGGACATGGCACCATTTTTTTTTTACTTGTTTCCCCTCAACACCTCATGCAGCAGCAGGCGGCACAGATGTACCAGATGTTGTTGGAAACAGCGATGCAGCAGAAATGGCGAAATCTGTTCCTCTGAAAGATGGATCTCAGCCTTCAGGAGACGAGTCATCTGAAGGCCTATTGCACAGCACAGAATTTAAGGAATAGCACAAGTACCAAGTTTACTGACAACTACATTGGTAGCAAGTTATCATGACTGGTCTGTGCATTGCAACACTCACTTTGACGTCACATTATGTGGTCCATGCCCCCATGATTTTAAAGCAGTTTTCAGATCTTGTGCTTTAAAAACTTGAAATAGCACATTTTGTTTGTCAAAACTATTGGTGTCTCACCTCTAATAGTCTTAGCCTAAAGAACCTTTCAGAACGTGATGTGTTCTTGCATTTCGTTGTGCTATATTTTTTATTCTTTAATTGTTGGTTTTTATAAAAACATGCATCAGGGACAACTTTTGCTGTGAAGCAACTTTTCGCCGCTGTGAGCGATGGCCAAATCTTAGGCATGTACCTCAGTATCCACAGGTCCATCCGAGTTCTCTTCCTCTGTGTCCAACAACTCCACAGCCAGCTGCACAGTCCCCTTAGACTTCTGGAACAGTAACTGTAATACATATATATATACATATAAATATAAAGTATGTGTAGCTGACTATAATAATTATATATGCAGCCTATGTGATCTCACATAAATTGAGAGACAATATGAAATCTTTGCACTTTTACAAACTCTTTTTGTACAAACTATTGAAAGACTCAAAGCCAGTTTTAAGATGCAGTTTTTCTTATACATTCACATAAGTTTTAACCTAAAATGTTGAGAAAAAAATACATTATGAGCTTTATAGATGCATATCTATATACACAGGGCTCCAGGATAACATTTGAGAGGAGTAGCACCAGTGCGACTAAGTTCTACAGATGGTAGGAATTGATGGATAAAATTACTATTGTATAAGTTAAGTTACTAATAATATTGCATGTTTGTTTATTGGAAATTTGACAGTAAAGCACTGAGCATGAATTGAGATGCAGATAAAATTGGACTTTTATGAAGCCAAAAAGTGCTCCTCTGCCAGCATCTTCTAGTTATAATGGTAATTTCATGTTTTTTTTTTGTTTAAATAAATATAAAATAAAAGTGTTTGCCACAAAGTTTTATTTTTAATCCATGGAGAATGTTGGCGATTTGTGGATTAAAAAGCCTTTTATAACTCGTTCGTTCATGGCACAATGTTTCTCCTGGTTTCCACGTCAGTGCTGTTTGATCTGATATGGTTTATAACAGAATTCTGTGCCAAATTGAAATGCTCCTCACTAGATCTCGCTGTGATGTTATTAATGCAGCAGTAAATTCAAACGTTTTCTCACTGGATCTTCCAGCTGTGTAGGAACGTGTCGGGTGATCAAAGATCAGCCCGCAAGTACCTGTTCTGAGCTTGTGCTCAAACGGTCTAAGCAACAAATGGTCGCTCTTATCAGTTAGGCAACGTGGTGGTGGCACCAGTGCGATCTGTTGCAAAACTGTTGCACCGGCAGGAAAAAAGATCGCAAAATGTGACCATTTGGTCACAGTCTGGAGCCCTGATACACAAACGAAAGTGTGGTCAAACAAAAGTAGTTAAATGAAGCAGAGGTGAAGAGGCAGCAGATAACAGTGACTTTGAGAGATGCGGTCATTTAAACAAAAAGCAGTGATTTTAGTCGATAAAGCATCTTTGACCGATAGCTTGATGGATGGTCAATTGGCTTGCTTGAAAAACCAACAGAAAGACCTTTTCAGCATTTCCTATACAACCATCCTTTACGGAGACTTCACCTTTGTCACTGTCAATACAATTCTAGTACAAAACAAAAACACTTTCTTTCTACAAACACACCATAATATCTTCCCTATATACTACTGATACCACTTGTCTTCCACCCTTCTTGTAAATTGCTTTTCTTAAAAGTGACTGCATAAAACTACAAAAGCCCAAAGTACACTTTATTTTTGACTCAAACATTTAGTGTATGCGTAAAACCCAATGTGTAGCCTTTCAAAGTATATCCTATTTGATCGGGTGCGCGAACACAGGCACACGACAGATTCACACTGGAAAGCTTCATCCTTGTCCAGTGCCTGCGTTATTGCTCTCCAGAAGTTATGAGTAATAAACATGTCTTTGAACTCTCAACGCATATGTGTATTATTGTTGTCATCTCTAGAAGTTTATTGTTGCCACCTTGTGAACAAACTAATTACTGGAAGAAGAAAAAAATCGAGGCGCATACAGTATGCGAGCTGTACATACAGAGTATGCTTATTAAGTAGTATATTTATTATATAGTATATATTGTATTCTGAACACATTTAGTAAGAAAAGAAATGCATGTGTACTAGGGATGTGAATTTCTGCCAAAAATGACATTCGAAAAATCGAGGAGCAAAAGTCGATTATCGTAAAAAAAAAAAACAGAAGAAAAAAAACGCACACTTACAATGACAGAAAGGGAGGCCAATTTCATCTTTAGCGATTTGTCATCAAACAAACTGTTTATTATTCGAACAATTAACATGTTTTCGTCGTTTTTTTTTTTAACATATGCCTACCGGTAACTTAGTTAACATAGAAAAAAACAATAAGCACGACAGTCCGTTTTTGCATCGCCAATCGTTAGATAAAAAAAATAATGTCATAATGATTTTATGCAAACCTGCCTTGTTACTGCAAAAGCCTACTTTTTAAACAAATTAGTTTCAATCAAAACTATTCGTGTGATGCCACTGCGCAATAATACACACACATTACCGCGGGATGGCGGGGGTTCATTTCATAAACTGTGGACAATGGTAGCTTATTTAATGTAGCCTATAAATGAATGTATATGTCCAAAAAACGGATAATGTCATCATACTTGTAGTGCTATCGTCGAGTAATAATCTGTTTGGTTGTAAAATGTATTACCTGAATGAACTGAACTAGAATGTATCGTCCTGTGGATTAATTCATTCACAGACATCATACGAAGATGTTCAACTAGATCTTCATCGCTGGCAAAAATATGATGCATTTGCTTTCACTAGACTAAACTGTAGGTCCACGGCCACTTCATCCAACGCTCTTGATGTTCTTAAATCTTCCTGCTACGACTCCGTGTCGAGTGTGAATTGAAAGCGCTTCAGACGATTCAGTGCGCGAGGAACTGAACAGATCATTCAAACTGATTCGCGAACCGATTTAGACAGATCTGCCAACTTGTTTGATGAAGTCTTTGAACAGAATCGACTCAAAAGAGTGATTCATTTGTGAATGGAGCATCGCTCATGCCCATAAAAAAGACAGCGCGCTTGGAATAAACTACGCATTTAACAACATGTATTGCATTAAAATAAAGTAACGAGAGGAACGTCGCCCAACGTAGTGAAGTAAATGTAGCCTACTTTGTTACTACCATAGACGGTTACTACCATAGACAGTAAAGGTTAGTCTACTACTCTGTTGGGCGCAGAGTTAACGGTCACGACAATGCTCTTCTTCTGATGTTTGTTTACACTATGTATAAAACACTGGTATCCTAGATCGCGCAGGAGGGGGTTTCATTCATGTTAGTGACACCTTGTGTCCCTGACAGGAAAATACCCTGCTGCGCGATCTGTGACAGTATAGGCGCGCCGTCAATTATGTCACATTGGAATTGCGCAAAAATATAACGATATTCGAATAAGCAATTTTATGATCGAATTTCGAACGCAGTTCGACTATTCGACTATTCGAAGATCGCGACTCATCCCTAATGTGTACACAATGCGCTTACATGTTGATAACGATATTTTCGTTACACGCACTGCACACGTACCCTAGTGTATGGGTAAAAAAAAATGGTATACTTTGGGCTTTAATGAAAATCTTCTGTGGTAATTTTATCCATACCACTCTAATTCCATAAGCAATAAATAAGTACACAGTGTGTCTAGGTAAAGTAGAGAGATAGTCAAACCTTAAAACAGTTCTCGTCAGACATCAGCTGCTCAGCTTTGCGCTGGTAGGATGTCTCAACACTGCCTCTGGATGTTTGTGTGGACAGGGACCCACCAGTGGCTTTGTTGGTACACTCGCCAAGGTAAAGATCAGTCACCTGTACACAGATCTCATCGCTTACTATATGCTGCAGCTGTGGGAAAGTGAAAAAGAAAGAGAAAGTAATAAGTTGAGATGAAAATGCTCACGGATACACTTTTCAAGTGAAATTGAAGAACGAACTGGTGTGAAACCAAGTTCCTTTTGGAGTGTGTTTTAGAGCTCAGCCTGCCAAAGCAAAGTTTCCGGAAAAGTTTGCTCCGACTGATAAACAGACACGAACCACCACTGCTCTGAGGCTCTGCTTTCTTTGACGTGGACATCTCCTCTGGTTCATTTCTTCTGTTCAGTCCGTCGAGGTCATTGCAGAGCTTGTGCAAACATCCACATCGCTATGATCAGATTTTTACACTGCTGTCATTTTTGTGGTGAGTTTATTTTGTTATTGAGAGGAAAGCACATATTTACATATACATCTAAACTAGGGGTGTGCACGAATATTCGAATTTTCGAATATTTGATCTGTAATTATTATTCGAAAAATAAAATACTATTCGAATTTTACTACGTTGCTTTGCTGGCCGTAAATGCAGTGAATCCATGATAAATCCCAAGCACTAGCTCGCAGTTATAATTAAATGCACTGGGTGGCGCTGTGGAGTGTGTTAACAAGTTGTGTGTATTTGATCACATAATGTTGTCGTCTGCCTCGCGAAGTTTGGAATTACTTACTATCTTACTAAATGATCTTACAAAATGGAATTACTTTTGATCAAATTAATTAATTAATTTGAGTTATAATATCATCACCACAATGAGAAATGAAATCCAAACAGTCGAATGAGGAAAGGCAGCTGACCAACACTGCATTCACGACTGCAGGTAAGCGCAGCTGGACCCCGCGTGATCCGAGATGATAACTTATCTAATAGCAAAATGATTTTGAGACACATACTTCTTTTAAGATTCGTTGAGGGAGACCGGTTTAAGAACAGAAAATGCAAAGTGATGTTAGAAACTTAAGAACACCGATATCTTTGTGTCTCTGAAACGTCTGTCAGCGAAGCGCCTTTTCTCACTCAAGCATAAATTGCTGGCGGCGCCCCTGCATGTGGATATTATTGTTTTTCTCAACATAAACGTCAAACAATATAAACGATAATCATATGCTGACTCGAGTGTGTGTGTGTACGTTCTGTACGATATCTGGCGCCATCTGCTTTATTAGGCGTTTTTTTCCGTTCGCGCTGCTTGAGCATGCCATATTAATGCTTCTGTTTTTTTAATTTTTTGTTTACACATAGGCCTACTGTTTAAAATTTTCAACTAAAAGAAAACTTTAACATTTTTGTAAGCTTGTTGTGTATATTGCCTAATCGTAAACTTGTTCAGAAATGGTGACAAAAACGTAAAAAAAATTAAACTTAAAAAATAACATCTTTTTCGTTAAACGTCATTTAAATAAACGAATATTCGAATATTCGATTTATATGAGCCCGAATATTCGAATGCAATATTTTTGAAAAATGCTCATCCCTAATCTAAACGCCGCTCCCAGTGGTGTGGGTGGCGTCGGGATAATCACTAACATTATAAAACGGTTAGTTCCAATCCTTGATTCTGATTGGTCAAATAGCTGTGCTTTATTCACGATAAAACACGGCTATGACCGCTTCACCCAACGGTTCTATGTATCACTACACAACACCCCTAGCAACCACTCTTAGCAACTTAAACAGATGTTTCATCTCATTGATATTGTTCATTTAAAGCTAGAGCAGAGCATTGTAAGAGATCGAGTGAGCGAGTGTACCTCCATTTACAGTAGACGTAGCATTTTCCTTCAGGCCAGTCCTATATTCATAATAAAAAAATGCGTTTGAATGTCCGCTGCATATTTTGTCCTTTTAACAGTAATGGGGTTTTCCGTGCATAACGTTAGTCATCTGTCAGTTGCGTCTGTCTTCTCCGTGATCACAAGTTCGAGTCCTTTCAAAAGCCTTCTCTACAGACTCACTCACTCACTCACTCATAAAGACAGTCTTTGCCGCCATCTATTGGCGAAATAATATATGTAACTTCTGTTGCTGTTCACGTTCCGGGACTATTTTTTCCAGCGGAAGGCAGGCTTTTAGTGATTTTACTTCATGAAAGTTGCATAGATACATATTTTTCGGCTTTAATATTTTTATTGTGTGGCAACCGTTTTATAAAAGCAATAAGGTACTCGAGGCAAGTGCTGTATCGTGAATAAGTAACGGCTGAAGGGGTTGCAGGCACTCCGCTTCGCGTCGTGCCTAACAACGCCCTCCAGCCGTTACTTATTCACGATACAGCACAGCCTCTCGTACCTTATTGCTTACGTATATCGCTGCAAAGGTTACTTCTTTTTACCCCTCAGCGATGAAAATATGAGTATGCTGTGAGTATAATGGGGCCTAAAAGGAAGACCTTATAAAGCTAAAGCCAAAATAACAATGATAATACAAGTAATACAATAAAAAACCCTACCTGTCTCACTATACTCTGGACGAGTTTGTCCATGGTGAAGGCAATGTAGGCATGGATGGTAAACATTTCCCTCAGCTGGTCCTCGTATTGAGATGTCTCCATGTTGCCATCCAGAAGGTTTCGCACCATCTCTAAGAAGGCAGAGTAGTAGTCTTCAACATCGATGTCCACTGCAAAACAAACAAGACAATTTTATTTGATCAAAGTCAAGCAACTGCATTACCAACAAACAAATTACAGCCAATCTGTGAGTCGTTCAAGTAGTTTCCATGGTGATAGGGCCCTGAGGGTTGCAGGCAAATCTGAGAGAAATATCATTAGCTCTAACATGTGTTAAGACCCTTGAGAGAGACTGGTGATAAAACATCCTCCTGTCTTCACAAATTCAGGGCGAGTTCTCAACCTTACACGAAACCAGTGTGAAAATTTAGTGAAAAGGGGAATAAATTCATTTTGCAAAATGAACAGTTGTGTTCTGCTCTGTCATCTGAAACTTACTGGGTTCTTTCAAACGCAGCTGGATGGCCGGGCTGTCGTTCTTCTCTCTTTTCAATCCCAGTACGTTCCTTTCCCACTCCCTCTCTCTGGAGTCTTCCTCGATCTGTTTTTCCGCCTGCCCGTAGATCCGTAGCAGTCGGGAGCACAGGATCTGGTGCAGCCGAAGGAAGATGTACCAGTTATTGTTGACAAAGAAGAGGTTGTAGGCATCATCACAGTTACTCAGCTTCTGCTGGGTAGCTGCTGTATGGCTGAAGAGGAGCTTAGACTTTGCTGACGTCGTCCCATTGTGCTTTTTAGTCCCGTCTTCATCTTGTTCGGTCTCCTCTTCTTCCTCCTCCTCCACATCAGAAAGCTCACCACGCCGGGCGAACAGCATGTCGGGGATGAAATGGTAGATGATCTGTTTGATTTTATACTTGTCGTCTTTGTGGATGCCGGACTGCCTCTTGACATGGTGGATGATGAGAGCAGCTGCGTCTTCCAGGATCTGGCTGTCCTCGTACATGAGGGTCATGTGAGGGCCTGATGGAGGGGCGGCATTGTCTTCAGAAGCCTGCTCCTGTCGCTAAGTGGATGAAAAGGCCATTTTTAAGCAACCTAACAACAATTAAGATGCGCATGTACATTTAGAATGTTTCTTACCTCATCATAAAGAGACTCGATTTCATTGAGCAGTGTCTTGGAGCGAAACACCTTTGTGTCATTCTGTTTGAAGTTAATACCTTGGTGATCTAAAGACTTCAGGTAATACTTCTCATTCTGTTCTCTCCAGATCTTATTGAAGCCACGCTGCGCCTCTCGCCACTCTTCTTCTTTAATTTTCAGCCTGAGAAGACAAACACACAAGGAATTCTGTGAGGAAAACCTGAAATATAAAGAACTGAATAAGACAGCTCTCCCTGTCTGAAAGAAAAGTGCATAATGATGCTATAGGATAGTAATAACATGGTAAATTACTACGGTACTACTAAGGCTAAAGTTCTTTTTTTGTGCAATTTGACAAAAAATTCCAATTGCGATACATAAACGTTTACCATCTCATATTTCTGCTGCTTGGATATAAAAAAAGAAATAAAAAAAAGAAAGAACAAAAGCCGTAATAATCACATTGAAATAACAGATCTCATATTCAATAGTGTGTTGAACAAGTTTTGCTGCCAATAACAGGAACAATAAAAGTTACTCTTTAAGGGTATTTTTTTTTTTATAATTTAGAAATTTAGTTGATCAAAATGTGGAAAAAACATGGTTCTTTGCATTCACATCCTACCTGAATTTGAAATCAATCAATCAATCATGAAATCCAATTGATGGGTCTGGATCAGTCTACTTTGTACTCACACTGTCATTTTTGTAGCAAGCAAGCTAACTTTATATTTATTATATTACTGTAATATAAATAATTGATTATTAATATTATCACACTAGCAATACATTTTGGTCGTCAATTCTTCACTTTCACAAAGCAAAACTAGGCAGACTCTAGTCTTTAGTTTGGTTTAAACACAAGGAAGAACTGGTAGCTAAGAAATGTTTTAAATAAAGTCAACATGGAGCACTCTGAGGTTTAATAATCAAGATTTTGATCTTAATTTGAAAAACTGTGGAGCCCTATATGGTATTGAATAATTACCACATTCACGTACTATGCTGTAAACATTATACTCAAAAGAAAACTATGGTACTACCAAAGTAAATGTTAAAATAAAATGTTTTTAAAGGACAAGCTCGGTATTTTACACTGATATGCCCACACAAAAATCGCTGCAAAAGATGCTTTCCAACAGGTTTTATCGTAGTTTTTGTCCAACTCTTTTTGTGTGGGCATATCAGTGAACACCCCTGACCACTCGGTGAGTTTCACGTCTTTGTAAACTAGAGTTTAATGCGTTTTATGAAGGAATGTTCCAGTGCACCTATGCAACCATTGTGGAGGAGAGGGGGGGGGGTAGCAACCACAGAAACCGAAAATTCTCGGGCCAGCAGCATGTGTCCAAATTGAAATCTTAACCATTCTTTTTCATCAGAAACGATCTTAAAACAGGGCTTTAAGTGTAAAATACCGAATTTGTCCTTTAAACCAAATCCTTTCCTTTTTCATGCAACAATGTATGACATTTTTATCGTTTTCAGGAATTTGCTGGGAAGAAGTCAGACAATAACATTTATGCTGACCTTTTGAGTACAATAGGTACAGAGACAGCAGGGTTGGTCTTGAGCCCATCTATGATGTCTGGAGCTTTGTCACCATATATCCTCTGAATAGCTTTACGGTGGATGACCTCAGAGGAGCCTCCAATGGTGTTGTCCAGTCGGAACTTGGCTTGTTCCTCAGCAGACATGCGCGAGAGCCTCTTTTGAACAGACTCCAGAACACGGATAGTGGCGAGGTTTGTCTCCAGAACCACATCAAGCTGCATGACACATGACATGTTTGATTAAGCACCGAACTGAATATCCAATTACACCGATTTCTATGACAGTGAAGCTTTGTTTTATTTCTTACCTCAAAGCGCTCATCTTCACATCTATATATGTGCTCTTCATACTGGGTCTTTTTGGAGCTGACAAAGGTTGAGTCCTCAGACCAGGATGGAAATGACACCCATGTATCATTCAACACCTGAGAAGTATTCAACATTAGCATAGCGCTGTCACAATATCACAATTTGAATACACAATTATCGTGTTTAGAAGAATTTGCGATATTATTATATCTATATATATAAAAAAATATATATATATTAATAATAATTTGGCCAATGACTTCACACTGAAAATACGAGTGTAGGGAGGCAGAGTTTCTAACCATAACTGAACAAAATCATACAAAAAGAACTAACTGTTGATCAGCACTTCCTGCAGACTACAAAAAAACCACCCACAATGGCAAGCTAACTTCTTTAATTTTTAAATATCAAGATTATCATAAATACTGGTATATAGACACCCCCCTACATAACTACATGCTATCTGATATTTTCCTCCAAATAGATTTATAAGTGCCGAGTTAGCCTTGAATTCAGAAACAAAACCCTTTTGTGGTGTGATGTTTGTACATACAAGTTGAAATTGTATTTACAAACACACCACCATTGAATGGTGTACTCACCTCTTTGCACAGTGGAGTCCTGCCTGTACATCTAGGCTGCTGGAAGCTCTTGGGAAGGGCCCTATAACTGGAGCCCAATCTCTTGCAGGACGCATAATCAATTTCCATTGCAATGCCTTCAGTGGCTCGCTCTTTGGGAAAGCTCTCAATATGGGAACACTCTCTGTAGCCGAGGAAGTTCTTGAACCATGTAAAAAGCTCCGGGAATTTCCTGATAACCAAAAAAAGCAAAAATGTTAGAAAAAGGTCATAATATTTATTACAATTTTAACATGTAATAATGTGTAACGAATAATCTTATTGGTTTTTAAGTTATAATTATATATAATCAAATTAAACAATGGCTACATAAAATTAGTCTGCAAGTGTCTCACAGATGAAATTAATATGAATTCCACTCACCCCAAAAATGGCAAGACCAACTGCACAAGTTCAGCCCGTGAGATCACTTCTTGGTTGAAGATGACCAAACAGCGTAAGAAATTGTCATAAGCCTCTGAACTCCGCAGTGCTTTCCGCACCTAAAAAGAGAGCGGAGCATTTAAGCCACATAACTCACTGTAATCCTTGTAATATTTACTGTACCAACATAATGCTGCCGTTATATTTGTATTCCATTGTAATCAGTGCAAGACTATATTAAAAGCAATCACCTTTTCAAAAAAGAGAGATTCAGCACCAATTCCAAGTTTGCTGGCTTCAGCCATCGATTCTTTTGCCATAAACTTTTGCTTTTTCTGTTTAGGAGTAAAAAAATAAAGAACATGAATATTGGTTGATATGTATAAAAGAACAGTGTAAAAGAACAGCCATTAAGTACAATAATGTAAAGTTTTACTCAGTCACCTTAACAGGGGGTGTAGTGGGCGGCCCCGCGTGTCTGCGGATCTGACAACCATTCTGGTTAAAACTCTGCTTATGGTTAGGCTGGGGTCTCTTTACCGTCCCTCCACGATCAATACGCACAGATTCAGCCTTCTCGGCTGTAGTCTTACTCAATAACTGAGGAGAAGAGAAAAAAAGGCTTATGAATAATAAGCTAAATGAGCTCCATGATTTTTAGTTTTCATAATACCTACCGCTGAACTGTTAGCATCTGGCAGGAACTGGCCGAATTCTGAAAGGAGGTCCTCCTGGTTCTTGAAGAGCTGGGCCACCTGAGCATACACCTGCTGCTCCGTGAGAGTGGGTGTGTAGTTTCCTCCTGCCTCCTTAGCATTACGCTGCTCCTTCTATACAACACACAGAACAGAAAGTTTACAGTAAGCATGAAGGGCTGTAAATATACATTACTGTTAAAAAGTTTGGGCTCGGTAAGACTTTTTATTGTTTTTGTAAGAAGTCTCTTAGGCTCATTTTTGTATCATGTCTTTTATGCTGTATTTTTGATCATTTATTTGCTCAAAAATACAGTAAAACAAGTAATATTGTAAAATATTATTATTACAAATAATTTTAATACATTTTAAAATGCAATTTATTCCCGTGGTGGCAACTTTCAGATGATGAACTTTCAGCAGCCATTACTCAAGTCTTCAGTAGCTATGATTCCATCCACCTATTTTATACGCATTTTGGGATATCACGAAAAAAAAAAAAGCTGGATGGAAATGCCCAGATGCACATAAATTCTAAAAATAAAAAAATTCAAAATCTAAAAAAGAAAAATGTATACGATAAGAAAAACTACGACGGACCTAATAATTTCCTCGATGCGCATCAAAAAAAAGTAATGTGACTGTCACATAGCTAGTGTCACATGTTCCTTCACAAATCATTGCTGCTAAAAAAAAGTCTTATTATAACCAATGTTAGGGTTAGTCATGCTTGCTTAAAATTTGTGTAGAAACTGAGATACAGTTTTTTCAGGGTTCTTTGGGTTCGTGAATAGAAAAGAGAACAGCATATATTTGAAATAGAAATCTTTTCTAACATTATAAATGTCTTTACTGTCATTTTCGATCAATTTAATGCATCCTTGCTAAACTGAAATATTAATTTCTTTCACAAAAAGGAGAACAATCTTACTGAGCGCAAACTTTTGAACAGTAGTGTACTTAGCTGAATAAAAAAGTTGGTTGTACTACACAGTTGCACAGAGCATTTTGAAATGGATATTGCCCTTAGTGCCTCAGCTCTCACCTGGTATGTGTGCAAAATTTCCAAGAAGGATTTGTAGACCTCTGGCTGACCCTGAAATCGGTTCTTGATTTTGTTCACGTAGCTGATAGCATGGTTGAACTCTACAGGCTGGTTATTCTGTAGAGGGGTTGAACCGGCAGTGCTGCTACTGATGGGAGTGTGGGACTGGGCCGAGGGCGAGCGCGGGGAGGCGTACGAGGGAATGGACGGATTAGGCTGGCTCGTTGGGGTAAGTGCAGGAGACTGCATTGGCTGCGGAACATAAAACTTATTTAGACAACTTTGCAAATATACAACCCAAATCTGTACAGAAGGTAAAATAATTCAGTTTTACCTTGCTGATCTTGGCAGGGGTTGGCTGGCTAGGGATGACCACGGCAGCAGTGCTGGTGGGAGCTGCTGGTTGGGTCTGGTGCTGTGCTGGCTGGGTTATGGGGAGGTTCTGGACTGAGATCCCATGCGGGGTTATGTGGTGGATCTGGCCAGGAGTGGTCACATTAACCAGATCATTGGTCTGAACCTCAATCTTGTAGCCAGGAGGCAGGAAGGTGTTGAAGCCCATGATTAAGTCTGGATGACCTTTGAAGAGCTGGGAAACTCTGCTGATCACACCTGGTGTATCAATGCTGACAACACAAGGACAGTAGATTTATGGTATTTGATTTGCAGTGTCCCAAGAATCAATCCAAGTGTCCAAAAACACATGATTATAACAGTGTTATGGATATTACTTTTTTCTAAACTTGTAACACTAAGTATTAAACTTTAAAAACACTACATTAAATTATTTGTAATCATGTTATTTAATAATAAAATAATTAAATTAATTGATAATTATGTATTATGTAGGAATTTAAATGTTAAAATCTCCTGTTTACCTACATTAAATGCATGCTGGCCATTCAAAATCTAACTGACAGCAACGATTGCATATATGTAGAGTGAACTGTGATTGGGTACAGGTGATGTATCCGTGATGTATCCAGGATGTCTCCACAATCACTTAGTCAGGTTAAACACTGCCCTGCAAGCTTGCAAGCTTTAGAGTGCAATGCCCACATTTCAAAATTAAAATCAATGATGCATTAAATGAATAAAACACATAAATAAAAAAGTCCCTGATTGTGATTATTTAACCATCATTAGGTTTTTTTTAATAGAACTGTCCTTTTTAATAGAATTGGTTCTCGTACACTGATGAGTGTGAAGAGCAGCTCTAATTCAGCATTCATATACTCAGATCGAAAGCCTGACACCTAAGCTTAAAATCTTACTCTTCTGCTGCCTTGCAAAGCACTAGTATTTCCTATTTGGAAATGCAAATCTATTAGGGGTGCAACAGATCACAAAACTCACGGTTTGAATCATATTAAAATTTTGGACCGGAGAAAAATGAAAAAAAGGGGGGGGGGGGATAAATATAACTTTGCTTTAACTTTATTTATTACTTAAAGAACACTTCAAGTACTTCGATACCACAGCCAAATTAATACATTTCAAACATTATTAAAGACAAGTGAACAATAAGTAGTAAAATAAGAACAATTACATTTCATCCTTGTTAAAGCTGTCTCTTTTTATTAACATTAATGACACAGACAGCAGGAGGTTTATTAGGCGGCTGTCACTTTAAGATCTAATGCACGGATCCAAAATAACAACACATCCAATTTCTTTCTGTTTACGTTACGGTCCCATGACATGGGGTTATTTTATTATTTTATAATGTTTCCTGGGTTGCCCTTATAATGTTAGTATGTTTTTTAGATCAAAAATAGTCATCATTCAGAAATAAAAGGCATTTTTCCTAGCCTGATTTTAGCCTCTGATTTGAACGTACTGTTTGAAGGGGCGTGTCTGCTGTGGGATGCAGTGTAACCGGCCACTGCTGTGATTGGCTGACATGCTTGCAGAGCCGTCGCAAGGGCTGTGCGAACTGTGCAACCGCACAGGGCCTCGCACCACTAGCGGGCCTCGCAATCCTGCTGTTTTTTTTTTTCTCCCCCCAACAAATTAAGGGTTTTTTTTTCATAGGGCTGTAATCTCCCAGTCGATTTATTGGTCGATACGTTCTGGATTTTTTTAGTTTTTGACGTGTTAATTTCATCAGGTGGAAAGCACTAATTGCTAATGGGGGTGTTTTCAGAGCACCCACAGGTAACAGCCTGTCTTCAGAACACCCCCCTTGTTTTCACTTTTTTGGATTAGCCCAACCCACTGGAGACAGATTGAAGAAAGTACTAGACGGCATTGGTATGGAGGTTTGCTGAATATTAATTTAATTGCGAGCGTTTAATTTACTGTCAGTCCTTCTTTACCATGTCAAAGACATCGACAGTGTGGCAGCATTTTACGAAAATAGATAACGGAAAAGAAGTCAAATGCAAAGTTTGCAAGCAACAGTTTGCATATCACAGCTCTACTACAAACATGGCATATCACCTAAAAACGGTGAGCTAACTTGTCTGCGTTAGGTTGCCCCGTCTGTTTTGAGTAGGCTATATGAACGAACATATAAGAATTGGCATTGAAATATGCCAATTAGTAATAATCATGTTTATAACTGAAGGCGCACCCGCACGCAACGACGGTATTGCGTAATTGTGCTGTATTTGTTTTGAGCCAGTAAAAAAAAATTAAGTTAATGATCTCCATACGGGTGATTAGCCTATCCGCTTATTATTTAATCTACCCACGAACTAAATTTACACTCTATTCAACAGATTTCAATGTAATACCTTTTAAACATTTGAAAAATATATTCGTGTCTCAGCCGCGAAACTGAGCTTTAGCCTCGCTCTGTGCAAGAACATGCACAGAACGGCTGAAATGATAGTGTCTGTCAGTTATTATAACATTATGACAAAAACAACTGTCTAAATTATGTTGCATATTCCTCTACAGTTCTTGTGCTGATATCACTAGTTGACATAGTACTATTTACAGAAATCATAGGCTTTATTGCGCAGGTGCACGTGATGCAACGCCATCAGAGCCGACAGTGTGTGTAATTTCAGTACCAAATAATTAGGTCAAAAACGATTTAATATACTGCAAATAGCCTACTAGTTTTTTATGTTTATTTATAATTCATTTAAGCGGACAAGGCTGACAAGTACGCTACGCAGCCAATTATTCTAACGTTCAGAGCCTGGGAGGGGCCTCGCATTTCAAGTTCGCACAGGGCCTCGCACCCCACCTGCGACGGCACTGCATGCTTGCATATGAAATAGCTACGTATTACATGTGAAACTCTCTCGAATCCTTTTACTACAGCTATTATACGTTTTTACTATTACAGCTATCGAGATTAACGAATCGTGAGAAGTTTTTTAAGTATTTAGATCTATTCCCATCACATAAAATGTTGCCGTGATGAGCATTGAGCAAGCAGATGACAGTCTGTTGATCGCGAGAACGAAGATCTTCTCATTGCAACTGTTTCCTCAACTTGGGCCAATACAGAGCTGGCCTCGATGAACGTCTGAAAATAAATCGATCGAGCTACCAAGCAACAATTTCTGATGTGTAGCCTAAAGGTGATGATACACAGGGCAACTTTTTGAGCAATGTTGCCAAGCAATTGTTGCTTGGGTACTTTCCCATTGAAAATGGGCAATACATTTCTATCTGGATAATTTAGGTCAGTCGTGGGCCCTGTGTCTCATCTGGTTGCCCGTTGACGGCAACATTGCCCAGCAACATTGCTCAAAAAGTTGCCCTGTGTATCATCACCTTTAGGCTACACATCAGAAATTGTTGCTTGGTAGCTCAATCGATTTATTTTCAGACGTTCGTCGAGGCCAGCTCTGTATTGGCCCAAGTTGAGGAAACAGTCGTCGGTGAAATGTTTGGACCATACACAGGGTTCTTGCAGGTTTCAGTTTGTTACATTTAAGACCTTTTTAAGACCTTTTAAGACCATTATGTGTGAAGTTTAAGACCAACACGACACATAAATTGAAACATTAGAATGATCCCAGAAATTCTTAAACATATTTTAAGTTTGTAAAATACACACACTGACTGATGTCTATGGAAGCGGCAATAATAATCCTTTCCATTATAATAAGACGACACGTTTTATTCATATCAGATACACATTGTGTAAGTAGCTTTACATTTTACACTATTCTTCTCCCAGTTCTCCGGCCACTTTCATGTATTTCGTGAGAAGTTGAGGAATTGACGTGTTGTAAACTAACATGGCGCCGCCCATCGCACAAACAGCTCAACTAACGCGATCGTTATGAAGGTGTTTAAACAACAAAACACATCCACTTGCACATATTTGACAATCGGAATATCAGTGTTTCATGTTATAGCTAATACATTTGTGAATATTTTGAATAGAAAAGGGAAAATGACATCAAAGCAGATCATCATTCATTCAGCACTGTGTTGTGGTTGCGCTGTGTCACGTGACAAGCAATGACGCGTCACCATGGAAACATTAAAGTGACAGGTTCTAAATAACGGTCGCCTAGAAAAACTCACGCTGGGGATCAGTTAGAATATTTTAAACTTACGTGTGAAAGGGTTAAATACAAAAACAACAAACAAAAATAAACACAAATTAACAATGGTAAATTATTTAATGTATTTATTCTTTTTAGTAAACTGTTGTTTTTTCGTTAGAAACTCACGCTTACGGATGACGTGGTCGTTGAGCGCCCTCAGGCGACCGTTATGATTACATTCAAATGACTACACAATTTACAGATGATTATTGATTAACGAATATTTTTAAATCATCCACCAAATTATCATCTCTTTCTTGCAGTTTAATGAGTAAACAACGAACATCAAGACATACGGTCCGCTAATGGTGTTAATTAGATCTCTCTTGATGAAGTCCGCTATACCAAATCTTGTTAAACACACACTTCCCAATGATCTTTGAAAACTACGCGCTCGACGACAGCCCTGACTTAACGTTGCACGAATTCGGCGGGCAGGTAGCTAGTGAATCAACTTCCTTCACTTTATTGGCGGCGCGGGTTACATAACGCCACCTATTACAGGAGTTATACCTGCAGTGATCACGCAATGGGATTATCATCATCACGTAGCCTACTAGAAAACAAACAAAACAACCAACGTTTTATTTTCGGCGGACAACGCTTGACCACAATTAACAAAATGAACGGAGGTAAGAATTTTAAGACTTAGGTAAATTAAATTTAAGACCTAAACTTGTGTTTTTTAGACTTTTTGAGGCCTTAAATTTCACTTTCTGAATTTAAGTCTTTTTTAGACTTTTTAAGACTCCGCGGGAACCCTGATACAAAACTTTGGGATGTTGTGTCGGCGCATTTCTAGAGAAAATAAAATTAACCCATTGTTTCTTCAGAGGCTCGGATGAAGGGACTAAAAAATACCTTTGTGTTCATTTGTACATCCGAACACTGATCAACTGCCATGCTTCGCTCGTTTGCAAGCCATGATATCTCTCGAGGAAAAACTCAAATCGCGCTCGCGCATTCGTACTTCCTAGCTTATTTTCTCATGGGCGAGCCAAATTCTCTGGGCGGTCAAAGCAGAGAAAGGGGAGGTTACCTTTCCTCCTTATGACGTCATACGGAGGAGATTCAAGATCAGCCTGTCTGAGCTTTCATTTTCTCAAAGGCAGAGAAAGATAGGCAAAGCTCGGTTTACAGCGATTAAAATTTCTAGCCACTAGGGGACCATATACAGGCTAGGGGAACTCATATTAATGTTAAACCTCAGAAAGTGAAAATTTCATGTCATGGGACCTTTAACTTCACTTAAGACATAACTGACTGTGTTTACGAGAATACTTTCCAAGACAAGTATTTCGAGATAAGTTTGTGTGAATTTGTCTGTCAAGCACAAGGAGACGTGAAAGAACTCAATTCTGTCTAGGGCTGTGCACGATTTGGGCCAAAATGATAATCACGATTATTTTGATCAATATTGCGATCACGATTAATTATCACGATTATTTGTTGATTTTAACCAAAACAAATTTTATTGCCACATAGGCTAATTATAACTGCTTTCACATCCATATTGTGCTACATTTCTGCTAATGTATGTGTATCTAAATAAAATAGGTCCTCTTATTCACCAAAATTCAGTGCATCTCCTTAAAGAATAAAGAAAACAATAAAGAAAATGTAGCAAAACTTCAACAGGGCACTATTTTACATTTTACATTGTGTAAATCTATTTTAGGAAGCAAAATATAAACTTGCATTGTACCTGCATAATGGATGTGAATAAAACACGCAAAATATACAATCAATAAAAAAACAAATATTCCATAACAGAATGTAACCAAATGAGAACATTTCAAGGCAGAACTGCACTATGGAAGTTCGATTAATGGATGAAATTCAGAGTCATTGCTATTTGACGCTTAATAAATGTAAAATGTTGTGGTAGGCCTACAGTGTCAGTGATTAGTTGTGAAGTCTTACTGCATAAATTTAATCTATTTAATTCTCCATGTGAAAGTTTATGTGCTCAAATTATTTCTATTTGTTAAACAATAGGTCAAAACAAGACGTTTGTAGGACTGATTATTGGAGTCCATTAATCGAACTTCCATGCCTCTTATGTAAGGGTTAATGCCCGACGAGGTGTCCGTTGTCAGGTTTTAATGGACGACGGCGAGGTGTAAACCGGCCGACGCGCAGCGGAGGACGGTTGCCTCCGCCGAAGTCCATTAAAACCTGACAACGGTCACCTCGAAGGGCATTAACCCGCTTATACCATGGTCACTTGTCAAATAAAACATTTTTAAAACATTAGTTTATATTTTAATTAGGCTAAATCTAGTTTTTTCAAATAATAACTTGCCTGACGATTTATTTAGCAACTTGAGATATTTATAGTCCGCTCAGCTTGTAGAACCCTTCAGGTTCAAAAATGCATTTTTTTTTTCATGAAACACAAAGGTAGGCATAGTTATTTTTTTATTGCACATAAAACACTTTGTGTTACACTAGTCTACACTAACCACAGCCTCCGAAGCACCGCTGTAGGTCGACTCTCCGATGCTGGACTGGAGAGCCGTCAAATAAAGTCGGTGACAGGCCATCGATGCGAGAGCAGTCTGCGGGCTTACTGGGCTCCGTCAGTCCGTGAGAGACTGAAGATGAAATAACGAACGAAGTCGCTCATTGTAGTAGGCTATGTAATATCTAACTAACGTTGACTGCCTGTTGCTATGGTTACTCACACAGCTGTTGTAGTCAGCGCATTTATTTATTAATTTCGAATGGTAAACAGGCAGTTTCACCAGAACTACTTTAGGTGTCCTCTATCACTTTTTAACGGACACCCTGCAGCCAATCAGAATCGAGTATTCACCCAGACCATGGTATAAATAGTAAATATATATATGTAGTATGTACCAATTTACTAATGCAATTTAATAATGCTCACACTCGGTCTCTCACGCGCACTGTCACTCAGTCTCTCTCGCGCGCGACACAATCGGTAGGCGCGCGCTGTTGCTCGCACGCAGACACACTCGCGGTCTCTCTCGTGCACTGTCGCTCGCACGCAGACCGTAGGTCTCTCTCGCGCACCTGGGCTCATGGAGGCACGTGATCAGACACTGGTTTACGGTGCGCTAGATTGGCAAAAAAAAAGCTTTCTGTGAACTGAATGACGCATTTAAAATATCGCTCGATCACGCGAATTTGATCGTGGGAAGCCAAAATCGTGATCGTGATTAAAATTCGATTAATCGTGCAGCCCTAATTCTGTCTTTGCGCTATCTGAAATGGGGCTCTCTGTGTGCACGTTTTTGAGTGTTCACGCACAAAAACCTCGTCATGTTGCGCTTGAATGGTTTAAAATCACAAGACTTAGAAACACGTGCAAATAATAAACTTTCACTGTATGATGGTTAAAGTTTGCAATTAATCCGCGGGCCACATGCGTTCTGAACCGTGGGGTCTGGTCCGTACGGATCATGGATTAACAACGATCTGTTACACCCCTAAAATCTACGAACAGAACATATGGAAACATAAAAATAATTAATCAGTAATTTGAATGTGAATTTTAGATGAAAATGTGCAAACTTCAGAAGAAAATAACATACAATACAATGACATACAAACTAATCAAAAAACTCTCTTCAATGCTTGGCTTACTGGTGCAAATAACTCCTCTGTCACTGACAAAGAAAAGAGGGGTCAGAGCACAAGGAAGTACAAAGACAGGTTAAGGGTTTCTCTCAGCAACCCAGACCGAAAATAAAGTCCCCAGGGCACTCTGCACAACTAGATCAACCCATCCGTGCCACGGTGTGAAGCTAGCCTGAACTAGAAAGGACAGAAACACAACAAGCCCCAAGAGGAGAAAAAAATTCAACAAAAACAAAACTCACGCTGACCTTTGAGACTTGAACTCCTTCATGATATCCAGGAAGTCATTGTAGACCTGCGGCTGATTGCCAAACTGAAGTTTAACTTGATCGAGATAGGAAAGAGCATCTTCAACCTGAAATCACATAAATCTTAGCTCTCCATCTAAACTAATGCAGATAATTTCCATACTCTACTAGACAGATCTCTTACCTTAAGCCGCTGAAACTGCTGTTGGCCCAGTGTTGGGGCAGGGGCTGGGGTAGCATGAGAGTGCCCCTGGCCCACAGGCTGGACAGCTGGCCCATGGTGATGAGGCCCACTGTGCACAGCTGAACTGCTGGTGTGACCATGTCCCCCAGAACTCTGGGCCATTGACAACTGTTAGAGCAGAAGGAGAAATGGTTCATTATCATGGCTGCTTATGTGAAGTAAAATGTCCTTTCACTTTTGAAACTATGCAATGAATTCTCATTTGTATATTTGTATATACCGGGTAGCCCAGAAAGGGCTTTAAATAAATGAAATGCACACAGTGCTTAATCTGTCATAATTTGTCATCTTCTGCACCTTTTGATCAATGAATTTCCATGTATTTTTCCAGTCAATCACAATTAATGGATTCATTATTTTTATTTAATTTATAGAAGTTGCACTCACAAACAGCAATTTCTAGCCAATTCAATATTTAAATAGTAGAGTCAGTGTAACTATAAATACAGAAAACAAGTTTAAAGAAATAACTATCTAAATTTAAATTTGCAAAACCATGCAAAAATATATATAATATACACACACACACACAATACCAGTAAAAAGTTTGGAAACATTACTATTTTTAATGTTTTTGAAAGAAGTCTCTTATGCTCACCAAACCTGCAATTATTTGATCGAAAATACAGAAATGTTGTGAAATATTATTACAATTTAAAAATTAATGGTTTTGTATTTGAATATACTTTAAAATATAATTATAAAAACAAAGCTGAATTTTTGTCAGCCATTACTCCAGTCTTTAGTGTCACATGATCCTCCAGAAACCATTTTAATATGCTGATTTATTTATCAACGTTAGAAACAATTGTTCTGCTTAATATTTTTTTATAACCTGTGAAACATTTTTCAGAAATCTTTGATGAAGTAAAAAAAAGAACAGCATTTATTTAAAATAGAAATATTTTGTAACAATATACACTACCGTTCAAAAAAGTACATCAAAAATGTAAAAATTTTAAAGGAATACTTTTATTCAGCAAGGATGTGATAGTAAAGATTTATGTTGTTAGAAAATATTTCTATTTTGAATAAATGCAGTTCTTTTTAACTTTTAATTAATCAATGAATCCTGAAGAATGTATCACAGTCTGCAAAATAATATTAAGCAGCACAACTGTTTCCAACTTTGATAATAACTGAGTATCAAATAAGCATATTATAATTATTTCTGAAGGATCATGTGACACTGAAGAATGGAGTAATGATGCTGCATGATGAACCATTATTTTTAATTGTAAATGTTTCAAAATATTATTGTTTTTTTTTCTGTATTTTTATCAAATAAATGCAGGTTTGATAAGACCGGTACTATATACACAGTAAATATATATATATATATATATATATATATATATATATATATATATATATATATACACTACCGTTCAAAAGTTTGGGGTCAGTGAGAATTTTATTTTTATTTTTTGGAGGAAAGAAATCAATACTTTTATTTATCAAGGACAGTAAAGACATTTATAATGTTACAAAAGATTCTATTTCAAACAAATGCTGTTCTTTTGAACTTCCTATTCATCAAAGAATCCTAAAAGAAAAAGAAAAAAAAACTGTACAACTGACAGACCAACAACTGTTTCAACATTGATAATAATAATAAATGTTTCTTGAGCATCAAATCCTCATATTATACTGATTTGTGAAGGATCATTTGACACTGAAGACACTGACACTGGTGATGCTGAAAATTCAGCTTTGATCACAGGAATAAATTACACTTTACTATATATTCACACAGAAAACAGCTGATTTACACTGGAATAATATTTAATACTATAACTGATTTTTGTTGTATTTTTAATCAAATAAGCGCAGAATGGTTAGCAGAAGAGAATTCTTTTAAAAGTATTTAAAATCGTACCGACCCCAAACTTTTGAACGGTAGTGTATATATATATATATATATATATATATAACACACACATACATGTTTCCTGATGTTTACAGATTATATTTAGATTTCGTATTTATAAATTATATTTAATACATAAAAAAAAAAAATATATATATATATGTATGGACATCCGCACCGAAATGATGTAAATGTGTTGTTCACTTTTAGTACCTGATAGGTCTGTGAGACAGAGTACTGCATGCTGGACGACGGCTGCATGTTATCCGGTGCAGTCTCGTAGAGGGAGGACTGGGAGGCAGAGTTGAGGACGCGGTGCTGAAAGCTGTCCACACCCCCTGGGAGCCGCCGCTGAGAGCCGATCACTGTATCCTGATCCTCCAAACGCCGCTTCATTGTGTACTCATGCTCCTCACTGCGGCGGAATCTACAACAACAAAACAGCAAATATTCATAAGAAAGTTGTACATGCACTAGTCAAACATTTGGCACAATTCATGTATATTTTGATATTAACCTGATAGTTCACCCAAAAGTGAACTAGTTTGGAACAACATGAGAGTAAATTACTGAATGAATGTGAACTATTCCTTTAAAGAACATATGATCTAAAGAAACCAGAGGCCTGTTGCACGAAGCCGGTTTCATTTGCTAGTCAAGTAAGTTTGAGATTAGTTTGAGCAAACTCTTGTTATTTTGGGCTCGAGAAGTTGGATTTGTTTTTAGCAGTGTTCATCGCCATAGTAACTTACACTTCATGGCTAACCTCCTCCGGAGCAGGTTTTAGTCTGGATTAGAGATCCCAAAACAAAACTGAACCAATCAGCTGTGGGCAAAGACATATATGTGTAGCAATAAAGCCACTCCCTCTGAACCCCCAAATTAAATCAGATAATAGCAAAATAATTTGAGACAAAATTGCCAGTCTTTTGCTGCTAATTATTTAATATATTTATATTATATGTATATTAAAATGTCAAATATTAAACTTTCCATTTAAATTAATATAAATATATACATACAAGTTTTATTATATAAAGCTTTTAAAATGACTAAGCTTACGTATTTTCCTTTAAACACTTTGTGAACCAATATAAATGATTATTTAAATTCAGTTGATTCACTTGCATTGATATAGACATTTTCTTTTAGCGCTGCCTTCTCAAACGTTTACTGCAGCAGCAGTTTATTCCTGCCTTAAAAAATTTTATTTACATTCATGATATTTTTCATAATTTCTTAATCTTCAGGAGAGAAGTGAATTGTGCCGGCTCTCTCGCGAGAAGTGAATCAAAGTGAGTCAAAGTTGACAAAGTTTATATCGAGTGTTGTGAGCCTAGTGAACCGGATCTAAACAACTATGCATGGATTTGTATAGTTTTGTCAACTCTAAACCTACTCTGAAACTCAGAGTTTGTTTAGCTAGCTTCATGCAACAGGCCACACAAATCAGTTTTCTAGACAAATACATTACAAAACTAAAATGCATTATTTTAATAGATGAATTGGACTGGATAGTGCAGGTGAATGAGCCAAAGTGTTCAGCAAACATCCCAGGTGGCACTTTATGAAGTTGGTGAGAAAAGCCCAAAGTGTCACCATGAAGACTATAGTGTAGTTTTAATTTGTGCAATATTTTTGGCCACTACATAATTTCCAGACTTCCATGTGTCCCATTTCATAGTTTCAATAACTTTACTAATATTCTAAAATGTGCCAACATGAGTAACGTTACAAAAATAATGGCTATACACATTATTTTAGATGAACAAGTCACAAGATTGGCTTATTCATGCCTCATTACTAAAGGAGTGTCGATTTTTTGTTGTTGACATTTCTGGTCTACAGATTAGTTTATGACAGGTTTGGCTGAATTATTGTATTATGCATAATAACCCGAAAGTGTTTAAATCCCACATTGTCTTGAAAAACTCAACGTGTCAGCAGCCTTCTGAGAGGAGATCCACTTTATGATTTTTTTCGACACCTGTCAAATGTCCTCCACTGCCAAATAATGACCCTAGATGTTTGTTCGACCTGGTTATAAACTGTCCATCATTTGTCGTTGCTTACACAGATCGGCTAACAGATAGCACGGCATTATGAGTCTGACCTTTCGCCATTACCACATGAGACTTTAAACAATGTTACAGTTTTCTATAAACCTGTGTAGGCGGATAGTGGTGTGTAAACAGTTACACTGTGAGGCAAACATGCTGGGGCACGTGTGTTGTCTCACTTTTATTTGAATGGCTGAAACTCAGTTTCATCCAACCGTACAGTTTCTTGTCGTCCGAGTGTGTCAGGCCTGACTATATGACCCACGCACTCTACAACACACTGAAATGCACAGTACAACTTGATCGAAAACACGTATTGTGTATTTAATTTAGTCCATGTGCATGTTTACTAATGTTCTGGCTCTTAAAACGCGTTTTACGAAGCCGATAAAGCTTCTTGAACCTCTAAGAGGCGTTGAGCGGTAACCGCCTCTGTCCGATGCAGAGTTCAGTCCAACACAATCTGATCACACCAAAATAAAAACACGATCCGATGACTACCGCGTCGACTGAACCCAGCAAAAAACATCTAATAAATCTTCAAACACCGAGAAAATGTGATACGGCAGCCTGGTTAGCACTCGATGTTGTGAACTGTTTCTAGCTACAAATCAGGAAGTCCTACTGAACGATTTCTACCGGTAAACACACAACTGTTCAATGATCAATGCAGCACCGTTAGCCGGTAACGTTAAGCAGAAGACGCCAATAAGCCGGTACTGATCGCTAACAGGTCAAAGGCAGAGAATGATAGCTAGACCCTCATGTTGAGCAACTGATCAATCCAGCAGAGCTTAAAAACCTTATGTAGCCATTCAAGCTAAGTGCGGCTAGCTAGAGCCTCGACAAATACTCTTATATAATCACTGCTATGACATGCTTCACTTGTCGCTATCTTTGAATTTCGCTATCTTTAAATTTCGCATCACCCGGGTGATTCAGTGGCATTTGTTGAGGAAATCGCTTTAAGGGTCATTAACTAGAGTTAGCTACTTTTAGCCTGAATGGAGCACTGCGGCGACGACAGCTAGCGAGCGTCCGCTAGCACGCAAGAGCCAACTCACCCCGCAACAGACACTCCGGATGACTTCTTTCTGCTCCGCCGAGAAATCAAAACCTATAAAGCTCGGTAACAGCGCTCTCAAACGTTGATTCGTATAAGGTTCGGATTTGAAAGGTAAATTAAAATACACGTAAGCACCATTCAGTCAAGGCGCCAGACCTCAAATTGCATGCTAGGTTGCTAATTGGCTAACATAGGAAAACAACATCAGCAGGAGGATCCTCTGATGGGGGCGTGGTCTTGAAGGAGGCGGAGTCAACGAACTCCAACCGAGAATAACGATTGGTGAGGCGTTGGTGAAATTCGAATATATCAGATTTCTGCTAGGATTATTTACCCGCCTCCTTTCTGACAAAAGGAGCAGTGGTGGGGATTTTGATTCATCTCAGTGAGTCGACTCATTTGAATCTGTTCACTAAACGTGCCTACATTTCTGTTTGCTGTTGCAACCAAGTGTGGTGTGGATGGATCCTTGCATTCTTCCATACTGTGTACTTTGCAAGAAATACGTTCAAAAGAAGGCTACTTCATCAGTGGCCAAGAAGTCAGATAGCCCGTACGTCTGTTAAATAGCTTTTCATCTGCTTTTGTTGTCTACAAACATCTGATAAACTTTTTGTATTATTATTATTTTTGTTTAATGTAAAAAATATATATTTTATTGACATTAGAAAAACATGCCGAAAAGGTCTTCTTTGTGTTCTGAATGAATAATTGACATATACTTAATAAATACACAGTCTTTTAGTCATTTTAAAAACCACTAATTTAAGAGTTGCAATATTGACTTTTCAACATTTTCACACATTCCCATCACGTCTCTTTCTTTCCATATTATGAACGAGAATTTCTTACATGAACGAACGACTCATCCCCTCAGTGCTGTTTCGAGTCTTGTTCATTGAAGTAAGCGTATTTGTTCACTAGGTCCGACTAGCCATAGAGAGAGATACGTCAGGGCAGAACAGGTCACTCTTCCGCCTGAACTAGAATAGCGTATTGCCATTACTGGAAGCCAGTGTTTATAGTTTATAAAGTTAGAATATATTTTTCGAACAAAAATGCATCGCTTCGCTTCAGAAGGCCTTAATTAACCGTTAGGCCGTATGGATTACTTTTATGATGGATGGATGCGCTTGTTCGGGCTTCAAAATCGTACTATTCTATAGTGAAGTTACTATTCACTCCCATTATAAAGCTTGAAAGAGCCAGGATATTTTTTAATATGAAAGTGAAAGTGTTTGGCTAAAAGAAGAAAGTCATACACATATGATGGCTTGAGGGTGAGTAAATTATGGGATTATTCTCATTTTTGTGTGAACTAACCCTTTAATCTTGTCATATTTGTAATATAAATTACTTGGACTATCGTGTTATGTAGGGAGCTGTTCATGTAAAAGGTGTTTGTTTTTTGGGATGGAAGGGGTAATTTTGCTATCGGATTAGAGGAGCTAAATAACAATTAGACATTCGACCTAAATTATAATAGTAAGACAAATTGCTTTCACATATTGATGACATCTTACCCTCAAGTGGCAGGCACAGCAGATTCCGCCATAGTCGTTTCCTGTGTTGCATAGTGTATACATGAATGTGGGAGCAGAGGCATCAAGATAGGGGTGTGATCCTTTTGGTTAGGGGCGTGTTTTTTTGGTGATTTCAAATATCAACAACGTTTACCGGAAATCGCTCACTGCACCTTTGAATCAGGGGAGCAAGCTAGTGTTATAGGGTCCATGGTACTCTACTATTTCAGAAGTGAGTATTAAAAAAACCGTAATGATTTGATAGAAATACATTTTTCACAGTATAAATTGGGTGAAAGGAGGGAACGGAGACGTTACGTCGGACTGACGTCATGGGGTCTCGCCTGGGAGCCCAATCACCTCCAAGTGGTAATAAAACGAGCCAATGGACATTGGCCAGTGAGATTTGCATGCCGAGTCACACCCACCCATAGCCTGGTTAAAACCAGACCATTCTCAGTTGTAACTGAGTTAGGGTCTGGCAAAGCTTCATAGACAAATCATTTCCAAAGGGGCGTCACCAACGGACGTAGCTCAAATGCATCTGGGCGCAATTGGATAGACCTAAAACCAATCAGAGCGATGAAGAAAATGACATATGCAGAGCGACGTTGGTTCGTCTGTTATAGAACAACTTTCTGACACTGATTAGCTACTTGCTCTACGTACTACGTTTATTTAAAATTAACAGCAAGACAACTGGAAGTGAATGTGCTTTCCAATAAATAAGTCACACACCGTAAACAAAACCTTAATAAAAAAAAAAAACTTTGCAATTTAGACGCGCAAACTGGGTGCCGGTGCTGTGAGACGTACGGCTCGGGCAGATTCGGCTTGAAGTCGTTCATCCTCGGATGCTGCGCCGCGCGCGCTGTTACAAAAAAACCTGTGCACACAGGCAAGCGAAATGGGGTCTTGCCGGTCTTGCGCACCGAACGCGTCATTTTTGCCCCGCGCACCTTCGCGCTCGTGCGGACGAGTCGAGTTAAACAAGGCTTTACTCCGTGTCAGCGCGCGCTCTGACCGGTAAAGGGGGACAGACCTCTCCCGAATCATCTCCAGCAGTAGCAGCCTCCGATCGCACCACTAACTCCGCCTCCGTTTCCCTTGTAAGCTGATATTTGTCAGGGTTCTGTCACTTCTGTCTAGTCTATCTCTTGGTTTTGTGACAGAGCCCTGACACACCTGTTTTATCTTGTCTGTGCCTTGTTTCATGTGCTGTGTAGCACACAGCTTGTGTTTTACACTAGCTGTGTGCTTTCATGTTGTCATGTTTTGTGTGAACACGTGGCTTATGAGTGTTTTCATTAGCTGCGTGTTCATGTCTCGTTTTGTGTGAGCACATGGCTGGTGATTGGTTTTACTGGCCATGTGCTTGTGTTCAAGTCACGTTTGGTGTGAGCACATGGCTTGTCATGTATGTTTCCTTGTGCCATGTGCTCTCCTGTTGATTGTCTAGCCCCTCCCATCTTGTTACCTGATTATTGATTTGTTTGCCCCACCTGTCCTCCCTCATTACCTGATTGATTCATTTGCCCCACCTGTCCTCCCTCGTTACCTCCGTTGTTTGGTCTCCCTATTTATTCTCCCTGCGTTTGCAGTCCTGTGCTGTTTCGTTGTCGTATGTACCTGGTGTGTTACTCCTTGTGTCAAGTCAAGTCAGTCAAGTCATTTGTTTTCCCCTACGGGGTAGTTTTGTTTGTATTTTTGTTTTGTTATTATCATTAAAGTACCCATTATCTCTGCACCTGAGTCCTCGCTCCTTTCACCTCCACCACACCTGACAGAACGAAACAGCCATCAGAGGACTCAGCAGAGAATGGGCATCTTCTTGTTTCCATCTCCCAGCCCTTGCCCCTCCACTCGTCAGATGATGGAACGCTATGGCAAGCTCTTTTCTCTTCGCCAAGGGGGCTCCACAGTAAAAGAGTTTGCCCACCAGTTCATCATCACTGCGGAGGGGCTCGACCTTAACAACTCTGCGCTTAAAGACATTTTTAACAGCGGCCTGAACGAGCCTGTCAGCGCCTGGGAGATGGAAATGTTGGGGATACTGTCTTTCTGGCAGTTTGTGGGGTTTGTATACAACCGTGGGGAAGAGGGTGGTCTTCCGCCTCTTGGCCCACCTCCCATTTACCTCACAAACTGCCAGGTCCCCAGTCCTCCGATGACCCCTTCGGAGAGAGGGAGGAGGAAGAACGGGTCCACCTCTTCTGCCACCTATCCTGAGGCGCCCGTGAATGCTGCATTTCCCCCAGAGGCGGCCGTGAATGCTGCATTTCCCCCAGAGGCGGCCGTGAATGCTGCATTTCCCCCAGAGGCGGCCGTGAATGCTGCATTTCCCCCAGAGGCGGCCGTGAATGCTGCATTTCCCCCAGAGGCGGCCGTGAATGCTGCATTTCCCCCAGAGGCGGCCGTGAATGCTGCATTTCCCCCAGAGGCGGCCGTGAATGCTGCATTTCCCCCAGAGGCGGCCGTGAATGCTGCATTTCCCCCAGAGGCGGCCGTGAATGCTGCATTTCCCCCAGAGGCGGCCGTGAATGCTGCATTTCCCCCAGAGGCGGCCGTGAATGCTGCATTTCCCCCAGAGGCGGCCGTGAATGCTGCATTTCCCCCAGAGGCGGCCGTGAATGCTGCATTTCCCCCAGAGGCGGCCGTGAATGCTGCATTTCCCCCAGAGGCGGCCGTGAATGCTGCATTTCCCCCAGAGGCGGCCGTGAATGCTGCATTTCCCCCAGAGGCGGCCGTGAATGCTGCATTTCCCCCAGAGGCGGCCGTGAATGCTGCATTTCCCCCAGAGGCGGCCGTGAATGCTGCATTTCCCCCAGAGGCGGCCGTGAATGCTGCATTTCCCCCAGAGGCGGCCGTGAATGCTGCATTTCCCCCAGAGGCGGCCGTGAATGCTGCATTTCCCCCAGAGGCGGCCGTGAATGCTGCATTTCCCCCAGAGGCGGCCGTGAATGCTGCATTTCCCCCAGAGGCGGCCGTGAATGCTGCATTTCCCCCAGAGGCGGCCGTGAATGCTGCATTTCCCCCAGAGGCGGCCGTGAATGCTGCATTTCCCCCAGAGGCGGCCGTGAATGCTGCATTTCCCCCAGAGGCAGCAATCTCCACACCATCGCCTTGCAGACGTAAGCGGAGGAAGAGAAGGAAGGCTTCCTCTGTCTTAACATGTCTGGTGCTCCCAGAGCCGTCCACTTTCACTGTCGAGCCCCCAGTGTTGGCCGAAGAGGCTGCAGCGCCCCCAGTGTTGGCCGAAGAGGCTGCAGCGCCCCCAGTGTTGGCCGAAGAGTCTGCAGCGCCCCCAGTGTTGGCCGAAGAGGCTGCAGCGCCCCCAGTGTTGGCCGAAGAGGCTGCTCCGCCCCCAGTGTTGGCCGAAGAGGCTGCTCCGCCCCCAGTGTTGGCCGAAGAGGCTGCTCCGCCCCCAGTGTTGGCCGAAGAGGCTGCTCCGCCCCCAGTGTTGGCCGAAGAGGCTGCTCCGCCCCCAGTGTTGGCCGAAGAGGCTGCTCCGCCCCCAGTGTTGGCCGAAGAGGCTGCAGCGCCCCCAGTGTTGGCCAAAGAGGCTGCATCGCCGCCTTGCTCAAGGAAACAGAGAAGGAAGAAGGCTTCCTGTTTACCACAGGGCCCGGAGGTCGTTCCAAAGCCTGCTGTCAGCCCAGAGGTCGTCCCCATGCGCCTTGCCCTTCCGGCGCCGCCCATGCGCCTTGCCCTTCCGGCGCCGCCCCAGCGCCTTGCCCTTCCGGCGCCGCCCATGCGCCTTGCCCTTCCGGCGCCGCCCCAGCGCCTTGCCTTGCCGGCTCCGTCCATGCTGCCAGTCAGGCTGGTTCCGCCCAAGCTCCAGGAGGCTGTCCCAGAGCCCGTTTCTAGCCCGGAGGCCGTCCCAGAGTCACCCAAATGTCTTGTCCTGCCAACCCAGTCTTTGCTGCCTGACCCACCCTGGCCTTCTGCCAAGTATTCAGATCCACCTGGTCCACCTTGGCCCTCATTCTGGAGTCCTGAACCGCCGGAGCCTGCCTGGTCCGCCCCCCTGGCACCGCCCTGGCCCTCTGCCAGGACTCCAGACCCGCCGGAGTCCCCCTGGAGCGCCCCTCCGGCAACGCCTTGGCTCTCTGCTGGGACTCCTGATCCGCTGGAGCCTGCCTGGTCTGTCCCGCCATGGCCCTCTGATGGGACTCCTGATCCGCTGGAGCCTGCCTGGTCTGTCCCGCCATGGCCCTCTGCTGGGATTCCTGATCCGCTGGAGCCTGCCTGGTCTGTCCCGCCATGGCCCTCTGCTGGGACTCCTGATCCGCTGGAGCCTGCCTGGTCTGTCCCGCCATGGCCCTCTGCTGGGACTTCAGACCCGCCTGAGCCTCCCTGGCTCAACCCTCCCGTCCCTCCCTGGTCACTTATAGAGACTTCCTGGACTGTCATGCTGGCTCTGTCTTGGCTCCCCTCCCTTCCTCCCCACTTTGTCTCTGTGTTTTGATCTACCCGTCTTGTTGTCTGTTGGTGAGTTGTCATGTTCCTGTCTTTTTTTTTTTGGTGTTCCTCCTTAGGGACGCCAGGTGGCGTCCTTTAGAGGAGGGGTAGTGTCAGGGTTCTGTCACTTCTGTCTAGTCTATCTCTTGGTTTTGTGACAGAGCCCTGACACACCTGTTTTATCTTGTCTGTGCCTTGTTTCATGTGCTGTGTAGCACACAGCTTGTGTTTTACACTAGCTGTGTGCTTTCATGTTGTCATGTTTTGTGTGAACACGTGGCTTATGAGTGTTTTCATTAGCTGCGTGTTCATGTCTCGTTTTGTGTGAGCACATGGCTGGTGATTGGTTTTACTGGCCATGTGCTTGTGTTCAAGTCACGTTTGGTGTGAGCACATGGCTTGTCATGTATGTTTCCTTGTGCCATGTGCTCTCCTGTTGATTGTCTAGCCCCTCCCATCTTGTTACCTGATTATTGATTTGTTTGCCCCACCTGTCCTCCCTCATTACCTGATTGATTCATTTGCCCCACCTGTCCTCCCTCGTTACCTCCTTTGTTTGGTCTCCCTATTTATTCTCCCTGCGTTTGCAGTCCTGTGCTGGCAGTCCTGTGCTGTTTCGTTGTCGTATGTACCTGGTGTGTTACTCCTTGTGTCAAGTCAGTCAAGTCAGTCAAGTCATTTGTTTTCCCCTACGGGGTAGTTTTGTTTGTATTTTTGTTTTGTTATTATCATTAAAGTACCCATTATCTCTGCACCTGAGTCCTCGCTCCTTTCACCTCCACCACACCTGACAATATTAGTATTTAAACATTCTCTATGATAAAGGTTTGTGAAAAATATATTTTAATAACATTGTTTTGGCGGTTCTAGAGTTCTAATGACGGTGTTCAACTATAACCGTCACACATAGTTCCACGGCGGCATCCATCTTTGTAAATGTACAAAATCTGCTTCACCGTCGCTGTGCTGTCGTCATCGTGTAAAGCCCGCCCCAACGTTTCTGATTGGTGCCGCGATTTCTGCGGACTGGAAATGGGTTTCAATGAGCTCTTTGCCAGACTAACTTTCAGAGCAAATCTAAATTTGCCGGAAGTTGTCTGGGTTTTCCCAGGCTAACCCACCCAGACATACGGGTATAAATAGGACCGGCATTACTCACTTCATTCAAGTTTTGCTGAGGAGCAGAGACAAAGCCCGGCCATTCAGTGATGGTTCAGGGCTGTGGCCGGGGGGACGTAATGTCTCCGTTACTGGATGAGGATCAGATGTTGTAGTCCAGATTAAAATGTAAAAAGTTTGAAAATAAATAGAAAATATGAAGTTGTGCGATGAACACCATTGTAAATAAAAAAATCTGAATGGCTGTTTAAATCATTTAAATACTGTTCAGAAACAGAAAGTAGCTGCTTTGTTGACAGGGTAACCAGGGTAATGGCTGCATGTCTGCGGTTCCATCAGCACCAACTGCTGTCAGAGAGAGAATGTGCATTTTCATTTAGCGCGTCTCCTTCACTCGTTTCGCACATAGGGTTCCGCCATGCGCTTCTCATCCGTGTTGGGCTTGTTTACATCAGAGTGTGCATGCCTCTTTGACACAGCATGTAGAGGTGTTGTGCATTTTAACCAGTTGATGGGAAAAGTATTTTTAACCCTTAAATGCATACCTCGGGTCTTTAGTGACCCGGGACGTCATTCACTACCCTCCTCCTCATTCACTTTTTTAAGTTAGACATCAACCTTTTTAGTATATCTCAATAAATTCACTACAAACGATGTAACAAGAAAAATAAATTACAAAAGAATGCCTGTTTTCCCATTCCTTTTTTGTAAAAATTGTATAGGGTCGCTAACGACCTGAGGTAAAGCTCTCTAACAGTGTAAGTATATTTTTTATACAATAAATAATTGATTCTTTGATGATTGAATAAGTGCAATTCAACTTTATTCCACAAGGTGGCAATGTCCGACTGATACACAATGGTGAAGTGACGTTTCACTCATAGTTACCGCAGGCAGAAAAAAAAAAATAGGAAGTATCATCAGCAAAACTTGAATTGGCTCAGCGATTTACTGCAGAGCAAGTACTACTACTGAACGCAGTCAAATGTTAGTGTCACTGTCACTTGATGGTGGATCTGGTGAAGAAGCTGTCAGTGATCAAAATATTGATTTTGAAGATGTTGAAAATGATAGTTTTGAGAATATGTTTGAGATGGCGAATATGAGCCAGATGCTGAATGTACTGGGAAATGAGCTCTGATGATGATATAAAACATCTGCTCAAACTAAACCCTTCCAAGATCCAAAAGGTAACTAGATATGCTTTATTTTATTCTTCTGTAATTGATACTCTAATATCAGGAACGTTTTATATTATCACAACAGGTAGAGATCCATCCGTGTTAGATATAGATCTGGGTCACTAAAGATCTGAATATTTAATAATGATTGGCGAAACATTCATGCATTTAAGGGTTAAAATGGATTTAAAAAAAATCGGTATAATTCGTAATAAATATCGAAAACAATATTGTGCATGTTCATTATCGTGATGCAGTTGTGTTCAAATAGCAGTGCGTTAATAAAAGTGCAAGTATGTTTTAATAGCTTTTATTTCCATATTCCAAATATACTGGAAACCTTACACATCCAATTCCAAATCAAAGCATAAACATTTTTTTTTCAAGTCTGCGTTATTCTTTTACAGGAAGCAAAGGAAATGAATATTAATATGTTCATAAAAATAGCAGCGTCGACAAGATTAAACTTCACTTGAAATTACTGAACTAATATTTAGTTACAGTTCTTTTCTTTTCTTTTCTTTTCTTTTCTTTTTATAACTGCTGCGCATCTACGTTGCATCAAGTCAACCTTCTGGCACCTAGAAACAGGTATTTCAGCCCAGGATGAACAAGCTACATTCCACAGTTCCTGTGAATTTTTAGGTTTGGCTTCAGAAATTGCATTTTTAATGTCACCCCACAAGTTTTCAATGGGGTTGAGGTCAGGGGATTGAGCTGGGCACTCCATTACCTCAATCGTTTTCGACTTTTGATTTCAAGGGCATTTCCTCTTCAGCAAATTGCAACATAATCTCTTTACAACACCTATATGAAAAACATCCTCATACCATCATTTTTGAGCCTCCATGCTTCACTGTCTTCACAGTGTACTGTGAAATATTTGCTTCTCTTCTTCCTTAAAAAAGGACAATTAATGACACCTGTTTTTTCACAGAATGAGAGAATTATCTAATTAAACTCCACACTGCAATTATCGTGAACATGCTTCTTTCAGTAAACGAGTCAATTACTCTGAACAAGCAGTGTGCATGTCATGACAGTTGGGTCTGTTGTTTTTCTGATGTACACTACAAGTAAATTATTTGCAATGCAGAAATATCACTACTACTAATAACAGTGGTTCATCAGGTTGCTGATGTTGTACTGCTATTTTTAACACAACTGTATATCATATTACTGTATACCTGCACATATCTAGATATTATGACCCTCTTAGCTCAAGCTGGTAGAATGCTCAACTACACCAGCATTTTTCAAAATTGATGGCCATTCAAAATTAGCAATGTGTTCTGCAACTACAATTTATAAAAAAAATCAGTGGACTTCAAACACACACACTCTCTCCTCCTTCTCTCTGCTCTCAGAGGCAGAAGTCTCCAAACTCATCCTTTCCAATCACCCTAATACCTGTCCACTTGATACTATCCCCGCTAATCTCCTTCAAGCCATTTCTTCTTCAGTTGTACCTGCACTCACTCACATTATCAACCCTTCTCTTCACCCTGGTACCTTTCCCACAGCATTTAAGCAGGCTCGGATAACTCCTCAGCTTAAGAAACCCACTCTAAATCCAGCACTTTTAGAAAACTAGAGACCGGTATCCCTTCTTCCATTCATTACTAAGACACTTGAGCAAGTCGTGTTCAAACAAGTCTGTACCTTTCACAGAACAACCTCCTGGACAACAACCAGTCTGACTTCAAAAGTGGCCACTCAGCCGAGACTGCCCTGCTCTCGGTTATCGAAGCTCTGAGACTGGCAAGAGCAGCTTCCGAATCATCAGTATTCATCTTGCTGGATCTGTTTGCTGCTTTTGAAACGGTTATTCACCAGATCCTCCTGTCAACCCTCATGAATGGGCATCTCAGGAACCACACTCCAGTGGTTCAAGTCTTACCTCTCAGGTAGGTCCTTCAGGGTGTCATGGAGGGATGAAGTGTCTAAGTCGCAACATGTAGCTACTGGGGTGCCTCAGGGCTCAGTGCTTAGACCACTTTTCTTTTCTATCTGCATGACATCACTTTTTCATATATATGTTGTTCTTTTAACTTTGCTCATCAAATAATTCTGAATAAAATGTATTATGGTTTCCACAAAAGTATAAAGCAGCACAACTGTTTTCAACTGATAATAATAATAAATGTTTCTATAGCAAATCAGCACATTAGAATGATTTCTGAAGGATTGTGTGACAATGAAGACTGGAGTAATGATGCTGAAAATTCTCCTTTGATCACAGGAATAAATTACATTTTAAATTGTATATTCACATAAAAAACATTATTTTAAATTGTAATAATATTTCACAATATTACTGTTTTTACTGTATTTTTGATCAAATAAATACTGCCTTGGTGAGCAGAAAATACTTATTTCAAAAACATAAAAAATCTTACTGACCCCAAACTTTTGAACAGTACTGTATGCAACATTTATTATAATTCGTTTGTGCTTGATTTAAATTGATAGTTATGTTTTGTAATTGCTGTTAATAAATCTGTCCGAAAAAAATGGGGTACAATAGCCTGTCACTGGCAGTCCTTTGAAAAATTAACAATGGCTTAACTGCAGTAACAATACACATGACTAATTACAGCCACGTCGAGAGCACAAATCACAAAATCTTTTAGTGGTCACAAAAATGTATTCAGATTTGGCATATTGATGCTGTTGTGGCAAAAACTCATCTCAAACATACATCACTGCGTAAGAGACACTCAGAGTCAAATTATATAAAATAGAAGTATTTATTCTTGCAAGAATAGGAGCAGTCTAATACACAGTTGTTACCCTGTGCAGAAGAGTGACACACCCCCAGACAGACTGAACCAGCTTTTATCTAAGTTTCAAGGCCTTCTTTCCCCCAGAGCCTTCCTCCCAGTAGTTTTCCATAGACTAAGCTCCCCTGCACCAAATGGCCTTCCGACATCTAGGTCAGAGGTCCCTGTTCGTCTGCTCCCTGGAGTGTCTCCCTCTTCTGCCTCCCCAGGTACATAAACAGAATCTTCTCTCACTACAAGTGAGAGACACACATGTGACATTCTTTGAATCATCTATATTTTACACATTGAATAGGTTCTCTCTCTTATGATATCTGTTAGGGATCAATGACTATTAAAATTTCCACAACAAATTCCCGCTTTTTATCATTCTGATTACCCATAATCATAACAATAAACAATAAGACAAATTTTAAGTCATATCCTCACACTTATACTCTTCATCTCTGATTTTTGCATAAATGATCACTCTCCTTGAACCTGTGAAGAAAAGTTTAGAATGAAGAAGCATAAGGCTGTTTTTGTGGGGGAAAGCCCCGTAATATTTTAGCTAGCAAGTAAATATTTTCACGACGCCGGGCTGAACGAGAAATCTCTGTTCCTGCGCTCCTGTAAACAGACCCTCAGTCACGCCAGTAAGGAAAAGGGTAGTTATAACATAGTAAGGAAACAAACAGATAAAAGTATAATAAAAAATCACTCAGTTTCAAACCCTATCTTTGTACGCCATCTCGTAACACGGATGACCGCTGCTTGTAACCTTCTTTAAATCTTTTGCCCTTAATCTTTCTCAGAAAATAAACAAATAGAAGAAAAACAAACAGAACATACATTTAACACATATCTCACTGTAGCTCCCACTAACTGTATCGTCACATAATTTTGTTCATCCTTGGGATAGACTGTCATTTTCACCAATTGAACAGACAGCATGTTTCACCTGTCACTGTAATCATATTCACCCATGAATAACAAAATTATTAGAATAACAATCCTAACTCCTATCATTAAGCCTTTTCCATTAATCTACGCCCATCTCCATATTTCACCTCGGTTTTCCTAACCATATTTTGTTCACTTCTAATTCAATTTAGTAAGCTCTATTTAATGCCATATTTAACAAAATCTAACCAGAGAAGTCTTATAATTTATCCATTCTTCTAACCAATGCAGTTGTTCAATATTAACGGACACAATCAATATATTTCTACATTTACAATCAAATCAATACCTAGTTTGATTCAATCAAACAAAATCATCACAAAAACAGATTCTTCTGTTAAACTTAAACCATCAGTTGTGTTGATCATCTCGTTCGCCCCACGGACGTTCTGTTTCTTTTACCTCTAACTTTTAATTCAAACATGCTGTGGTTCTACTTAATAAGCTTCAACAATTATCCCTATAATTTACATTAATTAATAGATCTTCTCTTCCCAAAAACATTTTCCTTAAATATTTCCTAATGAATAAGTAACCAATCAAATCTTTTGATCTACTGTATATCAATACTAAGCCCTATTTTGATTTAATCAAATCAAATCCTCAAAATAATCACAAAACCACATTCTTAAATCATTAGTCGGTTCACATCCTCCTCCAGGCGTGTTGATCATCTCGTTCGCCCCATGGACTATGGGATGATTGTGGCCTGTTGGTGTTGTCTAAGGTGAGAGGCTTGGACCCAGGTGACACACTGATCTCCTGAGATCACCACCGCACCCCCACTGGAATGAACCATTTCCTGCTTCCCGTCACCTGTGAATGGAGACCTTAAGTATTTTGTTAGTGACCGCTTGTCTTGCCGCTCGTCCCCTTTGGTGTGACCTGTGGATTCAACAATCTGAAACATTATCACCGGATAATTTCTTGCTCACTTAATAGCACTCAGTCCTTTTCCCCTGAAAAACACATATCCACTTTGCTTACGTTAACAAGTCAATATTCATACATTTGGAAACACAATCAGTTCAGCTTGATGCAATCCATCCTGACATTCTGTAAAAGGAAAATTTTAAGTTATGCGCTGCGCAGGTGTAGCACCTTTCTTCCACAATAATAACCCAGGCCAGGACAGTTAGCCAAATTCATCCATAACCATTATTTTATTGGGCACATTTTGCCCTGTCTCCCAATCCTGCATGCTCTCTGTAAAGAGAAACAAATTTCGAGGTTATTGTCAGATAGTAAAGTACGTAGTTTCTTTTGTCTACTGTTCCCCCGTGGCCTTCGATGCCCTGGCGTTTCCTGTTGAAACAATCTTTGTTATTGGTGTGTGCAGCACACTCACAGACATAAATTTTGTTAGGCAGAAAAATGGCTTCTTTCAGGGCTTTTATCAAATTACCCCTAGTGTTCTCCCAACATTTATTCAGCAAATGTGAACCCCTTAATAAACCATATTTGGCAATTGTTATACCATCCCCCTTTTGATGCACGACACAACTCGAGCATCAATTTAACATAACATTTAACATAGTGTTTTTGATAAAGTTTGCCATCAACACTAATCCAAACATTCCTTCAGACAAATTCCCTCCAGACATCTTTCTCTGCCTCTGAAACAAAAATATTACAAAAATATTACATTCTTCACTTAAAGCCACAATCTCATCTTCTTATCGAAGTATTTGAAAGGCAACGGCCCTCAGTCTCACACCGAATCTTGCTTTTCAGGCCTGTTGTTTGGTCTCTCAAGTCAGTCATCTACAAACATTTCCAAAGTCATCAATTTTCCCTATCAGGTCAAGTCGTGCTGTACAGACTTGGTCAATGTCAGTCAATCATTTCTCCCCCTTTGTTCACAATAATCATAAATATGAGAGGCTCTCTTGATAATTTCATGTTGACTTAGCCAATATGTCACTTTGTTGTTTCCCTCAAATCTACAACATTTTCATTTATCTCAGCCCATGCCAGATGGTGATCTACAACTACACAATTCCAATTTACTTAAACTGATCTTCAAATCTACATTATGTATGACAAAATTATTACTACCAGACAGAGCTTGATGGCCAATCAACTTAAAGCTTGTCCCATGTTCTGTATTGTCTTTTCATCAGAATTATCAGCTTCTTTAAAATTTGTCATTTGCCTTAACCCATCTGTAATGATAAACTCATTCCAGAGGTTAATGACGCAATATACACACCATTCAGGCGGAATATTAGTGCCCCAAACTAATACATACAAGACATAAAGTGCTGTCACCACACACACTCATACTAGACACACATATGTTAACTGTTCATTTTCAATATTCATTTTTCTTTATATTATTGCTTAAAGATTTAAATTTTAAATAAGATTTTAACCTTTTCATTTTTTCCTGTAGCTTCTACCTAATTTTACATCTGTTCATTATTCATTTGATTTTTAGACAAGTCAGCTGGGTTGTTTTGTTTCATTATCATTATTTTGCTTCAGCTTGCTCTAGCAGGCCGATAACAGAAAGACAGACACAGTTACCATCCCTTCCTCCAACTCAGGCAGTCTCTCTCACTATAAACAAATAATATTTCCCCCCCCCCAGCCTCCTAAGGCTGTAACTTAGACAAAATTTGTATTCATTACAATAACCTTTGACCATTCACCTTTGTTATCCAGACTTTTCTCAAATCTACAAAAGCTGTCTTCATCTTTAGCCACCACCATGTCTAACGACCTTCAAGAGTTAAAACTATGTTATAACATATTAGTTCAAAATCAACACTATGATTTTCCTTGCCCATAAGGCAACCAGTACATAAAAATTTTTTATTACTGTCTCCACAACAACTAATGGGAATCACTTCATGGCCTCAGCTGGCTCTTGAAAGCCCACTCCTGTTCGCCCTTTATCTATAATCTCCATCAGGGTGTTTTCCCCTGGCATATTTGCAGACGCTTGTCACAATAAAAAAAACAAGCCATACAACTAATGCGGTTTCTTCTGGCGAGTGGTATATATCGAGGAGCTTTGCTTTATTGGGGAGACATGCCGTGACTCGTCACCGCGTCATCTCCCCTTAACGCCATAAGGACGCTGCTGGCCTCACAGCTCCTGCTCAACCCTCATACCTGTCTCACATAACACACCTCCATTCAGGAGATGCCCAATGACTTTACGTGATCCACTCTGGCTTGGGTTGCCCCCTGTCAGGCCAATAGAAGGTCTTACCCGTCATAGAGATGGCCACTCGTGCCCACTGGTGACCGCTCTTTCCAATCACACAATCAGTTCTCTTCAACAGAACTCAGCTGTTTTCTGGAGCTTAGGAAAGGCACGTTCAAGAGTCACCAGAGCCATTCCGATTGCCTAATAGTGTTCACATAGGGAGACAGATTAATAACAACAGTATTTAATCACTTAAATCCATTAACCATCTTAAAAGCAGAAACCTAGCTGCTTAGATTTATACTCAGTGAATTTAGATCACAACCGTACATTCAGTGTACTTCATCTGTAGCCGGAGCCATCAGTCCTGAATGGTGGAGACTAAATGAGACAAAGAAGTTACTGGTCCTTAAAAAAACCTAATCAAAATGTCATCTCTATCTGTATTATTATTTTAAATACTTCTTTAAAGTCATTCAGTTTTACTTCTAAAACAAATTGCTCTCTAAATGGTTTCTTTTACCATCTCTGTGTCTATGATTCTTCAACTGAAACACTGTGCTTTACACATTATCACAGATACCAGCTTTTAGCTGACTCATTGAATGAGAGAGACTCTGAGACTCTATTGGATGGTACACTGCTCTCTCATATACTTCTAACATCAAACATTTATCTATCATCTTTTAACTCTATCCCAGCTTAAGGCATCTTTGCCAGAAATTACATACGGTTTCAAATAAACATATTATTTATATTTGTCTTTTGCCCACCTCAGGGAATTTAGACATTACAAATTTTCCACTCAGATTGAGTCTGTTGCACTGGCAGTTTCAGCCACAGCACACATCAGATTTTAGATAAGCGAACTGTTTCATTACAGCCCATAACAAACTTATCTTTTGAAAGCAAAACATCAGCTCTGTTCTTTTCATGGTCAACACTAGCAGGCCTTTTTTGTTTAATCAAATGCCTCTCTATACATTTTACATTTCGCGACTGTTAATCCTATAACACTGCTTCTGCTTATTTGTTCTTACATAATGGTAATTATTCTAGTTCTCAATAACGTTTCACATTTCTCAATCTCAATTTTAGTTGTCAAGTTCTCAATTACCATAACTTAATATCTGACCTCAAAGTTTTCTCTTCTAGGAGTTTATCAGTCTCCAATCAGGATTCACACTAACTTTTACAAGGCTACTGCCTCTTTTGCAGTTATTATAAATCCTCTGTGAGATTAGTCTCTCTATATCATCTAAAATCTTTTTAAAATTTTTAATTGCAACACAATCATCCTTTTAGTTACTTTGATATATTCTGCAACTCACATTTGTTGGAGTCATTAATTTTACATCAACTTATAAAAATTACTATTATAGATCTTTTCTTCAAAAGGATTCACTTTAAGACTTCAATCTTTTGACCTTTTTTTTTATCTCTTATTTCTCAGACCAAAAATTGTCACTGTCGTCATTTAAACACTGATCTATTTTCAACCCTACATTATTATCAGAAATGTGTCACGTGTCAAATGGTCCTACTGACCACAGTCAAGACAATCTCTGTCATCTGGTTGGTTCGTGTGTCAGCCTCAACTACAGCATCAGACACCTTGCAGTTTGATCACTGTGAGCTTCCAAAGGGCTTCAACTAACTGCACACTCTTGAAGCAGTGTGTCCCATTCAGGAATGTAAACAGACCCACTGATAAGCAGTTCTCTGTATTCCTTTGACCATCCACCAATGGCGGATTCAAATCACAATAGCCAAATCATACTCTTTATCATTATTATTGGCAGAACATAATTTCATGAGCAGCACAGAAAATGCTCAAAATATTCGAATTTGTTTTCTGTCTTTACCTTACTAATTTGGTATTATCATCAACAACACTAATTACAAGTACTGTTGCTGTTATCCCAGCTTATCTTTTACAAAACATCATCTGCAAATCTCTTCAAAGTGAGATCTTCAGAGCAGAGCTGTTTACAGCATTTGCTCTCTTCTGTCTCACTATTTATTTATTTATTTATTTTCCCGGACTGTTCCGTTACTCTTCATAAAGTGTAACAATTTGTACATCATCATTTTCATTACAACTGGTTTGAAGCCTTTTTTCCTTCCATCACATTATTGTCTCAGTCTTATCTCTACTGTTTCTCCAAAACAGATTATATTACTCAGTCCGTAAATTACACAGACAACCATTATAGCTACTTGCTTCAATACCCTTATTTTCTTAACATTAATAAAATAAAGCAGATATATCATCATTTCAATCATTATTTTATCAAAATCTAGAATTGTTCCCCATTCTGCTTAAAACATTCTTCATATCATGTTAATCCCTGTCAATCATACAATGCCTTATTTTATTCTAAAACTTTTCATATCATTTAAACAGTTAATTTGACTTCCATAAATTCTATCAGACCATGTCTATTTTCATCACATATAGTTTTCTACTATATTCCTCCTCAATCTTTCCCTACATGCCAGTTCCTTCATTATCCTCTCCTTTCTTTTCTCAAACATGCCAGTTCCTTCATTATCTAACCAGTACATGATTGTTTGAACAATCCCCACACACACATATCTCACACACCAACCTTTTTGTTTTTTTTTTACTTCCCTCTTCCACCAAGTCTCACTTACAGTTACCTCTATTTCACACAGACAGCCTTATTGCTTCTTGCTACTTCAATCCTTGTCATATAAATTTAAGTTCTATAGACATCCCATGTCATGCATCCATTATCTGTTCACATTTTTACACACATGTTGAACGCAGCCACAACAACCTTTTGTCCCGCTGCCCTGTTCCACTGATTCTCGCACACTCTTAGTCTGTTTGTGCTCAGTGTTCCCTCCCTGGGGAAATCATGGTATTTTCTCAGTTTTTTCAATATCTAAAACATACATTTTCCCCCATACTTTCCTAGTTCTACAGAAAACCGGTGTATCAAATTTCGCAAGCTTGCTTTTGAGACATCCCCATACTGGCTGTTTTCTGTTCTCTGTGGATTTCTCTTCAACGCGCGTTCTCTTGGTCTGAAAGGCGTCCCTCCCAGACCCGATTTTTCTTTTAACCCAAATCGGTCGGGTTGCACTATTAGTGCCCTCCTAATTATGGTTTACCAAAAAATCTTTTCTGGTTCCCCCTAATTAGCCTCAGCACCTAAAAACAATTTGCTCCGTGGTGGAACAACTGATTTTCAGGTTACCTATCTGTTTGAAATCTCTTGGTCTGTTACAGTTCTCACTTAATCCCAGATTATTTATCTGCTTGAAATTTCTTGTTCTGTCACAGACCTCAATTAATCTCAGATAATTTTCTCTCGTATCTGTTTGAAACCTCTTGATCTATATATAGATCTCAATTAATCTCAGATTACGTACCACAGAAACAGCCTTCAGCCAATATGGTTCAATTTCACTCTTCTCCCCAATTAAACTGAATTTAATTAACTTACCCAAAAGAAAATAAATTGAACTGTCTCTTACCAGAGATGCTTCTGTTGCCACCTGCGGGTTCTTTAGGTTCCAGTGGTCGATTCTCCCGGCCCTGATATCGGTCGGCCCCTCTCTCTCAAGTTTACGAGGTAGAGCTGGAACTTACTTAGTCCAGGTGGCCAAACACCGTCCGATCTCAGGTCCAGGAGGCACGTCCAAGGAATATCACTTCTGACACCAAAACTGTTGTGGCAAAAACTCATCTCAAACATACATCACTGCGTAAGAGACACTCAGAGTCAAATTATATAAAATAGAAGTATTTATTCTTGCAAGAATAGGAGCAGTCTAATACACAGTTGTTACCCTGTGCAGAAGAGTGACACACCCCCAGACAGACTGAACCAGCTTTTATCTAAGTTTCAAGGCCTTCTTTCCCCCAGAGCCTTCCTCCCAGTAGTTTTCCATAGACTAAGCTCCCCTGCACCAAATGGCCTTCCGACATCTAGGTCAGAGGTCCCTGTTCGTCTGCTCCCTGGAGTGTCTCCCTCTTCTGCCTCCCCAGGTACATAAACAGAATCTTCTCTCACTACAAGTGAGAGACACACATGTGACATTCTTTGAATCATCTATATTTTACACATTGAATAGGTTCTCTCTCTTATGATATCTGTTAGGGATCAATGACTATTAAAATTTCCACAACAATGCATTCACCTTACAAATCATGACACACTGCTTTACCCTACAGGAAAGAACATGTAAGTTCAAGTGCATGCTTTTAAAAGTAAAAAGTATCAGTATCGGTATATCGGCGACGGCGATACTGGCCCTGTGGATCGATACCAAAGTTTGCAGTATCGGCCACCCCTAAAAGAGGCACAAAATCACTTTCACACACCTTTTCCTGGACTTTTCCCTGCTGGTGGAATGACCTGTCTAATTCAAACCAAGCAGCTGAGCCTTTAGCCATTTTCAAGAAACGGCTAAAGACACATCTTTTTCATCATCACTTGACCTGTTACACTTACTATTCTATTCTATTTATATTCTATCTATATATATATTTTATTTATAAAAAAAAAACACTTGCAATGTGTAAACTGTATACTATGTATGTACACGATGTATACTATGATTGATCAACAGAGACTTGCATATTGTTGATTTGATTGCTTCTGTTTTCCTAATTTGGATAAAAGCATCTGCTAAATGATTAAATGTAAATGTCTATATTGCATGGTATTTAGTAGATGTTTTATTAGTTCTCATCTCTCAGAATAATCACCAGTGAAAGTTTTGGGACTGTGCAGATTCTTGTGGTCCCATCAGCTAGTCAGTGCTGTCATGATGTCATTTTCCAGAGTAATTTGTCACATGGCATTTATGGCCCAGGTGATTGGCTCAAAAGAACCTGGCAGCAGAACTATGGGTCCACGAGCAAAGAAGCCTTGAGCCTTGAGCAAAGAAGGCATTACTAAGGTTTCCTGCAACATTGAGATTAATATGAATGCTAACAGATAGCTTTCTCAAGGTATTATAGACATCTTTGAGTTTGAATTTGATATCACGTCTTTGCCAGTTACGTGATAAGGATATGACAAATGTCATAACATCTACTGTTTCACTTTCTATTTTTATTATATGTAGGCATGCATACTGCACAAAATTCATCAAGTTGTAGACTATAATTATTTTCTGAACATGTCTTTGTGCCCTCCGAAAAAAATGCTCACTGATAAAACACACATATATATTATTCAATGAAATATTTGCAATTGTAAAAAATAAATAAATAAATAAATGATTAAAAATTTAACAGAGCATTGGTAAATCTAAAGTTGTGATGAACAGTGTTGTATGGAGGGACCCATAACAGCAGAGGGAGACAGAGTTATTTCTGGGTTGTTAATCGCTCTCTCTTTAAGGACATAGTAAATAAAATGAGCTCCCTTGCATGTTGTTGAATCATGAATCATGAATCCCTTGCAAATAATGATGAATATTCAGCTAGTGCAGTGGGTCCAAATTTATACTCATTCACAATCAGCTCTGTTTATTTTCTGTCACGTTTTTCTCAATTGCTCACTCTAAATGCATTATGTTAGCCAAACAAACCATGATTCTATTTTCTAATGGAAATACTAATTTCTTAGAACTATTAAAACTATTCCTGATTAAGGCAGATTGCAAACCTTTTTTTAAAATACTGTTATAATTACAAATTCAGCATATTACACAGTGTTATTGCATGTATAGCATGCATTAATCATCATGCCATCACAATTCTCACCATGGGAATGACAGAAAGCTCTATTTTTCATGCACCAGCACCTCAGGATCTAGTGTCACATGTAAGTTTTGTGCTAGTTGACCATGTCCTTCTCAATGATGGACGGTATATGACATAAATCTGAGTGAGCAGGAAATCTTTCTGCAGGTAATATAGGTGGCTTGGAAGAATATTACTTTGGAGTTTTAATGCTGCAAAATGTGAGAAAAAAAAGTGAGGGGTCTTTACGAAATAAACCTCAGAGTGTGTGGAGGATGTTCAGTGTTTCTCTGGATTGGATGACTTTGTGAGCTTTTTTGTAGGTGAAATTTAATTTTGATTAAATATAATTAACAGCACAGCATAAACTGCAAAGTAGACTAGATGCATCAACAACAATTCTTTAAATTACATTTCTGTGCACTTACGTAAATACTATTAAAAAATGAACTGCTGGAGAGCACTAAATAGTCTACAAAAAAAATATATATATTTGCAGTAGCCTATGTCAACATGCATTAAAAAATAATATCTCCAGTTGCACCCAGATGCTCATATATTATGCATGACATTGTCTAGTGGTTTATGTGAATGCACTTTTTTATTTTTATTTACTTAGTGGTAGGCTGTCAAATTATTTGAGGCCAAGCACCAAAGCTGTGTAGGCACCTGCTCTGCCCATATTTCCGTTTATTGTTCTTCTGTCTTGGAGTTTAGGGCCCCTTGATCCAAATGGTAAAAAGTTGTGAAAGGTGCCAAACTGTATGTGACAATTTAGGGGAGCCCGGGTATGGTTGTAACACTTTTTGCTTCAGCATCTGTAACTCAATTTTTGAGCTAGAGTGCTCAAACTTGTATACAAAGTGGCCACATTTGTTTACTACAAATGCATCAATTCAAACATCTGCAAGAATATCACATCCCTTATGAGTTGATGTCAAATACATGGGGCCAGTGGCGTAAAAAAAAACAAATGGGTGGGACAGGTGTAGGTGTTGGTGTGTGTGTGTGTGTGTGTGTGTGTGTGTGTGTGTGTTGGGGGAGTTTGCTAATACAATGCTAAATCATATGTACAACAATATATGTGTACAAAAACATTACGATGTCCAGCTATCGATTTACATAGTACATTGGGTTTAATTTGTCGTTTAATGAGATCTAATATATGTTATTTACTTGTATACTTTAATGGTCCAGTGGTAGAACTTTTGTTAAGCGTGTCAGAGGTTCTAATCCCCACTCGTATAGTTTTTGTTTCCTCATCAAAACCGAATATGTTCATCAGTGGTTGTATATCAAGCAGGGACACGTTTGTGTGCATTTTGTTTTGTGATTTCACAGAAACAAATAAAGAGTCTCCGCGACGGATTGAAGCGTGCGTCCTAATGAAGACTGCGAGCGAGCCACAAGAGAACACTGTTTCCGCGCCACTGATAGCAGCGGCAACGAACACTTTGATCACTTGATTTAAAAACAACACATTCCAGCGCTAGATCGCCTCTTATTTAACAAACGAATGAAATGAATGCTCGGTAACACTTTATTTTAAGGTGCTTGTAATAAGCAGTAATTAACAGTTAATAAGACACTTATAAGACCTTATAAGATGCATATAAGATGCATATAAGCATTAACTACTTCATATAAGGGTTAATTAAAGGTCCAGACCCTGCAGAGATCAGGGAAACTACTCCCTCTTGGGAAGGTCAATTTTTAAGGGACTGGGAGTTTGTGTTACCATTTATGTTTGTTCGGCTGTTCTAAAAGTGCAATGTATTGATACTTGAGAAATTTATTATTTAATTTAATTTATTTATGATCATTAGTTAATGCTTATATGCATCTTATATGTATCTTATAAGGTCTTATAAGTGTTTTATTAACTGTTAATTACTGCTTATTACAAGCACCTTAAAATAAAGTGTTACCGAATGCTCTGCTAGTTAACTGAAGATGTTTTATTTATTTGTATTGTACATCCGTGCTGCGAGATATTTTAAAAAGTGGTGGGGACAATATCGACCCTGGCAAAAAGTGGTGGGGACATGTCCCACCTGTCTCACCCGCAAATTACGCCTATGCATGGGGCCCTATCATACACCCGGGGCAATGCAGCGCCAAGTGCGACACAAGTGTTTTTCGCTAGTTTCAGCCTGATGCAGTTATCATTTTCTCATCCTGCGCCACGTTGTTTAAATAGCAAATGCATTTGCGCCCATTTGTGCGCCCGTGGGCGTGCTGGTCTGAAAACGAGGTGTGTTCAGGCGCATTGTTGGCGCGTTGCTATTTTGAGGCAACTGAAATAGACTGCGCCATTGACCAACAAAAACCTGGTCTCAAGTCAAAGGCGCAATATTTTTATTTTTATTTAAAGAGTGCGTTAGTAATGTGCGTACACTCTGCTTATTATACACACAGGGACGCCCAGTGGCACACAAACATGCCAAATATTAAAAATAAAAGGATTACAATTTAAAAGATTAATATTGTGCACATAAAGATATGGTGGAATCCGGCTTGTCCAGTAGATGGTCTGTTTGCGCGCTTTAACCTCGCACACGAGCAGATCCGCTGGCGCTCTGGAGACACGTCCAGTCTTTCCGCTTGTAAATTCCGCCATGTAAATAACGAAACCACCATAGTGCGAGCACAGCTGGCTTTTAAAGGGAATGGGAAATTACAATCTAATTGGTTTTTTGCATGTTATGCCCAAAACACACCCATTACTCATTAAGAAAATAAAGACAAACCTTTTAGACCATGCGCTGGGCGCACCGACCATTTTTCCCGTCGTAAAACTAGAAAAAGTGGATTCGGATACACCCTAAGTGCACTTGCCACCCTGCGCTTTAGACCATGCGCTTAGATCATTAAAATAGGGCCCAAGGTGTGCCTTTGTTACAATCTACCCCACTACCGGGGTAGGATTTAACACATGCTGGGGTCAGTTACAATTAGTAACAATAAGACAAAAGAAGCAAAAAGAAAGGACACATTAAATAAGATGAAAACTAAAATAAAAACTAGTTTATTGAAGCAATTCAAAAGAACAATAAAAAACAATGTCTCTCTTTCTGTGACCATGACTCAAATCCACTTTATGTTAAATTCAGGAGTGTGTGCATGTGTCTGTAAATTAGTCTACTAGAACAAACTTCCATAACAGTATTTATGCTAAATGAACGCTTGACTCCACTGTGTAAAGAAAATGTAGGTATAACAAAAAACACTGTCGTGTGAGTTTGTCAATGTGTGAATATTCCCAATCAGAGTCACAATGGTGACAAATGAATGTTGGTAACCTTAGAGTGGTGGGCCCAGAGACTGCATAGGGCACATTTTACCCACACTTCCTTTGGCTTTGAGCTGCCAAATGGCTCCAGACAACATAAAAGTTCTCTTACGAGAGGTTCTCTCGTACTGCGTAATATCTTAACGTAATATCTGCGTAATAATGCCTATTGACTGTCCTGCGGCAACTGCAGCAGCCTATCGAGAGAGGCCCATGGTGACGTCAGATCCAATGGGGGCGCTTCGCGCCCACTACGTCACCTCCCGCCAAAGCGGGCGTGGCCTGGGCCTACAAATATAGCTCGATGGGCTGATAGAATCTGGTTTTTCATCTCTTCAGCGAAGCTCACGCATCGCTGGATCTGGAGTGAAGAAGCCGCGCCGTCTGAGAAAACGCCTTCTGCGGGACGAGCCTCTGCATCTGAAGCCACTGGCCTTCATCTTGCCGCCTTCAGTCGCCGTACCTGCTACGCTTTCCGGCGTTATATCCTTTTTACTCCGCCTAGTGTGTGTTCGCCGCCACGACTCACACTCTCTCTCACTATCCTCTCTAAAAGAGCTAGCGTCTTTTTAAAGATGCCTCTTTCCTGCGGCTCGTGCCGAGCCCCACTCAGCGACGGGGACCGCCATGTCATTTGCGTTTCCTGCCTGGGAGAGGATCATGCAGCTCTCACGCTATAGTCCCGCTCAAAAGGTTTAAAAAAATGCTGGGTCTCATGGCCTCAGCATCATCAGTACTCCAGTTGGGTTTGCTTCGCATGCGCACGCTGTAGTTATGGCTAAAAGCGCGAGTACCACCTCGGACATGGGCCTCCGGTCTGTTTCGCCTCAAAGTCGATCAGAAATGCATCTCAGCTCTGAAACCTTGGAGAGCAATCGACTGGTATCTGTCAGGTGTAAACCTGGGGACTTCTTCGAGTGTGAAGGTGGTGTCCACTGACGCCTCCACCTCGGGATGGGCAGTGGTCAGAACGGGAGAAGCTCCTACACATAAACTGTCTAGAAATTATGGCAGTCGACAACGCACTGAGGCATTTTTGTCCCCAAATAAAAGGTCACCACGTCTTGGTCCGCGCGGACAACATGTCAGTGGTGGCCTACATAAATCGCCAGGGTGGTGTCAGGTCCCGAAACCTTTACAGGCTGACGGAACGCCTCCTGGTCTGGGCTCAGCACAATCTGCGCTCATTGAGAGCAGCACATGTGCCTGGTCACCTGAATTTGGGACCAGACAGACTGTCCAGAAACAATGTTCCAGCAGGAGAATGGTCTCTGCACCCGCAGACGGTCCTACTGCTGTGGGAGACATTCGGCAGAGCGCAGGTAGACCTGTTTGCGTCCCAAGAAAACGCTCACTGTCCGAAGTTTTTCTCCAAGAGCAGGGATACGCTGGCCCATGTCTGGCCCCGCTGCCCACTCTATGCTTTCCCCCCCGTCTCACTCCTGCCTCAGGTATTAGAACGAATTGAGGGAAAACGGATGCTCAGTGCTACTTGTGGCTCCGCTCACGAAAAACCAGGCTTGGTTCCCAGTTCTGATGCAGCTGACAAGCACTGCCCCATGGCCAATACCTACAAGGAAAGACCTACTCTCTCAGGCCAGGGGCTCGATTTGGCATCCTCTCCCGGAGCTGTGGTCCCTGCACGCATGGGCCATCAACGGGTACCCGCAAACCTCCCGGAGGGAGTGTTAAACACGATCACGCAGGCTAGAGCCCCGTCCACTAGACGACTCTATTCCTCAAAATGGTCTGTGTTTTCTGGCTGGTGCAAAGCTCGAGGCTTTTCACCCCTAGACTGCGGGGTTATGGAAGTTCTCTCCTTCATTCAAGAGGTACTGGATAAGGGCAGAACCCCATCCACGCTCAAAGTTTATGTGGCGGCCATAGCAGCGTTTACAAAACCCACGACTGGCCAGTCACTGGGGAAGAACGATCTGGTCATCTGCTTCCTTAAGGGAGCTAAGAGGCTGAATCCTCCCAGACCCCCCTCAGTCCCCATGTGGGACCTTTAAACGGTTTTGGAAGCCATGAAAGGTACCCTGTTCGAGCCAATCCATTTGTCTGACATAAAACATGTGTCGTTCAAGACAGTGTTTCTTATGGCTCTTGCTTCAGTGAAGCTCATAGGGGATTTACAAGCGCTCTCAGTAAGCACGACGTATATGGAATTTGGGCCAAATGACTCGAAAGTCATACTCAAACCAAGACACGGATACGTGCCTAAATCCCTCAACACACTGTTCAGGGCTCAGGTTATTTCCCTGTCTGCCCTGCCGGTTTACAACGAGGAAAAGGACGCGAGCTTCCTTTGCCCAGTCAGGGCATTAAGACAGAGGGTTTAAGATTTTAAGGGTTTTCAGACAGACTGAGCAGCTCTTCGTTTCATTCAGCGGACGTGCTAAGGGACTAGCCGCATCGAAACAGAGCCTATCCAGATGGAAAGTTGATGCCATAGCGCTGGCATACACGTCTAACGGCTTGAAGTGTCCTTTAGGTGTCAGAGCGCACTACACAAGAGGCATGGCCTCGTCGTGGGCCTTAGATTACCTTGCAGGATATCTGTATGGCGGCAGGCTGGGCCTCCCCATCTACATTTATAAGGTTTTATAACCTAGAGGTTCCCGCCTTACAGGCTAAACTACTTTCGGTCTAAAAATCAGTATTGTCTGCCTCGTTGCTTCGGCTCAGAATACTACAACCGCTTGAGCACCGCTCGCTGGAGAGGGAGTAAAATCTTTCCGTGGCAGGGACAGCTGCCACCGAGACCTGTCACTCCACCCGTCACCGCTATTGGCAGCTGTCTCTCGACCTGTCACCGCTATGTGCGCCTGCCACTCGACCTGTCACCGTTATGTGCGCCTGCCACTCGACCCGTCACCGCTATATGCGCCTGTCTCTCGACCTGTCACGGCTATACGCGCCTGTCCCGCATTCTGTCACGGCTATACGCGCCTATCCCGCGGGTCTCGTCACGGCAAAATGCGCCTGTCCCGCTTTCTGTCACGGCTGTACCCGGCTGTCCCGCGACCTGTCACGGCTATACGCGCCTGTCCCGCGGTCTGTCACGGGTATACGCGCCTGTCCCTTGTTCCGTCACGGCTATACGCGCCTGTCCCACGACCCGTCACGGCTAAATGCGCCATTCTCGCTTCCTGTCACGGCTATACGCGCCTGTCCCGTTTACTGTCACGGCTATACGCGCCTGTCCCGCGACCTGTCACGGCTATACGCGCCTGTCCCGCGACCCGTCACGGCTAAATGCACCTGTCCCCCGACCCGTCACCACTATACGCGCCTGTCCCGCGAGCCGTCACGGCTATGGGCCTGTCTCTCGACCTGTCACTGCCATACGCGCCTGTCCCGCGCTCCGTCACGGATATATGCGCCTGTCCCGCTTGCCGTCACGGATATATGCGCCTGTCCCGCTACCTGTCACGGCTATACGCGCCTGTCACTCACGGTTAAATAAATCTATGCTATGGGCTAGTTATTGCTATAATTATTAATAATTATTTATATTATTATAATAATTATTATTATTATAGGCTATGTCAAGCCAACCTCACTGCATGCTATCTTAAGGTAAACTTGCACTAATGTTGCACTATGAAAGTGCGTATACCACGAATTTAATTTCTCGTGCCATTTATAAGCCAAAAATAGTTTTTGCGTAGGCCTATATGATACGCAGTATTTGCGTGTATATGATACGCAGTTTTCGCGTGCATATGATACGCACTTTTTGCCGTGTAATACGCACGCACTCCACACCCCAAATCCTACCCAAGAGATTTACAGTGCGTGCGCACTACCTTGGACCATTCAAACGTACAAAATCTGTTTCATGCCCTGTTTCCAAATTATGTTTTTGTAAAGAAGATCCATATTTATGTAAAGATTGTTATTGAAATATTAATTTAAATACATGTTTATATATATTTACAAATATATTTATAAAAATGTATGTAAATAAAATATTTCTTATACGCATGCAAATTTCAATAGGGGACTTTTTTGAAGTTTTATTACAAGAAATTGTAAGTGAAAAACTAATAAACATTCTTTGTATTTATACATATATTGCATTTTTTGCAGCATTTTAGGTTACTGTTATAACTCGGTTGCAAAGCAACTACATCACTGTGTATTTTAGACAAATATGGCCTCTTTAATGCAATATAATAGCCTAACTGTTTATCATTAACATTGATGTTTAAAAAAAAATCTAGCCTAAACATTGTTAGATTTAATGACAAAAAGACACCATAGCCATAGCCGTGCCCGTGACGGGTCGCGGGACAGGCTCGTATAGACCTGACGGGTCGCGGGACAAGCGCATATAGACCTGACGAGTCGCGGGACAGGCTCGTATAGACCTGACGGGTCGAGGGACAGGCTCGTATAGCCGTGACGGGTGGAATGACAGGTGCATTTAGCCGTGACGGCTCGCAGGACAGGCGCGTATAGCCGTGACAGGTCGCGGGACATGCACATAAAGCCGTGACGGGACGCGGGACAGGCTCATATGGACCTGACGGAAAGCGGGACATAGCCGTGACAGTGAGCGGGACAGGCGCAGATAGCGGTGACGGGTCGCAGTACAGGCGTGTATATCCATGACAGGGCGCGGGAAAGGCGCATGTAGCGGTGACGGATGGCGGGACTGGCGCATATAGCGGTGACGGAAGGCGGGACAGGCGTGTATAGCCGTGACAGAACGCGGGACAGGCGCATATAACGGTGACGGACGCCGGGACGGGCGTGCATACCCGTGACTGGACGCGGGACAGGCGCATATAGCGGTGACGGTGTGCAGGACAGGCGCATATAGCGGTGACGGGTCGAGTGACAGGCGCACATAGCGGTGACAGGTCGAGTGGCAGGCGCACATAGCGGTGACGGGTGGAGTGACAGCTGCCAATAGCGGTGACGGGTGGAGTGGCAGGCGCACATAGCGGTGACGGGTGGAGTGACAGCTGCCAATAGCGGTGACGGGTGGAGTGACAGGTCTCGGTGGCAGCTGTCCCTGCCACGGAAAGATTTTACCCTTACTGGCTCGCTGATCGATAAAATAACTCCATGGGCAAAAGTAAGACCCATACCGTTACACAGTTCAGGCCGAACATTTTCACCCTGACTGTGTGGAACACTGTTGATGTGATTAGCTCCCTTAGGATGCTAACTTATTGGGAATGACGCTTCTAGCCTCTCTTCTCAGACTCTTTGTGAGTCCCTGGTGATTATGCACTATATGAGCCCCGGGCACCTGCCCTTGGGACTTTGGTGTTGGATCCCAGCACACACGGCGTTTTACACTGTGTTCCCCTAGCGTAAGATATTACGCAGTACGAGAGAACCTCTCGCAAGAGAACGTACTCGGTTACTAATGTAACCTCGGTTCTCTCTAGAAGAGAGAACGAGTACTGCGTATCTTTGCCGTGCCTGCAACATGCTCTGGTTCGCTTCGGAGATGAAAAAACAGATTATATCAGCCCATCGAGCTATATTTGTAGGCCCAGGCCACGCCCGCTTTGGCGGGAGATGACGTAGTGGGCGCGAAGCGCCCCCATTGGATATGACGTCACCAAGGGCCTCTTTCGATAGGCTGCTGCAGTTGCCGCAGGGCAGCCAATAGGCACGCGAGCCATCTTGCCTATGTCTGCATGCTGCCGCAACGCGTTTTACATTCATTCAAAATTAAGGATAAATTTTGGCTTCAATATCTCGTTGAAAAGAGGTTTTCCCCTAGCATAAGATATTACGCAGTACTAGTTCCCTCTTCTAGAGAGAACCGAGGTTCTGTCAGTAACCGAGTACGTTCTCTTACGAGAGGTTCTCTCGTACTGCATAATATCGGTTTTCGTTACTCTGAAGTCTCAGAATCCTCACCACTGGCTTTCAACATCTTCGCAACTGATCAAACTGACCTATCCTTCTTTGAAACCTTGTCACCTTTTTAGTTATATGATTTTATTTGCAAAGGATAAGTACTAAACAAAATATACTTTTGGTAAAAAAATAAATAAATCAAAAATTACATTCCTCAAAATCAGTTTTTTCTTTATAAAATCAGCATGTGCCTATTTCCAGCCTTGGCAACCATTCATATGGGATCTGGGAAGAATTGGGTAAATAATGAAATGATCATAGGACTCCTAGCTTATCCCTGATTTGTGATGTTACAACTTTCCCGATGTTACCTATCTCCCCATGTTCTCTATTTTTGCAATGATTTGGCGTATTGGTTTGCTGCAAATTGGAAATTGTGATCGTCTTTTGTCAAAGAGAAAAAAGGTAGGGCAAGACTTGATTTTGATCATCTGGAATTGATTGGACCATTGCCGTTTCTGCGATCTCATATGCATGACAGGCTGTTTGGCAGGAGAGATTATTTCCCCAGGGTTGCCAGGTTTGCGTAACAAAACTAGCCCAACTGCCAATCAAAGTAGCCCAATGACCATATCTCAAAACTGAAAATATGCAGCCCATTCTCATTCGCGATCCCAGGGCGTCATCTTACTGACGCTTTACCTTTAGCGTCATGTAACTGACGCTTCCTACCCCAGACCTAAACCTACCCGCGTCATAAAGGTGACGCTAAAGGTAAAGCGTCAGTAAGATGACGCCCTAGGATCGCGTCATGTAACTGACGCTAAAGGGTGCCTAAAGCGTCGAATATTGAAGCATGGTCAAAATTGTCATTTAGTGACGCCTTGGGATGAGAATGCTTTGAAATATGCCATTCCCATACCTAAAATACATATTTTACAGTCACTGTTATGCAAATTGAAACCACTATATTGTAGTGATCATAAACACAGCTCAGAGGCTCCCTACCAGAGCCCTTCCTCTATCACAGTTTCATCATTGCTAGAATATACAATATTTCAATACCACTCTTTAATTTAAATCTAATTAATGCAAAATGTCAAACCTTCAAGGCATCACTGGGAGGTCTATGTTTACATTTGCACTGTTTTTTTTTACAGAATTATTCTGGCTAATACAGCTGACAGTTTTATTTTGTAAAAATGGTGGAATTTTTTTTTTTTTTTTTTACAGTGATGCACTGTGTCTAGCAGAGTCTTTCAAGAGTGAGTTAATTATAAATTTTCTTAGGGCAATAATATAAAATATTCTTAATATTCTTACCGAACTCAATGAAGTGTTCTAGTGGGCGCAGTGGCTCAGTGGTTCATGTAGTTTGTCTACAAACCGGAAGGTTGGTGGTTCAATCCCTGGTTCCACCTGACCAAGTGTCAAGACACCTAACCCCAGCTGCTCCCGACGAGCTGGATGGCGCCTTGCATGGCTGACACCGCTGTCGGTGAATGGGTGAATGTGAGGCAATATGTAAAGCACTTTGGTGGCCATTGGGTCTGTGAAAGCACTATATAAATGCAGTCCATTTACACTGACCTGCCATCTGATGGTTTCCCTAATGGCCATGATATCAGTCCTCCATCTGACAGTCTTCTAAATTTGATTGTAAATCCAATTGTAAATTACAATCTAAATTTGATTGTAAATCCAAATTGTAAAACTATATCCACTAGATATAGTTACAATTTTAAAGGGATACTCCACTTTTTTTGGAAATAGGCTCATTTTACAACTCCCCCAGAGTTAAACTGTTGAGTTTTACCGTTTTTGAATCCATTCAGCCGATCTCCGGTTCTGGCGGTACCACTTTTAGCATAGCTTAGCATACATCATTGAAGTGGACAAGACCATTAGCATTTCTAAAAAAAAAATGACCAAAGAGTTTCGATATTTTTCCTATTTAAAACTTGACTCTTCTGTAGTTACATCGTGCACTAAGAACGACGGAAAATGTAAAGTTGCGATTTTCTAGGCTGATATGGCTAGGAACTAAACTCTCATTCCTGCGTAATAATCAAGAAACTTCACTGCCGTACCATGAGTGCAGCAGGCGTAATGATATGACGCAGCGCCTGAAAATAGTTCCGTTGTGTTGACGGAAGGTGGCCTATTTTCAGGCGCTGCGTCATATCGAACTTGTCCTGAGGGTAATATACAAGTTGTGAAGACTAAGCTGGTGGGTGTTTTTGCCACAAAATTTTCCCCTGACTTAGACTCTGAGACATTGGCTAACTATCTCAAGGATAAACTCCATCGTGATGTTATTTGCCAAAAGATGGACACCACTCAGAATCGGTACAGTTCCTTTTAAGTAACTGTTGAGTGCGATAAGGTGGAAGATGTATATGAGCCACAGATCTGGCCACATGGAGTAGGCCTATTTGTACGCCGAGTCTTTGAGGCGCGCAAACCCAGGGCAAATGCAGGACCAGTGGATGTAGTAATACCGAGTAGTGTAAGAAGTGTGTCGGCATCTGAGGCGCATGCGTCTGTTGTAATGAAGTTATGAACATGATTTATGAATCTTAGAGTGGTGTCATATAACTCGCGAGGGTTGCGCTTGGGTCGGAATGTTGGTGATAAAGCGCAACGGATTGTTATTGACAAACTCTTGGAAAATGCGGACATTCTACATACAAGAGACATTTTTACATTTACATTTACATTTACATTTATTCATTTAGCTGACGCTTTTATCCAAAGCGACTTACAATTGCTATATATGTCAGAGGTCGCACGCCTCTGGAGCAACTAGGGGTTAAGTGTCTTGCTCAGGGACACATTGGTGTCTCGCAGTGGATTCGAACCCAGGTCTCTCACACCAAAGGCATGTGTCTTATCCACTGCGCCATCACCACCCCTCGTCACCAAGGGGGCGCCATCACCACCCCCTTGTTTTGATCATGTTTTTTATCAAAACAAGATCTAGACAAACTTAACTCTGTTAATGAGGATTTCTATGGAGTGGGTGAATCCACAACAGATTTAAGTATGAGAATATTGCGTGGCAGAATACCTGGGGGTGTGGCCATATTATGGCATAAGAAGTATGATCCACTGATCAGTTTGATTAGATTAGAGGTAGACTGGTGCATAGCAATCAAAGTGGAGCATAATAAGAAGGTCTTTGTAATTTTGAATGTGTATACTCCATATGAATGTAGCCAAAATGAAGATGAATATATGAATAAGCTTGCTTTTATAGGTGCTTTTATTAAGGAAAGTGAATGTACAAGTATATTTATATTAGGGGATATAAATGCTGAAATATCTGATAATGATTCTTTGTTTGGCCAACAGCTAATCAGGTTTTGTCAAGATAGCAAGTTGACTTTTTCTAGCCAAATATTATTGCCAGTAGATAGCTATATCAGTGAGGCATGGATCTTGGCTGGATCACTGTATGTACAGCAGATGCACACGATTCCCTAGATAAACTTGAGATATTGTATAATCTGGCTACAACAGACCACATACCAATTTCAATTATGCTAAATGTTGAAAGTTTGCCTGAGATGACTAATTCGGAACATTTTGAACAAAGTGGAAAATTAGATTGGGCAAGATTTACAGCAAATGATCTTTGGGGATATAAACTATTGACAGAGAAGGGCTTGAGCAATATAGAAGTTCCTACTGAGACAATTGTGTGTGATAATGTTGATTGTAAGAATCCTAAGCATAAGCGTGATATGTGTGATGTATGATGAAATAGTGGACTGTTTAGATAATGCCAGCCAGTAGACTTTTTTTGTCAAAAAAGAGTTAAAAATGATAATCTGTGGGCTGGATGGAATGCATATGTTTCTGAACTGCATTTGCAGGCCAGAGAAGCTTTTAAAAACTGGGTTTTAACAGGTAAAGCTAGGTATGGGCCAGAATTTGAGCAAAAGAAACTGGCAAATGCTAAATTTAAATGTGCTGTACGTTTTATAAAAATAAACGAGCTGTCTATGAGAGCAAACTCAATGGCCAAGAACTATCAGCAAAATCATGTCTATGAATTTTGGAAAGAAGTTAAGACTATCAATAATAGTAAAATACCACTGCCAACTAGTATTGATGGGGTTGTTGGGGCTGAGAATATTGTTAACTTGTGGAGAAAATACTATGGAGATATTTTTAATTGTGTTGAGAGGAAGGAATTTAAAGTTGGTCATGTGCCGAACGATGAAGGAATGATTATTACACCTGATGAGGTCAGATACGCAATTGAGAAATTAGCTGAGAATAAAGCTTGTGGTCCAGAGCGAATAACAGCTGAACATGTGAAGCACGCTAGCTCAAGGATCACAGTGTTACTTGCCTTGTGTTTTACAGTTTTTTTAATCCATGGTGTGCTACCTGATTCCATGATAACAGTTTTACTAGTGCCAGTAATTAAAGATAAAACAGGTAAAATATCTGGGACAGAAAACTATTAGCCAATTGCATTGGCAAGTGTGATCTCAAAAGTATTTGAGCGATTCCTCATGGATAGGCTCAAAGAATATTTAATAACTATGGATAATCAATTTGGCTTCAAAAGTAAGGACTGATCTGTGCATATATTCATTAAAAGAAGTGGTTGGTAAATATAATGGACATAATTCCACAGTTTTCGTGTGTTTTTTAGATGCATTGAAGGCGTTTGATCGAATCAATCATACTAAGTTATTTATAAAACTGCAAGAAAGAGGGGTTGCCCTAGCCTGGTTAAAACCAGACCATTCTCAGTTGTAACTGAGTTATGGTCTGGCAAAGCGTCATAGACAAATCATTTCCAGAGGGGCGTCACCAACGGACGTCGCGGATAGATCTAAAACCAATCAGAGCGATGAAGGAGATGACGTATGCAGAGCGGTGGAGAAACATCTCCGTGTGTTGTTCTTTGCTCGGTTTTTAACGAAAAGGAAACGTTCAAATCGCTTAAAACAGACGCGATAGCTGATTCGAACGAGTGATGTTCGACGGCGGCATCCATCTTTGTAATGTAGGCTACAAAATCTGCTTCAAAATCCCAGCGCTGTCGTCATCGTGTAAAGCCCGCTCCAACGTTTCTGATTGGTGCCGCGATTTCGACGGATTGATAATGGGCTTGAATGAGCTCTTTGCCAGACTAACTTTCAGAGGAAATCTAAATTTGCCGGAAGTTGTCTGGGTTTTCCCAGGCTAGGGTTGCCCCATATCTGATAAGAATTTTACATTTATGGTATATACATCAAACCTTAAAAGTTCGGTGGGGGAATAATGTGTCGGAACCCTTTTATATGACGAATGGGGTTTGGCAAGGGGGGATATTGTCACCTCTTCTTTTTAACCTTTACATGGATGGTCTTTCTATAGAGTTAAATGATTGTAAGACTGCATGTGTAATAGGTGATAGTCTTATTAACCATCTGATGTATGCTGATGATTTAGTTATTATGTCTCCTTATAGTGCAGGATTACAACAGCTGCTTCGAGTATGTTCAAGTTATGGTGTGCAGCATGATATAAAATTTAATATTAAAAAGAGTGTTGTCATGATGGTTAAAACCAAAGAGGACCTTAAGTTAAAATTTCCTTCTTTCTATATAGATGACCAAGTTTTAAACGTGGTAACTAAAGTTAAATACTTGGGTCACATTATTAGAAATGATTTAAATGATGACGATGATGTGCAGCGCCAGTGCTGCAAGTTGTATGCAAGCTAATTGGCTCGTACATTTTCTATTTGTACAGATGATGTTAAAATAGCTCTATTTAGGGCATACTGTACTTCTCTTTATACAGCCCACTTGTGGTGTAAATATACTAAAGCTAAATTGAAAAAGCTCCAGGTAACATATAATGATGCGCTAAGAATTTTGCTGAAAGTCCCAAGGTGGACAAGTGCAAGCCAAATGTTTGTATCTAACAGTGTACCTACTTTGCATGCTGTATTACGGAAGTATATGTACAACTTCATGTGTCGGTTGAGTGATTCAAAAAATAGTATTATAATGGTCTTAAACAATATTACATTAAGTGATACAAGGTATTTGTCCTGTTTTTGGAAGCAGTGGAATGAAAGCTTGTACGTTTTTTAAAATCTGTCTGTTGTTGGTGAAATTATGTTTGTATGTTTTTTGATATGGACCCATGGTCTGAAATAAAGAATAATAATAATAATAACACCCATATTGCATATATAAATCACATGAATAAACAGTAAAAATACAAATACAAGTTTATTATTTAATAAACATTTTTATTTTTGAATTTTGGCAGGGTAGGCAGTGCCTAGTTTGCCTTCCCAGACCGCACGTCACTGTAGACTGGGACCGTGACCGACCTGTACTGCTGGCTCTGGTGTGGTGAATCAGCGATTCAAATACTGTTTGAGTGTTGAGTGCGTGAAGGAGCAGACGCTGATTGAGCCGCGGCACGCCATTGTTTTCCTGTCTGACCATGTATGGGCGAGCGAATTACGGCAAAGTAATGCCAAACTACGTCCACGTTTAATAAGCGTCGGCTGGAGACTGCGACTGCAGTGGGATGTTTACATTCAACTTAAGCCCCTTTCACACAGCGCTTTGAACCCGGCAAATTGCCGGCAAATTGCCAGAGTGCCTTCTGTGTGAACGCAAAACACGACCCGGGATTGATGCCGGGTTGGGGACCTAGTAACATTGCCGTGTTCAGACCCGGAACGCGCGCTGTGTGAACAAAAGCCAGAACCAATGCCGTGTAAGGGGTGTGTCATAGTGATGATTCACGAGCCTTTGCAATGACGTAGTTATCGTGCGACTCAGTTACTCTCAAGGGGGTAATCATAGACAGTAAAAGAAATGGACAGAGCGATCTCATTGGAACTCAGTTCAGACAGTTGAAGCCCACTTTTAGCGATTTTTGAGAACTTCCGTTCCTGACGCGCAGACTCAGACCGACTCAAACTAAGCTTGATGACGTGAGCAACCTGTCTGACAGACGTTAATCTTCTAGTAGCTGTGCGTGAAAACTGCCAACGTTAATCTTGCAGAGACGGGGAACTTGAGCAAAGAGTTCTTTGGCGTGAGTGAGCAGGAGTAAGAATTCCGTTGCTTTTATGGACTCATTATCTATGGGCTTCTCCCTTGACGGGACGTCCCCCCGATCGCCTGCGAGCTTCTCCTCCTGTCTGTACGGTAACTTCTGTACAGCGCGACAGAGAGTCGAGTGGTTATGACGCAATCGTTAGCCTATTTTTACTAAATCTGTTTCTACGGGGCCATAGTGTAACATAGAAGGTAATGGAGCCCTTTATACATTGTCGTGTTTCTTTAGAAATAAATAATGGACAAATGGAGTCTTTAAACGCCTCAGATGTAAAGTTATTCGCTGTCAAAGTGACGCAAAAATGAATGGGAGTCAATGGAAATGCTAACGCAAGTGAAGTTCTGCTACAACATGGCGGCACCCGGCCGGCTTCAACTTCCGGTCGATGGATTACCCCTTTGCAATGGATTACAACTTCCGGTAATCCATCGACCGGAAGTTGAAGCCGGCCGGGTACCGCCATCTTGTAGCAGAACTTCACTTGCGTTAGCATTTCCATTGACTACCATTCATTTTGGCGTCACTTTGACAGCGAATAACTTTACATCTGAGGCGTTTAAAGACTCCATTTGTCCATTATTTATTTCTAAAGAAACACGACAATGTATAAATGGCTCCATTACCTTCTATGTTACATTATGGCCCCGTAGAAACAGTTTTAGTAAAAATAGGCTAACGATTGCGTCATAACCACTCGACTCTCTGTCGCGCTGTACAGAAATTACCGTACAGACAGGAGGAGAAGCTCGCAGGCAATCGGGGGGACGTCCCGTCAAGAGAGAAGCCCATAGATAATGAGTCCATAAAAGCAAAGGAATACTTACTCCTGCTCACTCACGATAAAGGACTCTTTGCTCAAGTTCCCCGTCTCTGCAAGATTAACATTGGCAATTTTCACGCACAGCTACTAGAAGATTCACGTCTGTCAGACAGGTTGCTCACGTCATCAAGCTTAGTTTGAGTCGGTCTGAGTCTGCGCGTCAGGAACGGAAGTGCTCAAAAATCGCTAAAATTGGGCTTCAACTGTCTCAACTGAGTTCCAATGAGATCGCTCTGTCCATTTCTTTTACTGTCTATGGTTACTCTAGAAGAAAGTTTGTGTTCGTCATCGATACAAGAAAGAACGAAAAAATGTCTGCAAACTGGACTGAAGTAGAGACCCGTCACATCCAACGTCACGCATCTTTCCGGAACATACACGGCTTGTGTCTGAACGCGCTCTCTGATTCCGGCAAATCACTGGCAGTGTGAATGAAGCAATATCAAACGAACCCGGGTCAAATCCCGGGTCACTTTATCCGTGTATTTTACGGAATCTCTGTGTGAAAGGGGCTTTAGTGTTCCCTCTTTCACCGTGAATGCTACGACAGATCTGTGCAGTTACCCTTGAGTTGCTAGCTGCTGTTCTCCATACTGTGTGATTGTGTATGCTGCTTATAGTATAAGTAGTTTATATTATTATTATTTTGTTTTGTTTTTTTCTCCTTTTGTTGGTTGTTTGTTTTCCTCTAGCCTGTTGGCTGTAGCTGTTACTGTATGTGGTTGTATGAATTGTACGTCACAGGCTAGAGTGGGTTTATTTATTTTATTATTTTCTTTATGCCCAATTTTCCTTTTTGTTTGTAACCAGCCTCGGGGTTAGTGGAGCCAGGGTAACTCCTGTATAAGAGACCTCACTGGAAAGCGGGTTTCCTCTTTCTTTTCTCTGTTTTTTTTCTTTTTCTCTTGTTTAACAAAGAAGTTTGCAGTGCCGTGTATTGTGAACCTTAATGCCTTTTAACCATATTTATTAGAGTGCTGTGAGTGTGCAGTGTGTAGACATTGAACTCTAGTGTGTATACTTCAAATGAGGTCTGTGTCTTTGTTCACCAGTGGTAGTGCGAACTTAGCCTTCCTTTAGCGTTTTCTCAACTGCTTTACTGGCTCCCGTGCGGATGGCTGGTATTCCCTAGTTATATGTTCATTTATTTAATTTATTCTTTTTTTTTAGACCAACCAACAACTTTAATCATTCCTCAATAAAGATTGTATTTTTATACTTTTCTAAGAACCTGTGTTTGTACATTCTATTGGGGTAGAGTTCCCCTTGCTCTGACACTTGCACTAACTAGTTTAGCCCAAGGGGTGGCGTAGTCAGTTGTACAATTAGGGGTGCCACGATTCACCGGTAACAGCTTCTTGAGGGTGCAAATGTCACTTCTAGAGGAGAATGTTTCTCTCTCAGTCAGCAACTGTTTGTCTCTGGTGCTCTGGAACAGCACCAACAGTCACGTGCCAACAACTGTTCCTTCACCAGACTGGCTACTATAACTGGCTTCACTCACTTGCCCTAAAAACTTCCCCACTGCCATATTGCACTCAGTGCTGAAACCGCTCAGCTCACCACTAATTAAAAATGACTGTAATGTGGGGACCCCTGTTTTTTTTTTGGAGGAAACATTTGTGTTTTGCAACCCTCATCAAAACCAAATTGTAAAGACGTCATAAGGAAGGGCCAAGACAACAAAAACACAATGCAAAACAGAAGTAAAAATAGTATGGTGACTAATAACAATATAGCAGCAATTATGGGGCAAAGCCAGACCAATGTCATTGCCATGTAGCCTATGTTGTTTGCCCATAGCATAAAATTACTTACTACAGTTCTTACATGTTTTCACAAACAGGTGGAACTATCACCACAGTGATATGATAACGGGCCATACTCACGTTCCATTAGATTACATGGAGGGGGTGGGGATAATGGGTATACCTATACTGCATCCAGCCACCTGGGGGCGATTGAAACATTTTGGCTTCACTTTTCAGAACTTGTGCAGCACACTTGTAACGGACACTGTGGCGAGGACACTATTGATGACACTTAAAGGGGAGCTATTACGCCCCTTTTTACAAAGTGTAATATACAGTAAGTCTCAGGTGTCCCCAGAACCTTTCTGTGAAGTTTCAGCTCAAAATACCCCACAGATAATTTATTATATCATGTTGTAAATGCCCATTTTTGAGTGGAAAAAAAAAACAAGCAGTTTTCGTGCATGTATCTTTAAATGCAAATGAGCTGCTGCTCAGAATCAGAATCAGAAAAAGCTTTATTCAGGTATATTTGCACATACGAGGAATTTGTTTTGGTGACAGAAGTGAGCAGGTGACAGGACACAGATAATACAAATAATAAAAATATAATTAGTAAATAGGAAATAACAATATACAAAAAAATATTTAAAAAAATACACAATAGACAGTAGATGGTATGTACGGGTATTTATGTACAAATGCAAGGAAATGTAAATAAGAAATATGGTGTGTTAAATAAATAAATGTATGTTGTGTATTGTACGTTTATTGCCAAGTGGGGCATTAACTGTTCATGAGATGGATTGCCTGAGGGAAGAAACTGTTCTTATGTCTGGCTGTTCTGGTGCTCAGTGCTCTGTAGTGCTCTGTTTTACAATGGTTTATTGTGCATGCAGATTTTTTTTTAGTTGTTAAGCAAAATTAAGGAGTTTATAAGACTGGTGCTGTAGGTGCAAAACTTTTAGGAATCTTATCCAATGGGCTCTATGCACGGCGGTATTTCCGGTGAAGGTCTAAGGATGCTGGATTACTTCCGCCGATCGTAGAGTCCAATGCTATACCGAGAATTTATATTGGTTTTTATACTCTATTGCTATATTAAAGAAACGTTAGTCACAAAAACAGACAAAACAGACACCCCTCGTTTTGTTTATGCTTCTTTGTTTATTATATTAAATAAACATAACTATATATAAAATTACAACTAAACGTATTAAAGTTTCGTTTCAAAGACGAGAGGACAGTAAATTTTGAAGACTCTTCCATAATCCCGTTTTCCTCCGTTTTCCTCCGCTTTAAATCTCCCCAACCGGAAACGTAAGAGCATCCTTGCTTCAAACGCGGAAGTTATGCGTGCATATAGCCCATATAGGCTACTCAATATTGGTCAGTCGTATCTGACATAAAGGATCCGCGAATGAAACACCATTAACTTAGGTGAATGAAAGGCAATAATAAACTACATGTATTCACACAAATTACTTTCTTTAAAAGTTTCATTGATATAACATGACACTTTATTTGAAAATAAATGTGTAGTGTAAATATTATGCAAAAGTCCCCTTTAAAGTCACTGGTCAATTTTGATTTAATAGCTATTCTTATTTTTTTATGGAATTTTGCAGTGTATATATGATTTGTATAACTGATAAGAAATTTTTTAAAGGTACAATATGTAGAATTTTTCGCCACCAGGGGTCGCTAACCTCTTACAATAACAAAGGCGTATATTGATGACGCAAAGCATTAACCCTCTGGGGTCTGAGGTGTTTTCGGGGTCCTTGAGATGTTTTGGCATGCTCTGACATTTGTGCTTTTTTCAGTTGCTTATAAACATATTAATGGCACAGGTGAAATTACACTCTATATAGCACACACAGGGCTACCATAATATGTGAACAACATGTTAATACATGTTTGTATTTTTGAGAGAATATTGTTTATGCGTGGTTATTGAAAAAACTAAAAACTAAAGTTTCTAATATAAGGCCACAAATAACATACTAAATATTTGTCCACAAGACTTTTGACTAGTGGATGTTGTTGCCTAGAGTTTTTGCTTTGAATTGATCTGAAAATCATTCTGCCTAATCATTCACATAAAATAATAGATTGTTTTAAATTGTGAAAAACATTTTTTTGTTTGCAAAGGCAATATGCGGATGGGCGGAACGGCCCAACCCCCTCATGAATAATTAGGCAGTTCTCACCTGAGCAGACTGCATACTAATGAGCCTTTCATTCAGGGGTGTCACACAAGAAAGAATGCAAGGACAATATATATATATAAATAAATAAATATTTATACACACACACACACACACACACACACACACACACACATATATATATATACACACTACCGTTCAAAAGTTTGGGGTCAGTGAGAATTTTATTTTTATTTTTTGGAGGAAAGAAATCAATACTTTTATTTATCAAGGAATAATTCATTTGATCGAAAGTGACAGTAAAGACATTTATAATGTTACAAAAGATTCTAACCCTAACCCTATTCATCAAAGAATCCTAAAAAAAAAAAAAAAAAAAAAGTACAACTGACAGACCAACAACTGTTTCAACATTGATAATAATAATAAATGTTTCTTGAGCATCAAATCCTCATATTGTACTGATTTGTGAAGGATCATTTGACACTGAAGACACTGACACTGGTGATGCTGAAATTCAGCTTTGATCACAGGAATAAATTACACTTTACTATATATTCACACAGAAAACAGCTGATTTACACTGGAGATAATATTTAATACTATAACTGATTTTTGTTGTATTTTTAATCAAATAAGCGCAGCCATGGTTAGCAGAAGAGAATTCTTTTAAAAGTATTTAAAATCGTACCGACCCCAAACTTTTGAACGGTAGTGTGTATATATATATACAAACAATCAAAATATAAATGAAAGCCAAAAGCACATTTTTAGTCACACCTTTTAGCCATCCACATCCCATTTTTAGCCATCCACCGCGGTCAAAATAAACCAGTCGCATTTCAAAGTCGTTCGCGAAACGACCGCCAGGTGGCGCAAAGGGACATTTAGTAAAACGTAAGTGGGGCTAATGTCTGTAGCCTATAAGGATGAAATACTACAAGTTATGGTAATTTCCAAATAAGCCTACAACAAACATTTATAGCCTACTCCATAATTGTTGGTCATACAGATAAGATATAATGTTTTAAAACTGTAAAAGGCTCAAGTATAGGCCTACACTCACAGGCTAAATGAAAAAATCGCTCATGTGAGAAACAGACGTTCGGGTATTTCTCAGTGAGTAAATTCATAGCCGAGCGGTAGAACTTACGGTTCATCATCAAGATGACGCGGGTTCAAATCCCGCACAAACATGGTCTGCTGTATATTTTAGATTTATTTAGATTTGTCTAGCTCTAAAACTCTGTTACACCATACAGTTTTTTTTGCTTATATTTATAAAATACAATTATCATGCATTTCCATTTTACACTATAAGGAACAAAATAGTAGCTATCCAACAGAACGACTTTGCATCTGTATAATAATAGGCTACCAATCGTAATTTCAAAAGCAGTTCTGTAAAAAAATTAATTATATATAGCCTATATATATATATATATATATATATATATATATTTTTTTTTTTTTTCCAGGGCTGCCAACTCTCACGCATTGAGCGTGAGCGTAGGCTACTCACGCAATTTACCCAAATCTCACGCTCTCACGCCACACCCCCGATTTCTCACGCTGAAGTGTCAACCCGGTCGGTCAAATTCCTAAAAGATATAGTTTATCTATAGATCTACCTGTTGAGATCACGAGTGGCTCAGCCACTCGTGATCGACTAGTTATACCGCAAATTAGTTAAAATATCCCGTAATCTATCTAGAGCGAGCGTGCATGCGAGGCAGACCATGCGCGTGCATGGCAGAGAGGTCTGTACAACCTAGAGTTTTTTAAAAACATGGTTTTAAGTAAAGTGTGATTTGCCAGGGGGGACTAGGATTTCCTTCTGTTTTCATTATTTATTCAATTACATTTCAGTAGCCTAATTTCAGTATTGTGATTATGAATTATTTTAACTACGTTTCACTTGTTGAATTCTTCGGTGCGGCAGCAGATTACGCATTAGAGAGAATAAACCGGAATAAACGAACACTTTTCAGAGTCTATGATTGTAGCGCCTCTTAGCGGTAAAAGGCAGCAAATACACCACACATTTTACCGCCGCGGTGGAACGGCTGATGTGGGCATTGTCATGGCTTGCCGACATTTGCGTTTGAATAGCGCGCGTCCTCCGTGGGCGTGTCAGATTAACGCGTAATGAAGTGTAATGAGCTGGGAAAAAAAATACTGACAGCACTCTCTTTTCATACAGATTGCATAAACTGAGAATATTTGTTTTTTATATAAATTACTTCATTTAAAAGAAGAGAATTTAAGCTTCATAAAGAAAAACCTCTCGTGCCTGTGTGACAAGTAATCGCGGAGTTACAGTTAATCTTAGGACGCGTTTCAGAATGGACTTCACTGACAGAGAGAACGCAGAACTCGCATCATGTTTGTTTTTCTTTATTTGGTGAAAAGCACAACACTTTGTTTTTATTGTGAGTATCCATAAAAAAAATAGAAACTTAACAGGATCTAATGATGTACAACACTTATATGTAAGATCAAAACCAACCGAGTATTTTGAGTCTCTTTTACACTGATAAGAAAAAAAGCAAGACAATCGCGCCGGCGCGATAGCCGACCCCAGGGGGTTAAGCGGAATTATGGATCTTGTCGTCAAGCTGATGGATCTTTTATGGATGAGTGAATACATTGATGTTTGTAACATGACTGTGGTATGAAGCAGGGCACGATTGCTAATGAGAGACGTATATCAGCACCACACGCAACGCGATTCCCGTGGATATAAAGGAATAAGGACATTTCATTCTACTGAACTACCCGCAAGTGCTGAATTAATACTCACACAGGTCAGTTTATTAGACGAATTAAACTTGAGGTAACGCAGCGCTGTTTCACGTACTATAAAGTTACACTATCACACTAAACGGCATTTGAGTGTGTTGAATGTTGTTAAGAGGTTGTTTGTTGGCTGTATGAGACTAACTCTAAGCTAGATCAACATTAGAATAACATACAGATTATATTCTAACATTTCATCATGTTTAACTAAATAACATTGATTCGTTTTTTGTACATTTGCTCACCTGTCTAATAAAGTACATGCAACACTCGCGTCTCTGTCAAGTCGAAGTTAGTCGCGGACGTGGAACTCTCGGCATCTCGAAAGATGTTGATCTTCGTTTTAGTCCTCTTTTTGTCTCAAAGTCTGCTTGCCATGGTCCATAATGTTTGAACAAAACAACAACAGTGTGAGCGTCCTGCTAGGCATAACCCAGTTGTCCATGTCTGTCGCCATGGTTACTATGGCAGTACAAGTGGAAACCGAGGGTAACGCGGATATGACATCATTGACTGGCGACTCCTCACCCCTGCTGACTCGTCCCGTTTCCTTAGTTAAAAATCGCAATTTTCTCACGATTTACAAATAGTTGGAAACATTTGGGATATTGTAAGTAATCAACTAAACAAAATATATAACATTGGCCTAGTGGTTTTTTGATATTTTACTGCAAAAATCCTACATATTGTACCTTAAAGTAGAAACATAATTAGCCTATTACATTTAAAAACCGTCACACAGGGAGTTCTGGAAATATCACTTTATGGATTTTCACTGCAAATTACAAAATGATTTGTTCTTTTTACTTCCAAAAATTGTACATTAACAGTATATTACAGTAAAATTACACACAATGTAAGGTTAGATCTATTACAGTTTTTCCCATACAGGAATTGATATTGTAGTACAACGAAAAGGAAGCAGCTTTGAAGTATTTCTAAAGCATTTACTCGGATCACTTTTGCAATGCTGCAATATGTAGGCAATATTCTACATATGGTAATGTGATTACAGCAGCTCATGCGTTTTCTGTCTCACTGCGACTTTACCCTCAGTGTGACATCTGCCCGTGGGGGCATCAGAGATTGCATGATGATCAGAAATGACATATTAATGCAAATTCAAGTAGTCGTGCTGCTAAATATCCATTTAGCGTAGCGTAGGTCAAATGAGCCCTCAGCTGTGGTGATGACCCATACATATGGTTGTCACATCTTGATTTCGATCACCATTTCAGACTCTGCCAGCATGTCTTTTGAAGGGTCATTAACAATCTCTCAAGATCTGTAAATTACACAAAGAAATATCGGATGTTACTGTATAAGGACATAATCCTTTAAAAAAAAAAAAGGTATCATTAAAGTCTGCAATTAACCAAGATCCATTGTGAGATCAGAACCAAGTTTTCGTTAATATCCCCAGCTAGATATCCTCAAAACTGTCTCTTGCTCACATGATTGCGAAACATTCAGAGGTGGAAGATTTCAGGGGAGATTTCAATTCATTCTATCCTTTCAATATCACATCCTGTGTCTCATTCTCCTTTCAAGCTGAGAGTTCCTGTGGTGATTTTCTGCGGCTTGTCCTCACTCCGTGTCCACTTGGCAAATCAGACTCTCTCAGCTCCCCTGTGCGGTGTCTATACTTCAAGCTGGATACCTGACAACAGATAAGAGTCCTGTTCGACAACTCTGCAAGGTACGAGGACAGTCCACCCTAGCTGCAATGCCTCTGGGCAAGCGTCATCCACAACACATATTTAGCAGCTTCCAGTCCGAGACCTTTTTCTGTTGTGTGCACTTGGGTCCAAGCATGATACCTCCATTATTATCTCGGGTAATCAGATTTCTGCCAGCATCACATGGATTTGACAAATGGCCCTGTGCATTAGGCCCGACTTCCCATTTCCCCCTCTTCAGGTTCTTCCTGTAAATGTGCCCATTCTAAGTATGATGTATAATGGTGCCCAGTACTGTCAGACAGCTCTGAATGAGATTGTGTTTTCCTTTATTGTTCCTCTGCCTTTGCTGAGGCAGTTAGTTCTGAGGATGGACATATCCATTGAGATGCCTCAATAAGATGAATCCTATGGCGAACAATCATGCTGTGCAGTGCTGATATGTCAAAGACAGGGACAACACAGAGATTGGAGAAAATTCCAACCAAACAGTAATGATTTCTCTGTATGCTGTTGCTTTCGAGGTTCTCAAAAGTACTTACTGTCTTACAGGGACGTCGCTAGTGTCACGGGGTGGTTCAAGGAAGACGGAGATGAAAGTAGAAATAACACTTTCTTTAGTAACGCAAACTCAGGAACAGGCAAATGGGTGAGACAGCGTGTATAACACAAACAATACCGAACACTGAACTGAAGACTGGCAGGAACTTAAATACACAATGATGATTAACACAAACGACAGGCAGCTGTGAGGAAGGTGATCAGTGTCCATGGATACAGATTGGTGGCGGGAAACTCAGACAGAGGAACATACGTGAAAACTGAAAACAAACTGAAAGTCAAAAGAGCCTATTGGTGACAGCTAGACCCTTTTTACTGACAACGTCGCTGTTCCCCAGTAAAATATTACTGATAAATGCTTGTTGTCTGTTGATGAAGATTATATACAGAACTGAGAATAATTTTCCTTATAATATTTAAGCAATCATGTTGTGTGTTTTTGATCAGCTGTACACGGCAAAGTGTAAGGAGTGACAAACACATTCAAATGAAGTCTCTAGTAAAAAAATGTTAACACTTCTTGTTAGTAATGTGTTTTCACATTACAAGTGACTTTTCACTTGACTTTTTAAAGCAATGTTTGCTTGTTTACTAATTGAAAAATATATAACGCTATGCTAATGTTTAAATTATTATCACTTAGCTATAATTGTTATTAGGATAAGTATTTAATACATTTATTTTATAGGCTATTTATTTTGTGGAAATTTACAGGATTCTGTACCGATTAATTTTGGTATGGTGAAAACACTACTTTTTATTTAATTGGTCAAGCAGGTCTGCAAAAAGGTTTGCTTTTCGAGTGGATTCATTAAGACAGTTTACTCATGCACTGAATCATTTGCAGAGGTTTCTCACACTGAAAAAGTAACAGGATATTTTATAGAGAACAGAAAGAGCACTGGTTGAAGTGGATAATTTACTGTAAGAAACAAAACTTGCTAATGTCGTCAATGATGAAGCATCTCTTTATTACATGCAGCTTGTGACGGTGTAATCTTGAAATGAATATATCACTCGTTACAGAACTACATATTACACCATATTAAAGCTGCAGTAGGGAGTTTTGAGAAAACGTTGACTTAGCCTGAAAATTTGAACAAGCACAACTTACAGGTCCCACCCCCTTGCTCTCTGCTGCGCTACAGCCCTCCCTCCACAGCTCGTCCTCCACAGCGGAGCCTGTCGTGAACGCGCAGGCTAGTAAACAGGGCCACCGATGACGGCGGATAAAAAGTTATATGGCACATTCACTAATAGGGACTAAACGTCAATAATATGCTTTACATTGACTATGGCCTGCCCATACTTTGACTACAAACTTGGTCCTCAAATCATTATGTATTTTCCAATAGCCTACATGTAACTTTATAACGTTGCACTCTTTCTATAAGTTATAAATAGCTAGTGAGATAACGTTAATATAACGGTAACTAACGTTACAGTATGTAAGTATATATTCTAGCGATAATGCTAGATAAGGTGTGCTAGTACATTATTTCAGCAACATGACAAGCCAGTGAATTAGCAGGTTTCAATTGTTGCTTAGCAGAGTGCGTGACATTTTATCTACATGTTATGTGGCTAGAGTTTTGACACCGAGTCAATGGGCTCTGTGTAATTCTTTCTTTTTCGCTTGTTTATCGTCATCAGTCTTTTTCCTTTTACCTCTTTGTTTTATGAGCAGGTGTCACTCGAGAATTGGCAGTTTAGGTTGTTTCTCCGTCATTAGCACAGCTGCAGCTCGCCGGCAATCTTGAGTTTGAACGACGGCTCGTGCTCCGGCGCTCGCGCTGTGCAAGAGAGGGGTGTGATCAGCGCGTACACAAGCGTGATTGACAGTGCTAAGACAGTCCTCCTGGCTCTGATTGGTTGTTTCTGACCGGGAGCGTGTATTTCTTGCAAATGGCAATAGGACCACTGGGAGGAGCCAGAGGAGCTTGATTTTTACACAGATTATCTGTCTCATATTCTACTGTCAGGACATAATGACAGTTTTAGCAAATACATGTTTTCAAAAGTTACCTACAGGAGCTTTAACATAAAGTAAATTCTTTATTTGAGCCTTGTTGTATAGCTCTTTTTTTTCTTTTTTTTTCTTTCAAAAGCCCCTTTCTAAATCACAGACAAAACAAAACTATTCTCATAGGCTCATAATTCCCAAAGCTTAGAGCAGGGTGTTCACAAAATTATAGTGAATACATAATCATCTTGAGCAATCAACAAAGCATTTCATCAACCACTGCGGTAAATGCATTTAACAAAATTTCACCCGTAAAGGTCCACAAAAATAAAAATAATAAAGTGGTTCAACTCACATCACAAAATAAATAGTTCAATTCATTAACCATAGTTCATGAATGACCGCGGTAAGTTAATGTTAGCAGTCGTTAGTTGAGGAAAGTGCGTGTATGTGTGTGTGTTCTCCGTTTGTAGCGTCTTTTTTGTTGAGGGCGGGTTGAGGGCGCGTGAATAGTTTACTGTTCCAGCAGTCTTACCTGGAGTCAGATGCTCAGTATCTTGGATTTGTGTCTCAGTCTACAACGAAAAGTAGTAACTCACAGGCGCTGCCGCGATCAGCTCTCGCTCAGCCAAGGCAATTCTGAAAACGAGCATCTTCCAGGAATAGCAACAATGACAATCCAGATCCTCTTTCACAGTGCAGCCAGCGAAATACTTAAACACAGCAATCTTCAATCGAGTTCGTCCTTTTCGGCCGCATTAAAATGGAAACTCATAACAAATGCTTTACTCAGCTTACGCACAGCCAAAACACAGCGGATGGAGTGTCCTTCAGGAATCGCGACAACGGTAATCCCAACACTCTTCCACAGTGCAGCCAGCGAAATACTTAGAGACACGAGATTAACTCAGGCTTTTTAAAACTCCAGGCAGCTCGAATACGTCCAGTTCACAGTCACTCTGGGTTTTTTAAACTTCCCCGCTTTAACCCTGCACACCTGTTGCTTAATTAAGCTACGTCCTTCCGCAGTAACCTCTTGATAACCACATTGCATTCTGGGCAGTGTAGTTCGTTCCTTATTTTCGTCACACTCTCCTCCCCTTGAACAAAACATCTCATAGTTCTCTATGAAGATGTTCAAACATTAAAATCCTAAGAACTCCTCTTCTTCATTTGAAGATTCATTAAAGAGATCGAGAATCGCTTGTTTCTCTTGAGTCTCCAATTCTGTATCAGTTGGATAACAGGGTTTTAACTTGCAGACATGAACATTGCGAACGTCTTCACCTGTAGATTCCAGTGCTACTTGGTAATTTACTGGACCCATTTGTTGTATTACCCGGTAGGGTCCCTTCGGTGCAAGTTTAGCAGTAAAGTTTTTCTTTGCACTGGATTGTGGGAACTGTCGGACCCACACTCTGTCTTTTTCTTTGAATAAGACATCCCGTCGATTTTTATTGTAGTTTCTCAGTTGTCTTAGGTGTGCTTTCTTACAGTTCTCTCTTGCTTTTGCTTGCAGTTGACTAACGTGATACACTACTTCAAAGTTGGGTGCATCTGGGGAGAGATCATGACCTTTAGCTTTCAGAAGTTTGTTCATCGGCCCTTGTAACTTCCTTCCCAACTGAAGTTCCGCAGGAGACATTCCAGTTGTTTCTTGCACTGCTGAGTTGATGGCAAACCTAAATTCGGGTAGGTATTGGTCCCAATGCTTATGGTTGTGATCTACGTAGGCTGCAATCATACTTTTAAGGGTTCGATTGACTCTCTCTGTCATGTTTGTCTGCGGGTGGTAAGCGGTAGTCAGCTTTGATGTTACATTCCAGCTTTCGCATAATTCTTGAAATACTGCAGACACAAACTGTGTGCCCCTGTCAGACACCAGAAAATCTGGGACTCCCCATCTGGTTAGGATCTCTTTTCTGAATAGTGTAGCGACTGTCTTGGCTGTAGCTATACGCATGGGGAAAAATTGTACCCAGCGGGTGAAGTAATCAACAAACACTAAAAGGTACTCGTTTTGGTTAGTGCTACGGGGTAAGGGTCCCATGACGTCTACCCCCATCATTTGATTAGGTTGGTTGCTGACAATTTTCTGCATCTTTTCAGCAGGTTTCTGTTGGTCAGCTTTTAAGGTTTGGCATTTTACACATCTTTTTACAAACTGTTTGATGTCGGACCACATCCCAGGACAAAATGCCACATCCTGAATTCTTTTGTATGTTTTATAGATCCCGACATGACCACTTATAGGGCTACAATGATAGTGTTCCAGTATATGAGGTACAAGATCTTTGGGAACAAAAATACGGTAATGGAACCGATTCTCGGACAGCTGAGTTTTAAGGTACAGCTTATCTTCTATGACTTCATATTTGACTTGCTGGTCGTCATTGTTCTCAGCCAAAATTTGAAAGATTTTTGTTATTTCTGGGTCATTGTGCTGTTCCTCCCAAATCAATTCTGCAGTAACTGGAAGTGGGTTGTCCTCTTTCTGATTGGAATACAAGTTACAACTTGTATGTGGAATAATCCTTGACAGAGCATCTGGAGCTGCATTTAACTTTCCCTTTCGGTACTTAACCCTTAAAGACCTAAACGGCCGCCGGCGGCATAAAAATAACTGTTGTTCTTAAATGTTTAATAACTTTTGAACCACTAATCCAATTTGTATGCTTTAAAAAGTCCCATAAAGAGGAGATTCGCGGCTTTATTTTGGTATCGGGTTCATAGCGATTGGACATTCAGATGCTCCGTAGTGAATGTGATTGCATCATCAAGTTTTGATCAGCATTGATTCGTCAAAGAAACCCATGTGATTTGTTCCTCTGAGCCAAACGAGCAGTTTGTTGATGCTTAGTCCCACCCCCAAGCCCAGATCGGTTGAAACTACATAAATATATATAAAGTCACATTTGCTTCAGTGCTCTATTACAATGTTTCTATTTATTTTTCTTCCTGAACTTTTTTGGACACATCTACATTGTAAATAACACCAGATTTTCACTGAAAATCGCCTATAATAATGTTATAATAAATGGCTATAACTTGCTTAGGGATTGTTACATGTAGTAAAAATTTCATCTGGAAATCTAGAATATCCAAGTACAACTTTCTAAAGGAAAAAATCCAAACTTCAGGAGGATTTGTTTGAGCTGAGTAAAAAAAAAAAAAAGAAATCTGCTGCCGTTTTTCTTAAATCTGGTAAATTTATCCATTCTAAGACAAAATAAATGTAGAATTGGTCATTTAAATGAGCTAGATTGAAACATCAAGTTCTCTTGTTTAAAATGATATATGGTACTTGATGCTGACTGCTATAATGGGTTAGAAAAACAAAGAAAAGAGCAGGCGAGTCATGTGCTCCAAAAATGGTCTAGGTCTTTAAGGGTTAACAATGAAATCGTACTTTTGTAACTGTAGGGCCCATCGAATAAGACGGCTAGTGGTTTTTGGTGAATTCATTACCCACTGCAAAGCAGAATGATCGGTAACATTCTGTAGTGAACATTCTGTAATCCAAGTAGTGCTGCCACTTGTCTAATGCCCATATTATGGCTAAACACTCCTTCTCTGTTGCGGAGTAATTTGTCTCGGCAGGATTAAGAGTTCTACTGGCATAAGCTATTACCTCCTCTACGCCTTGTCTCCGCTTTTGGGTCAGCACGGCACCCAGTCCTGTCTCACTGGCATCCGTGTACACAATGAATGGATGTTCTAAATCAGGATGGCCAAGGATGGGTGGAGTCATCAAACATGTTTTCAGTTGTTCAAAGGCCTGTTGGCACTGCAATGTCCACTGAAAAATTCGGCCTTTTTTCTTTAAGGAGTTGAGTGGTTCAGCAATACTAGAGAAGTTGGGAACAAATCTGTGGTACCACCCAGCTAGTCCAAGGAAACGTTGGACTTCCTTCAGGTTTTTTGGCACAGGATAGGTACGAATAGCTTCCACTTTACTAGGGTCAGCTGAAATGCCTTGGATGTTGACCAGATGACCTAGAAATGTCACTTCATGCAAGCAGAACTTACTTTTTCGGAGGTTGATTGTTAAACCAGCCTCTTGTAACTTCTGAAAAACAGCGTGGAGATCAAGGAAATGGTGAGTAACAGATGGAGAGTAAACGATAATATCGTCAATGTACACAAAGCAATTTCTTCCACGTAGCTCTCCCAAGACCGTCTCCATAAGACGTTGGAAAGTAGATGGGGCATTTTTAAGCCCAAACGGCATTACATTGAAGTGAAATAGTCCTGCAGAGGTAGTAAAGGCAGTCTTGGCTTTACTGGAAGCATCCATAGTCACTTGCCAATGTCCAGAGTGGAAAAAATAGCTGACCCCGAAAGGGATTCCAAGATTTCAGTAAGATTTGGCAGAGGATAGGCGTCACTTTCTGTAATGGCGTTCAATTTGCGATAGTCTACACAAAATCGAAGACGTCCGTCCTTTTTTGGCACGAGAACTACAGGAGAGGCCCATCCTGACTGTGATGGCTCTACAATACCTGCATCTAACATTTCTTTGAGTTGATGGTTCACTATGGTTTGTTTGGCAGGGGAGACCCGATAAGCTCGTTGTTTTATAGGAACTTGATGATGTGTATAAATATGATGTTGGAGAACAGCTGTTCGTCCCAACTGCAAGGTACACACTCGAGGAGTTGTTTTTAGGAGGTGACTTAATTGAAGCTTTTGACCAGGTGGTAAGTGAGCCGCATCCACTGCTTGATTAATGAGGGTTATATTATCCTCACCTTCAACTTTTAAAGGGCATATTGCAGGTTAGAGGACCCAACGAGTCAATATATAGAAAAATAATGTAGGAACTAGATTTTCTTTAAAATATTCGTATAAATACGCTACATAAGCTTCTGGAGTCGTTTTTGTGAGAAAATTTTACTTCCGCGTCTGAAAATGGGTGTGGTGGGCGTGACGTAACGGGCGGGAGAGCGGTCGATTCAAACAACAGGAAAACAATGGATCGCAATGACATTTCGGACGCTGAGGAAATACTTACTCGTATGACGGACTACAGCCATACAATTATGAGCCTGCTATGCTGCCAAGAGAGTAGGGACAGGCCAGGATTAATGTTAGACAGAACGGTCAGAGACACATTGAGTTGTGGTGTGAGGAGAACCAGTGGAGAACAGGACAGGTGTCTTGGTGAGAGACGTGCTTATAGATACACGTTCGCTAACGATATACACTGTGCTCACAATATTGTACAGATTATTACCATTGTATATCAGGCCAGCAGACATTGTTTAGGGTAGATGTATACTATTAAATGTATAAAAACTATACTTGAGTATATTTCTATTGTAAGTTACTAAAAACATACTCAAGTACATTTTTAAAACATATTTTTCATCTGGGTTATAACATAAACAGAAAATTAAAGATTTGAATATTTAATCAACCTAGTAATTTTGTTTTTCAATTACAAGTTGCCTCTATTTAGGGCATGACTACCTATATCACACTATTTGATGCCATTGGTACAGTATACGACGATCAATATTCTTGCTTCGGCATCCCATGTTAAACTCCATCATATCGCCGGGATGATAATCCTCCGATCTGAAGTGAACGCTACATACGATCTGAAGTGAAAGCTACACACGACCGCGTTTCTCGAAGCCGATGCGGAAGAGAAATCCCGTCTCTTCACCTGCACAAACCGCACCAGGCACGAAAGATATACAGCACCATCCTTTTTCTTGTTATGGAAACCTGTGGACTCGATGTCCTGACAGGCCGGAGTTTTTGCAACCTCCACAAACACAATAATTTACCATGACGATGATAGATTGAAATACAAAAACTACCGAAAACACACTGACTCACGGCCGCTCTCACTGAATACCAGCCTACTCTCCACTGAGCCGAGGCTGAGGCTCCCTAGCGTGACGTAAAATGACGCGATGTTGAGAAAAAAAAGCCGTTTTTACGAGCAGTCCAAGAAACGCTCACTTTATCTACTAAATTAGTGCCCTTATGTCGTTTTAAAACATTTTAAATCCTGCATTACCTTTTCATATGGTATTTTCATACAAGGTTATATATTAATTTAGATTTTTTTTTTACCTGCAATATGCTCTTTAAGGGAATGGGTGGCGTTAAGGGTGGAATGGAGCTCAAAAGAGAAATACTTGGTGTAGAGTTGTGAGCTTGATTTTGCGGACGCTGATACCCTATCTGTGTTGGCACACTTGCATGACCGGGTTGGAAGGGGTAATCCACATCAGGAGCAGAAGTAAAGGAATACTGCCCATCAGACACCTTTATTTGCATTCCACTAAAGAAAATGAAGTCTAGTCCCAAGACAATAGAATAAGCAAGGGCTTTGGAGGTTAACACAGCGACAGGAAGGGTGCAAACACGATCATGCAGTTTAAGCGAAACATTTGACCATCCCAGAGGTACTTCTGCCATTCCGTTTGCCAAATATAAAGGTCCAAGAGACCAAGGGCTAAGGCGGCTGTGTTCTGTGGGGTTGAGGTCTTTCCACAAGTGCTCATGCATTAGGGTAAAACTTGCCCCAGTGTCCACAATAGCTTTACCTACCCAATTACCAATACCAATCGGTACAATTAGCTGTTGTGGTACAACAACATCTTTCTGTGAACATTTTGTCAATTTCTGTTGTAAATCATTTGCAGCTGTCACTGAGTTGTTGGTGGGTGGTTTACCTCTGGATCTAGGAGGATAGGATCGTTGCAAATTAGCAGAAGGTTGCTCCTGTGATGGAACAAACTGAGAAGGTAAAGAAAAATGTGGACAACTCTTCTGCCCTCAGCTGAGTGTGTAGCTACTCAGCCTATGCAGCGAGCTAAACAATACAACAGGAAAGGCGGTTCCAGGAATGACAAGACTCAGTTTTCTTCTCACTACCTTCCCTTCTTGTCTTTTTACTGTAAAACTGTGAACATACAAACAAATACAATTAAAGATACATTTAACAAACCAAAACACATTGTTGTGTGCCTTTACATATTGGAAATAATTAGAATACAAAACATAAGAATCACAAGATTACAGTGTTAAACAATACAGCTTGCATCAAGAGACACTATAATGCAGGCTGCTGAATATACTGCAGATAATTGTACACAAATTCACAATCAGCTCAGAATATTGTTCAACGTATCTGAGATCCCGACATATATTCCCGCTACTGAATAATAAAGTTGTACATTATGTTCTTTCTACATCATTTTGTAAAAGCACAACAGGATTTTCTCTTTTAATTACATTTAGTCGAACGCGAACTCAGCCAGTCTTCGCCAAAGCTATACAGGAAACACCGAGACTATTCCTTCAACCTTTAACAAGCTATAAGTACAATCTGACGACCGGGATGACAGAAAAACAGATTTATATGCAACAGAGTTATATATAACATCGACTTATAGTATATTGCGCGATCGCATACTAAACGCGGAGCTAGTAACGTTAGCTAGGAAGAGTTACATGACCTCTAAAATAACAGATTATTTAGAAAAACAATATGGGCAATGAATTAGGCTACTTACAGATTATGTCATATCAACGCTTCTCGAAGATATACGGGGGTTTGAGAGGAGAGTAGAAATGTAAACGCCTCAGGAACATTTTCCTAACACCTCGTGAGACAAACTTTTCTGCCTGTTGCTTCCGCTCATCACTAACGCGCGTTGAACTAGCGCACGCGAATAACAAAGAAGAAACCCAAAATCGCTAAAGAAGATACTGACCCCTAGAGGGTAGGATAAAGAAATACAGCGGCAAACTAATGCAATACGAGAGACAGAACAACAACTGTTAGGAGCATGTTGCCCCTTACACCTCCAACACTGTAACTGTGGCTTATCTTATCTTATCTATCTTATCTTATAGCCAGCAGCCATATCACCCTGTAGCCCAAGACTGGTTGCCCACTGAAGCTAATCAGGGCTGAGCCTGGTTAGTACCTGGATGGGAGACCTCCTGAGAAAACCAGGTTGCTGCTGGAAGAGGTGTTAGTGAGGCCAGCAGGGGGTGCTCACCCTGTGGTCTGTGTGGGTCCTAACACCCCAGTATAGTGATGGGGACACTATACTGTCAAAGAGCACCGTCCTTCGGATGAGACGTTAAACCGAGGCCCTGACTCTCTGTGGTCATTAAAAATCCCATGGCACTTCTCGTAAAGAGTAGGGGTGTAGCGCCGGTGTCCTGGCCACATTCCATCCATTGGCCCCTGCCAATCATGGCCTCCTAATAATCCCCATCCACTGAATTGGCTCTATCACTCTCTCTCCTCTCCAACTATAGCTGGTGTGTGGTGAGCGCACTGGCGCCGTTGTACTGTGGCTGTCGTCGCATCATCCAAGTGGATGCTGCACACTGGTGCTGGTTGAGGAGAGAACCCCTGATATGATTGTAAAGCGCTTTGGGTGTACAGTAGTACATATGAAAGCGCTATATAAATGCCTCGTTCATTCATTCATTCATCTGCAGGCCGGTTAATGGTGGGTAAGGGTCCTTTGAGTCCAGACTGACCTTGTTTTGAGTTCAAACAGTAGTTATACTGTAACTGCTGTAAATTATCCTTCTCAAGTTGTTGTCCCAATCGCACCAACTCCTCCACAGTAGTAACACGCCCACGTAGCTGGCTAGTTAAGTAAGGCTTTATGTTTTTCAAGATCATTTTAACCAGTTCATACTCAGTTAGGGTAGGCTTCCACCTTTTGCAAAGTGCTCTGTATGTAAAAGCAAAGTCTCTTATTGACTCCCTTTCTCATTGAGTTCTGATTCTGACACGCTCTGCAAGCTCATCCTCATAATCTTCAGAGAGAAAGGCAGTAAGGAATGAAGACTCAAATTCATGCCAGGCAGTTACTGTAGTTCTAGCTACTTCCCACCAATCACTTGCTGTACCATGCAAGACTGTTCGAAAGGTAGCTAGAATTTCAGAATCAGTTAAAGGATGTAATGCAAGAAAATCCTGGCATTTAGCTAAATACAACAAGGGATCAGAATCGTCCGATGGTCTCCCGTAAGTTGGAAAAGTTAATTTGAGATGGTCGCTCTTGACAGCACTCGCATTTACAGGGGGTGACACATTCATGGAATGATCTAAAGTTTCAGGTTTCTTCGGAGGATCCTCTGTCTTGGAGTCTGTACTCTCTTGCAGTTCAGTTATTTTGACACTTAGATGGTCAACCTGGTCGATCAACTGAGTGAAATCCTGGGTTAACTCACCATAGCTTTTTTGAAAACCTTGCTGAACAGTGCTAATATCTTTCTGTATCTCTAGTTGAAGTTTCTCCACCATGGAACAGATATTTGAGGTTAAAGACTTTTCAATTTTTTGAAATTCATCCAACATGAGCAATTTCATGGTCTTAATCATTTGATCAGACTCTGTTTCAGCTTGTTGTTTAGTAGCTACTAGAATAGTTGAAATTTGCTGGGTGTGATTATCCACTTTCTCCGCAAGACTTTTCAATTGGCCTTCATGTTGGGTAGAAGTAAATTCCAATTCACTGATAAGTACACTTACAGCGGTCTCCTGTTTTCCCATGAGATCATAGAGTTTGTCCCAATTCCCCTGGACTTGAGCAGTAAGGTGTCCAATTTCCCTTGCAGGTGTTGGAATTGTTCCAGGCAAATCATATTGTACACCTGACGATACTGGCGAAACATTAGTTGCTGCCTCTGTTGGAGATGGAGTGCATAACTGCATCAGGTCCTCGCTCCACCCGAAACTGTGCACAGGTGTGCTACGGGCTACATCAGATGAGGCAAACTGCATGTAGCGTCGTGGGGTATGTGAAGGAGTCTCAAGAGAACTCGCAAAGGTTTCCACAAAGTCAAACGAATGCACAATCGTCTCAAACTGCATGCGAGAGAATTACAGCAGTAGAGAGGTTTCCATCATTTAGGTCGAGGCAATACAGCGACGCAGTCGTAGTTATACACGATCACAACTCATCAGTGATACACAGTTCCCATGATTAGCCCAAGAGACTCAGCTATGCAGGGAGGCCTGCCGAGCAGAAAGATAATGTCAGACAACAACAGCAAGTTATTAGTACCCAAAACTATAATCTTACATACCACGGAGGGATACTGCTCACAAACTGCTTCGTCGTCGCACACCATAATATAATACAGCCTCCCACTCAGGTACATATAGGTGACATTCTATCATTGCCGCTGCAGATATTAAATCACAAGTTGTGATTAACAAGAGGCTACACATACCTGAGAGAAGTGGGCAGCTAACACACAGCGGGAGAAACAGCCTACCGTCGCAACCTGACAGCAAAAGAAATTCATATAAACCGCCAGCACAAGACGAGAAAACGCGAGTTTCCCCATACAATCACATACCTACGGCAGCCAGAGATGACGTCAAGTGGGCGATACCAAGACGCATACAAAGTGGCCCCCACACGTCTCATATATAGGACAAAGGGGCGGGGGTGGTAATAAATTAAGCACAGGTGAATGATATCTTCCTAAGTGGATTCAGTCACCCTGCTACATGCACATGCGATCTTGATCGTAAAGGGCTGCTAGGCAGAACATAAGGGGAAGAGGGATAATTAGTCAACAAAGGTTGAGGGGCGGCAGTTGTCCAATCTGGAGTTGCAACATCTGGAACCTCAATATCAACTAAGGTTGATGATGGATGTAAGGAATCTGCCATTTCTTACCATGCAAAAAGATATGATGGGTTTGTATATTATCAGTAGAGTGAGAAGAAAGAGAAAGGAGAAAAAAAACATATGGTAGTAAATACAACACTCACTTCAGAGAATTTTGAATATTACCAAAACAACAAATTATCAAAAACAACAATCTCAATTTCCCCCACACTGATTTCAACCTCAACACACCAAAGTTCAAAAGACAGAGTCAATCACTTCAATTTTACATAATCTGGTTAACTCACTCCTTTAGAAGTGGTGTACATCAGTCAAAATAATAAATTTCATACCCCACATTTTCAAGTTCTAAAGCACAAAAATAGATATGAAAATAAGCAATCTGAGGGTCACTACACATTTAAATTACACAATTAATTTCAACTTCAAGTCCCTGTTCGGGCGCCATTTTCTGTGACGGTGTAATCTTGAAATGAATATATCACTCGTTACAGAACTACATATTACACCATATTAACATAAAGTAAATTCTTTATTTGAGCCTTGTTGTATAGCTCTTTTGGGGGTTTTTTCTCTTTCAAAAGCCCCTTTCTAAAGCACAGACAAAACAAAACTATTCTCATAGGCTCATAATTCCCAAAGCTTAGAGCAGGGTGTTCACAAAATTATAGTGAATACATAATCATCTTGAGCAATCAACAAAGCATTTCATCAACCACTGCGGTAAATGCATTTAACAAAATTTCACCCGTAAAGGTCCACAAAAATAAAAATAATAAAGTGGTTCAACTCACATCACAAAATAAATAGTTCAATTCGTTAACCATAGTTCATGAATGACCGTGGGAAGTTAACGTTAGCAGTCGTTAGTTGAGGAAAGTGCGTGTATGTGTGTGTGTTCTCCGTTTGTAGCGTCTTTTTTGTTGAGGGCGGGTTGAGGGCGAGTGAATAGTTTACTGTTCCAGCAGTCTTACCTGGAGTCAGATGCTCAGTATCTTGGATTTGTGTCTCAGTCTACAACGAAAAGTAGTAACTCACAGGCGCTGCCACGATCAGCTCTCGCTCAGCCAAGGCAATTTTGAAAACGAGCATCTTCCAGGAATAGCAACAATGACAATCCAGATCCTCTTTCACAGTGCAGCCAGCGAAATACTTAAACACAGCAATCTTCAATCGAGTTCGTCCTTTTCGGCGGCATTAAAATGGAAACTCATACCAAATGCTTTACTCAGCTTACGCACAGCCAAAACACAGCTGATGGAGTGTCCTTCAGGAATCGCGACAACGGTAATCCCAACACTCTTCCACAGTGCAGCCAGCGAAATACTTAGAGACACGAGATTAACTCAGGCTTTTTAAAACTCCAGGCAGCTCGAATACGTCCAGTTCACAGTCACTCTGTGTTTTTTAAACTTTCCCGCTTTAACCCTGCCCACCTGTTGCTTAATTAAGCTACGTCCTTCCGCAGTAACCTCTTGATAACCACATTGCATTCTGGGCAGTGTAGTTCGTTCCTTATTTTCGTCACAAGCTTGTAAACGACTCTCTATGCAGACAATGACAATTTATATCCATATATCCATTAGATTATCAAAATATTGGCACATTCTTTTTTTTTTTTTTTTTGATGGAGGGCCTGTGCCCCAGTAATGATGACGAGCAAGAAATGCCCCTGCTGTCTGAGGTAGCTCTACATGATGTTGCTTGTAACTAACTCCAAAATGTTAACTCCATAAGCACAATCGTTATTAGTTGGGGGTTTTGGATTTGCTCAGTTTCCTTTTGTTGGGAGACTATTTTGCAACTTGGATTCTTTACAATGTGGAGCTTGGTGACTCCTGAAAATAAACCATCAATTTGCATTCAGTGAAACAAGGTGACAGATTAAAACACTAATGAGTAATTTATTACAGCCAAAATACTCAAAAGACAAGAAACGCTTTCCAGATGGCTGTATTTGAATTGCATGGGCTTATCTTCATCCTCCCATGGTCTCATGGAGTGAAACACCTCATTTGTTTTGACTCACTCAGTGCTGTCTTCCAGCTTGCCATGCTATTTGGCATCATGCTGTTTACTTCTGGAGGAGGGCATGGGTGAGTGGCTGCTGCTGCTTGACACATATTAGTCCTTTCCTCCTGAGGTTTGCATTGAGCTTTGACGGCTTGCTGTGTTGTCTCACAGTGAAGAGAACATTTGGGTCTTTGTATATTTGCGGTCTAGTGTGGGTCACACTAAGTTGCAAGTTGCCAGTTAATCATGACTACTTTGTCAGTTAAAGGCTATATACCTTGTCATGAGTACTTTCCACTGAGGTTAATTCTGTTGTAACTGAGTCAATAAAGGGAAGAAATTTAATTTAGTAGCTCAGTTTGATTCAATACTTGAAGTGTCATGGAGGTCATTAGTTGTACATTGTATGACTGAAGCTAAATGAGGTGAGGTGAATTGTATTTGAACTTAACCCTTAATCATAAACCAATAGCAAAGCAACAATGCAGATCTTCATGCTATATTGATTATGTAAGGAATAATGTATAGTCTGTGCCAGACATGGTTGCAAAATAAAACCTAACTGGGCGGTCAGGACCCCGGCGTGGAGCACAGAGGTCTTGTATCACCATGAAGGGGTTTATTTTGCAATAATGACCTGCTAACTGAACATTATCCAGCTTGTTACATGGCTGCTCACCAAATAAATATATAAGTGGAAATGAAATATTAATCTTAGAAATTGATATTATTGTCTTCATTGTCTTAGACCACTAAAATGTACAAAACAATTGGCCTAGCAAAAAGGCAAACACTGCAACAACATTGCAGTAATATTAAAACTGAAGTTCTCCGAAGTCATTTTCACTACAGTCGATAACTAAGATACAAGATGCCAGAAGTATTGTTTCTATGAAATGAGATAGCGAGTCTGTGATGTGATATGAGAGACATGCAAGCCATGGACAGTGAATATTAGGAAATATCTAGTCTTGCGTATCCAGATCTTCAGACTGTTGGCAAAAGGTCTGGACTCCCAGACTGATCTCATGAAATGGCGTATGTACAGAGGCGGACAGAGTACAGAGCTTTGTTACTTGAGTAAAAGTACAGATACCCCTTGGTAAATTTTACTCAAGTACAAGTAAAAGTACTACATTCAGATGTCTACTTAAGTAAAAGTACTAAAGTACTTGTTTTTAAAAGTACTTGAGTACCAAGAGTACAAGAGTAGATTTTCTAAATATTGCATTACTAATCTACTGCCACAGTGCTTACATTTATGCACAGAAACGTCCTACATGGAGTTATAAAAAATGTTAATGTTAATACCTTGGAGAATGTAAAAGGAATTGAAAGTAAAATCAAGTCATTTTCATCTTTTTACCATGTTGCTTTATTTAATTAAATTTAATTTTTGAGGGGTCCCATCTTTAAATGCGGGGACAACACACACACACACACACACACACACACACACACACACCACATGTAAGGGTGGCACTGCCAATAAAGCACCTAAAAGCTGTCACAAAGAACCGGCAAAAGGAATGATTATGAATATGTAAAATATAGCAAGGAGATATTTTAATTGTTTATTAATAAACACTTGTTAATAAACAAGTGTTTTCTTTGTCAGTGTCGGCTAGATGAAGTTGACGATGCTGACTCGCGATCTTCAGTAGTGAACGCGCCAGAGAGAAATGCACATTTCATACAGATTACATAAGCAGAGAGCAGTCTGTAGTCTGTTTTCTTTCGTTTTGATTTTTTCTGTTTAAAAGTAGACATGTCTGTGAGAGGCAAGTAGGCTACCTTATACACTGAGTTTCGGTTCATTTATGAGACGAGATCCAGTTCACGTGCCGGCGCCTCCGTTTCTTATCTATCGTCTGCTATTTACTTCTTATTTATTAAACCCAGGCAATTGGTTGATGAAACATTGATTAAAATTAAGATACAATTAATGCAAAACGAAATTCAGGTTAAAGAAAGGTTTTGTGTTTTCTGTTTGATGTCTCTGTGAAAGTTTTAAAGCATTTTTTATGCCGCTTTCAGAGCGCTCACGTCCGTAACGGAGAACACGTCCATAACATTGTTTTTTCCTCATAAATGCAAACAAAAATAATATTTTATATATTACAAAAATAAAATAAAACAAAATTAATATTTTATGTACTGTGGAGACTGAGCGCCAACCCTTCTTCATTCGCTGGGTAGTAGCCTACTTTGGTTTGCGCAGTGTAATTCACATAATCAGTAAAAATATATTTTGCCTCCTAAAGTTTTTTTTTTAAGAAATCAGAAATCCCTCGTGGCTACGCCACTGCCACATTTGAACCTGACTGTGTTAAACACACCACATACTCAAGAACATCAAACCAAATGCTTGGCTTACATTAATGTGTAATATAAAATCTGACCATGGAGTTGACTTTGGCGGAAAGCTGAAAGTGATTGCTGATAGGCTGTCCCAATCAGTGGCGCCTGCACAATCCAATCACGTTTGAGAGGGAAACAACAAATTGAGGGTTTCCGAGATTTTTCTTTTTTTTTTACTCGGGTACTCACGGTTGTGGATAGAAATGTATTGGAGTAAAGAGTACAATATTTGCCTCTCAAATGTACTTGAGTAAAGTCATGAGTACTCCCCAAAAATGATACTCGAGTAAAGTACAGATCCCTCAAAATTGTACTTAAGTACTGTACTCAAGTAAATGTACTCCGTTACTGTCCTGACACGCCAATTCGTATTTTCATTTTTGGCGTGCTATCAACACGCATAATCGCTTTTCAGCGTGTTTATCAACGCCTTTGACTTAACGTTATATTACTGTATTATGTATATATAAATATATGACCTACCCCAACCCCGTCCCTAAACCTACCCGTCACTGGGGTTAATACCATTTATGAGTGTTCTCCTACCATCCTAGGAAAAGAAATATCGCTCCACAGATGTAGATATAGATTTTGCTTCGTTTCGCTCGGACATTTAACAGCGTACACATACACGCGGAATCACTCGGACATTTAATGGCGTAGAAATACACGCAAAAGATTTCGGCGTGGACATACACGCGGATAGCTCAAAATGCGTATAGATAACACGCGACTTGAATTGAAAGTGGCGTGTATGTTTACGCAAAGTCATGATGTCATGTTGGGACTCCAACGCAGCTTTCATTTGGCTAAGGACCCAAGAGGCCGTCTGACTGACATGTAAAGCAACCAATCGCTGTTTGTTTTGTTCAGTGTCATGTTTAGTGGCGTGCAAATGAAATGTCGATGTCCCTACAATAACAGACCAGTGTGTAAAACTCTTTGACATCTTTTAAAGAGTATATATATGCCATGAACTTCACATACTTTTCAAAATCCAGCATTTAGTTGTTCCTGATAAGCGGTCATTGTCACAGTTGTAAACACAGTGGCTTTCTTCTTCCATGAGGGGGTTTGGCATCACAACGACTTTGTTTCCAAGCAGACCGTTAAAGAAAGCAACAACACGTCTCCCAGAAATCCTGTAGAATTCAACCAATCAGATGACAAATTTGAAACTCTTGAAGTGTTTCCCATTGTGTGCGCCTTAAGTATAAGACATTCAGCCAATGGTCTGAGGACGTGACCTCTAAGGCTGAGACTAGGAAATATCTGACTGATAAATTCTGCAAATGACAAAGAAGCAAGTTTTCTGGAGAGCTGTGTAATAAATAATTACAACAGCCAAACACTACTATATTAGTATATAAACTAACATCCATAATATACCCCAAAAAAGGACAGGTAATAGGCTATACATTATTAATTATCTTTCCATATACAAATCTAATCCCCCACAGCTTTAATAGTGCCCTAAACACACAACATCTGCGGCAGCCAATCTCTAGTTTTCATATGCCCCTTGGGTCTCGCACAAAGTTACAAACCATCTCGGTCTTAAGCATACCAATTGGCCAACTTTAAAACTGCTTCTATTGTGCTCTGCCATGGGCCCATCTCTCTTGTTATATCAACACATTATTCTATTAGTGTGCTTAAAATCTGTTCAGGAGAAAATGACTAAGTCTTGCCTAAGGTGACCCACACATGTGCTTTTATATTAGTCTAGTCTCGTTTTCCCCTGGTGTTTTTCTCAAACCCACATACTGTACGTGCAGTTAAAATTATAATTCATCATCGCTTCTTACATGTGCCTTAATATTTAGCTGTCACCCCGTAGACTGTTGAGACCTGGGAGACAGATCTACTGAGGGCTGTTTTGGAGGGCAGTTGGATCTAGGCCAGAGGAAAACAGCAATATCTAGCAATATGTATTTTCATTGAAATGTAAATTTTGGCTTTTGCATCAACATTTCCAAATCCTGCTGTCCTACATTCGTTGGTACAAAACATATTTTTAAAATCTAACTAACCAGAAGCCCCACTTACCTGTTTCATCCATAAATTTCCAGTGATGTAAGAAGCTGGAATGTTGGAGGCAACCTTTGTTTGGTGATACTGATATTGCAGTCTGCATGTAATGAGGTCATTCATCGTCCTTTGATGCAGCAGAGCTGGGCAGCCTGAGAACAAAAGGTGGCTGGCGGCAAACCTGACTCATAATGACTGAACAGACAGAGTCGTCTCGGCTAATGGCAGCCTGTCATGATTCTGATGATTTCTGCAGCTCTATTTCACTGTTTTTTGTCCCTGAGCAGTTTGTCTGCATGATGAAGTGCTGAATGCATTTCTGATGGATCGCATGTTGTTGTTTTCCTTCTTTTTTCTTTACCAACAGAATGTGAATGACTGAGTGTGACATATGCTCTTTTCTCTTCTATAATTTTGTAGACACCACTATTATTTAGTTCTGATTTCTGAAATGAAATTCTAATGTGAAACGGAGCACACCCGCCAGGCAAGCCGGGAGGTTTCTTGCAGTTTGAGACAACATTTATTGTTTTACTTATTTACTCATTTAGAAGTTTTTACTCAAACCTTACCCTTTTTAATACTCTAATAGAAATATTACAGAGCCCCAGTTTGGTAGTAGATAAAGTCAGTGACATTTGAGGCATTCGATTCAATGATTAATGCCTTTGTTGATTACATGTAATTGATTATAGATCCCATTCAGAATCTTTTCTGGCTGCTGAAGAGTAAATCACCCGCCTGGCCTGAAGATCATGCTCACAGCTCCCCACAAACTGTCAGGCATATGCTTCACTGGCCAAGGACTCATTTGGGTATAACAACTGTTGTCGTGTTTGTCCAGTGGGATATGACACCTTCAGAGAACAGCCCTGCACTGCATACAACTTCATTATGGGCATAAATAAAGCCTGAAGAACAGTACTTGTGACTCTCGGACAGTTGAACAAAAGAACAGAATTTGCTGCAGGTGGTGTTTAATAATTCATGGACTTGTGAAACTCCCTACAATTTGGGAGAGATTTTGCTGCGTGGTAAAAATCCATCTGTTTTCCTGAATGCTTACCAGACTGGGGTGTTAAAAGACTAAACACGTGGATCCGGGGTAAAATGTGAGTCTGTGATCTTGCTAAATGTCTGATTGTGTGGGTTCTTGGTGACACTAAAATAAGTTATGTTAACAATGCATTAGGTAGCATGAACGGTAATTTTACAGCATTTATAATTCTATGTTAATGTTAATTTCAGGATTATAAAATAAAATATATATTATTTATTAACATACATGATCAATGAATAGTAGTATATTAATACAATAACCAAAAAAAGTTGTTTGAATTTAGTTGATACTTAATGTGGTAACACATATGTTTTTAAGAAATTGAAACTTACTGTAAAGTTGTTTTTCTTTTTTAGGGTTTCCAAAGCCATTTTTATCAGAACCATAACGATCCCACGTGGCATGTTCCACTTGTAAAAGACACAAGGGAATTACACTTTATTTACATGCCAATGTAGCTGGCACATACAGTATGTGTTTGTGCTTTATTAGCTTCAGCTACTGATAGAATTGTGTTACGTGTCTAGCACTGATGACACAGATCTTTGTAAGATATAGAGGTACTGGATGCTTGTTAATGTATCATGGCCTAAAACAGGTTCACATTGTACTGTGAATTCATGTTTCGCTAAATATAGCATACATAATGTTTTCATATGCTTGTCATCACCTGATGCCCCTGTAGACTGGGTAGATTTGTTTTATGATGACGGCGGGTATTACATATACCACAAGTGTTATGTATTTCAAAATTAGATTGCCCCAAACCATGAAACAGCTGCATGGGAAATAGGAATTCTTTGGAGCACACATAAAATAGAACAAATACGTCCAAAATGAACCCACAAGCATCATGAAGACTCTTTCTTAGAGACATCAAGAACGAGAGAAATTGATTTCCTTTTCTTCAGCCAAGACTCATTAAAATAAATGGCTGGATCAAAAAGCCAAGTTTGATTAAAGCCACACTTTGATGTAGTCATTTGCCACCTGTGGTTGTGTGTCCCTACCCGAGAGGTTCAGGAGACAATTGGGAGAGCGGCAAGGAAGATGGCATTTCCCTTTGAAGCACATCTGTACCGACCACATCCCCAAAGTAAGCCGATTTTCTTCCATCACTGTCACTGTCAGGTGTGAATACTTCAGGACATTTTCAGCTGCAGGACTTTTTTGTTCTTATTACCCATTTGCAGGGTTTACAGCATTCTAGGGACTCTCAGGAGAATGAGCTTATTCCTTAAATGTCAAAATGTCCTATGTCAAAATCGCCTCTACTGCACTAACTGACATCCATAATGCCATTCATCTGATTTCTGTTCCCTGCATTATTTAAAGAGAGGGTATCACAGAAAAAAAGCGAGATTCTCAACGGCTGGCCTCTACTTCAGAGCCACTCTGAAGTTAGACACGTGTTTTTAGGAGAGCACTGTTGAGGCAGAGGAACATTAAATTTAGCTCTTAAATTAAACTCTCCTTAAACTTTCAAGAACAATCTGCATCACAGCAAATTTGAGATCATGGCTGAATAGTAAGTTTTTGATTCTATGGGGTCAAAAGTTTTTTTGTGACTTCCAGGCTGAGTACAGTCTGTGAGTTTCACACCGGGGCTCTCTGTTTTGGTCTTGTCTTGTTGTTTAAAATGTAAGTATTTTTATGTTTCACACACTCATAAAATGGACTTGTGTTTACCGCTGGTGCATGGATGTGATGTGCTCCGCTCTGCCGCTTGCTATGGTGTTTCATCCAGCCTACCTGAATCTACCGGCCTGCCTACCTGTTTGTAGCGTGGTTGCTGCGGACAGAGTGTCTGCGTCTTTGACTGGAGGATTTAGTGGAGTGGTGGCCATCTTCATCGAGTGTTCCCGTTTGCCGTTTGGTGTCCCGTTTGCACTCGTTTGGGCTCTATGGGATTCGAGATGCAATTCGACGCGGGTTGCTTGGTGTATCCACTTCATGAGGGACAACTCTGGTTACTTCATTTTTACTCTACTGCTCATTCTGTTTGGACTGTTGGCACAGTGCCTTTAAGACAATTCATTTCACTCGGTGGCCATCTTTGAAAGGCCTCTTGGGCATGCAAGTGCAGCTCCTATCTCTTTGAATTGGGAAACATCAAATTCTCCAAAACTGTTTGCCAAACTTACGATTAAATGTCATATTTCAAGTCACCAATGAAATCTGAAAACAACTGTCTCATAAAGTCTCAAAAAACAGTTTTTAAATACTCAAATCATGACAGAAAACTTTGAGTTAGGGGTGTCGCAATATACCGGTGTTGCCGATAATTGTGATATTCAAAGTATGAAATATCGACATCGTGTTAATTTAGAGCGTGGCAATATACCGGTATTGGCGATAACCACAATGTTTAAAATGAATAGGACTGTTATGATAACATGACACGTAAATACTCCAGCGCGAGTACCTGGTTGACCTCTCAGGTGGCTGTATTGCGCCCGCTGACACCTATCAAACAAGAGGACGCAGCCCGGGCCGCACAGTTACTCTGAGAAGAATGTAGTCTGAGAGAGAGAGTGAAACACTCTGTCCACACCCGAAAAAAGTAAGCTCACCTGTATGGGAGTTCTTCGGCTCAAAAGAAAACAGCACTTTAAAATTTGAACACATTTTCTCTTCGAGTGTACACACACAATGACTGTCCGCGGCGCCCAGCAACGGCTCAGGACCTTGTTCAAAATCCTGCCGTGACAGAGAGCGCCATTTACATAGTAGCCTAATATTAAATTTACATTATATTTGTCTTAAATCATCGCAAATGACTTCACCCTGTGCTGCAATATACATTTAGTTTTACATTCATTTACAGAAATCAGCTGGTTGAATGAAAATTGCTGATGTTATCGGATTTTCAGGTGATATTCTCAATTCATTCAATTCACGAGTTCACACTTACAAATAAGTCAGATAGAATAAATGCGTATTTGGCGTGCTGTCCGAGGAGAGGGCTCCGAGTTAGGTATTCGGCCCGAACCCAGAGCACTCCCCCCGTATTTCTGGCTGTGAAATAAATAAATAAGATAAGCCAAGAGTGAGGAGTCGGGGTGGTGGAGGGATGCTGAAACTGTCAAGGAATGTTAGGTGAGTTGACAGAGTGAATATTTATATGCTCCTTCTTGTGCTGATAGGGTAGACATGGTAATTGTTTGATGACCAGTTGATTGGAATGATTATTTGAACGTGCTCCTCCCGAACTTTGTTTATAAAACATCATTTAATGAACGCTCTGAGGTAAAGTGTTCAGATCACAGACTCAGCAACTATTGTATTTAATTGTACAGTACAGTCATAACAATAACATAGTACAGACATTATCTTAATTTCATAATGTCCTTAAACATAAGAATACTGCTGGCCATAAACTGAGAAAGTGCGCGTCCGGTGTGCGATACCTCGAGTTGTCCTACACGTGACACAGCGCTGCAGAATGTGCAGCCACCAACCTTTTTACCTATCTCCGTGTCCATCACCCTGCGGATTACGCAATTTTACAGAGAATAAATTGCGATTATTTTACTAGTCATGGAATGGGAAACATGACATTAACCTGTTAACAGGGGGTTTCTGTGTTCATATATTTAATAAAGGGTGATTATTAAGAACCCCGTTTTCTTTATTCATCTTATTTTTGTATTTGTATTTGCACTTCATTTTTTTGTTCAAATCTGCTATCTGCATGACTTTATTGGTGCCAGCGCAACAAAAGGTTGTTTAAGAGCTTTTCAGTTCTTCAGGAAACATTAAGGGCCCTATTTTAACGATCTAAAACGCAAGTGTCAAGCGCAAAGCACAAGTAACTTTGTGGGCGGGTCTTGGGCGCTGTTGCTATTTTCCCGGCGGGATAAATGACTCTTGCGCCAGCCGCAAATCTAAAAGGGGTTGGTCTGAAGTAGCTTCATTACTCATAGGTGTGGTTTGGGCGTAATGTGAAATAAACCAATCAGAGCGTCATCTCACATTCCCTTTAAGAGCAGGCGCGCTTGTTCTAAAGCGGATTCCTATTATAACGGCGGATTTGCCAGGCGCGCGCCAGGAGCGGTTCACAGCCGAGGAGAGCAACGTTCTCGTCAGGGCCGTAAAACACAGAGAAGTGACATTGGGGATGGAGAAACCCACCCAAATTAACTTCTGTTAAACAGGCGTATGATAATTTGGGTAAATGTGTAAGCTACCTGCTTTTATAATAAATTGTCTATCTATCTATCTATCTATCTATCTATCTATCTATCTATCTATCTATCTATCTATCTATCTATCTATCTATCTATCTATCTATCTATCTATCTATCTATCTATCTATCTATCTATCTATCGTAATAATGTATGATTTGCAAAAATGAAAACTGCTGCTTAGATGAGAGAATCAAAGTGTATGTGCGTTGTGCACACGCTACATTGATTATGGCCAAGCATGCGCCCTTAAAATAGCATAATGAACAACGCGCAACGCGCCACTGACTTTAGACTAGTTTTTTTCTGGTCAGTGGTGCAATTGTTTTATGGAACAGCAAAATAGCAAAAGGGATTGTTTGCGCCGGAACACGCCTCCTTTTTTTGCGCTAAACCGCCCAGGGAGCTTCCCCTAAGTTCATTTCCTAGTTTAGCGACGTGCTTCTGTGGAGGGAAAATCGCGCTTTGCACGGGTGCAAAATAGGAATGATACATGCGTCGGTGTACAAAGTCAATTGCGTTGGGTGCAAGATAGGGCCCTATGTGTTTCGCTTCAGTTTGAAACCAGATTAATTTCATGCTTGTCTTCCTTCACAAAAAAATGCCATAGATTGAGTACGCAAGAAGTAAAAATACATGTGCCTTGTGTTTATCAGTACCCTTATGTTTGTTGGGTAAAAAAGAAAAACTATATAAACAAAGTAAAAATTAATTTGACTTATAACTAAGTTATAAGCCCCTCCCCCTCCCCCTCCTCCCCCCTTCCCCCTCCTTATAGATTCTATAGATATCGCGATACATCGATAAAGTGAATTCTTTTGTCCACAATAACCGCGGTGTGAAAAATCTAATATCGTGACAGCCCTACTTTGAGTGCGACCTTCCTGTAGTTTAGCCAACACACTTGTCTGTGAGTTTTGATTATGCATTCCACTTTCAAACGTACGCACATATGCAAACTTCTCTAAATACTTTCCCTTGGGTGAATCCATTCTGCCATTTGCATTCCACTACATCAAATGGACGAAGGTACAGACCCCCGACCCCTTGATTTTGACCGAGTGAGCGAGTCTACTCATATAGGCAGCTCCATTTACCACACAATACAAAACGATAGTGATGTCACAGCAGATCATGCTTAATTTACTGCCCACCCCACACAACTTGTGTATAGACCTTATGCACCAGAGAAACAAGCGCGCCGTCATCTTTAGAATATTGTCTTTGAACTTCTGTTTTTGCGGTCACTCTGTATATTTCTATGGCATCGCTGTCGAGGAGTAATTAGCTGGTGAAGTGGATTTACTTATTGTAGAGTTAACGAAAGTTATCATGAGCATTGTAATGTTTATCATAAGCATTGTAAAGCAGATGTCTTAACAAATGTCGACCGGGAATTTTTTTACAAGCCGTTCATTCATACCTATGCAAGATCGCTGTGAAAATACAGACCGGAAGTCAAAAGACAACAAGCGCAGCGCTGAAAAGGGGCGGGGCTACATAAGGTCTAGTATATAAATTATTTTAAGATATAACAGCATAATACTTGGTTCTACCTTAGGCTGACTGTTTGTTATAGTTTACTGTATTTATATTTTATTCGGAGGGAAGTTTGCAAACCCTAGTGATCCTGAAGACCTTAAAGAGCTGGTTCAGATGTGTTTAAATTTAGGGTTGGAGCTAAACTCTGCAAGCCAGTGGTTTTACTTCTTGGTTGGGTCATCACTTACTGTCTAAAGTAAAATCTAGGTACTGAAGCAAAGCCATTTGATAACCAACTGTAATCATGGTTTAAAGGGTATAATAGGTCCCGTCCACACTTCTTGTTTCCATAGAAAATACATTAACACAGGAAAGATTCACGGGCTCTTGAGACTTTCAGCTTCTTGCCAGGTCAAAGCAGGTCATTTCTGTGAACTAAATGTGTCAAAAAGCATAAAGTGGAGATTAAAAGTTAGTTATATATAAGTCTACTACTTCTTACCATTGCACCTAATTACTAATGTTTTTTTTCTAGTATGATTATACAATTTTCTTTTGTCTGTCTGCTTCAAAAAAGATGCTTGATCAGAGAATCCATGCAGTGAATATTTTTTCAAAAAGCCACTTTGGAACTGGCAATGCCTTAACACACAGCCCTGTAATATGTAGTGATAATTCTATCACAAGAACCTTGACTGGTGCCATATACCACACACCAGCTCATCTAATAAGTCACACCATTGCCAGCTCTGCGCTGGTGTTCCATGGGAAGATTAGAGCATTAACAAAACGTCTAGGACAGATCCACAACGGATCACACACACGCACACTCTCACTCCCCCACATCGTGCCTTGATCTGGTTGTACTGTGCGGAGATAAATCCCTCACACACGTAGTGTCGGTTATGCTGCTCTTCGTTTTCCTCCTCTGCCCTTTCGCTCAGAGGAATATTGAGGCACCTCTTCAGTCTGTTTGTGCTGCTTAACAACCCCTGTGCCTCGTGCTCCACATCACCCTTCCCCTCCACCCCCATCAAATCTGCATTTGATTATCCTCCCCACCACCACCAGTAATCTCGCACGTCTCCCTACCTGCCGCACCACCGCCTCTTGCTTATTGTTTAGTATAATGGTGTGGGGACTTACAAGGATTTACACCTGATTATATCCCGCAGGGCGAATCCCCCATAGACTGACCTTGCAGTTCACTATTGCTATTGGCTAAGCAGACTCAGCCCATTCGGCCAAATTCCTCATCTCTCTCTCTCGTTCTGTGTCTCCGGCTCTCTCACTCACTCTCTCTCCATTGGCTGTTGTTTATCCACCCTGCCTGTTTACCTCCATGAGTCATCCATTTGTCACATTGCAGCTCCAGGTTGCTTTTGACGAACGCTGCCTTTTGCATAAAAGCCCGGCATTAATCGCCATGTTCTGACAGGATGACGGCGAGGTAGGGAAAGGTTTCACAAAGGTATACTCAAATTTCTGTGTCAACCCCCCACCTCCCGTGCCGGCATCCCTCCGTCCCTGCTCCTGTTTCCTGCTGCAGTCGGTCTGATGAACAGGAGAATTGAATTTCATTAGTTACATTGTCCCTGTTTTGAGCTTTGTGCTGCTTTCTTTTTTCCTCCCCCTCCTTCTCACTCCTTATCCGTCTCTGCCTGCCACTCTTAGGTTTTCTCACCCCCCTCCCTCCATCTACTCCATCTCTCCATCTCAATGCGCCACAGCTCCTCCCTCCACCTTGCACAGCTTCGACTCCTCCTTCTCCATCTTTCTTCCCTCACTCGCGCTCCCGCTCTCGCTCTGCTGGGTATGGCATGTATGTGAGCGGGTGCACTCCTGTTTACATGCATGCCTGCATCTGGGACAGACTCATGTATTCTGTGGACTGTAGCTGCTCGTGCTCCACACTCTGAGAATTTTCTGGACCCTTTGCTTGCTTTGAGGAATTGTTTGCCGTTTTTGTTTTTCTTCTCACTCATGAAATTCTTCAAAGGCCTCCTGTGTGCCACCCTGCCACTCTGGAGCGATTCGGATCCAAGCTGCACTCCGGCAGAATGGAATTGCCAAATTTAGACTCCACCGCATGACGTTTCTGGTAAGAGCAGTTTGCATTCAGTGCCAGATAAGCGTTTCGAGAACTCTGAGATCCTGTAAAGGGCTGAAAGGGGGATATGAGAATTTTGGGAATTGGAAATTTTAGGTAGGAAATGTGTCCGAGATGGATAGTGCATAGTCCGAGAGAGAAAGATGCTGAATAATGCTTCTTAACCGGACATGGGACCAAATACTGTGGACTGTCAATGCAGAGGGAGGGGGTCATTTGCTACAAATGAATATCTGTCCGTGTAAGCATTCATGCATATTTTCACCTGCACTGTTTCTAAAAAAAATCTCAATCCTACCATCCAACCCCCCTCCCCCCCCCCCCCCCCCCCCCCCCCATCTCATTTTTGTTATGAGTATTCTCCATGGCCAGGTTATAATACATGTTGTCTATGGTGCTGGCTTGTATGTATGCTAGACTTCTGAGTGTATTTTTAGTGCTGTTGTCATGGTTTATAACTCAAGGCTCTTTATTTTGCAGGATGCATTATGAAAGAAAATAATGTACTGCTTTCGATGCGTTTGAGTCTTTAATTCACAGACCTCATTATAGAGCCTCTTTTCTGCCTTTTTTTCTCTCTCTCACTTTCTCTCTCTCACACACACTTACTAACTCATTTCTCTCTTTCTTGCTCTCTTTTTCCTATCTCCCTGTTTTACTGCTTGGAAGCAACTTCCTCCGCAGCTAATGTGGCGTTTAAAGGAATAACAACATTACACTTCATTTCTTAATCTTGGCAAGCTGTCAAAAATACATTGAGAGGAGCCTTACTGGATACATCAAAGATTCATGTTATCTCAGTGTTCTCATTGGTTTCTTTTACAGCTGTCAGATCCCTCTATCCATAGTTTCTTATGTAAATGTGCATTGTCAGTGCACATCTATAAAAAAACATACATTTTGATATCATTAGCCATCATATATAGAGGCCAAAAATGTTCAGACATGGTGTGAGCCGATTCTCAGATTCAAATCTAAGACAATGCATCTACAATATGCATATAGGCTTGTGTTGGATAGGAAGACTGGAACATGAAACAACTGCATGGCAACAGTATCCTGGCCACATTCTGAAGATGCTGTAGCTGCCAGCGGAGAAATCCAGGCCAAAACATAATGCCATGGCTAAAAATCCAGCACTGAATAGTGATACAAATAAGACAGCCTATACATTGAGATAAGTTTCAGTATTCTAGTGATTATGTTAAAAGGCAATCTCCCCATTGAGCAGATTCTCAGTTGGTGGTAATAGCCATTATGATAATGCTGCAGTCTGATAACAAACAGAAGATGAAACAAGATAAGGCAGTGCTACAGGAGAACTGCATCACCTCACGCTCCTGTGCCATGCGTTCACACATAGATTAGACCCTGTGCCTGTCAGCCTCTCGTTTTCACAGCTTTTGTAAATGATGCAGCCCAGGCAGTAAAAAGGGGCCAAAATCCCCCAAATCATTGAAATTCAGATCCTTTCCGATTGCGAACCCGCCACATCCCTCTCTGCTTCCCTATTCATTCTCTTCTATACACTTTTTTAAGCACTCAGTGAGGGCCTGCTTTCAGCCGTGGTATAGATAGACAGACCAGGCGTGCATTTGTCCTCATTGTGAAGGGATGCAAGAATCGGACGCCATCAGCGCAGCGGTTCGTTTCTGTCACACAAAATGAGGGACTAGTGAAATAGGGCTGTACATAGCAGGAAAGCCTGCAAGAGGCTTCTGTGAGAGGCGACCGGGTGACATATCAGACAGCGCACACTCACTCCAGCCTCCCACAAATGTATTCAGAAGGTCACAGAGTCGCTTCACTGCAGCAGACTCACCCATTAAAATTTAATCATAACAGCTTTGTGTAAAAAGTAGAAAAATATGAGACCAGGCCCATGCCTTACTTTATTGCCACCCCCGTTTCTAAGGGTTACGTGTGCATGTGAATGAAAATTATGTTTACATCTTTGAAGAAATGCTATCTGTCGTTTTTGAGAAGTTGGTGTCGTATCTCCACTCATCATCTGGGTGGCTGCTGATGGCAAAATTTGCGCCTTGTGAAAGACAAGAGGAAGATATCATAGATTGTATCAGTCAGAGTAATCAAATTATTAGCCTCGGATGGAGTGGTCAGAGGAACAATGCCAGCATAATTCAGGAAGCTCGAGACTGATTATCCCGTGGCTAATTTTGTGAGATAAACCCCTTCCTAATAGAACCATTGATAAAGAACTCCAAGGAGCTCAGCTTGAGCTAGATTGCTTTTGGGATTACGGGTGTCCTATATTCTCTCCACATTTTCTCTCTTCTTTTGTTTCAATTAAACCCAAAACAATGAGCCCTGTGTTTAAAAGAGGAAGTGGTTGGAGTAATTACCAGCTTTGCCTGCTGGTAGCGGTGAATTTAAAGTGAATCTCAAGAGCATTAATGAGGAATGAAAAACACTTTATGGAATTATTATTAACCGTTACCGGAAAGCTGAGGGGAGGATTGACATGGGACTGAGACCAATTAGACTTTGCACCATGACAAGGAACCTGACAGCAGCCGTATCTTTGGAAATTTAGCCAGACCATGGGCTGAAATAACATATAATGTTTCAGCCGACTGATAAGAGGGCACATGCTTGATGCAGCTTACAAAGAATAGATGTGTTTTATTGTCAAGAGTAAGAGACAGAAACACAGTGCATCTGTTTCATTACCAGCCCTTGAAGGATGCTTATTTAAACTGCAACCATCACATATTGCTCCATTGGCAGTTAGTCAGAAGACCAATATTCGGATGACAGGTCGTAACTTATTTTAATCTCAACCATGCTTGGAGTTGAAACATTCATGTCAGTTACTCAATTTATGATTGCATGAAGCTTCCAGGCCACCAGTCGGCACAATGAAGAGTGTTGCTCTCGGTCTGAACCGTCTTTTCTATGGCGGTTTTAATTTTTGCTTCAGATTTAAATGCTTTTAGAGTACAATCATGGCAAGCCCTGGGAAGTCATGGGAAATATGTATTCAGATAAAAATACACTCTATAGTCTTGTTACAGCATGCTATACTGAATTCCATATACAAAGTGTCCATAGAATATTCCTCTCAATGTGAAAGCCCCACTTTGACAGTTTGGTCATACCCTTTGTTTGAATGGTATAAATTTCAGCGCAGTGCTTGACATTGTCGCTTCAATAAGTCTAGAGTTCTCTATGTTTCGACATCAAGGTTCATGTTAGTTTTTCCTTTAGTGGTATGTAGCTTTCCAAGCCTTGGGCTTTGATCTAAATCTTACTGTCATCAAAAAACAAGATCAAAAGAGAGGAGTCAAATGGAAGCAAATGGTTGGAAGATGCATTTCTGCTTTGAATGCTGAAGGCTTAAAACCCAAGCTGATTTGGTATACGAAGATTTTTGTGTGGGGTAGGAAGAAGACAAATATATGGGGCAAGCAGGGCTGATTATTGATTTGGCTCAGGTCCTCACTGATTAAGTGCTGTTGTAAATACCGATAAAGACACCTGCTTATGTTGTGATGAATGGTTGTGACTTGATTTGCTACTCACAACTTGAGCTGCCTTAACACTATTTTCAGTGACCTAGCATCCAGAAATATTTGTAAACAAAGTGTATCTTTTTCTCTCCGCTTTGAATGATATGCTAGTCAGTTATACTATACAGTAGGTACAACATAAGCAAAGCAGATATAAAACACTACGTTTTATTTGACAATGATCCCACACATCCTGATTTTGCTGAGTTAGGCTAGTTCACTCTGCGAGCTTTGGTGCTCCATTCCGAATTATTGTTCAAATCCGATTTTTTTGTATAGCTATTCACATTGTTGTTTTAAATGTGGCATATATCAGATTCCAGTGCAAATCATGGTCCTGAACTGACCTGTATGTGCAAAAGAATGATAAAAAGACGTCACGCAGCATGCTGTCATACGGAAGTAAACACTTAGGACATTAAAGTAAGTTTATTTATAGAGTGATCTGCCGTGGAAGCCAGCGAATTTATGCGCAGGCATTATAAAAAACAAAACAAAGACGAGGATGTGAAAAAAGAGTGCTGAGTTTTTAAACATTTATGATAAGAGCCTTTGTGTTTTGCCTGTATGAGCTGTCACTGTAATACTTGTGAGCTCTGACAAATCACTGTCCTTCACTGACTACCTATCGCAACTGTCTTGATAACTTTGGTTATGTAAAATCTTTGAAGTGACTCGCATGAGCGCAGAATTGTGACGAATAATGCTCTGGAGTGTCGCATTAATTCCGAAATGACTGCTGCAGACTGCGGTCGCATTGCAAAACATCTGACCTGTATTGGATTTAGTATCACACACTGAAGCGGCACAAATCGTAATCGAAAAGATCAGATTCCATGTGGTTTGTTCTGTTCATACTGTCATTAGAAAAACAGATCTGAGTCACATATGAGCAAAAAAAATCGTATTTGGGCCACATTTGCCTGCAGTCTGAACGTAGCCTTAGACGCGTTCCTGGCTCAACATATTTTGTTGACCCTGGGACAACATTCCTGTCTGAACATTTAAACATAACCATATCTTACACCTAAACCTAACCCTACCCATGACTTATCCCTAAAATTAGAGGGAAATGATGAATAACACTAATGTAGAAGCACCTAACCCTGGTTGTAAGCCTAAACTTGACATAAACTGTAAACTTGCCCCCTCAAATCTGATTGGTTGATTGGAATGTTGTTCCAGGATGGAATGGGGTCAATGATGCCGTAGAACTTCAGCGAGCGAATATGACTTTAACTGTATCCATAAAATGTTTCTTTACATTTAAGTTTTAAATGATCAGGGTATAAATGAATTGAACATTACAGACACAGAGCAAATGGGTCACCCGTGCCATTTCACAACCAGATTGCATGAGAGCAGACAACTAATTACAAGCAATTTAGCAGATAACTATTTATGTATTGGGAATATTTAGATAGCTGTTAACCACTGATTCGCTTCATACTGTGAAATGTGTGCAGTGTGATCAGGGATACCAGAGAGAGAGAAAAAGAGAGAGCGACAGGCAGAAAGAAAGGGATGATGAATAAATAGATAGGAAAAAGGAACAAAATGAACTCCCTCAGGCCAGTATATCCAATTAGTTGCTGCACTCTATATTCGCTTTACTTTCAACTCACAGTAGCTTTCTATTAGACTGTTGTGCCTATTATAAAACATTATGCTTCGTGGTATATCATTTGCCAGCACAAATGAATCATTATTTAATCCATCTCTAAAATAATGTAATAACAATCAAAGCAAAATTAAACATTTTCTAATTGTAATTCCAAATATATATTTTTTTACTTGTGGCTCACATTAGATCATCCTCTCTTGTGTTTATTCTTCCTGTGTTTATATTTATGCATTTCAAATGAGTAGAAATATGAGTCTTTTTATGATGTATGAATCATGAATTTTAATTTAAAAGCCTACAAAAGTGTTTTTATGCACTAAAACAGCAACCTGAATCAGTGTTTAATCTGTTTTATCTCACTATGGTACAATAAATATTCAAAAAAATTACATCATGATGAATTACCCCACCAATAATAAATTATTCTTTCTTTGATATAGTACTGTGTTAATAGAAAGCACAACAACCCTGCTGTTTACTGTAAATGTTTTTTTTCCTCCCCCAAAGTATAACTCTCTGGAGATCAAAACAAGTTATTAATTACTATGTAAAACATTGTTGTTTTATGATTGTTGTATCTAAACTGGAAGTTAAATCCCTGAATGAAGCACTCATTTGTGTTTAATGTACATAGTGAGAACAGGGTGCCAATTGGAATACATAGTACACAATAAAGCCAGTGCACTTAAAACATATAAGTATGAATGTAGGAAGCAGAAACTGAGAAACAATGAAAAATATCCATAGTTAAACAGTGTTCGAATTTGAAAATATTGTTTTAAAAATGGCCAAAATTACAAACAGTACAACTGAATGTGTCTTTTGTCATTTTGAACCCTTAAAGGGTTAGTTCACCCAAAAATGAAAATCATGTCATTAATGACTCACCCTCATGTCGTTCCAAGCCCGTAAGACCTCCGTTCATCTTCGGAACACAGTTTAAGATATTTTAGATTTAGTCCGAGAGCTTTCTGTCCCTCCATTGAAAATGTATTTTATTCAGCATTGTATTCTCTTCCGGTTCTGTTGTCAAGCCTGTTCAGTGACGCTGATGACGTAAGACGCTGCTGACGTGTTATCTGGTGCGCCCGAGCTTCGTTTACAGTCTGAGAGAGACGCACGCTGTAAACAAAACAATCTTTGCAAACATGTCTAAGGATTTCGACACAGAGGAAGACTTGCATTTTTTTGCCCAGCCATATTTATTTGAACCCGAACACACGGACGCACCAGATACACGTCAGCAGCGTCTTACGTAATCAGCATCACTGAGGACTCGTGAACACGGATTGACAACAGAACCGGAACACAATACAATGCGTAGTCGTAGTTTTTGTTATTTTTGGACCAAAATGTATTTCCGATGCTTCAAAAAATTCTAACTAACCCACTGATGTCACATGGACTACTTTGATGATGTCTTTATTTCCTTTCTGGACAAGGACAGTATACCGTACATTTTCAATGGAGGGACAGAAAACTCTCGGACTTAATTTAAAATATATTAAACTGTGTTCCGAAGATGAACGGAGGTCTTACGGGCTTGGAACGACATGAGGGTGAGTCATTAATGACATGATTTTCATTTTTGGTTGAACTAACCCTTTAATTGGGGACTATATTGAATATAAAACTCAAATAAATAGGGATCTGCAAGTGGGTCACTCCCAAGCTTTGCTTATTTGTCTTGTTTGGTCAAGCCGAGGCTCACCGCCAAGGTCAAGAGTACGACGGTGAACAGGGAGAGAAAATAGAGAGGCTGCGTAGATGGTCCGACGTGATATTTTTTCTCAAGGTTATCGCCAGGATGAAACAGAGGGGATGGTGTGGGAGAGAGAGCAGGATGATGGACCTTTGGGTTGAATTACATTTGTACATGAGTGGGAGAGACAGAATATCATCCAGTGAGCACTCAAACACATGAGCGGTGTAACATCAAAATATAAAATCAATTCAACTGATGTGGTTTCAGATGACGATGAATCTTGATATCGCCGTGACGGGCGTGTTTAGTTTCGTCGGTGTAATAAACCTTGAAACAATACGTCCCTGAAAAACAATTGTTTGTTGTTGACAAAGGTAAATACTCATATTTGCTAAGAGCTTCAGCCTTAAACATTAATTTCTCTGTGAGGGTCTCTAGCTTAAACAGATAAATAGCTCGGTTTTCCAACGTTGGAGGCAGAATTGATTTTGCCCTCTAGCTTGACAGATAGCTCTGAAAGTAACAAATAGCAAAGAAGAGGACAAATCTTTGAAGCGCAACACTTATTAACTTCATGAGTGTTGGGAAGGTGCAGTAATCTAAAAGTGATCTAGGCCTCCATTAGTAGAGGAAGGAGGCATCAGTCGGAAGACACCTTGTGAAAAAGAAGCCTCGCTAATTCCTCCCACATGCTGACAACAGATAATTGAAAAGCAAGGGTGCACACCCTTTCATTATGAACCGGATATGGACTTGTCAATTAACCTGCTCATATTTCATTGAACTTGATTGAACTTAACTGAACAGTCTTCTGAATTGCACCTGTTCAAACCCATGCCATGTTGATTGTGAGGTACAGTGGATGCTGCAATATGGTAAAATAGGGCATTACATTTGAGGGTCCCTCTCTCAGAGGAGCCCTATGTTAAAATAAACTTTATTTCTTCCCTTCAAGCTAGCGGGCAGGGTTGAATGGGTATGACCTTCCCATGTTACTGAGGGAAAAGAACAGAGGAGAAAATGTTATTTCCACCGAAAAGATCTTAGGAGAGCAACCCGCTTTAAAACGGCACGCAGCCTGTCGTGTGACTGAACGCTGGGTAGTAATTATTAAACAAAGAAAATGCTTAGCGCTGTTCTAAAATGGGAATGTTGATGCATACTCAACATATCACGCTTTTAATGTAAACAGCTGCACATTTAATTTGCTTCTTAAGGGAACACTACATTTATGACAGAGGCCTTTTAATAGTGAGGTGCATGCTTGTTACAGAACTGGCTTGACTTTAAGAATCCAATACAAGCACACTATTCCCTTTTCCCATATGCAGAATGACTCTCATTGACTACTGTATATTTCTTCAAATCAATCAGGCTAAAGCCACACATTTCTGTCTGAATATATTCCATGCCAGGAACGGTTGGTTACACTAAAGTACCCTGAGGTAGATATGCCTTTAAAGACACAATTCTCTACATGGAAATTCATGCGGGGGTGTTGACTAATAAGATGAGCTATTGACCATGTGAGTGAGTTCACTATATTGAGAATTACTCCGTCAATGCAATATTCTGGCAGTGCAACAGAGAGAAGCAGTTTTTTTCCTTCTTCATACATTATTCATAGTTGCCTGACAGACTTTGATTTGTATGTTTACAGAATGGGGGCTTCCTGAGCGATGATTTAATCTTTTAATTGGATAATAAATCCAACACTTTGTGTAGTGGCTTTTCAATTGCCATCAGTTGACCACCGAGGCCGAATTAGTTTTAAGGCATTTGCATACCTTAGCATTTGCGCTAAAACAAAGGTTAGAGTGATTAGGAACAAAGATGGAAAAGTGTGTGTGTGTGTGTGTGCGTAAACCATAATTTCATTTTGGAAAAAAGGGGAAAAAAAACAATATTTGTGGTTCTTATTAATTTGACTTTTTGTTTTTTCTTTTTTATTGAAATTATCATTTTCAGTTCGCCCATTGGCAAACATTTGCAAATTTCAGGCCAAGAAATAACAGCACAAATGTTTACAGTGCGCTTTTCATCACTTGTAAAACAGGTACACATTTCTGCCCATGAGCAGAGCTATTTTCTTTCTGTGGGAGTACTATGTGACACCACAACAGTGAACAAAATACAACATTTTGTATATTGGAAGCCACAGCCATTAATTAGGAAAACTGTGATCACACCATAGAGACCCACTGTAATTTTAAAGTGATTTCCATCTGCTTTTGCTTGCTTTTTTTTTAATTACCAAGCAAATTTGTCAAAATGTTTTAATGAGGCAGTACCTTTGACCTGTTCTCTCCTCAGACAAATCCCCCCAATTATAGTTAAAGGTCAAAGGTGGTTGTTTGGCAGATATTCAGGAGACATGCAAATTGAACTAAAATTTGTATTGCAGGGGATGTCACACATGATAACAGTTTAAACAACCCTGTTGTGCCTCCGGAGGCTTGATGCCTGCTCAGCCGGGAAAGATCGAGATAGATTCAGCGTGATTAAAACATCCCATTCTTGGCAGCTCTGTTTACGTCATGACCTTCACCCTCACACCTCTTCATGCCACACTAGTCGTTTAATCGATGTAGTAATTCTCTCACAGTAGCCTGATCGCTCTGCTCCCTGACTGTATGCAGATCACACTCGATAGATGAATGAGGGATAAGCACCCTTGACAGTAACGGTCCTTTTGATCTAGCTGAGGAGCACTAATATGAAACTGTAATCGTTGAAACTACTCACCTAATTTCACACCGGAATTCAAAATAATCTTGCACATTACCAACACACCTGACAACACTCACAGATGGAATCAACAAATCTATGCATTAAGTAGACTTTCACTCCCTATTTGCAGGCAGTTTCATTAGATCAAACTAGTCTGGCCTAGGCTGCTTCACAGTGCTGTGAGTTGTGTTGTACTTTTTTCTCAGAGAACACTCTTTCTGTGTCTTAGTTTTCAGTGTGGGAAAATTATATTTCATTAAAATATTGTCAAAAGCCTATTGCAAATGTGTAAATACAAGTTGGCTAAACATAAGATGTTCTATTCATTTTAAAATATGCACTCTACTGTTGAACCTACAAAGTATCATTAATGCATCCATTGAGTTTGCAAAAATGTATTTGAATTCACTGATGCAAGAAGTATTTAATTCTGGGTCACTTTCACTTGCTTTACAAATGGGAGCTACTTAAAGTTTACCTAATCAATTATTAAAGCTGCCCTGTCTACTTAACATGATTTGTATTTGACTAGTCCCATTAGCAACAACGTACCTCATCGAATGCAACTTGTGTGTCATTTAGGCAAATTCTCTGTCTTGAGTTCCTTTATGTCAATGTTTCACGAGTCTCTTCACAAGCCCTAAACCAAGATCTAGATCATTCTAAAGCACATAGCTCAAACAGGCTATGAGATTAAGACTGATCAATTTAGGAAGCAAAGTTTGAAGGTAAAATAGTACTGAGCCAAAGTTTATTTAGATTCAACCTGTTAAGAACCAAATTGTGGTCCCCCCACACTTCAGTTCTGCTCTAAATGCAGCCATTAATCATGTTCAATAAAAAAAAAATCTGATTACCATATATATAAAGTTATTTAAAATGTCCATAATAATAGACATGTGGTTCAAAGGCCAGATAATAATATGAATTCAAGATTTTTTTTAAATGTTAAATAAGTCGTTGCAGATTAATTTCCCTTGCTTTAATGTTTTTTCAGTATAGTTTACCATCTATTATTTATGTTGTTCTAAGTTATAACTACACTAGTTAGAATTATGCCATGCTTCATTTCAAAGGAATATTTGATTATTGTTTCTTTTTATTTAAATTTTAACTACAATTTCTGCTGTTTTGTCTATTCTCAAGGTTGCATTGAAGCTACAGTAGTACGCTTAAATCATTACTAATTTGAGGTGGTCCTAAGCCATTATTGAAAATGTATTTTCTGCACTAGCATGCAAAAAAATATATACCATTAGCCATCAAAAGAATGGAAAATATAAGTTACATGTCCAACATATGCCCATCTATATATAAATATATCTGTGGCTATACTTCTCTATGGTCAGTGTTGTTTATGGTTGTTTTCTTTTTCTCATACAGTCATTTACTTTTTAATGCCTCTGTTACATCATTAATCAAAGCTCTGAGTTGCCTTTCCGCAGCATGTTCCAGTGCAGTAGTCTGTTACATTTTTTAAGCGTCAGCATTTTCTCCAACACCATCTCTTGCTATTTTTAAGAACAGGAGCAATATGATTGTCTCTCAGTTCCTTTGCTTTTTTTCTGTCTTGTGGAATGAACTTTGTCCATGTTGTGACCCAATCTCTCTACTCTTTTTCTCAGCAGGTTACCATCAAAATGGTGGCCAGAGAGGCAAGTGGGCACAGCTACCTTGTGGCGTGCTGGCAGCCTATTCTTATCCTGATGCTGGGTACCGTGCTGTCCGGCTCTGCCACTGGCTGCCCCTCTCGCTGTGAGTGCAGTGCCCAAGAGCGCTCGGTTGTGTGTCATCGGCGGAAGCTGATCTCCCTCCCCGAGGGAATTCCCATTGACACACGACTATTAGATCTCAGCAAGAACCGCTTGAAAGCCATCAACCCTGAGGAATTTCTCAATTACCCACACCTGGAGGAGCTACAGCTTAATGAGAACATCATTTCCGTCATTGAACCAGGGGCCTTCATCAACCTCCTTGGCTTGCGAACTCTGGGACTACGCAACAACAAGCTGAAGTTGATTCAACAGGGTGTTTTCACTGGCCTCAGTAACCTCACTCGGTTAGATATTAGTGAGAATAAAATTGTTATTTTGTTGGACAACGTGTTTCAAGACCTCTACAACCTGAAAGAGCTGGAGGTGGGGGACAACGACCTGGTGTTCATCTCTCACAGAGCTTTTCATGGCCTTAGCAGCCTAGAGCAGCTCACTATGGAAAGATGCAACCTGACCTCTGTGCCAACAGAGGCCTTCAGTCATCTTCACAACCTGATGATCCTCAGGCTGCGGCATCTGAACATCAACGTCATTCGAGACTTTTCTTTCAGGAGGCTTTATCGACTCAAAGTCTTAGAGATAGCAAACTGGCCTCTTTTAGAAACCTTGACCACAAAGTCCCTCCATGGACTCAACATCACAACCTTGAGCATCACAAATTGCAATCTCACTGCCGTCCCTTATGTGGCCATTCAGCACCTGGTTTACCTTCGATTTTTCAACCTGTCCTTCAATCCGATTGAGGTTGTGGAGGGCAACAAAATGCACAATTTGCTGAGGCTCCAGGCTTTTCACTTGGTTGGGGGCCGTCTAGTCAGCATCGAGCCTTATTCATTCAGAGGACTCAACTACCTTCGGGTTCTCAATGTATCCAGCAATAGTTTAAGCACTTTAGAGGAGTCTGCCTTTCACTCTGTCGGCAATCTGGAGACACTGGCTCTTCATGACAACCCTTTGGCATGTGACTGTCGTCTCCTCTGGGTCTTTCGCCGTAGATGGAGACTTAATTTCAACCGCCAGCAGCCATCTTGTGAAATGCCAGAATTTTTGCAGGGTAAAGAGTTTAAAGACTTCCCAGATGTTCTCCCAACAAATTATTTTACTTGTCAGAAATCTAAGATCCGAGATCAAAAAGCCATTCATAGATTTGTGGATGAGGGGACCACTGTCCAATTCCCTTGCCAAGCAGATGGAGACCCCGCTCCCATGATTATGTGGCAGTCTCCAAAAAAGCAATTTATCACTACTAAAAGCATCGGCCGGCTGTCGGTGTCTCCTGATGGCACCCTAGAGGTTAGATATGCCCAAATACAAGACAATGGCACATACACATGCATTGCTGTCAATGCAGGGGGTAACGACACCCGTTTGGCTCACCTACACGTTCATAGCTACTCTCCCAATTGGCCCCATCAGCCCAATAAGACCTTTGCCTTCATCTCGAACCAGCCCAATGATAACAGTGCCAATGGAACTGGTGCGATGGATCCCTTTCCCTTCGATATGAAGACTCTCATTATCGCTACCACCATGGGGTTTATCTCTTTCTTGGGAGTGGTGCTGTTCTGTCTGGTGCTCTTGTTCCTCTGGAGTCGAGGGAAAGGCAATGCCAAGCCAAACATTGAAATTGAGTATGTGCCACGGAAAATAGATGGAGAAAGCAGCCCTGCTGAGGGATCTCACAAGATCAGTATGAAGATGATTTAAAAGACTAATCACTATTGTGTGTGCGTTACGTGAATATGTGTTCTTGACAACAGACTTACCTTGAGGGAGGAAGGAGAGCGTAATCTTTGCACCCCTTATGGAATTATAAAAAAGAACAATGTTCTGACAAAAGCCTTTTACATTTTTTTTACAGACTGTACAGATCAATCACGCAGGGATTGTGTACTCAAGGGGAAAGCAGACAGGTCATTTGAGGGTTTCAAAAATCTGTGTACTTGTTTGGGTAAATGTTGAAAAACATAGTCCTGTTGAAATTTGTGCAAAAGCCAGAATACAGAGGACCGGTATATATTTATACCTGTCCTCTTGTCTCTTTTTCTGTACATAATGATTTCGATGTACATTGGGCAATACAGTGGTTGAATGCAGCCGATCAGACGTTATTGGTTGTTGAGCCTACTGGAGTGCATGTGCTATATCTAGATACATGCAAATTGTATAGGTCTAATTAAATCACTGTAAATTTCCATTACCAACTCTTTATAAGAGATCAATTTGTTTTAAATGATTTATTGATTAGGCTTGACAATCATTAATATCTCAAAGGTCAAGTATTAATCATTGAATATGGTTTGATGGTGCGATTTCAATTTTGACATCTTACATAGTATCATAAAGCCAGATGTAGCTTTGAATTTAAAGCCATTTGCTTTGACTGAACATGTGACAAAACTATTGGACCTGTGGTTGTACTCACACTAAACTACTATTCCATCAGACAGATCTCCTTAGTTTTTATTCGCCTACTGGTGAAAAGTTTACAATTTTATTGATTTAGTCATCAAAATGTCGTCAATTTGCCATGCTATAATGCATTTTCTACCACTCTCAAGAGGCAGGAGTTGCTCAGTAGGTTATGTGTTCTACAACCCTTGAAACACATACAGTGCTGTTTTTTGGGACAATGGATGGCTGTAAAACATATTAAAATGACAAGCTTTTATACTTCAATGTCTTTGCTCAATTCTTTTGCTCTGCTCTGTGAATTAAACCTTGAGAGCTGGTGAGGTACACAGGAAGATTATTGCAACGCTGCTCTAATGTGCAGCTAAAACATTCGCTCTCCTTCACACGCCATATTACTATTCATCATGAAAAACATCTGAAAAACATATTTTCTCTGTAAATACTCATTTAGGTGTTAGTGGATAGAACACATAACGTTAGTGAGAGTGGATTTGAAATGTTAAATCAACCTAGGATTATAGGTTGAAACCCTATATGCATGAATATGCTTAATTTGTAATTGGATTAACTCAAAATGCATTAGTTTTGACCCTAAATAAAAATTGAGAGTATTGAGAATGGATACACATAGCCATACGCATACGCAAGTGTGCGATCTGCTAGGACTAGTCTACAACGACAGACTGTTGTGTATTTATTTGCTCTATTAAATAGTTTTGAGCTTCCTGCAACTCAAAGCCTGCCATTTCCCAATACTCACCACACACACACACACACACACACGCACGCACGCACACACGCACGCACGCACACACACGATGATCGTATAAATATACATTTGCCTTCTAAAGTAATCTATAACATGTTGCAACAAATCCACAAATATCCAGAGATGCTTTTGTTTTTGAATGCACTCGTTTAGACAAAGCTACCAGGGACAAAGCCACCACACAAATCAGGATAGGACCAACCTGACAACCCATCATCTCTCACAGGAGCATAATGGAAAACGTGTCAGCTGGAGTCTAAGCACAGAGCCCTTATGTTTAAATGGGAAATGATAGTTGTGTAAGATTATCTTCTTGCCATTTTTCTACCGAGATGACTCCAAAACAGTTGACCAAACCCCACACCTCTTTAATAATGAGTAAATACAACAGCAAGGGAGGGAGTGGGAGTGGTGAACATTAATAAGAGAGGAAGTGGAGCATCCAGATGCCAGAGAGAAGAAAGGCAAAAAAAGAAAAATGGAGATGATTAATAGTGAAATAAGACTAAGAACAAAGCCAATATGGAGGCTGTGTTATTCAAAAATTCAAAAATTATTAATTCAGGTTAATACAAAGCTGGTTAAAATATTTAGTAACTGAGCTTAACTACAATATAAATTAAAATGTAAGAGATAAGGAGGCAAATTTCCTCTCTATTGGATTACTTTAGGAACTACAGTATTTTGTCTTTTTTTGCTATTCATCTGTTCTACCTCTTTGACCAGTGACAAAGTCTCACTGTAATTCATCATGTTTAAGATCTCTGCCATTGTAATCTATTACTATTAAAATGACCATGTTTTGTTAATCCTACAGTATATGGAATACAATCTAACATTGAGCTGTGACGTCTGTGAGGTAAGTGTTTCTGTATGTAGCGCCCCCTTAGTGTGTCTTAGCTATATTATTGAAGTGCGCTCCCCGAATTCCTATTTGGCGAAAGATCTCTCTTTCTGTTATTAATTAATGCACCAATATAAATTACTAACTTCTTTATTATATGTTCACTTTTATTCCTAATAGTAACTTTACCTAATTTATACAGTATACACAATGTCTGTATAGATAAAGTAAAATATTAACTATATCTCTATCTCACATGCTAATTAAAATGAACTCTCACTTTAATAACCGTTTTAGAATTACACCTACTAAAATTATACTACCCTAAGAATAATATTACTTTGACTGTAAAGGAATTATTATGTTACTTTAACACAAATAATTACGTCCACTCTAAACCAAATTATTATTTGATATAAATGATATTATTTACTTTAAATATATCACTCGTATAAATATATAAAACCAAAAATATAAAGACAATCGTCACAGGAAATAGCTATGAACAATTTACTTAAAGAAAATATAAAATATTCACAAATATACAATTAGATTCAAATAAACAAAATTCAAATAATCACAATTCTCAATCACATTAAATTCCCCAAATTAAACCAATTGAAATTCTAAATCTAATGCCGGCAAATGACTAAATGGCCATCAAAATGAACAAACAAAATGAATACCCGGTTAGTCAAATGAATACGTGGCAGGCCTGTTGTGTAGCTTGAGATCGTTGAGACCTAAAACACAATGGTCACTTCACGCCTCGGCGTAACAAACAAAATAAAACTCGCCACAAACTGATGAGTCACCACCAGGTCGTCCTTCACCTCTCCGGATTCCGGAACATGATGCGTCCAATGCTCGACAACCTTCCGAACCTTCAGTCTCCTCCTCGACGATTAGCTTTTCAGGCGATGCACTCCATACAGCAACCGAGCAAGCTACTTGCTGGCAAAGTCCTTTTAGCTCGCTCGTGGTAAATAGCCGTCCACACTTTCTCCTCGGGGTGCTAACTATAACCGCAAATTTCACGACATGAACTATCACACTGTAATGTATAAGTGTCTGTAACTCACTCTTCGCGCAGTATACAATGAATGTCACTTATCATAACGAACTTTAAACTTGGTGTTTTACCAATGTTTAACTCGTATTTGACACAGCACAATCTTCACATGTCTCTCCTTATCGTTTTTTTTTACATGATTTGTTAAAAAGGGTAGTCTGGGTTCCCCCATACTGCCTTCCCGCAGCGCGATTTTATTCACGCTGAAAGGCGGTATGGATACCATGGACGAAATTTTCGCCTCATTTAGGGAACCAATCACAGAACGGGGAGGGAGCAGCAAGACGATGACGCGTCTATGCGACACACCGAAGCAGTTTGTTTATACCTATGGATCAAACATGGCAGTAGACGCGAAGTTACCTTTCGATGCAGCCTTACGGCCGTTTCACACATAGGTTTCACACCGCAAGCGTGAGCGGCATTTGAGCAGCGCGTCAGCGTAACATCGTCACTGCAGCTGCAGACGCGTGAGAGTATTCACACTGGAAGCGTTTGTAGACAGTGTCACAGCAGCGGCTCCAAAGCTACATATCGTTAGCCTCATAGCATAATTGCTTAACCTCTTAAGGCCCAAGCTGATTTTTTACATGCATTTTTTAATTCTCTTTGCTATTTGGGCTTATTGGAACCTAATTATAATAAAAACTAAGAATCATCTTTTGATATGATGTACTTTTAGAGAAAAATGATGTCCACATATGTGGACTCATGGTCCGAATTTCCATAAAACACAATAAAGTCACCTTTGTGTAATAGAATGAAAAACCCTTTATTTCTGCCTTGAACACAGCAGTTTCTTTCCTGACTGTTTTTTAATGTATTAATAACACATACACACATATTTTTTAACATGTTTTGACTATCAGAGAGTAAAAACAACATGGAAACATTGCAATATTTAAAAATGTATACGATGGTTAATAGGGAGCCAATGCAATGTTGACATACTCATCAATGTTGACATACTTGGTCATACTTCCTGGTTCTGGTAAGAACTCTAGTGGCTGCGTTTTGAACCAGCTGAGGTTTGTTTATTAAGCGTGCAGGGCAACCACCCAGTAGAGCATTACAATGATCTAGCCTTGATGTAATGAACTAACTGTTCCACATTTTTCATTGAAAGCACATGACGTAATTTAGATTTTTTAGTTTTAAAGTTGGTAATTGCTAGTCATCCAGTTTTTATATCAGCAATGCATTAGGTTTTTTTGTATTGGCAAGTTTCGTCGGGGCGTGAAGAAATATAGAGCTGAGTATCATCAGCATAACAGTGAAAACTAATGCCATGCTTCCTAATGATATCTCCCAAGGGGAGCATGTATAGAGTGAACAGCAACGGCCCTAGTACTGAGCCTTCTGCCTTGTGGTACACCATACTGAACTTGTGATCAATAAGACATCTCTAAGGGATCATCGTTATCAGACACATCCAAATCTGTGTTATCTCCATCAATTAACCCAAAGTAGCTCCAGTGCTCTTTGCACAGAAAAACGCTCTGGAAATAAAAACATGATAAAATCAAATACAAATTAATTTAATTTATGTAGGTTTGCATTATTTATTTGTTATTTATTCCAATGGGATAATATACAAGCTAATTTACATGTGCACATTTTTACTAGCATATTACATTTTTACTAACATTTTCAACCCAACTAATTTAAGTATGTACGTATGTATTTAGTGATTTAATTGTTATTTATGTCATTGGGACCATGTGCACCTTTTTAGCTGCATCAGAGCTAGCTTTTTTCCCATTTTATGTGTGTGCATGTTTACTAGCATATTAGCTGTTTCTAGGAGCTTCAGTCCATAAGTACACATACGTGTATTTCATGTTTAGCGACCTACAAAGTTGGTAGTTTTGCACTTTTTTTTCAAATTTGCATGTCATGACAAATATACAAGGCTTTTATAAATATCTAAATCAGAATAAGCCATGAAATATGACAGAACTTCTTAACTGGTCGACGTTTGTGTATGGAGCTACCACTTGAATCTTTCCTTGTGTTTGCCGCCATTTTGAATTTTGACCATAGTGTGTTATAAATTTCTGACACTACCAGATGGCAGTATAAGTACCCCCATACGTGTCCATAACACCACCAATTCAGCAGTGAACACAATTGTGGACATAAGAGCAAAAATGTGCTGTCCACGTATGTGGCCACTAAGCCCTAGGAGGGGTAAGTCATTTTGTGTTTTTTCTTGTTTTCCAAAGACATTGAAATATGACTTCGGCATTATATATAAGCGAGCAATTCTTTACAAAGACAACTATAGTTTTTAGAAGTTGGTCATTTTATAACATTGATAGTCTTGAAAGTTTGTAATGGGGAGGTGTACAACATTCGCATATAAGTTAAATGTAATACAACAAAACAACCCAGAAAATGGCTCCAATCTATTAGTTTCAGTCATACTTTCGATGTTTACAAGACCGCAACTCCGCGGATAAAAAACAAAACACACAAATAAACCACACACTCGGGTTTGATTTGGGTTGTGCTAGCCTGTAGCTGTCTGTGTGTTAACGTTACATGAACTAACGTTTATATATATTTTCTGGCTAGTTTACTTTAGTTTTTTTAAATTTATATAATACACAACTTTCACCCAAACTGAATAATTAAAAACAAGTTTTTACCGGGTAAATCTTCTATAAATATTTTAGAGTCTTTATTTTCTTTTATTTGCCTACTCAAGTTCTTGTTAAAACTTTTTGTGGCAATTTTTGTGTGAAATCACATTTATTTTTGTCCATCAAAAGTGTGCTTTCACTTTAATTTAGCGTGAGCAATGCAGCAAAAAACTGATTCGAAACCCCCGCTTCACTGCTGCTCACGCGCCGCTCCTGCTCGACGCTCACGCGCTGCTCCCGGTGTGAATGCACTCATTGCTTAACATGCACGCCGAAAAAAATACGCGCCGCTCACGCATGCGGTGTGAAACGGCCGTTAGATACACGCCATCGTGTAGGCTACACATAAATCTCTGACCCATCGGCCATCGTCGTCTCCCTCGTCTAATTTCTGTCGCTCTACATACGTCATCTGGTATAATCGAAACGATTGGCTATGAGCTACGTACAGGTGCATTTGATAGACATTCTTAGCACCCAATAAACGGCTCTGGGCATTCGTAAACCACGCCTCAAATACGAGAAAATGAACATGTGGTTCCCAGACCCAAGTCTCAACGAGAATTGGGTCTGGCGTTAGCCAGGCTATAAAAAGGGGGTAAATAACTTGACATTTGATTTGACTTGATTTGATTTGCATTAGATGTATTCTGCAAGGAAAAATACTGACCTTCACATTGTTTGACATTCTTTTGACAGACCTTGTTTTTCATAATATTAGCCAATTTGCATGTCTCTTCAACCTTGTAACAGTTATCACCAGTGAAATCCAAGGATCAGTTTTTGCACAGATACATTTTTTAAAATAACTATTGACTGTGAAAATTGTGCAATGGTATTTATAGTTAAGACCACTATTAGCCATTAGCTATTTTGCTCTCACCTTCGACCTATTTTTCTGTTACAAGTTCAAATGGTGTTGCACAGAACAAGTTAATTAATAAGTACCAGAAAGGTAAATTTCATGGGTTAATAATTTCAGTATTGGCATAAAATGTGATTCAGTTCAAGAAACACTGAGTGATACTACCTATACCCTACATGAGTGTGACCATGGGACTGAAATAATGTAGCGCTTAAGATTTGTAACAATGCATGATTGTTTTAGGAAGCTGTAGCCACATCTGATTGTTTAAAAATTGGCCATTGAAAAAGAAAAAGAAAACATTTGACAATAATCTGAATATCGAGGGATACATCTCCTGGATTGTCTCTACCAACCTGATACTTTGGGCCTGCGGTGGGAAACGAATCGGTTACCTAACGTAACCTCGGTTCTCTCTAGATGAGGGAACGAGTATTGCGTAAGCTAGCTTACGCTACGGGAAAGATTCATCTTTTCTGAAATATTGAAGCCAAAAAATTATCCTTAATTTTGTATCCATTGTCAACGCAGTGCAGCAGCTGCAGACCTTGAGCGGGCTAGCTAGCGAGCTCATTGGTCGCGCTGCGGCAACTGCTGCAGCCTATAGACGAACTGAATGAACTCGCGTCCAATGAGAGAAGCTCGCGCCTTCATCACGTCACAGCCCGCCAAACTGGGCGTGGCTAGAGTGTATATTAGCGAGGTTCAAAGGCTGCATCCCTGGTTTTCATAGAATGAAGCGAAAAACGCTCGTGGCGCGAGCACGGCCGGCTACGCAATACTCGTTCCCTCATCTAGAGAGAACCGAGGTTACGTTAGGTAACCGATTCGTTCTCTTACGAGAGGTTCTCTCGTATTGCGTAAGCTAGCTTACGCTACGAGAACCCATTGTCAACGCCGTGCGCGCCAAGCATCCACAGCATGAGCCCAGGGGGAGAAAACCCCGGGGAGCCCTATGAGTGGGGAAAACATTTTGGCCAGCAAGAGTGCGGACCAGTGTGTATGTAATACATAAGCACGTAGTAGGAAGAGAGACAGAGCGGCAGTGTCGGTCTGTGGAAAGTATCCCATCAGTGCAGCTCACCAGGAGAGCTGTAGCGTATTAGACCGCTAGTAATTTTGCCTGCAGGGCGGATACTTCCAGATTGTAAAATCTGACAAAGGTGGAGGGGGAAGCCCAGCCCGCTGCCACACATATGTCATGAATGGAAATCCCGCTGGACCACGCCCAACGAGGAGGCCATGCCTCTAGTGGAGTGAGCCCTAATGCCTAACGGGCATGGCAGGTCTTTTGACACGTACGCAGCAGCAATAGCGTCCACTATCCACCTAGACAGTGTCTGTTTCGAGGCGGCGAGACCCTTGGTGCGCCCTCCGAACGAAACGAAAAGCTGCTTAGTGCGTCTGAAAGAGGCAGAGCGCGCAGTATACAATCTCAGTGCTCTCACAGGGCAGAGGAGATTGGCGTCACATTCGCTATCGGATGTTGGCAGAGCCGATAGGGAAATGATCTGCGCTCTGAACGGGGTACCGATCACCTTGGGGACATGGGCGTGTCTAGGCTTTAAAATGACCTTGGAGTCATTTGGTCCAAACTCAAGACACGCGGTGCTGACAGACAGCGCATGAAGGTCTCCCACACGTTTAACTGATGACAAGGCAGTCAGAAAAACGGTTTTGAGTGAAAGGTATTTCACATCCACGGATTGAAGCGGTTCGAAAGGAGGGGCTTTCATAGCTTCGAGAACTATAGAAAGATCCCAGATAGGAACCGATGGGGGGCGCGGGGGGTTCATCCTTATAGCTCCCCTGAGGAAGCGGATGACCAGCTCGTTTTTTCCCAGTGACTGGCCGTGCAGGGGTTCAGCGAACGCCGCGACGGCCGCCACGTATACTTTGAGCGTGGATGGGGACCTGTCCTTATCCAATAGCTCTTGTAGAAACACGAGCAGCGGCGAAACCCCACATGTCCGTGGGTCCAGATCTCTGTCGGTGCACCATTTTAAAAACACAGACCATTTGGACGCGTAGAGTCTTCTTGTGGAAGGAGCTCTAGCGTGTATGATAGTGTTCATAACTTCCTCTGACAAAGCAACGGGTAGTTGTTGATCACCCACGCGTGCAGCGCCCAGCGCTCTGGGAGGGGATGCCAAATCGTGCCGCGAGCTTGAGAGAGGAGATCTGATCTCACTGGAATGGGCCACGGGGCTGTCAGTGACAGCTGCGTAAGCTCCGGAAACCATGTCTGATTCTCCCAGCGCGGGGCTATGAGGAGCACCGAGCAGCGCGTTTCCCTGATCCTCTGCATTACCTGTGGCAATAGCGAGACGGGAGGGAAGGCGTAAAGCGGGCGGTTGGGCCAGTCCTGGGCCAGCGTATCCTCGCTTTTCGAGAAAAATACTGGGCAGTGAGAGTTCTCCTCTGACGCAAAGAGGTCTATCTCTGCTCTGCCGAATAGGCGCCATAACATCTGGACTGTTAGAGCGTGCAGGGACCATTCCCCTGGGGGAATATTGTCTCTGGACAGTCTGTCTGGGCCGTCGTTCAGGTGGCCTGGCACATGCGTCGCTCTCAGCGAGCGCAGATGGCACTGGGACCAACTCAGTATGCGTTCTGTCAGATGGAAGAGGTTCCTAGACCTGACACCGCCTTGACGGTTTAGATAGGATACCACAGATCTGTTGTCCGAACGGACCAGGACGTGTTGACCCTGAATGACCGGAAGGAAGCGCACGAGCGCGTACTCGACCGCTATCATTTCCAGACAATTTATGTGAAGGAGCTTTTCCTGCACTGACCACAGGCCAAACACCGGTGAGCCCTCGCAGACCGCGGGCCCAACCCGTGTTGGACGCGTCTGTCGAGATGACTCTTCGGCAAGATACAGCTCCCATCATCACTCCCCGCTGATACCATTCGGCCACTGTCCAGGGCTGCAGAGCTGAGATACAGGTCTGAGTCACTCTGATCGGCTGGCGGCCTGTGGCCCAAGCCCGGCGAAACGCGCGGGTGTTTAGCCAATGTTGAAGCGGGCGCATGCGCAGTAAACCCAGCTGGAGTACTGCTGAGGCTGAGGCCATGTAACCTAGCATTTTCTGAAATTGTTTCAGAGGCATGAGGTTGTTCATCTGAAAAGATGCGGCTAGTCGCTGAACACGGCGCGGGCGCTGTGTTGATAAGCGAGCCGTCATAGCCACGGAGTCTAGCTCTATTCCAAGGAAGGAAATCGCTCGACTGGGCTGAAGTGAGCTCTTGGTCCAATTGATTGTGAGACCCAAGCTGTTCAGATGACTGAGGAGAACTGTCCTGTGAGACAGCAGCTCCGTGTGTGATTGTGCCAAAATCAGCCAATCGTCCAAATAGTTCAATATTCGCAAGCCCTGGCTCCGCAGGGGTGCGAGCACAGCGTCCATGCACTTCGTGAAAGTACGGGGTGCTAGGGACAGGCCGAACGGAAGGACGGTGTATTGATAAACCTGACCGTCGAAGGTGAATCTCAAGAATGACCTGTGATGGGGATTTATCTGAATCTGAAAATAGGCATCTTTCAGATCGAGAGAAATAAACCAGTCCCCCTGGCGCACGTGCGCGAGGAGTTTCCTGACTGTAAGCATTTGAACGGTCTTTTCACAAGTACCCTGTTCAAAAATCTGAGATCCAAAATCGGTCTGAGGCCGCCGTCTTTCTTGGGAACAAGAAAATAACGGCTGTAAAACCCCGACTCGCTCAGAGAAGGCGGCACTCTCTCTATGGCCCTTTTGCACAGAAGGTTTGCTATTTCTGAACGAAGCATGCAGGCTGCTGCCGTGTTCACAGTCGTTTCAAGCCGCGCTCGGAATTAGGGAGGGCGGTGATCGAACTGTCAAGTCAAGTCAAGTCATCTTAATTTATATAGCGCTTTTAACAATGGATTGTTTCAAAGCAGCTTTACAGAGATAAACATATAATTTAAGGTAACAGATTGTTTTGGCGTTATAGCGGTTCTACTTTTCTTGCCTATAAATTTTGATACAGAATTTTGTTTTATTTTATCACTTCGGGGTACGCGAGCCGGAATTCCCAACGCTTTATCTGTAGAGTGGGAAAGGGATCCTCCATAGGGAGAGGATAGTGGATACTTCAGCACTGCATTGTCATCGGGTCCAGGCAAAGCTCCCTCGTCAGATCTGGACACTGCCTGGATCCGGCAGGCTGCGGGAAAACCTCGGGATAAACAAAGACACTAATATTAGCGTAGATGCCATTCTTCTTATGATGTAGCGAGTACATCAAGATTTAAGGGAAGTGTTCCCAGTTTCGGCTGACCTAATCTATGCAGCCTAACATTGAATTTATAGAAGTCTATAATGTATTATGTGTATGCTAGGTCAAAGAGATGTGTTTTTAGTCTATCTTTGAACTGACAGAGTGTGTCTGCTTCCCGGACAATGGTAGGAAGACTATTCCAGAGTTTTGGTGCTAAATAGGAAAAGGATCTCCCTCCTGCAGTCGATTTTGATATTCTAGGTATTATCAACTGGCCGGAATTTTGAGATCGCAATAGACGTGAAGGACTATAATGTGTTAAGAGCTCGCTCAAGTACTGCGGAGCTAAACCATTTAGTGCTTTGTAGGTAATCAACAATATTTTAAAATTTATACGATGTTTAATAGGGAGCCAATGCAGTGTTGACAGAACCGGGCTAATATGGTCATATTTCCTGGTTCTGGTAAGAACTCGAGCTGCGGCGTTTTGAACTAGCTGTAGTTTGTTTATTAAGCGTGCAGGGCAACCACCCAGTAGAGCATTACAATAATCTAGCCTTGAGGTCATGAACGCATGGACTAATTGTTCCGCATTTCCCAATGAGAGCATATGGCGTATTTTAGAAATATTTTTAAGATGGAAAAATGCAGTTTTACAGATACTAGACACGTGGCTTTCAAAAGAAAGGTTGGTATCAAATAGCACACCCAGATTCCTAACCGACGACGAAGACTTGACAGAGCAGCCATTAAGTGTTAGACAGTATTCTGGGTTATTACGTGTGGAAGTTTTTTGTCCAATAATTAGAATCTCTGTCTTTTCAGAATTTAGTAGTAGGAAATTACTAGTCATCCAATTTTTTATATCAGCTATGCATTCCGTTAATTTTGTGAATTGGTAAGTTTCGTTGGGTTTTGAAGAAATATACAGCTGAGTATCATCGGCATAACAGTGAAAGCTAACTCCATGTTTCCTAATGATATCTCCTAATAGTAGCATGTACAGAGTGAACAGCAGCGGTCCTAGTACTGAGCCTTGTGGTACGCCATACTGAACTTGTGATCGATAAGACATCTCTTCATTTACTGCTACAAACTGATAACGGTCAGTTAAGTATGATTTAAACCATGCTAAGGCAATTCCACTAATGCCAACATAGTTTTCTAGTCTATTTAAAAGAATGTTGTGGTCAATGGTGTCAAATGCAGCACTAAGATCGAGTAACACTAATAGAGAGATACAACCACGATCGGATGATAAGAGCAAATCATTTGTGACTCTAATGAGAGCTGTCTCGGTACTATGGTACGGTCTAAATCCGGACTGAAAATCCTCGCAGATATCATTTCTTTCTAGAAAGGAACATAGTTGTGAAGATACTGCTTTTTCTAATATCTTTGACAGAAAAGGCAGATTCGAGATCGGCCTGTAATTGACTAATTCTGTAGGATCAAGTTGTGGTTTTTTAACAAGCGGTTTTATCATAGCCAGTTTAAAGGTTTTTGGTACGTATCCTAGAGACAAAGATGAATTAATGATATTAAGAAGAGGATCTATGACCTCTGGAAGCATCTCTTTCAGTAGTTTAGTCGGTATAGGATCTAACATACAAGTTGTCGATTTAGATGAATTAACGAGTTTGCAGAATTATTCCTCTCCTATAGCAACAAAATAAATCAAATTTCTCCTCAGGTAGACTACAATGCACTTCCTGATGCGATACTGTGGTAGACGGTTGCATAGTTATAATTTTGTCCCTGATATTATCAATCTTATAAGTGAAGAAGTTCATAAAGTCATCACTGCCGTGTTGCTTTGACACTTCTGAGCTTGAAGCTTTCTTTTTCGTTAGTTTAGCCACTGTTTCAAATAAATACCTAGGATTATGTTTATTTTCTTCTAATAGGTTTGAAAAATAAGCAGATCTAGCAGCTTTTAAAGCCTCTCTGTAAGCAATCGAGCTCTCTTTCCACGAAATCCGAAATACCTCTAGTTTAGTTTTCTTCCAGTTGCGCTCCATTTTTCTGGCTGCTCTCCTAAGGGCCTGAGTGTGGTCATTGTACCACGGCGTTGGACTATTTTCTTTAATCTTCTTTAGGCGCAACGGAGCAACTGCGTCTAAAGTGCTGGAAAAGAGAGAGTTAAACGTTTCTGTTGCAATATCAAGTTCTTCTAAGCTATCTGGGATGCTGAGATGATGAAACTGATTAGGAAGATTATTGATAAAGCAATCTTTAGTGGCAGAAGTTATAGGTCTAACGTATTTATAACATGGAGTCGGCTTTGCAGCCTTGGCTAAATGTAATTTACATGAGACTAGATAATGATCTGAGATGTCATCGCTCTGCTGCAGAATTTCAACTGCATCAACATCTATTCCATGTGATAATATTAGATCTAGAGTATGATTACGACAATGAGTAGGTCCCGACATGTGTTGTCTAACTCCAATTGAGTTTACAATGTCTTTAAATGCCAATCCCAAAGCATCTTTTTCATTATCTACATGTATATTAAAATCACCAACAATTAGTACTTTTTCTGCAGCCAATACTAAATAGAAAATAGAAATAGAAAGTCCGCAAATTCTTTGATAAAATCTGTATGGTGCCCTGGTGGCCTGTACACAGTAGCCAGCAGAATTCTCAAATGTGATTTATCGTTTACACTATATATTTTTACATTAAGCACCAATACTTCAAAAGAAGTATATTTAAAGCTACATTTCTTAGTGGTTTTGAAAATATTACTATAAATTACAGCAACACCTCCCCCTTTGCCTTTCAGACGAGGTTCATTTTTATAACTGTAATCTTGTGGGGTTGACTCATTTAAAATAATGTAATCGTTTGGTTTTAGCCAGGTTTCTGTCAAACACAGCATATCAAGATTATAATCTGAAATCAAATCATTAACTATGAGAGATTTTGAAGTAAGGGATCGAATATTCAGCAACCCAAGCTTTATCATTTGCTCATCTGTATTAAATCTGTTTTTTTATTTGTTGAACATCAATTACATTTTTAACCTGACGTTTTTTAGATTTCCAAATTCGGGGAACAGACACAGTCTATGATGATATCTAGGTGAAAGAGGCTCTATGTGATGGGATTTATCTGACCTTGGTGACGTGAGGCCGCTAGCAGACGGTCGGTTTAGCCAGTCTGTCTGCTTCCTGACCTGAGCCCCAGATTGTCATGTTTTATCTCTAAGACTATGAGCCAAATTGCTAGAGAGAAGAGCAGCACCAGCCCAGGAGGGATGGATACCATCTCTTTTCAACAGATCAGGCTTGCCCCAAAAACTTTTCCAATTGTCTATGAATTTTATATATTTTATATTATTATTAGTATTAACTGTAGCAAATAACCTTGTTTTATTGTGCTTAACACCCATTTGGATATTCCTGGGATAGCTTACCATGCTTTGAAGCATAGCGCCAGAGGGTGAATGGCCAAATCGCCCTGATTGCCGCACACAGCGAGCTGAACAGAATTTGTAAGCGCGCTTACTGTGCTTATGCATGACGGCTCGCAAACAGCAGGAACAGGCTGTTCTGTGAGTGACTTCCCGATTGAGGTGAATGGGGAAAGAGTCACATCTGTTAAGTGATGCGCGAGCATAGTCACGGGCACGGGACTTACATACAGAGAGGTGATGGCTGGCCGTGTGACAGAGCGGGCAGAGAGGGGGGCGTGCGCACGGGCTCGTGGGCCCGTTTATTGACTCTAACACTCGAGCGGGCTGTGCCCGCTTTATGGGAGTGGGCTCTGATAGGGACACGGGGAGCGTAATTGTCTATTAGTAAGCGTGAGCGCTTGTGTGCGGGCACGAGGCTTACATATGAGTGTGACGCCCCGATCGCTTTGGACGGGGAGCGTTTTTTTTTTTTTTTTTTTTGCCCTGAGACGCGAGCGCGGCGCTATGGGCAGCATGTTTATTAGTAAGCGTGAGTGCTTCTGAGCGGGCACAGGACTTACAGTTATAAGTGACGCCCCGATCGCTTCGGATGGGCGGCGTTTTATAGTCACTCTTAGATGCGCGGGCGGCGCTCGGGGAGAGGTATGTGCCAGTAAGCGTGAACGCTCGTGGGCGGGCACGTGCCTTACATTCATAACCTGACTGATATGAGTCTTTAATGGCCGTGTGAGCGTTGCCAGTAAGCGTGCGCGCTCGTGAGCGGGCAGGTGACTTACATTCACAGCCCGACCAGTTATGAGCACTTGAGTACGGCGGCTCGCTGACTGTTTTACATGTGACGTCCCGGTTGCTTGAACGGGAAACGTTTTGTGAAAACATTGTAATGTGCGAGCAGTGCCGGAGGCGGTGTGTCTGCTTAGTAAGCGTGAGCGCTCGTGAGCGGGCACGTAACTTTCATTCATAGCCTTACCAATATGAGTACTCAAATACGGCGGCTCGCTGACAGCTACAGCTGGCTGTTCTGGCCGTGACAGAGCAGGCAGAAAATAGGCGTGAGCACAGAGTTGTGGGCACGTTTCCTACATCTAGCACTTGAGCGGCATTTGGGGGGTATCGTGCTTGTGTGTAGGGGTGAACACCGAGATGTGGGCACATTTTCTACACTCAAGACACCAACGGCGTGAGCCGGATAACCAGACGTTGTACTCACTTTGAGATTTCTCTGGGTCGCCGCGAGAACGGCGGATGTGTGCAGGCGAGCGGGTTGCATTACCGGCTCGTTGGCTGCCGAATACACCGCTGCAGTAGCCTTTTCTAAGGGGACTGACAGGGCGAGACGAGACATTTCGACGGCGGCGCGCAAGCCCGTCCGGGTCATGCAGAGAGCTCGAGAGGGCTCTGCATGACGCGCGAAACGGGGACGCGAGGGCGGGGTAGCTCTCTTGTAACGTAAAGAGAGCTAGCCGCGTGCTCGTTGGTCGAGCAGTTACCGGGAATAGTGTTTGTATGAGGGCGCGCGCACTAGTAGTGGGCACGGGACCTACATGCGAAACAGCTGATGCCCGTCCGGGTCATGCAGAGAGCTCGAGAGGGCTCTGCATGACGCGCGAAACGGGGGCGCGAGGGCGGGGTAGCTCTCTTGTAACGTAAAGAGAGCTAGCCGCGCGGCGCTGTGGTTAAAGACTTCGATTCAAGCCCGCAGGGTCGACATCGGAAGTTCCTCGCAGTGCTCGCATCCTCCACGAGAGGGCGAGGGCTGCGTGTTCCTGGCCCAGGCAGAGAGCGCAGGTGACGGTCTCCAACGCTGAGCGGCTCTGCACGAGCCACAGGAAGTGCGAGACATCTTGAAAAAGACGTCTCGCTGCTCTTTTAGGAAGTGTAGAACACAGAATATAGAGCTTAAAAGGATATGTCGCCAGATGGCGTAGCTCGCCGGATGGCTGAAGGTGGCGAAGACGCCGGCTTCTTCAAGCGCTGTCCAATCTCGCTAAAATGCCCCTCGAACGGCGACACGGCTTCTGCAGTTCAAAGATGCGAAGAGTTTCGCTGAAGAGATGAAAATCAGAGATGCAGCCTTCGAACCTCGCTAATATACACTCTAGCCACGCCCAGTTTGGCGGGCTGTGACGCGATGAAGGCGCGAGCGCCTCTCATTGGACGCGAGTTCATTCAGTTCGTCTATAGGCTGCAGCAGTTGCCGCAGAGCGACCAATGAGCTCGCTAGCTAGCCCGCTCAAGGTCTGTAGCTGCTGCAGTGCGTTGACAATGGATACAAAATTAAGGATAATTTTTTGGCTTCAATATTTCAGAAAAGATTAATCTTTCCCGTAGCGTAAGCTAGCTTACGCAATACGAGAGAACCTCTCGTAAGAGAACTATAATTTCTTGTAAGTTTAGAAGTAACCTTCTCAAATTAAAGTGTTTTTCCTGAAGGTGTTGGTTGGTGTTTGGAGTTGGTTACAGTGACATTACATTGTACTTACTTAAATAGGTACTGAGTAATAATAATTAACTACATGTACTTACTATAGAGTTAGGGTTATGTTTTGGTTTAGGGTTAGTTACTTGTAGTTATGCATAATTTACTTGTATTACTAAGTACATGTACTTAAAATATGTCACCTTAAAATAAAGTGTTACCCTGGAGTCTCTCTTATAGGAAAATATTATATGTTAAATATGTGCCACTGAGATATTTACATAGATTCTTCATGGGTAATAGAAAAAAAGATGACATAGTCAAATATGTTATCATAAACATTATGTGCATCCCTACATATTTCATGTTTAAATGTTTCAAATTTAGGTTCTGTAACAGTGGCTGTTTCAGAGGAACGAGAGTGGGATCCAGATGCAGCAAACATTCATTCAAACAAACATAATTAAAGTAAATCCAGGCAAAACTGATAAATGCAGACACGGGCAAGGAAGGCAAACAAAACTGACAACAAGCGCACACATAACATCCATAGAAGACAACACCAGACAAAGAACATGAGAAACACTTGGGTATATATACACTCAAGGGGAGATTGGCTAACAAGACACCTGGGAACAATCATGAAGTAATCAACAAGAAAAACTAAAAAGGACTACAAAACATGGCACAGAACAGGAAGTAACATAAGTCCACACAAGACAAGGGGAACACAAGACAGGAATCATGACAAATTGAAAGTTCTCTAAATTCTAAATTTAAATGTAATTTTTCAAATTGGAAAAACTCCTAGTATATCAAACATGAGCAAGAGCAGGCGTTCCTCTCATCACTGCGTATCCTCGTTCCAGGCTATCAGCAATATGCATTTATCAAATATGGTGATATGCTGCTGGTTGAGGTCATTTTGAATTATTTGAAGGCATTTCTTATTTTCCAGTCTGTTTAACTTTGGCATGCAGGCACCGAGCAACCGCATACAGCACTATAAAGCATGGTAGGCTTCCATTAAGTGTTTACTACATCTCAAGAAATCATAATAAACTAGAAGGGATGCTGTATGTGGCACAGCACAACAGTGGACTATTATAATGGCATAATATCAGATGAAGCTCAGCCAAAAGATATAGATTAAGAAATGACAGTCTGATTTTTTGTCGCCATCCCTTCCATGAGCAGCTAACAGAATCAATCAAGCTCGGAGGAGTAGATGCATGGGGAGTGAATTAATCTGGCATTGTGGTCTTGCTCTTATTACATAAAGCTGTTAGGAGAATGGCTCACTCACCAAGTGGTATTATTTGTAATGCAGCCGCTCTGGTCGGATCAAGTGGAGTAATTTTGTAATGTTTGCAAACAGCCAGGAGCTGCCATCTCGTGAATAAGATAAAGGCCCAACGGTGTCACTCTGCTTGAGGTATTACCCATGAGTCACATGATGGACATGTCTCTGCGTGTTTGGTGTCTCTTTAGTCCCCCAGGGTAAACTCTCTAAGGGTGTTGTACTCAATTGTCTGATCATTTTTTTTTTCAATTAACTCCACCGATCAAACTTAGCTCTTAGATTACTAATCAGTTTAGCCATGGTGAAGCAGGAAGAGAGCCTTGCAGCAGAGGAGAGTAATTACAAGCAGATTGGCCACTGTTGAGAGCCAATGACACAAAGCGTCTGTGTGATGGAGGAGGATAGCACTCATCAGGGTCTCACAGGCTCACCACATGGGCTCACTGCTCCCAGTGCACTCTTTTTACATAATGCTTAATAGTCAGGGACACCTTATAAGAGTACTAGTCAGAAGCGGTTTAAGTTTAAGTTTGATGCTGTCATTGTAGTGATCCTGATTATATTTATCCTGGTTAACTCAAAAATTCACTCTTTTAAGAACATTTTTGCTTGTTTGTAAAAAAAAAAAAAAAATTTGATTATGGTTCATATTTTGATTTAAGTTTCCATTATAACTTATTCAGTGTACCGTCAAACCTCACTATGCTAAACTAAGCAATGAACAATATATATATATATATACAGTATATAATATCATTTTTAAAAAGAGGCTGAAAACCTAACTGTTCTCCCAGGCGTTTTAATTTAATTTTAGCATTGTTTTATTGTCTGTCTTCTATTTAGTTTTATTCTGTTTTCTATTTAATTTTCCTTACTCTGTTCAGCACTTGGTCAGCTTTGCCTCGTTTAAATATGCTATGTAAATAAGATGTACTTACTTACTAAAAATAATAATTTCATTTGTTTGTGAATTGGTCATCACAGCTTTGTGCCATGTCTGCAGTTGCATGTGCAGGAGCACAGTCTACAGATGTAATCTAACTAACGTCACCTCATGAGATGATATCTGACGCAACCGCATATGGATGCGCACAAACTTTAGATTAGCCTATTTTCGCAGTCTGAAGCCTAATGCCACCTCACTGGAACAGACTTTTTGCACCATCAACTCACTTCACAGCAATGCACTGGGCATAATTTCCACCAAATGTGCTTTCAGAGCGCTTATATCCTTGAGTGCAGAGCAGTTTTCAGTAACGGCTCTGAATGATTCACTGAGTGAGATCTGATTCAAACTGATAAGATCACTGGGCGATGAAGGGCGCTGTGGGAAAGGTGATGCCACATGAAGTGTTATAACGAAAGTGAACAACTTAATTAGTGAAGGGTATATGTGAATGTCACTTCAAGGAAGTGACTTTCACATACCAAAGGACAAACTTTTAAAGTCCCATTAGTTAATGCTAGTTAATATTAATGAGCAATATATTTGTTACAGTATTTATTTATCTTTGTTAACTTTAGTTAATAAAAATACAACTGTTCATTGTTAGTTTATGTTAGCACAGGTCCATTAAATAATAGTTTTGATTTTTAATTATGTATTAGTAGCCTACATGTAGAAATTAACATTATTTAGGTTAATAAATGTTTCAAAAGTATTTTTCATTCTAAGTTCAGTTAACATGTTAAAGTTGACATGATACGGAAGTTGCGATGGTAGTGTCTTCCTTTTTGGATGTGTAGCCTATCAAAGTGAAACGGCTTCTTGAATAAAAAAAAAGTAGGACGGGGCTCCTTTGGGAATTGATTGGATCGTAGGAAGTTGGGCCTTGCTAATTAAACAGACAAAGATCTGAATGCCAGTTTGCAGTCAGTTGTGGAGGATATTTAGTCCCAACCTCAACCGAGACATAAGTCATGAAGAAAACAGATGTCATTTGGAGGGGGAGGGGGAATTTAATGTTTTTGGCTAAAGATTACCAGTACACAATGATTTTTATTTTTTTAAAATGTAATGACGTGCATGGATAAATCATTCATACTAAACACTGCAACATTCTGTAAAAATAAAGAGAGAGAAAAAAGAATTGTCCATGTTGATTTCATGATGACTTGGACAAATGGAGTGTCATTTCGTCACCTTGGAAAAATAAGGTTCTATCTGACATTTTTGTCAAAATTGAGTTATTCACATTTTATACATCTTAAAAAACACCAAATATCAGCCCTAGCCCCTGACTAAGGCCTGTTTGGGCTGATAGCATGGTGTTTTTTTTAAGATGTAGCCCTGTCTTACAATAAAGGCTTTTTACCTTTTTAACTGATTTTCTTGCTTTACAACAGGATCAACCTATCATTTTTGATACATATCATTTTGTAGGGCTTAGGGATGTTCACTTTCCATCAGATGCCAGTTTGTGAATCTTTTTGATTAACTTATTAAACTCTGTTGTTCAACCTTTTCTTAAGAAACAATGTTTGAATGAAGGTTGTTTTAATAATTATCGGCCTGTCTCTAAGCTATCATTCCTATCAAAGCTGTTAGAGAAAGTTGTGTAGTCTCAATTGATCTTGTTTTTAAATTCAGCCAAATTATTAGAACCTTTCCAATCTGGTTGTACTGCTTATCATAGCACAGAGTCTGGTTTGCTAAAGGTGTCCAATGAGATTTTACTTGCAGTTAATGCTGGTAAAAATGCTGTTTTGCTGCTGCTAAATCTTACAGCTGCCTTTGATACTGTAGATCATGATGTACTTCTTTGGTGTTTAGAACATTTGATTGGTATTATGTTTCAACTCATATCTTAGAGACAGGTCCTTTTCTGTTGCGCAGGGTAAGTTTTCCTCATCTTCAGCCCCTATTATTAGCGGTGTACCTCAGGGTTCCATTCTGGTCCCGCTTCTCTGTAGCTTATATATGCGTCCGTTGGGGAATATTATTAGGGGGCACAATGTCTTTTTTCATTTATATGCAGATCATACCCAGTTGCACATTTCGTTTAAAGCTGGTGACTCCATTCAACCATTGTTGGACTGTCTTGGCGATGTTAAGAAATGGTTAACAAATAACTTTCTCCAACTTAATGTGGACAAAACGGAAATAATTGTTTTTGGTCCCCCGAGATTAAGAGGTGGTCTCATAAATTATCTTAGCAATTATTTCCCCTCAATTTCTTCCCAGGTTAGGAACCTTGGTATCATCCTGGACTCAGAATTATGTTTAACCAAGCAAATTAATTTGGTCGTTAAGAGCATTATCAGTTATCATAAGAGTTATCAGGATTATTTCTAAACTTAAAACATTTTTGTCTTTCCAAGATTTGGAAAAAGTAAATCATGCTTTTATAACATCGCGTAATGTAATTCATTGTATTTGGATCTTCTTCATCTCTTGCTTGCCTCCAGATGGTTCAAAATACAGCTGCAAGGCTGTTGACTAGGGCAAAGAAATATGACCATGTCACCTCAATTTAATCATTGCTCCATTGGCTCCTGGTCCATTTTAGGATCCAGTTTAAAATTCTGTTGTTTGTTTTTAAAGCTCTTAATGATCAAACTTCTTTTTATCTTAAAGATCTTCTTACTCCACATTCTTCTAGCAGATTTTTTAGATCTTCTGACAGGTTTCTATTGTATGTCCCTCGATCCCGTTTAAAAACTAAAGGTGATACAGCTTTTTCAGTCGCAGCCCCTCGTTTATGGAATCAACTGCCAAACATGCCTTCCACCCTCAATTATCATTTTTAAAAAGAGGCTGAAAACGTATCTCTTCTCCCAGGCGTTTTAATTTAATTTCAGTTTTGTTTTATTGTCTGTCTTTTATTTAGTTGTATTCTGTTTTCTATTTAATTTTCCTTACTCTGTTCAGCACTTTTTTCAGCTATGCTATATAAATAAAATTTACTTTGCAGTTGCATGTGCAGGAAACAATGGAGCACAGTCTACAGATGTAATCTAACTAACGTCACCTCATGAGATGATATCTGACGCAACCGCATATGGATGCGCACAAACTTTAGATTAGCCTATTTTCGCAGTCTGAAGCCTAATGTCACCTCACTGGAACAGACTTTTTGCATCATCAACTCACTTCACAGCAATGCACTGGGCATAATTTCCACCAAATGTGCTTTCAGAGCGCTTATATTCTTGAGTGCAGAGCAGTTTTCATCCCGATTGACCAGTGGAGACAGGTGGCACATTGGCTCTTATATTAGATTACAGGGTGAGTACTGGCAACCATCGACATGCAGAAGTGGTATTTAACCATAGCAGAGTACTAAGTGAGGAGGCGAAATATGAATTAATGGAACCGCTCCCGTGTGGTTAACAGCAGTAAGTAATCAAGTAATTCATATGTTTTTCCTCTCTGATAGGTGCTGCCAGCTGTGTCTGTGCTGTATAAGGAGATGACAGGCCTCTGATGCCAGCTTGGGTATGATTAGGAGGACTATCATACCAAAATGCCAGCTGCTGTGACTTTCTACAAGAGCAATCACCAACACTATTGTTGGGACCGAATGAACATGCCAAAAAGCAATAGTTTAAATCGGGTATCTACCTTTCTTTTTTTTTTTTTTTGCACGGAAGGGATTTATTTCCTGTGTAAGACTTCCAATTCATTAGCCATCATAGGTAAATAACTGCAAAAATAACGAACGGTAAAACTATTTGCACTACAAACCAGTGTGTTTATGATAATCAATCAATCAATCAATCAATCAATCAATCAATCAATTTTCGTACAAATCAAGCACGTACAATTTTACCTCATTCTTTTTCTTTAAGTCCACATGCACACTCAACAAACACGAGTAAATTGTATTTGTGATCCATTGCCACATAAAACATGGGAACGGAAATGCAAGGAAAACCAAAAGGAAAGAGAAAAATGTTTTATGGTTTCTTTTAATTAACAGTAAATTATCATTCACTGTACACTAATTAGAGCAGTGAGGGTGCTTGAGAGGCTCTCAGCTGGAGTTTAACCCCTTAAGTGTCACAGGCCCACCGGTGGGCCCAAATCCTTTACATTTTTAAAACAGTAATATCCTATACTAAACCTAAACTAATCTTGACAAACTATATATCATTTGAAAGCTTACAATCTCTAGTTTCGATATTTGGTGATTGATTTTCAAAATAAATTACAGAGGAGCCGTAATTTATCAATTTGCAACAATAATATTTTCATACTCTTAGACCTTTATTTTGAAATAGTGATGAACATGAAAAATCATGAAAGAAGGGTAGAAACCTCAGTTTGTTTTCATTCCAAGAGTTCAAAAGATAGCATCCATTCAATTATTTAAAAAAAAAAAAGGTCTGAATTTTTTTTTTATATATAAAGAAAAAAATTATATGATGTGGCAGGAAGCTAAAACGCACATGCGTGTTCTTTTTATGTTTCTTAGAGGTTGAAATCATATCAAAATCTGCCAAACTTCTCATATTACTTCTGAATAGGATGTCTACTTCATAAATTGTATGAAAATTGTGGAAATAATGGTTCATATCACTCAAAACACATATGGAAATGGAGGCGCCCTTATATGGGCAGTAATGGAGTCTGGTTGTCATCTAGTGAAAAAGTTTGGTACTGCGCCCAAACAAAATCTTACTGAAAGCTCATTTTTTGAGATATCAACCTAAAATTTGAAACACAACTTGTTCAGATTTTTGGCTTTGATTTTTTTGCAGTTTTAGAGTCGCCCAGGTTTTGAAAATATATATTTTATATAAAATATGAATAATTAAATTTTTTACATTGTACATTTTCATAAACTCAAACTTCTATAACTTTTTTTCTGTTTCACTTTCTTAATTTATTTCACTTCTACAAGAATCTGCCAAATGTCTTCTTTAAAACAAGACCAATCTTACGTCTATATTCCAAAGCATTCTTGAATTACAACCATTTAAGTTCGAAATGTGCATTTTCATGTATATTCAAAAAAAGGGGGGTGACACTTAAAGGGTTAAGATGAACTAAAACACACAATTAAAGGCAGTCCTTGCACGGTAATTTCCGAGGGGCATGTTGAAAACTCTGCATACAGCTCAGAAGCACTTTGTAAATCTCCTGTGGCCACAGAACTACTCTACTCCATCCACTACTGTTAACATGCACCAAACTATATGCGTTTTAAAGGCAGAGCCATCAAGCATGTACAATTCAATGCACAGTTCAATCCTCTGCATCCTCTCAAAATAACAGAAAGTTTCATTAAAGTACACTGTCACTTTTTTGTTCAAAATGAACAAAATGAGTCAATACATCATCAATCCTTCTTCCAAAACACATTTTTGTCTTACCCTGATTTACTATGGTAAGCCTATGAGTGTATATATATAATGTTGTTATCAATTTAAAGTGCCTCTTTGAGGTTAAAACAGTAGGCTATTTCCATATGATCTTGTTTGTCTTGCTGTGTCTGACACAGCAGGTGCCCCTGTCATTATTAAAGGAATAGTTCACTTAAAAATTAAAATTCTGCCATCATTTACTTTTGAGGAATGTTGATGGACATGGACCCCATTGACTTCCATGCTATGGAAGTCAATAGGGTCCATCACTGCCTAGTTACTGACATTCTTCATAATATATTGCATGTTTGTTTTTATGTAAAAGTATTTTTGTTAATTGATGCATTTTGTATGCTGAGTCTGTGTGTGCCTGATTCATACATGCAGTATATACACTCACCTAAAGGATTATTAGGAACACCATACTAATACTGTGTTTGACCCCCTTTCGCCTTCAGAACTGCCTTAATTCTACGTGACATTGATTCAACAAGGTGCTGAAAGCATTCTTTAGAAATGTTGGCCCATATTGATAGGATAGCATCTTGCAGTTGATGGAGATTTGTGGGATGCACATCCAGAGCACGAAGCTCCCGTTCCACCACATCCCAAAGATGCTCTATTGGGTTGAGATCTGGTGACTGTGGGGGCCATTTTAGTACAGTGAACTCATTGTCATGTTCAAGAAACCAATTTGAAATGATTCGAGCTTTGTGACATGGTGTATTATCCTGCTGGAAGTAGCCATCAGAGGATGGGAACATGGTGGCCATAAAGGGATGGAGCATTGGCCGTGGCATTTAAACGATGCCCAATTGGCACTAAGGGGCCTAAAGTGTGCCAAGAAAACATCCCCCACACCATTACACCACCACCACCAGCCTGCACAGTGGTAACAAGGCATGATGGATCCATGTTCTCATTCTGCTTACGCCAAATTCTGACTCTACCATCTGAATGTCTCAACAGAAATCGAGACTCATCAGACCAGGCAACATTTTTCCAGTCTTCAACTGTCCAATTTTGGTGAGCTCTTGCAAATTGTAGCCTCTTTTTCCTATTTTTAGTGGAGACGAGTGGAACCCGGTGGGGTCTTCTGCTGTTGTAGCCCATCCGCCTCAAGGTTGTGCGTGTTGTGGCTTCACAAATGCTTTGCTGCATACCTCGGTTGTAACGAGTGTTTATTTCAGTCAAAGTTGCTCTTCTATCAGCTTGAATCAGTCGGCCCATTCTCCTCTGACCTCTAGCATCAACAAGGCATTTTCGCCCACAGGACTGCCGCATACTGGATGTTTTTCCCTTTTCACACCATTCTTTTTAAACCCTAGAAATGGTTGTGCGTGAAAATCCCAGTAACTGAGCAGATTGTGAAATACTCAGACCGGGCCGTCTGGCACCAACAACCATGCCACGGTCAAATTTGCTTAAATCACCTTTCTTTCCCATTCTGACATTTAGTTTGGAGTTCAGGAGATTGTCTTGACCAGGACCACACCCCTAAATGCATTGAAGCAACTGCCATGTGATTGGTTGATTAGATAATTTCATTAATGAGAAATTGAACAGGTGTTCCTAGTAATCCTTTAGGTGAGTGTATGTATATATATATATATATATATATACATACATATATGTGTATGTATGTATATATATATATATATATATATATATATATATATAAAGAGACAGAGAGAGAGAGAGATATTTTTAAGTTAAAAGTTCACCAGCAATAACAACGGTGCTTACCACAATATTGGTTTTGATTTTACTATTTCTCGACACATTATATTGCCACATATAGTGCAATCTGTAAGTTATGATTGACAGTCTGACAATAAGTCTAGCTTATTTTCCCCATGTACCCAGTGCAACCAATTATGTTGTATTGTAACACTATTACACCAGCCAGGAGAAAATAAATTAAAAGGAAAAGAGTAAGAGCCAAAGAGAACACTAATCACCATAGTGGTGATTTCACATGAATAACTTTTACACAATCATTTTACAAATTCATTACGATATGTTGTTGCTGTTGATTGTGTTGTTGCAGATGCTGGATTGGTTTATTGAGTCAGCCAGAATTGTTGGAGTTGCTCTAAAGATTTACGGCTGAAGCATTAAGATTTCTGCTGACATAAAACAAAGAACCTTCCCTCAGATTTCTTGAGGAACTGCCATGGAATTACTGGTGTGAGGATTTAAACCCCAAATAAGATCCTCTCAATTGACGTCATTGCTTTTAAATAGCTGAAGCAGGTATTCTTTTAACTCTTTTTTGGATATCCATATCCTCAACACTATGACATATTTAAAGCAGTTGTTTAAATATAGATGTACTGTCATCTATCCTCATGATAATAACATTCTTCTGTAGAAGAAATATGAACAGATCAAATGCACTGAAAATCTTGTACTGACAGCTGAATGAAACACAGACAGTCCACTGAGATTGTTCAACATAATGATATTGTATGTCCAGGTCAAGACTGTCTGGATTCCGATAATTTGTTGTGGACCCAATTTCATTTGTATAATAATGAAACTGTTTAACAGTCCATTGTGTTTTAATGCAAATGGGGCGTAGAGGTGAGTGCAAGAGATGAGTATACTCCTGCACATACACTCCCCTTAAAATGGACAATGTAAGAAAATTGAATACATTAACCTTTCCTGCCTTTGTTTTTATTCTGCTGCTTGATACTTTAAAATGAAGTAACAGTGGTCAGCAATACTAGCAAGAACCAAGGCAAACCACCTGATTACCTGACTCCAATCAGCCTTTAAAGGGGTCATCGGATGCCCATTTTCCACAAGTTGGTATGATTCTTTAAGGTCTTCATGTAAAGTTTGTAACATACTTAGATTAAAATTCCTTAATGGTTGTGTAAAAAACACCCTTTTTACATCCTCAAAAACAGCTCTGTTCACAGCGACCCGTTTCGGTGCATGTCTCTTTAAATGATAATGAGCAACTGCCTCTCTTCCGTATGGCGTGTCAACACAAGACACGTAAAGTTCTGCCCTGGCAACCTGCCTTGGTGGACAGTATACAAATGGCTGAGGGGGAAATATGCTAATACGGGACCATGAGCAATATGATATCATATTCACCTTATTCCACCCCACCCACTTTTAATACTTTGCTCTTCCGCATTTTGTCATCTGACTTCCGATAAACTGACACGGCACATCCGGTTGTTAGAAGATTATTTATAGCTAGCCAAAACTTTAACGAAATGACAAATAACGTTAATGCCGTAAATGTTTTAAATTGGGAGCATGGAGAAAACTTCGTACGACGATCAGATGGTCTCATATTGTCCCATCCATCGTCATTATTAACGTGGGTAGATGATATGAAGAAGTGGCCATAAGTAACCTATGGGGACATATTTAACTATTTCGTCCTGTCAGAAGGAGTTGATGGAGCAGCAATGACAAATTATAAAAGTACTGAGGCCTATCAATATTTACATAGTGGAAAAGTGGGTCGTGTACTCTTACACAATGAGGGTGATTTCGTCTTTTTAAAAGCAAATGTGCACCCCAGCCAGTCGAGCAGTCCAAACCACTCTGCGTGGGTGCTAGTTAGTAACCAGGGATCAGTGGAGACTACTGGATGTTCGTGCATCGCTGGTTTGGGAAGGTGTGTAGCCACGCAGCCTCAATATTATGGAAGGTAAGACTATCACACACTTTATTAGTATTTATTATTCATGATAATATCTTGCAACGTTCGTGTTTTTAACTTAAATATGTTATAAATGTATATATTTAAGTATATTAACGTGTTTGTGACATATACACAGCTGATGACCATCGGCAGGCTAAGTATCTTATCAAATCTCTTAATTGTACAGTGGAGTAAGCTAAGTGAATGGAGTCCAGGTAAGTACAGTGCATTCATAATTAATATGCAACTTGATTTTCAGATCATTTTTTTTTTCAAGAACATTTTACCAGTTCCAAACCTCATCAATCTTAATAACTACTATTAATTGTGTATTTTAATAGGTGTGCATAATTATTAAGCAGGTGTTCTTTATGCACATCTGACTATAAGGCAATTTTCACTTACAGCCTTCATGAACAATTATATATCACTTATAAATAAATAAATACAAAATGAATGCTAATTAAGATTTATGTAGTTTGGAATTGGTAAAATATGCTAGGGAAAATATATGCATGCACTGAATATGCAAATGTAAGGTAAAGGTAAATTTGGTAGGTGTACATTGAGTGTAACATTAAGTCAAATTACGCTATCCCCTGACATAAGGAATAAGGTATGTAAACATTAAGTGTAATAATAATGAATGATTTTTAAATAAGACAACTGTGAAAGTTTTGATATATCTTTTAAGTATACAAGCTCATCAGTGCATGTGTTTGGTCTCAGGTGGAAAATGTTGTGTCCAGTGGGCTCACTGGCATTGCCTACACAAATGAGCAGTGGTTCTGGAATGTGGGGACCTAGAGGAACCTCTGCCCGAAGCGGTTAATGGACATCACCTTTTCCCACCACCGAGCTACTGATGTACTGACGAGTGTCAGAGGTAATGCCCAACAATGTCCCTCTGCCTCCCACTCCTTCATTTTGCACCCAGGGTGAGCTGAGAGAGGGTCTCAAGCATCTTCGTCTGCCTGTGTCAAGCCTTTTGCACAAATTTCACAGGAGCCACAGGAGCCAGAACAGCCTGCACCTCACCACATGCTGACCATGATGGCACCAACATCTGCCAGAGGTGCATGTTATTTTATGGCAGTTTCGTGACCATTGATCTCAACAAATGTACAGCATTGAAGAGTATAACTCTTGAACAGAGTTCCTCTCACTTGTGGCATGACTCTCGTAAAGTTAGAATCACTGCAAGCACAGCAAATAAGGTCCCCATCAGAGTCAACCCTAAGACCTTTCTCAGAGAGCACCTCTACCCCAGGTTCCATGGGAATGCGGCCACTCACCATGGCTTAGAAAGCGAGGCATCTGCCATACAGTGGCTAGAGGGTTGTGGGTTTACAGTCAGCCGCAGAGCAGAGGCGCAGTCGTGTGTGTGCAAGCGAGCCCTGGCTGTCATCAATATCAGGTTTATAAAAATAACTAATTCACAACAGGTAACATCTGGTCACACTGTAAAGGTTTATAAAAATAACTGTTCACAACAGGTAACATCTGGTCACACGGTAAATGTTTATAAAAATAACTATTCACAACAAGTAACATCTGGCCACACTGTAAAGGTTTATTAAAATAACTACTTACACTATTTACACTGATTAGTTAAATCAAAACCAAAGCAAAAAGTATTGACAGACCTGGAACGCACCTACAAATCAACATTTATTCATCCTCTATATCAGAAATGATGTCGCTTCGAAGGTTGCACAGGGCTGCACAAATTCTTAGAATTTTATAAATTGTAGGGGTGAGGTTAATTGGAACGGTTTGAGACAGGACTTTTAAGTTTTTAAGTCGGCATATGACCCGCTCAACGTGGACACGTACATTGGTGATGCGCCTAGTGTTAGTGGAGTCTTCTTCAGAGAGTTGCATGCCTCTCTTGGTGAATGCTGGAAGGACAAGTTTCACCTTCCTTTTATAGAGGAGATCAGTAATGGTGAAGCCTCTGTCTGCCATTACTTCATCGCCTGGACGAAGGTATTCCAGGAACCCGGAATTTGCAGTTATGAACTTATCACTGCACCTTCCTCCATACACTGGTGAGATGAACATGATCAGTCCACATGGTGCAATGGAGACCCAGGTATTTGATGGTGTTCTGGCCGTAGTAATGGTTGTAGGACTCACCTCTCGAGTCAAGGTTGCGTGACTTTTGAAGGGGTGTCTCTGAACAGTTGATCTCACTTGTTGTGTTTGGAAATTGTTCTCTGAAACACTGAGGCATTGTTGCCTGAATGTATGAAGTTGGTGTATGAATTGGTGCTCGGCAAATGAATGGAATGCATCCAATGTCAACGCTGTGTAGAGCTGACAAAGGTGGTCGTTTCTCAGCAGAGTTATACAATGGCGCCGGCTCAACGCATTGTGTTCCCATTTCAGATGTAGGTGGCTTCAGGTTGAGTTGAGATTTTGAAGCAAAGTTGTGGTCAGTGACAGATGGATCCTCCCATTGTGTTTCTGCATTACAGGTCTGGGACATGTGGATGTGATCATTCTCACAGTTGTTAACTGCATCACTGACGCTCATCGATGCATCTATGAAAATAATATAACCATAAACATTTTTATATTAGTACTTAAAGGTGCTCTATGTAACTTTTCTACTAAAATGAATCCTTTTTTTATTGCCTGTGTGTGAAGGGGTTGTAATCACACATTAAAATGATCCACTTGTCGAGTTTTGCTATTACCTCTGAAGGCCAGTATTCCTATTTCTATGTGAAGTCTCCGGGTCGGATTTACCGCGAAATCCAACGGATGTGACGTGCATGCGCGCTCCCGAGCCTCTCTCCTTATATACAGTCTATTGTAGACGGTCAGGGAGTTACGTCCGGTTAAAGGCGCACGTTTTTTGGCTTATATTTCAGTCAATCCTTGATCAATATTCCCAAGACTCTAATCGTTCGTAGTGCTGGACGGGGCCTTTCGAACGAGCCCACCCCCGAGGTCCAACTCGCCCGGCTCCCCGAGTTATAGCCGTTCGAAATCGGGGGTCCCAGCGAACGGCGATCCGGTAGGGGGCATCCCCGAGGCCCGCCACTCTAGCGTTCGGGCAAGGGTTCCCCTGGGACCTCCTCCCCCGAATTTGAGCTCTCTGGGTCTTTGCGTTCCAGAGATACGAGCGATTTTCTAATGAGATCGTGACGTCACCGGCGTCCGCAATTTTGCAGCGCGCCCGATGGTTTACTGCTAACATCTCCGCGAAAACACCACCAAAAACTATGGAACTTATATGGTTCTTTTCAGCTCGACTAGATGGTCCCAACGAGCTCGGTGCTCGCCGAATCCGTCAAGTATTCGCCGAGATATTTGCGTAATAGATGGTATTGTCTATGAGTTTGAGCACGAGCGCTCTTGTAAAATTTGGTTGCAATCTGAAACATCACCACTAGAGGCCGCTAAAAGTTACGTAGAGCACCTTTAAAATAGATCATGACAATTAATTTATGATGGCACCCATACTTACACAAATGTAAAAATTCACTTTTATATGGTCTTTGCATATAAATGTGTCTTTGCAGTGTGTGGCCACAACCACCATACAATGAAAAAAATCCAATCCAATCACTCATTTTTAATGCATCTCTCTCTCACACACTGTTCTGTGTAAGTATGGGTGCCATCATAAAGCAATTGTCATGATCTATTTTAAGTTTAGGAATAGAGCCTATTATTCAGGAATAAAGCCTATGTTTAGTACATGTACTGTAAACGTATATAAAGGGGACCTATTATGCCCCTTTTTACAAGATGTAAAATAAGTCTATCATGTCCCCAGAAGTCTATCATGTCCCCAGTACTAAACATAGGCTTTATTCCTGAATTTTCAGCTTCATTACTCTAGTCTTCAGTGTCACATGATCCTTCGGAAATCATTCTAATATGCTGATTGTTGCTTCAGAATTTTTTTTCTTTTTGCTATTATCAAAATTGAAAAAATGCTGTTCATTGAACTTTCTATTTATCAAAGTTTCCACAAAAATAATTTTAACATTGATAATAATAAGAACCATTATTAATAATGAGCACCGATAATAAATAATAATGGTAATGGCTGCTGAAAATTAAACTTTGCCACCACAAGAATAAATTACAATGAATAATTTGTTACATTTATATAGTGCTTTTCTGCGTACTCAAAGCTCTTTAGATGGAAGGGGGGAATCTCCTCAACCACCACCAATGTGCATCATCCATACCTGGACGATGCGACGGCAGCCATATTGCGCCAGAACGCCCAACACATACCAGCTTACTGGTGGAGAGGAGACAGTGATGAAGCCAATCAGTATATGGGGATGATTTGGAGGCCATGATGGACAGAGGCCAAGGGGAAAATTTGGCCAGGATGCCGGGGTTATACCCCTACTCTTTTTCGAAGGACATCCTGGGATTTTTAATGACCACAGAGAGTCAAGACCTCGGTTTAACGTCTCATCCGAAGGACGGTGCTCTTTGACACTATAGTGTCCCCATCACTACACTGGGGCGTTAGGACCCACACAGACCACAGGGTGAGCACCCCCTGCTGGCCTCACTAACACCTCTTCCAGCAGCAACCTGGTTTTCTCAGGAAGTCTCCCATCCAGGTACTAACCAGGCTCAGCCCTGCTTAGCTTCAGTGGGCAAACCAGTCTTTGGCTACAGGGTGATATGGCTGCTGATTACAATATTTTCAAAACAGTTCTTTTAAATGGTATTAATATCTCAAATTATTTCTGTTTTTACTGTTTTGTTGGTCAAATAAATGCAGCCTTGAGCATAAGAGACTTTTTTCAAAGAAAAATTCTTGATACCAATTTTGATGATAGATAAGCTATATAGTTGTATAATTATTCATTTCGTGATATAAGATTTGGGTCATATTGCCTACCCCTAAAATGTGTGTTGGCTTTCAAACGCAGTAATACTTATGGACTAATATTAGTTTAACTATTAAAAGGAAATGTATCTCAACACTATGGTGGTAGAAGTTGCACTCCTTCAGCCACTGTGTTAGAAAGATCTCAAGGATAGTGGAGGACTCTAAAGGTCCTTTCAGAACATGCTGGAGGCATGGGCTGGAGACATGGTTGCCGAGAGCAAATATTGATTTTCCTCTCTTCCCACTGTGGGTTGCTCCTGCAGTGACAAGTTCAGGCCTCACCCACACTGTGTAAAAACCAGTGTGTGGGATTTAAGTGAATCAGCCATATGTCCCCTTCAAAAAATGTCCTCCCAGGCTTTCTTTTTCCACACACTCATAAGCAACTCTATCAACACATCCTTCAGAGATGTCTGTCTCCTCTAATTTAGATTTCAATCCAGCCTCCCTCGCCCCCCCATTTTCATGAAAGCTCCCAGATGCAGACATCGCAAGCACCACGAAGCAATGACAGCCACATCAGCACGCTTCTCCTAATGCCAAGCTCCTAGCTCCCTTCTGCTTTCCTCAAACAAAGCTTTCTCCTGCTAATAATATGCTGGCAAGAAGGAACCCTCTCCTCTTCGAGAGAGATTACATGCTTCAGAGTGGGGTGCATGGCTTGGTAAGTGGTGTCTTCCAGGGATTATGCCATTACATCTTTGTGTGTCAGTTGATAAATGAAGTAGCTCAACTGTGCATGTCGTATAAAATATCCAATTAAAATGAACCATGGGGCAAAAACTGAACTCACTGGTGCTGCAATGCAGTGGCATAAGGGCATGCAGTAGCAACCTGTGGCAAGTTGCTCTAGTAATTGTATTATGCCTTTTAGCAAGGCACTTTAAAACAGATCGCAATGAGCTTAAATGGTTTCGTATGAAAAGTATCTGTGAAACTATACTACTTAACTGAAGATTCTTGTTTGGTTTAGATAATGTTTTGTTGTACCATGTTGTTGAAAAGATACTTGCTAAAAAGGCACCTTTGTTTGCTTTTGAGTGTGCATATATGCCGCAGATTTGTGAACCATTGCCAATGATTCCCAATAATGTTAAGTGTAATGGATTATACAGTTATTAGTTAATGTAATTAAATTCCTTTTTTTTAATTAAAAATTAATAATGCAATTACTTTTTCCATTAAATAACGAGCAACATTATCTGATTACAATTTTAGAGAAGCAATTAATAATCTGTGTTTGTTTTATTTATGTAGGCTATTTATCTTTTTTTGTGCGAAATTTCCCAACACTTCTCCCCTAACACACACGTCATGGTCACCAGCTAGTCACCACCTCCTCACTACATTTCCCATCATCCTCCCTGGCCCTTGCCTGCATGCACTTCCCAATCACAGAGATCGCTGCCACCTGCTCACCATCTCCTCATCACAGGCAGTATAAGCACACACCTCACACAGTCACTTTGTCTGGTCTCGTTTTTGAGTAAGGACTCTCTTCCCGGTATCCCTTACCATCCCATTGATGTCAAGTGTTATCGTCTACCTTCCAGTGTTTCCTACGTCTCCTTTGTTCCAGTCTTCATCCCACAACTTACCTCTCTCCGTTCCACTCTGCACGTTCCAGCGAATCTCTCACTACAGCATCCGCAACCTCCTTCGTCATCTGTAAGAGAACTATAACCTTCAGTATATCCCATCGTCATTTACCAAAGACATTCTCCATTATTGTCAACTACTGGTGCTCATATCAATAAACCTGTTTCTCAATTGTAACCTTTTGTCTTGAGTCTCTGTTCCATAACACAGTCCTGGAAAGATAACTTATTACTGACATGTTTTCAGATTGATCCATTCACTGCTGCATAGTAAATAGAATACATTTTTTCTGGAGCATCAGGTTCCTTGCAATTGGGCTATTGATTTAAGTTCTGGTCTTGTTAGTAAGTTTTACAGTTCCTTTTATTCTAGTTTTTTTTCATGCATGAGGGATTAGGTATAGACATTAATCATTATGCCTACTTAAATACCAAAGAAAAAGAGATGTTCATGTCATCTTGTCCTGGGTAAATAATATAACTGCCAAACCACAGGTGTTTTACACAAGATTATTTGTGTCGGACAGTATGTCAAATTTGAGTTACCTGCCATTTTGAAGACATTTTGTGCTGCATATTTAGGGCAAATTTTTCATTATCAAGTAGTTGGTGTTTTAATACTGATGCATCTAAAGTGCATGAACACACACACACACTTACACAATTGTGGACCCTCCAGATATGATTATTATGCTGTACAAATCGTATATTTTATCCCCTTACACTAACCTACCTCTAAACCTACCCATCACAGAAAACGTACTCGGTTACTAACGTAACCTCAGTTCTCTCTAGAAGAGGAAACGAGTACTGCGTAATATCTTACGCTAGGGGAAAACCTATTTTCCACGAGATATTGAAGCCAAAAATTATCCTTAATTTTGAATTAATGTAAAACGCGTTGCGGCAGCATGCAGACATAGGCAAGACGGCTCGCGTGCCTATTGGCTGTCCTGCAGCAATTGCAGCAGCCTATCGAGAGAGGCCCTTGGTGACGTAGATCCAATGGGGGCGCTTCGCGCCCACTACGTCACCTCCTGCCTAAGCGGGCGTGGCCTGGGCCTATAAATATAGCTCGATGGGCTGATATAATCTGTTTTTTTCATCGCCGAAGCGAACCAGAGCGTGTTGCAGGCACGGCAAAGATACGCAGTACTCGTTCCCTCTTCTAGAGAGAACCGAGGTTACGTTAACCGAGTACGTTCTCTTACGAGAGGTTCTCTCGTACTGCGTAATATCTTATGCTAGGGGAACACAGTGTAAAACGCTGTGCGTGCTGGGATCCAACACCAAAGTCCCAAGGGCAGGTGCCCAGGGCTCATATAGTGCATAATCACCAGGGACTCACAGAGAGTCTGAGAAGAGAGGCTAGAAGCGTCATTCCCAATAATTTAGCGTCCTAAGGGAGCTAATCATATTAACAGTGTTCCAAACAGTCAGGGTGAAAATGTTCGGCCTGAACTGTATAACAGTATGGGTCTGTCTTCTGCCCATGGAGTAATTTTATCGATCAGCGAGCGGTGCTCAAGCGGTTGCAGTATTCTGAGCTGAAGCAACGGGGCAGACAATACTGATTTTAGACCGAAAGTAGAAATCATCAGGAACATCCTAGCCACTCTCTTTAGAAAAGTTAAAAAGCCTTTAATACTAGGCTTGGTCATAATTAACACTATTAAAACACTCCGACGAGGAGGTACATGGTTACATGGTTTATGAGAGGGAAAAAAATGGAACTCTCATAAACCATGTATACAAGAACACACATGTTGGGTTTCCATGTTTTATGGAGACTTTCCATAGACATAATGATTGTTATACTGTAGCTCTATATTTTATCCGCTAAACCTACCCATCACAGAAAACAAAAAAAAACCACCAAAAATGTGTACATTTTCAAAACACATTACTTAGTATGATTTATAAGCTGTTCCCTTTTGAGGGAACACGTGCTGCATCGGAAGTAGCGACGCTATGGGAACGCCTCTGTGTGATTGCATCTGAAGCACCTGTATAATCACTCATTGGTGGAACGTTGTGCCATGATGCACAAACTATAAAGGATGCCCGGACAAAGCATAGTCAGCTTCTGTGCCTTTAATGTGAATTGTTTCTTATTTGGTCTTGTTTGTCCCATTAAGAAATGAATAATTAATTAGATCTATGGGAAGTGACACACAGTCAGCTCTTGAGGGTGATGGCTGTGTTCATTCATAAAATGTCCCGACATTCATGCACTATCGGAATTTTAGCTCCACTCCTGTTGACTTTTTTCTTTCGGAGGGAAGAAAGTCTTAAGCACTAAAGAGTCGTGTAGCTCGGATCTCGCGTTTAGTGAGGAAACACGTAGATTATGGGTCCGCAAAAGATATTATATAATGCCGGAGGGAACTGAGCAGACGGGTGATTCTATTCTCAGACTGCGTGCAACTAATTATGTTTGCAAGAAATAATTTTATGATTCTTTATTTGTATATTGAAACTATTCTAATAATATATTCAGCCTATCGTCCAGACCGTTTACTTTGGTTTTTCTTGGCTGCATTTCATTTTGAGGAAATAAATGGTGAAATAGTTGTCTGGCTTTGGTATGTCTTTATTAATAGGCTATATATTCAGTAGGGTTGGGTACCATTCACATTTTAACCAGTACATCGGTACATTTCTGCAAGTCATTAATAGAAGTGTTATTGACATTGTGCCAGAGCTGCCTTGGTCACTGTCTGCCATTGTCTGTGATGTTTGTATATTCATAAAAACAACCATTTTAATAATTTAAAAAAAGAAAATTATATTAAATATTTTGTTTTCCACAAATTTTGTGTTGTGTAATTTCTGGTAATCAAATAAAGACATAAAAAAATTATTTAATTTTTAATCTTTTAATCATATGAAATGAAACAAACTTTTTTGTCAAACAACATGCTTCACAACTGAGCTTTATATTGTTAAAAATTAAAACATGGAAGAAAATTGTGATTATTTGTTAAAAAATAAAGTTTTGCAAATAATTTATTATTATTAGTGTTAGTATTATTATTACATTGAGACATATCTAAATTCTAATGTACAACAGTAATATATTTGTCAAGTTAAACCAATACTTTATTTTGACGGGTTGCGGTGAAGACCTTTGCGTTCTCGTGTGTTTATAATATGACGATAGTTTTTCTCTAATGAAACAGTACAATGCTGATGAAGTAACTCTCAGAGCGGGAGTCACTAATCCTTCAGTGTGTGTGTGTGGTAAATGAAATCGGGCGTCTACGCCATTGATTCACACAGAGACAAGCAGAACATGCAGGATTCGTATTTAAATAGTTTTACTCACACGCCCAGATTACTCATACTCATTATACGGTGCCCTTTTATCCTCGGTGCCCTCACAGGACCGTTCTGCCAACCCCACCATCCTTGATGCTTCGGGAAGCAGCGGTTTCTAGCAGGTTCAGGTCTGAGCCTCCACCAGGGGACTGAATCAAAGCGCTATGTTCATTATTCTTTCTATTGTAATGTCAGGGTGCTATACAGAGAGTCCACTGATACCAAAGTCTCCTCGGCTGTCATAGAAGTGAGGACGTGTAAGAAGTGGAGGGCTCAGGAGGCAGTTGACCAGGCTGAAGCACTGAAGAGTGCTGGTGGGGACAGTGGAGTCAGGATGTGCAGGTCTTATCCTAATTCGACAAGGCACGGGGAAAGGACAGGCATCAACTGGTCCAAGAAGAAATCCGAGCAGGGGTGGAGGAAAGATGCATCAGCAGAATGGTGAGGATGCGACAACAAGGGGCGTGCTGGCAGCTAAAGGTCAACCTGGGATAGCAGCTCAAATTCCCAGAAACCATCGCCATGACCACGCTTAGGCCTGACTTGGTCCTCCTTTCAGAATCATCAGCGCAGGTGGTCCTACTGGAATTGACTGTGCCCTGGGAAGACCTAACGGAAGAGGCGTTTGAATGGAAGAAAGCCAAGTACGAGGAGTTGGCAGGCGAATGCCATAACAGAGGATGGAAGACCCGCTGCCACCCCATCAAGGTTGGCTGCCGAGGGTTTACCGGCCAGTTGCTCTGGAGGGCCCTCAAACTGCACAAGAAGAAAGTCATCAGGAACATTACGAATGCCGCTGAGTAGGCATCTAGATGGCTGTGGATCAAAAGGGGTGATCGTGGATCACACAAGCTACCTAGACACAAGTCGGGGACTGATCATCCTTGGCTGGGTCACCTGAGCAAGGGTGTATGATTTTGAGAGAGCCGAAATACCCGATGACCCCAGGTTATATCACAGATGATGTGTCTAGGTTGCACCTGTAAGGTGAGTGTTAAAATCAGCAGAATGTCCTTAAACACTTATCAAAGAAATAAAATACCATCTGTTCTCTTTTGCGCTAGAACCGTTCTCTTGAACATTTTAAACAGTGCGAAAAATGATGAAATCTTGCCGGAACAGTGGATTGCGGCTTTGAAATCGAGTCCATTTGGACATATTCTCCCAAACTGTCTGTAGTTGTCAGGAAAACATGTTAACACCTCAAATGACACCTTTTTTCCACCAGGTCCTGTCGATGACCGCTCTTTGTATGAAGGAACTGCCCGAGCCCCGCTTACGCCTTCAACACAGAGAACAGACAAGATGACAGCATGATCGGCAAAATGTTGGTGACATTGATTTTCATGAAAACATAATGGGCTATATACTATATTGCGTCATCAAAAATTATTGAGGTCGTGTACATATATTGTGCGATAAGTTGATATATTGATTATTGCAACTACTATTATTATTATTATTATTAGTCTAGTTAATATTAGTATTATGTAGTGTAATGTAGACTGAGACACTATATCACAACTAAAAAGAGGTTTTAGTCCCCTTTAAAGTTCAGTTTCAAGTCAATGCACTGACTTTGTTCAATTTGTACACTAAATATGGGTTGAAGATCTAAATTTTGAACTCTCAAAGTGCACCAGATTTATGAATTAAACTTTAAAATGTACAAATTTGGGGACCACTAAACACAGTTTTACAAAAATTCTGTTGGAAACACTGAAATGGGAATGGTGGTTTTACAGAGGGGATTCTTTTTGTAATTTCTTTTCAACAAGGGAGATACCATCCCCCTCAAATCGAGCTGATATTCATGTCAAAGCATGGAGTGAGTGTGATATTGCTTTATTGCTTTTACACAACAGTTGACGACAGTCCATAAATAAGAATTAAACAGTGAGTAACTCATATTATTGCCAACATAATATTTCCAATTCTTTTGTTTTAGCTCAGCTAACGAAAAGAGTTTCAAATGAAGGCACAGCAGAATAAACAGTGCTGAGTGTGGTTTTGTACCTGAATGAACCAGTGGTTTTCCCTCAAAAAAATCGGTGTGAATGATTCACTGACTTATAAGACCACCGCATTTGTTGCTCCTAAATTAATCCATTTTTGAACAAATTTATTAAATGAATATTTCAAAAACTCACTCATAAAAATAGTAATTTTGCCACCTATACTGTGATGTAACCAACGCTATCTCACGACCAATTCGTCCGAATTTGATATGTGATTAAAAGATGGCTAATTCGTAACAATTCGTACGACCTCATTCGTACGAATCTGTACGATTTGTCTAAACCCACGTGATGGGTAGGTTTAGGGGCGGGGTCAGGGGTAGGTTATTCGTACGAATTCATACGAATTGGGCAACTCGTCAAATATGTACGTTTTAGCAAAAATCTTACTAATTTGTACAAGTGAGGTCGTACGAATTGTTACGAATTAGCCATCTTTTAATCACTCGTCAAATTCGGACGAATTGGTCGTGAGATCGGGTTGGATGTAACCTACAAAAGGAGTAACCACATTGGCAATTTGTCTAGAAACACACAGAGTGATACAAACAATGGGAAGTCCAGTAATGTTGACTGTTATAACAGCACTCATGAAAAAAGTTAAAATTACATTTTAGCAGTGCTGCTCTCACCAAAATTCTGTTATTGGATGTTTTAAATAATATAACTTAGTAGAATGAGTTTTATTTCACAGCAGACTAAAGGTTCTGAGAAGGGTTTTGTGCCGGAATAAACCAGTGTTTTGAACCGGTTAAATCGGTTGAGTGAATGATTCAATGACTTAAAACAGGGCTATTCAATTAGCTTCATTCGAGTGCCGGATTATTGAATCGAAAAGTTGAGGAGGGCCGGTGGGTTTAGCTGATTTATTGAAACATTATTTATTATTTATTGAAACATAACCGTATTAATAAATAAGCTAAATTAAACCAAAAAAGTATTGTATTTACTTGGAAATGTGGTACCCAACAGTATGCACATTTATAAGACCATAATAAATAACTTATTTACAGTTGTGTACAAATATATAAATTATACATGCTCATAGCTATTGGTAAGAAATATTTTATTCATAATTCTTATAGGCTTAAATTAAAAATTCTGACACTGAGACTTGGTAACCACATGTAAAACCATGCATGGCTACTCATTTACTCACTACCACTATAGAGAAATGCCTAAACACAGGTAAAAACTATACACACAACGAATTATAAATTCCTCTACCCACCTAATAAATCTAATGCAATATAATTTACTATTAGGGTTGGGTATCGTTTCATTTTTAGCGATTCCAATTCCGATTCTGCTTATCGAATCCGGTTCTTATCGATTCGTTTCCGATTCCAATATTTTTTGGAGAGAGAAAAAAGGGCAAATACTTGAAGAATAAATATTTCTACCTTTTATTCTTGCCAATTTTAAGCAATATCCAATAAAATGGCTAAAGTGAAAGGAGTCTCTTCATATAAAGGTGTTGATTACATTAATTAATTCATAAATACTTGTTTTACTGGAGTAATAGTGTTTGAATTAATGATTCAAATGAGTTTTTAAAAAGAAAGACTATTAGACTATACATATGTAGTTGTCTGATGTATGTAATCGTGATCTCCATTTTAAACAAAACAAAAACGATTTTAAGCCACATAGATTCCTGAATTAGGGACCGTTCACATATCGCGTCTAAAAATGCATGGAGAAGCGGGGCCGCGCAAACCTGACTCCGCCAGATGGATTTGCTCCGCATATCCATCTGGAAACCTTCCGTTGAAGTAGTTTTGGTAAGGGGCGAAAATACTGGTTAGCTGATTGGCCTATGTTGGTGATAGACGGGCCAAATCAACCAATCAGATCAACGAAGCATATGACGTACTAACAGAGCGTATCTTTTCCTCTGAGAAAAGCCTCCAGAGCAGTGTTTTGCTCTTCTTTCAGTGAAGAAATACTCTGTAATTCCGATAAAACTTGCTCGATAGCCACGCTGATGCTAGTTTCATCCGCTGAAGCCGACATGTTCTTTAGACTGAACTGACGCGCTTCTCGTTGCGTCACACCTCAACCCGCCTCAAAGCCAACGCTGATTGGACGTTCGTTTGGTGAACTGCTCCCAAATTTTCTTTAACGGAAAGTATCCAGACTGATCTGCGAGTGAAACCTTGAAAGCTCGCGAGATCAGGATGGTCTCACGAGGCTAGGGCCGCGCCGCTTTCTCCTCCTTTCCACAAGCGCTTGCGCTCCCGTGGCGTCTGTCGTTGCTATGCAACCATGAACTGCGCTCTCCATGATGCAGACGAGGACGTATCAGCAAAGGATTAATTGATTTATAGCCCTCGCATTAGCTTTACTAGGCTACTAGATATATTTATGGAGATGAGAAATAAAAACATGCCCTGTTCAGCTATGATCAGCTGTTTGGCCGAGCTTTCGATGTTACAGAAAGGTCGTTGTTTTTTGTCACATGACCTGCGCGCCTGCAAAAACGAGCGCCACGCACCGCATGCTCGTCGCTTCTATTATGAACGTGCTTGCCACGCGCCTACATTTGAAATAACGAATTTGCAACTGTCCCAAAGTCAGGAATCGATAAGAGGAATCATAATGCGTGCTTCTTATCGAATCCCCGGTTTTGGGAAATTTGTTACCGGTTCTAAAATGGAACCAGTTCTCGATACCCAACTCTTACTATAACTAAGTATTAAATATTCCAAATTTCTGCCCAAACTATGGTAAATTACTACAGTACATTCATGGTAAATGTTTGTAAGGCTGGTGATTAAGGGATTTAAAGTCTTCTAATTCATTCATGGCACAATGTTTCTGCTGTTACCTCATCAGTCGCGTTGGAATGTTGAGGCTGTTTCATCCGATTTAAAACTGTTAAATCATTGAGTGATTTGTGGCTTGTAACAGACAGGTGTGTTGAATTGAACCGCTTCTCACTAGATGTATCAACGCTGTTAAATAATAGTGTCCGGGACCGAGAGTAAACGCAACTCCTGTAAGCTTGCGTTCCGTTATACACTATGCTGCGAAGTTCAAAGTAAACTTGAGAAACGTTTCTCAGTTCAGTCTGAGCGCTCATGGTACGCAGAATACGTATATCCGTACAGCTGCAGGCGCCACTGCGGCCACGCGCATATCTAAACAAATTTAACCGCACCACCAGGATAAGAGGAGGAGGGCGGTTGGGGGCCGGATGGAGATGATTGGCGGGCCGCATGTGGCCCACGGGCCGCCAATTGAATAGCCCGGACTTAAAATATCATCATGTTTGTCATTCAATGAATCAATTGTTGAATGAATTGGTTGAATATTTCCACAGACTCACTCATAAATTATAGTAATTTTTGCTACCTACATGCATAATGATGTGATCTACAGAAAGAGTGATACAAATGGAAAAAAGTCCCAGTGCTGTTGGACTGTTTTAATAGCACTCCTGAAAAAAGTAAAAATTAAAATTACATTATAGCAGTGCAGCTCTCTGCTAAATTCTGTTAATGAATGTTTTAAATAATACATCTTTGGAGAATGAGTTTTATTTTGGCTGAAATCCAATGTAGCAGTGCCCTAGATGTGTTTCAAAAGTCATGTAATAGATAATGATTGACCTACAGTGTGGGAGTTCCAACAGTTCAAGGAAACAGCCAAGAACTGACTAGAGTTGTTTGTCATGGTAGATCAGTTTCTTCCCATGTTTTCATAAGGGTTTTGGCAGAACCGGGCTGATTTGCAGGAGTCTCATCACTCACATTCTCAGGTATATGGATATAAAGAACTCCGACTCTAAGGTATCATTAATAGAACTAGAAGGAAGGATAAATATGGCCATAACCTAGAATTAAACCTAGATCTGGACTGCCTGTTGTAAACAGATCTGCCCTGCTGGGTAATGGGAGTGAGCCAGCAACTGGAGGGTTACTGACATCACAATCCATCTCTGCCGTCAATATGTCCTTGAGAAAAGCACTTATAGCCAAGTTGCTCCATGGGGACTGTCCATGCAATTAATCTAGTGTAAGTTCAATTGAAAACGTGGCTTCTAAGTCAAAATGTTCAATTTTAAAGGTGACATCCTGCATTAGAGATCGCTTGGCAAGAGGGAAAGCTCAGATTTGACAAGGTGAAACATCTGGTACTTGGTGGGTGGTAAGAATACAAGTAGCCACTGGCAGGTCTGCAAATATACTGTACATGTGCTTTCAGAAGCAGGGAAATAGGAGAAAAGAGACTTGACTCTAATCACAGAGTGAAAAAGTCTAAAGTCATACAAGAAAAAGAAAAAGGCCAAATAATACAATGTGTGGCTAGCATAATAATGGATCAACTGCTGTCCTCTTGGGCACACAATTTAATACTTTTAATAATTCACGTATGGCCAGCTGGGTAAGTGCATTACATTAGAAAAGCAATGTGTAAAAATATATGTTTTAATTGCTCTTGTTTATTTACACATAATAGTTTTTAAATCCATCATAATAAGGAATCGATCTTTAGTATAAAGAAATGAAGACTTCCAGCCCGATCTCACGCCAATTCGTACGAATTTACGAGGTGGCCAATTCGTACTAATTCATACAACCTCACTCGTACAAATTCGTATGATTTTTGCTAATTCGTACATATTTTATGAGTTACCAAATTCGTATGAATTCGTACGAATGACCTACCCCTGACCCCGCCCCTAAACCTACCCATCACGTGGGTATAGACAAATCGTATAAATTCGTACGAGTGAGGTCGTATGAATTAGTACGAATTAGCCACCTTTTAATCACTCGTACGAATTCGTACGAATTGGTCGTGAGATAGCGTTGAGACTTCAGATGCAAAAGTCTCAAAGTGCCATCTGAATTTTCTATCAAGCTCGTATATTTAAGCTCAGTAATTTCACTTTAATGACAATTAATAGGTAATTGCCATTGCCATTGAAATGAAATAACTGAACATAAACATACAAGCTTGATAAAAATTATCATTCAAGAAGAAAATTTCAGATGGCACTTAGAGGCTTTTGCATCTGAAGTCTTCAAATAATTTTCACATTGTCAAAATAAACTAAATATGTCCTGCATGTCTTTGGGGGGTTGATATTATTATATTAATCAATACAAAATTTAATTTAATATAAATACACTACTGCTCAAAAGTTTGGGGTCAGTAAGATTCTTTTTAAAGAAATTGAGTAGCGCCTCATTGCAGTACACGAAATCCAGGGGGCGGAGTTGGATTTCGTGTTCTGCAGTGAGGACCATCTCAAGAAATTAGCAAAGTTCACAACGAACCCATCTAATCTTTCAATTAACTGCCGGAGCAAATAAGAAGCCGCTCACCTTGCTCTGGCATCAGCTGTTTTGGCATCCCTCCACCAACATAATTTAGGTATCTTGCTAACATACTCATCATCCAAGCATTAGTAGTCCCTCTGGTGGGTATATGTAAGCTTGAGTTGAAGCTGCTTCTTTGAGCCCCTCCACTGCGGACAGCAAGCCAAATACGCTTAACCTTATCAGCTTGAAGATTATATGGGCAAAGGAATTCATGAAATACTTTTATTCAGCAAAGGATACTATCACGGTGTGGTGTAGGTAGAAGAAAGGCGAAGAGGCAAAAAGCTCCAAAATAAACATTTACTACTATAACTCACAGGTGTACAGGGATGACGGGTAACACACACAATACAAAGTAACGGACAATGAACAAGGCAAAACACAGGGCTAAATACATGGGGAAACAGATCAGGGAAACGAGACACAGCTGACAAGACTAACAAGGTGACAGGTGAGACAGATGAACTAATAATGATAATGACACGTGACATGACGACAGGTAGACAAGTCCAATGAAAACAAACTAAACGGAACACAACTGTGACAGATACAGATTTCTATTCAAAAATCATGGTTTCCGAAAAAAATATTGAGCAATTGTTTTCAACATTGATAATAATAAGAAATTTTTTTCGAGCGAGTTTTTTGGCTAGTGAAACTTTCGCTTTACCATCAAAGAAATGTAAAATATTTTTTACTGTGTAAATGTCACTAATTAATAATAATACTAATATTAATTTGTGGATCTAAATAGCTGAAAATCTACACAGCTAATTTTGACAAAAAATTAAAAGAGTTAATAATGAAAAGAATCATGGCATCACTCCAGAGGCCCTGCCAAAGCATTACAGTGACAAAATAATTTCTGGCCCAGTTGAAGTCAATTAATATTAAATGGCTTATCTATAATTTAGCCGTTTATCTGATATAAATGTTTGTTTATCTGGGTTCTGTATCTGCACCAGCACTAAATAGAGTTTAAATTCAACTTCTAGCTAATTCAAGTCATGTAATGTGTGTACCCTGTCGTCGGCCATCACTCTGCAGGAAAAGCATAAACCCTGGAATGGAGGAAACACCTGTCTGGGAGCATTACTCTCTACTGGTGCCAAACTATGTTTGTCAGAGGTCAGCCTGGGGGAGCAGCTCACTCTGGTTAAGGTTTTAAACAGTGCACAGGAAGATGACAGACATAATTACCGCAGCTAAGTTTTGAGGGTCCCTTGTTTACTCTCGCAAACCAACAGCAATTGCGGGGTCTTTGACTTGATTGTCAGGCTTTGCCATTGTTTTCCGGCTCTGCCCTGAAGCAACGGAGCTGAATGGTGCATCACAGCCTCCTCTGAGTGGAAGGGGGTGCAAGGGGAGAGAAGAACAGGGGGGAAAGAGAGTGCAGGCGCCTCCATAGCTCGCACAGCCTCCAGGCATAGTGGCAGTATGGTGTTAGTAATGAGAGTCCTCCAGCAGAGCGGGGACCAGACACTCTGCCTTTTCCACTGCAGCAGATGTCACCGCAGGGACAGCTGAACAGTAAAGAGGCACGGGGCCAACCTTCTTCTCCTGCGCTATGATACAGATGCTGAAAGAAGAGCTTGGTTCTCATCTGTGCTTAATTACAGTGCGACTGCATGAGTGTTGTTTGCAGGCTTGTGAAAAGTAACAGGCTGAAAAGGAGGACAATAATTCTACCCCGTGGTGCTGGAAAGAGACATATTCATCACTCACACTGCTGTATGGATCACCGTCCAGAGTCCAGACTGAAAGTCACAAGAGTAGAACAAGTGGTGTTGGCTTTATTAAATCCCCTTTCGCTGATTTGTTTTTCATTCAAATGGATTATCAGAATTACTTGAGTTGCACTTTTTAAGTAAAATGCAAATCACATATTCATCATGCACTGTACACGTCATAGCCTGTCTCCCATCCAACCAATGGCTATGCTGTAAATGTTGTGTAGTGGGAAAATCTCAAGGTTTGTAATCGGAAGGTTGCTGGTTTGATTCATGCCATGCATGAAGAGCACAACCTTATAGCTAAACTTGGATTCAACAAACACAATATGGCTGAAGCTGCTTAATATAGTTGTGTGGAACCACGTGACTTTATACTTTAAGTAAATCCAACATTTCATTTTTTTCATTTTTTTTAAGCTAGGAGAAATTATCATATGCACATTAAAATAATAAAGTAATGGACAATAGTGTTCAATGTGGTTGTGACGCACCATGGTAGAATGAATGAATATTCAGACACAAAAGAAATCCAAACAAAGATGTCTGAAAGAAAAACATAGTAGGTAATCAATATACGGATCTCCGCGCCGTACTACTAAACATATCTGCAAAAATAATGATTGTTTTCAATCATCAGCTTCCTCCAACACTCCCACTGTCTGCCATTGGTCAGTCAAACAGATAGATCCACCCCAAACTCAAGGCATACAGCATGTTTTATGATAGAGTTCAGGGCACTTTTAAGGGCAACTCAACCTAAATGGATTATTTATAGTCGTCTTTGCATTTTAAGATGAGAAGGGACATTTATTTTAACATCGGAAAAAAATCCACATTAAAACTTTAAATGCCCCCTTAAGTGGCGTACATGACACAAGGACATTTTCTTTCTTGTTTGTGCGTATTACTTTCTTTTCCAGTTTGGAACAATCTTTTGGTCTAATTTCACAGGCATACAGGTGAAGTTTTTTTTGTTTCCTTCTAAAAGTAGACTTAAATTTCAAGCCTTCTAAGCAATGATTGTGATCCTAAGCAGAGTGCCATGAATATCTTCTTCTCATTATCTGTGACATGACATAGCTTTGTCAGTGGGAAGTTGCTATACTGGCTGACAGAACTCGGGGTCTGTCCACCGAAATTTGCACCATTCCGCTTTGGTTTTCTCCGGGTTGTTGACAGGTTCATCTGCACCTCTTTGGCATATCTCACAATGAATCTTTCAGATGGAGCCCCACAACTCACTAGAAACTGTTCACTGCCACATATCAGGGTTTCAACAAACAGTGCAGCCCTTGTTGTGTATACTCTGGGGTTTCCTTTCCCCATTGATCTGTCATTTCCTCCATTTAGGGCTTTTAGCAACATAAATTATGCTCTCTAATAAACAGAACAATATGAAAACACAGAGTTTATGATGCAACTGGTTTGCCAAAAATAATTGCATTTACCACTAGAGAGCATTTTATGCATTAATTAAAGCGGTGTGCATGCTGAAAGATGCCAAAGCTCATCTGGTATTCATCAGAACATGCTCACTTTGATTGAGAATGCAAAAGGGCATCTCAGAGCACACTGTGTCTATTCACTCATTACCATCTTTGGGCCACTCTGGGTTTTTTTATAATCTAAAATTTAAACCAGACTTTACAGGACAGCAGGATAACACAGAAATCTATTTTGTGACGACAAAGATGTTTAGCAGATCTTCTCTATGATCAACTATGCAGCTTAATAATGTATAGGGTTAGGCTGGGGAAGAACAAAGGCAATCTAAATGTGTCTAGTTACTTTCAGAGGCACGTTCAGATGAGGTCTCCAGAAGGGCAACAAGCATGACAAACTCTGTCATGTGCTAAATGTCACTTCTTGCCCTTATCACAAGATTACTTTGATGGCAAGTTATCTAGATATCAAATTCATGGGGTTAGTTGGTTCTCACACTTTAAACAGGATCATATCTTTTACCCCTCTCAGAAGTTGCAAAATGGTTTTAATATAAAATAAATACAGTTAGAAATCACTGCAACTGGTTAATCAAGTGTCTTATTAAAATGAAACAATTTAGCTTTTACTTGGGATTTTCTTTAGTGACTCTTCCCTACATCATTAATGAGTTTTAATGAGTAATTCTGTTTTAATGAGTGATTAATTCAAAACACTGATTCATTCAGGTCTTTCAGGTTATTGAACCATTCACTTAGCCAATTTGTTTAGAAATACTGGTGCATTCAGGATTCAGGCATAAAACAAGTGACTTATGCATGAGTCATTGAATTATCCACTCTTCTGGTTTGTTGACAACACTGATTAATTCAGACGGTTAATTCTGCTATGGCTTTATTTTGAACTGTTTTTATTGGAAGAGCAAAAATTCACAAAGTAATTGGCAATATTGTGGATAGAATGTAAGTTTCTCCGTATTAATCTCATGTTTTTTTAACTGTCATTGAATCCTCCATTCTTTGAACCATTTATTCAATCGCTTAATTCAAAACACTGGTTTATTCAGAAATGAAAACCTTCAGAAATACCTGATGGTATTAATTTAATCTAAATCATTGAATTATTTTAAAACCTGGTTCATTAATAAGTCATTGGTAAGAAACAAGTGATCAACCCGATCACATTAAATCATCCACTCTTCTCATTCATTCACAACATCGAATAATTTAGATGGTCAATTCTGCTGTGACTTTATTTGGAACTGTTTTCGCTAGTGGAGCAAAAACAGACAAAGCCGCTGCATGTAATATTGTATTTAGAATGTAAGTTTCTCAATATTTATCTCTTGTTTTTTGAACTGTTGTATGGAAGAAATATCACAATCTTACATCAGCACAGCCATGTGGTATCACTTAAATATGTTATGTTATTTCATATTTGTCTTTTTTATTCTTTTTTTAAATTTAAAATAGTATGAATACAGAACATTGAACATTTGTCTGATGTTATCATTTAGTTCACACGCATTTGTTAAAATGTAAGGCTTACAACATATGGGTAAACATGCTTTATTGATCCCTGCGGGAAACTTAGGTGCAGGGTAAAGCGCACAAGATATATATCCTCTTATGGAAATTAAACAAGACAGAACATGATGCAGTGTTGTAGAATTACATACATTACAGTGAGAGATATGAATGTGTTATCCATTAATGGGTTATTGCATGAGAAAGAGTGACCTTGCTCAATGTCATTACTTCTGACTAGGGGAACTGCAGGAGTAATGTGTGGAGAAGCACGTGAGAAGGAGACAGCGTTGTACAGCCTAATGGAAGCAGGCAGGAAGGATTCCCAGTAGTGTTTCTTAGAGTAGAGTGCTGGAACAAGCCGACGGCTAAAGGTGCTTCAAGATAGCGGACTGTGGAGAGGGTATGAAGAATTCTTTATTATGAACTCCAATTTTGTCATCATCCTCTTCTACCACTTCTCTACCACAGTCTGGTAAAGTAGCTAAACTTCTCACAGTTTGTTTTGTGCAAATCCATGTTTCTTCCTTTGCAGTTTACATGTTGTCATATTAGAGAGGATACAAAGCTCTTAATTGTTATGCATCACATGTTGTATATTTTTGAATTTCCCGAGGCATAAACAAAACAAAGGCTACATTTGCATGGATCTGGTGATTGATCACCTCTCTACAAGAATTCCGTCCCCAGCCACATGAGACTTGATGTTTCATTCGCGACCCATAAGTCACTTTGTGGCATTGCACGACGGCGCCTGTGACAGTAGCGTGAGCTGAGAGCCGTACCCCTGATCTGTCTGAGACTGGCATATTCAGCAGAGTCGCTGTAGTTCTGTGCTGATCCCATTAGTTTAACAGCATGGAATAAAAAGTGTCTTGGAGGGAAAGAGTGACTCACCACCCTATCCTTGTCTCTCGTCGACGATTACTGTGTGATGTCACAAAATTGTGAACTCTTCCATTTCTTGGCTCTTGGGAGGTGAAGAGTCCCAGTCATTCTGTCAACACAAATGTGTTCTTGTACATATGTTTGTGTGAAACACCAGCAAAGGAGCAATTACTCAACAGAAGATACTTTTACAGTGGATCTAAACATAGTATCTATGAGATAGAAAAATCAATGGAACCAAATACTGGAAACCATTTAGACGAAGCCTAAAAATGGACCGAAGCATATAGCAACACAAATAATATGCTGTAATATCTCACACCAAAAGTGTAGCAGGTTTAGAGCAATATAAATGCAATTAGATATTATTCATTTATGAGAACATTTAAATGTAACACTTTAAAACAATATTAAATTTGTTGGTATTATGGGTTTCATAAATTAACAATAAACAACCTAATTTATGAATACACTATTGTTCACATTAATTATTCATATAAATTCATAATACACAAACTTTATGTATTCAATGTGAAATATTAATTATGCATTATTATAGAAATGAGTATTAACAAAGACAGGCTGTATATATGGAGAAATTTGTATACATATTAATATACAGTAAAATGTTATGTTCATCATTCAGTTATTGCATTAACTAATGTTAATGAAATGTTACTCAGTTTTATTTTGTTTGTTAAATGTTAAATGTTAAAATGTTCATAATTCCTGCATGCGATCTGAAAAAAATATTGAGCTTTTACTACTAGTACTTTGGGTACTAATCACCGTCTGTAATGGATTCACAGGAAAATTACTCATTTGCATTACCTTTGATTATTTATGTATTTTATTTATTCGCAATGGTCTGAGAAACCGTGCAACTTCTTTCCATGCACTAACTTGTCACCATCTTTAGTGCCTTTTTTCCGGAGTGCACTCCAAACACAGTGACTTGTCGATAAAGGAGCGTTTATAAGCCATTAGTCTGGATGTATATTGCTTCGACAACATTTGAGAGGTGAGTAGAGGTGGAAGCACTTACACTCCATGAGAAGACAGGCAAGCAAGGGCGCACTGAAGAGCTATTGTGTTCCAATTCATTGCAGGTGTAAAAAAAAAAAAAAACTAAAACTAAAACTACATTAGTATTCCTGATGTCAGCAGTGAATCCTCTCTTTTCAATCAGTACCTATTCAAGGTTTTGTACAGCTTCACGGACCGCCCCAGGGACTTTATCCCGGCCAATCATTGACATAGATGACATAAAATGCATTGAAGATCAATGATTCTAGGCATAAAAGGCAGCCGTTGAATTCCCAAGCAAATACACTTGTTCTTCCCAGGATAGAAGATCTGTTAGTAACCCACCAACTTGATCAAAGATACTCTTGGGCATTCATCAGTTATAACAGAGTCTCTTTATCTCATGAAGATGTGTTCAACTTTCACTTCCAGCCCATTCCAGTTGGTTCAATCGAGCACTGTGGATAAAAATATCCAGTGAATTTTTTTTCTCTCACTTCACTGAGCAGGAGCTCAACACGGCTTGCTTTACCTTAGACTCCCGCAGAACTCAGCCATCCACACACACACACACCCACGCTTACAAAGTCGTGCAAAGCGAGGGGTTTAATCCCTCAGGGTGTGATGGAGTGAAGAGAGGAAATGCGCTAGAGGGTTGGCAATGGTTAATTTCATGTTGCAGAGAATCGACAGAGTCTACTCAGTTAGAGAGAAGCACTTTTCTAGGCAATACATAAAAACAAGTTATCAAAAGCCACTTCGGCTGTAATGAATTTGAGCTCTGCAGGGCTCAATCAATAGGCACCCCAATAGGTGCTTTATGATACAGTTCATTGTATGGTCGGTGCACAAAAACATTGCATTAAATCCACCATATAAAGAAAGTGTTCATGACATTTCACCAGCCAGCTCTTTTCTTCAGCAGGGAGTCATAGGTAGCACTAGCATCTGCTCCAAACATCAAAACAAACCACATAAAAGACAAAAATAGTCATTCTTCCCTGTCTCTCAAGCAAAATGGATCATTACAGATCCATATTCTGCCATTTAGGTCCAATACCTCCGTTTACCTCCATTAGAGGACTCTGTGGAGGATCCAAGAAGCAGATGGGCCCAATTAAAGCTTGCAGCCTGTGTTGAAGTCATGCTTGCATGCAAAGGGAATCACATCGCCAATCTAGCTAAGATTTACTGATGTTCGGTCTTTGGGGGCAAAAAGTAGGTCAAGGAAAATACCAATAAAAAGTCCAGTATTAAACAAATTGGTGAAAAATCTAGTAATGTAGAAATGAATATTAACAAAGACAAGCTGTAAATATAGATAAATTAATATAAATATTAATATAGAAATTTATTTTTTCCTTACAGAAATAAAATCTGGAGCCTGTATGTATAGAGAGCAGTATGTGAGTAGGCCTAACCCATTTATGAATGTTCATTTCTTACTGTTCCATACGAGACATTTCCAGGATGTATCTAGGCTGTGGAAAAAGGGCTGCATTTCACTTGAAGGAGATAGCATTTAGGATCTACTTTGTTTCTTGCAAGATTTTAACCTGAAGGCATATTCTGTTTTCAGTGACGCCACTCTAATAATTTATTCACTTTATGTAAAGGTGTCTACTCAAAGCCAGTGGGTGATCAGAATTGTAAAATTTGATAATGTTTTGCTGTTTTGACAAGGGAGAGAAGAAAGGTCAGTGAAAATGCTGCTCCCTGCTGTACATTGCAAAATACTGCAGCCGAGTTTAAAAACAGTTTATGCCACATTCAGAAAGATCTTTATTTAATAACACTAGGGGGATTGAGAACTTGAATGTGCTTAAATCAAATGCAAAATTTAATCAAAATCAAAATTTAAAAGCATCCCTTTTAGAGCATGCAGGTAAACCTTAAAAACAATGTATCTAAAGAAAATACAAAATGTTTTTTTTCCTAAAATCAGAGCCTATTACGACTTAAGCTTTGGTGACTATTTGAAATGCATAGTAGGCCTATATGGAATCTAAGGGGCCACTTACACGACACTTTTTTTTAACTAAAAACGTAAACTTTGTATACGTTGTGGCCGTTTATTTACACAACAACGGAGTTTTGGGGGCCTGAAAACGCAAACTTTTGAAGAAGTGCAAGTTTTTGAAAACGATACCTTTATCATCTCCGTGTAAACCACAAAAATGTGAATTTGTGACAACAGTGACACCATGTGCATGCATATTACGTGTTCACTCAATAGGCGCGTATAGTCTTTCTTTACATCGTGACTGCCAACTACTGGCCTTGCAGCATGATACAGCGTTTTTAGTCGGTTTCGCGGATCCATGTGTAAACAGATAGTTTTGACAATGGTGACGTCTATACACGAAAATGCAAAGGAAAGACTTTAGTTCATCTAATCACGACATTTAGTACATTGTCGTGTAAACATGCCCTAAAACTGGACTCAGTTATCTCATTACTTTTTTAAAAGCTGCCTGCACGGGACAACATGAAACAGCATAGTAAAGAGTACCTGAAAACCATACTTAAAGGGGTAGTTCACCCAAAAATGAAAATTCTGTCAGTAATTACTCACCCCCATGTTGTTCCAACCCCATAAGACTTTCGTTCATCTTCGGAACACAAATTAAAATATTTTTTTGATGCAATCTGAGAGCTGGCTCACTCGGCTTCTATGTAATTTCATTCTGCCGGCCCAGAAAAGTTAGAAAAAACATCATTAAAATAGTCCAAGTGACTAGAGTGGCTCAACCTTAAAGCTGCAGTCCGGCGTTTTTCCTCTTTGTCGCCATCTCTGTTCGAAATCTGTAATTGCAGTCATTCGCGGAATTATCAACTTTACGTGAGTTGTACTTCAACACCTTCGACATGGCACAGCACGGATGAACACAATGTTTTGAGGAGACTGTGAGGCTGTCAGTCACCGCGCCGGTGTGGATACTGGCATTCAGAAATGATTATTCTTTTTGGAAGTATGACCAACATAAGAATTTTCACCGGAAAATGTCATCTGAACTAGTAGAACCTTTGTTCTGGTTCTGACATTGCAGTAAATCGCGCTGATTAAATCGAACAAGTTAGTATATCACGCAAAACCGTGCAAATTATACTTTGTTCTCAAATTGTTAATGTTAGCAACGTCAACATTGTGTGACTACATGTAATGTCTTTCCGATATGTATCCTTGTTGTTTTCGCATGGGTCCGGTTGCAGTCTCTTTTTTTATGTAGCCACTCCGAAGTCCGAACGAAGACTTTTGCATTTTACAGCGGGTGAATCGGTTGTCACTGGTGATTGTCGTTTGAACCTTTCTGGATCCGCCATCAAATTGATAAGTTTAATTATATCAAGTGCTGTGAGAAAAGGCTATAAATCTCCACCTCCAGCATCCTCACACGCAATATAGCCTACTAGCCGAGACCCCTTCTTTATGTGTACAGATGTGACGTAATGACGCAAAGACATGCTCGAATCTCCCGCGGAAATCCACCAGTACCACTGGAATTAAAAACATTATTACAAGCTTACCGCTTTGAATCGAGCTAAGGCAAGCAGAGAGTTTTGAACACTGGCTGGTTATGTATTTTCTCAAATATGTATTTGGGATAATTTTTAACCCAAAAAAAGCTACGGACTGCAGCTTTAAGTTTATAAAGCGATGAGAATACTTTTTGTGTGCAAAAAACCCCCCAAAATACCGACTTTATTCAACTATTCATTTTCTTCTGTGTGGGCCTCTGAGTGAGTTTACGAGAGCGTCACGACGCATGCGGGAGAACTGAGAAGATGACGCTCACGATCATTTGATGGGAAAGTGTGAAAGGTAAGCAATTCATTTTGCGGCATTGGTAAGGCACTTTTACGTTTTCTCGTTGGTTTCTCACGATTCGGACATCCAGGAAATGCACACTTTAGAACCATTGAACCAATGTTTTTTCTAACTTTTCTGGGCCGGCAGAATGAAATTACATAGAAGCCTGTGAAGGAGTGAGCCAGCTCTCAGATTTCATAAAAAATATCTTAAATTGTGTTCCGAAGATGAACGAAAGTCTTACGGGGTTGGAACAACATGGGGGTGAGTAATTACTGACAGAATTTTCATTTTTGGGTGAACTAACCCTTTAAGTAAGTGCGAAAGTACAGATACCTTACAGCAAAAATGACTCCACTACTAGTTACAAGTCACCAATTCCTATTGAGTAAAAGTCTTGGAGTATCTGATTTTAACAGTGCTTAAGTGTTTTACTCGTATTGAATGTAGGCTCAAAGATGTACTAGTCCTCAACACTTAAAAGACATGCCAGTTAAAAAAAAAAAAGAAAAAAAAGAAACAGTTGATTTGTGAGGAGAGCAATCATTATTTTCTAAAATAAAAATAAAACTGAACACCTCAATATTGCAATAAATCAAAGTCGACACAACAGCTTTTAAACAAACACTCAAGTATCAGTTAAGCTCAAGTGCTCAAAAAGGCATTTGTAAACAAATATCCTTCAAAAAATGTCTCTTCAATATAACAAATAATTAAACTAATGTTAAGTCAAATGAAACAGTCAAAGCCTACTTTCAATGGACGTCATCTGCCTCATTACCAGCTGCAGCTATGTCCTTGCCTCGTATATAAAATACGATATGATGAAATATGTGATTCAACCACCACCTGCTAATGCACTTGCATTCGTAGCCTTGTTGACAAGATTGGGTAAGTGAAAAATGTACAAGTTATAGTACCTTTAATGCCCTTTAGGTGGTGATATTGCTCCTTTTGTAGCAGAAATAAATTGCTGCAGAAAAAGTTAGGTGCTATGCAAAATGTATGGATTGCATTACTCATCACAAAAGTATTGGAGTAAAGAGTACATAGGCTACTTATTCAAAAATGTAGTCAAGTGGAGAGTAAAAGTTTCTAATATATTTTATACTCAGTCAAACTACAAAGTAGCCAAAAATATACTTAAAGGGGTGGTTCAGAATTTTGGACATCGGGCCTCATTTCCAAGTTAGCCTTAGTGTTATTTATCAGTGGAGACAGTTTAAAAAAAAAATTTCATCCAGTCGTTCCAGTTGCATAGTTCGCCGGTGCTAGGCTAGCGCGAGTCAACGGTAACTACTAGCCTGCCATTACAAACAGTTTTACCCACTCCACAGTACACCAAAAGCAAAAAGATTATAACGCCAGACTATCGATGTAAATGTCTGTTGAGAGAATAATGTTAGAAATCAAACTACCCTTTCATCGCATTGCAATACTTAGGCCTATACTTTGTTCCCTGTATTTATTAGCGCAGTCTACAACAGCGGCGGAGTGATATTAAGTTACCTCGGCAACCGAGAGAGGTAGTGAGAGAGAGAGGCAGAGAGAGGTAGTACAGGTAGTCCCGACTGTAGTGGGCTTCTGTTCTGTGTTTACTTTTCGGCGCAGTACTACTAACCAGAGCAAAGTAAAATTCCACCGCTGCTGAGAAACTAGTTCCTGTAAATGTATTGCGATCATTGAGATGCAAGAGTAGTTTGATTTTTAACATTATTCTCTTAACAGACATTTTCATCGATAGTCTGGCGTTATAATTGTGGGTAAATTGTGGAGTGGGTAAAACTGTTTTTTTTTTAACAGTAAAACTGCAGGCTAACAGTTACCGTCGACTGGCGCTAGCCTAGCACCGGCAAACTATGCAACTGGAACGACTGGATTTTTTTTGTTGAAAACTGTCTCCACTGATAAATAACTCTAAGGCTAACTTGGAAATGAGGCCCGATGTCCAAAATTCTGAACCACCCCTTTAAGTGCTTTAATTATGAACTCCAGCATTTTACACCACTGCCCCACAGTCATTCTTCTCATGCAACTCTGAAAAAGCACATACAGAGATCCCTCAATAGCATCAACAGGAAGAGATCATCAAGTTCTCTGACCTTATAGCAAGTCTGGTCATTGTCTGCACTCTGCAGTACTGAAAGTATTTGAGGATAAGCTATGTTCATGATCTCTGCCTTCATCTCTCTCTGGCCTATCTTAATATCTACTTGACAACAGTATCTGTCATCACTTCACTTCCATGTGACAGTATTTGAAACCTGTGTCTCAGTAAATCAATACCTTCCTGACATCTCAAGGGTGAGGCAGCAATTCAAGGTCATGCTGAATGAAACTGCACCTTCACCTTTGTTTAAACATACATGCCCGCTAACTTTTTTTTACTCACTAAAGTTTTTTAAATGTTCATCTGGCTCTCAATCATTCCAATACCAAGAGTTTTGACTTTATACTGACATATGAATGCATGATATGTGCGACTATCTGCTGTCATTTCACACCAAAGCGGTCTATCTTTTTCTACTTTTTGTCCATGTCTTTCTCCATCTCGTAGTACACACGTCCACAAAACAAATTGTTAGATTCATGTAATTGTTTTTTCGACGTTTTGTGCTTTTTCTAGTTTAAGATGGTATGTGGGTTTATCTGTAAAGTGAGAAATGAGGGGGGAAAAGTTTTATAAGTGAACACATTTTTATTAGCAACTCAGTTAATTGCTTGACACAGCTGGTCATGTGATCTCAACATGGCGCTGCCCACTAGGGCGACCCACTCCATCTAGAATCTAGATACAACCCTTTATTCTAGAAGACTAATTAATATTCATATTATAATATTATATTTTTATATTATAATATTAATATTATAATAATATTTTTATTGCATTGAATTCAGTCTACAGAAACGCACTAGAATACTACACTATATTGATATTGAGTAATCCCTAATTTACCTTTGTTGGCGATGGCATGTGCTTCCTGGTACGTCACTCACTGTTGCGTTATGAGTATTTATGTATGTGGTAGACACAGTCAAGTGATGGGCTGCTTCAGTCGTTATGTTGCCTACTTCTCTGCCAGCTGCACTTCACTCTCAGATGCTGCTGTTCACCATGAAACACGAATGAAGCGATGCAAAAAGTGCTTTCTACATTTTTTGAGCGCAAGAAAAGCAAGGAATAAAGACAACCTGGACCAAGTCATCTGTCACTGTTGCCGTCACACCAAAAGTTGATATAGTTTTAAATTGGGTGCAGAGATCAGGCGTGAAAGTCTCTACTCAGTAGCAACATGACCTCTCCACCTCACAGTACAGCGTCAGAGCCTTCATGGACTATTGGACCTGCAGAACTGGAGATGAACGAAAGTCCGCACATGCGAAACGAAAGTGTGCGGTTCGGCAGGACCTCAGTGATCACTCAGCGCCAGGCATCTCACCTCCATCCCCGCATGTCCGTGTACAGCGCAACCCGTCCCACACTCTCTAGGTCCTTCTTTCAAGGACGTGTATATAATTTCTTGGAGAGACCAACGGGTTGGAAATGCTTTGTGTATCATTTTACAGTGTGAGTACCGGTATTTTATTCTGATTGTTACAGAGAATGAGAAATAGTCTACAACGTCATCATGCCATATTTTTAGATTAAGAAATACGCCTATTTATGTTTAAAATTTGATAATTTTTATAAAATGTTTGATAATAGTATTTTTTTTTTCACTTTTTGCATGACACAATCCCTTTAGTGCAGCACTTCATCATACAAAAACTACACTTTATTAATATATTAAAAAATGTATTCATTGCACTGCAGTTTACTGCATTTATTTTCAACATAAAACTCATTGATGTTTTGTTTCTATTAAGGTTTTACTGGTGTATTAAGTGAAAACTAAAGAAAGAGAATGATACCCTGTATAAAAAAGGTTATTGTAATACCAAAAAATTGCCAAAGCTTTTTTGACTTTGGAATGAATATACTTTATTGTCTAGGAGGTAATTGTTAGCAAAAGTAAAATTACTTGAATTATTATCAAATTAATGTATATTAAAGTATATGATAAGTTATTAAGGGGTCTATGTAAATAGTTCCCTTTATTTACATGGTTTTACATTTGTTTCAGTATTATGTGCTGCTACATCTATGAGGAATGTCCATAAATGAGTGCATGCCTTAAGCCTGGTGCACACTGTACAATTTTTAATAGTGCTTTAAGACTGTTGCTTGTCAGACTGTACAAACGTTATCCCCGCCCGCTGTAAGCCATGTCACACAGTAGGATCTCAGACAGTTGTCATTCATGTCAGACTGTACAGCAGTCAAGACACATAAAAAATGGAAGAAGACATAAGAAGACTCATCCAGAGTTGTACAACATCAATCCGTGATGCGTTCGTTGACTGTGAGCTGCTTTTACATGCAGGATAGAAATGGTGGCTAGCAAACAAAAACAATCTCTAGCTTTAATTTGGATCATGGCTTGTCTTGAAAAGAAAAATGGAAAAAAAGCGAAGACGATGTGTGTGGAGCAAGTGGTGATTTGTTGTTGTCTCAGTAATTGCGTCATCAGGTTCTGCTCTCATTGGTTTTTGATTTGACGGTTGTCGTAGGAGAAGCCACTCTGCAGGACTGTGCGTCAAATCTTCTGACACTGCCATCATTCAGATTTTGACCTAGGATCACAAGGATATTTTAGGATTTTCAACATTTGTCTTTCAACATTTAGGATTTTCAACATTGTCTCATATTTTAGGATGACAACATTTGTCATTTTCAACATTTGAAAGCAATGTGCTGGTAGTTCTCATCTAAAGAGATGACATCACATGAGTAGCCTACTCATTACATGAATAAACACTCAAACGGTGACCTCAACACTTGATACATGAAACACAGCAAGTTCCTGTAATTCAAACAGTAGAGCAAGATCCTTGGAACGCACGAATTAACACAAAAGGTGTACTTTAAATTCAATGTAAGTTGCTTTGAATAAGAAGACAACAAATGGCAAGTGATCAAACAATGCAACCATATTAATTAATCATGCCCTAGTGCATGATATTGTCACAGTTATGCTTAGTTTTGGTTTCGTTTTCTATCAGTCGGTTTAATCACCTGTTTACCTGTGTTGGTTTGTTCCTCTTTTCCCGCCATAATCAGTTTGGATATTCATTTAATCATCACAGCTGTTCATTATTTAGTTCATCACCATGAGTATTAAAGTTCCTCACCGTCACTCATTTTTGGTCCGGTATTGTTTGTGCATGGCACACTGTTTCTAGTTGTTGACTTATGTTTAATGAAGACTGTCGTTATTTGTACCTTCCTCTTCATCGTTGGACTTAAACTGTGACAGAGTGAAGAGGGCAAATGGAACTAAACCATTAAAAAAATGTGCATTAATCTACCTAACTTACAATTCTTGTTGGTTTGGTTTAACCTAGATTCGAGAGTTATGTCCTTATCCCAATTCTCTCTCCAAGCCTTGCTTTATGTACTACACTTTACTAAAATAAAAAGTAAAAGCTGAAAGTCCATAAAATAAAAAAACAATCAGATTATGTTGTATTATAAAAGCAGCTTTGAGATGCATTAGTTGAGCTTCTGTAAACTGCTATAATTTTGTAATAGTAGCCTAAGTAACAAAAAAAAACAAAAAAAACTCAAAATCAAGTAAATCAATCTTTGGCTGTATGGCTTTGTCTAGTATGAACTGATCTAAGCATCATTATTACAGTGTAATGAATAAAAAGGATGCTTTGCAGCAGAATGTAGCTGTTTTGTAATTGTCAAAATGACTCAACTCATTGGGACCTTTCATGGTCTATATCTCTAGCAGGAGAGGAGGTGATAGTGGGCAGCTAAACTTGGCTGCAGAGGTGACTGTGTTCAGCAGGGGCCCTGTGGGTTTGGTAACCCTGTGACTCAGTGGTGTTGGGCAGAGATGCCAAGAGAACATGGGAATCTGAGTGTTAGGGTGTCAGATGCTGCATCACTGTACAAAAACTGTAAAAGATCGTGGATCATTTAAATGATACTTTGGTTTTATGTGTTTGTAAGAATGACGAGCATGAGGCCGAGGGTTGGAGGTTAGTCTGTAATTAACTGGTGGCTTGTCATAGCATATGCGCTTTATTCAAAGTGATTTACGGTGTACTAATATTGTGATGGTCCCTATGGAGCAAATTGAGGTTAATTGCCTCGCTTAAGGGCACAAGTGGACTCTCCGGGCTGCTCAGTGCATAATTCATCCCCACCTGTTGCCTTAGTGTATGGCCTTGAGCACTAGTTGACCACACTGTCATCCGCAGCAGGAAATTGAGGAGTCTCGCCTGAATACGAAAGCGTTATGGAAGTGTGTGTGTAGGAGGCAGGGTATGTTAGCCAAGAATGTGCACATGCTTATCACTGCTTCAAAGACTGCAAAGCCATGGGGGAATGAAAGGCACTTATCGTCAAGTGTGAACCTTGTTTGTGAACATGTGCACATGCTGTTGGAAAAACTAGTATTTGTGCTCCATACAATTTTATTGTTTTCTGCACAGCAGTGTATGTGAATGAAATGTCTTTCGATGTCATGTAATCTTTACTAAGCACATCCATCCATCCATAATCTGTCCTTCCATTCATCCATCAACCCTTCCATCCATCCATCTTTCTAACTGTCTGTTTCATCTCTCCGTCCATCTATCTGTCTGTCTGTCTATCTATCTCTCTACCTGTCTGTCTGCATATCTATCTATCTATCTATCTATCTATCTATCTATCTATCTATCTATCTATCTATCTATCTATCTATCTATCTATCTATCTATCTATCTATCTATCTATCTATCTATCTATCTATTTGTTTCAAACTGGCAAACTTCAAGGCTTTTTAAACAATTTCAAAACTTTAAAACAATTTAGGCTTTTTCAAGCCAAAAACTTTAATTTTCTGGTTCAAAATGACGGTTATTTCTTTGAATTTAACTTCAAGAATTCCTGTAGCTGAAACAGCAGAGCACGGTCACGGGTTTAAAAAATGGGTTTGATATCCCTTGAATGCATTGTAAGTCACTTATCTATCTGCCCAAGATGCAGTGTTCAATTTAACCTAACATCCTTACACTCAAATTCGGATTTCAATTATGCATCATGTTTGCTACTTCAATTCAAATGATATTGGGACTGAATTGGAATTTAAAAGGCATTCTGAATTTGATTCTGAATGCTGCACAATGCTGATAAATACTTATTTTCAGAACACTACTATACAGCTACATACAAGAGACACCAGTGAAGAGGCAAATATTTATAGGGATTCCAAATATTATTTATCAAAACTGCTCAAATATTATAAATTTCAGTGATTTCTGCAGGTATGAATAGTTAAAATGGCCTCATGCAAATTTGATTCTGTTTAGATCCAGTCCTCAAAATACGATTTCTCATTGCCCTGATTATTTTCTGTTTATTTTATCTCTAATTGCTGTGAGCTGTGCTGTGTTTATTATCCCTGACTAACCGCAGGCGGATCAATTATTTGTTGCATTGTACATGTTATTTGTACAATTATTTGTGTTTATTGACATGTAACTTCTCTCACAGACTGCTTGCGTCAGGTTCAAGGTCATTCAGTAGTAATAATTACATAATAAGATAGATATTTGTCAGGCAGCCATCGGTTATATGTGTATGTTTACCTACATCTCTGGTCCCTCCCTCTGAATTTGTGATGACAGGCAACAGCTGGACACTGTTTGTCTGGCAGCTGGGTTTCATACCTCTTGGTGTTTCATTTTTATTGTTAATGCAGTCAGACTGATGAATTATTGAGCTGATAGAGCAGTTGTAATGGGTTAAGCATCATTGCCAAAAACAAACACGGAGAAATAGCTGTTGCTGCATATTAGCGATGTGCATTTCAGAGAAGATTAAAACACATTTTTAATTACAAGATTAAATGTATTCCTAATTAAATCAGTAGATGACTTTCACACCTGATGTACCAACAAACTGTTTTTGTCTTCTCCTACATATGCTGTTGGAAATTATGATTACTTTATGTTGGCAATTATGATTACTAAATTAAAACAAATAAACAAGTTTAAAGCAGAGAATATACTATTTGCATAGTTGTCTGTGAACAAACTCTCTTTTCTCTCCAAAATAGCATTTTTTTTTTTTGTCTCAACTTTGTTTGTTTAAACTGAGAGTACACATGATGTGTTTAATCTAGAGTATTACTGTAGATTCTGCAAGGGTGTAGAAACTGAACCCTTTATAGAATATTTTTTTGGCATGTTCTGATTTCTTTGAACAGACTATTATAGTCTGTGAATCCGAGAAAAGATACATTTCCTAAACTTAGTTGCTTATTAGCATGCATATTACTAGGATATTGGCTGTTTATTAGTACTTATAGAGCACATATTAATGCCTTATTCTGCATGACCATAATCTACAACCTGTAATCTATACCCCATACCTAAACTTAACAACTTACTAACTATCAATAAGCAGTAATTAAAAGTTTATTTAGACAAAAGTTGTAGTTAATTAGTTAAGAATTTAGTTAAGAATTGCACCCTAAACTAAAGAGTGATGAAGAAAGTATCTATTTAAACACACACTCTCTCTCTCTCTCACTCTCTCTCTCACACACAATTTCAATGTTTTTTTGGGACTTAGATATAATTATGTCTATACTGTACATACTGTATATTCTATCACCTAACCCTAAACCTACCCATCACAGAAAACTTTTTTTTACATTTTCAAAAAAAATAAAATAAAAAGAAATCTCACTATCATCAGTATGATTTTTAAGCTGATTTCCTCATGGGGACCAAAAATATCCCCACGAGGACAAAGATTTTGGATATTGACATCTTTGTGGAAGCATTTTGTCCCCATAACTAGGGTTTACCAGCACCACACACACACACACATTTTAGTATTTAAATGTTAAAATGGCATATTGACATTTCTTCCTTTCCCCCTGCAGATTCCTCATTGTGCTTTCTTGCCTGATCCTCAGTGTGCTGTCCACCATTGATGAGTATCAAACACTGGCTAATAAAACACTATTCTGGGTGGTGAGTCTCACTGCTTTAGACTTACAGTGTGTCTATTTTTTTATATGAAACTAAATTATTGTGCTGCTTTTTAAGGGTTATAATAGGCCAATTATATGTTTGTAAACATTCGGGATGCGCGCGCAACATGGTTGCAGAAGAGAGAGCGCGGGAGAGGAGTTAGCTAGCAAAATAATACGTTACGTTATACACATAGTAGTTAGATATCAACATTACATTTTATATTGATTAGATGGTACATATTTAAAATGTTCTCCGCGTACTACAACAGCTTGTCGCCCAGCGATAAGAACTGTTATTCAGCTAAGCTTACCTTAATGAGTGGGATACGTCTTACAGATCCGTTTGCCATAGAGCCTTGTCAATGGTCAAACGACGAAACGAAATGGCCAAGCATTCAGTGGCCAGAAATATATAATTACCTGATCGACACTCCAAGTGTTTATACCCAGGAGAAGTTGAAAGCGTACAAATCTCTTGATGCCTATAATTTTGTTCTGTGTGGTCATGTCCAAGACATACAACTTCATGATTACAAAGTTCAAAACTTCGTTGTGCTTAAGACGGAGGTTCTGCCTAGTCAAAGACAGGGTAAGAAGACGGAGTTGTACAAGGCCTGGGTTATCGTCAACAAGACCAACAACTGTATTCTGACTGCAAACTGCACCTGTATGGCTGGGTATGTAACATAAGACATTTATGAAATATTACATTTTATTATTATTTATCCAACCCAGTATTTGTCAGTAAGATAATCTAACTCAATTTCACTGCTTATTTGCTGAAATCTTACAGCTGCTATTGACATGTATAGCCTAATGCACCACTTACACCAATGTGTTTCATTCATTAGATAGCTAGGAATAAATCATTTTGTGCAGGTTAGGGTCATGCTGCAGCCATGCAGCTGCCCTTATGTTTAAAGTTGAGCTGTGGGTCAGGATGGGAAAGACGGAGAAGTGTTGTACTTCAGGGACAAATATGTGGCTCCACTCATCCAAGAGAGAGGTGAAGCCAGCCAGACTGAGTAAGATCAGCTTCAGAAAGCCTAAGAGGACAGACACCCAACTGCAGCCAGCCAGAGCAAAGCGTAGAAAGAACAATGTGAAAGGTAGACACAATCTGAATTTAGACAAGATCAGGCCATGTACATATAACAAGTTAACAGCAGGTATAAATGATCTATTTATAATCTTATATTTATAACTTTTTTTAAGCCATTACTATCACGTCATTCATATAAAAATGTTATAACCAGCACCAAGGTACCATTTATAACATATGTAACCAGCTGTAGTTGCAATTTGTATTAAAATAAGTTATCTAACTTATATTTTATTGTGTATTTAGAGCTGACAGATGAAGACATAGCATAATATATTTATAACCTTATATTTATAACTTTTTATTAAGCCATTACTATCACGTCATTCATATAAAAATGTTATAACCAGCACCATAACATATGTAACCAGCTGTAGTTGCAATTTGTATTAAAATAAATGTGTATTTAGAGCTGACAGATGAAGACATAGCAGATCTGAAAGTCTTGGCACCTAACGCAGCTGTGCTTACTAGCATGGACTTCAGTGACACTGATTCTGCATCCGAATCCGACACAGAGACCGGAGACCTGCCAGAGCCACTGGTAGCTCTGTATGATGTCACTCTGAGAGGCCTCTGCCCAAATAAAATACAAGAGAGAAGTGAAGATACCTTTGCAAAACTGGGGCGAGAATTAACTAACGAGCAGTGTGTGAACCTTGAGTTTACAACTAGAAACCAGTCCCAGTCTCAGGCCTGGCACACACACAGAACTGGCAGGATAACAAGCACAACCCTACATCGTGTCTGCACTGTAGAAACCGAAAAGGCAAAAACAAACCTTGTAAAACAGGTTATGCACTACAGCAATCAGGACTTGTCCCATGTCCCAGCAGTACTTTGGGGAAGAGATATGGAGGACACAGCCAGGAGACAATACACAGAAATAATGAAAACACAACATCACAACTTTGACGTGGAACTCTGTGGTCTTGTTGTGAGGTCTGACAAACCACATCTTGGGGCATCGCCGGATGGAATGGCACACTGTACCTGCTGTGGGAAAGCAGCTGTAGAGATTAAGTGTCCATACAAATACCGTGATGGTCTGATGGGAAGCAGTGAGGACACACAGTTCTGCTTAGACAAAGCACTACACCTAAAGAGGAATCATAAATACTATCATCAAGTTCAACTTCACATGTTTGTATGCAACATCCAGTACTGTGACTTCGTAGTGTGGACAAAGCAAGATGTCACTATCAATCGCATCAACAGAGATGAAGAAATGCTGCAAGCAGTCCTGCCGAAAGCTGAAGTGTTCTTCAAACAGTGTGTTTTGCCCGAGCTGTTAACGCGCCGCATGGATCCACTGATGCAAGCACCTACAGTCTGCCCACACTGTGAAAGACCAGACTTTGGGATGATGATTGACTGTGCAAAGTGCAAGAACCATTTCCACTACACATGCGCCAGAGTAAGGAGAAAGGTTGTGGAGTGGTACTGTGAACAGTGCAAAAATTAATGAGTCAGAATGAAGTGTAAATAGAAACAAATTATTTAATACACACTAGTATTTTACATCGAAGCACAATCAAATAAAAAAAATGTACAGCAATAATTATTACCAATATAATCAATTATAAATACATTAATATAATAATAATAAATATACTATAAAAATGTATACAGAAAATCTGATTATCTGTATTAATTGTTCTTCTATTTTATTTATGTTTTGGGTCTGCCCTTTTTTTTACTTGGCAAGGCTGCTATCACTATATCAGTTTGGTTTTGATAATACTGTTTTCTCTGACATTTTCATTTGGACTGTTAATATGTTTGTTTTGTTTTTTCAAATTAATTACATTTTTGTTGTTATTGTTAAAATTATTATATATATATATATTATATGTACATATGTATATTATTACTCATAGTCTATTAATGTAATTTACTTAATTGTTCAGTGATCCTTCTCTGTTTTGTTGCGGTCACCACCACCTAAAAAATAATAATTAAAAAAAAAAAGTTAACCACTCCAAGTTATCTTCTTGGGACTATGCATTTACAGAGGTTTGTTAATGCTCCACACACAATCACCATGTCATCTAAGAGGTCAACCTGTGTGAGTGGAATAACAGTTGTCAGAATTTTGAAGTTTTTCCATCTACCAATTACTCTTTCAATGTGTATTCTCACATTAGACAAACGCCTTGATGTGTCAACTTCTTGAGCAGAGAGCTGCTTCCTACCTTTGGTAAAGTGAGGGATCTTAAGGGTGGCACCGCGTGTGGCAAGCTCATCTCTGATGGTAAAACCACGATCTGCTAGAATCTCATCATTATGCTCTAGAAGGTCATAAAATCCAGACTCTGCTGTAATTTGTTTATCGGAAACACGCCCGCCCCAACCTGCCGACAGAAAAGTAATGGCTCCTGCAGGTGACATGCCAACTAAATATTTTACAGTGTTGTGGCTTTTATAAGTTGAGTACGTCTGGGCTCTGGAGGTTAAATTTGTGGGTCTGTTTATAAAAATTTCTGTGCAGTCAATAATGCACCTGCAACGCTTATATTTAGGTTTAAAACATTTTGGCATATTCTTTAATATTGCATACTTGCTTGGCCACTTAATGAGAGGTTTTAAAGTCGCAGACATGACAGGGAGCCAACTTCTCAAAATTTTCGAGACGTCACATTCTGTGACATTAAATCTAAAAGCAATATCCTTGTTGCTGAGTCCTAATCTTAGTTTCATTAGGGTAACTAATAGATGGTCCTCTAGGTTCATAGAGCTACGCACAACCTCTACACTGCCTTTAAGTTTCTGAATCAACCACTCAAAAATGACACTGGTCAGACCTGTGAAAAACAGAACATGCACCGCTTTGCTCTTGATAGAGCTAAAGGAAAACTGTGTTTTTCTGAGTGTTTCCTTTAGTTCCTCCTTCTCTGATTTCAGTTTGTTGATCTCTGAACGCAGGTTGACACACTCTGCAGAAAGTTGGCTGTACTTGAGTTTCAGCTCATCATGGAGAACCTTCGGGACTGTGGCTTCTGAAATACAGAGTAGATTGTTGTTGACTTCTAAAAGATGCACTGTTACTTGTTTTAGCTTAGATTTTCTCTATTATTTAATGTATATTTTCAGACAGCATGTGCTAAACAGAATCATTTTCAACTTTATTCACAACATAGTTATGCTGTATTGAAAAATGTATAAACAGGGTGACCTGATTCATCATAATAGTGACTGCCCTACATTAGTTAAAATGTTAGAAGTTCTTACCGATGAAAGGACCAGCACCAGGCTCCATTCTGCAGTCATCTGAGGACAGGCAAGCGGCTGAGGATTCTGATGCAACCTCATCTGTAACTTCTGTGGACAGGTGGATGTGATCTGTTGGTCTGTGTGTGGTTTCCTCTCTTGTTCTTTTCCTCTTAAATCTGATACTCAGAGAAGAGAGCAAGCAGTCAGGCCAAAATAGTTTAGTTGCTTGGTAGATCACAGAGGCTATCAGTTCCCCAAATGAAGTCAAGTGTAAATCACATAGAATCCCTCAAAGGACTTAACAAGAAAATGCAGACATAACAGAAACGATCTGGTCCAATAAATCCTCTTGGCAAAAATAATGTGACATTAAATTACTGGCCATAAATTCCCTGCTCTTCAATGCATGCAGAGAATGGATGGTGAGTAATGATGTGATCCCAGTGAGCAACTAAATGAGGTGAAAGTGACAATATTTACCTCTCAAGTTTTGCATCGCCTTTGTTTGCTTCACACTGGGTTGAGTAGGAAAAAACAGACGGGACAAAGTCAGGACTACTGAAGTCCACGGACACCTCTCCTGTACAAAAAAGTTAGGTCTGTTAGTGTTACAGTTAAATTTAGTCTGAGTTCGCTATAACCGCGTTATTAGCCAAATACTAAGTACATTTGCTAGATACTAGACCAGCTAGCTAACTGTCAGGTTAACTAACGTTACCTAGCAAGACAACGTAACGCAACTGAACAAAGGTAACGTTAAATTAGCTAGTAATTTAAGCTAGCTAGTCTCAAACTCATACATTGTTCGTTATTCTATTGTTAGATAAGTGTACTTAATACATCAGAGTTTTTGTTGTAAACTAAATCGAGTGATGATGTGGGTGATTTAGCGCAGCTTACCTGATATGAAGTGAGAACTGCAGAGTCGGGCGTTTTTAATTAGGTTGTCGTTCCAGTCGATTCTTCTGAGGGCTTGTAACCAAAGACGTCTGCGGTTGGCGTTAAAAGGAGTGTGAGTTGATGGTATTCGGTAAAACCTCAGACCTTTGTTTACAGATTTTCGATTCTGGCAACCCACTGCACAACACGACATTTTCCCGGGTTTGTTTCAGCGGCCAGCTTCTGCATCCGACATGCGCAGTTGCACCTGGGTGACGTCAGTGTGACGTAGTGTGATAATTCCCCTATACCTGGTGGCCTTGGACAATTGATTCAAATTTTCTGACCTGTAAACAGGCAGCATAAGTAGCAAACAGGCATATTGCATGGGGACATATTGCCAACTTTGACTGGACATTATGTCATAGATTTTATGTTCAAATTTAACATAGCCGCCCTCTTGGTGTAGCTCATGGTGTTCTCTGCCCTTGGTTTTATCCAGCAGAGGGCAGCAGTTCATCATTTTGTATGTTCCATTTGATGCAGTGGCTTTACATTGTTTGCCCCCCATCTAATGTAGAAAAAAGAAACACTCACATTATTTATGTTTATTCATTTAGCAGGTTCTTTTTTCAACGTGACTCAGAGACGGAGAAAAAACAAACAATTGAATGCAATGGAGCCAATAATTTTAGCAGTGGTTAATGCATGTATTGCTTTATTATATAAGGAAGAACTCTCCCAAAAATGTAAACTGTCATCATTTACTCACCTTTTTTATCTGTGGAACACAAGAATGAGGGATGAGAAGATTGTCAAGCTCCAAAAAGCACAGTAAACTATCCGTATGCCCTATTCCAGGTCTTTTGAAGTCATATGTTTAAGGAAGAGTTGCTATTCACTGATAATCTTGCTCTTTTTGCCATTCAAAAAGATTTTCTTGGGCAGCCCTCCTTACACTCCTTGCTTTAAGTACTAACACTGCCTTAATGAATTCAAGGCCTGATAACCCTCTCAGCAAACAGACACTGCAAAGTCTATATCACACAGGCAGCTCAATTCACAGAAGATGAAGGTGTTCTGTTGTCTAGAATGGCAGCTTGAGCTGGCATTCTTAAATCATTCTGTTTACTTTGTTCAATAATCCATAGCAGTGTTTCTGCTACGCATTAATTGCTTCAGGCCTTGTTAGCGCATCTGAGGCTTTGTTTTGATCAATATTCAGATCACAGTCTGTCGAGTAATTAATGTGCTCGCCGAAGCATTTCTCCTGACAGAGGCTTGGTTAAATATGAACTTAATCAATACCATCCTCAAAAACAATAGCTAGCATTTGTGTCGAAGGTCAAGAGCCTCAATGCCATATGTGCATATTAGTCAATGTTCCCCATGCAATATGCCTGTTTGCAAGCTTAGGCTGCCTGTTTACAGGCCGAGGAACAGAGACAAAAGAGAATCAATTGTCTTAGGATGGCAGAAAAAGGAGAAAGGGAGGGATAGAGATTATAACCCAGTGACTGCATGTCAGAGGTCAATCCGACCACCGGCTAATGGGATTAAATCTATGCTTCATGTTCATTAGCCGATGCCTCGCATCACAAGTTAATTCTGCAGAGTCTAGGGTTTGATGCAGAAAAGGCCATTTCGGATTAGATATCCGGCTGCAGCCCTGAGCTTAACCAAGCTTACAACAGGTGTTGTCTGTTGTGTGTTAAAAAACAATCATCCAAAATCAAATAGCATACGTTTAGGATGGGTAGATACTACAGTCACTTGAGGGAGCAGGGTGTTCTCACAGGAAGTAGAACACTTGTTTTAAGGGCTGAAACCTTGCGTTAGACCCAATCACCATGTCATCCCTACCCCCCTCGTTCACACCCTATTTTAATGAGGCACGGCCCTCTACATTGCGTCTCACAGCTGTTGAGGGAAACAAAAGCAGACTTGCCCCTTTCTACAGCTTTTCAAGACAGTCAAACTGCTCGCTAAGCCATGATCAAAATTTATGATTCTTTACAGCACATAAGATGTTTATGGGTCACAAACATATAAGAGTGTCCATGATAAAAAATAAATAAAAAACATCTTGTTTAAAACACATGTGCCAAGTTCTTTGCGATATAGTCTTTGTATTCATGTGGATAATTTAATATGGTGTTACCACATAATTATTGGTAACACTTTATAATACTGTTCCATCATTAATGTATAACTACACAGGGACAAATGAGTAATGCAATATTAACATTCTAGTAACTACTATACAAGAAACACTGATGTAAGTTGTAGTGCTCAGTTGAATGAGGTAGTTCACTATTAGCTAATCAATAACTACTATTTTTTCCATACCTCCCAGAGGACTACTAAGAATACAGATTCAAAATTAATGTGAATAATGCATAATGTATAATTAATTCTGAAGTAAAAACTTTAGAAGCAGTTACTATCCAAAATGTTACAAAAACCTCAAATGCTTACAATGACTTCAGTCAGTATTAGGGAGTGATCAGCCTTTTCACTTTAGTAAACTGATACAAATAATTAGTAATTCATTCTGAAGGATTTGATGATACTCGAGTCATCACTAGTGGGTTACCATGATCTTCTTTAGAACTAATTATACATTATGCATTATTCACATTAATTATGAACCTGTATCTGGGAGGTATGAAATAATAGTAGTTATTATTGATTAGTTAATAGTGAACTACTGCATTCAACTGAGAAGTATTATGGATTTGTTAATCATAGTTTATTGTTACTATTAGAATATTAATATTGCGTTCCTCATTTGTTCCTGTGTAGTTATTCATTAAAGACAGAACAGTGTTCTAATGTGTTATCTAATTATTATTTATTATTTTAGATATATTTTTTCATTGTAAAAAAATAATCAAGTTTTTTTGTGAGCCCACAACATAAAAAAGTCAAATTATCTGATATTTTAACCGATTTATTGATTTTGACACAGTTTACAAGGGTCCTCTCTTTGATATAATCAAAGTTTGATTTAGCGGACAAAGAGGTTTTGTATATTAATTAGCAGTGGAGCATTTTGTTGGGAAAAAAAATCTCTAAAATAATAATAAATGATTATCAAACTACTAAATAATGTTTTCTTTTCAAAAAAATTTTTTTATTGTGACATCAGAACAGTCCATGCCCCCAAATAAATATTAAAATATTTTTTTTTACACATTTAATTTTTTATGCATTTTTGAACAAATCAATAGGTAAAATGCATAATTTACCCCCTTTCTACTGGTATAGCAGAGGTAGGATATAATGGTTAAGATCCCAATTTTTTTTTTACTTTGAGTAAGTGCTTAAGTAAATTAAGCTAAAGCTTATCAGGCAAACCTTACTAAGTGCAAATTAATCATTAACTTAAATCAATTGTTCAACACTTTTTCCAGTGTCAGCCACTAATAGTCTTGATAGGCCCTGTTAATCTATATTAGCATGACATTGTTTTACAGTGAGCAAGGAGAGCTACTGCACATTAGCACCACTTACAGCCACACACATGCTGCTGACACTTATTAACTGAGCCTATTCTGAGAGGAAAAAAAGACTATTGTGCATGTCACACTTCTGGGGTGAAGCCTCAGAGATTGATCAATACCTGCGCAACAGTGGTAGGCGACAGAAGTCAGTCACACAGGACGTTACGCCACACACGGGTGCTGGAAGTCACACAGGACACTAGACTGACCCGACAGCACACACACTGAGAAATCCCTCACCCGAGGATTGTGTTCTCACATGCTTCCCTGTCCCCCAAAAAGTGTCATAGCTGTCACCAAACTTCCTCCATATGCTAAGTGTGCTAACACATCCTCAAGCTCTGTCTCTAGGTGTTGCGAGGAAAGTAGTCCTGCCACGGGGTGCTAACTCCTTCTCCAGGCAATTATCAGTTACAGATATAACCCTCCCCTAATTAGACAGAACACAGATGTCTCTCTCTTTGTCAGTGTTAACCAAGGCCCACCATGAATGGCTAATAAAACTGAAAACGAACAAAACCTATAATGATGAAATTTTCTATTTGAAAGCACCATGAATATGTAATGATCATTTATTGCTGTATTTTAACAATTTGCTGTAATGTTTTAACCCTGGGTCAAAAGAGCTTTTAGGCTTTTTGTGATTCGAGTAGCTAATAGAAACTAAACATTACCCAGTGCATTTTAGCTTTCTAAAAGCAAATTTTTGTGATTATTTGCGTGAAGGGATATTCACTGTTATGAGGTGAACCCACAAAGTTTTAAATGTTCATTTCTAACGCTGTGAGTGTTTGGACAAATCACCTTTATCTCATTTGCACTGATAAGACACTGCATCTAGTCAGTTACCCTCCCCCAACACAGTAGCTAATGCCTTTCTGTTGTGTGTGACAAGATGCAAAGGCCTGAGATAACAAATAAAACTGCGTACTTTTTCAAACAATGTTTTAATGCGTAACGTTTCAGTCAGAAGAGTTAAATAGTTCACCCAAAAATTAAAATTCTGTCATCATTTACTCACCCTCATGTCGTTCCAAACCTATACGAGTTTCTTTCTTCTGTTAAACACAGAAGAAGATATTTTAAAGAATGTTGATAACCAGACGGTTAACGGCACCCATGACTTCCATAGTATTTTTTTCGTACAGGTTTGGAACAACACGAGGGTGAGTAATTAATGAAAGAATTTACGTATTTGGGTGAAATAGCCTTTTAACTTCTTTCTTAAGAAAATGTTTGTGAATCTGGCCCCTGGTCTTTAATAATGTTCCCAAAATGTTAGCACAAAAACATTATTTATACATCGTTCATGAAACATTTTATTTGGACGGTAATGTAAAGTTCTTTTTTTAATGTTTCAGAACATACAAAAGAAACGTTTCCCCCATAATGTTGGCAATATATATATATATATATATATATATTAATGTTTTCTTAACGTTTAAATAACCCCCCAAAAAAGCTCTTTTAAATATTTTAAAAAACTGGACGTTTTTAATGTTCAGAGAACTTTTTTAGAAATAACATTTTCATAACTTAATTGGAACGTCAGCAAAATGGTCTTAGAACATATTTTTGTTAGCTGGTATGACTTTGAGTTCCTCTGCGGAACAGAAATTGTTGGGGGGGGGGGGGGGGGGGGTGTCCACTTTCTTTAGAATATTATCTTTTGTGTTCTGCAGAAGAAAGAAATTCATACAGGTTTGGAACAACATGATGACAGAATTTTCATTTTTGGGTGAAAATATCCCTTTAAGAACACATTAGTTCCTTTCAAATTCCCACTGTCACACCAATAATATATTTGCTTTGTGTCTTTTTAAGTGTTAGTTAATGCTATTATTTATTATCAGCCTTCAAGTGTTTGCTTTGGCTAGAGCACAAAAGGCTGGAGCAGAAAAAGTCTCTCAATGCCAAATCACGTGCTTCATAGTAAGTCCATTTTTAATATTTAATGTAATCTTATAAGATTGAGGACAAGGGTCAGCTGACCCTTGCTGTTATTACAGTGAACCCTTCCTCTGCTCACCCATAGCGACCGCATTCCAGCTGCGTTTTGGATGGGATATCTGATTGCCATGGTAACTGAGAGAGGCCCTTGCATCTGGGGTCCTGTTTCCTCTCACCCTATACCACCCCTCCCCAAAACTGATCCCATGGCCTCTGTCGCCCACTGGCCGTCCACCCAGACCTTTCATATGCCAGCTGGTCAGTGTGATCACAAGCCTAGATTTAATTAGATAGCACAGAGAAACCCGGAGCATGGAGACAACAGAATGGGCCTTGCTAATCTGACATACAGTTAGAGTGTTAGAAAAAAACATTTTATTTTTACTATTTAAAAAAAAGTTTAAATAGTATAAGTGTATGGTTAAGTTTAGGGGTTAGTATATTGCATCAACTTATTAACCATTTGATACAATATTAGTATATTGTATCAAATTGTTAAGTTCATAGTGTCAGCAGGGTTGAAATAAAAATGAAAAATAAAGGCAGGATCTAATCGCATGCGGTTCTTTAATCAAAACAAAGTCAAACTAACACATCTCCAAGAATACATGAAACAAAACACAGGAAACAACCACTTTAAGATAGATGAGATCTGACAAAGACTAAGGGGCTGTGTTTACGCGACACCGCTTTCAACTAAAACGTAAAACTTTGTATGTGTTTTGGTCGTTCATTTACACAACAACGTCGTTTTGGGTGCCTGAAAAAATAGTGGATCTCTGAAAACTATGATGTCATGCACATGCGTGTTCAATCTAGAGTGTTTCATCGCCATCTAACGGCTTGGCAGCAGAATAGAGCGTTTTAGTCATTTTGGTGGATCCGTGGGAATGGGGATCGTTTTGACAATGGTGTCGTCTGTACGCGGAAAACTCAAAGGAAAAACTTCTCCGTTTTAAGCATATAGTTGTCGTGTAAACGTACCCTAAAACAAAAACAGAGCTTTAAACAGGGAAAAGGACTGAACAAGACAATTAACAAGAAACAGGTGAGACTCATGAGGGCAAATCAAAAACCATGGCAACAGAAAAGAATGAACAAAGAAAACAGGATTTTAAGGCCATGTATTATAGCTGATTATTGTTCCTAAAATATTCCTAAAAAAAAAAATGTTAAATTGCATTTGACATTGTAGACAGTGAGACAACCTACTTTCAGTCTAGTTTCTTGCAGCCTCTTTCCTGTGCTGTGACCTCTGCTGGTTCGACTCACTTTTTCCACCTCTCATGTTCTGTCTGTTCCCACAGGATAGGGCAGTGCCTGTAATTTAATTTCATTTTGGAGGCGCTTTAGACAGGCTAGGCAAGCGAACTGGCCGGCTCTGTGCCAGGATCTGTCCCCAGGCAGCTGACCAAGCTCCTTCTTAGCCTCTTCTCAGACCTGGATCCAGCTCTCCAGACTGCTTATGTGACAGAGGGCTTCACGGCCAGCCTCATAACTCATACATGTCTGGTTCCTCGCAGCTCTCAAAGGGCCTGTGCTCAGCGGACTCTCAGGCTTCTTTTGTTTTCTCTTCTTTAAGAAGGAGACAAGGGCAACTGCTGTTGTTGGCCATGACCATGAACCGCCCGTGTGTGTTTTCACACAACCCTGTGTCAGGGCTGTGAATTCTTAATATGCATCTGTTACATGCATCCCATGTATATTATTATTGTGCTTTATGCATTGCAAACTACATTCCAAATGATGCATGACCAAATAATGTAGAATCTTTTGTCCCATGCAAACTACAAATATGGTGAATTCAATGGATTCTTTGTCCATAGAGCTGTCATTATATATCTCGGTCATGGGATTGCAGCATCAAGTTGCAATAGGTGCACAGAGAACAGTGGAGGATTTTGTTCTAGACATACCTCATAAATATTTTAAAAGGCAATATATTGCTCATGAGGAATATCTAGCCGAGGAGCTCCACAATGACAGCCATTCTCATTTTCCACACAATAAAGCTTTATTGTTAAACCCATTCTCAAAGCAGACATCTCATTGCTCAAATAAATTACTTCTCTATACTTACAGAGTTGTATTATTGCACAGAATTTTACATTATGTCTCAGTCGAATCAATTAGCTCTTTATAACTACGTTGTTATGTTCTAATAAATCTCACATTATGTTTCAGCTAAATCATTTCTCATTGTCATGAGCACATAATATCACTATGATATGCTTTTAGTGCACTTTTGTGTAAGCACAGTGTGTCTGTCTCTTTCATTCTGCAGGAATTTGTGCTGGTAGTGTTCTTTGGTGTGGAGTATGTGGTACGTCTGTGGTCAGCAGGATGCCGGAGTAAATATGTTGGAATTCTGGGCAGGCTTCGCTTTGCCCGAAAGCCCATCTCTGTTATTGGTGAGTGTGTGAATGAATTTTCAAAACGCTATTTTGTATTTTCTGGTGCGTTCATAAAAGCATTGTTGTTTTAAACTTGATTCTGTTGTTGCAATTAACATGTTTGCATGTTTTTCTTGTTCTAGACCTGATTGTGGTGGTGGCTTCCATTATTGTATTGGTAGTTGGCTCTAATGGTCAGGTTTTTGCCACCTCTGCTGTAAGGTAAGGTTAATGTTTTAATATATAAGTCGCTGAAGTCTCTTTGTCCCTTGTGGTACAGGATTAAGCAGGCTTAGATGTACTGTAACTCTCCTGTATTGAAGTCATGACATGATGTTGTTTACAGAGGAGTTCGGTTCCTTCAAATCTTGCGAATGCTGCATGTGGATCGACAGGGAGGAACCTGGCGGCTGCTTGGATCAGTGGTCTTCCTACATCGACAGGTGAAGCATATGTCTTTTCATATTTAACGTTTTGTACTGCGGAAGTAAAAATTACTGCGTGAAATTTCTATAGAGGTACTCAGGAGACCGAAGCAAATATTACTTTTGCATTTCCATTTGCTCCAACAGAAGAAAAAAAGAAAAGAAAAAAAACTCGTCAATGATGTTCCAAAGACAAAATTATAGGGACATGCATGGCAGTCAGGAGAAAAAAGATAATACATTTACAGTTACCTCGTCGCAAAAGTGTTTTTTTAATAGTTTAAAATAGTGTAGGAATCGGTGAAATTAAAAATAAATAATTCTTAACAGATTAACGGTCACAATATTGATTTGAAAATGCTGATAATGCTAAATAACGGCAAGAAACGTCTTTCTGTTGAGTTAAAAAACAAACCTAAGCTACTCTAATGATTCACTGACAAATGAGCCATTTTCAGTGAATCAAAAGCATACCAGTGAAGCACGATTCTGAAAATAAATGGCTCTTTTGAGCCATTATTATTTTAATAAATATTTCAGAATGAACACACTGCAGCATTAGCAGAGATAGCACTTCATAATGAGATGTGAATGTGTATGCAGAATAACTGAAATAAACCCAAAATGAATCTGGACATTTCTACCCAGCACTAGAGCTGCAAAAACATAATTGAAGAATCTTTATTTTTAAGATGGTAATAAAAGTGAAAGTTTTAGTGAGTGTTTTCTCTTTCTAGGAACTGATCACAACTCTATATATCGGATTCCTTGGGCTCATCTTCTCTTCGTACTTCGTGTATCTGGCAGAGAAGGATGCAGTGGATGATAGAGGTTTCACAGAGTTTAGCAGCTATGCTGATGCTCTGTGGTGGGGTGTGGTAGGTAGATCCCCACCCATACCTTTCACTGACACAATGGATAATTGAAGGCATACATCAAAGAACTGGATCAAGTTGAGTAATGGGTGTTGCATGTCAATGTCTTTTCTGTACATATGCTCAGGTGACAGTAACCACTATTGGCTACGGAGACAAGGTCCCTCAGACCTGGATAGGGAAGACCATTGCATCATGTTTCTCTGTCTTTGCTATCTCCTTCTTTGCCCTCCCTGCTGTAAGTTACAGAGATTTAATAGCCATAGCAATTGTTCCTCGCACAGCAGGCAAGTGTATGAGAAGAATGATAGTATTTCCCCACAGGGAATCCTAGGCTCCGGTTTTGCTCTGAAGGTACAGCAGAAACAGAGGCAAAAACACTTCAACAGGCAAATTCCTGCAGCTGCATGTCTGATACAGGTGTGCCTTACTGTTGCTTATAAAAGTAATATTGCTTATTAGTTGTCAGTCACGAGGATAGTCAGACCTTCCAGAGTTAACCTGTTTCTTTTATTCTCATGATAAAGGCATCCTGGAGGTGTTTTGCCTTAGAGAACCCTGACTCTGCCACCTACAAGTTATTTGTGAAGAAGAACCTCAACAACTCATGCTCTAGCCCTAAATTAAAGGTAGGCCCACGTACTTAAAGATGCTTGCACAGATGGACTGGACAACAATTTGCAAGCACAAATGTAGAAATCTGAACTTTATTTTATATTTTAAACACAAAAAAAACAACAACATAATTTTAATGTGGTTTCAAACTGTAGTACCAGAAAAGAGGAAAAGTTTTTGTCGATTTTTACTTGGCACAGATGAAGATGAGGAGGAAAATTAAGAGTAATGACAGGGATGATGGGCTGAGTTCTCCCACCGTACCATCCATAACCTATGATTCCTTAGACGATGGAAGGGACGTCGGACAAGATTCAGTGAGCAGTATTCAACAGTCAGGTATTACCAACAATAAACTAAGATACTGTTGACCTTTTCTACCTCTTTTCTGTTTTTTCACCTTTCACATCTCTCCTCTGATATCTTTTATTTCACCTCTCCGTTCTCACAGAAGGGGCAAACACACTCAGAAGATGTGGTGAGCTTCTGTTAGTGTCTGTCTTGTCTGTACTCACTTGCTATCTACTATTCCCTATTTTAATTGTTCCTTTTTTTACAGACAAATGTCTAATATTGACTCTTTAAACGAACCATATGTTTTTTTGTTTCTTTAAATATGCATGTCTATCACAGCATCATTTCTTAGCATGAAATAAAATGTATACACATGGTTCGATTTGAAATATGCTGTGTGAAAGCATCAAGCTTGATCTCTCTCCTCACAGAACGGGTGCCATCCTGGAACTCTCTGTCCTCTTTCCAGTTTTCTACACCTCCAGGTGGGTAACAAAACAAGTTGAAATTGGAATGAAATGTAACGCGTTTTCCATTGGAAAGACAGGACTCTCCGTCTGCAATGATGTGTGTGTGTTTTCTGTCTTTAGTGAAAAAGCCTGGGATTTTCGAGGTGTCGTCTCGGCCCACACTCCAGAGATGCAGCAGCATCGCAGATGAAATGGAGACTGAGCCAGAGCGAGAGATTTCGTTCGTTCCAGTCACTCATGTGTCTCAGTGAGTAAAAACGTACCATTTTTAGCGCAATTTAAACCGAGTCTACCTGCCGACCGTAGACAGCAGACAGTCAATTATTTAAGTTTCAGTAAGTTTCCACTACTTATAATCTTTCAGAACTCTTCCAGATGGCATGCGATATCGAATGGATGGGCAATTAAAAAAGTGTTAGCTTGATGGCGTCAGAGTTAGCACACTCCTGCAGTTCACACTCACACTATCGCATCTGTAAATACAAACGGGGTCTAATCATCCTGCTAATCTTTGCAGTCACTGGATTCCCAGTTCAAATCTTTAAAACACTTTTAACACATATGCGCCATCTCTGCTGGAACAGATCTCAGCTTTCTGAGCCCACCCACCTCAAGTGAAAACATGGCTAGAAGAAGTGCACAGTGTATATTTCAGAGCCCCAAAGCATTCCCATGAAGAGTGGTTATGTTGCAGGCAGTGTTTTGCCTGAGAGGGGGTCATTATCAGAATCTCTTTGCCCCATTAGCTCGTCAGCATGTGGAACAGCGTAAGAGCCTGTGTATACTGCAAACCATTTACTTACGCAGGCAATGGAGCGATCCCGTCTCTGAATAATCTAATGAACCATGTCTCTGTTGGGGGTTTACAGTCCATTAGATTATCCAGAGTGTCCCTTTCCATTTGTGATGGGATTCACCACTCTACAGCATCTAACCTTAGGCCTCTATTACACTCTAAATTATGTGGAATACAAAAGCGTTCAGATTTTTTTGTACAAACTTTTATTTATTTTGAGAAACCACAAGAGGGCAGTGGAGGTGCTTTTGTAGACCAAACCCTTCTCCTGTCAGATTAAAGCATAGTTTATCTTGGTTTACACTGGCAAAATCATACTAATGCTGCTTTAATGTGTATTATACAGGTGATGTAAAAAAACAAATGCAGAAAAAAAGTCTGGTCCCACTTTATATTAGGTGTGTTACACTATGTACTTGCATTTAAAAGAGTAATTGTACAATGTACTTATTGTGTTCATATTGTATTGCAAAACACTTGCTGCAATTGAGGTGGATACGGTTAAAATTAGGGTCAAATTTGGTGGTATGGTTAGGCTTGTGTAAAGTGAGGGTCAGCAGTGTCATACAGAAATGAATTACAGCTGCAATTTCATGCAGGTGTTTTTTAAATATAAGTACAATGTAAAACATGTATGTACACAATAAGCCCACTGTATCAAATGATTAATTCAAATGTTAGTACACACTACAGTAGTTAAAGACACATATAAAGTGGGATCAAAAGTATATTTTTAAACACAATCTGGGAGATATCGTAGACTAGGTTTCGTTTTCTTCTAACTTGCACTATCCTTGTGTATTTATATTGACTTTGATAGGGCTGAAGTGATAATATTAATCTCAGAATTGACACAATTACCAAGTTGCTTGTACACTGAGATTAATTGTAATCTTCTGGAAAAATGTAGGTGTTTTCCACCAAAGCAACTTAAAAGAGTTTTTAAATTTTAATTAGCTAGATCTAATATTTTTAGAGTCTTAAGTATGATTCCTCTCTAAATCCTCATTCTTAGGAGACATATTGCATCTCCTCTACAAAAGAGCCTTGTCACTACAAGCTTTCATTTGATCTTTGAAGTTTAATGAGCTTTCATTCGCCTCACACTGAGATGCAATGGCAACAGCTGGCTTTTCTCTCCCTCTCTTTTCTCTCTCTCTCTCTCTCTCTTTCTTGTCCTGCTCAGTGTGGGTGTGAGTGCATGTTTATTTGTTTATGTCCAGCAGAGCAGGGTGGGGACTCAAAAAGTCCAAAACCATAACGCCGCCTTGCATCTCTTCTCCTCTCCTCTCGGCTCATCTCTTCTCCTCTTACTCCTTCTCATCTCATCTCCTCTCCTCTCCCTTAGGACGTTTGTCCTGCTCTGACCTTTGACCCAGGCTGTTAACTCAAGAGGCAGAAGAGGCACAAAAGCCTCCTCGTGCCTGCAGCTGAAACAGTTCGGCTGCATTGGGGGTGGGGGAAGAACAATGCCACAGAAACATATCTCTGACCGCTGCGCTCCTAACACACACACACACTCACACACACTGGAGGATATCGATACTACCTACACACTTTTATCTATTAAACCTTGATAAAGAACAGGACTGTTTCTGCCACAGTGCGATTTTGTAAAATGTTGTCATTTCAAACTTCTTGAAGTGTCTTGAATCAAGCCATTTGGTAGAGAGAGTCACAGTTGTTATTTCATATCAAATACAAAGGCGTCTTTGGCAGCTGCCCGGATCAAAGAAAATAAACTCCCGTCTAGAGCGACACAGGTATAAAGATGAAATCAAAGCAAACGCAGGTGCGTCTGAAAGTGCCCATTTGTACTCGCACGTATCTGCTGTTGCAGTCTTGTAGGGCTGTGGTGTGAGGTTTACCAAAGGAGACCCGAGCTGAAAAGATTGATTTATTCTCAGTAAACAGAGAAGGACTTCTAGTGGCGGAGGCCAAGCCAGGCCGTCTACACTGGTGCAGAGACAAAGAGCCATTGTCTGCAGCTCTACACACGCCGACAATAGCCTGATTGACAAGCGGCCCTAGTCGTAATGGCCTTCTGGGCTAAAGAACGCAAAAGTGACTTTTGTTAGAAACACTCTTGTCTTCCAGAGCAATAATCTCCATGTTGGCAATTTCACAGAAATTGTATGTATGTATGCATTATATACATATTTTTCTAAGAGCTAAACATACTACTATACTATTTATTTTTGAGTGTCACTTTTACTTAAAAGGTGTTTTTGATTCAGCATGTATATGGAAATATTTCCCCAGTCCAAAACGCATACAGCCTCACGTTCGCCTGTTAGAAGTGAGTAAATGTGTGTGATTTGGAGTGTGTGGCGGAGTGTAAGGCGTGCTGAATGGGACAGAAACATTGGCTCACTAATGCCTCTTCAGCGCGGCTTGCCAGCACAAGTTTCTTTATCTTGCCCGTCACGGCCCCTTTTCTTCCCCCTTAACAGTAATTGTGTTTCGTTACAGTGTGTTAGAGCTAACGAGGGACATGGAGCGAGAGTCAGCCAAGCAGTGAAAGACAGACAGAGAGAGAGGGAGAGTTGCTCAGCAAGAAAGAACACATCCCAGATGATTCTCTCATTTGCTGTCAGACCAAGAGCCCAGCAAGACTCTCTGTAGAAGTTTGTAACAGAACACTGACTGCACACGGTCAACTTGACAACTATTCAGACAAATTCCTGTGAGCAGCGGATGCCAGCAACAGTGCTTTAAAAAAAAATCTGCCTAACATTATGGATAGTTCACCACCCAAAACTTTTTTTATGATAATAATAATCATTTACTCACTCTCATGTCGTTCCATACCTGTTTGACTTACACTTTTGAATAAAAAAGTGGAGGTTTTCACAGTGATGCCATAGAAGAACCATTTTTGGTTCCCCAAAGAACGTTTCTGTGAAAGGTTTCAATTTTTCTTTTTTGTTCTTTGTTCTTCTGTGAAGAACATTTTAAGAATCTGAAAAACCCTTTTCCACCCTTTGTTTAAGGTTCAATGGATGTTAAACGTTCTTCAGGGAACCATAGATGCCAATGCCTTTTACTTTACTGTTCTTTTGCTTACACACACACAGACACACACACACACACACACACACACACACACACACACACACAAATATTTTTTTATTTGTACATACACTATAATGAAATTCAATGGGGTCAACTGTTTTTGGACCCAACTGACTTTGATTTTATGTGCAAAAACAGTTGAAACATTCTTTAAAATATTTACTATAATATTCCACAGAAGACAGAAAGACATAAAGTTTTGGAACGGCACAAGGGTGAGTAAATGATGACAGGATTTTTATTTTTGCATCAACAGTCTCTTCAAAATTGCAGTTTTATCTACCGCTTAAAACAGCATTTTCAAATTCAAAAATGCCAAATAATACATTTGTTGTCTATGAGCACCAATATTTCCGTTTCACTTTGTGAAATTAATATCAATGTGCCATATCAGGTTTCTTTCAGAGGGCCCGGCTAAGTTAGTGACTTTGTTAGCTGGCAACATGATATGACAAAAGGCACTGAGGCCCCTGGTGATGTATAAGGACTTGCACTGAAATGAACGCTGTCAGTTTCTTTGCTGTTGTAATGTTTAGGATCATATGAGGCCACAAGTTTGGGACATAAGCCATTTAGTCATGGTGTATAGCAGCGGAGGACTCAATGTCAGAGTGAATGCTACATCCCTGTGTGTCACTCCTCATAAGGACATTTAATACTCTCCGTATTTGCCTGGCGCTTTGATGCTCGGGATGAAAGAGATCTTTGCTTGGCTGAAGCCAGAGGAACCCCTGCTGTGTGTGTATGAGCATCTTGTGCACGCACGTCTTTGTGTGCACATGTGTGTGTGATGGCTTCTGGCCAGCGGCCCAGACTCCACCCCGGGTCTTTACCCCAGTGTGCAATGTCCAGCCGCTGGTCAGCAATAATCAGTCATTACTGCCTCAGTGGCCTTTATCTCAGCTGACCACTTAATAAAATGTCATTTATAGGTATTTGAACTAAAGGGGGAAGATGGAGCTGATATTTGGGATAATGTCCTGTACTGCGCAGCAGAGCCCTCTAAAGCTTGTGATTCTCAGATGGTGGCTAATCAGAGCGCTCTTCCCCTCCTCTTCCACAGAGCTATTCTTAGACACACAGGGCCCCCATGAGCCTTTTAGTGCCATAGTGCCACAATCCTGCAGCCTGTGGCGCAACACCGCCACACAAAGGTCTTCATCCTTTGACTCGCTGAGACGAGTCACAAGAGTGCACATGGCCTCAGTGGGGGACTTTGTGGTAATTGACATGTGTTTGTGATTTATCATATGATGTAACAAAACATTGGGGAGGTTTTGAGTATGCAGGCCGTTTCTTTCGGATAATTGAGTTGTAAGTTATATCATCCAGTTAAAGTCTCTGAACTTTAAATAGCTGGTCCCACTATAATTAATTGCTGCTTAAAAAAAATAAAATCAGTATATGTTTGTTTTAAGAAGTCTCTAATCCTCATAAACAGGATTTATTTGGTCAAAAAATTGAATTAATTCCTGTGATGACAAAGCTGAATTTTCAGCATCATTACTCCAGTCTTCAGTGTCACATGATCCTTCAGAAATCATTCTAATATGCTGATTTAGCACTCAAGAAACTTTCTTATTATCAATGTTGAAAATAGTTGTTCTGCTTAATATTTTTGAGAAAATCACAATATATATATATATTTTTTTAGGATTATTTTATAAATAGAAAGTTCAAAGTATTTTGTTACAAGGTAAAAATCTTTACTGTCACTTTTAATTTCATTTATTGCATCCTTGATGAATACAATAATTAATTTCTTTAAAAAAATCATACTGACCCCAAACTACCCCAAACAGTAGCATATAATGTTAGAAACTTTGGGCAAATGCTTTTAAAAAAAACTAAACAAAAAACAAAACCTAAATTAAATCAAATTTACAACCTGTAGTTTTTGACCCCTTTGTATTTAATGCCTGAAGGTAAAACGCTGAAAACATACAAAGAATGGAAAAATAGATTATACAATGGATTATTGTATCTCTTAATTGTCATCCTTCTGAAATTTTGCATGCTCTCATTTAATAGTCACACAACTGTCTGATTGAGTTTGTCTTTTTGCAGTACCACGGAGACCATGTTGGTGTGAGAGAGAGAGAGAGAGAGAGAGAGAGAGAGAGAGAGAGAGAGAGAGAGAGAGAGAGAGAGAGAGAGAGAGAGAGAGAGAGAGAGAGAGAGAGAGAGAGAGAGAGAGAGAGAGAGAGAGAGAGAGAGAGAGAGAGAGAGAGAGTCCAAAACCATGTGTATATGGATGCTTTTTAGTGATAAGATTAGTGTAAAGCCCGGTGATTGTTATGTTTCCTGTTTATCTGCATTTGATTACACTCAGATTAGCTGAGGCCCTTTAGAGGGAGGTCAAATAACAGGCACTTTTTCCCACCTAAAACACAAAAACACCCTAGATAAAATGCCACTAAATTTCATATCACCCTTGTAGGTTCAGTTAGCTTTATATAAGACCTAATTTAGTCAATAATATATCCTCTCTGAAGCTTCTCCTTCCCCTCTGAATTCTTGCTATCCATCCCCAGAATCAAATCAGCGTAGCTCTAATCAATACAAAAGATGCTGCACATGTTGCCCTAAGCAGTGGTCGCTGACCTCGGATCAGGTGTTCTCTCATCTAGCCTCCACTAATGAGTGTTAGTGGATGCACAGAAGGGTTGATGTCATTTTCCAGACGAGATCACCTCCTCAGACCAAATGTTGTAGAACACACCCCGTTAGAGTTAATTGGAGGTGGGGAGTAAGACCCTTCGGCCTGAAGTGTTGATGGTACTAATGGCATGTTTATTTCCTGTCCCATGATGTACTTCTTTGATCTTTATTTGGTGCGGTTATGATGGCTTTTTTCACAAATTTGACATCACTTGCTATTTACATGGACTAGCACGCAAACTCAGACCTTGGCTTGTCTTTTGATCATTAAAAACGTTACAAAAAGGGTTGATTTTGGGGTTACAATAGATTGAATTTATGGTCTGTACATTACCATGTAGGTAAAATCCCTTAAAGGGATAGTTCAGCCAGAAATAAAAATCGTTACCCTCAACCTCATATCCTTCCAAACTTGTATTATATATTTAGAAAAATGACTCAGTTTTTGTCCAAGCAATGAAAGTCAGTAGGGTCAACTTTTACTGTCTGGACGGAAAAAAGAGTAAAAAATAAAACATTCTTCAAAAATATTTTGTTTTCCACAGAAGAAAGAAAGTCATGCAGGTTTTGAACGTTTTTTTTTTTAGTGAACTATAGCTTTAATACTTTTCTCACAGGAAGCGTTGATTGTAATATTCTTCTTGTGGGATTATGTTAACGCATTGTTTTGTGTCAGTATACATTAAGGTACAAAATGCAGCGTTGATGCACAATGTTGATTTGACAAACTACTCTTGTCATTCAGTTACTTTCACATCTGGCTGCTTTTGTTTAGCAGACTCAACAAAAAAAAGATTGGCAACGGAAGAGAAATTTGCAGTCTGCCTTCGGCAGAAAGAAGACCTCATATGATCGCCTCCTTTTCTCTTCCTCTCTCTATCTGTCGGTTTGTCTGTCTCTCTCCATCTTTTTCTTTCTTTCTTTCATTCTCTCTCTGTCCCAGTGGGAGTCTTTCTCCCTTTGCGTACGTCTCCACCAGTGTTCGCCATTAGCCAGGCTTTGTGCCAGCACTAGAGGCAGATGGTGACCCTGCTGAGGTCATGAGACCAGCGTTGCTATGCTGGTAACCATGACTGGAGAGAGGAAGTGGCACTGCCTCAGGGACAGATGGGGTGGTTCCCATGTTCCATCTCTTGTGTCCCCCACCTCTCTCTCTCTCTCTTTCTGTCGTCTTTCCCTGCTCCATTGGAATGACAAACAGCCATGGAGGTATGATTCCTGAACTCAGATTGCTGGCATATCCCAACTTGAGTTTATCAGTTTGGATTCTGTAGTTTCAAACGAGTAATGTTCCACCAAAATGTAACCACCCTACCATATTAAGCTCTGAGATGCATGTGAATATCAAACTGATCATTTATAGCTCAAGAGAGTCGTTCAGCACTTGACATGAAAAATAAGTTATTTCCTCACAGTTTCCACAAAAATATTAAGCAGCACAAATGCTTTCAACATCGATAAGAAGAAGAAATGTTTCTTGAGCACCAAATCCTCATCATTTCTGAAGGGGACACTGAAGACTGGAGTAATGATGCTGAAAATTCAGCTTTGCCATCAAAGGAATAAATTATAATTTAAAATGCATTAAAATTGAAAACAGTTATTTGAAAGTGTTGTAATATTTCACATAATTACTGTTTTTTCTGTATTTTTCATCAAATAAAGGCTGCCTTGGTAGGCAGAAGAGACCTCTTTCAAAAAATTTTTTAAAAAAGTATATCTAAAAGTTTGGACACACCTGAGTGAATGTTTCTCATGGTCTAAAGGTTTTTTGAGGTTGCTATAAATTATATATTTAAATATTTACATACTCGAAATTAATTCAAACTGGCAATATTAAATTATTTTAATTGTTTTTAGAGATAAGTTGGAGAGTGAAGAAAAAGCAGTTTTGATTTAAACATGGTTGGACATTGTTGGTTACAGCATAACTCCAAAACTTCCATTTTTGTTATAGGCCTATTCGTTTTGATTAGTTAAATTAATGATAGCTAAGAGTTTAGCTGTGTCCAGATGTTTGACTATATGCATGGAAATAGATCATAAACTAAGTCATACTAAGAATGCAAAATAGCTTCAGTTTTTGTTATCTGGAGTTTCCATTACCACCTTTCCTCCTTTTTTAATACTAACTTAACAGACATTTGCATTGCTGTGGGTATGATCATGTTCAAGGCTATTTAACCACTGGCAATATTACCCAGAGGGATGCTGGGTGAAATCTAGAGTATGGCAGTAAATTGGCAGTTGCCTGGAGCACGGCATATGCCTTATCCCTCATTTCTCTGTAGCCCGCAGCCAGGGAGAAACCAGAAACTGTCAGCCAGCCATGTCCATTAAGTCAATGAGGCTTGATAGCCTGCAGCCAGTCTACTGCTAATGCATTTTAAAAGAACTTGTGTGAGTGTGCTCCGTCTTTTGTCAGAGTGACATGCAACAGACACGAGCCTTAGCATGCTAACATGATACAGGCATGGATCACATCGAGACTGGCACGCGGGAGCCGACATGCAAGGGAAAGTGTACTTCTCCTACTTTGTCTTTCTTGGAGACAATGTTCCATTCCCCTATAACCTTGGGTCTCCTGGGAGTCAATGCCCTTCCCCCACCACCAAATCTCAGTGCTGTGGTTTTTGAAAGCTTTGAAAAGCTGAGAGAGCCTTGTATATTCTCTTAGACACTGTGTCCTGGCCGTGACCCTTGTGCTCAATGGCCACTTGCAAAAGTCCTATACATAAACAGCATCTGGAGTGGCTCAGGGCTGCACCTGAAGGCTTAGCAGAGACTGATAGGATTGTTTTGCAAATGATATTGAGAATGTGAAAGGTCAGTGATTGTGCTACGTTAGTTAGCGGTGACATGCAACCAACATGTCAGAGACCACATATGACCATGAAATATACATTTAAGATTTAGTTCTCATTTCCTCACTATGTACCTTAACAACTCAATCTCATGGCAATCTAATTTGTACGTTTTCATGATGGCCTTACCCTACTCTAACCCCAACATAACCTTAACATGCTTACTTTTTTCTAATAATATTAATACATTTTTAAATGATTCACATCGTACAAATCCATAGGAAATCGCCACATTATAACATACTCACGTTTTCTTGTGAGATTAGGTTGACTAACAATGATATATAATAATAATATTATTAAATATTTATTTGACAATCTTATTTTTTTGACAAAAATGACATTTTTATTCACCCTCATGTCATTCCAAACCTGTATGGCGTCATTCCTTTTGTATAACCAAAAAAGAAGACATTTTAATGGAAATTTTGAAGGATATGGACTTTGATTGTATGGGGGCAAAACAACATTTTCCTAATTATTTTTCTGTTGCAAAGAAAAAAACGAAAGTCATACAGGTTTGAAATGTTATGAGGCAATGATGACAACATTTTCATGTTTATGTGAATTAACTGCTGCTAGGTGATAAAGTTTCATTTTGATTTTCATTTTAAAATCGAATGTTATGTACATGTAAAATGTTAAGTATCTTTCTTAATACTAATCACAACACATAAACACACAGGTTGCGGGATTCCCATCGAGCAGCCATCCGTGTGATCCAGAGAATGTACTACTTTGTGGCCCAAAAAAAGTTCCAGGTAAGATTATTTGTTTTCTATTTGCTATAACCAAAATGTTATCAAGTTAGCATGTTACATCGCTAAAATGAGCAGAAATGCAGATTGTTCTTCACGTTTCCAATCGTGAGCATTCCTTGATCAATTTCAGTGTAGTGAATAAGGTGTCTTTCAACACATATTGAAGAGAAGAGCTTGTGTTGGGCCTCATTCAGTCACAGCAGATGCTCTGCCTGAGTCCTCAAAAATACAGGCTATAATGTCAGAGGATTACCTTAATAGCTGTCCTACACACTTTCTCCTCCTTTGTGCGATTGTGCGACACTTGATACTCGTTACTGCACTTTGTTTGTCTTCTCTCTTTACCCTCCCATCCTCTCGCCCATCCATTCATTTGACCCGGTTGCCTCAGTCATCTCTCAATCCCCTTATTTTCTCCAAGTCCTTCTCCCCTCCTCTCACACACTCTTGCGACACAGAACACACACTTTGCAGTGTTTGTCAGATGCTGCTGGCTAGATTTGCTGTGTCTGATGTCATGACAATGTTTACCCTTCTTTGAACGGCTTCTTCTCCTGAATTGGGTCATTTGTGCCGGAGATGTGTGAATGTTTGGTTATTCCACCAACGCTGATCAAACTGAGCTTAAGTTCTCTAGAAAACTGGAGCTTCACACATCTTCCCCATGTTAGTCAGGAAGTTCAAATAAATTAAAATAGCTATAAGCATTATCACCTGCTCAATCTACCCCGAAAGCAAAGATTAAGCTTTTGATCAGAGTGTTCGTTTGGTTTCAGCAGATGTGAATCATTTTCCTCAAAGGTGAGAATCAAGAGGAAATATTTCCCCTCTGGGCTCGTTTGATTTGGGGCTGGTTGTATCAAGTCAACCGACTAATAAAACAGACTTTATTCATAAAGCTTCACTCAACCAGTGGGTTTGTGGGGCCCTAGGCAAGATTTGATCATAAAAATCTATGAGTCTATGAGGGAAAGTCAAAGAGTATTTAAATTGATTCTTTAAATTTAGAATCACTTTTTTATCTTTTGCAGTTCATTGAATAGTCCTGCATTGTGAAAATGTAATTATGAAAAGTATAACAATGCATTCTCTCAATTAATGATTTCATAGAAACGGCATGTGTAGGAATGATGCAATAAGAAAAATCTTATTCTTTTTAAATATAAAAACTGTATTATAAAAAATAAATTAAGTATAGGTCATATGCACATAAACAAAACATAACAAAACATATATATATATACGTCCATGTATTATATTTATATTTATATATATATATTTGTTTTATTTTAATATATATACACTCATTAAAAAGTTTGGTGTTAAGTTGTTTTTTTTAGTAATTCTTTTATTCAGCAAGGATGCATTCATTTGATCAAAAATGACAGTAAGGACTTCTATAAATATTTCTATCGCACAATATCCTGTTCTTTTGAACTTTTTATTCAATATTTCATCTAATCCTGACAAAGAAATGTTTCACGGTTTCCACATACATATTTCTATCTCACAAAATGCTGTTCTTTTGAACTTTTTATTCAATATTTCATCTAATCCTGACAAAGAAATGTATCACAGTTTCCACATAAATATTAAGCAGCAACGGTACTATTATAATAAATAACTATAATAAGAAGAAATGTTTCTTGAGCACCAAATCAGCATATTAGAATGATTTCTGAAGGATCATGTGACTGAAGAATGGAGTAATGATGCTTAAAATTCAGCTTTGGTATCACAATATTACCGTTTTTACTGTACTTTTTTGATCAAATAAATGCAGCCTTGGTGAGCATCAAAGACTTCTTTCAAAAATGTAAATAAAAACTTTTGACTGGAAATGGCAGTGTATATTTATTACATATTAGTATTTTATTATAATCATTATATTATATGTGAGAAAAAAGCAAATACAGTGAGTGATGAGTGCAGATGTTATATCGGCGGGTTTTTGTATGTATGTGTGTTTTTGCAGCAAGCGCGTAAGCCGTACGATGTGAGGGATGTCATTGAGCAATATTCTCAGGGTCATCTCAACCTCATGGTGCGCATCAAGGAGCTACAAAGAAGGTGGGATGAGGACTCGCTTTATCACCTAGCAGCAGTTAAGCATATTGGGAAAAGTGTTTACTTTAACATGGCTATACATGGATGACATTTTATAGGAATAAAAGCAATATAAATGACGGTTTCATGACCTTTGGGTAAATAAAGCTGGGGAGTTAAGAGTACATCCATCTCTTGTCACTATTCCTCTCACTTTTCATCTGCCATTTCTGTACATGAACATTTCACATGCCGCACGCATGGTCCTAACAGACTGGATCAGTCCTTAGGGAAGCTGTCTTTCTACCAGACAAGTTCAGGTAAAGCTAGGTCATTCATTACACTTTCTGCTCTCACATTCCTCAACCCCACACCATGTTTTGCTACAGTTTGACCCCTTCGTTGTTCTTAATGTTGCTGTTTATTGTTGGGTTGTAGTCGTTGTGCACATTCGTGTTTATGGAGGGTTTTTATTATGTTTTTCTTGGCTCTATTTTCGTCTTCTGTAGAACGCTTGAAAGACAAAGGCACAAACACTATTGGCTCCAGACTCAACAGGATGGAAGAGAAGGTAAGCACTTGGATATTTGTCCTACAGCCAGAGCAGGGTTTAGCCCGTATCTGAAGAAAACACCAAAAACTCACAATGCTTAAAAGAGTCCAAAAAGTCTTTGTGCGTAAACCAAAATAGGCCAAAAGTTGTAAAAAAAGAAAAAAAGAAAAAAAAAAGGGGTCCACAGAATATAGAGGTGAATAAAAAAGCCAACAAAAAAGCCACCGATTTATTGTGGAAAATCTGTGCTTTTTCCTCACATTTGCTTGTTTGGATTCCGCTATCTGAAATATCTCTTCAGACAATATCACATGCTCTTGAATTTTAGCAATAAGTGTCGAAACCAATCGCCTCCAACAAGTTAATCATTAGTAAAATAATAACAAGTTCCATGTCTTTAGTTTACGTGCAAATGCACACAACACCGTTGGTTCAGCAAGGATTCTATAGATAAAGATCTTTAAGCTTCATTCATCAAGCCTTACCCTGGAGGCAGAAGAAATCTTTCTCTGCTTTCAATCAAATATCACTTTTTGAAGACTTCTCAAACATTCTCCATGAGTGATGTGTGCTGATAAGGGTGTTAAGACTAAAAAGAACAGCTTTCTGGCTTCTGTGTGTGTGTGTGTGTGTGTGTGTGTGTGTGTGTGTGTGTGTGTGTGTGTGTGTGTGTGTGTGTGTGTGTGTGTGTGTGTGTGTGTGTGTGTGTGTGTGTGTGTGTGTGTGTGTGTGTGTGTGTGGCCTCCCATGGCCAATAGAATGACGGGGATTCAGAAGCTCTACAAACACTTTGTCTACTCCTGTTCATTTGCCACTCCAGCCAATAAATCCTTTTACAAACAGCTCTCATCCTAGACACGAACTCGAAACAGCATACACACTTGTTCACATGATCTCTCTCTCAGACTCGTTTGCTCTTTCTCCCTCTCAGAACTAGCAAATTGACTAATTTTATGAAATGCCAGAAAACAGCCTGTTTAACCTGTTTAAAATTCTTTACTGAGAAAGAATAGAAAAAAAAAACATTTTAAGAAGAATTTGATCTTTTTTTTCTGTTTTCATAGCTGACATATCTTTAGGAAGCGATACAATTTTTCTTTTCAATCTGGCTGCCTACAAAAAGTAAAAATCAGGTGACTTAAGGATTGTTTTCGATCTCATTGACTCACTTTTATTGTCTTCATCATGCTAGCCATATCTCTCTATGACAATGCTAGTGATTGATGCATTGAGTAGCCAAATTACAAGTGTTTCCCAGTTGGACACGTCGTAAAGAACTGCTTGAAAATGTTTCATTAGCTGTAGAGGCTGTGGACAGGATACCCTGCCCCTTACAGTGTCATTCTTCTTCCCATAATTCTGTGGTAAACAGGAAGCAGGCAGTGTCTGGCATAAACAGGAACAAATAGCCTTAACTTTTATGCAAACACCCATCTGTAGAAACTCATTACTGCATCACTAACACAGTCTTCTGCCTCCACTCTGACTGGATTCTCTTCGCATTTAGGGCATCCCTTTTTTTTATATTACCTTAAGATTTTTTTATTTATTCAATCATACTCTATATTCTACTGTTCAAACGTTTGGATTGTGTACGGTATTTTAATGTTTTGTAAAGAATCCTCTTATGCTTAAAACAGTATTATTGTGAAATATCATTATAATTTAAAATAACTGTTTTATATTTGAATACATTTTAAAATGTAATTTTACATTATTACTCCAGTCTTCAGTGTCACGTGATTCTTCAGAAATCATTAGAATATGCTGATTTGGTGTTAAAGAAATACTTATTATTATCATTATCAGTGTTGAAAACAGTTGTGCTGCTTAATACTTTGTAATAGATATATTTACATATATTTGAAATAGAAATATTAAACTTATTTCTTTCAAAAAAAAATCTTATTGACCCCAAACTTTTGAACAGTGCTGCTGTAAATGTTTTTATGGAATAAATATTTAAAATACATTTAATCTGTTTAGACTATGAGGAGCAATGTATTGCATGACTTTATAATGTTTTCCCAAAATATTTCCCCATCAAATTTATTTGAATGGCTTTCTAGTATTTATTAGTAAATAGGGTAACACTTTATTTTACAGTGTCCCTGTTACATGTAGTTACTATAGTAATTACTATAAATTTTGCATAATTACATGCAACTACTCTAAACCACTAATGCTAAAGTAAGTACATGTAGTTAATTAATTACCCAGTACTTAAATGTGTAATTACACTGTAACATGGACAGCTTAAAATAAAGTGTAACCGAAACTAGTTCTACGGTTTGCAAGTAAAAACCAGTAAATGTAAACTTTTATAGTATTATGACAAACTCGTAAGTGTGAGTAAATGTTGAAAGAATTTTCATTTTGTGTGAACTATCCCTATAAGTTTCGACTCAAGATCTTGTTTTTTTCTCTGTGGTTAGAAGTGTGCATGTTTGCATTCATGTCTATATGGGGAGCGACTGCATATGTTTACATGCCCGAGTCTCCAGCCGTACGCTATATGTTTGTGGATGTGTCCATGTGTTTGTATGTGACTGTGGTGCCACTATCATTGTGTAAACTGTGGTCCAGCATGGAGACACTCGTCTGGTTATTTCTAATGGGGTGTAGACAGCCCTGGCTCCACACGTCACTTAGCTTTAACCCAGCGGAATGACATTTGGCTCCCCAACTGTAAAATGAAGAATTACAAGTATTTCTCTGACAGTTTTCTTCCTCTCAGACATGAATCCCTTTAAATATTTAACAACAATTCCCACTGGTTTTAAAATATGGATAGCTTTTTAGGCACATAGACAGTTACATAAACAGTACAGTAAAAAAAAATGCTTTGAAGTTACTATTAATACTATTTTAGTCTTTCTGCTTTAAAAGTTCACTTTTACTTCAATGTGTTATTTGGCATTTTTTTGTAATTAATTGTGAAATTTACTATCTGGTTCTGAGTGAACATTTGTCAGTGTGCTCTGACGTTTAAAAATTGTTTATTGTAGTTATTATATGAAAATGTCACAATTTTCTTTTCTTTTAAAAAAAAATAAGTGTAGTTCTGACTGTATTATAGTTTCCACTCAAAGTTCAACCATGTGATTCAGTTATAACAAAACAGCATCGCCTAATCTTTTCATTTAACTGACCTTTTTTCGACTATTCATTATCACCTCTTTGATCAAATTCTAATCTCATTTACAGCATATATAAGGATGGATTTATTTCTTTTGCTAGACTGTTTATACAGATGGGACCTTTTATCAGTTGCTGGCGTTTTACGGCTTGTATGGACACATCGTCTCTTGTTTGTGACGTTATTTACCCAGACACCATGATGACGTTATTTTAGACAGTGTTTTGAAAGATGTGCTGAGACCACACACTCGTTTCCCCACAGATCACACACATGGACAGGACACTTAACAGCATTTCAGAATCTCTCAACCTGATGTTGGCGAGGGAGAGACGCGGGGATCTGGCCAAAGGGAAGGAACAGCGTGGCAGCTTCCACCGACAACCAGCCACCCTCAGCCTGTCATTGCCGGACAGACAGGACAGCCTGCCCGGCTTCGGGCAACTGTCCACACCAACTGTTATTCATGAGGACAGCTGAGTCTAAAGCTAAAGGATGACCACTAAGTCACAAAGTGCCTGATATTTGATCAGTTTTGGCTAGAGTTAATGTAAGATATTGGGTCTGGCTCAGGTTTAGCATCAGCTGATTTTAAGATATCTTGTCTGACTAATTCTGTTCATCTTTATATTTTGTCAGACAGACGAATTTCTTATAAAGCATCACGTAAAGCAATGTGTATACATATTTTTAGCATACGATTGTGCAGACTTTGAGTTTTTGATATTGATTAGTTGGTTAGCAGTTGTTCTCTTTCAAAAGAAGAGAGTTCCATACTTTTTTGTGAGCGGTTTGCCCTCTTAAAAAAAAAGGTTCCAAAAGGGGGTTTTCGCAGCAATGCCATATTTGTTTTGCCCAAAGAATCTTTCAATAAACAGTTCTTTAGAACATTTTAATATTCTAAAGAGCCTTTTTCCTCATTAAAGAAATTGAAAGTTTCCTCATGGAACAAATGCCAATAAAGAACCTTTATGTTTAGGAGTGTAGATGTGAATAATTATGATGTTATTTTGGAGTGTTATGAATTGACAAATGTCTTTAAATGATTACTGTTGGCAGGAACAAAATGTGTGCGGCTTGTGTTTATGAATCACTAATATAGTCTTTTTAGAGGCACACAGATTTGTGAATACTGTTTAAATTCAAGCTGGATAAAGACTTTTCACTATGTCGTCTTCGCGATCAGGTTTTTTATTTATGTTCATTCAATAATATTTTTTTTTTAATTGTGAAATAAATACTGTATCCTAAAACAACACTACTAATTCATTTCTCCAGTAAAATCCATTACAGCAAAAACAGCCCTAAAACTTCTGCGCCAAATACAGAAGGAATTTAGTCAAGCAAATGACTTTGGTTCTTAAGCTCAAAAACGTATCAATGACACCGATGACGATGTAAATCGAAAACTTTTTGTCTTTGTATTTGGCCTCCAAATAAGGTTGTTTGTACTAGAAAAATCTGCCGTTTTTTTCTCAGTCTAAAAAAACTGGTCCTAAGTAAACATCTTGTTTCTTCTTTCTCATGTTTGCAGTACTTTAATTTCCACCATGTTTTCGTGGGGTCAAACGCCCTGGCTATTCAAACACAAGTGTGTGGGCAGTTCGGCTTCCCGCTCTTTTCCTTCACCGTCAGGCCAGAATGGTGCTATTTATGCCCGTGTGGAGGCATTTATGGCCTTCAGGAGCAGTTGTTGTCTTTTTTTCTAAAAGTCTTGCAGTGACACATTCAGAATTCCTTTAGAGCATCCCGACAGATCAATGACTTATGCAGCACACGACCATATGGGGAGCACCGTGACCTCTGATCTTATTGTCATACATTTGCTTTCAGGGGTGAGGGGCATTGTTGCTATGGGGATGATTACATGCACACCCTTTGACCTTATCCTGGGCAGTAACACGGCTGTCCACTCCGCCTTTGTTTGCGCACAGCTTCTCGCATGGGCCATTGTCACCTGTAATATGTGCAACAAATCAGACATTCCGTCACATACGTATTCATGAAAGGCATGACAATTTTGTCTTTATTATCTCGCTATACCGCAATCGAGGGCATAGGATTATATCTCAGAAAAGCTGACGTAGCAAACCAGGATGTCAGCTTCCTCTTAACCATTTGTGCCGACTTCATCTTAATTGAATGAAACCACTCGCCATATGCATTTGCTATATCTAAGCCATATTCCACCATTATTGTCCCAAAAGGGCAGAGGAATAAGACACTTTAGAGTATACCTCTTCATGGCAGGACAACTATGTCAACAATGGAATGGACAGGACAACAGTATTGGCAGACACCACAGAGAGCAGGCCTGCTACAGAGGGGGTCTGGCCCATATGCCGCCAGATAAATGATAAGCCTTTGTTATTCGTTTAAAAGGACGTACTGCTGTCACTGTCTCTGGGACTGCTGAGCAAACTTTGGGACCAAATGCCATTAATCCAAGCTAGTGAACCCATAGAGGTGTATCCAGCCTTGAAGACACAGCTTGCCAGTGCCTCCGCTAGTTTTATGGGTTTTATTAGTGAAAGAGAAACAGCTCTGAAATGGAGAGGGCTACAACACCGAGATGAATGGTTTGATGGTTTTGCTGCAAATTGCAGGTGTTTGTGTCAAAAAGGGTAGCAATGTTGAGAAAGTGATGTTCCTGTTACATATAAATAAACTGCAATTAAGAGGGGAACATGAATTGTTAAGTATGACTCTCTTTTTATTACTTTGTTTTTATTTCATTAATTAAAATAGAAGAAAAAAATCACACTGTAAAAAATATTTGTTGGCTTAACTTGAAAAAGAAAGCAAACCTAATTGTTAACCTAACGGTTGCCTTAAAATTTTGAGTTCATTGACATTTTAAATTTGAGTTAATACAATGAAGGAGTTTGGATTTAACAGAAACTCAAAATATTATTTTATTTGGTACCACATCTAAGTTGATTTGACAAAAAAAATGTGATAACAAATCATGAAAATAATGTTTTACAGTGTAGTTTTTGGGTAAAAAAAAATCTAAAGACATCATCATAGTCATAGTATTTACACTAGGTATTTTTACACACGCTGTTAAAATTATTTATTTTAATTACTTGATCATAATATTAGTTTACTCTTAAAACTAAGTTCTAAAAGGGGGTTTTCGCAGTGATGACTTTGGGTTCCCCAAAGAAGAACAGTTCTTAAAATAAACACTTTTTGTTTGTTTGCAGAACATTTTAATAATCTAAAGGACCTTTTCCACTATAAAGAGCCTTTTGTTAAAGGTTCTTCATGGAACCATTATGTCAACCTTTATTTTTAAGAGTGGGCTAATGCCGTGTATTTTGTATTCAGACGCACAGTCCTGTTGTTGTTGTTGTTGTTTTTTTTTTTTGTCAAATAAACGAGCCTGATTTAACTCATGTTTTAGTCAGAATAAAAGGATTCGAATTGAACTCTTAACTTCATTTAATGATGTACAGACTGGGCTGAATGAATGCGTCTCTGTGGGATTTGCTGATAAAAGTCGAGGTCCCATGAGCCTGAGGAGGTAATCCATCTGGTCAGGAAACCCATCTGAGCTATAACGGAACATATTGGAAACCCTGTCAATCTGGACATAATGATTTTAGTGTAAAAGCTCAAATAATGAGGTCCAGTTAAACCCTGGGGGATTCCTCACATTACAAGTCAAATAATTTCGTTTATTAAAATCCACGTTTTTCATTAAGAATTATGAAACAAGATTGTGTAATATTAAGACAATTTCATAGCTAGATGTTTTAGCCATGCCGTGCAGCTTTCTCAATATCATATTTTAACCCGCGAAAGATAAAAATTCGTTCACGTAATTTGACGAATTTGATCACAATGCTTATTATTTTTAGGCTTTATACTTTTAAGCAAAATCTATGTGTTTATACATCGCCGGTAGCTTCTGAGTTAGGGACTACAAATTTATCAGGCAAGCTTGTAGGCCTATTTTGGCCTGCTTGTATAGCTACAGGCTAATTGTTAATTATTATTATTATTATTAGCCTATTAATTAAGTTTACATGCACATTGCATGTTTACATATTTATTTAAAGTGTTACCGAACAATCTTTATGCAATTGTCTCCAAACGTTGTTCGTTTCTTCATTTGAATGATGGTCAGTCGCTGTCATGACGCACTGGACTGGAGTAGCCTAGGCTATCTCTGTTTTCTTGCACACGACTAGATAGGCTACGGACGAGAAACAAAAGCAAACAGGATTTGTGAGCACCGAGCGCTTCTGTGAGAGCACAAAGCCTCATTTGCAGGTGAATGCGATGGCACTCGCTTCGCCTTACGCCTTTAGCTGCCTTTGTTCCATTTCGCCTTTTTTTGGTGCCAGATGGTCATGGAAAAGGGAAACTTCTTTAGAGAAAGGCTATCTAGCGAAACACTGGCACTCTTCACCTATAGCCCAAACGTGAACGGCAGAAATTAAAGGGGAGAAATCTGAGCCTATATGTAAAAAAAAAAAAAAATCGTTGATAAGCTATTTTTTTTCTGACAAAAGGCCCAAAGTTTTTAGTGTAAAATCCAAAGAATAAACTCCTTAACTCGAATACTTTCTTCCGCTTTATCCAATTATCGGTCCCTTTCCAGTCTATTATGATCCACGTTTCAAAGATTTTTTTTTTTTACAAACGTAGCTGTTCATACTATTTTTTGGTAACACTTTTTTAAGGTGTCCTTGTTACAGTGTAATTATACATTTAAGTAGCCACTGAGTAATAATATTTAACTGCATGTCTATTTGTAGGTTAGGATTATAGGAAAAGGGTTTGGTTTAGGATAGTTGCATGTAATTATACACTATTTATAGGTTAATTACTACAGTAACTATATGTAACGTGAAACAAGGACACAAAAATAAAGTGATACCTATTATTTTATTTGACATTTGATAGCCTATTGCTGTTATTCGTCATTTAAAATATAGCAAATAAATGTAGCCTAATTAAGGAGCTATACGTTGAAGTAGAAATTATAACCTGGTAAAATTGAACGAAAGTTAAATAAATAAAAAATGATCCAAAAATCCAACTGGATACACCCTATTCCAGTTTTAACTATAAGAAAGTTTTAGCCTACCTATTTTGCTCACAATTACATTTCGTTTTGGACACGAATATATTTTATCTATTTTTGTTCTCGTTTTTTTATTTATTTGTATTAGCTTTTCTCCTAACTCGGTGGCATTATAAAGATCTGGCGTGTGGTGGTATCTATAGTAAATGTTATTCACAGATAGTGTGTAGGTGGGGGGAGGGGAGGGGAGGCAGGTGGTTGGCGTGTAAATAGAAGGAGCCCATTTTGTTCGAGTCTTGGTAAGTGTTTCATTAGCGGGATAGCTGAGAGGGTGCTGAAAATGAAGGTCTTATGTGGACAAAGCGGGGTTCCAAGGGCACCTGCCTCCTTCATTATGGAAAGAAAATGGCATTTAAATCCTCCCTATAGCACGCAGCTGCCCGCATATCCCTCCCCACAAACACAGAGGGCGGAACAGCTGAGTCTGTTTAGAGGCCAAACTCTACTCTTTTTGTCACAGGCAAAATGTTGACGCCTAAAAAGTGTAGGGCATTTTTTTGTTGTTGTTCTTCTGCCGTTTACCCACATCCCATGATCTACAACAATGATATGCGACTTTCACAAGAACACACGTGAATACGACCAGGTTAGCAAAAATATAATTTAATTTACACTTTGATTCAAACGTGAGCTACATAATATATTTTAACAAACACGGCTCAGAAACATTCTTTGCATGATGCTGCATACAAAACTTAAATAAAACAACTTAAAATATGGCCGAAATAATTAAAAACAATAACTGTAAATAATAGAGTAACCAACTATTGTGAACATAAATAAAATAAGTTAGTATATTTAAAAAACAAAAAAATCAAAAACAAAGTATTGCTCTATAGTCTATTTAGAGCAGTGTGGCCTAGCCCTTCTACACATGTGGAAACAAAAGAAATATAAAATTGCACCATTTAGACATTGTAACACTGCAACAAAGTCTATGTATTGCTACATATGTTCAGAGAGAGAGAGAGAGAGTGAATGTCTCTCCTCCCCTTGTTTTCTTTCATCCGCTCTGCAGATAAAACACAGGTGGACTGATGCATGGAGTGCAAACATCTGTAAAGCAAAGAAAACGACAAAATTAACATTTGTTCCACGGCAAACAGCAGCTTTACACAGGGGACAGATATTTAAATGGAGGTGAATTAAACTGAATAAGTCGCCAATCACTTACACGTTTGTTTAATGCAATCAGTAGGCTAATAATAATTGTTATTATTATAATAGCCTACTAATGCAATGATATAAACAGTTATATATGCACAGAGTGGATACGCACCATCTTATTGTTTTGCGTGGGGTGACTTCAATGCTGGTGGGTTCATCCTGCTTGGACTCCAGGGTCCTTTTTCTTTTCGGGAAGAAGTCTGGTGGAAATCAATGTTATGTGTCGTTAGACATGTTTCGCTGAAGATCACATTTGAAAAAATCGAGACACTTAAATTGACCGTTAGTTTTTATTTCGTTTCAATGCATTTAAGTTACCTGTAATTTGCGGCGTGCTGTTTCTGGGGGCCTCTGGGATGAGTGACCTCTTTCGCCTGTTTCTGAGGACTGAAGCGCGAGCTGGTTTTGAGTTGAGTGCACCAGAGAGGTTCTCCTGGTTAAGCTCGCTGGGTCGACTTGGGACGTCCGCGGATTCTTGAACTGCCGGACTCCTGGAAATCCCGTGTAACCCACAGTCAGCAGTGCTGGACGCGTCTCCTGTTGCGTTAACAGACGCCGCGGCGCGAGCTCTTTTATTTGGCACTTTATCCTTGTAGAAAAATGGCATAGCGTCCTCTGAAATCGCCTCCCACTCGTAATCTCCAGGCAAAGGCGAGTTGGTCTCAAAGTTAAAATTCCACCGGGTCTGGTCTCGCTCGGATATCTCCTGGAGTTTGCGTTTCATTTCACCGTGCAGCTCCTCGTGATCTACGGGTCCGAAAAGGTTACGGCAGACCTTTGTGCGGGCGAGAAGAGGAAAGGTCCTCCGTGCAACATGACGCTCCAGATTGCTTGATACGTCCACGTTTGCCATGATGCCTGAAAGTCAATGCCGCGAGCTGACGCTTGTTTAGCTCTTGTTGTTTGTAGTCTGTTTATATCTGTGCCGGTGGTTAAAGGCCAGCGTTTGTACGAGCAAAGGCCTCCGATTGGCTAGACGGACACCACGCCCTGTGTAATAAACCCCCCACCAGTATCAGCAATGTCACCCCCTCCCCCTTCTCATTTAAAAAACCACAGTCCGAAAATTATGGCCCATGCATAAAGGCCATGACATAAATTATTGTTTCAGAAAAAAAAGAAAAAAGAAAAAAAAACCCGGAGTAATTTCTACCAATGTGTAATTTAGAATTATGCAGACCTCCTAATAGGCCTAAACAAATGGGGCTGTGGGGGGGGGGGGGGGGGGGGGGGGATCATAGTCTCTCTCTATATTATGTATAATATGCCTATACAATAACAATAAATTAAAGTTTATGCAACATAAATATTACAACAATATAAATTGTATTAGAAACTAATATTTATTATTATAAACATTTGAAAATTCGGAATAATTGATTCTCCTGGGTTTAGTCTGAGGTAGCCATTATTATCTTCATTAGAAATGTCTGGCTCAGTATACACACATTATTAATTACTTCAATGCAAATTATAGTTTTGCTTCAATGGATGGGCGCCGAATGTTGCTGCATAGGATTCTAAATGCTACATTTACAGTTCGACTTCGACCAAATATTTAAAATGGTGTTTTCCAATGCCACAGTTTCAAGGCTTAGGGTTAGTCATAATTTGTTAAATAAGTGTTAATGTCGGAATATAATATCGAAATCGAAATGACGCACACAAATCTAAACATTCAATCTAAATCCAGTCAAAATATTTCTAGCGCATTTCTGACGCCTCTGGGCGGGGTCCACCAATGGCGCGCAAAACTCAACCAACCAGGTGTGACTCGAGCGATGATGACGTCAGGGGCATCCTCAAGATGGCTGCTGCTGCAAACGGACCATATATATCTATGCAAACGGACAACGAGAGCCCCCCAATATAATATTAATTATATTATGTTCTAGTAAAAAATTATGTGATGTTGTATGATTATTTACGGTTATGCTACTGTAGTCTACACTCTTGTTCTGATCTGAACAAAATTCAAGAAATAACCCCCCTCGGCGAAAAGGCCTAACGTTAACTCACAACGCCAACTACAATGAACTAACGTTACCACCACCCTAACAAAAACATGCTAATGTGTTACATAAATTATACGTTATCCAGAATGTATGTAAAGTTTCCAAAGATAATGTCAACATAAAAACGATCGCTGCACATCCAACTCGTTCGCTCTGGGAGAATGTTGTCTTATTCTCTCATCGCAACCCTTACCATTGCATATTAACGTTAGCTGTAACCTTAACTTACAGTTATATATTTATTCCACATCTGTGATACTTTAGCCTAATATGTAAAGTATCACATTCCACATATGATACTTTACATATGATTTTCCAGATTAAAAACTTAAATAATTGGATAAAATACCTAATGTAGCAACATCGCGTTTTTAAATGCAGTTGAGATAGGCTGCCTAATAGTCAGATCAGTTGGCTATTTTGTATGGCAATATACCTCTGAAGCAAACGGATTTCATAATCAGACCATCTTCTTGATATGCTTCATGAGAGTCCGTTGTAGATTTGAACCGATTTGAACACATCCATTTAGGACGACCTTGTCAGTCTTCTTGATCTTCGTGCTTAATTTTCCGTGGAGTTGCTGACACCTAGTGGTTGATTCGAGTAACTGCAACTGTTCTAAAACTGGAGCCTAACGTCAGCAAGTACAGCTCGCTGCATCCTGCGGTGGATATCCAACCCGGCCCACATCCATGTGTGACGTCAGAAGCCACGCCCATCCAAGTGTGACGTCGGAAGCCTCGCCCATGTCCAAATACGGCACGTGACTCGATTTGTTGTACGCATGCGCAAATGGCGCTGCTTCCTGTCGGAAAGGTCGGAAATATGTTTACGGCTGTTATCATAGTTATTGGTTTATAATAAAGATGAGGTTATTTGTATAGAGGTGTGACGCTACAGATTATTGATGCAGTTAAATTGTGACGCTTTGGCAGGCTTGGAATGGTCTAAATCACAATCACTCCCTTAACAGTGAGCATTGCTCACTGGTTTTGTAAGTTAATGACATGGTAGTACAAGTAAACAATGTACCTTAAAACGATATTTTTGTATTTCTCTTGTATTTCTGTTACACAAATGGTAATCAATAATCATGGTTTTGCTATTATAAACGTATAAGGGAGCATCTATACTTAAACTAAAACGAGTTTTTGTCACTTTCTTAATTATATGGGATCCAAACTGCACTTATAGTTACCCCTTCTAAATAAAAATAAATAAATGTAAACTTTTTTTTACATTTCTTTCTATGTGGTTATAGAAATATTGCATTTTTACAACCAAATTAAGAATTCACTTATTAGTTAATTCCTGTTATAGCAAATTACTTTGAAATCAAATAATAAAACAGCAGAATGGAATTTATATGGTGAAACTCGAAAAATTAGAATATCGTGCAAAAGTTCATTTATTTCAGTAATTCAACTAAAAGCTGATACTAATATATAATATAGACTCATTACATGCTCATTTCAAGCCTTTATGTGTTATAAATTTGATGATTATGGTTTACAGCTATGTTGAATTACTGAAATAAATGAACTTTTGGACAATATTCTAATACATAAAAAACAGTTAATCTCTCGCTTCACCTACTGTACAGGTTTTATGAGTTTAACATATCAAAATATCATCATAGTTTAAAATATCTTGGTCACAAATTAATTTTTTATTTAATATTTTGTGTTAATACATCAAGTTTACACACATGGGTCTAAAATGACCCATCTATGCAAGTGTGATAACTTTTTGTTAAAATAACCAATGTCACAGTTGTTCAGAGCAACACATTCACTATACTACTTAAAATCAATAGTATATTCCTGCACAATCGGAGGCTGCAGCTTTAGGACCCCGGGTACAGGACCCTAGTTTTTTAGTTTGTACATACATAGTTCGAAAGACATTTAATCTCAGGAGTATTTTTATAAAATGTGTTTTTTTATTCAAAATGTATCAGAGGCATTTTGAAAATTTTAAATTTACACAAAACAAATTAAAAATGTATATCAACACAACTGAAAAAGTGGAGTGAGTCTTAGTTTCTTGAATTATACTGTATATTGATTAACCTCCTTAAGTTTAACTAATTTGCTCATTATCAGGTAAAATAACAATGGAATCAGCATATGCAGTCACTAAAGGATATGGCCAGATATCAGAAGGCAAAACTCGAGAATGATTCAAGCATGCATTTATTTATATATACACATGTATTTATTTATATTATATGAAAGAACAAAATTATTTGTGCTAGAACAAAAGCACCAAAAAGATCCCCTTTTCCACCAGTTGCTGCAAGAATGGCTTCAACTCTGAGAGAGAGAGAGAGAGAGAGAGAGAGAGAGAGAGAGAGAGAGAGAGAGAGAGAGAGAGAGAGAGAGAGAGAGAGAGAGAGAGAGAGAGAGAGAAATATATATTTCAGTTGAACATGTTAAACAAATGTCTATTTCTGATTTAACACTTATGAAATGTTGGAGTTGTAGAGAGAGAAAGTCAAATAGAATATTCATGTTACTGACGTCTAATTCTAAACTCCAAATGTGTAAATGTAAGAGCAACACCCATCAATTGAATGGTCTCCCTTCTTTCCTCAATTGTTTGTCAATTTGTCGGTTAAAATCTTCCACTTCACTGAAATAGTTTTCAGAGAACAGTCACTGTTGTGTAAACAGAAATATCAGTAACAAAAGGGTGCACTGGGCATTGTGCAAAAATAATTAATAATCTACTCTGAGCTGCAATGGATGAATAGAAAATGAGAATTTCTCTTTAGTCCTAAAACTGCAGCAGGGACATTCGAACCACCCATCCAGGCAGAATTGATCTGCATCAGGCTTGAACTGAAAATGTGTAGGATGCTGTAAAACATGACAATAATTATGTGATCTTTCCATTAATCTAGAATAGATAGAAGGATACATAGATAATTTGGCACATACACAGAGTTATCAAGTAAGATGTAGTGAAATGATTCGGTTGCTCAACCAAGTTACTTTGCAAGGGTTGTAAGTGATAAGTGATCAGACCAAAACGTTTTAACCTAGCTATCGTTAAGTTGTTAATTCCAATTCAGACAAACCTTTGGCCCGACAGTTAACGCTATTAGGATACAAACCAAAGTTTATTTGTACTTACCGACATGGCAAACAATCACTTGCTTTCAAAATTGTAGTACTCCTGAAAAGAAGTATAATATAGTTAGGAAAGACTGCTGATGTGATGGCTGGCTTGCTGTCACTGTATTTACTATGAATCAATAATAAAACTTATTCATATTACAACAGTTTATCATCACATTACATTATCTAAACATGTTTGCATAGCAATGACTGAACAACTTCAAACTTTTTCAATATGGAGTATTTACAACTGACAAAGTGACAATCAAATCTCATATTCTTTATAAGCAGAATAAGATTTACAGGATGTAACGTCACACATAAGCACTGAAATAATATATTTTTTCATATTTACCCTTAATCCAAATAACAACATGAAATTGGTGATATAATAATGCAGTTAGTATAGTATAATAGTAATAGTACAAAACAAAATTCTCAGTTGAGAATCTAACGTAGTTACTGATACGAAATTCACTCAGCCAAATGTAACACACAACTCAGTTGAGACATTACAGGGGAGTTAAATGACCAAATATGTAAGTTGAAGATAATTCATAGCTCTAAAACAACATCATCAAACCTTATTGATTCGAATTACATCGATATTTTGACAATGCTAGTCAAGTGATCAACCGCACTGACCTCATTACAAACTATTAATAAGAGCTGCTTTCAACAGGTAACATCTCATTCTTATACAACTCATTCGTATTATGTTGAACAGTGTTTATACTAAAACCGCAAGTGTGTTTTGTGCATTTTGTTTCGCAGTTACCTTCGTCTTCTAGTCTTCTCTTCTCGATGCTTCTTCCTGTTTTTAAATGTTAATGAGAATGTGTCCAATTTGGGCATGGGCGTGGCTTCTGACGTCACACTTGGATGTGGGCCGGGTTGGATGTCCACCGCAGGCTGCAGCGAGAGGCTACTCAACGTCAGAGACACTGGACCTTCAGTCTGTGACAAAAAACGTCCAAAAATAGACATTTTAGGCAAAGTAGCCTGTATTTGCACTTCATCCATTTGCACCTGTAGATTTCAATTACAATAGCCTAGGCTACACATCTAATAAAATGCCGCGAAATCTCCACTTCTATAGCATTTACACAAAACTTTCCAAATGTATTTCCATTTAGGCTACTGTAGGCTATAGGCGTCTGAGGATATTTACGGAGGGGTTCGTTCTTGCCTGTATCATTCGTTTTATTCTAAAAAGTAGGCCTATTAAGAATCTTTTTTTAAAAACAAATATAAACATAGTGTTTAAAACATAGTGTTAATCACCACGTTTAATTTTAGCCAGACCTAGGGCATTGTAAGCTGTCAAACTGTTAAAATTGTCAAAAGTCCAGAGCAAATGAGTAAATATAGGAGAAAACAATAATAGTAAGCATATGGAAATGAATCACTTATTTTGAAGATATTTTCCTGTTGGGATGTTTATGGTGGAGGTCGGGGGAAGTTCAGGTAAGTGGTTTCTGGTTGAGCATAATGTAGCAGCGGTAGGTTAGGGAGTGGTTTTGTCAGAATAAACCTCCTGATTCACTTCCTGGTGGCACTCTAGAGCTGCCCAAGCCTGTAGTGGCCTAAAATAAGCTCAGAGGATCCGACAGCAAACCCAACATCCAGATATCATGCTGGGGCATCAGGATACTCCTCTGGTAAGTGAATTCTTTCAGCGCAAAACCTGGCGTCAGATTGCAGGTCATTTCTGTGGAGTTTATAAATTGCTAAACAGTTTCTCAAAAAGACTTATAGTAGGCTAAAAGATGTAAAGATGCAATCAACTAAATAGCAAATATTTTATTTAAGGCAATCATTTTGATTGTTAAGTTTAGCATTTCAAATTATTATTCATATACTTCCACAGCCACAGATGTTTCTAAAATTTCAAGGTAATGGTTTCATTGGTTTAATTTTGTGAATTGAATGAATTGACTTTTTTCAAGTACAAGAATTGGACTGTGAAGAAAATGTATTTTCTTATAGATCTAAGAGATAAAGCGACAATTTAGTAGAAAACGTTAAATAATGATAACATCATTAATTGACAAAGTGTCCCATTCATTGTACTGCGAGTTTTTAGAAAAATTCCATATCACCTTTAATGCAAATAATTGTGTTTGTGCGCTGTGTCTCCTATGGTTTTTTCCCTCTCTCATACACTCCATCCCTTTCCCTAGTCAAATCATAGGCAGCTCCTGCACCTCTCCACACTACCACACACATCAATCATGTTTGCATACAAGTCATTGGTACTTTTCAATAATCAACACCTGGCCACATCATCCAAGAATCAATTTAACATAATCTTTTTATTTATAGATAAAACTGCTTTTCAATGACTGCTGGCTGACTGAGTAATTGCATACTGATCAAACCAGATCGAAATGGCTCTTGTTTGAAAACAATAAAATGAATGGCAACCATTAGGAAATTGGAGGTTTCACAATAAAAAGGGCTGGCATTAAAGCAGGCAAGGTGGCAGTTATACCTGAACCTGATGGCATTTGGATAAAAACGAATTGATTAAAAAAAAAAAGACATTAATCAGATCTGATTACATCAATCACATGCAGTTAACCTCCTGAAATGTTTTTATAGAATTGCATTTCAGTTCCTGACTGCTTTTACTATGACTCTTTCGGTCTGTGCCTCTTCAACCACACGAGGAGAACTGACCTTGAATCACTGTTGACCAGGATGCAAATAAGTCCAAGAGGACAAATGCATAGAGAACCTCTGTGGATGATCAATTTTGCCTGCTATCAGTAAACAATTATACAAAGGTGTTTTATTATGTTTATGCATATTTCCATATTCAGACACCACACAGTCTGTCCAGTAAAGTCTTTCTTTTCTGTTTTGTCTTTCACCTTTCTTTCTGGCTGACTCTTACTTAACCTCAGGTTGGTAAAAATCAGGTCAGTTTCCCAATTCACGTGTTGCTCGGCCTTTGCCAGGAGGGAGGGAAAGTTTGCATGTGTGTAAAGAAAGAAAATAAAAATTGCTTCTGCTTTACATAAAGTTCCTCACTGAGCAGAGCAGAGCAGCGCTCCTATGGCTGCACCTGAATGGTCTGTAATACAGATGCATTTTAATTCTGTCTCTAGGGTGTGTTACGGCAGGGCAGAAGGTGTCTGCAATGTGGGGAACTGTTGAGTGAGTCCAAAGAACACAGGTGAGACTGGTGGCACGACTTATCATCACCAATAAATACTTAACACAGTTCAAAATGCTTGACCTATCCTGTCACTATTTGCAGTTCTCCAGTGGGATGTCGGTGTTACAACCCACTTACAGAGTCCGTTGTTCGTGTTGGAGGGAAGAGCAATGAGAGATCTGATAAAACCCACTGGACGGCCGGACGTTTGGGAGATATTGATTTTGTCGGTGTCAGTCGGACCAAGGGCAAGGTATATAAGGACAGACTTTTACAAATTCAGATTGTTTTTACTCAAAATCATCACTGTTCTTGATGGGTTTAAGCTTGTGCACATTATTCACAGACTTTATTTGTCAGTCCAGTTTGTCAGGGTGACCAGCTCCACAGATCCAGCCGAAATCTATCAGATTTTGACTAAGCAGTGGGGTCTGGCCCCTCCTCATCTGGTGGTGGCACTAATGGGAGGTGATGAAGTGGCTCAGCTGAAGCCCTGGCTGAGGGACACACTTAGGAAAGGTCTTGTGAAGGCGGCACAAAGCACAGGTGGATTATTTATTGTTCATTAAAAACAAAAATCAGAATCTCTTTTTGATTGTCACAGATCTCTGACCCTTGACCTACACAGGGGCGTGGATCCTCACCAGTGGTTTGCGTTTTGGCATCACCAAGAACCTGGGTCAGGCCGTAAGAGACCACTCTCTAGCGAGCACTTCCTCTAAGGTGCGAGTGGTGGCCATTGGAATTGCTCCCTGGAACATGATTCAGAACAGAGATCTGCTGCTGTCTGCAAAGGTGGGGACTTCTCAAGAGATAGGGGTGAATGCAGGTTCATTGGCCCAATCAACCTGAATTACCCCAACATTTTGATGTTTTCATTTATCTCATATGATTTAGTTGCATGGAAAAGTCATATGGACTTTTTTATTATGCAATAGAGAGCTGCAGAAATGAGTCCTATAAAACCTGGAAATCAGTTCGCACGTTTGCACTTGGTTCCATTGTCCCAAACTAAATAGGTTTTTTATATGAGTAGTAGTGAGTAGTGAACAAACACACACTGCAAACCGTAAACACACACACCCAGAGCAGTGGGCAGCCATTTTTACGGTGGCGCCCCGGGAGCGATTGGGGGGTTAGGTGTTGTGTCCTGCCTGTATTGAGAATCAAACCCGCAACCTTCGGGTTACCAATCTGACTCTACAACCATTAGATCATGTCAGATCCTTTGTGGCGGTGACGTTGAAGTCACTCTAGTGTTTATTGCTTAACTTTAGCTTTTTAATTATGTAGCCTTCAAAATTCATAAAAGTTGTGAGAATTATCTTGATGAACAAAATGTGGAAAAATCATAAACTTTTGTTGGTCACAGGCCTTATTTCCTGCATAAAATTCCTATTGGCTTTTTGTTGAGGGAATCAGGGTGATGCTAACTTCCGGGTTGGCCTACAACTCCAACTCTATAACTTCATTAATGATTTTAAAATTTACTTTATATGTAAACTTTTTATAAGACAACATTGTTTAATTTTTCTAAATATTTATTTTTTATTTAGCCTGATCATTCAGCAACATACCCGTATGAGGATCTTCCCCACGGTGCAGTGTATTCCCTGGACTGCAATCATTCCCATTTGATCCTTGTGGACGAGGACCCTCAGAGACCTGGAGCCACTGCTGAGATGAGAGTCAGGATGCTCAAACACATCTCTCTGCAGCGCACAGGATATGGGGGTGAGTTAAGACTCAGTCTGTCTCTCCAGTTTTTTATCTTCTCGTGCTCTGAGATTCAAATTAATTCACTGTTGTAACAGGCACAGGCAGTATAGAAATCCCAGTTTTGTGTCTTCTGGTCCATGGAGAGCCAAGGATATTACAGGTCACTCTTAACATTTTATTAATAAAACATATCTAATAAGTTGATACTGTATATTATAAGTGTTTTATTGTGGCTTGTTACAGAAAATGTACAAGAATATTCAGAACTCAATACCCTGGCTGATTTTAGCTGGCTCAGGAGGAGTCGCTGATATTTTAGTGACCTTGATGGACAGAGGATGCTGGGATGCTGATATGGTCCAAGAGCTGTTGACAAACACCTTCTCTAAGGGCCTACACAGCACTGAAATCACTTCCTGGGTCAAACTGGTAATGGACAACTTTTGTTTTATGATAGTTAGATAGTTTTTTTTTAGTTTTATATTATATATAGTGTAAAGTCTCAGACTTTGTCTATTAGATCCAGAGAATATTGGACCACGGTCACCTGCTGACAGTGCATGACCCAGAACAGGACTCCGAACTGGACACAGTAATTCTCAAAGCCCTGGTTAAGGGTGAGTAACCATTATATTATACTAACTAAAGCAAACAACTATATTTCTGTTCATTGATGTTGGTGAGTCTGTAATTGTTCTTGTCTTTGTCTGGGCTCAGCGTGTAAGAGTCAGAGTCAGGAAGCGCAGGACTTCCTGGATGAGTTGAAACTGGCTGTGGCCTGGAACAGGGTGGACATTGCTAAGAGTGAGATTTTCAGTGGAGATGTGGCATGGAGTGTAAGAATTAAACAATATCGTTTTGTGCGTTTTAAATGATCAATACTTGTTTTGGATTATTATACACAATATCTCTTTATTCTCTTTTAGCCGCAGGACCTGGAGGAGGTGATGATGGAGGCCATGATAAATGACAAACCTGACTTTGTGCGTCTGTTTGTTGATAACGGTGTGAACATAAACGAGTTCCTAACTTATGGCCGTCTTCAGGAGCTCTACTGCTCTGTGTCCGAGAAAAACCTCCTTCACACTCTGCTCCTGAAAAAGCATCAGGAGAAACAGGCTCATTTGGCCAGCAAACGGATGTCAGGACAACCCTACACTGAACCAGGTTTCACCTTCCATGAGGTCTCCAAAGTCCTTAAAGACTTTCTTGATGACACCTGTAAGGGTTTCTACCAAAAACTTCCAGCGGTGAGTGGGCCTTTTACATGCACTTACACATAACACACCATGCTACCATTCTACTATAGTATGTGTATCTGCTGCAGGAGAGGATGGGGAAAGGCCGTCTTTTCCACAGCCAGAAAAACCTCCCAGACATGGACCGACGTTGTGAGCACCCTTGGAGAGACCTCTTCATTTGGGCTATTCTGCAGAATAGGCAGGAAATGGCAAACTACTTCTGGGCCATGGTGGGTCAATAAACCAGTATGAGCGATAAGCTCATTTTCATGAACTAAGTCCATTTGTGAATAAATGTGAATTGAATTGAATTTGCATGTTCACAATTTGTTCTTTAGACCTTACCAGAAGCTATAAACGAAGTCCCATTGATTACTAGTCGAGTATCACACTTGACCTCAGTTGGGTTTACAGATCAAACTTTACAAGGGTCAATAAACGAAGAGCAATTTGCATGAAAAAAGTCCTGTTAAGCCGAGAATCAACACTAAATGAATTCACTGCTTGTCTTTGCATTCTTGCAGTTAATAATTGTGCTTATTTCTACTTTATTTACAGTACTTATTCAATGCATTATTTTACATTCGTCTTTAATAGGCATTTGTGTGTTTTAGGGCCCGGAGGCCGTGGCAGCTGCTCTGGTGGGCTGTAAGATCATGAAGGAAATGGCCCATCTGGCTACTGAAGCAGAGTCTGCTCGCAGTATGAAGAATGCCAAGTATGAGCAGTTTGCTATGGGTGAGAATCACACAACTACCAACCACAGACTCACTGCAAGGGGAGAACCCAAACAGTCAAACATTTCGAGGGTCAGTTCACCCAATAATGATAATTCTGACATCATTTACTCGCCTTCATGTCTTCTGCAGAACATAAAAGAAGATATTTTGAGAAATGTCTCGGTGTTTGTCCATTCAATGGTAACCAACATTCTTCAAAATACCTTCTTTAAGGTGTGGAATGACATGAGGGTGAATAAATGATGAAAGACTATTCATTTGTGGGTCATTTACTCACCATCATGTTGTTCTAAGCCTGTATTACTTACTTTTTAATCACCATAATACAAAATTTGATATATTGAAGAATGTTGAGATATTTCTCAAAATGTCTAATTTTATGTTTGGCAGAAGAAAGAAAGTCATAGTTTGGAATGCCATATGGGTGAATAAAGTAAATTGGGTGAACCTTCCCTGCTGAAAAATCCAGTATTGCTGGTCACCAGCATAAGTGTTTTTTACATGCTGGGACAAGCTTCACCAGCTCAGTTGTGCTAGAGAACAGCATGACAATTCTGGTCCACTAGTTAGACCAGAATAAACCAGCCTGGACCAACATGGAATTCATGCTGGTTTATGCTGGATTTTTCAGCAGGTTTAATTGCACATTAAGAACAGCGTTAGGTTGAGTAAATTACACAAAAATGTTCTTTTCTGGGTAAACTGTTTCTTTAAGCTGTGTGAAGAGCCTATATTAAGTGTAACTACCAGAACGCTCAGTTCTGATACCTGCACTATTCTGACAGATCTTTTCAGTGAGTGTTATTCAAACAGTGAAGACCGAGCCTATTCCCTCCTGGTGAGAAAAACACGCTGTTGGAGCAAAGCAACCGTCCTGAATCTCGCCACTGTGGCAGATGCCAAATGCTTTTTTGCTCATGATGGTGTCCAGGTAACAGCTTACGCCTAATTCTTGCATTTTCATGCCAGCCTTATCCCTATGATCAACTTTACGCGGATTGTCTTGCACAGGCCCTGCTGACCAAAGTCTGGTGGGGAGCAATGAGGACAGACACTGCCATCTCTAGACTTGTGCTTACGTTCTTCATCCCTCCCCTCATTTGGACCAGTCTCGTCAAGTTCAAGTGGGGATATTTGTTGTTATTAATTCCATGTATGGCATTTAAAAACATTTTTTGATTCATTGAGCATTATGAGCATATAATGTGTGAATGTGTCACAGTGCAACGGAACAAGTGAGCAAAGGTGATGGGGAGCCGTTTGACGAGCTGGACAGTTTGGAAACAGAGCGGGCCTTGTTGCTCACAGACGAGGACCCAGTGTAAGTCTCTATTTCATACTGGAATAGATACAAACTACAGTAAAACTTAAGTATCCTTTTAAAGAACTCTGTTTTCATCTTTCTTTCCCTCAGTGCCGCTGAAGGTGGCGGTGACCCTGCAGTGCAGACCTGCAGTGCAACCTTTCATGTTGTGCTGCGACGGTGGAATCGTTTCTGGAGTGCTCCGGTCACTGTGTTTATGGGAAATGTTATCATGTACTTTGCCTTCCTCATTCTGTTTAGTTACGTGCTCCTCCTGGACTTCCGGCCCCCACCACCGAACGGCCCATCTGCAGCTGAGATCATCCTCTACTTCTGGGTCTTTACCCTGGTGTTGGAAGAAATCCGACAAGTAGGACTAAATGTCTATGGTCTATGATTTAACGTGTGTGTGTGTGGTTGTTTTTATATTGTGCTTGTGTGTATGTTTACGCAGTCTTGTATGGTTCTTTTTTGATACCCCTTATAGAAGAGGTTGATTTATCCAAAATGACCAGAAACATAATTCTAGTATTCTAATAGTAATATAATGATTCCTCAGAATATGTAAAGCAGTGTTGTTATTGTTAACTAAAACTATTAAAATAGTTTTCATTCATTTAAAATAAAGCTAAAATAAAATATAAATATTTGATGAAAAACATAAACTAAATTAAGAAAATTTACCTTGGCAACTAACTGAAATAAAATACGTTTATGTACTAAAATTAGTTAAACTAAAACTGAATGTCATGTGGATGGAGGAACGAACCCATGCGCAGACAGCAAATAACTCAAAAGGGGTTTAATGATGACAAAACAGAAAACAAAACCCACGATGGGGCAAAACAGGACTGGAGGTAAACTAAGACACGAAGACAAACGAAGACTCTGACTTGACAGGAAACAAACTCACAATTCTCAATAAACAGGTTTCAGACAAAATACTCACAGAGAATAACTCACAATGTTTGACAATGTACCGACACAGGACAGCAAACACAAGGGGATTAAATAGGGAGACACTAATGACAAAGACAGGTGAAGCTGACTAGACAAGGACAGGTGAAACTGACTAGACAATAATGACGAGACAAGGATAACAAGGGGGCGGGGTAACGTAACGAGACAACACAAGCACATGGCTCAAAACACAAGACCATGTGCTTGCACACAAAACATGATTCTGTCATGATCCTGCCTCAAGACTAGAGAAAATCAAGGACACGAGGGCAGAATCATGACACTGAAATAAAAAGTAAATCCAAATAGAAATATATATCAAAAAAACTAATAAAAATTACATAACAGAATATTCTAAAACTACTACTAAATAACACAATTAATAAAACTTAAACTAAAATGAAATATAAAAGCATTTAAAATATTGATAAATACCATAATAGTAATAGAACAGCACAAGGTTTAGCAGATTTTCACATATTTACTCTTACAGGGTTGTGCACCATTAAGATTTGAATAATGAATGACTTATAAATTCAAAATTGATTTGAACTGAAGTAGCGAACAAGGTGGAGAACTGTAACTTCTGTAGGTGTAGATTATTAATAATAATACAATTCATTGTCCAGTATATTATTACTAGTTATGATTACAGACAACATGCTTGTTAATAATCTGTATTTTAAATCCTCATATAGAAATGTATTAAATGTATTTATGAAGTGCCTTTCAAAAGTCTAGTCTGAGCTTAGGACTTAAAAATACAGTATAAAATGCGATGCAACAGAGCACAACACATTCATCCTACAAAACAGTACAATACAATACGCCATATAGTACAATACAGTGCAGCAAAATGCACACAATATATACAAAACACAATACAATACTAACTATGAACACATACAGGGTGGAGTGTATGGGTTCATCTGAAATAACAGGTACAAATGCAGTTTGGCAGTAAAGTGGCCAGTGTGCTCAAGCAGCTGAACAAACAGTGCCAACAAAAAACGGGAGAAGGGTTAAGGAGAATATACAATTCTGGGAAGTTCTTTATAAGAGTTGCAGCTCAGGGGAATATACTGTTTTTGTTCTTGTTTTGATGGATCTGAAATGATCATTTGAGGGTAGAGATTCAAAAAGATGTGGTGACCTGGATGTAAACACTCATTGGTAATCTCACCTACCCATTTTCCAGACTCTTACTCATTGTCTGAGTCCTGGAGGAAAGGTAAATGACAGCCAATGATTGGTTCTTTCTGCTGGGTGCCTAATGTGAAAAGGTGTGCCTTCTTCATGTGTGATGATACTAAATATGGATTATGGATGAGGAGAGGACAGATTCAATGACAGAGGTGCAGAACTGGTTCATCAGGACTAAACACTGAGGATTTCAATCAGTAAATTATTTGCTGAGACCTTTTCTTGATGTTATATTGGTCTTAAATGATGTTATATTGGTCTTAAATTCTCAACAAGAATATCAACCATACCTGCACTCTATTTGTCATGGTCGACAAGCCAATCCAATCCAGCAAATAGCATCAGAATTTACCACTGTGAAATGTAATGAATTTGCGTGTTTTTTTTGTGAAAAAATTATAAGTATTAGACAGACATCAGGGGCCGTATTCACAAAGAATTTTATCTTACCACTAGGAGTACTCCTAAATCGCACTAAAATACTTTAGCTAGGAGTTTTCTCTTAAAAGTTATTCACAACGCCTTTCAGACCTACTCTTGGTTAGGAAAAATGACAACTCCTCAACTAAGAGTGAGTCTTCGTTGCTATGGATGATGTCAATTCTCATGCACGAGCTTCCTCGCAATGATTACGGTGATTGGTTGTTAGATGACAGGGCCATCATGCGGAACATAACACAGACGCAACAAATCATGGAATTACGACATCTAAATATGTCTGTCTCCTACACAAAATAATAATAGTAATGTCATCGAAATGCATATATAATGACATGTTTGTGCAGGCCCCAGTGAAGTGTTATTCTAAAAAGGCAGAGAGAGAGAAAAGTCGTGAATTAAATTAAATCAAGGTAGCCTAATACCCTAATGAAAACCGCCACTTGCATAATAATGAAAAAACGACACTTGCATTAACACTTGCTTGGTTAACTGACATCCTATTAGCCTAAATAGACTACTTAAAGCAAGGAAATGTTGCTCCTATTGAAGTAATGTAGTAGTTGAATGACGGTGGATTATGAACTCGCCAAAACGGAAAAGAAAGCCCAACTGGACGCAGGATCAGTTACTGCTGCTGGCCCAGTTGGTGCAAAAAAAAAAAAAAAAAAAACATAATAAAAGGGAAATTCGGAACTGGGATATCAAGCAAGACTAAGCGTGAGAATGGGAGAGGATTTGTTTGCAGATCAATGCAGACTGCGAGATGCGCTACAATCCTTTGTGAATAGGTCTTAGTGAGTTAGGAGTCCTCTCGACTTCTTTTAAGCTGTCCCAGACTTAGGTGCTACTTTTAGGGCTAAAATGCTTCGTGAATTACTCTTAGTGAAAAAAATGAGGAGTCCTAAAGTTAGGAGTGACACTCCCATTATTTTTAGGAGTTGCTCCTAAATTCGCCAGTTAGGAGCTACTTTTAGCCTTAAAATTCTTTGTGAATACAGCCCCAGAACTACACAGTCTAACAAGGACTCTGTACCGTCACTACGACCACCAAGACATAACTTGGTTACTATGTCGCATTTTAATACAATTGATCAATAATCCCTAGAAGAAACAGTTTGACATCTTAAAGCTTCCAATTGCTGTCTCGACATACTGCCATCAGACTTTTTTAAAACAATTTTTAACTCTATAGCAATGGATCTACAGCAAATATTTAATAGTTCTCTGCAATCAGGCATTTTCCCAACGTCTTTAAAAACAGCTGCCATTAAGCCCTTATTAAAAAAGAGAACACTGGATGCATCTATAATGAACAACTATATACCTGGATCTAATCTCCCTTTTATTGCCAAGATCATTGAGAAGGTTGTTTTCAATCAACACAATAACTTTGTGACCTCAAGCGGTCTCTTTCCGACCTCACCATAGTTCTGAAACTGCCCTGATTAAAGTTTTAAATGATATACTGCTGAAGACTGATTCGGATAAAATAACAGTTCTGGTTCTATTAGATCTCAGTGCAGCATTTGACACTAGATCATAGAACACTTATATATAGGCTGGAAAATTGGGTAGGACTCTCAGGGACAGTACTTGATTCGTTCAGATCTTATACCTAGATGGGCGGAGTTACTTTGTCACCACTGGTAATTATGAATCTGATAGGGTGGCTATGACATGCGGAGTTCCACAGGGATCAGTTCTCGGACCGCTTCTGTTCGATCTCTATATGCTACCTCTAGGCCAAATTCTACAGAACAACAACATTAACTACCGTAGTTATGCCGATGATACTCAAATATATATGGCTCTTGAATCGTATGACAACAGCTCAATAGACTATTTGTGTCATTGTATAGAGCACATAAAAACCTGGATGAATCAAAATTGTCTACAACTAAATCAAGATAAAACTGAGATTATTGTGTTTGGCAACAAAAATAAAAGAACAAGTATTAGTAAAGAGCTGGATTCTCGGGCCCTTAAAACCAGGGATCAAGTGCGTAATCTTGGTGTTCTGATTGACTCAAAGTCTATATATCCAGAATCAAAGGCTTGGTGTCTTAAAAAGACCAAGAGAAGCTCATCCATGCTTTTATCTCTAGTAGGGTTGACTACTGTAATGGCCTGTTAACTGGACTCCCGAAAAAGACTGTAAAACAGCTGCAGCTTATTCAGAATGCTGCTGCTAGAATGTTAACCAGGACCAAGAGAACAGAGCACATCACTCCGGTTCTTAAAACTTTGCTTTGGCTTCCTGTCAGTTACAGAATAGATTTCAAAGTGGTGCTTTTAGTCTATAAATCTCTGAATGGTTTAGGACCTGAGTATATTTCTGATATGTTTGAAGAATATAAATCGAGCAGGGCTCTTAGATCTATGAACACAAGGTCAGCTAGAGCCCAGAGTCCGAACTAAACATGGAGAAGCTGCGTTTAGCACTTAACTACCAGAAGATCTTAGACGTGCCCTAATAGTATTGATTTTTAAATCCAGGTTAAAAACATTTCTTTTTTCACGTGCCTATGACTGAGCACTTAAACCTAACTACACTGTTTAACCTTATAGCGTCCTATGTTTTTATCTTATTTTTAATCTTTATACGTATGTATTCTTTTGTGTCTTGTATTATTATGATGGTTTCATTTGTTTTGATGTTTTTAAATATGATTTTTTTTCTTTATCGCACATTGAATTGTTCGATGTATGAATTGTGCTATATAAATAAATTTGCTTGCTTGCTTAAATGAGGATTTTAAGGGGAGAAATTAGTTGATTGACCTCCTGAAGTCCACAACCTTTTTGAGTACAACACAGTACAGTTGTATTGTGCAAAGCTGCTATTCAATGTATGATTTTTGACACTCTCTGATGCACAGAGTTTCTTCACGGATGAGGACATGAGTATTCTGAAGAAGATGAAGCTATATGTGGAGGATAACTGGAACAAATGTGACATGGTGGCCATCTGTCTCTTTGTGGTGGGATTGTCATGCAGGTATTTTGATCAAAGAGTGCTGTTTTGTGAACAGCATTAAGAGTAGCATTGTGCTTAATTTGAATTATTTTTGTCTTAAGGATGGCCTCAAGCACCTATGATGCTGGACGAACTGTTCTTGCTTTGGACTTCATGGTTTTCACCTTAAGACTCATTCACATTTTTGCTATTCATAAGCAACTTGGGCCCAAAATCATCATTGTGGAGAGAATGGTAAAAATAATTTAAAATGAAAAATTACAGACAGAATAAACATCCGTTTAACCCCACGCGTTTTTTTAAAATGATTTTACAGATCAAGGACGTGTTTTTCTTCCTCTTCTTCCTGACCGTGTGGCTGATAGCGTATGGAGTGACGACACAGGCACTTCTGCACCCCAACGACCCGCGCATCGATTGGGTCTTCCGCAGGGCACTGTACCGCCCGTATCTCCATATATTTGGACAGATTCCTCTAGAGGAAATAGATGGTACACTATATATTCTTTATATGTTCTTGCTTTGAGCACATTGTAGCTCATTGTTGGGGCTGTATTAATAAAGGCTTTTTTTTTGTAAGCAGTGTTATTTTAGTATTATCAATCAATATCATTTTTAATAGGCTTTTATTTGTATATGTTCAGTTTTCATTTCAATTTCTGTTTAAATTGTAGTAATTGTTTATGTGATTTTGACATTTTTGTTATTTGAAAAAAAAAAATTCTTAAAAGTTTTAGTAATTCAACTTTTAGACTTATTGCAGTTACTTGCAAGTGCAATATTTCAATTTTTTTAGTTTTTAAGTTTGAGTTTTTTCATTTAATATTTATATATAATTATTTAATAATATTAATTTTTTTATATATTTAATAGTTTTAGTTAAAGGGATAGTTCACCCAAAAATGAAAATTCTGTCATCATTTACTCACCCTCAAGTTGTTCCAAACCTGTTGGATGAGTTTCTTTCTTCTGCTGAACCCAAAAGAAGATATTTTGATATTATATATATATCTCCATAATATGGAAGTCAACGGGGTCCATACACTGTTTGATTACCCATATTCTTAAAAATATCTTCGTTTGTGTTCAGCAGAAGAATGAAATTCATACAGGTTTGGAACAACTTGAGGGTGAGTAAATGATAACCAAATTTTAATTTGTGAGTAAACTATCCATTTAACAATAACAACACTGGTTTGAAGTAAAAATTAAATGCCAGTAACCAAATTGACTAGATATCAATTTAATAGTGTTTAATACTTAATCAATGGTTAATTTCATGCTCAGTGGGTCTAGTCACACACTTTCTGTCAACATTTGTTCTTTCATCTAAATTAATTTGTAGTTATTAGACTTGACCTCTAGGTGGAGCTATTGCAGTTTATTTTTGACTATATTTCTCCATGTATCTTCACAGCGGCAAAGATGCCAGATGATAACTGCACTAATGATGTGCAGGACATCATCTTAGGGACTCTGCCACCCTGTCCAAACTTATACGCCAACTGGCTGGTCATTCTGCTGCTCGTCATCTATTTGCTGGTCACAAATGTGTTGCTGCTCAACCTTCTTATTGCCATGTTCAGGTCAGAGTTCAGCTAATACAAAACTGGGAGATTCTTCACTGTGAAAAAGTAAAATACAATTAAAAAAATATGTTTGCATTTCGATGTTCCACTTTACACATGTTGATAACTATAAATAACTTTGCACCTACATGTCAACTCATTAGAGTATAAGTAGACTGTCTGCTTAATATCTGCTAACACTTTATACTTTTAACTTGCAACCTGAACCCTAACAACTAACCCTAACCCAACAGTCTACTAATACTCTAATGAGAGTTAGTTGACATGTAGGTGCAAAATTACTTATAATCAATAGAATGTCTAAAGGAGACCACCAAAATAAAGTGTAACCCACTTTTCCAGTAAATGTGTGTGTGTGTGTGTGTAATACAATTCTTCTCATAAACAATGTCACAAAATGCTATTTGAAATGCAACCAAACATGTCACCTCTCCGCAGCTACACCTTCCAGGTGGTGCAGGAGAATGCAGACATCTTCTGGAAGTTTCAGCGCTATAACCTGATTGTTGAATACCACAGCCGCCCGGCACTAGCCCCACCCTTCATCATCATCAGCCACATCTCTCAAGTTCTCCTCAGTCTCGTCAAAACGACAGAAAACAAGCAGGATCTGCTGGGTAAGGAAGTCGTCACACTGACTGTGTACTTCCTGTACAGATTATTTAGATAATTCATAATACTTTTAATGAAGTCAGTCAAACTCCAGTCTAAAATAAGAGCACAGAACAAAATGGAACAATTAAAGCAGTGGAGCAGGAAAAGCAAAGATAATTTAAAGAATCTGTGGTCGAACGTTTGTTCCTCTATTCTTGTTGTGGTCAGAGAGGGAACTACCAGCTGGCCTGGACCAGAAGCTGATGACATGGGAGACGGTGCAGAAGGAGAACTACCTGGCTAAACTGGAACGAGAGCATAGGGAGAGCAGTGGAGAGAGACTCAGATACACTTCCTCTAAGTGAGTCACATTTAAACTCTATACACATATGAGATGGATTTGGATTTGTATAGCACTTTCCACAATACTTTTTGTTTCAAAGCAGAGAATTCTTGTTTCAGTGTTACAATTTAGGAAGTATTCTGTTACCAGCCAGAGATAAGTGTATCAAAGTAATGTTCATGGCAGTAATATAGAGCTATAATATAGTAGCCTACGTTATGTGGTTAGTTAACCTCATACACTTAGTTAAGCTAACAAAATGAACATGTTAGGCAGCGATTACTACTTGCGCTTGTAATGATTGTGATGCTGGGATAGTATATAGTATAATATTTGAAAGTTTTGCATGTCGTAATCTGACGTAATTGTCGGCGTCGCCTGAAAACATTGCGAAGGTTGGATCCAAACTGGAGCTGGCACAATTTGTGGTAGAAACCTGGGGTAAAAACATAGGGAAGCAAAAGGAGAGGAATTAGCATAGCTGCAGTTCATAGCATTTTAGGCAAAGTATAATCATGTGTATTTGGCACTATTTCAATTTCAAGTTTATGAGAAACATTAGGTGAATGCTTGGCTAAAAAGAGATGTATATGATCTAGATTTAAACAGAACATCATCAGGAAGGCTATTCCAGAGTTTACGAGCCAAATGCGAAAAGGCTCTACCTGCTTTAGTAGACAAAAGTCCAGAGTTTTGTGTCCTTAAAAAAATATTTTATAATCATAAAATGTATCATTAACACATTATCTTATATTGAGATTCCTGCTACAGGTAAGTCTTTGCTGAATGAGTGTATGAATAACTATTATCCTCTACGGTTACACTTTATTTTAAGGTGTCATTGTTACAATGTAATTTTACATTTAAGTAGTGAGTAATAATAATTAACAACATGTACTTACTATAGGATTAGGATTTGGTTGAGGGTTAGTTGCATGTAATTATGCATAATTTACTGTTATTACTATGGTAAGTACATGTAACATATGTAACAAGGACACTGTAAAATAAAGTGTTACCTAATCTACTTTTTGCATGTATCATTTTATAGGGTACAGAGTTTGCTGAGGTTGGTTGGGGGTTTCAAGGATCAAGAAAAGCGAATGGCAACAGTGGAGACTGAGGTGAAGTGAAGGAGTAGCTGCTGACTTAAAGTTACCATGAAATCAAAATTGACAAATCTCTTCTTTTTTTTTATTTTATCGAATACTGCAGTATTTATTATAAAATGATTTATCCGTAGTACATTTAAAAAAAAAAAAAAAAACATGTGCCCTCGTAATCTTTACCACAAAGATCCAATGATTCAATGGATCTTTTCTTTTTCGAGAAGCTGTTTCACTCGTATATACTGTACATCACAATAGGGAAGAAAAGACTATCGCAAATTCCGTTTCATGTAAACTTTAATATCTGTTGAGATTCCTCATTTAAGTTCATGTTGCCAAATGACTTTACTGAACATGTAAATGTATCTGTAGGTGAGGTATTGCGGAGAGGTGTTGTCCTGGATTGCGGAGTGTTTCCACAAAAGTACTCTGAAGTGTGACAGAGACGTGCCTATAGCCCCACGTGAGGCTTCCTTTACTATTATGTTGCCCTTCCTCATATTGTGTCTTCTTCCTTATCTTTGTATCTTCTTTGTTCTCTCTCTTACTCTGTCTGAGTGTCTTCTTTTTGTTGTCTCACAGTCTTTGTCCTCTCAAGGTAACACTACACTACCTGTGTTTCACAGGGTCCATTGCCATCAGCTCCAGAAACCCACAACCACAGGAAGCCAAGAGACAGCAGCCGTCAGGACATTCAGGATATGGTGCCGAAAAGAAACTGGCTTACATTGATCAGTGATCTGGCTATATTATTATGCTTTTTTAAATTATTTAACTATAAATAGGATATCAGTTGTTATAGTATGTAATTGTAATTGAGACTCCAGGCAACAAAATTAAAGACAAAATCTGTGCAGATTAATATTTTGATTTTACCGTGATTTCCTTGTACATTAAACCTACACCTCTTTTGTAGCTATACAGCACTAATAATTATCATTACAACTTTTACTATACAAATATATATATATATATATATATATATAAAAAATCAATATAATTTGGTAATGCACTTGAAGTAATTGGAACTGTGTAATTGTCTTTCTAGTTAGAAGAATATTAGATTTTTCTTTGTCTTCTATCAACACTTGGCACAATTATTTCAGTAAAATTTACATTTTCAATTGAATTACCATTGAGGAATTGTATGAATGCTACACAGTGTGAGCTCTTGACATCCTCATTTCAACAGTAATATGTGAAATATTATCACAATTTAAAATAACAGTTTTCTATTTGAATATATTGTAATATATTAATAATAATGTAATATATTTGTAATAATAAAATATTAATGTTAATTTATAATATAAATATAATAATGTTTTTTTATTTTTTATTTAAATATATAATGTAATTTTTCTGTGTTGGCAAAGCTGTATTTTAGCATCATTACTCCAGTCTTTAGAGTCACATGATCCTTCAGAAATCATTCTAATATGCTGATTTGCTCCTCAAGAAACACTTTCTTATTATTATCAATTTCGAAAACAGTTGGGCTGCCTAATATTTTTGTGTAAACCATTTTTGTTCAGGATTCTTGGTGAATAGAAAGTAAAAAAAAAAAAAAAAAAACATTTATTTGAAATAAACTTTTTGTAAAAGTAACTTTTATCAACTTAATTCATCCTTTGCTGAATAAAAGTATTATTATTTTTTAATTCATGCGGACCCCAAACCTTTGAACAATAGTGTATAGATATTCTTATCATCTTTGAGAGTGTAAACATCACACTGTTTCACACAGGAAAACACAGATTATTCATTATCAAGAATGACCAATACCGTTCTCATAGCTAATGAATCAGTAACCAGTTGACTAGGCAAATTTACCCATTGTGCGCAAGGGAAGTCGGAGCCAGCCTCAAGGGAAAATAAGGATTTTGAAAAGTCTTGTTTTCAGTCAGTATACCAGAACTAAGTGAGCACACATTCACTCTCTGTGAACCCACAGTTTTTTTTTTTAAGAAGACCTGCTCTAGAGTTTGTAGTGAAGCCAAAAGAGACTCTGCTAATGTCATACTCGTTTCTGCACTGTGATGGACAGGCTCGGTATGTATTATATTTCTTTTGTTCCTTTATTACCATATGTGGAACAAAGTTTTCTGTTCCAAATATTTGACTAATTCTATAATACCATAAATGATTTCTTACTGTTTTTTTGTAATACTTTATATAGTTTGATGTAACAATGGTTGAGAATAAAGGGAAGAAAAAAACGTTCAATGGGAAACTGTATATATCTCACAACAATATAACTATATATTAATGTGAGACAAAAGATCTGCTATATGTTGCCGTTATTTCATACGTCCAGATTTTGCTGAGTTATACGCATTCCTGGGTCAACATATTTTGTCAGAAAATTTAGTTTTATCCAGTAATCCCTAAAATCAGAGGGAAATTATATAGCCTAGGTGAATAACACTGATGTAGTAGCACCAAAAAAACTGTAAACTTGTCCCTCAAATCTGATTGGTATGTTGTTCCAGGATCAACAAAGATGTTGATCCATGTTGCACTTGGTGAAATCAGGTTCTGCGTAGAGTGTCAACAGGAAAATGTGGGTGAGAGAAGGAGAATATGACCAGGACATGACCCAGAAGAGACTCAAGCCTGCGTATCATTGATCCTCGCACGTCCTGAGCATGTGCACAGTCCACTGCACCACAACTCTAGCTTATTTTATTCGTATTGTATTGTAGTTCTTATTGTTTTCTAATATTATTTTGCTGTATCATGCTGCCAGATCCTAAAATGAGCAAGATACAAAATGTCGAGTTGATTTGAGGTTAATGAGTGAACAGATGTAAACAGAACAGGACAGTTAGTAACAGGAAGTTGGTGCACCACAGGAAGTAGATTCTCGAACAGTGATGTGTCAGATCCACCTGTCTACTTTCACACAGCTCTAAAAACCTGGAAATGGCCTGGTGTGAACTGACATAGCAGTCTGTTATGTTACATGGCTGAGCTATGAAAAAGAAAGTTCCTTCTTTGCACACTTTTGCTTTAACAGACCTCCAATCAGCAGCTCCATCCACTGACACCATCCAGCAGGGTCCCAGCATTGCTCTTACAAATAAGTATAGACATTTTTTACATGTTAATTTTCCTTCTTAAAGGCCAAAATCACACTGCACATGCAGACCAATGCCGACCGTCACCAGATTACGGCACGTCACTTTTTTAGACATTCTAAGTCCGATTCAGCGAAAACAAGCTCAAACAGACTCCAACAGGGATAACACACTAATCCGACAAAACACAACCAAGTGCCTTTTGTCGGCGCAGTGTGAATTGGCCTTAAAGGTTCTTGTATTTCTTTTGGCTTATTTAAATTTTCAAAAACATTCAAATACATAATTCTGTTTGTTCTTTAGTATCTCTGCTGCTGTTATTAAGGTGTTCAAGGGAGAGGAACTACAGCCGAATGAGCTGTACTCCTTGAGTCAAAATACCAGGTATAAACACTTGAAGTCGTCACATTTAAAAATGCATAATAACTACATTAAGCAGTTATTTGCTTTCATCCATGCAGGTGGCTTCTAAGGGCGGATATGGGCTTCTTTATCAAAGAGTATTTCCAGGTGTCAGTTCCCAGAGCCATGATGTTTTGTTTTTTTCTGGTTAAAAATAAATAAATGGATTACTGGTTGAAGAAAAACCTGCTGAAATTGCTTTGCTTGATTGATTGCAGAATCAGATTTTGACCAAAGGTCTATCAATCGTTTTGGATGAGATACAAAAGCATGAAGGTGAGACTATGGATCTGTATGCATGAGTGTTTATCATGAAACAGACCTTTAACGTGATCTTTCCCCCCCCCCCCCTAGGAGAGTCTGAAGAGAGACAGCTTTTTGTTTTGGCCCAGGTGTGGGACAGATTTTTCTCTGAGATTCTACCTACTTTACAAGCTATTTTATATCCTCTGCAGGTAAATCTGTTTGTGAGCTTGAAAATGTCCCTGTCTAGAAAATAGGTTCCAACACTTAGGCGAGGTCTGAATTTGAAACACCAAATGTGTTCCACAAGGCCAGAGGTAGCACGTATCAAACACAGACTAACCTGAAATGAGTTTCACCTTTTAAACTTTAAATCCAGATTCATGAGAAGCTGTAAGGGTATTATTCAAAAGTTTGGGGGCTGAGTGTGTGTGTGTGTGTGTGTGTGATATTTAGTCACAAGTGATTTACTCGATTTACTACATTGTACTACAGACCCCTACACAAGGGTCTGTAGTAGGCCTACAATGTATTGCTGCAATGAACATGCAAGGTGTTGTTATCCAAGGTCGTAACTATATCTTTGATTGACCATCAGTTATTTTGACATTGATGAGCACTGTTAGATCACAGAGGCGGACCAGCAATATGGCCTTTTTATACATGTCGATACATGTCTTAGTTGTGCATCTGTGAAGTTTGAAGCTAGAAATGGAAAGTGTTTTACAGTCCTTCATCTCGTGGGCTGACGACAACTACTGGATGTTGTGGGACAAAGAGTGATTGACTGGGGAGATTCCACGCCTGATGAAATTTGGGAGAAGGATGTTGACTTGAGGACATGGGATGAATTCTTTTTTTTTTTTTTTTGGAAGGTGGTTATGCTGCTGCTATGAATCTGTGTCCTGTATGGGCATTCACAGATCAGAGAGCCTTTCAGTTGCTGCAGTTCATCCAGTGTGTGATAATGATATCTGTGATAGGATAAACTCATGCTGCAAGTAAAACAGTCAGCCGCCAGATCAGCTTCTCTGCACCTGAAGACCTGCTGATCCCCAATATTGTACTGTTAGAATAAAGAATTTAGAATGTAAAAAGAAAACAATACCTGTCACAGCCAGAAGCAAAGAATCGGGAATTATTACATCTACTTTAAAGAATGATTCTAAATAGTGTTTAGGCAAACTTCCTGTTTAGTTATATTGTGGTATATTTGATTTCGCATGAAATGTATTCAGTGTCTTTCTCTTTGTATGCAGGGGCAGGAGTTGACAGTGAGACAGATGACTCTCCTCGGCTTTAGGGATCTGGTCCTAATGAAGCTTTCTCTGGGTGACCTGCTGTGCAAGAATCTGTCTCTCATCCCAGCATCCATCACACAGATGCTCCTTGTGCTACAGGTGAATGTTAACTGCAAACCCATGCTGAAAAGCCATCTGTATAACCATCTCTATTATTCATGTCTGTTCTTATGTATGTGTAGGGAATTCAGGAATCCAGAGGCCCTTCAAAGGAATATTGCCAGCTTGAAAGTCTGGTGGCACTAGTGGTCACACCCTATCTATGGAACTGCAGGCACACAAGTAGGAAAACCAACATTGATTCATTGTAGTTTAATCTATTTTGTTGCCATCTCAAAATGCTTTCACATTAGAGTGCTGCAGGGATGTTGTATTTTTGTTGGCCAAAACGCAGAAGCGAGTTAGCATTTTAGCACTTCTGGTTCTATCGCCACAAAGTCAATGGTTTTTTAAAATGGGATTTTGGTTAAAAGCCTGAAATAAGGTCTGTGGTGAACACAAGCTCAATATATTTTCATGCCTAATTGTACGACATACAACACACAAGTAATACCCTTTTCATAATTTTTAAAGCTTTTACATATTGGCAGTTGCTAAATGGGACTGCAGATGTTGTCTGTGACATTAAACAGCATCACACCGAACAGGTAAACTCATTTACTCCAGTAATCACACTCTTGCAAACTATTCTAACTCGCACTTTCAGATTTTTATTTTTTATAAAGACTGAAAGAACAAAGAGTTGCCAGAAGCTTGGTGTGAAGTCAAGCGACTATGGTGTAGTTCGTTTATAGCCAAACGTTAGCTTTTTATTCCTGCCGATTGTATTTAGACTTCAACATTCATAAAAGTTGTGTTCATTTGTGAAATGAAATGTGTAACTATCAAACTTTTTGTTGAACATAGAACAATTTTTTTGTGATAATTCAAAAGTCCTATTGGGTTTTTGTCGAGAAAACCAATGTGATGCTACTGTAACTTCCGGGTTTGGGCTACAAAAACACTACATCACCGCAGCACACTGTATGCCATTTCCTCAAATACAAATCAACAAAGTATTAGTTCACCACCACATTAAAAATATTTTTTTACTCACTCCTCATGTTCAAAACCCACATGTCTGTTCCAAAAAACAAATGTGTGACATTTCAAGTCTTCTCAAGTCATATAGCTTTGTGACGAACAGACACAAATTTATGTTGTTAAATTCATGGATAATCATCCCCTAGTGCTGTTAACCATTGTAACTGGATCATTGAGTCAGCGAGTTAAACTCGAGAACTGGATTAGTCTGATCTGTGAATAAATCATTCAGACTTTGGCTGCATCTGAAATCGCATACTTATGTCAGAATTCACAATATATTAATAAAACAGTGGGCGAAAAGTACTCGTATGACTTACTACAACAAGATTCTTAAAGGGATACTCCGCCGTTTTTTTCATATTAAACTATGTTATTCCCTTAAGGGTTAGTTCACCCAAAAATGAAAATTATGTCATGTCGTTCCAAGCCCGTAAGACCTCTGTTCATCTTCGGAACACAGTTTAAGATATTTTAGATTTAGTCCGAAGGCGTTCTGTCCCTCCATTGAAAATGTGTACGGTATACTGTCCTTGTCCAGAAAGGAAATAAAGACATCATCAAAGTAGTCCATGTGACATCAGTGGGTTAGTTAGAATGTTTTGATGTCTTTATTTCCTTTCTGGACAAGGACAGTATACCGTACATTTTCAATGGAGGGACAGAAAGGTCTCGGACTAAATTTAAAATATCTTAAACTGTGTTCCGAAGATGAACGGAGGTCTTACAGGCTTGGGACGATATGAGGGTGAGTCATTAATGACATAATTTTCATTTTTGGGTGAACAAACCCTTTAACTAAGACGATTTGATACATCTCGTCTCAGTACGTGCACTAAATCGCTCTGTCTTGCAGCGAAACTTTGTTAGCACTTAGCTTAGCCCAGTTTATTCATTAGGATCCAAACAGAGAAGCAACCAAACACCTCCACGTTTTCCCTATTTAAATACAGTTACACGAGCAGTGTAACTCGACCAAGTATGGTGACACAATAAAACGTGGTGCTTTTCAAAGCGTGTAAAATGGATAACTAATGTATGGCGGAATACAATAGCAAGTGCTTGGGAGCACTTTGACTCGGCGCAGTAATATCATCACTCCTGAAAAATCCTCTCCCTCTCATTGATGATATTACTGCGCCGAGTCGAAGTGCTCCCAAGCACTTGGTATGGTATTCCGCCATACATTATAGTTATAGTTACATTCGTTTGCTGAGTCCCAATTCAGAGGCTGCTTCCTTCGAAGGCCAATTGCTTTACCGCAGTGCCACGAAGGCTGACCCAATTTGAAGGCTCCTTCAAATGCGGCCTCAAAATGCACCCTTTGTTTCCTGTGAAATGAAGGATAGGCTACAACAGATGGATCCTTGTCTACCCTAGAATTCATTGCGCACCAGTGACTACATGATTTTTTTTTTTTAGAAATAGCCAAATTACTTTTAAACTTAAGTAGCCTATTGGGTTTCAGCTTACTCAAATATCTACTGACAGATTTAAATAATAATAATAATAAAAAACTTTAAAGCGGTTCAAATGTTGACTTATATCTTACGAAGATGCGATTATACATAAGTTTATACTGTTTATAGAAATGGACCATGGTAAGCATTTTTATAGTTTGTGATCCTGATTACAAAACAAAAGTTAAACAAACACTGTCACTCATCAGTGGCAGCTGGCAATAACAATCCTCCGTAGGCTAGCTAGACCGTCCCATTCAACAACGCTCGGTCCAACCTTCGCAGGCGTTGCCTTTTATAAGTCCGAGTCCTCCGATGGACACAGCCTTTTATTATCACATGAGACCATGGGAGAGGAGTTATGAATGGCAGTGAAGCGATGCAACTGACGCTGGTAGGTCACATGACAATGACAACATGGCGAATGTAGTACGTCTGGATTTCATTCATACTCCATAGATTTTTTTTTTTTTTAGCAATTGCAGTGTATACTTAAAAATAAAAGTACCTATTCAAGAGAGTGAGATTTCAGATGCAGCCATTGTATTCATTCAGATTCGTAAAGCTGAATCAAAGATTCACAGAAAAGATCTAACTCGAAAAAATGAATTAATTCAGTGATATTTTAATATTATTTATATACTGACTGAATTAGCTTTTATTTTTATATTTTCAGTTTTTTATTTAATTTTAGTTTGTTTTAGTAATGTTATGCGTTTTATTTCTATTTAGCTTTATTTTTATTTCAGTTTTAAACATTTTAAGTACTTTAACATAACTTTATTTCAATTGTTGCTATGGCAACATTTCTGATAATCTTTTTTTTTGGTGAAGATTTTCAATCTTATCCTCACCCAAAACTATCGTATGATTTCTGAAGTCCATGGTTTACTCATTTGGCATTCACTTTCATTATGTGTTAAAGAGTGTCCCATGGTATTTTATGTATTATTATTACATTTTGTGCTCCATGTAATAAAGTCTTACAGGTTTGGGATCATGGGATATGAAGACGAGTAAAGCATAAGATCATTTTTTTAATTCTGGGTGAACTATCCCTTTAAAGCAAACAGACTTTACCTTTGGCTACAAATGTGTGACTTTCTCACATTCCTCTAGGCTGCACTGAAGTTGAAAAAAGCACCACAAGAGCACACCCGAGTCATCCTGAGATAAGGATAACTCATTACATCTCTGAAGGCTCTTTGCTGTCCCCTGTATTAGAACAGGAAGGGGAGGTGTACCTAGAGCGAGTGGGAAACCTACGCCGCCACAGCGTGACAAATGCTCATTCTGACATTCAGCTGCTCACCGTTACTAGCAGAATGTATTCTGGGATGGACGACAGCTGTGAGACCATAGACTGACTAGAACAACACGTCTCTGAAATCTGCCACGTTATGAAAGCATCTGTGGGGACTAAAAATGCACAGGAGAGACAGAAAACAGGACATTAACAATAATTTATAAAGACACATTTGAGCACTGAATATTTTGATGAAAAAAAAAACAATATGAAAAAAGGATTTTTGTCAGATTTCCAGTGTCAATACAATTATAAGATTAACTTGCATACATTAGTCCATCTGATTAAAGAAAATGATTACTTATTTTGTCAATGATGTTCAATGAAGTAAGTAGGACATTCACACATGTAAGCAATATTGGACACAAATTAAGTAAGGTAACTGGTGCCATCTGCATTAAAGGTGCGGTCACATTTACTGTTGTTTAGCGAATTGACCAGTTATTTCAATACAAATCCATGCAATTAGAAATTCGCGCGAGGCCGGAAAAATTCCCCAGGCAGTTCAAATTCGTCACGTGGATTCGCGGCCTTGACCATCAACTTGTGCTTAATCCATTGCTACACTATTGACAAGACCATTTTTGTCAAAACTTGATTGCAAGTTTTGATTGCTAACGTACGGAGCCCCCCTAGTCCCACTTTGTCAAAAAAATTAATTATAACTATCTCGTGGCCTCAAGATAGTATCTCTAAGATAGTATCTCTATCTTGAGGCCACGAGTTACTATCTTGAGGCCACGAGATAGTTATAATTAATTTTTTTGACAAAGTGGGACTAGGGGGGCTCCGTACGTTAGCAATCAAAACTTGCAATCAAGTTTTGACAAAAATGATCTTGTCAATAGATACTAACGTGATCGCACCTTAAAGGAGTAGTTCACTTTAAAATGAAAATTAGCCCATGATTTAGTCACCCTCAAGCCATTCTAGGTGTATATGGCTTTCTTCTTTCAGACGAATACAATCGGAGTTATATTAATAAAAACACCCTGATGCTTCTGAGCTTTATAATGGCAGTGGATTGCAACCATCTGATTGAAGCTCAAAAAAGTGCATCCATCTATTATGCAAGAACTCCACACGGCTCCGGGGGGTTAATAAAGGTCTTTTGAAGCAAAGTGATAAGTTTGTGCAAGAAAAATATTAATATTTAAAACTTTATAAAGTAAAGTTTGTGCAAGTAGACTGCGTATGGCCGTTTGCTAGAATTTTACTTTGTAACGTGTTAAATAGGAATATTTTTCTTACACAAACTCATCGCTTTGCTTCAGAAGACCTTTATTAACTCCCCAGAGCCGTGTGGAGTTCTTTAATAATAGATAGAAATGCACTTTTTTGAGCTTTAATCTGATGGTGGCAATCCACTGCCATTATAAAGCTCAGAAGCATCATGGTGTTTGTTAATATAACTCCGATTGTATTCATCTGAAAGAATAAAGTCATATACACCTAGGATGGCTTGAGGGTGAGTAAATCTTGGGTTTTAAATCCGGAATACAGCAATGGTGAAAAACTGTTTAACGGTCTAACTCCACAATTCAGTACTTCACAGTTCACAAACTTTGTAATATGTTTCAGCAATACATTTCTAAAATGTATAATGTGTTTAGAATTTTTTTTTAGAATTGCCTTTACAGGGACTTTAAAGTGAACTACTCCTTTAAGTATATGCACATTTTGAAGTTGTTATATGAAGTTGATGCACCATATCCAGTAGAGCGACAGTAAACAGTGCTGCTCTGTACTATTGATGCTTTGAATCGTCAGATCTTGTCAAATCAATGAAAATTATGTATTTTATGAAAAAAAGACATTTTATTTAACTCAGCCCTTAGTGGGTAAGGCAGCAAAAATGAGCAGTTGAATGTAGTTTTGTGAAATTAATTTGTAGAAGCTAACACTTAGCATAAGCAGCACCATTACATAATGTTTTACACCCTTTAGCTTGGTTGACAGGACATTCAGTGAAATTGCTAATCATACAGAAATTTGTCGATTGATTGCACTGCACTATAATGTTTTGCGAAACATTTGTATATAAAACATTTTTCACAACAGACAGGCATTGCGAGTTATGCAACCATCATTACTTAGCCTGGTAATGAAAGTCTAAAAAAAGGTTTCGTTTCAGCAGAGTGTCTATGAGAACTTGAGAATGCAGGAGCGATGTAGGAACTCAAAGTGAAGGTTCTGGGCCCCGGGGTTGGACCCCCTCCCTCCTGAGGCTAGCATCGAATCGTGGTGTGACCTCGCAGCGCACCAACAGCACGTCCTCTTTCACAAACCCACGCTGCCGCAACGCCTGTAGGTGCAGGAAAGTAACATAGCCGAAACCCTTGGGGTTGCGTTGCACGGTGGGCCTCTGGAACGCCTGTAGGTCTGGCTTGGTCTCCATCACTTCCACATGGTGCTGCCCCTCGACCTGGTCCAACACTGCCAGTCGGATCGTACCCTGGAAGGGCCAGGAGAGCTGGCTGTCAAACTCACCCTGCATAGTGTGCACGAAAAGCGAGATGTAGTTGGAACAGCGAGGGGCGCTGGGGGTTTGCAGATGCAGTCGGAGACAGAGTTTGTACCCCGGCCGGCCCGTGTAAAAAGGTGGGCTGTGGAGGACTATGGGCTGACCAGCCTCTTGGTTGCGCAGGTGGAGTGAGAAGTTCTCCAAGCGCCACACGTAGACGCCTTGGTACTGCTGGGCTTCCAGCTCTCGGGTGGCCTCTTCCAGGGAGCTCAGCTTTCGGCGTAGTTCGGTGACCTGGTTTTTCTGTGTTTCATTGTGGATGCACAGCTCCCGGATCTGTTGGTCTTGACGCACCAGCCGACCCTCCAGCTCCAAGACAGTCTCCCGTAGGTTTATCAGCTCCTGTTTACACTGGCAAGAATCTGCCGCCCGGGAAGAGGCACCACGTTCGTCTGACGAAGAGTGGGCGGCAACCGACGGCATTAGGCAGCCATTGAGAGTTTGGCTACGCAGAAACTCAGCCATGTAGCGCATGTGCATCTGTGTAAATTCCTGCATGTGCTGGGCAAGTTCATTTCTCGGCATCTGCAACACATTTCCAAAGAATTAAAAAGGTTTTTAAAGTTAGACGTCGGAAAGATTTTTTAAATGTTTTTAAAAGAAATCTCTTCTGCTCGACAAGGCTGCAATTATTTGAACAAAAATACAGTACAAAAAAGTAACATGAAATATTATTACAATCTAAAATAACTGATTTCCATTTTAATATATTTTAAAAGCAATGCTGAATTTTCAGCAGACATTACTCTTCATAAAGAATTACAATATTATGATCAATGCTGTAAACAGTTGTGCTGCTTACTATTTTTGTGGAAAGTAAACTGATATACATTTTTTCAGGCGTCTTTGATAAATAGACCAGTGAGCTCAGCTCAGAATTTATTTGAAATAGAAATGTGTTATACAACAGGAATCTCATGGCCCACCTTTTCACGACAACCAAAAGTGCTGAAAGTACAGGCTACAGGTGCTTTCAGACAGTCTGTGTCACAGTGCAATGCCAACTGAAAACAATAAGAACAGATTCATTCAGCTTTATAGTTCCATAATGTATCATTTTAGGTATTAAAGTCAATTACTGTTGTGCCTCAGGTAAAGTGCATATTAGTGACAAATCCTCTGACACACCTGATCCCGAATAAGCTCCATTTCGCAATATTCACACACCGTATTGGCGAAAGGACAAATCTGTTCATGAATCTACACAAAAGGAAAAAAAGTTTTAGACACTAATGTTACACAGTGTTGTTATTGTTAACTTAAATTAATAAAACTGGCATAACAATTGATTACAGCTATTGATTAAAACTATTAAAATGTCAAAAAGCAGAAAAATATATGAAAAATATAAAAAAAATATACTAATAAAAGCTAATTCAAAGTATTAAAGGACAAGTTCAGTATTTTACACTTAAAGCCCTGTTTTAAGATCGTTTCTGATGAAATAGAACGGTTAAGATTAAAGACACATGCTGCTTTCCCAAGAATTTTCGGTTTCTGTGGTTGCACCCCCCCCCCACCTCCACAATGGTTGCATAGGTGCACTGGAACAAGCCTTCATAAAACGCATTAAACTCTAGTTTACAAAGACGTTAAACTCACCGAGTGGTCAGGGGTGTTCACTGATATGCTCACACAAAAATCGCTGCAAAAGATGCTTTCCAACAGGTTTTATCTTAGTTTTTGTCCAAGTCAAGTCAATGGAGTTGGACAAAAACTACGATAAAACAATAAAACCAAATTCTCGGGCCAGCAGCATGTGTCCAAATTTCAATCTTAACCGTCCTATTTCAACGATCTTAAAACAGGTCTTAAAAGCCCCTTTCACACAGCGCTTTGAACCCGGCAAATTGCCGGCAAATTGCCAGAGTGCCTTCTGTGTGAACGCAAACACGACCCGGGACTGATGCCGGGATCGATGCCGGGTTGGGGACCTAGTAACATTGCCGTGTTAAGACCCGGAACGCGCGCTGTGTGAACAAAAGCCGTAACCAATGCCGTGTCGTAATGATGACGCTGAAGTGAAGTGAAAGCAGGCTAGTGAAACGGTACGTAATGCGCTAGTTTATGATCGAATCATAGAAAAAAATGCACAAGCGTGGTTTCTCCAGAGAGAAATCGCAGCTCATAAGCAAACTATACACGTTGCTGAGACATTACATGTCACATCGATGTCACGTGTCTTTCCGGAACATACACGGGTTGTGTGTGAACGCGCTCTCTGATTCCGGCAAATCACTGGCAGTGTGAATGAAGCAAAATCAAACGAACCCGGGTCAAATCCCGGGTCGCTTTATCCGTGTATTTTCCGGAATCTCTGTGTGAAAGGGGCTTAAGTGTAAAATACCGAACTTGTCCTTTAATACTTCAATACTAAATAAATAATACTAACACCACAATGATGTTAGATGAGAAAAAAAAATTATTAATAGAATACCAACATTTTTATAATCCCTGCTTATGGATTTACTTTCAAAAAATGTTAACGCCATTCTAGAAATATCCAGTATGTGAAGAGGAATTAAAGGTTTTCACCTGTTTGTTAGCATACACAAAACTCCCTGCGCAGGCAGGGCAGGTCATGAGCCGCTGTAAGCACTGCTGGCTCTTGTGTTCATCCAGATGGCTCTTGCGAACAGACTCCAGACACTGAGGGCATGGCGCTGTGGCAAACTTGCACTGAGACAAGTGTCTCTGAGGGAGAAAGAATGTAACAATTTACAAACAAAGTTTGAAATGGCATTTATGAAAGGTCTTTCTCGAGTCGTCAATGCATAACATATCCATGAACTGTTTTAATAAATAATAACAAGATTTTAGGTCAGAATGTTTTTTCTAACCATTTTAAGAACCTGGGGACAGATTCCTAAATTATTCTTAAGAAAGAATTTAAAGGGGACCTTTTATGCAAAATTTACTTAATTTGTTTTTGAACATAATTATGTGTCTCCAGTGTGTTTACACAACCATATTGTGGTATAAAAAAAATCCATTCATCCAGTGTTATTTTCCCCTTAAATCTGAAATAGTAACTCAAAATGAGCCTTTCAGGAATGTGCTCCAATGCGATGTCACATTGGAACAGGCCCCGCTCATGACCGGCTTAGCTCCTCCCCCGAGTGAGCTGTACACAGTCCTCCATGTTTATCTCCTCGCCAGAGCATTTAACACTAGAAGTGGCAGAATTCCATAACTACTAGAACTGCCACAAGCAGTCATTTTGACCGTTAGATTGCAAACTCTTATCTTTAATGATAAATACCCAATTGAGAGATTAATGCATTTATTGTATTAGGATATCTTTTTAAAAACAAAACAACACCAAACTGTACATTTTAAAAAGTTTAATTATACATTTATAAATAATAATGTCAGTAGCCCGTAATTATTGCATAGGGCCTTCACAACAGATAGCTATATTTCCATATCCATACAACATAACTCAGAACAAGATAATAACAACTAAAAGTATCTTACTTAGATATTCTTTTGACAGTGAGAGAGACAATGTCACGGTTTATGAATTCGCTGTCTCCTTTCTCGTCTTGTTGTGTGTGTGTGTGTGTGTGTGTGCGTGTGGTCGCTGATCATTGCAGCTGATTAGCGCGCCCGCTCTGATCAACGCGCCAGCTGCAACTGATCAGCGATTTGACCTTTTTAGTGTTACTGTTCTCGCCTAGTCTTTGTCAGATCGTTGTGGATTTTTCCTGCGTGTTTGTTCCCTGCCTGTATCCGTTTTCCGTGTGTCATCCCGTGTTCAGCACTCACTCCAGCGTCCCTGTGCTGCCAAGCCAAGGGCTTTTGAGAGAGCAAGGCGGGCATTTGAGCTTATAAAACTTAAACTTTGTTATTTCTTTTTTAAATGAGCGATCGTTTCGCTTGATAAGACCCTTATTCATCGTCTGGTGTCGTTTAAAGCCATTTGAACAGTTTGCAGTTTGCACTGAAACTGTCTTTTGGATCTTGAACCGTTTGGTGCCCAGCAAAGTGCATTATATATGGAGAAAAATCCTGGAATGTTTTCATCAAAAACCTTAATTTCTTTTCGACTGAAGAAAGAAAGACATGCACATCTTGGATGACATGGGGGTGAGTAAATTATCAGCAAAAGTTTTTTTTAAAGTGAACTAATCCTTTAAAGCGGAATAAGATGTGAAAGAAAACTTAGTTTAATACTCAAGGATGTGTGCACTCAGAAAACCATATCAGAAATTTAGCAACTAATATGGCTTTAGAACGCATGCAGATAATAAACATTTATGACGATGAAGAACTGCAACGACATGTGAGCGTGTTCGCGATAGAGATAATAATCAATTATTAGTATTTTAGGCACGAGCTGTAAAGGCTCCGCCCACTCCTGGAAAGCAGGATGGGGAGCAGCAGCTCATTTGCGTTTAAAGATACATGCACGAAAACAGCATGTTTTCCCTTCCACTAAAAAATTTACAACATGGTATAATAAATGAGCTGAAACTGAAAGCGTTTCTAAGGAAGATTTTTAGAAGGCAACTGTCTGACTCTGAGATGGTGAACAGTAACATGGTTTATGTAACATTAACAGCACATTATTAGCTGTTTGATAACGTGGTCAAGCAAAAGGCTAATCTTATTAATTACCGTTTTGTGTCCGACATTGTACAGAGCGATACATAAAACGCATTACCATTCTGATACTTTGACGAGTTGACCTAGTGGATCTCTGAGATGGTGTGATTGAGAGGAGACAGAGCTAATTTGCATTTAAATGATCTGTGTATACTAAGAGTTTTAAGTGATAAAAATATTAACTACAGGGGGACTTTAAATTTAATTGATATATTGTCCTAACCAACCCCTAACCCTAAACACAACCGTTGGTAACCCTCTTGATATATTTAACCTAATTTCAGTATATGAGCCCCTATATTATGGTTTTAAATTCAGTTTTCTTTAAAAGACTATTTTCAGTGTTTGTGCGAGACCTCAATTCATTAGCCATAGCGCAAGCGTGGCACTTTCCGTCGGATGTGTGACCCACTTAACAAAGTTCAGTAAACGGTAAAACAATTGCGCTAAAAACTAGTGTGTTTATTAGTAAGTTAATAAATTTAAGTTTAAATTAAAGTTTAAAATGGCTGTTCCTGCTCTTATGTTATAAATAAAGTGGAAAGATAATAATAATAAAAAAAGAATTTCCATTGGTCGTCTTTGCATCTGTTTGTTTGAAGTTTGAATCAGGTCTCTGTTCGAGTAGAATTGTCTAGGTGGCGCTGTCACAAAAAACTAGGGTCCTAGAAATGCAGTCCAAGAACTGCAGTCCTTAAACTACATCCTCTGGTACGGCAGGAATACAGTATTGGTCACACCAGCAAATTTACCTCCAGTTGGCGCAACTCCATTTTATCACTGCATCCTACATTAGGACATCTGATGGTGAGCGAGAGGATCTCTCGTTTGGCAAAGTTATCAGCGAAGAGCTGTTCCTCGAGCAGCACCTCATTGTCAACTGGACATTTTTGCCCTGTGTCCCTGCCAGGCAGAAGAAAGTGTGTTATATTTGACATTTTTAATACTGTAAAGCCTGGCATATGAGATAATGGTCAGAAAAATCTGTTTTAAATAAATGGAGCAGTTTATTAAATCTTTGGACAAAAAAAAGGTTTGCGTATTTGTTTTTTGTTGAGTATCATATTTGATACAGGCTTTATGGCCCATATAGTATATGGAGCTCAAATTTGAGGAGGAAAAAACACCTCATTTTACTCAGAGGCTCAAACTGAGCAAAAATACATTAAGGGATATTTCACCCACAAATTTAAATTCTGTCATTAATCACTCACCCTCATGCCGTACCAAACCCATAAGTATGTATGTTCTTCACTGATCAATATATGTGAATAAAAGCAGTCTGTTCAGCATATAAAGTGATCGTATCTCTTCAGAAAATTTGGACTAATCCACTCAATTCATATGGATTAGTTTTACAATCTTTATGAACTTTTTGAAGCGTCAAAGTGGTAGTTGCGTAGCTATCTATGGAGGGACAGAAAGCTCTCAGATTTCATCAAAAAGATCTTCATTTGTGTTCCAAGGATGAACAAAAGTCTTATGGGTTTGGAACGATATGAGGGTGAGTAATTAATGACAGAATTTTCCTTTTTGGGTAAATTATACCTTTAAATAAGTTGCTTCAGTCAAGTAGGTGTTCATCTTGAAATACTACTAACAATTTTAAAATAATTAGTTTTCTTCATAAAAATCATTAAAGGATTCACAGCAAAAAGACATGTGAACCATGACCTAATGCTGTTTTTTTAGAATCAAACTAAAATGACTTTTACTTACTAAGAAAGTATAAACTATCAATCAGACAAAATATGTAGTAGAGTGTGCAACAGGTTTTGCAGCAAAGTTTTGGTCACGTTGATAATTTAGAGGCCGTAGCAATTTGCGTATCAAATATGATACAGTATGCTTCACAGGGTCAATTTTGAAAGTGACAAATACACTAACCTGATGGACTTCCTGATGCACGAGTTGCAGAATCGATGTCCACATGGTGTCTGTACTGCTGAGCGGAGACCCATTAGACAGATAGGGCACTCATACTTGCTCTCTAGTGGAGGGTCAAACTCTACATCATAGCCTTGCTGGTCTGGGGGGATACTAGAAGAGACACTGATGGTGGAGGGGTTCTCTGTCGGGCTCAGATACGAATCTCTCTCTTTCTCCATGGCTAATGCACAACTGGAGTATTCGCCCTCACAGCAGCCATCATCGAGGCTGGACTTATCCATGTCGTTGCAAGCCATCTGTAATCACATCAAGACAGTCAGTTATATGTTGCTGTGCGAAAATAATAGATAATCATCCATACAACACATATAACAGCAAAACCCAAATCTGGCCCCCAAAATGTATGGTGCTTTTCATATGATCTGGATGTTACACAGAAATTGACCTCTAGGTTTTCAAAACATCGACATGCTTTCAAAGTCTTAATTGCACAGAGGATGTGGTCACAGAACAGATATTAGGTGGATTTCCGCTATAACGTACTACTAATGCAAAGAGGGAAGGCATGGGATGAGAAACTACAGGCCTATTGATGTATTCATCTTTAAACTACTGTTTCCTCACGAGCATGCTGGGCGGGGCTGATTTGTGGGAGAAACCTTTCTCTCGTAACAAGTGGAAAGGTACTTTTTTAGTCCAAAATACCCACATCTCACTTCGTAAAAGTAAAATGTACATCTGTAAAAGGTTAAACTTATCTTCCATCTTAATATTAAATTAAATTCAAAGTCAATAGGAGTAAAAAGGCGAAATCAGCTAACCAGTCACAACCGACGGTTAACGTATCAGCAACTTCCCTGCCGTCGCCTGTGAAACACACATTCTACCCTAACATTATTGTTGTTATAATATCACACACTTCTTGGTATAACATATGATTCGATTGCAGATGACAATCTTCCGTAATAGTTTTAATTTACATACCCTGGCTCGGTCCGGCCTCGCTGTCTACTACAGCTTCCTGTATAATATTGACTCCAAACATTCAGCGCATAAGCGCAACGTCACTGGGCCAAACCTCCCCTCGTGACTCTGATCCCAGACCTGCGCTCCCAACCGTATCCTCGCGAGAATCACCGCGATGTCGACGTCTGTAGGCCTCAGATCGGCGCTCACTAGCTCATGCGATTAGAGCAGAAGGCGAGTTTTGTGACGGGATTTTACCACAGGCTACCATTCTCTGGCAGTACTATACTGAATATTGAAATCCACGAGATGGCGCGGTTACCTCTGATTCTAAAGCAGAGAACTTATTCATCAAGGTGACAGCAGTGTCAGTAAAGAACTTGCTTGAGATCATTACATCACTCTGCTATTTTGATAAATTGTAAAAAAAAAAAAAAAAAAAAAAAAAAAAACTTTTTTTGAGAGAGAATAACATTATTTGTGTGTAGGCTATAAATGCTACCTCATCATGATGCTATCCAAGAGTTGGCTTGGCTCCACATGATACCTTAACTGAAAGGTAACACAGTTGACTGACCAACCACATAGCATTTTCTTAATCAGGTTAACCTCACATTTGAATAAGCTATAGCCTATATTTGAATTAAAATCATTACAAATTTCAAACCCTAACGATACCCAACATAGGCTGTGTCCCAAAGGATGCAGCCTCTTAATTGGGACAAGTCTACAGTCAATCATTATAGGCCTATACTCATTGACAATTGGTATTGTAGATAAAATACTGAGGTAAAAAACAGAGAGAGGACACTTACAATAATGTGTTTAAAATGTCCATCACATAAAAATTATGTTTTGATAAACCATTTGTTAGTTGCTCGGCTTGTTTGGTTAGTAGCCTATATTTGACAGAACGCCTATGTATTATAGATAGGGGAGCTGAAATTATCCACTGGTCATTCTAATTTAAAAAATAAATATAAAACCTAATAAATCAAGACAAAAACAAAGAAACTATTAAGCTAGATTCAAAAGTAAACTATGAAAGACTGAGTGACAGAAAAATAGGAAGCAGTAAACAAGGCGAGTTGCTACATTAATGGTCACATTCATATGTGCTTATATTCTTGTTTTCTATATGCATTTACAGGACATTGTGGCAAATCTGTGATCAAAATCATGTTGCGGTTTTCCCAAATTGCACTTACACTCAAAACAAAACTGGAAGTCTGCTAAAAGAAAAGGTCTGTGTAAACATTTGCACAGATTTCTGTTTGAGCAAGAAGGCGTGCTCTGAATCCTGAGGCTGGTCAATAAGGAGCCTTGTTATATGCAGGTTGTTGACCTTGCTGTTTATAAAATGTGCTTTTCATAAGTGACATAGAAGCTCAGTGTGACCCCCACCTACCCAAACTTTGAAATACTATGTGGGCTGTGAAGGCTACAAACAGACTGGCAAAAATTTACTTAAAAGCCAATGCTCAGTCCTCAGAAAAAAAGAAGAAAAAAAACTGTGCTGACATCAGTTGTGAGGTCTAGGTCTTGGTCAGGAATGGCATTCGTGTTACAGTATCACTGTGTACCAGTCTTGGAATTGGGAAGACCTGTGTGGCTCTGGAATATCCGGAATAGTGACAATCCTAAATTGTGTAATTTTATATGGTCATACTAAAATGCCAGAGCAATCAAATAACAATATATATATATATTTAAAAAAAAAAGAACAAATAGTTTTTCATAGCTAGAAAGCCTAGACCCACAGTGAACCACCAAATCCTCAGGTCCACCTTTAAATTCACACCTTTCTGCGTCACAGAAACTGCACGTCTCTGATTTGAGTCCTACCTCACTGGCAGGAGTGACTACATTTCATGCCTGGGTGTTTCTTCAGCAACGGGCACTTTTGACATTTGGTGATATTTTGTCAACTTCATTACCAATAGAATCGCCATTGGCTTGTAGAAATGTTGGTTTACTCATCAGACTTTAGACGCATATGTATGTGTGTGTGTGTGTGTGTGTGTGTGTGTGTGTGTGTGTGTGTGTGTGTGTGTGTGTGTGTGTGTGTGTATAAAAAGTTTGAGATCAGAATTTTTTTTTTATATTTGAATATATTTTAACCCTTTGATGCACAACATGGGTCTAAATAGACCCGACTGAGTTTTCATTTTCTTCTAGACCCGTATTCATGTTTCTTTGCTGAATATTTGAAAGAAATGTATTTTATCATTTATTAATCCAGGCATTCATTAAATATTTTGTTTTTGATTTCCACAAATCATTATGTTTATTTTTCCTTTCTTACTTTATGGTTGGTAGGGAAATTACAAACCTGCGCACACATATTCAAACGAATATAACTATAGAATCAATTTTTAATGCGCATGTGAACGCCATCCGGTCACAGGTTCGCGTTTAAAGTCTGTTTAGAGAGAACGCCGTCGTCTTAGTGGCCCCTAATGTAATAACAAATGATAATTTTGCTGGAAGTTTATCAATCAAAACCAACTTTAGCCGGAAATAACATTATTCAAAATCACTATAAAGCCAAAACAATCTCTGTTACCGTAAATTGTATGTTTATCTCTGTTAAAAGCGCTATATAAATGAAGATGACTTGACTTGACTTGACTTTATAAACAAACACGTTTTTTTTATTTCTACATCAATTTTACACACATGGGTCAAAAATGACCCATATAGGAACCTTTGATATTTATAGTATAAATATATTTACTGCAGAAATATATTTATTTCTGCATATATATATTATATATTTATATATATTTCATATATATATATATATATATATATATATGCATATATATATATGCATATATATATACACTCACCGGCCACTTTATTAGGTACACCTGTCCAACTGCTCGTTAACACTTAATTTCTAAGCAGCCAATCACATGGCGGCAACTCAGTGCATTTAGGCATGTAGACATGGTCAAGACAATCTCCTGCAGTTCAAACCGAGCATCAGTATGGGGAAGAAAGGTGATTTGAGTGACTTTGAACGTGGCATGATTGTTGGTGCCAGAAGGGCTGGTCTGAGTATTTCAGAAACTGCTAATCTACTGGGATTTTCACGCACAACCATCTCTAGGGTTTACAGAGAATGGTCCGAAAAAGAAAAAAACATCCAGTGAGCGGCAGTTCTGTGGGCGGAAATGCCTTGTTGATGCCAGAGGTCAGAGGAGAATGGCCAGACTGGTTCGAGCTGATAGAAGGGCAACAGTGACTGAAATAACCACTCGTTACAACCGAGGTATGCAGCAAAGCATTTGTGAAGCCACAACACGCACAACCTTGAGGCGGATGGGCTACAACAGCAGAAGACTCCACCGGGTACCACTCATCTCCACTACAAATAGGAAAAAGAGGCTACAATTTGCAAGAGCTCACCAAAATTGAACAGTTGAAGACTGGAAAAATGTTGCCTGGTCTGATGAGTCTCGATTTCTGTTGAGACATTCAGATGTTAGAGTCAGAATTTGGCGTAAACAGAATGAGAACATGGAACCATCATGCCTTGTTACCACTGTGCAGGCTGGTGGTGGTGGTGTAATGGTGTGGGGGATGTTTTCCTGCCACACTTTAGGCCCCTTAGTGCCAATTGGGCATCGTTTAAATGCCACGGCCTACCTGAGCATTGTTTCTGACCATGTCCATCCCTTTATGGCCACCATGTACCCATCCTCTGATGGCTACTTCCACCATGTCACAAAGCTCTAATCATTTCAAATTGGTTTCTTGAACATGACAATGAGTTCACTGTACTAAAATGGCCTCCACAGTCACCAGATCTCAACCCAATAGAGCATCTTTGGGATGTGGGGGAACGGGAGATTCGCATCATGGATGTGCAGCCGACAAATCTGCGGCAACTGTGTGATGCCATCATGTCAATATGGACCAAACTCCCTGAGGAATGCTTCCAGCACCTTGTTGAATCTATGCCACGAATAATTGAGGCAGTTCTGAAGGCAAAAGGGGGTCCAACCCGTTACTAGCATGGGGTACCTAATAAAGTGGCCGGTGAGTGTATATTTCTGCAAATATATATTATATTTATTTCACCTGCCACGCATTTCACAATTCAACACGGCTGCTCTTGTATATTTCATGCATGTTAGTTTTATTTAATACATTTTTTGTCACAGAAAATATTTGATATTTTGTGAAAGACATCTAGATATAGCCTAATATTTGAAAGTTTAGGCTAAGGTTATTGACCTTGAAATCCATTACTAGTGCAAAAGAGAAACATGTCCAATACTAATAGCTAGCTTGCGGTCGACATGTTCTATTTTATCTAATGTTAGCTAGGTCAACAAAATAAAAGTTGCAATAGAAATTTATATATACAAGTATATATTGTCGCTGTTGGGCAGAAACCTTGTACCTCCATATTCATTTTTATTTGTGGTCATAAATCAATGCTATCGGTCACATAAGCCGTTGTGTGGTGGCGTTCTGGTGCACTATGGCTGCTGCCACATCATCCGGGTGGATGCTGCACATTGGTGGTGGGGAGATCCGGCTACAGTTGCACTACACTACAGTTCAATTTCAGTGTTATCGGTTATGTGTGACAAAGTGGCCAATAAACATATTTCAAGTGTTACACTAAATGTGTTGATCTAAACAACTGTGACATTGGTTATTTTAACAAAATGTTTTCTTTATTCTTTTGTTTTATCACGCTTGCATAGATGGGTCATTTTAGACCCATGTGTGTAACCTTGATGTATTAACACAAAACCTATAGGAAATATTAAAATATGAATTTGTGATAATTGAAAACAAGATATTTTGAATATTCATAAATCATGAAATTTATAGATCATGAAATATTAAATGCTCAAATAAAGTGATTTCAAAAGGTACGGGTCTTTTTAGAAAATAAAGAAGTGTGAAGTCCGCACACTGAAAAGTACTGCTCCAAAAGAATTGATTAAAAGCAACTTTTCGACCCTCAGGTCTTCATCAGGCACAATCAATGTGCACATTGTGCCTGATGAAGACCTGGGGGTCGAAACATTGCTTCTAATCAATTCTTTTGGAGCAGTACTTTTCAGTGTGCGGACTTCACACTTCTTTATTTTGTTTATTTCACTGCACCTGAGCCCAATTTGGGTGTTTGGGATGTGCACACCAGCTTTGTATTTTTTGACGGGTCTTTTTAGACCCATGTTGTGCATTAGAAGGGGTACCCATAGTTTGCGCATTAAAGGGTTCAAATGTAATTTATTCCTGTGATACAAAGCTGAATTGTTTAGCATCATTACTCCAGTCTTCAGTGTCACATGATCCTTCAGAAATCATTCTAATATGCTGATTTGCTGCTTAAGAAACTTCTTACTATTATCAATGTTGAAAACAGTTGTATGCAATTTTTTCAGGCTTCTTTGTAAAGAACAGCGGTAACACTTTACAATAAGGTTCCATTAGTTAACATTAGTTAATGCATTAGTTAACATGAACTAACCATGAACAACACATCTGTTCAGCATTAGTTAATATTTGTTAATGTTAACTCACACATAAACTAATGCATCAATTCTCATTAACAGCACATTTAGTTAACATTAGTTAATGCATTAGTTAACATGAACTAACCATGAACGACACCTCTGTTCAGCATTAGTTATATTTGTTTACGTTAACTCACACTAATGCATCAATTCACATTAACAGCACAGTTAACCTTACAAAACAGTAAAGCTATTTACAGGCATTGTTCATGGTTAGTTCATGTTAACTAATGCATTAACTATAATGTTAACTAACCGTGCTGTTAATGTGAATTGATGCATTAGTATGTGTGAGTTAACATTAACAAATATTAACTAATGCTGAACAGAGATGTTGTTCATGGTTAGTTCATGTTAACTAATGCATTAACTAATGTTATGGAACCTTATTGTTACCAATTTTTTTTTATTTGGAAAGAAATTAATATTCAGCAAGGATCCATTAAATTGATCAAACGTTCCAGTAAAGACATTTATAATGTAAAATGTTCTATTTCAAATAAATGCTGTTCTTTAGAACTTTCTAATTATTTAATGGGTTATATGGTGCTATTTTGGTTTATTGCGTGTACTAGAATAGGTTAACATGCTTTAATGTTCAAAAACTGTTAGTGTATTCCAAACAGAGTTGTATGTCTGTCTGAAATTGGTTCTGGTTCCAATAAAGCCCCTCCTTCTGAATATCCAGCTATCAGTGCGTTATGATTTGTCAGACACAACAAAATCTGATGTAGGTATACCACAATATATATATATATATATATATATATATATATATTACATAGGCCTACACCTAAACACCACGCATCCAATAAAATAAGCTTCAAACAAGCAACAAGCAGCCATTAAAAAGTTCAGATCTTAGACTTTTAACCTGGGCTTAACATACAGAGAGAAGGATTGTGTGTTCAAATGCTACAGTTTGGTGGATTTCATCACTTTAGCCCCTCACGTGTTTTGACAAAAGCATCTCTGTTGGAGAGGGCTCAGGAACGCACCTATACATATGTTCTTTATTTAGTCAAACCAGAAGTGATGAAGTTGCTCTGCTGATTGAGTGACTATAGAACAATAGATGCCATTATAAAAGTTCTCTGTCCTCCTCATTTGGATAACCATGACTAAGTACCTTAGTGGTCTAAGATGCATGTATTTATATAATCTTGATGGTGTTTTCTTAATTGTCTATATGTCTATATGACTACCTATGGTCTCCTTGCACAGTCATATTTGCTTTAGATTTACACCTGTGTCACATTCCTTCTTTTTTATCAGTTATTGATTTACCTTTACTTCAAGGGATGTTCATTGACTTAGACATCTTACTGTATCTATTCATTGTGCTTTTCAATTTCTTGCTTTGTGTTCTTTTTTTCTCTGTATTTGTTCTTCCACAGTATGACTTATCGGGAATGTCCAAACAGGTTTATTTTTACTTCTAGTTGAATTAAAAAAGTAATCTCATGGTGAACCATTTATGTGAATTTAGGTCACTTTCAATTGTGATTCACTGCTCTGAATCATCATATCATGAAAAGGGGGTAATCATATAAAAGGGATGAATGTGTTTACCCACCAAATGTCTTGTCTGTCTCTTTTCCTTTAGAACCCATTTTTATTTGAAGGAACAGACGCATTAAAACGCAAGGAATGTCCTCAAGTCATAATCAAAACAAATATCACTTTAGCAGCAACAGTGAACTAAATCCAACACTGGTTTTTAACCTTAAAAGGTGTTTGCATTTTTTTAAATGTTTCCTTTTTTCCTGATTCCAAAGGCAGACATTGTGCAGAGGCATTAGATGATTCATGTTGTCGACAGCTTCACAGTCAAAAACAAGTGTGAACTGTATTATGAGGAAGCATTAGAAGTGGTAAACTTCAAATGCACTTTGACCAGTTTTCTACTTCCATACATAAAATCAGTACTATTGCATACCATTTGATTTAATAAACAGACAGTAGCTTGTGAGATGTGTTCAGTGAAACACGCTAACCGCAATGATCGGAGCTGTAGAGACTTTAATCAGCTGTTGAACTACAAGAATAATGTCAGGTCTGTTCCTGTGGATAAGGAAATACTGTTCTACGTCTCCCCTTAAACGTTCACACACTTAAGCAAACACATGCTTAGGAACGGGGTCTGCTCCAAATTCCTTATGGGACACGTAGATGGGGTGAATTCATGCAAAGACTATTTCAATTTGTGAAAATATGTCCTTTAAAAGGTATGGTGGGTAGTGCAAGACATGGATCCAGTTCAGAGTTATTATTCTGTTTGCATTATGATAGGGGAAAATCTTATGGGAAATAATTTAACTATTTTACATTTGAACGATTCCTTTTTGTTTTATTTCATGATTAATAATTATTAAATGTGGATTTTATGGATTGCATTTACTTTTTCCCCCCTGTAAATAACAAATATTAACACAATCATCAGATTTATTCAGGCCTTTTGGATGCAATTGAACAAGCTAAGCATATGCTTTGCATCTTCTAAAGTATGTACTTTTTTGTATGGAATATATTCAATGAGTCAATGGCATAACATTATCTGTGTGTGATGCACAAAACAGAGACAATTAACAGAGTAAATGAGGGGCACAGCAGCTTTAAGTGAGGTGTGTAAATGGACACTATTGAGAGAGAGCTGGCGTCCTTCTCCTCAGCTCACGGTGCTCTAGAAACCTATGGCGCACAATGCACTGTTCAGTTCCAGCAGGAAAATAAATATGTTCTGCGCTGTCCAAAAATACCATGTGAAGGCGCTCCCTGTGAAAGAAAGCCCATTACCCGACCGCAGGGAGTCACTGAGTGCAAAACATTTTGAACCAGATTATGTTAGATTTAGCAGTAGCAAAAACTTTACAAAACTAATCCAGACATTCAGCTATCAATCAACTGTGGTATGCAAGTCAGTGAGACGTATAATTGCACCAGTCGGCAGAAAAAAAACATAGCAAATTCAAAGGTCCACAATGTCTTTGGAGGTAAGGCAGTACTTTACCTCTCCTCATTCTTCTCGGTACGTAGTAGGGCAAACAGTCCAGTGCCACCACACAGAATGGCAGAAAGCACCTGGAGTGACAGACTGCCCTGAGGAATTCTGTTTCCTCACACAGACTTGCGAAGAAGCTTTTGTGTCTCCCCTGAGACCTGAGTTTTCTCTTCCTCTATAGAAACAAGATTGTCAGTGAGAAGAACGCCTGATGTCTTTCAAGCGTTTGGCCTTTTTGGTGAAAAGAGCCCTTCAGGACAGTGAAATGTCCACAGGTCCCTGAAGGCTTCACTTGGAACTGTGCGTGTTGTCAACGTCAATCACCAAAAGTCAGCTGGATTGCTTAAAAACTGGCAAATAGGTTGTGTCTTGCAAGACTGCTTTTCTACTCATACCAATATCTTCTGAAGAACAGTCATTTACTATATCAGTGTGAACTGCTATGTGATAATTTCACCAAATCAAAATGGACAATTCTCATCTTTTTTATGGAATATTGCAGTATTTATTATACATGATTTATCCATGCACATCATTTTATTTTTATTCATGTGCCCTCATAGTCTTTCATCAAAATATATTTTGCTCCCTCTTGCAAGGACATCCCTTCTCTAGTGATGTGTTTACCAGTGAGAGGGCGGGACAACCTGTATAGCAAACGACAACGATCCACAATCCACATAACAAGTCCTGTCCTACATTTCTTCTTGTACGAGAAGCCATTTCACTCGAATATAAAAGGAAGGAACTGACTATTTTTTATGTTCTGTTCATTTTTTAAAATCTAAACGCATTGCTTTCTGAAAGTAATAAGATATATTTAGCACCCGCTTTAAAGGAACACTCCGACTTTTTGGGACTTTAGCCTATTCACCTTATCCCCCAGGCTTGGGCGGAGTGATAACCGCAGCACCTGAGACGCGCTCTCTGCTCCTCACCACGGCTCGTCTCAGGTGCTGCGGTTATCACTCCGCCCAAGTAGCAGTGCTTCGCCTTCAGAGAATATAGTTCCCAGTATTTATCCGGTTAAAATATGTCTGTGTCTCATGTGACTTTGTTTTTTGTACACTCTGTGACTATACAAATCACAACATGTAAATAGGAAAATGTTTCCGTTATTTTGTCACTTATTTGGATTAGTATGCTAGCTGCAACCATTTACATCCAGTCTTTGTGCTAAGCTAGGCTAGCGGTGGGTGCGTCAGACAGACTTATAGCACGCACGGAGATGAAAAAGGTATGTATGGACTTTTCTAACTCTGGGGGATAAGGTGAATAGGCTAAAGTCCCAAAAAGTCGGAGTGTTCCTTTAAGGCATTGTGTCCCTTTAAAGGTGTAAAGGGACACAGGTTAACCAGAGCAGGTTAACACACCAGGACAAATTTCAAACATACCTTTGCATCTCATTTCATTCACACAAACTGCAGAATAAAAGCACAGAGGACAAAGCTCTCACACAAACTCACAGTGGGAACCTCCTCTTTGAAGTCCATTCCAAGCAGTTCAGTTACAGTTTTTAAACACCATCCAAAAGAAACAGAGAGAATGTCCCTCCCATCTAAACCTAAACTGAGTTTAAACGCCGGCTCATGACTGGTTGTCTCTGTAGCTCTGCTGTGTAATCTGTAGGTTAATGATGGGGAAATGGATGGTCTGGGAGAAGGTGAGATTTAAGGAACATTTTTAAATTAGGATGTAAGTGACAAACTGAAACACCTTCAGGAACAAGTGAAAATCAGATCTAAAAATGTCATACTGCAGCTTTCCCCCCTTAACTTTGACACAAAGTACACCACGTTCTTTTTGGGTATACTCAGTATTCTTATATTCCAATGTTTTGTGAGACATTGCAAGGTTCTCAAATAGGGACTCTCTTCAATAGGATACGTTGTCATGTTCCTCTGAAAGGAAAGTTTGAGAGGAACAACGGGGTGGGCCAGACTGAATGAAGCCTTGTGTTTCTGCTTTCCACTCATGTTAATGTTGCAGCTCCAGAACACAAATTAATATGATGGACGATTTCTACCAAGAGGCACAGTATTTGAAAACAGCATTTGGGATTTTGGGAAACTGGGAGAGTGGAGAATGTGAAACAAATAAAATCAATGATGTAGTATAAAATGTTTAGCATATGGCTACTGTCACACTTTTTACTCCAGTGAATAACATTAGGCTGCAAACAACAAAATATCCAAAGTCCCATGAAAATATGAAACAACTCATTAAAGAGGGGATAATGTTCGAACTCGAGTTTTTACTCTAATGCTGCCAGTGTTTTTTTACTGTCTTCACAGCTATAGCACACATTTACTGAAATTGGAATTTTAAATTGAAGGGAAAAAAACTATCTGAAATTATTCTAATTTTATTGGGTTTGATGTTTGAAACCAATATCGCGGTGCATTATTCAAATGGGAATATAGCATCATGTCAATATAGCCTTCTAAAAGGCTGTCATTGTTCCTTCCAATGATGTATTATGGCTCAAAAAGGATGTCGACATAAATATCGTCATGATTTGCGCATGTTAGCCTCAAACGTGTCGGAGGCTCTGCGTATAGCCACATTACATCATACGTGGAAATTTTACTTTTTCTCCACCTCTCATTCCCTAGCCCCCCTTCTAGCCCCTGTCCAGTTAAACGTGTTCCCCTCTAAAGAGAGTTTCTTTCTGCTTCTCATTCTCCGGCCAGAAGCGCCTCTGAACTTTACTGCACACACGACACTTTTATTACGGGTTTGGACTGAGAGACCCGCGCGCCATCAGAGAGCTGAATCAAGGACTATAAGCGTTTCAGAAGGACACTGAATCATACAGGTGATGTACAGTTTGGCTTTATGTTGTGATTGCTCTGGCTGTACAGGTGAGCACTGTCATAGCATCTCTGGCTTGATTAAGTGTATCTAGGGTACATTTAATAATTAAAGTAATGTGAGATTAATTCAAGCTGAAAGTTGTCAACCATCACTCATTCTTTTACATTGAGATGATATTAAATGTTCAAATATCTGACAGTTAGACAGTGAAGTGAATCAGATTGGATCACTTGGACATTTGAGCATTTGAAGCATGGAGATGTTATGGCTGCTACAGGATGTTAATACATGAATCGGAATAATGCAAAATATGCAGTATAGGCAACTAACCATTATATTTTGAATCGTGACTGAAGACAACTGGTTTTGTAATAGGAAACAGTTCAGATGCTTTGCTTAAATTGGAGATGAATTAAAAAGTTAATTTTGTTGCTTTTCCATAACTTATTATTTTAGAGAAATAATATTATTGATTTATATTTAAATGTGTTATGTTGCTGGTGTTCTTAAATGCAACCTTCCTGACCTTCAGCAAGCCATGCCTTGGTATAGATACACCAGAAAGCTCATACCTTTCATATGTTTAGACAGTCCAGGTATATATCAGAGCTAGTCAATACTTATTTAGCCTATGGGACTTTCCCCCTTCTTACTGTCTTTTCAACATGTGTGCTGAAAGATGCTGTCTTTCATTTTCATTGACCTGTAATAATATTGCTGGCTATAAAATTGTTAAATTAGATTATTGTGGATGAAATGCATCAAAATGTACTATATTTTCAAGTGGGTTTATCTGTTTAATTTAATTATGTTGGACTTGATAATTTCAAGACCCTACAGTTTTGTTGTTGACCCATCTTCATCGACATGGTCCCACATGTTGTCCAAGACCTTTAATTCTTTCAATAATAAAGACTAAAATCACTTATTGACTGTAGCACGTTTCATGGTCTCTCTGAGGGAATCATATACGGAGATTAACTGTTGCAGCAGTGATTAAGCAGTTAAGTCATTAACTGACATTTGTATCTTTGTAAAGTTACACTATTTTTATAAATAATGTTGTTTTTAATCCCTATTAATCTCACTAACTGTGTTTGACAAGAACACATACAACTTGAAAATGTTTCACCTTTGAGCAGGGATTATTCTTTTCATCAATCCTTTATCTTTCCACAGCTTTCTAAATCTTGAATGGTGTAGATTTAAGCTTAAACTGGGAGAAAAACTCCATTTCAAGAAGGACTTAAAAGGAAAAATTAAGACCAACACATAAGCCATTAAGCCTGTTTCCCAAGAAAGCAACTTTGCTTTCAACTGATTTTATCTTATCGTTCTTTTTCCTTTGCGCATTCTCTAAACACAGTCCAGAGCACTTTAACAAAAACACTGCACCCATTTCCCAAATAGCTTAAATGTTTTTCTGTGCTTTATATAAAATGACATAATATTTCTAAATTAGCTTTAACATAATTTGTTTTACTATAGTAATTTGAGGGAGCTCATACATTAAAAATTGACTTGTTTAAAGGTCACAGAGTGTATGCATGCAGTATGCATACTTTCTCAGAGATTTTTATGTTGTTTGCTTTATAAGATTAGATTTGGATGAGAGGAGGGTGAGGACAATCTCGATATGGAATAGTGTATAAAAAGCTCTAGTTTCACTAGCTATGAATAAGTGGCTCTCTGCTCTAGCAGTAGATAAGTCTATGTATAGGAAGCGCCTCTGCAGCAAGTCAAATAAATAGCGTCACTCCTAAAAGCGAGCCAACACTGGCATTGATTTATAAAAGTATGTTTGTCAAGAGAGGCAAACCTAAGCTATTTCCCCCATAAAACTCTGTGAACTAGATGAACAGCAATCTTTTCTCTATCCATGCATGATAGACATTCAGTAATTAACGGCAAGTTAATTACCAAACTGCCTGGTATAGAGAGGACCAGCTTATTCTGTCATGAGAACTGTACTGTTCCTGTGGTAATTTTGGGAACTGAAAATTACATGTTGGTTTTTCTCTCTCAAAAACCTCTTATTTTACCAAACCTTTATTATGAACATGGAAACCCACTTTATTTTACACAGTAGCTATATGCTGTCAGAATAAACCTTTTGAGCAGAGCACAATATATATAAAGGTTTTTGGTCCCACTTTATTTTAAGTGTCTTTAAATACTACGTGCTAACATTTAAATTAGTCATTTGGTTTAGTGCACTTATTGTGTATACATACATTTTTTAATTGAATTTATATAAATACCTGCATGTATTTACAGCTGTAATAATTTTCTGTTATTACATAATATAATATAATTACTCTGTCGACCCTTCCCTTGCCCACAATTAAACTTAACCACTAAACCTGTCCCTTACCTCACCTGTATCCCACGTCAATAGCATGATGGTGATAACGTTCTCTTAAACTTGTAGGTGAACGATGCTGTCCTTGCTTTTGCTGAGCATGTGTTTCTGGGTCTTCTCAGCCACAGGGTCTTTCGATTACGTTTACACTGGTGCGTATTCATTGTGCAAATTACATAATGAAATTGTTCAGTATTCATGAAAACCACACTCAGCTGTCTTTTTTGTTATGTCAAAGTGTTGTGATCCATGTCTTTGTATTTTCCATACCTTCATATGTCATCACAGAGCCTGAAAGCTCACTGAGTGTCAGCATACCTAATGAGCTTCCCCTCCGGCCTCTGATGGGTGACACATTAGTTCTGCCCTGCTACTTCCTGGACAACACAGTCAATGACCCTGGTGCCCCCACCAATGCTCCGTTGTCTCACCGAATCAAATGGAGTCTGGTCACCAAAGAAAAGACCACAAACATTTTAGTGGCGTCTGAAGGGATAGTAAACATTGACAAAAGGTATCTGGATAGAGTCACCATGCTGGGATACCCCATGACACCCACAGATGCATCCATTAAGATCACTGAGCTCCATTCCAATGACTCAGGAGTGTATCGCTGTGAGGTCATGCATGCGATAGAGGATAGTCATGATACTGTGGATGTCCAAGTTCAAGGTAGTGCTTGTGTGAAGATCCTTAAGCAAACTATTATGACTGTACGTGTGTGCTTTTTCTCTCAGAAATGTGAAATGGATGTACTTATGGTTCTTAGGTATTGTTTTCCACTATCGTGCAATCACCACACGATACACCCTTACTTTTGAGAAGGCCAAGGCAGCATGTATTCAAAACAATGCAGTGATTGCCTCTCCGGAGCAACTCCAAGCAGCTTATGATGAGGGATTCCATCAGTGTGATGCTGGCTGGCTCGCAGATCAGACTGTCAGGTCAGTTAACATATCCTCGTTAATTTACAGTAAAACAAGGCAGTTGTGGTGTCTGGAAATTCAAAGTAAAAAAAAAAAAAGCCAAAATGTTTCAGGTATTATGGCATATTGGTGCATGTATTTTGCAACTTATAAATGTATATTTAATTAAGTGATATAATGTTAATGTATCAATCTTGTACAACGGAAATATGATTTTTACCCTAAAATGTCCTGATAGCCACCAAATAACACATGTGGTACAATAGAAAGCCACATAATGGCAAATATACGCATAGGCCTATACTGTGCACAGTTTTATATTTACACAAAGACAAAACACCATCAGAGTGACATGTCACAATAATGCAATAAACATTAATCTAATAACATAAAATATAACACAAAACACCCTAATTTACATTACTGATAACAAAAGTAAATTGTATTTGTTTGTAGTAGTCTGTAGATAGATATATAGACATATATATATATATATATATATATATATATATATATATATATATATATATATATATATATATATAGATAGATAGATAGATAGATAGATAGATAGATAGATAGATAGATAGATAGATAGATAGATTACTGTTACACAAGTATTTCACCATACTGTATAGTAAGGTAACTTACTGGTCTTTACTTAGCATTTTTACAGTTTTTTATAAAAAAACTCTGATGTAGTTCTAAAATTTCTAACAATGTATATTTACTTAAAGCTCTTTAGTTTTGTTTGAAAATTTGATGGAAATAATGCAAAATGATTTGTTTTGGAATAAAGGTACCCTATTCATGATCCCCGTGAGGCTTGCTATGGAGACAAGTACCAATTTCCAGGAGTGAGGACATATGGAGTGAGAGACGTGAATGAGACGTATGACGTGTACTGCTTTGCTGAGAAAATGACAGGTACGTGTTTGAGATGGCACAAAACTAACCGACCTACTTGAAAAACTTTGAAATGCTAAAACACATTCCGTTTCGTCCTACAGGAAAAGTGTTCCACACTACTTCCCCTAACAAATTTACTTTTGAGGAGGCAGAAGCTGAGTGTGCAAAGCTGGGTGCCAACTTGGCCACCACAGGACAGCTGTACCTGGCATGGAAGGGTGGTATGGATGTTTGTAATGCAGGCTGGTTGGCAGACCGGAGTGTCCGCTACCCCATCAACATCGCCCGACCACAGTGTGGAGGGGGGCTGTTGGGAGTGCGTACCGTCTATCTGTTTCCCAATCAGACTGGTTACCCACTCCCAGACTCCCGCTATGATGCTTTTTGCTACTCTGGTACAAAAATCTGATTTTACTATTCCTTTTTTATCATTTATGAATGTCTATCCTCATAATTGTTTTATCTTTGTCCAATAATCCACAATAGTATGTGAATAGCGGTTGGATTTAATGGAGTAAGAACTGACAAGTGTGTATTGTTTATATATTCTTTTATTTAGAAATGGGTGAGGAGGGTTCAGGCTTATTTCCATTTGAAATCGAGATGACCACAGAGGCCGGCAGTGATTTTCTGAGGTTTGACACAATCACAGAAAGCCCCCAGGCCTTTTTAAAGCCCACTTCCACAGAAAATGAACTACAGGGAGAAGTTGTAACTTATAAGCCCGCAGTAACCACCAGTGTTGAGTTCCCATATACTGCACTAAATATTTCCCAGCTGCCCCTTTCACCACCTCCCAGCTCTGCTGGGGTAGTTATGGACATTGTGGAAGGGGTCACTGACAGGACTGATCTTGGCTCTGATTTATCCCATCTGAATGGAAGTGAAGCTATCATGTCTGCCACAGGTATGTCAATATGGGAATATACAGTAAAGAGTAATGTGTTAGGGATTATGCATTTTCTGTGATTTGACATTTGTATGTATTAATAACGGCGAAAAGACCAAAAATTATGCTTAATTTTAATCACAACTTATGTATCTCATTCATGGTGGCTTCAGTCACTTCAGTTCACGTTATAGTTATTGCATATTCAAATTTATCATGACAAAGGCACACTCAAGGACCGGTGAAGTTTATGAGCAGTTTTCTACTTTCTACTTCAGGTTTCTCTTTCTTCCTTATATGGTGCTGAGCGTCGGTCCACCTGAATCAATATAAACAAAGATTGCGGGTATATGGTTATTTGATTAGTCAGAGCATTATCAATGTATAATTGCTTAAATTTGGACTTGTTCCTTACAAAAAAGCTGGGTCAATGACGCTTTGGGAGCGCCCCTGCGTGATTGCGTCTGAAGCACGTGTAAACTAGTCCAATGGCGAGAATGAACGGCACGGGCGGTGACGTCATGACCAAGAAAGGATAAAAGCACATCCGATTAGACCAGCGTTAGCTTCTGTGCCTCAGCAAGCGCTCTGTGTCAAACTCTCTGTTATATTTATTGTTGTCTGTCACGAAAACCATACAGCTCAATCAGATATTTATTATGGCATCCAAACAATCATTCAAGTTGTGTTCTTCTCCCTGCCCTCGTTATCTTATGAGTGGGGATACACACAAACTTTTTGTGATGTGTTGGGAGCGGAGCATGCTCTGTCAGACTTCGAGGGAGCTGACTGTGAGCATTGTGAGAGGCTGCCGCTTCGCACGCTCCGTTCTCGCCTGTCACTCTTTGATGAGGGTGTTCAGGTGAGCGTTCCCTGCGGTTCGGGCCGAGGCAGCATGGAAGCTCTTAACGTGGGGATCGCAAATGGATCTCGTGGGGGGGGGGGGTTTGAGATGGGCCCCGCCCTTTCTCAGCCTTTACCCGTGGGATTCAGTGCTCTCTCTTGGAAGTTGGAAGCCCGCCCCGCAGTTCCTTCCACTCCGGAAGAGGCACTGGTGCTTCAGCTGTCTAGTTTCGAGGAACTAGATGTGCTGAGCGATGAAATGGGGGAAGAAGAAACGCCAGCTTTTTCCCCAGCGTATGAGGAGCTGGTGGAGGTATTGTCTCATGCTGTGTCAAAGTTGAACATTGAATGGCCAGCCGAGAAGCAAGGTGCTCGTCCCAAAAGCATATTAGACAAGCACTTTCTAACATCTAGGGCAGTACCTCCACCGAGGGGACTACCATTTTTCCACGACCTACATAAAGAGCTATCAAGGTCGTGGAATAAACCATATTCGTCCAGAGTTTTTAGCACTAAAGTACACGTTTATTCAGATATAAGGCTAAAAGAATATGTTTATGGGACGATGCCGAAAGTAGAACAGCCACTTGCCAGTTATCTTTCACCAGCATCGGCATCGTCCCTGAAGACCCCAATGCTGCCCACTAAGCCATTAAAAACATATACTATGTTAGTGTGTAAAGCGTATATGGCAGCAGGTCAGGCCGGGGCATGCCTTCACACTATGGCTATATTACAGGCATACCAGGCTGACCTGCTGAGGGACCTGGAGACTAGTGAGGGGGCGGGGCCTGACGTGGTTCTAGAACTGCGTCGGGCCACCGATCTGTCTCTCCGAGCCACTAAAGAGACTGCCCGTGCTACTGGGCGGTCGATGGCAGCTAATGTGGCTTCGGAGAGGCACCTTTGGTTAAATTTATCTGACATCGTGGCGAGCAGGACGAGGGCCGTGAGAGAGCGTCGTGAGGCCGGTGGTGTGATTACTAATAAGCGACACCTGCACGCTGCACCGGTCTCATATCTCTCACGGAAGAGCGGAAGCATAAAAGGAGGAGCGACGACAGTGAAGGACGAGAGAGGACAGGCCTAGACTTATGTTGTGTTTTAATTTATTATATGTGACAGAAGTCGTCCGTGAGGGGCTTCTGTCTTTACTTTCATTTTGTATTTGTTTATTCATTTTGTTATTAAAGTCTTTAAATGTTTGCCGGTTCCCGCCTCCTTCTTCCCACAACATCTAACCGCGTTACACTGGTGCTGAAACCTCAGAAGAAGGAGGAACGTGCTGTCAAAGAGTCCTCGCCATTGTGGGGAATCCATGGTGCCACTGAGCATGGCTGAGCAGAGTCCATAGCCTGGACGCTCAACGCTGTGTGCTGGAGTGAGTTGCCGGGGTGGCGGACGAACTCGCTTCCGGCCGCCTGGGTGCCGGAGGGGCGGCAGCCGTCCGTGAGGGAGCAGAGGAGTCACCGCTGTTCGCCGTGGGCCGGAGCCTGCTGGGGAGGAGCAGGGAACGGGGGACTCCTGCCTTCTGCATGTATCTGGAGGAGCCATCGCCGTCCACCAGGCGGCGGAGGAGTGTCGAGCCGTCCACCAAGGGCTGTCCAGCGCCACCGCCAGGCACCGCGGTGAAGATCCCCCAGCTGGTGGAAGACCAGATGGCAGTGCGTTGTGGGAACCGGACCAAGATTTTTTTTCTTCTCTCCCCTCTCTCATCTACTTTTCTCTCGTCTCGTCTATCCGTACCCACAGGTGCCACAACCACCGTGTCCGGTCCCCCCGGATGAGGAGGGTTGTGGATTGGGGTTGAGATTGAATGCCAAGAAAAGTGTACTTTCTCCAGCAGAGAGGATCACCTTTCTTGGTGTCGTGTGGGATTCAGTGACAATGAGGGCCGTGCTCTCGCCTGCTCGTGTCGCCTCGATCCTCACAGTTGTAAAAGAGATAAAGCTAGGCCAGTCACTCACTGTAAAACAGTTTCAAAGGCTGTTGGGTCTGATGGCAGCCGCGTCCAACATTATACCGTTCGGCCTGCTGTACATGAGGCCCCTACAGTGGTGGCTCAAGACCAAGGGGTTTTCCTCGAGGGGGAACCCACTCCATACGATCAAGATAACACGGCGGTGTCTCCGTGCCTTGGTTTCTATCCCAGGGTCCTTGCCTTGGGTTTCTATCCCAGGGTCCAGTGTTAGGAGCTCTTTGCCATCAAGTTTCGCTCTCGACAGATGCTTCTCTCGCGGGCTAGGGAGCGGTAATGGAAGGCCGCTCAGCTCAGGGTCTCTGAAGGAGTAATCATCTTTTGTGGCACATAAACTGCCTGAAAATTATGGCGGTCTTCAATGTGTTGAGACATTTCCTTCCAGACCTGAGGGGCCTGTGGGGTCTGTGGTCTCCTATATAAATCATCAAGGGGATCTGGGTTCACGTCCACTATTCAAACTGGCACACCAGATTCTCTTGTGGTCCCTATGGAATCAGAAACCTGGATACATACCTAAGGTTCCAACCAATGTACCATGGCCTATCATACTGCAGGCATTCTGTCCTCCTCCATTTAAAGATCTAGACCTGGAGAAACTGAACCTCATCTGTCCAGTCATAGCACTGGACACTTACATCCACAGAGCTGCCCAGTGGATAAAGTCTGATCAATTACTGGTATGCTTTAGCCCCCCTTAGAAAGGCCTTCCTGCATCCAAGCAGATGGTTAGCAAGTGGATAGTCGAGGTTATCTCTCTTGCAAATGAGGTTGTGGGCCAGCCTTCATCTTTGGCCACTAGAGCCCATTATACTAGGGGTATGGCGACCTCCAAGGCCCTAATTTCTGGGGTGTCCATTCAAGAAGTTTGTGATGCAGCTGGCTGGTTTTCGCCGCTTATGTTTGTCAGATTTTATGACCTAGACATGGATACCCCTGGGTTTAGAGTTCTCATGTCGTGACAGTTTAACACGACAGTTTCTTGGCCGTATGGCGTTCGGCCATTCTCGTTTCCTCTAAAGGGAACGTCTCAGGTTACAACAGTAACCCTAGCTCCCTGAGTAGGGAACGAGACGCTGCGTCACTTTGCCATACTTCCTACATCCCTGTGATCGACTTGCTTTGGCCTTTTCGAAGCTAACGCCGGTCTAACCGGATGTGCTTTTATCCTTTCCTGGTCATGACCTCACCCGCCCGTGACGTTCATTCTCGCCATTTCACTAGTTGAAACATGTGCTTCAGACGCAATCACGCAGGGGCGTTCCCAAAGCGTCATCGACGCAGCGTCTCGTTCCCTACTCAGCGAACTAGGGTTACAGTCGTAACCTGAGACGATTTCTTTATACCTCATCAAAAGTGAACTACTGAATTACGCTGAATGCATAAGTTTATTAAGCTAGCTATTGACACCTTACTCTAAAACGTACTAAAATATCACAATGATTTACAATCTATTAAACTAGATTTTTAAATTTTTTTGAATATCAGTTTATGTAGCATATAATAACCCATTAGATTTGATTATACTATAAGTTCATTACAAAACAAAGTAAAGTGTATACATAAATGTTCTAACTCTACCATTAAATGTTTTACCCTATGAGTTTTTTTTTTTTTTCGTTCTCATGGTAAATTGGACAAATCTGTTGACACCTTTTGTTGCTAATTCCCTGCACAGAGGTGGTCTTTCATTACCGTGCAAGCTCCAGTCGTTATGCCTTTGACTTTGTGGAGGCTCAGCTCGCTTGTAAGAGCATCGGGGCAGTCATTGCCAGCGCCCAGCAGCTGCAGGCAGCCTATGAGGCTGGTTACCATCAATGTGATGCTGGCTGGCTCTTAGATCAGACTGTCAGGTATGATTGTAACGAATGTTTACCTATATATATATATATATATATATATATATTTATTTATTTACATAAACTTCAAAATATAAGTATGCAAAATATTTGTGGCAGGGCAGATGACAAATGCTTCTAGTGGTATGATCTGTCTTAGCTGTGATCTGTCCAACCTGCAGATACCCACACTTGTTATACAGCAGGAATATACGGTATTTACAAATGTACTGTATGTAAATGATGTAAATGGCTATGCAGGTATCCCATTGTGTCTCCACGTGACAAATGCTCTGGCGATTTGGAGCATGTTCCTGGTGTGAGGTCTTATGGACTGCGTCCTGCCAATGAACTCTATGATGTGTACTGCTATGTGGACAAACTGAGGGGTAAGAGACTTTATATAAATATATAAAAACTCCCCCCACCCCCCCCCCCCCCCCCCCCGTAAACATTTCATTGTCTACGGGATTCTCTAGTGGGATAAAGAATCACTCTGAAACACTCTGTGTAGCTTGAGTTTTAAGTAAATGTTCACATTTCAGGCGAAGTTTTCCATGCAAGTTCATTCGAGGGATTCACTTACGATGAGGCAGTGGCTTACTGCCAGGACCAGAATGCCTCCCTGGCCTCCACAGGAGACCTGTATGCTGCTTGGAAGCAGGGCTTTGATAAGTGCCGTCCTGGCTGGCTTCTTGACCGCAGCGTACGTTACTCCATCAATAACCCCCGGCAGCAGTGTGGTGGAGGGATGGCTGGAGTTCACACGGTTTACATGTTTCCCAACCAGACGGGCTCTCCTGAACTGCACTCCAAATACGATGCATATTGCTTCAAGGGTAAATATAACATCTATAGTTAAATACAGGCCATAAAGTGTAACTTCTTTGAAATTTAATCTATTAAGTCTGTTGATACAAAATGATTCATTACATATTTGTCATTTTTTATATTTAGTGGATCTGGCTCTATCTCCGAATAAGAGAGTGAAAGAGGAAAAGATAGTGAACATGACATCCTTGCCTGATCTTCTCAGACCTGGTATGTATCTCAGGATATATACAAGTCAAAGACAAATACGAATAAGAAATATGCCTGAATCATACATACATACTGTACATATGAATAATTAAAAAAGAATGTTTTATAAATAATTTGATATTTAATATATATTAATTCAGAAATATTATTACATATTGGGGAATCACAGTGTGGCATTTTACAACTTGACCTTGCCTTGTCATAAAAAGTTAAATAAAAGTCAAGTGATCTGATCAATGATGAATTATTGAACACATAAGCGGCTTTCATTCACACAGGGTAGTTCTAGGAACTTAATTCTAGGAACTAGCCACCAGGGTGTTTCCCCGAGAATGGTTCCCTTATGAACATTTTCCTGGTTGCATTTGTTCTTGTGACTTTTATTTTGACGGCGGATTTATTTTGATGGAGCTGAGAACACCAGCCAGAGCCTGAGCACACAGTGCTCGCATTTTCCGTGTTCATTAGTTTACGATCTGTCTAACAGTCCTGTCTAATACGTTATTAGATAGAACTGTTATACATAGAAAGACAGTATATGAAAAGGCATTCGCGTATGCCGTGTGGTTGATGTCCAGTGTTGCTGGCTGAGCAGAAATACATAATCATGTTGTCTTCGACCCATCAAAGTTGCGTTGGATTTTTTCCTTAGCGAAAAGTTTAAGAGGCACATCTATCACTGTTTTCCATGTTCGTAGAGTTAGTTTCTGGAGTTAATTTTATAGGCTATAATCTGTGTGTTTACACAGCTTTTTTTTTAAATGGCGGGTGCTGGTGCTCAGCGTACACTAACGTCACTGGTAGTGCTGGTTTAGACCCTACTCTGAAGTAGGAGCTAAATTATTTCCTCCAAAAGGATTTCCTATGACTAAAATCATTCCTAGTTCCTGCGGTACCTTGGGTAAAACCTGGGTACTTCTGCCAATAGTTCTAGGAACTATGAAAAGGTTATAAAGGTTATAATTAATGAGGGTCTGTATGTTTCTCTTGATTGTTATACTCACAATTGGTAATTGTTTACTCACCCTCATCATGTCATTCCAAACCTGTATGACTTTCTTCTTCCCAACAAAAAAAAGAGAGAAAACACTGAGACATTTCACAAAATATATTCTTTTATGTTCCACCGAGAAAATAAAATCATATAGGTTTTGAATGACGTGAGGGTGAGTAATTGATAACAGAATGCTCATTTTTGGGTGAACTATCTCTTTAAGTCGCTGTATGTATGCACTGCATTGTAATGCATGTTTGAATAAATAGAACAAAAAAAAGGCAACATGTCATTGACCCATGTCCAATTTTAACAGCTTGTAACTTATGCGTCAGGAATATTCATTTTGTTTCGGGTGCAGTACCTTAGATTCTCTGTCTGTCTCTTTTTCCTCAGAGAGTACCCCTATCATTACTTCCATCCCTTTGGAACCCTCTGGATCTGGTGCATCTGGGGCCAGCAGCACATACGATCTGTTGAGCAGTGGGAGCGGGAATCAGCCGAGTGGGTCATCTATTGCAAGTGGAGACTCCTCAGGGACCAGTGGCTCTGACGATATGTTGAGTAGTGGGAGCGGTTACCAGCCAAGTGGGTCATTTGTTTCGAGTGGAGACTGTTCTGGGGTCAGTGGCACCGACGATCTGTTGAGCAGTGGGAGCGGGGATCAGCCGAGTGGGTCATTTGTTTCGAGTGGAGACTTTTCTGGGGCCAGTGGCACCGACGATCTGTTGAGCAGTGGGAGCGGTGGTCAGCCAAGTGGATCATTCGGTTCCAGTGGAGACTCCTCTGGGACCAGTGGCACTGACGATCTGTTAGACAGTAGGAGCAGGGATCAGCCAAGTGGGTCATTTGTGTCAAGTGACTCCTCTGGAGCCAGTGGGAGCGGGGATCTGCCAAGCGGGTCTGGAAACTCTTCAGGATCTGGCAATATCCGAGTAATCTTTTCAGAAAGTGACACAGTTTTATCAGGAGTTGGATCAGCTTCAGGGAAACCCGAGGAGGCTGGGAAGGGAGTCACCGAGATCCTCACCTTCCCCTTCGACCAGAGCTCAGACCTCTTTGGTGTGGACACCTCTGGATCAGGATCAGGCAGTGGGTCAGGGTATGGCTCTGAAGAAAGTGGATCTACCTCAGACTTTTCCAGAAGCTCAGGAGAAAGCGACGAGAGTGGAGATCTTTCTGGCATCTCCTCAGGATCAGGTTCCAGTGAGGAGTCCTCAGGATTCAGTGGTTTCCTGTCAGGAATATTCCCCTCTGGAGGATCCAGTGGCATTTCATTAATTGATGGCAGTGGCATCATCATGGTTGATAACCCACAGGTAAAGGTGTCCACTGCTCAAAAATTAGAACAAGAGTTAGGTGGAAGCCATGTGGATTTCAGCGGATCAGGACATATCTCAGGGTCTGGAATGAGCAGTGATATCTCTGGAATGAGCGGTGATATCTCTGGGATAAATGATGATAACTCTGGTATGAGTGGTGATATCTCTGGAGTAAGCGGTGTCCATAGTGGCTCTGGGAGTGGTTTAGCATTTTCTGGTCTGACATTTTTGGAGTCTGGCTTCATTGATCTCACAGAACAATCTCGTGAAAAGGAAGCTTCTGGGCTTTTGTTTTTTGGGTCTGGTGAGGGAAGTGGATTTACATCCGGAGGCTATGCCATTGAATCAGGAGAAAGATCAGGGGAATTAGTTAGTGGTGATATCACATTCTTTACCAATAATGGCATGATGGAAATACCCAACAAGCCCTTCCAAGGAATGGAGCTAGGAAGGGGAGAGGTGGAGTATAGTGGCAACGTCAGGCTGTCCTCAGGTAGTGGAGATGACCAAAGTGAATCCACGGTGAACTCCAGTGATGCTCCTTCAGCTGTACTACCTGCTCAAGGGCCATCAGGCCTGTACAGTGATGCTGCAGGGTCTTATTCAGAACCAGAGGGAATCATCAGTCAACTTGACGCTGTTACTTCTGCAGCTTTGTCTTCTACCACAGAGCCTGCCTCTTTACAGAGTCCATCTCTCACCGAAGGACCTGATATGAATGGTGAGATTCCTTTTGCATAATATGTGTTAAAATATAGAATAGAGATGCATGACATATCGATACCATATCCGTTATTGGCCAGTATTAACAATTTTTTAATGTATTGTGTTGGCCAGATTTGGATACTTAATTTTGTGTTGGCGTCATTTAAAGTCTGGATGAAATTCATTAAAAAAAATGTTGACCTTGTAATGTTTTATCAAACTGTCATAACATTCTGGTGAAAATGACAGAATTCTTTCTGGTGACGTATGCAGGACTTCTCCAATCATTTAGTCCACTTGAACCCCACCCCACCTTAACTGACTTTAAGCTTGCATTAATTTCTTAGTGCAACACACTCTCAAATTCCAATCAAGAACTGATGGATAGAACCAAGTCCCTACCCTACATTTTTTTTATTTTTTGATAATCTGTTACAATCGGATGATTATCGACCATAGCATAAAAATAATACTTATGCTCATGGGTGCATCCTAATATACTGTAGATATCTATTTCTTCTCACCTCTGGAGACAAAAACTGCTCTTTGCATCATGGTTTCATGTCTTGCTCTCTTTCTTTCTCAAAAACCATAATAGCTTCTCTTAACCCATGTGATCCGAACCCTTGTGGAGCTGGGTTGTGTTCAGTGAAGGATGGGGTGGGCCTCTGTCACTGCCCACCTGGACTGCATGGAGAAGAGTGCCAGTATGGTGAGTCAGACTGAATTGAATCAGTTATATCATAAGGTCTTGTAAAGTCACATAATGAGAACTTTTCAAAATGTTGTGTTTTGACTTTTTGAGAAACATTTGTTTATGCCTTTAATATATTTTGTTGCTGATATTTGTGTTCAAATGAATCAAATGATTGTCTCTAAGTGTCTCACTGTTTGCATTTCATTTATGAATAACTTCTGTTCAGTTTGCTCATGGCTGATTCGTGTCCTCACAGTCCATTTTACAGGTTATGTGGCATGTGTGTGTGGTTAAGTAATTTTCACCTTACTCAGCTCTTGTGTCCAGATGTCTTTTCAGTGACTGTTCACCTGTTGTTTTTGTTTAGCTGTGCCTTTGCTGCAGTCTGGTTTAATCAGCACGCCTGCTAACACCTGGTACATGCTCATACTTCTCGTCCATCTTCACATGAATCTGAACTCTAAAATTCTGCCTCTGTTTCTGGGACTGTAAGAGTGCTGATCTGCTCCTCATGAGAGGCATAAAAACTCATTCCAGGTCATCGCTCTTACAGTAACCACAACTGACTCTGATCTCTCCTTCAATGTACCATAATTCACTGAGTGTGCCTTCTCAGCTTATCAAAGTATTGATGGTATAATTACTCAAGAGATTGGCTTACGGTGTAGAAGCAGCTCCATGAGTTCTGATTCAATGATGCTCTCTGCTAAGCTTGGCCTACCTCAGGGCATCTTCATAGTAGTCAGCTTTAATTGCTAAACCTTTATTTGCAGAGGTTGATGTTTGCCATTCAAACCCTTGCACCAATGGAGCCACCTGTGTGGAGGTAGAGGACACTTTCAAATGCTTATGTCTGCCCAGCTACGAAGGAGACCGCTGTGAGATTGGTATGAGGCTGCTTCAGCTAATTCTACTAACGGTCTTTCAAAAACCTTCAAGGTGACACACAACTCTAGATGTCGCTATGGTGCAATGAGTGTCCCACAGAAACAAAGGACGTATTTGTTTTTTTGTGGAGGTTTTCCCAGTCCATTTATGGAAATCTGTTGCAGTTTCACAGCTAAACATACATACAGGAAATGATGTGTTTGCAGCGACTGTAAAAATATAGCAAGAAACTACAACCCTTTAGTAACTCAGACAGAAAGGGGCCGACTCTCTCAACTGAGGGAAACAGAAATTTTCCATCTAAGCAGAGACCAAAAATATCTCATTTGATCATTTTCTGCGGGACGTTTTTCTTGGCTTCATATGGAATTTAATCGTCAGTCTACTGGAATACTTACGATTGTGGAAAATCACTTTATCTGATAAGCTGATATTATGTCACTTAAAAGGCATTTGTCGCTTGCTTAAAACACTCACTGGTTTTAAACACTGAAAGATAAAGTGACTTTATCCATATCCATCGCACATTCCATCGTACATCTGTCATTTGTTTCTTATTTGCATGTACAGTAAGTATTAAAGGGATAATTCACCCAAAGATGAAAATTATGTCATCATTTACGCACCCTCATCCAAGCCTTTTGTTCAATTTCTAAACACAAATGAAGAGATTTTTAATGAAACCTTTTAGATTTCAAGTCAATTTAATTTTCCAACTTTGATGCTTCAAAAATCATGAGAATCGATGAGGTTCATTCTCGCATGTCACAGAAGTACGAGTGAACTTCTGTTTACCATTTTTGATGTGCTCTATGTATGTGTGACTGTTGATCAATGTTTATATGTGAATAAAAGCATAAATTAAATCTGTTTATCATATAAAGAGATTTTTTTCTCTTCAGAAGACTTATGAATAACTTTTACAATGTCTTTGAACTTTTTTGAAGGACAGAAATATCCTAGGTTTCATTAAAAACACCTTCATTTGGGTTTCGATGATTAACAAAAGTCTCACGGGTTTGGAATGACATGAGTGTGAGTAAATGATGACAGAATTTTCATTTTTTGGGTGAATTATCCCTTTTATCCTGTGTCAGTGACGATACATTTTGCGATAGTGGTCTTAGAGGTGAAACATCTGGTGAAACATTGGTAAATTTGCCACGTGATGTTGCTTCAGATCTGCACAGCTGTGGGGAGGGCTGGACTAAGTTTCATGGCAACTGTTACTTGCATTTCTCGGAGAGAGAGACCTGGCTGGACGCTGAGCAACGCTGTCGAGACTTAAACGCTCACCTGGTGAGCATTATCACTCCAGAGGAGCAAGCCTTCATAAACTGTGAGTGCCATTATCCATCTCTGTATGTGTGTTTATGATTCTAAGTATGTGTGTTGTTTCTCTGATTACAAGTAATCAACCTCTTCTTGTAACAGCATACGCTCAAGACTATCAGTGGATTGGACTGAATGATAAAACGGTGGAAAATGACTTCCGTTGGTCAGATGGGACCCCCCTGGTATGCCTAAATATTGCTGAGAAGTTATAATTCTAAAAATACACTCTTAAATATAAAAGTAGATGGCAATAAATAATCTTTGTTTTTAAGAGTGTATAGCTATTTAATTGATTGGAAGATTTTTCTCTTCCTCTGCTTAGCAATATGAGAACTGGAGACCTAACCAGCCCGACAATTATTTTAACTCTGGTGAAGACTGTGTTGTAATGATCTGGCATGAAAATGGCCAATGGAATGACGTTCCCTGCAACTACCACCTGCCTTTCACATGCAAAACAGGTCCAGGTATGCACACCACCAAACACGAACGATTTTCATCATTGTGAGAAAGCATGATCTGATGTTTAAATTTGACTTCCTCTCTTCCAGTGACATGTGAACAACCTCCTAAAGTGGAGAATGCCAGGATGTTTGGAAACAAGAAAGATCGTTACCAGGTGAATTCTATCATCAGATACCAGTGCAGTGAAAACTTCACACAGCGCCACCTACCTGTGATCCGCTGCTTGGCAGATGGACGGTGGGAGAAGCCACAAGTGCAATGCATATCAAGTAAGCTATTCAAGCATTGCCAAAAACTAGTGAAAACCAGATTTTGTTTTAATCTGTTAAAAAACCTTGATATTTAGATTTAAAAATCTATATATATTTACACTACAGTTCAAAAGGTTGGATTCAGCAAGATTTTATAACATGTTTTTGAAAGAAGTCTCTTATGCTCACCAAAGCTGCATTTATTTGATCAAAATACAGTATACACAGTAACATTGTGAAATACTATCATGATTTAAAAGAACTGTTTTCAATTTGAATAGATTTTAAAATGTAATTTACTCCTATAATGGCAAAGCTGTATTTTCAGCATCATTACTCCAGTCTTCAGTGTCTCATGATCCTTCAGAAATCATTCTAATATGCTGATTTGCTGCTCGAGAAACATTTCTCATTATCATCAATGTTGAAAATGGTTGTGCTGTTTACTTTTTTCCACTGGATTCTTTGATGAATAGAACGTTCAGAAGAACAACATCTATTTTCAATGTATATATTTTTGTAATAATGCAAATGTCTTACTGCCTCTTTTGATCAATTTAATGCATCCTTACTCATTAAAAGTAATGATTTCTTACACACACACACACACACACACAAACACCCCAAACATTTGAATGTTAGTATAAATCATACATATCATGGCCCAGTTTCACAGACAAGGGTTAGATTAAAGGGACATCACCCTAAAATGAAATTTCTGTCATTAATTACTCACCCACTCATGTCATTCCAAACTCATAAGACCTTCAGTCATCTTCAGAACACAAATTAAGATATTTACTTTCTGAATCAGCCATAGACAGCAACGTCATTACAACTTTCAAGGCCAAGAAAGGTAGTAAAGACAACAATGTGACAATTTACTTTTTGTGCGCAAAAAACAAACAAAAATAATGGCTTTATTCAACAGTTTCTTCTGTGTAAGTCTCCTACGCTGTTGATGTAGTAAACACAGTGCAGCGCTTCTGGGTTGTACGTCAGAATGCCGGCTCATTATTGGCCGACGCTGTTCACGTGAGCACCACGACACATGCGTGTGATGCTGATGCAGGAGCTGGCCAATGGTGAGCCGGCGTTCTGACGTAGAACCAGGGAGCGCTGCACTGTGTTTACTACGTAAACAGCGTTGCAGACAGCTCAATTAAAACAGCTCGAACATGCATTTTAGTCTGGAACTAGCCTTAATTAAGCCTTGTCTTTGAAACCGGGCACATACCGTTTTAATCATATCCTCCCCTTACATTTAAAAGATAAAAAAAAATAACAATTAATTTAAAATAACTATTTGTTTAATCTCTTTTGTCTATGTACTATATTTAAAAAATATATATACAATGTTCTGTAAAAGGTACTGAAATGTTTTCTTTTTCTTTTTGCATTTATAGAGGTCAAATCCGGACTGCAAAAGGAATCTTCTGTTCATCATCACTCTCATAAAGCTAGTACAAAAATATTGGAGAAACATCTCTAAGGAGACTTGAAGAGTTAGAGTTTAGTTTTTAAAACAGTACAAGTTTTATATTTATTTTCCAAGACACTGAATTAAGAAAATACATACATTTCTGATTAAAAAGTGTTATTTTCAAAGATAAGTGCCCATCTTGTATTGCCATGATGCAGCGATCTGTCTCATCCCTGCATTAAAAGATCAGAGACCAACCGATCAATTACTAGCAACCTTCTTAAAGATGTCTGAAAATATTAGCAGAAGGTTTTCCTTTTGGTAAAAGGCACTGAGCGAAGAGCTGGAAGTGCCCAGTTCTTCCTCTTTGAAGGACACAAAAATATTGTGTTTCTCTGCTAGTAAGCCAAAATTTAGGTACATTCACAACCCTACATGATGAAATGTGAAATATGAAAACCTAGAAAAGTTTATAGCCATAAAAGACGTTTACAAAAAATCTTATTTATTTCTAATACCTAACCAGACAGATAAGAAAACAACTTGCACAAGGATGTCATTAATTTGTTATGCCCGATTCATAATATAATGTGAAATGAGATTTATTGATTTCTCACAGGATAACACATAGTACATCCATTTTTGACTGGGCGTTTCCATATTTTCCTCTCAAAAGCCATAAATACATAATCAACATCAGACAGGTGGTCAAATCCAGTCAGATTATGAATGTAAACCTAATCATGGAAATTTACTTGATTGTCAGATGTTGTCTATCGCCCAAGACTATGCAGGGCATAGTGCTACATTAGGGGACAAGAATGATCCTGGATCAGATCTTTCTAATAATAGGTCAGATAGAACTATTAATGACAAGTGCCTTGTGAATATTTTACATTTTGCCTGTTTCGGTGAAGAGACTGCTTACTCAGTACAAGAGGCTGTGCCTCTTTCATCCCAAAGGCTCTTTTATACAGAATAGCTTTATTTTCATCTGATACAGTTGAAATGACGAATGCAGCATGAACTGCAGAAGATGCACAAACATTTCTTAAAGGATTTTTTTCCCCTCATAAGTTACAAGCAGAACCATACTCCATGGCATAGAAGACCCATCATTTCTTTCATTGAGATGGATGAGTAACAAAATTCAACAGTGAAAACATGAGGGGAAACTATACTGTCATTGTGATAATCTGTTGTTTATAAAGTAAGAGCTTTTAAAATGTTCCAGGAGGAATGTCTTCAGATGAACTTTATGTGTTTGAATAACTGTATAATAGCAAATGCAACTACTTTCCATTAAAACATTCCATACATCACGTTTAATACAGGACTGATTTGTGTGTTGGCCAGTAGAGCAAAGAGTAGGCTAAGAGAGGTTATTCACAATGTAGTACAGGTAATGGAAAGAAAACGGTTTTTACCTCACCCAACCCAGTCTAGAAATGTATTTTAAAACCGATGATAATGTTTGCCTAATTGGGTGTGGAGTGGAAGATATTAACTCCCCTGTGACTGAATAGACCCTTTTTAGCCACTTCGGACCTGTTTCTCCTATGTCGCCCAGAGAGCCTTGTTACAGACTCTGAAGCGCAATGCCTACTGCCATCATCTGGCTGATTTAATGCATGACATCGACTCTGGTATTTTTGTTGTCTACAAATGGCAGAATATTAAATTGCCAAAACAGCACATTTGCAAATTGACGTGCACCGACCAATATCTATAATATACTAACTAAACACTAAATGTATTTATAATAATACTGCTGTTTTAAAAATATTTACTGCTATTTTAACACAACTAATAAATATAAAAAGAATATTGCTATTACTAGTCCAGGGACATGATATTCATAAATAAATAAAGTTTTATTTAATAAAAAGCACATGCTTTTAAACACATGTATTACTGCTTTCTGATTCCATTAGTCAGTTGCACAATTTAAATGGTCAGATTTGTTCTTAACATTTATGCAACTGGCCCCAGGTGTTGAAAAGACATAGATCACACTTCGTAATGTACGATCACACACATAATGTAGCAATACACCCCATGCTTTTAGAGAACTTAGAGAAGGGAATCCAAAGCTACACATCTAAGAATCTTTTATTTCAGAATCTATTATTTTGAGATTAAAAGACCACCTAGTCTCACACAAATATTTATTTCTGAAAAAGCACATGTTGAAAATCTTCCTCAGTTTGAGCCACAAACAAGGAGAAGCAGAAATATTTAACATATTTATTAATATTGTTAAAGACAACGTGTTTTACAAAATATACTCAATATTTGCAGTTGTACAATTCTATTCCAATTTGGTTGTTTACATTGACTCACATTGAGTTATAAAATGTATAAACTGTAGTATAAAGTGTAGAGCAACTGCAGTGCAAACAAGTCAATTGATGTGAGCCATTCTCTTAACATGACATTTCAACAATAACATTTTCCTGGAGTGTTTTCAATTCATTTCTAATTTACAGCACTGTTTCTAACAGAACCATACTGTATATAAATGTACTCCAGACAGTCGAGATTAGTTCAGAAAAAATATTGTAGACCGTATTTGTGTGTTTACAGAAAATTACAAGTTGACCTTTTTCCTCTGTGTGCTAAAAGGCAGAATAAGGTCAACTATTGGACATTAGCACTAGTGGGATGTCATATTTAAGACAGGTGGAAGCAGGTAGGTTGCTTCATGGATAGGTTTTCTCACCTTGGTGGCCAAAGATAAGGAATAACAGTAAAAGATATTTACTTATAGTTTGTATATTTCATTATAAATCAGGACATCCATTTTGAAATACAAGAATGTTCATTGGTTGTGGGACTAACAATTTTAGTAAAGCATTACAATTAGTCTCCTTTTTCATTTAAGGTTTCTGCTTTTCAAATTTTGTAATGTTCTCTGAAACTTGCTTAAAATGTGATTTCCTAAAATTGAAGTTGTGCCAAAAGGCGTTAAAAATTAGATCAACTGAACCCTTCAAAAGTACATTAAAAGAATGACATCAATACAATAAAATACAGAGCAACAATTGAAGCTAATGTATATTGAAACAAATCATCAGCTATAACCAGCAGACACACTTCAGGCAAAAGCAGTGCAGACTAATCATCACAGCCCAGCAGCTCCATGCGTAGAGTTATCCGCTCGTGCCACTCCCAGGGCAGAAACCGCACAAATCGTGCAAAGAACGGAGGCTCAAACAAGTTCTTTTTGTATGTGTTGTTGTCAATGTTGCCTTGGAAAATCTACAGGAAAAAAAAACAAAAAAAAAAACATTTCAATTAGTCAGATGAAATGAACATAACTAAATGTAATATTTGTGTGCTTTGAGGCTTTTGTTCAATTTTAGAATTCTGTTAAAATAATGACTTGATAAAGGAACATAATTTAAGTGGAGTTAGTAGTTTGAAAATTATTTAATTTCCTCTTAGTATCCAGATCCCAACATGGAAAGCTGGGAGTTCATTGACAATGTAATCCTAATATTCACTGTACCCAATAAACAAAAAAGTATGAGAGGCAGCATGCGATACTGCACCCTACAATAACTATTTAATGTAATTGAACAAAAATACAGTAAAAACATGAATATTCTGTAATATTATTACAATTCAAAATAAATTCTATGTTTTTAAGTGTCATTTATTCCTGTGATGGAAAAGCTGCATTTTCAGCATCATTACTCCAGTTTTCAGTGTCTCATAATCCTTCAGAAATCACTCTAATTTGCTGATTTATTATTATTATCAATATTTATCTTTAAAGATTTTTTTCAAGATTCTCTGATGAATAGAAAGCTCAAAAGATATATAGAAAATAGAATTTAATAGAAACTTCTATTTCAAAAATAGAAATCTTTGTAACATTATAAACGTCTTTACTGTCACATTTGATCAATTTAATAATTACTTACCGATTAAAAATATAAAAAATATAAATAAATAAACAGGAGAACAGTTTAACAGCAGTATATAAATAAAGCAGAGATATTGTCGTCACTGTAACCTTATCTGTTCTCGTTATTTGATCCTTCACAATGCTCCATGTTTGTCCGTCATTACTGTAAGCGAGCTTAAAGGCTGAAACAAACTGCACAACTCCAAAGTCTTTTGCTCCCTGAGTGATGATGCCTGTGATTCTTTTAGGTTTCTCCAAATCCAGCTGTGACATGAGAAAAAACACATTAAACATCAGAGGCAAACGTCAGACTATGGTCCACAGTTACTTGATGTTAAATAAGAAAAATAATGGAATAGCGTTAGCTAATTTAGACAGTTATTCTTGTCTTTAGGTAGATCTATGCATTTCCTGTTATGATTCTTTAGCAATTGCGATTTCAATGATTTCAAGGAATAAATCCACCACTCCCCTACTTTTTGATGAAAAGGGAAACAACAGAAAATCAAAACAGCTTTCTAAAAACTAGACACGTCATCACACAGTCTCACCTGGAGCCACTCTGAGCGATTGTTGTTTGCCGCCGCCCAAGCGTTAGTCTTGCCTTGCTTGTCCAGGCGAGCGTAGTGGGGATACCAGGTAAAGGCATCTATACCCCAAGTACGGAAAATACTAGATGCTGTAAGCTGCACGTCGGAGATGAGACGGGACTTCATGCCCAGTGGATCAGTGCAACCGATTGTGCTGGACTGCACTGTCATGTTAGGGAAAATGAGAGTGCTAAATGCTAAGAATGAGTAAATATGAAAAAAGTGATTCATATAAAAACAGTGATTCATAGTTAACTCAACTGAATTTACCATTAAGCTCGCAGCCCACAAGTTCCATCCGGAGAGTACAAGCTTTACGGCACACCACAGGAATGATGCGAATATACTGGGCCACAATGGGAGGGTCAAACATGTTTGTCTTTGTTCCATCATTATCTGTATTTCCCATAAACACCTGAAAAAATACTGAGTCAGGGAATGATAATAGCTTTAAGCTGTATTGATAAAGTTGTATTTCTTACTCTGTCTTTTCTCTGGCCATCCGCTCTGTACACTGTGTATGTTTTGCCATCAAAGCTGGATGCCACCTTAAAAACCTTGACAAACTCAGCTGTCCCCATGCGGCTGGCTCCTTGGGTGATAATTCCAGTGAGACGCATCTTCTTCTGCATGTCAATCTAAAATTAGAAAATCAAGAGGAGGAAGTCTCCAGGAACAGGTTTGGGAAACACTTCTCTATAGCATGATGAATATTTGTCTCAGTAAAAACCCTGAGGAATCACTTTCAGAAGGATTTTTCCAGCTGATGAACAGTTATGTTTATTGATATGTGCACAGTTGTGTAATATCAATACACAGCTGTGTTTTGACATGAACAGTTATGTCGATTGATATATTTATTGTTTTTAGTTAATTGAAGGTTTAACTTTTATTTTAGTTAAGTGATATGTTTGTTACCATTATATTGAGTCTATTTTTTCATCTGGTTGATCATGCGATGTAGTTCTATGGTGTATATGGGCTTATCAGTGTACATTGTGTTCATTGTCTGACGAAGAGCCACTTGGCTTGAAACATCAACTGTGGTGAGAACATGAAATATATATATATATATAGTTTTTTCATCTTTATTTTGTGGGCTGTTGGAAGAACAGTTTGTGTATACAATCAAGTATCTAATTTTCTAAATTTCATTAAATTTCAATAAATCTAAATTTATTGTGTTGTGGAAGCGTTACATTGATGATATTTTCTTCATTTAGAGTGCCACAGAATCTCAGAGTTTCATAGCCTTGTTAATATAAACAGTGATTACATTGACATTTAAGATGGATCCAGCAGGATCAAATACATTTTTTAGATGTAAATGTTATTCTCACTGAAGCTGGGCTTGATATAGTAACCCCACTGACCGTAACATGCTATGGGTCATCGTATCACCCTGTTCCTCTTAAGTCTTCCCTACATATCTCCCAATTTACCCGCATTCTTAGAATCTGTAATAGAGATTAGGATTATCAACATCAAGCAGAGATCTTGGCAGACAGGTTCAGGCAGAGAGCTTACAATGAGGAGTGGTTTCAATCTGCTGTAGAACGTTTTAGTAACTCTTCTCAAGATTGCCTGGTCAAGAGATCTAAATGTAAAGAACAGCGAGTTAATTGCTTTATCCAAAACTCTCCATTGGCAAATTAATACATTGAAGGTATAATTCAGAAATACTGGTACATTGTTGAGAGTGACCCCAATCTGCAATTAATTGTTGCAAAATCACCTCATGTGGTCTAAGAGACCTCCAAATCTACGCAGTATGCTAGTAAGAACTGATTTATCTGTTCCTCACCCAACACATTTTTTTTTTTTTTTTTGAGTATGCCTAATATACCTTCTGGTAACTGTAAGTGTGGAGGTTGTCAACAATCTATTTTTACGCATAAAACACAAACTTTAAATCATTCATATACAGGGAAAATTAAGATCTGAGGAACGATTTTAAGTAAAACAGCTAATGTCATGTTGCATTGCCCTTGTGGACTTTGATATGTGGGCAAAACAAGCGGACAGCTTAAAATTCGTATTGCCAAACATTGAAGTGCTATCAGGCATCATAACCCTAGAAGTCCAGCAGCACAACACTTTTTTTAAGTTGAGACATTTGGTTTCTAGACTGCAATATATTGGCATTGAAGCAGTCAAATTACTATGAGACGGGGTGATATTAACAATTTGCTTTTAAAACGTGAAGCATATTGGATTTCAATTTTGAACACATTATCACCTTGTTGTGAATTCTTTACATTGTATGTCTTTAAAGCTCCAGTCCGTAACTTTTCCTCTTTGTCGCCATCTGTCTGTTCGAAATCTGTAACTGCAGTGATTCGCGGAATTATCATCTTTACGTGGGTTGTAAATCGGCATGAAACAGCGCGGATGAACACAGTGCTTTGAGGCGAGTGCTGCTGTCAGTCACCGCGCTGTGTGGATACTGGCATACAGAATCACAGATTCACTTTTTGAAAGTTTGACCAACATAAGAATTTTCATAAGAAAATGTCTTCTGAACAAGTAAGTAACATCCATTTTTGTTCTGACCAACTAAGGGGGAAAAAGCATTCGACATGATAAGCTTCGTTAGATTTAATCAACGCGATTTACAGCAACCGTGCAAATTATAGCCTACTTTGTTCTCAAATTCATGTTAACAACATCACATCAGCATAGCGTGACTAATGTTAAATTTAATGTGTTTTATGGTTACCTGTGTAGTTCAGAATTCATATTCTCCATAATAGCAAAACGAGAAAGGCACAACAAAGGAAACTCCATAACTGTGTGAATTAAGAAAACGTACTGTTACACGATTGAACTATTGAAATGTCTTACTTGTTCAGCAGAAAAAAGCCGTCTCTTTTTCCGTTTTGAACCCCTTCAAAACACGGAGTTCACGCACTTTTCAAAAGCCCCGCCGATGTTTAAATCCTTGTGTTCGCATGAGACGGTTTCTTTCTCTTTCTCTAGCCACCTTAAATCCGAAGTACGAAGTCTTTTGGGTTTTATAACTGCTGAATCTCCAGTTGACTGATGATTGTTGTTTGGATCTTTCTGGATGCCATAAGTTTAATCATGTAAAGTGCTGCGAGAAAAGCCTATACATCTAAACATCTCGTCACGCGCAGTATAGCCGGCTAGCCGAAACTCCTTCTTTATGTGTACGGGTGTGACGTCATGACGCAAAGACATGCTCGAATTTCCCGCGGAAACCCACCAGTACCACTGGAATTAAAATCATTATTACAAGCTAACCGTTTTGAATCTAGCTATGGCAAGCAGATAGTTTTGACCACTGGCAGAATAAGTTTTTTTTAATATAATTATTTTGGATTATTTTTAACTTAAAAAAGTTACGGACTGGAGCTTTAAGTATTATCTACTGCTGTATTCTATATTTTAAGGGTGTAGTATGTAGAAAACTTAATACATATAGAAAGGAGAGCTGTCCGAATATGACGCATTTTTTCCACCCGTGCAGCATCTCTGAGTGCAGGACAAAAGTTATTGACGAAGTGAGTTTATTTCCTGACTTATATTTTTAATCCTGGATGTTTATACTGCTGAGTTTATTTCTAACATTAAGCCTGTAAGTCGAGGGTGTTTCGCGATCTTTATGTATATTAGTTTATGTATCTAGAAACAAACTTTGTTGCATTATTTTCATGTAATCACTGTGAAGCTGCTTTGATACAATCTGTATTGTAAAAAGCGCAATAAAAATAAAGGTGACTTGACTTGTCATGTGAAACGCCCGTGAAAGTGCCGCTAGCATCGTGGCTTATCTTGCTAATATTGGCCATACCTCGTTTAACTATGGTTATGCATCTTTATAAGATATTCTATATTTATTATACTTTAATACCATAATGAGGACCCTGTATAATGTACCTTAAGTTGTTTATATGATTTTTTATATTCTGTTTACTTGTCTCTTATTCTGCTAAACACACTTTGAGAGAGCTGTTGAGATTGTTTAATTGGTAATGTACTGTTTATCACAACAGTATGTGGGCATGTATGTTTAACATTTAGTTATTTGCAGAAACTACCTCCAATGCATAATTAATATGTTCAAATGGTGAAACCCTGCACATAAATTAAAAGGTGGAAAAGATATGATGATCCCTACTCCCTGATCAGAGTACTGAAGTGGTTAAGACCATTAAAGAACTGACATTCAGTGGGGCAATCCCCAACAACCTAATAACAAAGAATATTTTTGCCTGGATTTATTGTATTATTTTGTGTTTTTTGTTGGTATATTTTCTTTAGTAGTCGGGTATTCTTTTTATTGTTTATTGTTTTCAGTTAATTTATGTTTTCACTTTTATTCTAGTTATGTGAGAGTAGTATGTTTGTTGCCCTTGTGTTGAGTTTATATTGATTTTAATTTTTTAGTTTTTTGTCATGTGGTTGATCATATGATGTAGTTCTATGGTGTATATGGGCTTATCAGTTTATGAGTTGATTGTCTGATGGAGAGCCATTTGGCTCGAAACGTCACCTTGGGCAAGAACAAAGATTTTGGGGATTTTTTTTCCCAACTTTTCCTTTTTTTTTTAAAGCTAATGAATAGCAAAGCCATTGACAGCTAATCCGAATTCAGTCAACTTCAAAAGAGCTCGAGCAAAACTGCAGCACACGCTTATAATAAACAGAACATTATAGTCCATTCCCATGGCTGTGGACAGTAAAATAGTAATCATTACAGTTATCTTTATAGTTATCGTTCTTGATGTGAACAGGCCATAAACACATTTATTTACTTTGCAAGCAACAAATGCATAGGATGGCTGTAAAATTAAGTTAATACTTTGAATAAAACAGTAAAACTATACTATAAAAAAAATCTCTTCCTGGTGTGGTACACCAGAAATGCCATTTAAAAACATTTAAGAAATCCAATTGAAACATATGGTTTGCATTTGTTAGTAAACATTTAAAAATTGTTTTTGTATTTTACAAGGAATTGCTTCAATTTGTGTTTAAGATATGAGGCACTTGAATAGAAGAATTTAGTGAATACAGATCCAATAAATTCAGCCACTATAAAGCATATCTTTTTTTTATAGATTTTTTGGTATTATACATAATATCATAAGTAACATTTTTAATAAAAAGTTTGAAAACAATTCTATCACTTAAATAAAGTTTCAATAAATTCTCAAAAGTATAATTGTTTTTGGAAATTCGTTTTTTTTCTTACTTCTAAAGAGGCAAAAAAATAAATAAAGCTTCAATCAAAGGGCTGATTGACAAACCTCAATCCAGGGGTTCTTGTCTTGGGGTGCCGAGCTCCAAGCGTTGACAATTCCCTGGTTGTTGAGTCGCGCAAGCTCCGGTCCCCAGTGCTGCAGCCCAAGAATGCCAGAGTGTACAGAGGAAGCCGAGATCTGGGACTCTACGATTCCTCCTTCCTCCATCCCCAATACATATGTACAGCCTGCATCATAAAATATGGTGTGGGTAACAGGGCATGAATTCTACTTTATATTCTCTTCCTGTTGTACGGCTTATTGCTACCTGACTTACTACAGTCGTTAAGCAGCTATACCTCAGATAGCCTACTCTGGAATTTGTAATCAAACCCTCAAAACTCAGGGTCAGCGAAAAGGCACTCTAAAACGTATATTATGACACTCAGAATTAAATGACCTCTTAGAAACTAAATATATAAAAACTCACGTAGCTGACATTGCTTCCCAACATATGGAGAAGGACACTGGCAGGTGTAGTCGCCATCCAGATCACGACACAGGCCTCCATTCTTACAAGGTTGGTTTTCACAGTCATTCACATCTGTGTAAGAACAACAAAAATAATACAGCCATGTCAATGTGATTATAACTTAAACAGTAAGTTGGACATGCTGTAACGGGATGCTTCTCTGCAGAGGAAGGGAGGTGTCATGTAACTGCAGCTGAAGGATGTATAATTATTAGTGTGGTGACTGAGGTGTTTGGTGGTACAATGCTCACGCAGGTGCTTGCAGGATCTCGAATTTTACTCTAAGGGGACAGAGAGTTCTGTGTGGAGCAAAGGGTGGGATGGTCCAAGTCCCGTCTGCTGCAAACTGCTGCAAACTGCAGCTACAGCACAATTGCTGAAATTAAACACTGTGCAGGATGCTAAATTGGACTGAAAAACACAATAAATGTCGCTTGCCAGCAGACATGCTGTAACATTTTTTGGTATAGATTTCTAATGAGAGATGTCTAATTGAAGATGTCAGAGAGTCAGAAATACTGTAGCAGATTCCTGCTTTAAGGTCACAACATCTACAAAATTGCAAAATGATGAAGAGATGTGTCAAAAGTTATCGAGATATTCACATTGAGCTTTTGACTCCCTGGTTCCACTGTCTCTAACATTATGTGGTGGACCATTATTTGGATGTTGTCTGCTAGGTACACATTATGACACAGGACTTTATTCCAAAGTACTGTATACACACTCACACGCCAGCTATAGCCCTATGTTTGGCAATACTCCTTGGCTGCATCCGAAATCGCATACTTCCCTACAATAGGTGAAAAGCAGTATGTCACAAAAGAAGTATACAGTATCCGAATTCACAGTACTCATAAAAGAGTAGGAAAAAAGTACCTGGATGACCTACTTCTTCCGGCAAGATTCTGAAGTGTGCATACGATGTACACTTTACTATCCCATGAGGCCACGGGAGATGATTTATAAATGGTAGCCTAGTGAAGCGACGTATAACTGACGCCGGTAGGCCACGTGATAATGACAACATGGGCATGGCGAATGTAGTACATTCAGATTACATTCATATAACACATATTTATACTATATAGAACATACTTTTTTAGTGGTCGTGAAGTTATTACTTGTTTAAAATAAGTATCTACCCAAGAGAGTATGCGATTTAGGACACAGCCCTTGTCTATTCCCATAAACTGGCTTATTGCAGTTATCATAAATCCCCACTAAGGGGCAAAATTCTCTCAGAAAAATATGGCAAATGGTATAAAATATAAGTTTTTTGCTGTGTACATTACTGTTCAAAAGTTTAAGGTCTAAAGTTTATATATATATATATATATATATATATATATATATATATATATATATATATATATATATATATATATATATATATATATATATATATATATATATATATATATATATATATATATATATATATATATATATATTTTTTTTTTAAGAAATAGATACTTTTATTCACTTATTAAGTATGCATTAAATTGATCAAAAGTGACAGTAAAGGCATTTATAATGTATCAGTAAATCAGCATATTAGAATGATTTCTGAAGGATCATGTGACTCTGAAGACTGGAGTAATGATGCTGAGGAATAAAATATATTCAAAAATATATTAATACTGAAATTTATTTTAAACATATTAACAATATTACAGGTTTTACTGTATTTTTAGTCAAATAAATGCAGCTTTTTTTTCAAAGCATTAAAAACAATCTAACCAACCCCGAACTTTTGAACAACTGTGTTAGTGTATATTATTTAGTGGGCTGCTTTTTACCACTTTTGGTCTTTTTGGAAAAGTATTACGAAACTAACATCCAAATCATTCTAGCAGAGATTATTTTTGTTTTTTACAATTTTGATCAGAAAATGACAGAATAGCTATAATTAGACATACACCATATTTTCATCCCAACAACAGAAGTCGTTTTGTTCCTAAACTGTTAAGAGGATTGCAGAGCACAAAAAAACATCACTCTGCCCAAAGCCTGGACAAACATTCGGCGCACGCACACACACAGTGCAGCCAGACAATATTCAATCTTGTTTTGAGGACTCAATTACAACTAATTTGTTTTGAGTTATGACCAAACTCCTAGAATATTAGAACACCATCTATTCTGAACAGACCTAAAAGATATTTCTTTCATGAGCATGGTAACAGTAAGCCAAATAGTTCAAACAAACAAACAAACAAACAAACGAGCTTTATGAGATTTAGTTTAGTGTCTGATTGTTTGGATTTGGCAAATACATTAAATGGAAATATTTTAGAACCTCCTTAATGACCAAAGGCTGGACTGCACTGTTCTTCTTAAGTATAAAACCTCTTTGGGTTGATTAAGGCTTGCCTAATTACACTGAAGCTGCCCCTGTGGTAAATATTCCTGGCTGCGTTTAAAAGCCCTTCCAGTGCTACTGCTAGTCTATCTGTAAAAGCAGCATTTTTCACTTTACATGCATTTTAACCCTTTGATGCATGCATTAATTAAATATATATATATTTTTTACTTAATGTATTTCTAACTTAAGAATGAGAATAACCAATATCCTTTTTATTTTTGCAATAGTATGTATTACGCTTTGGTTCACTGGAATTTTGTTTTGGAGGAGTTTAGAGGTATCTGGTAAATCCCTACTTTCATCAGCCATTTTGAATTTATGTCATGAATAAAATCCAAATGCCATATAAAGGGGAAAGTTGAACTACAGTAACAAATAACAGTCATTATGCAAATGCCTTATTGGACAAGAACACAATGTAAGTCAATGGCTACCATCAACTGTTTGGTTACCAGCATTCTTCAAAATATATTCTTTTGTGTTCAACAGAAGAAAGAAACTCATTTGGAACACCTTGAGGGTGAGTAAATGATGACAGACTTGTCATGTTCAGGGAACTATCCCTTTAATAAACATGTAGTTTATTTAACAAGACATTGGATAATTATTTAACTCTGTGCTAGCTACTTTAAACTGTGTTGCATGTCTTTTGTTTATTGATCCTTGCATAAACAATAGTCAATTATAGGAATTATTAACCTAAATATTATGAAATAATGGCTTAAGTACATTTTACTTCTGAAGACATTTTTTGAGTGTTTCTGCATGATGTTGCAGTGGTTAGGTGGTACAATTTGTAATTATGATTCTACGAAGACGTGAATGCTTTTTACAAGTCAGAATCTCTTAATTATGGTAATTCTGACATTGCGTGATGGTGGTTTAGATGTATCAGCATAATCTGAATGGTTAAAATGGCTTTAAAAGATGTGTCCACTCTAGTGGACATCGGGCAGCAAAGAGTTAAAACCATACATGGAAAGGGACTGTGGACTGGAAAATTTTAACAAAGCCTATTTAAAACTCACTATGGTTACAGCTCGCCCTGTCCACCACTGACTGCTCAACATCCTGGGTGTGTCTGGTGTTTACACCAGTGCCATTGTATGTACAGCACCACACATTAAAGATACACATACACATATATACATACACATTATACCAATGAAAGTGGAACAAATGATACAGCATGCAGTAACTGAAGTCTCTCTGCTGTGGACTTGCAGCCACAAGAATATTCGCCATGTAGGAGAAAAGTCTTAAAATGAATTAACCGCATTACATGGACTCCATGTATTGCATAACTGGGCATAAATGAGTCTTAATCAGCCTTACCCATAGGCCATGAACAGAAAATCACCAAATCATTGTGATAAAGTTGTCGCTTTCAATGCACTAGTATTATTATATTTACACAGAAATTTGTTCTGCTATGAAGTCCCAATGTGTGTGATCATTTAGTTTTAGTAAATGTTTAGTTCAGCAATTGAAGTTTTCCTTTTGAGGTTTTATACAAACATCCTTCTAAAACCATTCATTAGCCCATTGGAGTGATCATTATAGAGCTTTTATTTAGTGCAATAGATACTGACAAAGCTTGTTGTAAATCTGAAATAAGTGGTACAAAACTTACTGATTTGGCAGTGTACACCTTCAAACCCAGGTTGGCATTTGCACACATACTCATTAAAAACGTCTCCTCTTCTGGCGTTAACGATCACCTCACATGTGCCATCGTTTTTACATGGGTTTGGGTTACAAGGACCTGTTAAGGAAAACAGGCATAAGTTCTGATTTGAGTCTCACAATATGGACAAACCCATAGAAAAAAAAGTGATCTTTAATTGTTTCTCCTAGACAGCAATGAGATTTAAATGAGAGCAAATGAAGACTTGTGCCCATGTCTCCTTGTTTCAGCAGAGATCTCAACAATGTTCCAAACTGTGTTTAAATTTGCCATTTTTTACAACTTCTATGCTATGCTACCCACATATTTATATTTTGAATTTTTTTTATTGAAACTGTATGACATCTACAGTATCTGAGACAAAGTTGTTACTCAAATGAAAAGCAACCGAAATCATTTCTTCTCCTAAGCTATGAAAGAACAACCTTTGTTCTGAGCAATAAGGTTTTCCACAGGCAATAGGGTGACCCATTTAAACCTAATCTGAAATTTAAATGAGGATTAAACCAGTAAAATTCAGATAAACAACATTTCAAATTCTGACCATTCTCAGTGGCATTGCAAGTATCTCCAGCAAATCCCTCGGCACAGATGCAGAAAAAGGGATCTTCTCCAATGCCAGTCACACACGTCCCTCCATTATGACACAGGTTCACCTTGCAGTAATCTCCTACAGAGACACACATAAGCAGGAGTGAATGGAATTACAAAGATTAGACTGGAATTAGTTCTTATTTTATAATTTGGCAATGGACGGAGTGGTCCTGCATATTAAGCTTCAAGAGATACAAAAGAACCAAGAAGCGCTTTTCACGCTTCTGAACAGGATCAGGAGAGTACAAAAGATAAGAGATGTGAGCAGCATAGCCAATGTGCATGTTGAACTTTCGAAAGCAGATGTATATTTTTCAAGGATAGGAAAGATTCTATGACATAAGTGAACATAAAAAAGCGCTTGTATTGTGATAACTGTGTGTGTATGTACACGAGTGCAGCACAAAATATAAGCAATAATGATAAAACAAAACAGCCGCCCAATTAAATGCTGCTCATCTTCTGTTTAGGAAGCACAACATTCATTGCGCTTCATTCTGGCTGAACAACATGCTGGAATAAAAAAAAAAAGGCATGAACAGAATGCAAAAACATGAAATACTCTTAGGCACACGTTTATGTGTGAAACGTTACACAACATGCTTCCTGAGAAGCTGGGAGATTTGCCCTCTGAGCTCATTAAGATGTAGAGGTTAAGACGGGCTTCTTTGAATATGCTTGAGCAAGAAATTAAAGGCACTTTTCTTATACAACTTTGCACAGATTTACTTTCCAGAGTTTTGTAGTTTTGAGTAGGAGAGTTATGACGAGATCTCGCCATACTCGTGAATCGAGATCTCACGATATTAAAAAGTGACGATATTTCTCGTCAAGTTTAAAAGCTATCTTGCTATATCGGCATGGTAAGTTGAGTTTGTGGCAAAATCATTTACTGTGTTTGCATTATATTGTTCTGTCTTTTGCTGCTTATGATTATTCATATTTAGAAGGTAGAACCGAAGCGACATTCATTACAAGATGATTAGTGTAGGGCCATCACGATTCCTCAATTAAATTAGGGTTAAATTAAATAAATAACGAAAGTGGCGGATCCCATGGACTAGAATTATTTATTATTTATATCGTTATTATTATTTTTTGGATCATTTTCCAAGGCTACACGATATATTAAAATAATTTAAAATTGCACTAACAAAGGGGAATACAACAGTATGTTTCCAAATACGGGAAATGTTGTTAATCGCTATTTCAAAATAAAAGTTTAAACCCTCGCTCTAAGTTTGCTTGTTTTGATGTTCACATATTCTTGTTCAAGAAATGACAGCGGCTGTAGCATTTCTATCGCAAAGTGGCCAAATATTAAAGATTAAGTAAACATTTTTCAATTAATACTACCTTCACGCGCTATCGTAAATTTCCTACTTCTCACTTCTGAAGTCGTGATTACGAGCTCATCGCTTTCAAATTTTGACTCGAGAGGGCATTCATGTCCATTTTTTTAACTAGGAAACTAGAAGGCTATTTATGATAATTCCGATAGCACATGAAGGCAGCATAATATCGTTTAGTCAATATTAAACAAGGATTTGATCATGCTATAAAGTGTAACAACAACAACAACAATGGTGCTGTTCAATAAAATCATAAAATTACTTTTGATACTTTTGAAATCAATTATTATAGCCTTGTTGTTATTATATATACACTCACCGGCCACTTTATTAGGTACCCCATGCTAGTAACGGGTTGGACCCCCTTTTGCCTTCAGAACTGCCTCAATTCTTCGTGGCATAGATTCAACAAGGTGCTGGAAGCATTCCTCAGGGAGTTTGGTCCATATTGACATGATGGCATCACACAGTTGCCGCAGATTTGTCGGCTGCACATCCATGATGCGAATCTCCCGTTCCACCACATCCCAAAGATGCTCTATTGGGTTGAGATCTGGTGACTGTGGAGGCCATTTTAGTACAGTGAACTCATTGTCATGTTCAAGAAACAAGGCATGATGGTTCCATGTTCTCATTCTGTTTACGCCAAATTCTGACTCTAACATCTGAATGTCTCAACAGAAATCGAGACTCATCAGACCAGGCAACATTTTTCCAGTCTTCAACTGTTCAATTTTGGTGAGCTCTTGCAAATTGTAGCCTCTTTTTCCTATTTGTAGTGGAGATGAGTGGTACCCGGTGGAGTCTTCTGCTGTTGTAGCCCATCCGCCTCAAGGTTGTGCGTGTTGTGGCTTCACAAATGCTTTGCTGCATACCTCGGTTGTAACGAGTGGTTATTTCAGTCACTGTTGCCCTTCTATCAGCTCGAACCAGTCTGGCCATTCTCCTCTGACCTCTGGCATCAACAAGGCATTTCCGCCCACAGAACTGCCGCTCACTGGATGTTTTTTCTTTTTCGGACCATTCTCTGTAAACCCTAGAGATGGTTGTGCGTGAAAATCCCAGCAGATTAGCAGTTTCTGAAATACTCAGACCAGCCCTTCTGGCACCAACAATCATGCCACGTTCAAAGTCACTCAAATCAACTTTCTTCCCCATACTGATGCTCGGTTTGAACTGCAGGAGATTGTCTTGACCATGTCTACATGCCTAAATGCACTGAGTTGCCGCCATGTGATTGGCTGCTTAGAAATTAAGTGTTAACGAGCAGTTGGACAGGTGTACCTGATAAAGTGGCCGGTGAGTGTATATATATATATATGTATTTTAGGTCATTTTAAAGGCTATTGGTCAGTTAGGTCTATTTTATTACCACAAAAAAAATTACCAATTGCTTAATTAAATGTCAAAATAATTGACCAATTACTCGATTACCAAAATAATTGTTAGTGAAAGCCCTATATTAGTTAAATGATCGGTAAAATGCACCTGTATTATTTTGGCATTTTGTGACTTTCAGTCAAATAAAAGACTATTTTTCCAGTCATATTTTGTCATTGAAGATTTCTTAAATATAGTGTTTCTCAAAAATATCACCTTGTCTCGATCTCGTGAACCCAATATCATGTATCATCATCTCGTCTCGTGAGCTAAGAGTATCGCCAAACAAACCCCCTTGTGAGTCATATTTTCCATAGGAGTGCAAATCTCTTCCCACAGTGTCTCTGCAGTGGATTTGTTCTTGTCCTCACAATGGCCCTGGCATCTCCGTATCATCTGGATGGTTCCAATTCCAATTTATTTATAAAGCACAACATAATACAATGTTGACCACAGTGCTGTACAAACAGTAAGACATTAAAATGACAAAAGAAAAATAATTATAAAAATAAGAAATAGCTAAGCAAAAAATCTACTCTCAGACTCTAAAACCCACAGACACTTAAAAGTCTTAAATACACCAAAAACATCTTCAGACTCTTAAAACGGATGCCTGTGACAACAGTACTTGGACACTCATGTATGATCAAAACATAAAAAAATATGTTTTTAAATGCCTTTTAAACTCATTAAGGTGAGTTAGGTGACACTAACTAATGGTAAACATTTATTGAGGTCCACTTTATATTAAATTCATCTTCGTTCCATTTAACAAAATATAATAATTTGGATAGACTAAATATGATCTAATGAATAAGACAAATAAAGACAGATCATTCAAAAGAAGTTTGAACAAAACGAGACAGATGGCTTTTGTTAGCCCTACTTGATCAAAACTCAATCCTACTTTGATATCATGGCCAGTAAGAGTAAACAGATGGTACAAATCTGTGAAATGTTCAGTACCACAAATAAACTCCATCCCCCAATAAGAAAAAAACACTATTGAAGTAATGTAATAATATAATTTTATTTTGTTTGCTATATTATTATAGGCAATGTCAAATGTGGTGTAACAGAGGGATGCCCATAACTACTGCAAAAAAGCAAACCTATGTACAATTATTTTAAATGACAAATTTTACGCTCAACCTATTTTAATTTCAGTGAAGCAGTGGCACTCGATGTATTTAGCGGAGTTCGAATGGGGGAAAAAAGAGCATTAAATAAAAAAGCACTAAAAATGTAGGCTACTTAGAATTAAAGATATTACTCACCATTCACGGTACAAATGCTGAAAATGATTAAACTACCAAAAACAATAGAGGACCGAGCAAGGTCCCAGGTCTTCATATTGGTACTCTGCTGTCTGTTTGTTTCTCAAGTCTAGGAGCTTTTTCTTTACCACTAGGTCTCCTGACGTCATCCTCAAACGTGGAGCAGCGAGACGCCAGACGCGTTGAAGTACAGGGCGCGCGCACCGTTTACGCGCACGGCTCGGGCTCTATCAGTATTGTCAGATTATAACGACTCGATAGAATTGATTAGTCTGCGCTTGAAAAGGAAACGGTCCGAGTATAGGTATTATGCAGACGTGTTTTCCGGATGTCGTGTTGAACTGTTAAAACAATCTGCTTTGTACTAATGCATTTTGGGGCAATTTTCGACTACATTAGAAACTCCCAAAAATTGGCCAATTTAGCAATCCTATTATTCCCCTACTGAAATTCATTAGTAAGCATCCCATTACATGTGTTAAAAAATGATATGTCTGCCATTTGCTCTTTGTGTGCATCTTCTCATCGTAATTTAAGACATTTGCTGCAGGCAGTACGTCCACTCAGCATTCACTTCCGTGTTGGGTATGCGGTAAAGCAGCACGCGATCCAGTTTAATGCAACCAGATTGGTTAACTTACTTCCGAGTTCGACATTTCTCAAAGGATCTGCTTGGATGATGAAGGTCAACCCCCTATGTCTACTAATAATAGTCAAAGTTATCTGATTTTAATATCACATTTAGGTAACCCTATTTGCGCGCTATTTCAAAAATTTAAACTAGTTTGTAACCGCAACGTTTTAGTTGTGTGGTTAATGTAGAGTGGGCGGGCTATACTGCACTGTTGTTAAAGTAATAGTCAGGAAAACAAACGTCTGGATTCGCCGTGCCATTCAATCGAATGCATGTCCGACTGTAACTTACACTTATTTTTTATCACGTTACAGGTCTGGCCAGGAGAATAAGTAATCAAACGACGGTAAGTACCGGCACATGGCAGTTTGACATAATCGTCATCATGGACGTATACAACAGTCCGATGGGTTAACTTTGCTGACAAAGCTCACATAGCTCACTGAGTAAACACACACACACACACACACACACACACACACACACACACACACACATGCAGATTACAACTCTGGGTCGGATTTGTATTCAGTAGGGTTAGTTTTAAAGGTGTTTGCGATTCATTTATTGTCTGTTTTCCTGCATTGAATCACGTGACTTAGTTGTGTATGAAAAGACGGCCACATCATCAGGTCTGTATAAGCATCGCTATTTGTGATTAGATCTTCGTATTTCTTTTCTTTTCTTTCTTATCTTTCTAGATAAAAAAAAAGTTGTTTTTAAAAGCTCTGCAAAATCGAAGTAAGTTAGGCTAGTGTTCTTAATATGTAATATGGTGGTGTGATTTAAATATTAACGTGTGGGTCAGCCAATGGTTGAGAAATATTCATGGCTTTATTATAATTCGGAAAGTTAAATGTGAAATATGAGTCAAACAAGCAAGCAGGTAATTGAGTATTAGTTATTGGTTTGTCATTTTATTTGCAGGTTTATATACCAATCATTGGAGTCACAAGTTTTGTAAATAACAATATGAAGGCACATTGCTATAATTTGTACTTAGTCACCTCTTGTGTTCTGGACTGAAGAATTTTGTTCTTTTGCAGAATTGTTAGCAGTGATCCAGTATGGCAGAAGCTCATCAGGCTGTGGCCTTCCAGTTCACCGTTGGCCCTGATGGCATTGACCTTCAGCTCAGTCATGAGGCTCTTCGACAGGTCTACCTCTCTGGACTTCACTCCTGGAAGAAGAAATTCATTCGCTTTAAGGTACTAGGATTGTGTTTCTTACATGTTCTACCGCTGGAACTTTTGGCTACCTTTTCAAGACAATTTGGAGATTTAAAACCATCTTGGAGAATATCGTTTTTCATTGTGCTCACAGAATGGGATTTTGAATGGGGTGTACCCAGGGAGCGCACCTGGGTTCATGCTGGTGTTAGCAGGGTACTTGGGAAGAGCGCATTACTTAAAAGTGGACCCTTCCTTAGGCCTGTTCGGCAAACTTGGCAAACTTGTCCCGGTCAGGTATGTCTGTTTCATTTGGGCTTTTTGTTACTCCACAACACAATAAAAAGTGCCTAAATTGCATTAGTACATTAGAGGTTATACTCAATCAGGCTCCTCTTATGACTCTCTTTCTGCAGTAGGTATATGTCTGCACAAAAGCAGATGTTAGTTGGGGGTGTCATGGTGGGAACGGGTCTGTGGATTGCCATCATATTTTGCATGAGGACTGTCCTGAAGGGTCTGCTGTCCTGGCATGGCTGGATGTATGGTGCCCGTGGCAAAATGACCTGGAAACTTCAACTATGGCTTGTATGTATGACATAGAGGATTTATAATTTGTGTTAATTGTTTTCTGGAACACTTTATGCTGATCCATTCTTGGTTGTTTTGAACTCTGCCATTTGTTCTTTGACCTTGCAGGTGCTAGTGAAGATTTTTTCTGGCATGCAAAGACCAATGCTAAACAGCTTCCAGACATCGCTCCCTCATTTACCTTTGCCATCTGTGAAGGACACCATGAGAAGAGTAATTATTCATCTTTTAAACAACCCAATCAAAACTATTCTTCAGTTTAATATATTTATTTGAGATGATTTCTTCAGTTAAATGTCAGAGTCAGACTGGTAACCCAGGAATAGCTACTCTTCAATTAGTTTTTTCAATGTGGATTTTGGTCACTTGTTTTCAGAGTTAACTTGCTCAGGTGATTATCTACTGATGTTGGAGGTAGGTTGCACAGCGTGGATGAAGTGTTAACTTACTAAAACATGCACGCTGTTAAGAACCGTACTAGAAAAATAAACTAGCTTAGGTTTGATTTGAACTTATAAACCATAATTTGTTGAGACTCATAAGGAACATGCTTGGATTTAAGTTAATACTAATCTTTTTGACTACCCTGACAGTGAGATATTGATTATAAGTGTGAATTTTAGCTGTGATTTCTTGTTTTCTTGAAATTTTGAACCTGTAGTATCTTGAATCAGTCCGGCCACTGCTGAGCGATGAGGAACACCAAAGAATGCAGAGTCTTGCACTTGACTTTGAGAAGAACCTTGGACCAAAACTTCAGTGGTACCTCAAACTGAAGTCTTGGTGGGCCACCAATTATGTAAGTATAACACATTACTCGACATATCAGTTACTTCTCAATGAAGAACTGCAGCAGCAGTTTAAGTTCTTGTATTATGTTGTGTTATATTTTCTCCTGTATATGTCGCAGGGATGCAAACTACTTCCCTTTTGGAAAACATTGTTTTGGGTCCAATGTGACAAATACTCCATGTGATTTGTGCATATCTGAGTAGTTCATTCTAATTTACACACTCATATTTCCACAGTTTTTCAAAAAATATTGAGCAGCACAACTGATTTATGAGTAATCCTTGAACACCAAATCAGTATATTAGAATGATTTCTGAAGGATCATGTGATACTGAAGACGAGTAATGATGATTAAGCATAGCGTCAATTCTGGCAGGTCACGTTAGTCAAGCTCGCATCAGCTGACTCTGATCCACGTCTACCTATAGGAATACGACACCTATTACTGTAAACATATATAAGCTCCTTCAGTATTATCAGCAGCTATCGCGTTTCTCAGGAGCTAATTACCCTCCTCCATCCCCAGCTCCTCCTCTCGTCAGTCAGCATGGCATTCTGATTCCCCTTGAATGAGAATAAATTCTCGAATTATGTTGTACTTTAAAATCTTGAATTAATGATATCTGCAATACATTCATGTTGGTTCCGTTCTGCTTACCCAAAGGGGGGGTTATCGCTGCTCTGGATCCGCAGGGAGTTCTTGCCCAGAACAGAACCATACCGCCAATCCGTATACCGCAAACTGTATGCTAATTGTCAATCGTATTTGACGATAGTGGTCCTGACAGAACTGAAAATTCAGCTTTGTCATCACGATAATAAATTACAAATTTTATTATTTAAAAATAAGTTTGCTGTTTTGTTTTAATGTTATTCAAATGATAATATTGAAAAATAGTACTGTTTTACTGTGTTTTTGATCAAATAAATGCAGCCTTGATAAGCATAAGAGACTTCTTTAAAAAAGATAAAACATCATACTTACCCCTAAACTTTTGAACAGTACTGTACATGATGGGGAAAGTGAAAATTCCTGCATAATAGAAATTACTCTGACTATTTCACCTCTGAGTTTGCATCGTTGTGTGTGTGTTTCAGGTCAGTGACTGGTGGGAAGAATATATCTACTTGAGAGGTCGTGGTCCAATCATGGTTAACAGCAACTACTATGTAATGGTAAATAGTACTTGCCAGCCTCACATTCATATTTAGCTACAGGGTGCAGTATAGTACCTAGATATAATATTATTGTCTGCTAGGCTCTGTTTACACCTGGTATTAAGTCACAAGTAAAGGAGGGATGCACATACATGTTTACACCTGGTATTTTAATCCGTCTCTTTTGTCCACTTTCAACCACTTTTGTCCTGATTTCTGTCCTGATTTCTATTTCCTGATCTAATGGACAAATTAAGCATGCTCAATTTACATATGAATGCGTCCGGAGACGACAGAGAAACATATAGAGAGCTGCAGCTTTCGTTTCTGCTCCAATAACTGCAAGACCACGCCGGATCGGTAGTGTGTGTTAGATATCAGGAATGGTGAGAAAACATTGTGCTTGGTTTGTTTTTCATCTTCAAACCAAACTTGGGTCTTCAGCCGACAATATTTAAATCCCACCTGGCTACTCCTTCCCGTAATGTTTACGCATTAAGTTGGTAGGCGGAGAGCGGGCTGTCTTTTGGGGCTGTTCAAATGTATTAGACCACATGAGTGTTTACACTACGAAAGCAATCTGGTCGAATGTGTTTTCGTCCACCTCTGGAAGTGGTCGAAAGTGGACAAGCTCAAAACGTTTTAGACCCCATTTACACCTGTATTTAGCGTTGTCCACTTTTGATCTGATCGAGAAAAACACATCTTAATGCCAGGTGTAAACAGGGCCCTAGATAATCATAGGTAATTTTTTTGTTTCATATCAATTAGATTATACCTGCATTCTTAGTATTTAAAACTCTTTGTTTCTTTATTTCCCTCTGAACAGGACTTTCTTTATGCCTTTCCCACACATCTACAAGCAGCAAGAGCCGGCAACGTCATTCATGCAATCATGGTTTACAGAGGGAAGCTGGACCGTGCTCAAATCAAGCCGGTTAGACGATCAACCATATTTTGTACCTCATCTTTACTGTAAACAAATCACTTTTTTCATTTAATAAGTGAGTTTTGTTGAGTAAACAGGTAGATTAGCTTTTTTTACCATTTTGCCCCATAATAAAGGAGGATAAAATTTGTTATAGTTTTAGACTTTCACAGCCATAGAACCAATAAGTAATAGCACTGTAATAACCTCTACCCTCTTGTCACAAATGATTGATTGCCCTAACTATTATTGGGCCTGTCGCTATGGAGATTGATCTCTTTATTTAATGCAATAAATATTTCTATATTTCATGCCTCCTGATCATATGGTCATAATGGTGCAGCTTTTTGCACTATTGAACAGAGTTCCACTCTGTTCTGCCCAGTAGGAACGGCTATTTAATACATGCCGCATCCCAGGCCTGGAGAGCCAGTCTGTGCACCATAGGCCAGCTTCTGTCTACTACGCTGGTCATGTGTCATCAGTTATTTTTGATTAGCAGAGTAATAGATATGTTATTGTAAACTGTAACTGGCAGTTTTTTCTTATGCACAATAATATAATGACTTTGTTTTGAGAGGCTGGTGACACAGGACTGTACTGCTTAAAATCTCTCTCCATTCATTCCATTGCATTTAAAAAAAGAAAGAAAAGTAAACTTTTTTTAAAACTAGGACACTAGTTAGTCTTCATTGCGTACTAATGATTGCATAGTTCTCTCTCTTGTCCGCCCAACAGTGATTTGTGGACATTTTCTCTGCTTTGCAGCTTATGCTTCAAAACACCATCCCCATGTGCTCGTCCCAGTATGAGCGCATGTTCAACACCAGTCGCATCCCAGGCATAGAAACAGGTACTGAACAGTGACACAGTTGTCTTTGAGGCAAATTCAAGTTGTTGGGCAAAGTTCTTCCAATCCTGCTTTCCAAGAGGATTTTTTTTTTTTTGCTGCTTCATATTTTTGTTGAAACTCTGTCTCTACTGTCACTTTCAAATCGATCAATTTAATGCATCATTGCTAAATAAAAATATGAATTGAAAAAATTCTTACCGACTTCAAAGATTTAAACCGTTTTGTTTATATATACATTTTTAATTTATAATCATAATAACGTTGTAAATGTTTATTGTAAATTGACTTTCTTTCTGTAGACTCCGTTAAGCATATGTCTGACAGCAGGCATATTGTGGTGTATCATCGGGGCCGTTACTTTAAAGTATGGTTGTTTTATGATGGGCGGTTACTGTTGCCACGGGAGATAGAGCACCAGATGGAGAGGATCCTGGCTGACACGTCAGAGCCACAGCCTGGAGAGGAAACCCTCGCCGCCCTCACCGCAGGGGACAGGTATTCACTACACACCCAACAGCAGGAGTCTCTACCGTTTTCCTGTCTTTCATTGTTTGATCTCTTGTAACTGATATAAAGTTTAAGTGGGCTGTCAGTTTGAAATTAGTAACAAAGTACTTTTGTTACTAATTTCTCCTTCCTCTTTTTTTTTAACTTATTACTTGTCTCTAGTTTTTAGCAAACAGTCTAAACCATTTTAGATGGAGTAAAAGCTTGTTTTTTGTATCTGTGGCTGTGTCAGAGTGCCTTGGGCATGTGCCCGTAATGCCTACCTCAGACACGGCAAGAACAAGAAGTCTCTGGATGCTGTTGAGAAGGCTGCTTTCTTTGTTACACTGGATGACACAGAGCAGCGCTATGATCCAGAAAACCCTGTGGAGTCCTTGGACCGTTATGCTAAATCACTGCTCCATGGGAAGTGTTATGACAGGTGAGAAAGAAACTATAGCATGTGTTAAAAGAGACCATCTCCTTCCATGCCCCTTTGAAAAGGTTGTTGTGAGTCTTCTTGTTAGATTTCTCTATATTTGGCTGAGCAGTTATTTCGGTGGCTCCCCATAAAAAAAGTAAGCTTAACCAGATTTCTTGTGGGGAGTAGAATTTATTGAAGGTAGTTGTAGTGTAGCACAGTTCTTCAGCAGCGATGTTAGCATGTCAGCCTTCAAAGAATCTTAACCCAACGTTTTGTCTGTGGGACAGAACTTTATACATGAGGTAAGAAGGGCTGCATACAATAGAAACCTGTTAGGACCTCCCACAGGAGATCGATCAACCCTGCAATCTACGCTGAGCAATGCTGTTTCTATGTCATTCACACCCATCTGTTTCTTTGGGCCATACCTCTATATTGGCCATTTAGTTCACACTTTTACAGACACAGATAGAGTTGATTGCATCTGAGGCACAGTCACAATGTAAATACATCTGACTAAAGATGACTGAAAATGAACACAATCTTTCACTCTCTAGGAACCAGTACTGTACCTCTAAGTAGCTTTTATATAATGTGTAAATTTTAATGGTCATCTTCCCTTAGGTGGTTTGATAAGTCCATAAACTTCATTGTCTTCAAAAATGGAACAATGGGCCTTAATGCAGAACACAGTTGGGCTGATGCTCCAATCGTTGGCCACCTCTGGGAGGTACACTCACACACTACTTTTTTGGTCTACTACTGTCTGTGAGTCAGTCAGTCAGTCAGAAATTATTACTTTGATTCAGCAAGGATGCATTAAATTGATAAAAAGTTAATAATTATTATTTTTTTAAATGTAACCAGGAATTCTGCCTCAAATAAATTCTGTTATTTATTGCTGTTAAATACTGTTACAAACTATTCTGAAAAAAAGTATCAAAGTATATTAAACAGCAACTATTTTTTTTTAACATTAATAAGAAATGTTTCTTGATTGCCAAATCTGCATATTAGAATGATTTCTGAAGGATCATGTGACACAGAAAACTGGAGTAAAGATGCTGAAAATACAGCTTTGCTATCACAGGAATAAATTAAATTTGAATATGTATTAAAAATATATATATATATATATTAAGGAACATAAGAGACTTTTTTTTAAAAAGGTAGAAATTCTTACCGACCACATACTTTTGAATGGTAGTGTACGTCAGTTGTGTTTCACTTTTTAATTCCTATTTATCACGCATGAAATTATATATATCTGCTTCTAATGTAAACCTTGATGATATTTTTCATGAAGCATGCGCTCTCAATGGACCCTGTTAAGCTGGGCTACACAAAAGATGGCCACTGTAAAGGAGAACCTCACCCTAATCTGCCTGGACCTCAAAGACTCCATTGGAATATCCCATCTGAGGTCTGTGTATGATACACTTCATAGTAAAAACACTGATAACTCTTTCTTCACATCTTGCTTGAATGGATATGATGGAGCCAAGTATTCACTTGTTTGATATTCTGTCTCTTGTGCTTCATATTTCATGGCAGTGCCAAACTATGATTGCCAACTCTCTGTCTGTGGCCAAGGCTTTGGCTGATGATGTGGACTCTCATATCATCCCCTTTAGTGATTTTGGAAAGGGCCTGATCAAGCAGTGCAAGACCAGTCCAGATGCCTTCATCCAGCTCGCACTGCAGCTGGCCCATTATAGGGTGAACTGTCCTATCAGTGAACTTCTGAAGTATAAAAAGTTGTAGCAAGATATGCCTGCTTATTGCTCATTTGAAAATGTGAAATGGGATGTCAATGTTTTTTAATTGTACAGGACAAACGAAAATTCTGCTTGACTTATGAGGCATCCATGACACGTTTATTCAGAGAAGGCCGTACAGAAACTGTGCGCTCCTGCACCGTGGAGTCCTGTGCTTTTGTCCATGCCATGACCAACAATGAGACGGTACCATGTCAAAAATACCCCTTAAAACTCATTGGGATGTGGGGTGCACTATACCAGTGCAGATAGCGGAAATTGGGCAACACAATAATAATTTTTCTCTTGTATTTTTTAGAGAGAAGAGAAACTTCGTTTACTGATCAAGGCCTCCGAGAAACACCAGCAGATGTACAGAATGGCAATGACTGGTCATGGCATTGACCGCCATCTCTTTTGCCTCTACGTAGTGTCTAAGTACCTTGGACAGGACTCCCCTTTCCTCCAAGAGGTGTGTTACAGCATTTAAGTGATTCAGAAAATAAAAAGTAAGAATATAAGCAATTAAAAAGTATATACACTACACTATCATTAAAAAGTTAACACCTCTATCAGCAAGGATGCATTAAATTGTGAACAAAGTAATAAAGTGACAGTAAATACTTTTACATAAAAATACATTTAAAGGTACAATATGTAGGATTTTTGCAGTAAAATATCCAAAAACCACTAGGCCAATCTTATATATTTTGTTTAGTTGATTACTTACAATATCCCAAATGTTTCCAACTATTTGTAAATCGTGAGAAAATTGCGATTTTAACCAAGGAAACGGGGCGTGTGACCAGAGGTGAGGAGTCGCCAGTCAATGGCGTCATATCCGCGTTACCCTCGGTTTCCGCTCGTACTGCCATAGTAACTAGGGATGCACGATATTGGATTTTGGCCGATATTCGATATGCCGATATTTTCAAACTAAATTATGCCCGATGCCGATACCGATATATTTGTATTTTTTTTAAGTGCAAAAAAAAGCTTATTAAAGTTCTCAGTCAAGAGCAGTGAGTGATTTCCTCTTTGTGTTTTGTTGTTTTATTAACATTAAAGGGATAGTTCTCCCAAAAGTTGTATTTGTCATCATTTACTCTCTCAAGTTGTTTCAAACCCAAATAAATGTCTTTCTTCTGTTGAAAATAAGTTATTTGGAAGAATGTGGCTAACCAAACAGTTGCTGTACTCCAGTGACTTCCATAGTATATTTAAGCACAAGCAAGAAATTAATACAGGTTTGGAACAACATTAGAGTGAGTAAATAATGACCGAATTTTTATTTCTGGGTGCAGTATCTCTTTAAGGAGAAGCGGCAGCATATTATAGATACTATCTCTTTAAGAGCTGCATGCGACGCGTCTAATATACACGCATTTGACAAGCAGATTTTGTCTGTTTGCTTTCACTTTAGACATAACCAACTTTGTTTATGTAAATCTTGTGTGTATTTGACAGTATTAGCGCAATAAGACTCGAAAGATAACTTAGTCCAGTATTCAGGCGCTGTTAGACAGGCTGTTAGTTCCTGTGAGCGTCGGGTGTACGCGCTCAGAAAAGTGCATGTTAGAACAGCGCATCAGCACGTGAATGACATGTTTAACTAGCAAGACTTTGACGCACATGCAAATAATGAACTTTTGTGAATTGCAGTGTCCCGTGAGTGTAACTCTACCTTTGCGTTTAACTTACATGTGATGTGATGTGAATATATGTCACGTTGTACAGTATGTTGTGATGAAGGCACCAGAATTGAACTGATAGAATGCACAATACTATTATTTTTCTTCAAAAGCAGATCGTGGAGACATTCTAATCGTCCACGATCAAAAACCGCGTGAGACGCACACCCCTAGTTGGAAGTTCAAGTTGCTGGCTCTCATGCTTCGTTCACGGTCGCCACGTGCGCATAGGAAACACGCCACCCTATCGGCAAGGCTCATCGGCAGTAATATTCATATCTGCCGATGATGGTCATTTTTAGCTTTTATCGGCCGATACCGATGTTGTCCCGATATCATTGTGCATCCCTAATAGTAACCATGGCGACAGACATGGACAACTGGGTTATGCCTAGCAGGACGCTCACGCTGTTGTTGTTTTGTTCAAACATTATGGACCATGGCAAGCAGACTTTGAGACAAAAAGAGGACTAAAACGAAGATCAACATCTTTCGAGATGCCGAGAGTTCCACGTCCGCGACTAACTTCGACTTGACAGAGTGTTGCATGTACTTTATTAGACAGATGAGCAAATGTACATAAAACTAATGGATGTTATTTAGTTCAACATGATGAAATGTTAGAATATGATCTGTATGTTATTCTAATGTTGATCTAGCTTACAGCTAGTCTCATACAGCCAACAAACAACCTAACTAACAACATTCAACACACTCAAATGCTGTTTAGTGTGATAGTGTAACTGTTAGACCAAGTGAAACAGCGCTACGTTACCTCAAGTTTAATTCGTCTAATAAACTGACCTGTGTGAGTATTAATTCAGCACTTGCGTGTAGTTCGGTAGAATGAAATGTACTCATTCCTTTATATCCACGGGACTCGCGTTGCGTGTGACGCTGGTATTCGTCTCTCATTAGCAATCGTGCCCTGCTTCATACCACAGTCATGTTACAAACATCAATGTATTCACTCATCCATGAAAGATCCATCAGCTTGACGACAAGATCCATAATTCCGCTTAATGCTTTGCGTCATCAATATACGCCTTTGTTATTGTAAGAGGTTAGCGACCCCTGGTGGCGAAAAATCCTACATATTGTACCTTTAATAATACATTAAAATAAATGCTGTTCTTTTGAACTTTGTATTCATCAAAGAATCCTGAAAAAAGTTCCCCAAAATATTAAGCAGCACAACTGTTTTCAACATTAATAATAATAAGCAGCAAATCAGCATATTAGAATGATTTCTGAAGGATCATGTGACGCTGAAGACTGGATTAATGGCTGCTGAAAATTCAACTTTGCCATCACAGGAATAATTGCATTTTAAAATATATTAAAGGTGCATTAAGTGATTTCTGAGAAACACTGTTGATATTTGAAATCAACTCAAACAAACACACCCCTCCCTTCATTGCTCCACCCCCAGAAACCACGAACGCGCAATGCAAAAGTTGATATATCTTTATCCTAGCAGAAGCGAAGCAAAATAATGCTTGGTGAAACCTAAAGTGAAGATGATGAACAAACAACAAAGGTAGAACCAAAAAGGACATTTTTCACCGGTTAATCGATGTGTGACAACACCGGTATCACTTGGGGGGAATGGGAGACGTTGGAGTTTTTTCCTCTTTTTCCACCTCGCTTTTAAATCCCTTATGGTGTGTGTCCACTGGTGCAGAGCGAGCGTTTTCAACGAATTCCTCAACTTCCATAGGAATGAACTGAAAATGCTCACTCTGCTCCACGCCAGTGGACACGCAGCGTTATGAATTCCCAAATATCGCCAGTTCGGGAGCGGCAATTGCTTGAATGGTTGGTTCATTATTATTCTTAATGAAAAACACAACAACAAAACGGGACAATGACAAACTCCATTGTTTTTACATTTCGCTTTGAAACCAAATATTCCGCCATCATCTTGTCAGTCAAGAGTGAGGCGAAATGGGCGAAGTGAGGTGAAATCTGAGTCCTGCTGCTGATCTGTGCTGCGACTCTTGTTCGGCTCACAAGTCACTCTGAATTGAGCAGATGCCTTTAGTTTTTAATTGTAGTGTCTGTTCTCTAACTGAACTAAATGATTTTCATTGCTATAAAAAATCAAAACGACGGTGGGGGGCAGTGCCGCCGTAAGGAAGTGATGTAACCAGTGTAGCGGCTAAACACTGGTGACACCGGTAACACCAACTATCGCAGCAAGCCTACTCCAGACAAACAATGATGCTCATGATGTTACAATGTTACTATAGCTAACATTACAACAACAGCATATCTTGGTTCTGTGAAACAGCGAAAATAACGTTACTCGCATATGGAGCAGAAACTCTCTAATAACTCCAGTGCTGGAAAGCTTTTCTAATACTAATGCGGGTCCTAAAGCTTCTGCCTGATCATAACCCTTCTTTTTCCAGTAATCTTCCTCTGACAATTTCTCTTTTGTAATGTCCCTCTCAGCTATTTCTCTTTCTACAGTCTTTCTTCAAATGTCCTGCTGACTCACTCTCTCTCCTCCCCCATCATGAGTGGACATGCCCCCTACTGCTGATTGGCTGTGTTGTGGTGCTCCGTCCGATCCACTTTCAACAGTGTTTCTCAGAAATCGCTTACTGCACCTTTAAAATAGAAAACAGTTCTTTTAAATTGTAATAATATTACTATAATATAATATAATATAATATAATATAATATAATATAATATAATATAATATTACTGCTAAAAGTAAAGTAAACAGAGTCTTGGTGAGCATTAGACCTCTTTTAAAAACATTTTACGGACCCCAAACTTTTGAACAGTAGTGTATATATTAGAATATTATTAAAAAAAAGAAAGACATTTCTGCCTTTAAAGACAAGTAGCTGATATTCTTTAACAAAATTCAATGCAACTGAATGCAACATGTCCAACTTCCTGTCCCTGCAGGTGCTGTCAGAGCCTTGGAAACTCTCCACCAGTCAGACTCCCCTACAGCAGGTGGAGCTGTTTGACCTGGCGAGACACCCAGAGTATGTGACCAGTGGGGGAGGCTTTGGACCGGTGAGTCTTTAAAAAATTACATAATCTGGTAATCTTAAAGGAGAACTCCGGCGCAAAATGAACCTTTGGTCTAATTACACATTGTTACCTAGTCAACCGTTATCTGAGATTTGTTTTCATGATTATCGAATGTAAATAGTTTTATCTCTAAAAATAGTTTAGCCTATAAAGCTAGTATAACGCTAGTATATTGGGCATAGTGTAATGACAAATAAAAATCGCTTGTTAATACCACTAACAAGGCTGAAAATAGACCCACACTAACACGGTAGCATAATGAGGGTCGCTACCTTCAAACCGAAGCATTGAGAACTTTGTAAGTGTACAGACAGTTTAATAAGAAGATATTTTAAACATACAGTCAACTTCGCGTATACAGGCAGAAGCCATCTTTGAAATACAGTCTTTACCAGTCGATCTACGAATGCCGATCCAAGTGCGCTGGTGAGAATGTGAACGAGCTATAAGTTGTGATAAGGTGAGCGCGAACAGCAAGCTTGGAACGGCGTTTGTAGATCGACTGGTTAAGGCTGTATTTCAAAGATGGCTCCTGCCTGAATACGCGAAGTTGACTGTATGTTTAAAATATCTTCTTATTAAACTGTCTGTACACTTACAAAGTTCTCAATGCTTCGGTTTGAAGGTAGCGACCCTCATTATGCTACCGTGTTAGTGTGGGGCTATTTTGAGCCTTGTTAGTGGTATTAACAAGCGATTTTTATTTGTCATTACACTATGCCCAATATACTAGCGTTATACTAGCTTTATAGGCTAAACTGTTTGTAGAGATAAAACTATTTACATTCGATAATCATGAAAACAAATCTCAGATAACGGTTGACTAGGTAACAATGTGTAATTAGACCAAAGGTTCATTTTGCGCCGGAGTTCTCCTTTAAAATGCTTAGTGAAAAGATCAATTCAACTTTTTTTTGTCTGTTGTAGGTTGCAGATGATGGTTATGGTGTGGCCTATGTGATTATTGGAGAAAAACTCATCAATTTCCACATCTCTTCCAAGCGTTCCAGTCTAGAGACCGTGAGTACACACATAATCAAAGAATCAGTCACAATACACAGTGCTGGACTAACCAGCGAACCAATATCATTAGACAGCATCTTCAATGGTAAGTCATTCTGAAATGCCTAAGCCAAAGTCTGTAATCAAAATAATTTGGTATAATTACCTCCCAAAACTATCTTGCATATCAGGCATCTGCCTCAGATGGCAAGAGAACATGAAGGCGTTTGTTACTGCGTTTCGTCTCTGAGGCGAGAGAATGTTATGTATAAAAAAGAGCCACAGTGGCTTCCCGGGTGCAGCAACTTCCAATTTTATTATTAATACTTTGCGCCAGTTTCCAAGGAAGTGACCTTTTGAACACATGGGATGAAAACTGTGCTTTGTTCGATGTTCCAATTTACTTGGCTAACCTTGTTTTTGATTTATTGGCGTTTTCTCTCATAGTTTTTTGTATTTTCTCCCATCTTTCTTCAGGACTCTCATCGCTTTGGAAACAATATCAGACAAGCAATGCTTGATATGCTGGATCTGTTTCAGCTTGACAAAAGAGACCCAAAGTGATTTGACTGGTGAAAGGATTGTGCTTTTAATGACTAACCTTAATTAAGTGAAGCGTGATTTCTTTTTTTTTTTTTTTTTTTTTTTTGCTTTACCTGTGTTGTCCTGTTTGTTTGCATGTGTCTGTGAGATGCAGCATATAAAGGAGAGAATTAGGGAGGCAGTGTGAGAATCTCATTCTGTTGTTATATGTGCTGGTGCCTTAACATGTGTCTTAACTGAACAGTTCAGTGCAGGTGATCTAAAGTTAAACTGCATTTCATTACCAGGATGTGCTTTCACTCTTCGCTCGCAGTATACTTTACTGAGATGTACAAATTCTTAGACTGACACTTCAATAGACGACATTCTGTTGACTAGATGTCAAGGAGCATAGTAATTTGCTTGGCTGAAGTGTTTAGCTTATAAATAAAGCAAATCGCAGCTCTTTATTTTTGCTTTTGCTTTGCATTCTTATATTTGCAGTTTTTCAGCTTCAATATTAAGTAATGAATAGAAAGATGAGATTAAGCAGATGTTAAGTTTCTGAATACCCCATGTGTGCACTCATTTATAATGGATTTTGCTTGACCAGCCTGTTTTTATTGGTTGGTGTCGTGTTGATTCAGCATAATTGGAAAGGTCTGTTTTAATTGGTTAATGTTTATCAGAGCCTTTATCACAATAACTGTATATTTGTTTTTATTTGATTTCATTTATTTTTTTTCCATCATATTTTATGTTCCTTCTGACTGGTATATACTGTAATGGTTTTGAAAAATATTTAAAAAAAAAAAAAAAATCTGGAAAAAAATCTCATGTATTCTAAAACATTATTTTATTCAGTTATTTATTCAGAATAAGCATTAAACAAAAAAAAACATTATTCACAGTTCTTCATGACTAGTAGTCTGTTTCCTGACAAGATTATTCTCATAAATATAAGATTAAACATAAACATCATTTTTAAACGTAATTTACTCTTACAATTTTATCTTTAACTTCAATGTCGGAGCACAAAACAGCTTTTCCCAATTTTCTCTTTTCCATGGATATATTCAAACTGAATGCTCAACTCTGGTGTTTTTATATAGGCCAGAGTCCAGTCATTGACCTATTAAAGGCATCTCTTCTAAGTAGACAGTTTAAACAGGAACACAGTTCAATTTATGCAGTTTGACATTGGTCTACAACATACAGAGAAATGTGGTTGAGCCTTTATCTTTCCTGTAAATAAGTTAGTAAAACTTTAGAACAATATTTCCTAATAACTCTCTGTATATTGTCAAGTCACATTTATTTATATAGCGCTTTTTACAATACAGATTGTTTCAAAGCAGCTTTTCAGAGATAACAGGAAAATAATGCAACAAAGTTTGTTTCCAGGAGAAAATAGTGTCACAGTCCAGCTTAAGTAAGTCCAGTGATGTTTCATTTTAGTTGTAGAAAAGTTATTAATTTAGTTAATTTATATATATATACAGCCGCTCTGGGGAAAACCGTGATGTCATCGTCCAGCTCAGTTCAGTTCTCATATAATAGTGTCAATGCAGGCAGATCAATATAATTTTTGAATATTAAATTAAATGTTAAATTTAATGTCCCCAACTAAGCAAGCCAAAAGCCAATGACAACAAATGTGAAAAAGGTGACAAAAAACAAAACTCAATCAGGTGGCAGATTGTAGAAAAAAAAACCTTGGGAGATACCAGGCTTTGTATATTGTAAATTATTTCCTTTACACGAGAGTAGATGTTAAAACTTCATGCTGATTTGTACTCGGCTTTCGCCAAGATAAGCACAAACTAAGTCGTAGCTTTACAGTTACCTATGCTCCATCCATTTACGCTTCCTTCCATATGGTGATGTGAATCTCCTTCTGTCCGGGGTTAACGGCTGCAGTGTACTTGGCGCGTAAACACACACAACGGCTGCAACTACAGTGTGGTCTCCCTAGTGGACCAGCACGACGACCGTCTGGATTGAGCCTAGTAGGGGACATCTCTAGGGTCTTCAAGTGGGCACCTTCCGTCCTCAGTGTTTCATCGACTAGCCCACGACACCTCAAGAGGGCTCGACAGTGACTCTGGCGTCCCAGAGTCACCCCCCTCCGTCCCCCACTCAACTCAGCCCAGCTTACTGACCTCTACATCCCTCCTGCTGCTGAGGTTGCTCCTTCCTCGTAGTTCACATGTAACCTAACCCCAATCTCACAATCTCTCCACAACCCAACCATACGTGCCAACCCGTTTGACTAAGGCTGTCGAGCCCCACTGTCTTCGTTAAAGTAGGTTCAGTGGCAACGGTTCCGTATGGCATACTACCTACCGCAAAACACAATATCCGCCCAATCACCAACCCTCATTCACGCAATATACACAGAAACATAATAACTGTAATTACTATGCAAACTATACAAATAAACCAACAGACTCTTCGAGTTTTTCAAGAATTCTATGAAACCGTAGCGTGGCGGCCTGTATACAGCCAGACAGAATCTTTCCGTCTCAACCACAGCCAGTTGCTGCACCTTTCTGCTGCTTCAGATAAGTTCTTTACTGTGCGACGCAACTCTTGGCCACTGAATCCGACGTCTCTGAGGAACCGGGTTGTAGAGTGTGCCACAAATCCTTGACAACCCACTTCTACTGGATAAACCTGGACTCTCCATCCTCGCTGTTCTGCTTCAGTGGCTAGATGAGCATACCGCAGTTTCTTCCTCTAACATGCCTCATCTACAGCATCCTCCCATGGCACTGTTAACTCTATCAGTTGAACAATGCGTGCTGATCAAGACCACAAAACAATATCTGGTCGTAGGTTAGTGGTGGCAATCTCAGGTGGAAAAATAAGCCCTTGATCAAGATCAGCCAGCATCTTCCAGTCCCTAGCAGCTTCCAGTTGTCCTAGGCGAGAATTGGTTTTAACACCTTTTCTTGGTGGTTGCTCGCCTGGGCGGAGGAATATTGTCTTCTGTGTGTAATGTTTTGCTAGAACAGGTGGCAACTTATTGGTCATGTTACGCTTGCCTTCCAATGGTAAAGCCAAACATCGCAGTACTTGGTCATGGCGCCAAGTAAACCGACCCTGGCTAAGAGCCACCTTACATCCTGTCAAAATGTGCCTTAATGTGGCAGGTGATGAACACAAAGGACAAGAGGGATCCTCTCCTACCCAGAGGTTTAGGTTCTGTGGTGATGGGAGAACATCATATGTTGACCTGATAAGGAAACTGATCCTACTCTCTTCCATTGACCAAAGGTCTTGCCAGCCCATCTTACGTTGTTCCACACTCTCCCATCTCATCCACTCTCCCTGCTTGGCCTGGAAAATGGCCTTTTATACACCTCATCCTCTCCCCCTGCTTTCGCACCTCGTTGACTACCAGCTTCCTCCTTTGTGCTGGGCCTGCCTTGTGCCATTTAGGAGGAGCTAAACTGAGACCAAAACCCCCTCTTCCATGCTGTACCTGTCCCACGATATCACCAATTTGCATTGTATACAAAGCCTACAAAACTACCCATTTAATTGTCCAGCCTCACTTTATGTTTGGTGTCTTTAATCACTTTGTGCTTGAGTCAAAAAACAAAAAAAACCCTATTTGTTAGGTACAACGTACTTACTGTGTTTATGTTGGATTGCAAAAAAGGTTGGTTGGTGCTATTTTGGTCTAATAAAGGTAAGGTTAGGGACAGGTTTGGTGGTACGGGTAGGTTTAAGGGTGGTTTAAGATGTAAGAGAGGGGTCAACAGTATAAATATAGATGTATGTAATTACTTCCAGGTGGTTCCAGTGAATGTAAGTACAATGTAAAACATGGATGTACACAATAAGTTAATTATATCAAGTTATTAATTTAAATGTTAGTAATTAAACAATTGGACCTACTTTATATAAAAATCTTTAATTTAAAAGTGCACAAAGCGTAAATATGAAGTAGCACAACGGTTTTCAACATTAATAATAATAATAGTTTTTTTAACAGTAAATCAGCATATTAGAATGATTTCTGAAGGATCATGTGACAATGAAGTCCGGAGTAATGACTGCTGAAAATTCAGCTTTACCAACAAAGGAATACATTACATTTTAAAAATATATTAAAACAGAAACCAGCTATTTTAAATTGCAATAATATTTCACAATATTACTATTTCTACTAAATTTTTGATCGAATAAATGTATCCTTGGTGAGCATAATAGAATATTTTGAAAAACGTTAAAGCTACACGGTGTAATTTAAGTTGATTCTTAGCAAAAAACACTTTCTTCTTTCAAAATTATATGTGCTCATTCAAGTGTAATTATTTCCACCAACTAATCAAGTATTCTCGTAAGTGTAGAATCTGCCATTCAGAATACATACGAGTCGCTTGGATGGTGGCAGCCATGTTGCGCCTCCATCTTGAAAATACATTAGCCAAAAAGGGACATACCTGGAAATTCAAGCTTCGCCTTTCGCGCTTTTACAGTCAGTGGCACCGTGACGAATGCGAGGGGGAGATTACTCGTGACTGCCGGCAGATTTGAAAGCCTGTTGAAGATGGAGGATCAAGTCTATTCTCGAGGACATGTCACCAAGTCACCAAGGAAGCGAAATAGAGAATTAAAACGACAACGAAGTTGCCTGCTTTCTTCTCAACAGGTAATTCAGCCTATTTGTGTAAATTCGAAGTTTTATGGTTGCTAGGCTAACTATAGCATGGTTGTGCAAAACTAGAACGACGTCTAGGATACTTTTCCTTGCTTCAATGATGAAAAAGTATTGTTTACCTTGTAACATAAATCTGTGTGCTACGACGGATCACAGGCGATGAATAGTTTTACTGGCGCCATTTGTAGGCTATATCAAAGGGTACTGTAAATTTTTGTTATTTTTCATTGCTTTTATTTTGTACACAATGTAGCCTAATCTGATAATGCTGGGGTAGCCGATTCCAAGGGTGACGTTCACCTGCTGACATCTGTCCTGCAGTCTTATGGTACCAAAATAACGAAAACGTAAAACTATTATTAGTTTTACATAGAGGTCATAACCTACATGTTAACTGACTAAATAACTAAATGCAATTTGTAATAGTTTTCTAAAGTAACCTCATCACTTGAAGGAACACTCATGGATGAAGTCGAACTAGAAGCCATGTTAATCTTGGAATAATACGGCCACCGTAGGAGTTAAAACGTCCTCGGAATGGGAGGGGCTAGAAAGTTATATTTAGTTTGTAGTCATATACAATTTCACCGCTAGATGGGAGAAAATCTTACACAGTGTAGCTTTAAAAATTGTTTTGGTTACTAAAGTAACCTTAGTTCCCTGAGATAACGAGCATTGCACGTTTACTGACACGTATGGGGAAAACTCTTTTTTTTTTCTCTGAATACTGAAGCCTGATTGGTTTACGTCTGTGGACCTGCACAGCCAAATGGCATTTCAGCCCAACAATATGGGTGGGGCTGTCTGCCTATTTAAGTCACACTGATTGCCATTTAAGTCAGAATGTTTTCGACTGAGGAGCAGTAGTGTTGACTTCTGTGCAAGTGTAGTAGCACAGCATGCTACACAATGCTAGTTCCTGTTATCTCAGGGATCCAAGGTTACGTGTGCTGAGGTTGCATCATGCTGTCCAATCGAACCAGGACATGGTGCCCCCTGAGTTCTGACTGGAACTCATTGCAGGCCAAAAGCACTGCTATCATTTCCAGGCAGTTGATGTGCCAGTTCATCATTGGCTCCTCCAGGAGCTGAAAGCTGGCCTGCCATCGCATAGGGCACCTCAACCCATCTTGAAGGCATCCGTCGCGACTACTTTCTTTCTGGAAACTGCAGCCATGAGGCCCAGTAGCATCTTAAATGTTTTTAGGGGAAGGATGTCCCTGATTCTGAATGACTGCACTAACCCCTGATTCTTCAGACAACACTCCCGTGAAATCCAGGCCCGCATTTTGTCCGAGTTGAAGACTGCCTCCAGGAATGAGATTTGTTGGGTGGGGGACAGATAGTGAGCTTTTGCTTAATAAAGAGGAGAAATGCTCTTTTTGTGAGTTTTTATTTATTAATTTGATTTGCTATAACAGCAGAAGGGAATCTGGGCAGGCATACCACTGGTGGGCCGGACCCAGTATTTACAATAAACGCAGCGCTTCCAATTCCCAGAAATAAACCGGGAGTAGGGAGATGAACACGTGGTCACTCTGAGGGTGGTCTGGCCTTGACGGGTATTAGCCTCCTCTTCTTTGTGCCCAAAACATCAGGGCTGTTTGGGCTGCTGCTCAGGGTCCAGCACTAACTTAGAGCGGGGCCTTGGTGCCTGGAAAACGGGTAAACCTAACACTAGCGATTAGCGGGGTGGAAGCGCTGCTTCACCTTGGGTTCTACCTTGGGCTGGGGCTGAGCAGGCGTGGACACTGGGTTGGTGTGCTGCTGAGTCGACGAAGGGTGACTAGTCTAGAAGCAGCAGAACTGGGCCACTTTGGAAGGAAGTGGCACATCACCTGCGATGACTTCTGGGCCATTGTAAATTGCTTAGCAAAGCCATCCACAGCAGAACCGAACAGTCTCAAGGGGGAGACCTTGGAGTCAAGGAGAGCTGTTTTTTCGGCTTCCTTGATCTCTTTTAAATTAAGCCAAAGGTGGTGCTCGAGGACCACCAAATTGGCCACTTGGGCTGTGGACTAAGTGGCGGGCAGGGCGAGGTCGGTCACGCAGCGCAGCTCTTAGACGGCCAAGGGATGAGCTGCTTTGGTCTTCTTGGAGTTCGCCCAGTCCTCCACTTCAGAGCCAGCCAGGGACATAGTGTCATCAAAGTCCTCGTCGGATCCCCCAAATGAAACCATGCAGATGAGTAGCCCTGGTCTTCGCAGGTGAAGAGCAATGGAGAATTGTTGCACTGAGGGAAGAGCGAGGCACGAGGCGTTTGGCTTACATGAGCTTGCTACAGCCTGGTTGTTCGGTCCCGCAGCTCCGTTGTTTCTTCCGTCTTGGCTTGAGAGGGCAAGAGGAGGGGAAGAGAACGGGATAGCGTGCAAGGCAGGATCGCTTTTGTTAAAGAAGATTCCAAGGGAAGCAGGGGAGCCTGCATGAGCCACATTCGTGGTGTGACATTAAGAAGTAAAATTTGCTCTTGATGAATGATTACGGGAATTTGGCCTTTGTGTTTCCTCATATTTATACTCATGTGGAACAGGAAGTCATGATTGGACAATTTCATTCTCCTAGTCACCCTGGTGCGCTAAAAAAAAAAAATATGAATTGGAATATACTTAAGAGATATTTTACTCATGCGAATTCTAGGGGTGCCAATAATTGTGGCAAACATGCATTAACATTTATTACATAATGTGATTTACCTCCCACTTTCAATTGTTTTACTTCAAATTTGCAGGTTAGAATTTTGTGATTTTTTTTTTAATGAAAGATCAAAAGGATAAACAATGCAGATGTGTTTTCACAACCGCCTTTGCTCATATTTACCATGGGAGCCAATATTATGGCGCTTTTCCATTACCAGTACCAGCTCAACTCGACTCGCCTCGCCTCGGCTCACTTTTCGCTCCGTTTTCCATTACAGATAGTCCACAATAGTACATGGTCGTCATAGCGACGCCACAGGAAACTGCCGTGGCGTAATATTCTCGCTGCTCTTGCTGGATCCTCTCTTCGTCGCCAACCAAACAAAGGAAAGTCTGCACCTCCTCGTTTGACCACAGAGTATTCTTACGAGTTGCCATAATAGTAGTAATGGGTATATCACGCAATCTCTGGCCAAACTATTTAAAAATGGCGGGGTTATTCAGGATACTCCATCTGTAATGATGATGCAGTGAATAGTGACGGTTCTCTCTGACCAATCGGCAGTCTGGAGTGTTTTCACATCACATTTTAGTATCGCCTCAGCTCGCTCAGAACCTTGCCGGAGGTGATACGAAAAAAAGTACCCAAAAGCAGGTACAGGTACAACTTTTACACAGTGGAAAACCAAACAAAGGCGAGTCGAGTCGAGCCGCTATTGTGTAGTGGAAAAGCACCATAAGTGGTGGGGACTGTAGACCCCAAAATATGACACACAACAATCAAGAATGGTGATAATCAGCAAATATAAGATGAGCTCTTAAAATCACAACACAACAAATAACTAACAATAATGACAAACCAACAGCTAAAGTTTAAAAAAGTCAGCAAATAGAAAAACAATAATGGCATAACCGTAACCACATTATTTATTCATGCTGCAATGCATGCTGGGAACTAAAAACCCTTAACATTCCAGCAATATTGTTCAATTAGAGATTCTTAGTTTGGCTAGTTGGGACAATATTCGGGGGAATTCTGTTGGGCTAACATGGGTTTTTATGTAGTTTCTTGTACTGTATTTTACATTTTCAAGTAGCCTATTTGTGGCTCAAAAGGTCCTGTAAACTGGAAAATATATAGCACATTTTTTTGCTGTTTTTTATTCTTCATTGTGTACTTTATTCAAAAAACATATTCCCTTTTACCTTTAAATGTGTTTTTAAAAACACTTTCAGTCTGATTACGAGTAAGCATGCCCCTCTGAAAAAAAATAGAATAAAAAATCTATATAGTCCATGGTTCTCCAATGACCTGGCTGAGACTATTCATCGTAAAAATGCCCTCTGGAAAAAGGCCCGCTTTACCCAATCTCCAGTTGACTGGCTGGCCTTCTGTCAATGCAGAAATAAAGCAACACAGGCTATCAGAAATGCCAAAATCTCGCATTTTAAAGAGAAACTCACCACATGTGGCACTGATGCTACGGCATTCTGGAAAACAGTCAAGGTAATGGAAAACAAAGTTATTTCCCCTCATTTACCAGTTTCTATGTTATTTAATGATATTATTATTACTGAGAAGTCTCGTATGGCCTCACTTCTAAACCATCACTTTATTAATGCAGCCCATACAGTTTCAATGCCAAACCCTAATCCTGTATCAATGGACACTTCAGTTACAACCGATGCAGATGCTCAACTTTCTTCATCAGACAAGAGGGGCTTCTCCTTTATGCCTCTTTCCACCTCTGAAGTCCAGGATGAACTCACCAAGCTGAATACAAACAAATCTGCTGGTCTTGATCCCATGTTCTTAAAAGCAGCATCCCGCATTATTGCCGCTCCCGTCACTAGACTATTTAACATGTCCCTACAGTTCTCTGAGTTCCCTATTGATTGGACCAGTATTGGTCTGTCCTCCTCTAGCTGTGATTGGTTTGCTAATTATCTCACCAACCAAGTCCAGCAATTGAAGGTTGACAACATTATGTCAGACCCATTTACTGTCTCTAAAGGTGTCCCTCAAGGCTCCATCCTGGGTCCAATCCTTTTTTCTATCTACATCAATGATATAGCCAGAGCTGTTGGTACCTCTCGGATTCATCTTTATGCAGATGATACCATTTTGTACTCAGTTGGTTCCTCTCCCAATTCTGCGGCTTCCAGTCTTAAACTCAGCTTCACCTATATAGAGCAGTTCTTTGACAGTCTCCACCTCCGTATTAACGCCAGTAAGACAAAATGTATCCTTTTTAGCCGAAAACAGGTTACAGAGACTCCACCTACAATCACCTGCATGAACGGTATGGCTCTGGAGTATGTCAAAGAATATAAATATCTAGGTATCTGGTTGGATTCATTCCTGTCATTCATTACACACATCAATAACCTTCAAACAAAAGTCAAAGCTAGACTAGCCTTTCTTTTCCGTAATAAAGCCTCCTTTACCCATGCTTCCAATTGCACCCTCGTTAAGACGACAGTACTGCCAATTTTGGATTACGGCGATATTATCTACAGAATGGCACCAAAAACAGCTCTAATAAAACTTGACACAATCTATCATTCAGCCATCCGTTTTGCCACTAATGCATCCTTTCACACTTATCACTGTGACCTGTATAAACTGGTGGGTTGGCCCTCCCTTTATACCCGGCGGCTCCATCATTGGTTTCTCTTCATATACAAGACAATTCTGGGCAAGGCACCTCTCTATTTGTCATCCCTACTTCATGCCGCTCATAACACCTATCACACAAGATCCCCCCCCCCCCCCCCCCCCCCCCCCCCCCCCCCCCCACCCCTACCTCTACTACCTTTGGACGTAATGCCTTCCGCTTTGCATCAGTACATGACTGGAACATACTACAAAATACTATGAAACTTACATCTCTGATCCCAATCTCCACCTTTAAGCAAAACCTCGAAAATCATATAGTTGACTCTTGTTCCTGTGGACAATCATGAACCATATTTATACACACATATTTAAGCACTCTATTCCTTTTCTTTTCCCCTTTGTTGTCTATCTTTTTTTTATTTAGTTGCTTGTTCTATGTGTTATGTGTTTGACTATGTACAGCTGTACAGTATGTTCTTATTTATTCCTGTAGCCTCTTGGCCAGGTCATGTTTGTAAATGAGAAGTGGTTCTCAAACAGTTTACCTGAATAAATAAAGGTTTAATAAAAAAAAAAAAAATGTAAATACGTATAAACTGGGTGTCAAACATTTTAATTAGTTTGTTCCAAAAAAAATATTACAATTGATTCAGTGTGCATTTTCACCAGACAGAAGACGCTTGTGCAATCACTTTCACCGGAAGAGTAGGAAACCATAGCAACAGTGGTCCACTCAAACACTTTTCATATTTCAGATCATTATCAAATCATAAATACTTTAGTTATCACTATAAATTTAAATGTAACAAATATCATTACTAAACCGAAGACACAATACCACATTATATAATGCCTTATGTAAAGAGGAATCTAAAGGCTGGCTTCTTCACAATGGTAGCCATGTTGCCACATTGTTTAATTCAATATAATTGTATTTTCTTAGAACACATTTGAACTTTATTTATATATTTAATTTTACATCACATAATGAAATTTCATGTTATCACAGGAAATTTTATCCGCGACAGGTGATTTCCTTATACAGTATAAACCTACAAAGACCATAACAAATGATACAGAGTGAGGCTTTTCCACAGTACTCTTGAAAATCAACTCTTTTTTTACGTTTCGGAGGGAACACTAACGTGCATTAGATTGTATTACACATTTGAACAAAAAGTAGGATAATTTTTTATTGCACAGGTGAATGTTGCTGTTACTGCTATTAATAGGCTAGTGAGTGTAAGGTTTTTGGTGTGAGGATTAGGGGGACTGGTTTACATGAGGAATGCAAATAAAGGCCTGAACACTTTCTTGCTGGCAGAAAGTGCCAAACATATCAAAAACAGCATGGAGTCCCAAACTGACCAATGGCTCACTGTATCAGATTAATTGTAATGACAGTACACAACACCAAATCAAATCACTTTTTATTGTCAAACCACCAAAACACATAAGTGCAGTGGTGGGTGAAAGTCTTTGGTTTATACTCCAGAAAGTGCACTTTACAAGTCATGACAAAATATACAAAATACAATAAATATACAAAATATACACAAAACTGGATTTATACAATACATACACACATTATAAACACAAATAATACAGTAAGAAGTAAAGTACATATAATGTGTATTTTTGTTTTTACATTGAAGATGTGTGTGTTAGAAGTGTATGATGTGTCTAGACCAGATACATGCTGTGGTGGTGGTTATGGGGCTGTATTGAGGGACCTTAGTTGAGAAGTCTAATGGCCTGTGGGGAGAAACTGTCTTTTAGCCGGCTGGTGCTGGACCGGATGCTGCGGTACCGTCTGCCTGATGGTAGCAGAGAAAGAAGTCCATGGCTTTCCTCACACACCTCCTGACACATATAACATTCTGATCATTTCTAAAATATTTATTAATTTAATTTAACTTTAATCAGATTAAGCTAAAATCTAACTCATGTAGTCATTTTACACTGGCTTTATAACTTTGGACCACTAGAGAGTGCCATAGTGTACTTGTCATGATAGCCTAATGTCACAAGATGGTTCATACACTATATTAAACACTAATAAATGTTCTTTTTTTTATTAGTGGACGTTGTCTCTTGTCTAATACATTATCACAATCTGTTTAATGAGTGGTGTTGGGCCTGTCTATTTGAAAAAAATAAAATCTTATGAACCTTGAGTAGCCTATACTGACAGTAAAATTATAGCCTACATGCTGATTTTTGTCCTAATATTACCGATTGATGTCCAATTCATACCATTTCCACTTTTAGAGTGAATTAAAATGAGCGGATTTTGCGTGACACTGACTGCTGTTTTCAGGCAGACAATGGAATTAGTTTTACTAAAGTTCCATTATGTCCAGTTTGAGGCATGTCAGGACATGTTGACTGTTAATTCATTTCCATGCAGCACTTTATTTATTAGGCCTACTTCTTCTAGACTGGTATGTGTACAAATTTTCTGTTAAATACACTATAGCCTAGCAGTTTCATTGCGTCGTGAACGGCGTATAGACAAATGATTGATTTGCTTTTTTAAATAAAATAAATGATTTTAGGTTTTCGCACGAGATGTAGCGCGCGCGCACAAGGGTCAACACTTGTCGTGTGAGAGTGAAATTTCAGCACGGTGTCTGTCTGCATTCACTGGAATGCGATTGCAACCCCCTTTGTTATGGTGAGAAGCTGAAAGAATGTTCCGTCAATTAAAATTCCTCGGGCTGACCTGTCCTGTTGCCAAAAGGTTTTTTAAAGCAGGGGCTATTTGACTAAGAATGCGCATCGTCATTGGTGAGCAGGTATACTCCCAGCTGAGTGTGCATGCATTCAAACATTTAAACATGTAGTGCCTTGCACTTTCACAATATTCTTGCATCAAGTATCATATTGCTTTTCGTCTGTTTTAGGATTCCCGAATCAGACGAGCAAAAAAACGTGTTATATGACAATGTTAAAAAAATACTAGAGATTTGGAAAATAATAATAAAGTATTCTAAATATGAAGTTTGAACATATTTTCTTAAGTGGATTAAGGACAAATATTGGCTTAAATCGAAATAGCCTACTTCTTGTTGTCAAATTGAATTTGATTAAGAGTTGCATTCCAGTTCTCACACGCACTGTGAGCGGACTGGCAGTAGGCGATTGGGAAAGCATTTCCGCGAATCGGATCTTTCGAACAGTTCTTTTCAAAGAACGAGTTCAAAACGAGATTATTTACGTCATCACGTAAAGCGTTCCAAAACCGTCCCAGTAAAATATAAAGCACTTATTAGGCATACTGTGTTTTCTTAATAAGGGTGATTGTTGTAATTTTACATGTCCGTTTGTTGCAGCAATCAACTCATGTTTATAATCAAAATATAATTTGTAGAAACAAGAAATACTACTAAAATCAACTCGCATATCTTGGTTGAAATGTTATTTATTTTCTTATGAAATTAGAACAAGTTCTTGTTCATGCGAGTTGTTGACTTATGAACCGATTCACTGATTATGTCCAGTTTTGTGAAGCGGTTCAACCCAGTTCATTTAAAAAGGATCCGACTCAAAAGCCATTCGTTCATCGCTACTGGGCTGGGGGTGCGACGAGGGGCGGGTATTGCCTCTCAGTACATATCCCTTGCCTGTCCTCTGAACTTTGAGACAGCCACAAGCATCACTCACAGAGATGCAGCAGACTGGAAATTAAACAAAGCAACTCTTTAGTACAACAGCTAGTAAACGTCGCTTTCCACAAACCGCCTACTATGGACGATTACCATCTTTTCTGTGCATCGTGTCGAAAAACGGAGAAAAGACAAACAACGGTAAGAGAAAGTGATCATATGAGCTTGTAGTACTACCTTTCTGCATGTTTACATTTGCACAATTTCAACGTAATTATTTAAAATTTGTATATGAATATTAATGACGATATGTCAAACTTTGAGAAAAGTTTTCATAATTTTCATCATTCTGTGGGTTTGAGGGTTGTTTTAAGTGTAGCCATTGCTTGATTGTATCACTGATACGGATAGCGTCTCCACAGTTACTTTGAACTTTGTTGAATACTATTTGCTCGTGTGAATGAAAACCAGACAATTACATCAGCCTCTTTAAACGATACAGTTTGACTGCGTGTGTATGAATTGACTCACTCAAGTCTGTTTTCATTTTACAGATGTGCTCACTGATACTCTTCATTCTGTCATTGTTCATGTTGGCATCCCCCGTAGCAACGGCGGAGACACTTTGCGGTGGAGAACTTGTGGATACTCTGCAGTTCGTGTGTGGAGAAAATGGGTTTTATATCAGTAAGTGTAACTCTTAACAGTGCTGTGTGATGGTTATTGCCAGGCAATCTAAACCTTTACATAGCCATTTGTAAGTAGATTTAAATTGAGATGTAGTCATAGCAAATGGCATAATCAGCTGTCTTGTCTTTCAAATTGCTGGTTGCATAATTACACGAGTACTAATGACTGTCACAATGCGCGTGTTTATTAATGAGGATGGAAACATGTTAGCGGGATAAATTATTAGGGGGACAAATTACAAATTGAATTTGTGTTTGCAGGTATTTATTGGTTTGCAAACGATTTCTCTCTCTCTCTCTCTCTCTCTCTCTCTCTCTCTCTCTCTCTCTCTCTCTCTCTCTCTCTCTCTCTCTCTCTCTCTCTCTCTCTCTCTCTTGTCCCCTGTATTCCTATCAGATGACGGTGGACTTCCCCCTTTTGTACCTCTCCTGCTGTTCTTTATCTTTTATCTCTGTTTAGTAGGCAAATGGCAAGGTTAAATGATCCATTTTGCAAGCTATTCACACATCCTTGGGAACATAGAACAATATTTGTTTTTCTGTCCACAATGTTTTAAAGTCCTTATCAAATCGGTTAGTACCAAAAATAAAAAGGGGGTCACAAAGAACAGGAAAGAAAGAAAGGATCTGTTGATGCAGTCTCAGATTTCAGAAATCCTAGGAACATGCCAGCAGCCACATGTGGGATTTGGTGAATTATAAACAAAAGGGTGTGAATTGGTAGCATTGGTCGCTTTCCAGGGGAACTCCAGAGTTGATCGCTTACCTTCTCTTCCCCCACCCAGGCAGGCCGAACAGATCAAACAGCCGCCGTCCTCAGAGAGGAATAGTGGAAGAATGCTGCTTTCGTAGCTGTGAGCTGCGTCTGTTGGAGCAGTACTGTGCAAAACCTGTAAAGTCTGAGCGAGATGTTTCCTCCACCTCGCTGCAGGTCTTCCCAGTGTCCCAGTCTCTACACAAGGTACATGGAGCTGCTTATCTTCCCCTCCCCCCGCCGAAAGCCCAGCACAATGATTTTGCTGAACCCACAAACACAGACTCAGACTAGACAGGCAAGTCAGACATGCAGCCTGTTTTTATCACTGCAAAATCAATATTAACCATGTCTCCTCTCTCAGAATCGCTGAGCAATTTGGAAAATGGCACAGATCATCAGAAATCTGTAGACTGCATTAAAGATGATGTACGAACAACATTAAGGGAGATAGTTACTCAAACAAAAGCCCATGGCAACACCATGAAACTCTTTTGGACAGCATGTGCAATGATGTCAGTATTCCAAGCACCAAAACAAGTACAAGTGTTGTGCCGCATTCTGGCAAATTTTTGTGCCATGTGCTCTTGGCATGGAAATATGTTAAGCGTTGGCAAGACAGTTGGCCAGCTGGCCATTGCTTGGATTTGAAAATTACAAAAACAAACAACCCAACAACACAATAGCTCCACTTGAGTCTACATTCGCACTATGAGTTGATGAGGATCCTGGAGAGGTTGTTCAACGAATAATCAATTTGCCTATAGAGTCATTCTAAAGTCTGTATTTTTTGCTGTACCAGGATAAGAGCACAATAAGAGAATGTATGTATGTAACGGTTATTAGATTTGAAGCTACAATTTGGCTTTGTTCATTATCATATTGAAATTTGAAGAATTTATGGATTTGGCGGATGCTTTTATCCAAAGTAACTTGCATTGAATTCACTGTAGACAGTTCATGCCTTCCTTGGGAATTGAACTCATGACGCATGGTAATGTTAGCGCCGTGCTCTACTGTTTGCTAGCTAGTGTTTCAAAACTTCGAAATAATGTGACAACAGATCAATGGATTACAGAAACTACAGCAAGTTCTTCTGTTTTGCAGGACATTTCAGGAGGGCCTCTTGGTGTGAAGTATTCCAAAAATGAAGTGTGGCAAAGAAAGCCTGCCCAGAGGTTAAGGAGAGGGGTCCCATCAATCCTGCTTGCCCAAAAGTTTAGGAGGCAGGTGGAGAAAATCCAAGATGAGGAGCAAGCCAGTTTCCACCGCCCCCTCGTGACTCTCCCCAACAGACACCGTGAAATCCTTCCATACATCCAGATCAACACGTCCCACAAATGATGGCCAGCCTTCCTAAATGGCAATAAACAAGGGATTATAGCCAAGTCTTGGTCAGTAGAGGCACTTTTTTCATGAACCACACCACTCAGCCACCGTCTTTGTCAAATCCAGATTATGAACACTGTGTATTATCAGCCTTCGAAATGCAAGAAGTTAACGTTGAAAGTGAATGTAATGCGACAGGAGAGATGAATGCAGTCTTGGTGAATATCATGGGGATGCCCAGAACTGATGCTGAGGAAGTTGCCAGAATCTTGCTTTGCTTGATTGTGAATGTCATATTTTAAGGAATGAAATTATCGAGATTAGAGTCCTTTACCTGCACCTTTAGAGTGCCACACCTTTGGCATATAGACAGAAGTAAGGAAAATGTTGTCTGGCTGTGCAAAGCCAAGGACTGATGTTAACAGCACTATTTTTTTTTTTTTTTTGTGGACTGCTAAATATGATAACATTATGGTGCTAACTTTGCAAAAGGACTCACAAGGAGTTTGCTAAAGAGTTTTTCCGTTTTAGGAAAAGAAAGAAAAAAAAGATTGTATTCAAAAGACAATTAAGTAACTCTGATTGTTTGGAGATGATCACAACCAGGAAAAACGGTTTCCATTCTTGGCTGTTCAAGATCCATATTCTGTGCCCTGGAGAATGAAGGTGAAGCCTTTACTATTAAACAATACAGCATTGCAATGGAAGTCAGGAAACATCACAAAATATTGAAGCTGAGGACATCTACAATCAAGTCATCTTGGACTTTGGGCAAGAGCAGTTTCGAGGTGTCACTTATTGGACCATAAGATTCCTGTTTCCAGTCTGAGTTTCTGCCATTTTATCTTTGCGAATTGTCTACACTGTTATTAAGACAGTATTTTACACATATAAACAAAAGAATGGAACAATCTTTTAAAAAAAAGGAAATTCAGCAATAACCTCTTGCATATTTTCATCATTGTAGTATTCCAGTGCTTTTGCTTGGGAAAAAAAATACTTGAATATGTTTGAAAAGTCTAATTAAGATGTTATCATTTACCCTAGTATGACCAGTCTTGCAAATGAGCCACCAAACATTTTCTTTAAGTAATGGCACTGTATCAAGGCATTATTTATTTTGAAATGAAACCCATACAAATCAGTCCCAATGAGAGATTACATGCACAACCTGCAGTTTTTGTATATTATCTTTTTTAGTTGTTCTGCTTATGTATGTAGATGCTATGTACCAAAAAATTGTTGTCTCTTTTTTAAGTAAAGTCAATGGAAGCTTCTAAAGTTGTCCTGACTCACTTTTGTAATAGCTTGTTTTACTGCATGTTGCCTAATCTAAAATAGTTTAGTATAAGTCGATAGCTTTTGGAATGCATTTGGAACAGCAAAACAAGTGCATACGTACACAGGCTGTGACCTGGCTGCCCTAAGGGAAGGGTGAAGGCTGAGGAACACTTACTCTTGATGATTTGCTGACTAACCTTGACAAAATGCCATAGGTCAGCTCAGAAGAATGCAGAATCCATATCAGCTGTGCACCATGAAAAGTTTTGCCTCATCTTCAGTGCCCTCAAGGTTTAGTTATAGGTGTCATCCCCAAAGTAAGTCTTTTTGTCTTTTTGAGGTCTATTTATGAAGATATTGCAATTCCAAGTATAACTGAATCAGAATGGATCAGAAAGCCTTTTAAAGCTCATCAACTAGAGCAAACAGATGGTGCAACCAGAATGGGAATGATATCTTGCAAGTGGGAAGAAGTGTGCTGCTACGGTTTACAGACAAGGTGTTTAAAAAAGTGTCATTTACCAATACAGCATTTGCATTGAAGTGATAGGTCACCCAAAAATAAAATTCTGTCATCATTCAAACACCTTTAAGTTGTTTCAAATCTGTATGACTTCCTTTCTTCTGTGGAACATCAAATATCTTTTAAAAATATTTCAATTGTTTTTTGTTCATACAGTGAAAGCCAATAGGTTCCAAAACTAATTAATAAAAAATGGCCACAAATTTGTTGGGAAGTTGTGAGAACCATATTGATTCATTTTCCTCATGTCATCTGCAGGGCTCCATACTTTTGTTTTCCATGGAAGAAAGAAAGTCATACAGGTTTGAAACAACATGAGGGTGAGTAAATGATAAGTATTAATAAAATTTACCAATAGTCTGCTTGTATTTTGGTCATTGGGTAATCAAATACTAAAATACTCCTGTGAATACAGTTTAATTATTTGAAAGGTTAGGTGTCATACAGAATCTGCAGCACTTTCAGTTGTTACCCCGTTCTTCTACACTTCATCCAGTCTCATTTCACCCCAAACCTAAGGAAACCCTACAGGCCCAGACCTGCTCACCAGTCTTCTTCCTAGTTCATACCTTATGAATATAATCGCAAAAGCTAAGTGCCAGATATTAATTTGACTGACTTTGTGCCTTGGGGATATTTATGTAAGACTTGGAGGGGTTAAGATGTGATTTAAGGACAGGGCTGTTTTCTCTAAAGCCTGAGGTGGGAAAGAACAGGAATGATACTTGAAGGCTTAACTTCAAAGGCTCCGATGTTCTTTAGTTCACTCTCTGGCAGCTGAAACTATCCTTCAATCTATCAGCTATCCAATTTGTCATTTATCTGTTGTGCTACTCTTGTTCGTGTACATGTTGTATCGTGGGAACTGATGTTTTGTGTACATAAGCAAGATGATATATACTCTTTGTAGTTGTTCTGTATAAAAACTGTATACAAAATCAGGTTAATGGTGAACTGGATGACGGTACTTGTGTCTGAGATCATCACAAGCTTCTGTTCAAAAGATGTCTGGAACAACAGATTCACACTGACACAGTGTGCCTGTTGTTTGGTCTATTGTGTGAAATGAAGGCTGTAACTATCAATGTCCCACTGAGCAAAATATCTGCTCTCTAATGTGTAGGCAAAGCCTGAAATCAGCCATAAGAAAACAAATGACCACAAGTTTGGTGTTTCAAGATGCCACAATGTTGTTTACTATTTATGACGATTCAAAATGAAAGTCAATGGAATGGATTTTTAAGTTCAGGAAACAACTGTAAAGTCATTCCCTCATACAAAATGATCTTTTTTGTTAATTTTTTTAAGGCATGTAGTAATACGCCTTATTTTCCTTCTCTCTTTTGTCTTACAGGGCTTGATCCTGCAATGAATGAAGCTGCTTATTGACAGCTATGTTTTTAAAAGGCAGTACACAAATACAAAGCTTTTGTATTTGATTGAATTGGTCAAGTGAACCTTTCTTGTGAATGACTGTTGTTACTCCAAATGATATTCTGTGACAAAGAAACTCTTTGTATTGCGTATACATAGATCTCTCCATTACCACGCGGGGATGAGTGCATTTACCCTTGTCATAATCTTGCATAACCCACCCTATTATGCAAAAAGGCGAAATCTGTTCAAAAGCATGCAGGACATTCAATGTGACATCATGTCTACTCAAACAGGTGGATATCTCAGCAGCACGAGGCAAACTGCCATGATGCTGTATGCATGTGAAAATGTGCATAGAGTATAGGGGTAGAAAAGGGCATAAACCTTCACACACAATGTGCACACTAGTAAACAGATTACAGGCATGGATACTCATAAAAGCATGCACACACACTCACACACACCCTCACTCCTAATGATCTCTCTGGGGGTAGTTACACTTGGTCCATTAATATTGATAGAATAGCTATCAAATCATGAAAAGACCAAGTGTAATGTACCCCAAGACGAATATGAATCATTCCAGGTAGTAGAGCATGGTGCTAGCAATGTCAATATCATGGGTTCAACTCCTAGGAAATGCACAAAATTATAAAAATGATCACCGTAACCCTCTATGGTGATGTTGCCATATGGCAACAATTAATTTCTAGTCATTTCCTTGTTATTCTGAAAAAAATACAATATATTGCACTATGGGAATTAAAAGGGCAGGCCTTAAAGGTGCCTTGGTAATGTCCGCCAAAAAATCAATTCATACTCCACATTCCATACCAGATGGGGGCAGTATACCTCCAGAAAGTGAGTTGGTCTACTCTAGAGTAACAAACGAGAAATGGCATAGTCTCTATGCTCCGCCCCTACCTTCACACGACCCTAGAGACTTAGCCGAAGCCGAGCCAACTCCTAGAGGACGTTTTGACTCCAGAGGAACGTTGGCTGATGTCAAGTGATTTTTAAATATGACATCTTCAAGCTACTCCCCTTCACCTTTACCAGTGAATATGTTCATATTCGTTTTGTTCATATTACATTTTTATTGTTAGTTTGAATTACATTAATTTGACAGACAGCATTCGCTGATGTTGACCAAGCTAGCGCCATTCAGAGCTGCCAACTCTCACGAATTCACCGTGAGACACACAATTGACACTTTTCACACGCTCTCACGCCACACATCAATTTTTTCACGCACAGAAAAATCGCAAAACAAAGAGGACACGGAGACCGACAGACTAGACAGAGCAGGTTAGTTATGATGTAAAAAAATCTCAGCTCTCAGATTCTGTCAATTTTATTACACAATTCAAACAATAAATACCGTTTTGGCGCTTTTAAATGTTTCACGACAGATCCCTAGCACACGTTAACCGAGCGCGGTTCTCTTACGAGAGTATCTCTCGTACTGCGTAATAGCTTACGCTAGGGGAAAACCTCTTTTCCACGAGATATTGAAGCCAAAAATTATCCTTAATTTTTTATTAATGTAAAACGCTTTGCAGCAGCAAGCAGACACAGGCGATACAGCTCGCGCGCCTATTGGCTGCTCTTGCGGCAAATGCAGCAGCCTATCGAGAGAGACTCTGCGTGACGTAATGACCAATGGGGGCAACTCGCGCCCATATCGTCACGTCCCGCCAGAAAGGGCGTGGTCTCACTCTATAAATATGCTCGTTAGGCTGGTACAAGCTGATTTTCATCTCTTCAGCGAAGCAGACGCATCGCTGGATCCGGAGTGAGAAGCCGCGCCGTCGAAGCAAGCTTTTCAGCGGGACGAGCTCTGGAGTCGCTGGCCTCGCCGCCTTCAACTGCCGTACCTGCTGCGCTTTCCGGCGTTCTATATCCTTTTATATCACTTTGTATCCTTACTCTGCTGAGAGTGTTTGCTCGCTTACTTGACGCGACTCACACTTCTCATCACAAAAGAGCTGCGTCTTTTTAAAGATGCCATCCTGTGGCTCGTGCCGCGCCCCACTCAGCGACGGGGACCGTCACGTCATCTGTGTGTCCTGCCTGGGTGAGGATCACGCGGCCATCGCGCTCGCTGACGGCGGATGCCCTCATTGCGAGCTTTTGCCTATGGTGACTCTGAGGACTCGCCTGGCATCATTCTCCGAGCCTTCACCACAGCCCGCCGTGGTGCCGCGCCGCAAGAAGCTGACGAACAACGGCCGCCGCCTGCCGCCGCGTCCGTCCACTAGTTCGACGAACCCACCGAGGCTTGTTCTCTTCTGGCATCTGATAGCGAGGATTGGGCGAGCTCCGTGGACCTCCCCTCCGCTAGCGTTTCCCGCCAAACCACTGGTAAGAGAGCCGGCATTGAGACTGAGCTGATGCGTCTGCTCTCTCAGGCCGTGGAAAGCATCGGCCTCGACTGGGAGGCGCCCGCGCAACCGCCGCGCGAGTCGTCAGGGAAACGGGCCAGCATCAAGACCGCGAGCCCTAAAACCGCGGCTAGCTTTCTTTACGTTATAAGAAATCTACCCCGCCCCCCATGGGCGTGCGTCACCGGCAAATGAGAAAAGAGTGTGTTTTAGTCCCCGCCGAGGCCGGACAAATCTCCATTTCTCAAACATTTCTCAGCTCCTAGTTTGAGCGGCTGAAAATGTCATTATTGCAGCAATGAGCCTGTTGTATAACACGCACACCTGCATACAAACGCCGACACACACAAAACTGTGATGACACTCTCTTATCTGCTTGCGCTAATGTAGTTCTCCCTGTGGCCCAGTGGCAGAACCCGAAGCCCTTCGCGCGAGAGACCCGTGTTCGATCCCGGCTCTCGCAGCAGATAAAAATGTAGTCTCGCCGCGGCCAGACTTCCACTGAAACTTTTCGCTCGTTCAGTTCCAGAAAATGCGACTGTTCCAGTGTATTTTGCAGTACACAAGCTGGTTCCACGGCCCGCTTGCCTGCACATAAAGGCCGTTTCCACGGCGACCCAGAAAAATCATGTAATCATTGTATTTCTGGTTTTCCGGCCACAGCCGATGGTGTTATAAGTGTAATAAAATGCTCACAGCCCAGTGTTCATTTCTACACACAAACACAGCCCGCCACGGTACAGGGCTCGCACAAATGAAATCGACACATGTCAATTGTGCATTAAATGTAGTGAATGTGCCCACAACCCAGTGCCCACAAACACTACCACGGTTTCTGTAAAACGAAACCAACACAAGTCTTCCTAGCCTCCTAGGAAATCGACGGTGTTTCAGTCTCGCCGTGGCCAGACTTCCACTGAAATTTTCGCTCGTTCAGTTCCAGAAAATGTGACTGTTCCAGTGTATTTTGCAGTAAGCAAGCCAGTACCATGCCCGCTTGCCTGCACACAAATGCTGTTTCCACGGCGACCCAGATAAATCACATAAACGGTGTATTTTCTGGTATTCCGGCCACAGCCGATGGTGTTATGAGTGTATTGAAAATGCCCACAACCCAGGGCTCATTTCTACACACAGCCCGCAAAGTTGCAGGGCTCGCACAAACAAAATCGCCTCATGTCGATTGTGCACTAAATGTAGTGAATGTGCCTACGTCTCAGTGCCCACAAACACTACACACCACATGTCCCACGGGTTCTGTAAAAACGAAACCAACACGCATTCAGTCAGCTCAGGCCGACGGTGTTTTTCAGTGCAGTAAATGTGCCCGCTGTCCTGCGCCCACATTCACTCACAGACATGTTAAGCCCCACGGGGCTCACCCCGCTCTCTCTCCCTCAGCAAACTGCTATAAGGGTTTTGAGCGCGGCCAGGCTGCCCGCCGCGATCGGCGCGCCCCCGCCTCACACACTGTAAACACAGTGTCTGCGTTACAGCACGCCGGAGCTCCCTTGCCGTCACTATGTCTCGGCCAGAGCCCAGATCTCATTCTACCCCTAGCTATTCACGCGAAAGTGTGGGCACAGCTTCCTGGGGTATCAGAATGGGTGCTGAACACTATAAAAAGAGGCTATTCGCTACAGTTCGCTCGACGTCCCCGCCGTTATACGGCGCGCGTCGAGACGACGGTGAAAACGAAGTATCTCATCTACTTCGAGCCGAGATAGCGAAACTACTGAGCAAAGGTGCTATAGAACCTTTATCTCAAGCTCAGAGCAAAGGGGGCCTACACAGCAGATATTTTCTGGTACCGAAAAAAGATGGAGGTCTCAGACCCATTTTAGATCTGCGACAGCTGAACAGAGCGCTTGTGAAACGCCAGTTCAGAATGCTTACGACCAGGAAAATCCTCGCGCAAGTGCGCCACGGGGACTGGTTTATGTCAATAGATCTGAAAGACGCCTATTTCCAAATACAAATAGCGTCCCATCACAGGCGATTCTTGAGATTCGCTTTCGAGGGCCAGGCATATCAATACACAGTCCTGCCGTTCGGCCTGTCCCTAGCACCTCGTACATTCACGAAGTGCATGGACGCGGCGCTCGCACCCCTGAGAATTCAGGGCATGCGAGTCCTGAACTACTTGGACGATTGGCCGATTCTAGCTCGATCACGATCGGAGCTCATTGAACACAGGGCCGCATTACTCGAGCACCTCGAGGAGCTGGGCCTCACAGTCAATTGGGCGAAGAGCTCACAGTCTCCCAGTCAGAAAATTTCCTTTCTGGGAACAGTGTTAGACTCGCTATCCATGACGGCACGCCTGTCACCAGAGCGGGGACTAAATATTCAGCGCGTCGCGAAATCCTTCCGCCACGGCTCGATAGTTCCGCTCAAAAGGTTTCAGAAAATGCTGGGGCTGATGGCCTCAGCGGCCTCTGTACTCCATTTGGGCTTGCTTCGCATGCGCCCACTGCAGATGTGGCTGAAAGCGCAGGTTCCACCCAGGGCATGGACAGCGGGTCTGTTTCGCCTCAGGGTCGACCTACAGTGTGTTTCAGCTCTGGAACCTTGGAAAATAACCGACTGGTATCAGTCAGGTGTGAGTCTGGGGACCGCTTCGAGTGTGAAGGTGGTGTCTACGGACGCCTCCACCTCGGGGTGGGGAGCGCTGCTCGAGGGCAGACCGCTAGCTGGCCTGTGGTCAGAACGGGAAAAGCTCCTTCACATAAACTGCTTGGAGATGATAGCAGTCGACAAAGCGCTACGGCGTTTTTGTCCCCAGGTAACAGGCCACCACGTCTTGGTCCGGTCGGACAACATGTCAGTGGTGGCATACATAAATCGCCAGGGCGGCGTCAGGTCACGAAACCTTCACAGGCTGATGGAACGCCTCCTGGTCTGGGCTCAGCACAACCTGCTCTCACTGAGAGCAGCGCACGTGCCTGGTCACCTGAATGTGGGACCAGACAGACTGTCCAGGAACAATGTTCCAGCAGGGGAGTGGTCGCTGCCCCCGCAGACGGTCCAGCTGCTGAAGTTTTGCATTGCCCGAAGTTTTTCTCGAAAAGCAAGGACGCGCTGGCTCATGTTTGGCCCCGCTGCCCCCTATATGCTTTTCCTCCTGTCTCGCTCCTGCCTCAGGTGTTGGAACGAAGCAGGGAAAACGGATGCCCAGTGCTGCTCGTAGCTTCGCTCTGGACAAACCAGACGTGGTTCCCTGCCCTGATGCAGCTGACCAGCACTGCCCCATGGCCTGTACCATTGAGGAGAGACCTCCTCTCTCAGGCGGAGGGCTCGATTTGGCACCCTCGCCCGGAGCTGTGGTCCCTGCACGCATGGGCCATCAACGGGTACCCGCTAGCCTCCCAGAAGGGGTGTTAAACAAGATCGCGCAGGCTAGAGCTCCGTCTACCAGGCGGCTCTACTCCTCGAAATGGTCTGTTTTCTCTGCATGGTGTCAAGCCCAGAGTTTTTCACCTGTGGAATGCGGGGTTTCGGAAGTGCTTTCCTTCCTTCAAGAGCTACTGGATAAGGGCAGGACCCCATCCACGCTCAAAGTATATCTGGCGGCCATAGCAACGTTTGCAAAACCGGTGTCTGGCCAGTCGCTGGGGAAGAACGACTTAGTCGTGCGTTTCCTTAGGGGAGCTCGGAGGCTAAACCCTCCCAGGCCCCCTTCAGTCCCGACGTGGGACCTTTCCACGGTCCTGGAGGCCATGAAAGGCGTCCCGTTCGAGCCAATCCAGCTGGTGGACATGAAACACCTGTCGTTCAAAACAGTGTTTCTCATGGCTCTCGCTTCAGTGAACCGCATGGGGGACTTGCAGGCGCTTTAGGTAAGCGCGTCATGTATGGAGTTTGGGCCTAATGACTCGAAGGTCATTCTCAAACCTAAGCACGGGTATGTGCCGAAATCCCTCAATACACCTTTTAGGCCCCAGGTAATTTCCCTGTCCGCCCTTCCGGTTCTCAATGAGGAGGAGGACGCGAGTCTCCTTTGCCCCGTCAGGGCATTATGAGCTTATGTGTCGCGCTCGTCTGTTTTCAGACAGACTGAGCAGCTTTTCGTTTTGTTTGGCGGGCGCTCCAAGGGACTTGCCGCCTCAAAACAGAGCCTATCCAGATGGATAGCGGATGCCATTGCGCTCGCTTACACTGCAAAGGGCCTGCAGTGCCCCTTGGGTGTCAGAGCGCACTCCACGAAAGGCGTGGCCTCTTCGTGGGCATGGTCTAGCGGGGTTTCCCTGCAAGATATCTGTACGGCCGCGGGCTGGGCCTCGCCGTCTACATTTATGACATACTATAACCTGGAGGTACCCGCCTTACAAGCTAAGCTTTTGGCGGTCAAAAAATTCAGTGCTATCTGCCCCGCTGTGCGGCCCAGATGCTGAGTTTACTGCAGCCCCATGAGTGTTGACACACGTATGGCCACCCAGATCAGGCTGAAAGCTTTCACCCTGCCTGCGCGTTTTATTGTCATATGATAGCCCCGCTGGGTGCTATTTTATAAGGAATGACGCTTCCAGCCTCTCTTCCTCCACTCTATGTGAGTTTATGGTGATTATGCACTATATGAGCCCTGGGCTTCGGCCCCTGGGACTTTGGTGTTGGATCCCTGTACGCACGGCGTGTTGCATTGTGTTCCCCTAGCGTGAGCTATTACGCAGTACGAGAGATACTCTCGTAAGAGAACGTACTCGGTTACTAACGTAACCTCGGTTCTCTCTAGAGAGGGAACAAGTACTGCGTATCTTGCCGTGCTTGGAATACGCTCTGGTCCGCTTCGGCGAGGAAAACCAGCTTGTACCAGCCTAACGAGCATATTTATAGACTGAGACCACGCCCTTTCTGGTGGGACGTGACGATATGGGCGCGAGTTGCCCCCATTGGTCATTACGTCACGCAGAGTCTCTCTCGATAGGCTGCTGCATTTGCCGCAAGAGCAGCCAATAGGCGCGCGAGCTGTATCGCCTGTGTCTGCTTGCTGCTGCAAAGCGTTTTACATTAATAAAAAATTAAGGATAATTTTTGGCTTCAGTATCTCGTGGAAAAGAGGTTTTCCCCTAGCGTAAGTTAGGGGGCGAGCTATTACGCAGTACTCGTTCCCTCTCTAGAGAGAACCGAGGTTACGTTAGTAACCGAGTACGTTTTTTCCCTGCAGCAGGTGGTTGTGGTGGTGGTAAGGGTCTCTTGCCAAGGGCTTCAGCCATTCTTACGCTCTCTTCCCTGAACTGAAATGTAGTAGTGGGCTGTACTTTCCACACGATTGACATCAGGTTCAAGTACGCCCACAAGCCGTGCGAGTTATTCGTGTATTGCAGTTTGGCTGGTGGTTATGTTGCCCGCATACCGCCTCCCATGGCCGAAACTGGTATTATGACACCTGTCGGGCCGTGGCTAGTAATTTAGCATGCTAATTCAGGTTGATATCTCTGCAGCACTATAACCTTTTTTAATGACATCATCGCCGTATTTCTTCTCATTCTTTTGATGCGTGTAGCTCATTTTTTGGATATTTTTACCTCAATTCTTATACAAGGCACCTTTAAGGTAGCCAATAATGTGCTGTTTTCAAGTCACATGACATTTGAATGTCTCTCCAAAACCCTATTTCCCACTGTCACAGTGTTCCAGAAATTACTCTATTAAATAGAAAAGAAAATCATAATTTTATAGAAAAGCTACTTTTTTGACCATTTTCTATTGTGGTACAGCGTTGTGATATACACTCACCTAAAGGATTATTAGGAACACCATACTAATACTGTGTTTGACCCCCTTTCGCCTTCAGAACTGCCTTAATTCTACATGGCATTGATTCAACAAGGTGTTGTATTAATGAGAAATTGAACAGGTGTTCCTAATTATCCTTTAGATGAGTGTAAGTAACCCCCCAAAAATCATTTTGGATTTATATGATTGAAGCTATTTCATGTAATAAAAACTTTGAAAAAATATTTCAAGCTTAGAACATAAGTACTAGGGAAATGTAAATGTAAAAATGTGACTTGTTCATATTTAAATGTACGTACATGACATGCAGAAGAAGAAATAGATATAGATATTAACAATTCGTTCCCACAACTTAATAATTCATGGCCATGTTTTATTCATTCTTTCCCATGTTTTTGTTATATTGTGGCCACGTTGTTATACTGCTTAAAAGTCTCTCCACATCGTGATTCCAATCAATAATTAAAGTGTTCTAACTTTATCTCTCTTCTTCATTAACAGTACACATAATGCGTACAAACTACATTGTACTGTTGGCATTCAGAAATAAATTGATCATGATTGAAAACAATTTGCTTCCGCCATTGCTTAACACTCATAAAAACGACTTTGTGAGCTTGAGGAGAGTCAGGAAGAGTGGATCCCTGAATCAGGTTTGAGAGACATTTAGGAGGTCAGGGGTCAGTTAAGATTCAGTCAGCAAAGTAACGTGTATGTGTGTGTGCGCATCAGTATGTGTGGTGTGTGTGTGTGTGTTATCTAAAATATAAACTATTACTATAGGTCTATCAAAGTGTATTTGGGTAAAGTACAGACTTTAAATGTATAGGCCTATTATATATATATATATATATATATATATATATATATGTAGGCCATTTTTTAAACATGGTGTAGCTTGTATGCCACGCTATAATATTTTGTTGCCTTTAAATTGTCTAGAAACTAATAATTTGAGGGAACAAATTGTTAAATAGTTACCACGATCCTAGTTTAGTTTTCACTTTTTTTCCAGTTTATTTCAACCATTTCTAGAGAGAAATAAGCATTGTCACTAAATGTGATTTAGTGTGGCATGATTATCACTAAAGCCCTCTTGTTCTTGATCATTAGACGTGACATTATGTGGCCTTGCAAGTCTTTCTGAAACAGTGTGCTAAGTGCCTTAAAATTTGCCTGTAAAATCATTGACTGACGGGGCAGCAGGGCAGATACCTTTGGTTTTGGACACTCTGCCACAGAGTGTGCAACTTTGAAACATTAATTGCTATTTGTGACGGAAAGAGCATTTTTTTCTGCTCGGCATTAGCATCATCACGGAAGTGAACTCTATATTTGAATATTGTATGAGTGTATAAAGCATATCTACATTTATAGCGAATCTATGTGAAAAGCATATTGTGGAGTGTAAATCTAATGGGCATACTTAATCATAAATGCAATTGAATGATCAGGAAGCATGAGTCAAGCAACTATGTAAATAGTCCATCTGATGAATACAAAGCTTCAGTAATAGAACTATTTCAGCACTGCTCAGAATTGATGTAGAGCCAGTTGTATCATTCTGTGCCCTTAGCAAAACACCAACGCACATAGTAGGCTCAGTCAAACATTAATCATCTTTGCTGTCCCAGGTGTGTAGTCTTGAACTTTGAAATGAAAACGTAAACATTTTTACAAAAAAAATATTTAAAATACATGCTGTTCAGTTTCAAAAAAAAAAAAAATTAGTAAGCAGCACAACTGTTTTCTACATTGATAATAATAAGAAATGTTACTTGAGCAACAAATCAGCATATTAGGATGAATTTTGAAGGATCACGTGACGCTGAAGACTGGAGTAATAAAAAAGACAGCTGAAAATTCAGCTTTGCCAACACAAGAATAGATTATATTTTAAAATATATATAAAAAAGAAAATTATTTTTTAAAATTGTAATACTATTTTACAATATCAAGGTTTTAACCGTATTTGTGATCAAATAATTGCAACCTTGATACGCATACAAGACTACTTTCAAAAACATAAAAAAAATCTTACCGACCCCAAACATTTGAATGGTAGTGTCACCGATGTTAAGGCCAGGGGTTATTTACCACACTCCGGAGGAGCAGACACCAGAGGCAGACAACCAAGGTAAGTTTAAAAGGTAAGTTTTTATTCAAAATAAAAAGGGATAAAAGCAGGGACAGGGACGTTCATGGCTGTGGCTTTGGTGCGATACGGGGAGGGGAGTGCTGGTAGGCACTCTTCCGTTCTTCAGGTAAGTATATCCCTCTCTTGGTGGCTCGTGGGACAGGCAGTGGCTCTTCTCGTCGTCAGACTCGTTGAATAAGCTCTTGGGACAGACAGTGACTTCTCTCGTCATCAGACTCGTTGAATAGGCTCGTGGGACAGACAGTGACTTCTCTCGTCGTCAGACTCGTTGCATAAGCTCGTGGGACAGACATTGATTTTTCTCGTCGTCAGACTCGTCGTATAAACTTGTGGGACAGACAGTGACTTTTCTCGTCGTCAGACTCGTTGAATCAGCTCGTGGGACAGGCAGTGGCTTCTCTCGTCATCAGACTCGTTACATAAGCTCGTGGGACAGACAGTGACTTTTCTCGTCGCCAGACTCGTCGAATAAATTCGTGGGACAGACAGTGACTTTTCTCGTCGTCAGACTCGTTGAATCAGCTCGTGGGACAGGCAGTGGCTTTTCTCGTCGTCAGACTCGTTGCATAAGCTCGTGGGACAGGCAGTGGCTTTTCTCATCGTCAGACTCGTTGCATAAGCTCGTGGGACAGACAGTGACTTTTCTCGTCGTCAGACTCGACGAATAAACTTGTGGGATAGACAGTGACTTTTCTCGTCGTCAGACTCGTTGAATCAGCCCCGTGGGACAGGCAGTGGCTTTTCTCGTCGTCAGACTCGTTGCATAAGCTCGTGGGACAGACAGTGACTTTTCTCGTCGTCAGACTTGTCGAATAAACTCGTGGGACAGACAGTTTCCAGGCTCGGATCCGTTGACGTGCTCACAGAGCCACCACTCAACTCTCCCCAGCAGCTTCTTCTTTGCCTCATGCAAGGAACAGACAATTTGACAGTGAGACGGACAGTAGTAGGTTGAGACAGAAAACAGGGTACTTTACCAGCCTTCACCCTCGTTCCGTGTGTAATAGAACGGCGTCGTTGGAAGAATTAGTGAGGCTGGACTTTCTTTGGCGTGGGATACAGTGCTCGTGAACAGTGGCAATAAAGGTGCGTTGAGCTTTTCTCCTCCGCACCATGCACACAATCTCAGGGACCTGGACACAGCTGAGGGGACAGATAAATTCGAAAGAATCTTCAAAGTTATGGGTCAATTTCATCCGTCAGAAACTCAGAGAAAACACAGTTGTTTGATCTCACCACACTCGTGCATAAATCACTCTTGTAAATCTCCACACGTGTTTAGTTCACTCTTTCAGACACTGCAAACTCACTCTATCTTCACAGCGATTAATCAACTCGTTTCTCTTTTCTTCATAGGATGGATGAACCAAAGAATAGTGGACTCAGAAGATGAACATGGATTCAGCGATCTTCCCAGCCGCTACTGTTACTGTCAACAGGATAACACACACTGCCCACAAACACAGGTTAGTCGTACACTGGTGATGGCAATCTCCAAATGTGTTTTTCTCCAAAAGTTGAATCATAAAAGGGGTGCACTTAACTTTTCCTCGGTGAATCTCGTGAGTCCTGCAGCGGGTTTCCACTCTCTTTTCTGCCAGTGACTCTCCTTCTTCCTCTGTGAAGTTTTCTCACTTACTTCGTTGCGTTGCTGTTCGTGGTTTCTTTAAAAAGACTCACTTAATGAGCATGTCTCGGGGGGCTCGACATGGAACACCGATCAGGTCTTAAACCTCTGCTTTCTGCGCTTGCCGCCGCTCACTGCCGCTGCTACAATCCACTCGAGCACTCCTGTGGAGCTTTCCTACTGCCACAGCATTTTTTCACACCCTCCTGTGCTTCAAGCCCCTCTCTTTATACTCCTTTTTCCTGGACACATGCTTCAATGAAGCGCTACTCACTGGCTTCAGCTGGCGCTTATTATGGTCGGCGGCCATGACAGGTAAACCCAGAGCCGGCCCGGTGTTACACCGGCATTTCTTCCCCTTGGAAACGAGTCAACAATTTTTTGGTTCCCGGTTTGTTCACCCGGTGACACCCTCCCCCACCGGATCCGTTCTAGTCCCGAGAACGGGGTCCAGACTCCCATTCTCCGTACCTGGTAGGAGGTACTCCTCGGGTCTCCCGTTGGGAGTGTCGAGTTGGGATAACGGGTTCTTCCTCCCTTGGTTCAGGAGTAGGGGCTCTAGGGACCACAGCCCAACCCACCCAGGGTGGTGCAGGGGCCACAGGCGCCGGTGGCGCCTCAGCCTCTTGCCGCGGATAGTTGGGACAAGGGCGAAGCAAGTTTCGGTGCAGGATTCTCACGGGGCCAGTCTTCCCCTCTGGCCGAATGGTATAGACGGGCTGGTCCGGCCTCTGTCGTTGCTCTACCACATACGGCACGATTTCCCACCGGTCACTAAGCTTCCCCTTCCCCTGGCGCCGGTTATCTCGCACCAGCACCCGTTCTCCGGGTAACAGGGGGGCCTCTCGGGCGGTACGGTCATACAGACGTTTGTTCTTCTTGGCGGCCACGTCGAGGTGCTTGGACACTTTCTCATACTTTAAGTATGTAAAGTACATTTATTTGTCCCCGTAAGGAAATTTGTTTGCATGGCTATCAGGTAGGCATTACAACATACATCATACACCAAAGGAGAACCTTTAAACATACAAAGACACATACTAATACACTTAACCCTTTAGGCGCCAGAGGTTTTTTCCTAAAACGTTCGATTTTGACATCTCAATTTCAAAAGGCTATATCTTAAAAGTGATAAAAGATAGAGACTTTCTGTAAATTAGAAAAATATTAAGGATGACCCAAAGTTTATGTAGGGATTACATTTTTCCATCTAATTAGCATATTATGACGTCATATGGTGGCGGCAATCTTGGATTATAGAATTTTCATGAAAAGTCACATGTTTTAATGATAAAATGCAGCACTTCTTTCCCCCCAAAATGTCCATCACCTTCTGTATGTTATATTGCACAATACTGAATGCTCAGGTATATAGTAAGTAGTAAACAAACTGTGTAAATTATTACTAATAAATGGTAGAAACAAACCGAATGCATGTAGTGGTTGCCTTTTGCTGTAGAGATTTTCCATTTACTAAATACAGTAGACACTCTGATTCCATGTATGGGGCACATATATATTATTCATATGACATACAAACACAAGTAGACAAGACCTGTTTAGTTCAAACGCTCACTCGCACAGATCATGAGTGAGATGATACGAGCAGCGCGGCCAGATCTGCCTCGCGCGCGCGCCGAGTGTGCACAGCTCGGACTACTGTCATTGTCATTGCGACTCCCCACCCTGCCTCCACGTTGTCTCCTAACTGTCCTATGAATACTTTGACCTCGTCTAACATACCCAGTGGCATTAGACAAAGTCTCCACCACAATACTGTCGCCGCGATTGCGGAGAGGATCTGATAACATGGCTCACTCGCACACTAGCTCCGCTTTTGATCTCACTGATTCAATGCGCTCTAACTCGAACATTTTGTATAGAAACATGATGTTTTTTTGATTCGGGGATGAAGTATGACATGTCTGCCATCCAGTGGAGGGGAGGTCGAACGAAATTTGACACCCAATTTGACAAAATCGGCCGTTTTATTCAGTGCCTCATCTTGTCGAGTAAACTCGACCGTGGCGCCTAGAGGGTTAACACATATTTACCCATACCCCGCACTTTACTACCGATTAAATTAGGCATACCAGACCAGCTAAGTATCCTACCTATTTAACTTACATGTTTAAAAACTTAATTGCTTGAGGCACAAATGAAGATTTTGATCTATTTTTGGTAAACAGAGGGAGGCAATATCGTCGCCCAGAAGGCAGCAGTTCGAGTTGGCGATGGTGTCGGTGTACCCATTCTGTGGTAGTAGAGGTCTGCTACCCGACCCGAGCCCGACGGGTCCCGAAAAATGTGCGGGTTTCGGGTCGGGTTCGGGTTAATGTTAATGAACAGCCTCGGGTTCGGGTCGGGTTCGGGTTTAACTAAGAAAAACTAAATAGGCTATATAGTTTGCGTGCCGTGTGCTTTGCCTGCTTGCTGTGTTGTGGTGACCGGCACGCGAGAGAGAGAAAGTATAGGCTACGTGCGCAGATGTGCAATATGTGCGCGATTTTCTCTCTCTCAAATATAATGATATATAAATATAATTTTTTTAATTATTTGTTTTATTTTATCATATCATTTATATCACAAAACTGTTTTGCGCATGTGCTACCGCTCTCGCGCCCTATTTCAGTAACAATACAGACAGCCGACGACAACAAGCAAACCATGAGTCTGATAAAGCAAAAAATTACTTGGTAAGTTTTTTCTCTTACTGCTGTGCTGCCTGCTGATAGCTAGGGCCGCTGCGCCTACATGTATTTGTTTAATATGTCAGTCAAGCAATCATTAAATACAACATAGCATATTTCAAAAATGGTATTGCTGTGAGAAACAGAATGGACCTCGGGTTCGGGTCGGGTTCGGGCTTAATATGTAAATGTAATTGTCGGGTCGGGTCGGGTCGGGTTAAATGATCGCGGGTACGGGCCGGGTTCGGGCTTCAGTTTAAAGCCCGTGCAGACCTCTATGTGGTAGTAGCGGGGGCCTCAGCCGCTGTTGCTCCGAGTAGCAGATCTGTGGGTAGACGCACATGTCTCCCAAACATCAGGTAAGCAGGGGCATAACCCGTAGTGCTATGGACGCTGTTGTTGTTGGCCTGCACCAGGGCCGGGAGGCTATCCATCCAGTACCCCTGGTGGTCCGCATCCAGAGTCCCCAGTAAACTCAGAAGCGTCTGATTGAAACGCTCGCACCCCCCGTTTCCCTGTGGATGGTATGGGGTGGTGTGGGTCTTCCTGCATCCGTACAGTTGGCATAGTTCTTTAATGACACGGGACTCAAAGTTCGGCCCTTGGTCCGAGTGGAGTGTTTCGGGACATCCAAAGGGCTGGAAGACGTGCCTCCACAGAGCACTGGCAGTAGTGGTGGCGGTCTGATCTAAGGTCGGTATGGCCCAGGCATACTTGGTGAACAAGTCAGAAATTACCAGGATGTTCTGGTAGCAATCCATTGGGCGACTTAAGGTCAAAAAGTCCATAGCCACCATATGCAACGGGGCTCTGGGCCTCACCGGAACCATGGGGGCCCTCACGTTTCGTCGGGACTTGAACAGCGTACAGCGAGGGCATCCTTGCACATACTTCCCTACTGAATCTTCCATCCCGCTCAAGAAAAAGTGCCGGCGCAGCAGTGACACCGTTCGTTCTTGGCCCTGATGTCCTAGCCGATCGTGGTAGGCCTGGAGCAGCGGCTGGATTTGGGCTTCAGGCACCACCACCTGATATGCCATCTCGTGGGTCCTTGAGTCCAAGACAGACCTACAAATTACTCCCTCCCGCAACTTTAATTGCTTCCAATGCCCCAGAAGCTTCTTCAATCCCACAGGATGCTCCCGTCGTTCATCCGCCCCAAGGAGTTTGTTCCGCTCCAGGCAAATCCGCAGGATAGCCAATGCTTCATCCTGCTCCTGCCGCTCTCTCCGTCGGTGGGGGTCCCATCCCCAACTTGCCGGTACTCCCTCCGATTGCCTTCCAGGTGCCTCCACTATTCCTACCATCAGCCCTTCCTCTGATTCTGGTCCTGGGGTTCCCCCTTCCCCTGCCGGTGGTAATCGTGACAGGACATCCGCATTTATGTGTTCGCGGCCTGGTCGGTACTGCAGTTGATAGTTGAAATTGGCTAGCTGGGCCACCCACCTCTGCTCCACCGCCCCAGCTTTGCGGTTTGGAGGTGGACTAATGGGCTGTCGTCGGTCACCACCAAGACTTCAGCTCCCCACAAGTAGTCCTTAAACTTCTCACACAAAGCCCACTTCAGGGCCAGCAGCTCGATTTTAAAAGAGCTGTAGTTGGCGTCATTCCGCTCTGCTGGATGGAGACTCCGGCTGGCATAGGCGATGACCCTCTCTGTTCCGTCCTGTCGCTGGGCCAGTATGGCTCCCAGTCCGCTATTGCTAGCGTCGGTATACAGTACAGAGGGTCGGGTGAAATCGGCATAAGCCAGAATGGGGGCCTGCAGCAACTCCTGCTTCAGCCGCAATTTTTGAAAAGTCTTTTATGAAGCGTCGGTAGTAGCCGACGAATCCCAGGAAGGACCGCACCTGCCTGACGGTTTTTGGTGGAACCCAGCCCTGCACTGCGGACACCTTCTCCGGGTCGACAGCCACTCCCGCAGCGCTCACTTGATGCCCCAAGAACTGGACCTCCCTCTTAAGGAGCTGGCATTTTCCTGGCTGGAGCTTCAGTCCATACCGCTCCATAGCCCGGAAGACTTGCTCCAGATGTAACAGGTGAGTGTCAAAGTCGGGGGAATAGACAATCACGTCATCCAGGTACACCAGGGTGGAGTCCATCAGCTGCCCTCCCAGGCATCGCTGCATCAGCTCTGGAAGGTCGCAGGGGCGTTACAAAGCCCTAAGGGCATACGATCCCACTCAAACAGGCCAAAGGGGGTGGTGAAGGCGGTCTTCTCTCGGTCTTGCTCCTCCACCCGCACCTGCCAGTAGCCACTCGCCAAGTCAAGGGTGGAATACCAGGCGGCGTTGGTCAGTCCTGTAAGAGAATCCTCGATCCGAGGCAGGGGGAAAGCATCCTTCTTGGTGACCAAGTTCAACTTGCGATAATCCACGCAAAATCTCCAAGAGCCCGTCTTCTTGCGGACTAGGACAATTGGGGCGGCCCATGGACTGCTGCTCTCTCGAATGACTCCACGCCCCAGCATCCCCTTTAGTAAGGCACGAACCTCTGAATATAAAGTCGGGGGTACCAGGCGGTACCGCTCTCGACTGGGTGGAGCATCTCCGGTAGGTATAGCGTGCTTGACGATGTCGGTGCACCCATAGTCCTCATCATGAAGACGCGTTGCCACTTGGCCAACAGGCTCTGGAGTTGGCGGGTTTGTTCTTCCTGTAGGCCCTCCCCCTGCAGGGACTCACCCTGCAAATGGGTCGGCATGTGGTGCGCAGCAGGACCAGGACCAACTTCCTCCCTTGCCAGACCGACCTCGACCACCGTTGCGCTCACTTGGCAGAAGCGGACCTCCTGCTCCTCCACCACCTGATGGGAACTCACTGGCGTAATACGGGTCAACCGTTGGTGACGATAGAGTTGGACAGGGTAAGTGTTCGTGTTTCTCACTTTCACTGCAATCCGGCCCCGACGGGCCACTGTTAACCCCCGGGCCAACTCGACGGCCTGACACTCCCAGTGGGGCTCGACAAGGACACACGCTTCAGGACCATAGGCCCGCTCAGGGAGACGGACCCAGACCACAGCCTCACTCCGGGCAGGAATGGAGACAGCGTATCGACATACCACTCGACCAGCATCTTCCCGATCTTGCTGGGAGCTGGCGACCTGTACTCGTCGACAGTCGGTGATGACACGTTCCAACTCTCGCTTCTCGGCTACAGAAGTGGAACGAAGAGGACCAGTCCGAAACACCTTTTCCCAACAGTTTATGATTACATTCATCCCCAACAAGGCTCGATGTTCCCCCAAACAGGAGTCCCGCACAATCACTACCCCCTTCTGTGGGATCGTGGTGCCATGGATCTTGAAATCGGTCACCTGATATCCGATGTAGGGGATGTTCAGGCCATTCGCTCCTCGCAGGGTGAGCCAGGGGACTTCAGCCTCCAGTAAGTGATGGGCATTGAACAGATCTCTGGACAGGCTCTCGGCAAACATGGTAACCTGGGACCCTGTATCTACCAGGCACCGAACAGTAACTCCATTGACTTTGATCTCCACGAGGGGGCAACGTCCCACCAGGCCGTCTCGTGGGGCTGAGCTTACAAAGGGGTCCATCCGGGGGGTCCCGACCACTTGACCCACAGTGGCCGGTCGTCCTAAAAACCCCGTTGCGAGTTAAGTCGGGAGCCGCATTGGCGGCTATAGTGTACTGGCTCCCCGCAGCTGTTACAGATCGGGCGCCGTTGCCCATCCCACTGGAACCTGGAACTGAATGGTCGGCCGGTACGTCTTCCCGGATCCCTCCCTCCGTCAGAATACGACCGGTCTCGGGGCAAAGGCGTGGGCTCTGGCCGTCCACGACGGAACTCTCCCAGAATAGTCTTCGAGAGCTCAGCCATTTCTTCTCGAACATCCTTCATCAACTCTGTACGTAAGGCTTGTTTCCAATCCGTCAGTTCAGGCAGTCCTGGCGCACTAGTTCCACTTGCGGCGACTCCACGGTCTGGTTGTGATCCTGTTCCAGGGCTAGGGCCTCTTCACGTAGGTCTTCGAAAGTCAGAGCAGCGTTCTGTCGAAACTGTAATCTCAGACTCTGTCGCACTGGGCCTTCTCGTAACCCCAACAGGAACTGGTCTCTTAATAATGTCTCTTCATCTCCTAGACCATGATGCTCCCGACTCTTCAACCTGGAGAACTGTTCTCGTAGTCGCAGAGCGAATGCTCGCAGAGTCTGCCCAGGTCCCTGCTTACAGTTAAAAAACTGAGCCCGCAACACTGCCACGGGAGTAGAATCACCATACTGCCTGGATAGGAACTCAAAGATCGCTTGTGTAGTGGCTCGGACGACTTCAGGTGCTGCTCGAACTTCTCTCTTCGCCTCCCCCTCGAGCGAATTCAGCACAAATTTTATCTTCTGGGCTTCTCGGAGCCCTTGCAGTCCGGCCAGGTACTCTACTTGCGCTCTCCAGTCTGTCAAGCTCAACTCCGAGCCAAGCCCACCGTACTTCTGGGCCCACGGGGCCCCCATAAACATAGCTGCCATCGGCTGCCGGGCGGCTGGCAAATCCTCATCCGCCATCTTGGATCCTCTGGCCGCTCAACTCCGAGTGGTAACCCTGCCGACTTACGCCAAAAGTTGTGTCACCGATGTTAAGGCCAGGGGTTATTTACCACACTCCGGAGGAGCAGACACCAGAGGCAGACAACCAAGGTAAGTTTAAAAGGTAAGTTTTTATTCAAATTAAAAAGGGATAAAAGCAGGGACAGGGATGTTCGTGGCTGTGGCTTTTGGTGCGATACGGGGAGGGGAGTGCTGGTAGGCACTCTTCCGTTCTTCAGGTAAGTATATCCCTCTCTTGGTGGCTCTTGGGACAGACAGTGACTTCTCTCGTCATCAGACTCGTTGAATAGGCTCATGGGACAGACAGTGACTTCTCTCGTCGTCAGACTCGTTGCATCAGCTCGTGGGACAGACAGTGAATTTTCTCATCGTCAGACTCGTCGAATAAGCTCGTGGGACAGACAGTGACTTTTCTCGTCGTCAGACTCGTCGAATAAACTTGTGGGACAGACAGTGACTTTTCTCGTCATCAGACTCGTTGAATCAGCTCGTGGGACAGGCAGTGGCTTCTCTCGTCATCAGACTCGTTACATAAGCTCGTGGGACAGACAGTGACTTTTCTCATCGCCAGACTCATCGAATAAACTTGTGGGACAGACATTGACTTTTCTCGTCGTCAGACTCGTTGAATCAGCTCGTGGAACAGGCAGTGGCTTTTCTTGTCGTCAGACTCGTTGCATAAGCTCGTGGGACAGGCAGTGGCTTTTCTCGTCGTCAGACTCGTTGCATAAGCTCGTGGGACAGACAGTGACTTTTCTTGTCGTCAGACTCGTCGAATAAACTCGTGGGACAGATAGTTTCCAGGCTCGGATCCGTTGACGTGCTCAGAGCCACCACTCATCTCTCCCCAGTAGCTTCTTCTTTGCTTCATGCAAGGAACAGACAATTTGACAGTGAGACGAACAGTAGTAGGTTGAGACAGAAAACGGGGTACTTTACCAGCCTTCACCCTCGTTCCGTGTGTAATAGAACGGCGTCGTTGGAAGAATTAGTGAGGCTGGACTTTCTTTGGCGTGGGATACAGTGCTCGTGAACAGTGGCAATAAAGGTGCGTTGAGCTTTTCTCCTCCGCACCATGCACACAAGTGGAAACCAACCTGGCAGAATGTAAACTGAGGTTTGTTGTGTGACGTCACGTGTCGAGAGTGCGTGCTCATAACGGACGTCCCTGCTGAGAGTGGATTGCATCGCTAGACGCCAGCTGTGAGTTTTTCGGAGGTAAGTACTTTTTACTGAACAAATTCTTTTATACATTACTTTTACAAAGTAAACCATTACCAATATCAATTAAATATAGCTAAATGTATGAAGAAAGTAAATAATAAAATCTAATAGGCTATTACAGGAGAATCTGAAGGAACTTTCCTCAAAAACCGCCATTTTCATATCCCATTAACTCAACTTAAATGTCATAGAATTGACTGACTGCCTTTTCCAGTAACGTTAGATGGACCCAATCTAGTATTTACACAAACAATGGTTTCCCGTCTTTTTTACGACCAGTTATGGCATATTTTACTCGTCAGTTAAAGGTGAACTAAGTAACTTTTTTACCTTAACCGAACAGCTTTGGAGTCATTGTAATGTTTATATTACTGATTTCGTGTTGACTGGTGGTCGTCTCGTAAGTTACCCCTCCTGGTGCCTGTGAGCCGCAAAACCACCCTTGCAACTTTGGGCCGGCGTGCCGCCGGCCTGAGTGTTAGGAAGTATCGTGTGTGATATCAGGTCTCGTGAGGTAACGAATTGCTTTACGGCAAAAAACAGATCTGATAAAATTCTGATAAAATGAGCATCAAACAGAAATAACCCGGCGGCATATACATGTGGTGTTGGGCGTGCGCAGCTCTTAAAGGGGCCATACCTTATTTCCACTCGTTACAGCGTCCATCCTACTGAACAGGTACCGGTGTACAGGGGGAGGGGATCCGGCCGTGAGCGCGAGCCATCTCTGTGTGAGTGCTATTCACAACAGTACAAGTACTCCACAGCGACTCTAGGGGTCGCTGTTTGACAAAAATGGAATTCTTACTGAGTGCTGCTTTAAATGTGTGTGGTGTTTAGGACCTAACGGCCTTGCGCGTTTTCTCAAAGGCACTCTCTCGCGCTCTCTCATAACAAAGTGTACACGATGTAAGAGATGTGACGGCTACATTCTGGATTCACTCTGCACAGGACAGAAATATGACATGTTAAAATAGTAACGAATTTAAAGCAACGTAAAGGCAGACTAATAGATTAATAGAAAAATATTCATTGCAACATATTTTAGTAATTCTATGTCAATTATTGGTAAAACTGTAATCTGATTGACTGTGTAAGTGATCAATCTAGCAGTCATCCTAGATCTGTGATTTATCGTGTTCATAACATATAGTCATATTAGCCAATAATCATAGATGAAAAATAATGTTTCTTCTTTTTCTCTCTTTTCCCTGTGTCAACAGGAGCTAACTACAGCTCAGTCATCAGTAAAATAAAGGGAACACCGCAAAAGTTTAGGATTATACTGCTGTGGTATCATGGTAAAGATGAATTTTAACCACTGATTCTTCACATGCTCGTCCTTGAGCGGTGAAAAAAAAAACTGCTTAACGGTCACATTGTAAAGCACAGCTTCTTCTCGACATGATGCTGTCCAGCATCCACAGGAATCAGCTGCAGTGTTTGAGGTTCAAGTTTTCCGTGGTGTCTGCGCGCAATAAGTGGGCGGGCAATATGCTAATGTTTCATCTTGACGTCACAATGAAACATTAGCATATTGTGCTTATGACTCGTTTGAAAAACGATTCATTTCATTGACTCAGAGTCGACTTACGTTTGAAAGACAATAACTTTATATACGGTGTACTTTCAGATTTAAAAATTTGCAGGATGTTTTCATTCACTTAGAGCTGTGTTACACCCTACCTGAAAGGTAATTTTCAAAAATCCATAATAGGGGCACTTTAATTTTCCTTGCTTTTATTTTGTGATTATTTTAATTCCTTACTGTGTAAAGCACTTTGAATTGCCAAAGTGTATGAAATGTGCTATATAAATAAAACTGCTTTGCCTAATGTTGCATCACAATAAATGTATAAAATGGATGTAATTGATTTTGACAGTGAATAAAGAATATGCTGATGTACATGGACTCAAGTCACTTTTTTGTTAATTTATTAAATTCAATAGCATTCATGTAAAATATAAATTAAAGTAAATTTACTTTTTCATTCTGTAAAAATGAAGTGCAGTAATGGCAATATACTGTAAAATTAAATCGCGGTAAGGGCATCTTACTGTAAAATTGAATTGCAGTATGGGCATCTTACTGTAAAATGAAATTGTGGTAAGGGCATCTTACTGTAAAATGAAATTGCAGTAAGGGCATCATACCGTAAAACACAATTACAGGTAAGCTACTGTAAAGGGGAACTTACAGTAACTTACTGGCAATAGTGCTGCCAGTAAGTTACCGCAAAAATACAATAAAATGTCTAACAGTGGGTTGGTGTGTCAGAACTGCAGTCCAATCAGCAGCAACATGTATATAAAGAACGCGGTATTAAAGTGAACTCGCACAATGGGTTCAAGAAAAGTAATTTACAAATGTGTTCGATGCAGCTCGGTATACGCAACAACTGAGGATATTAGAAGACATGTTTGTCGTAAGTTTTATTGTAAAAATATAGGATATCAACATAATGATTTAGTTGTTTATATTTTTAGCTTTATTGCAAGTGTATGACATTTGGTTTAGAAATAAACAATGGTAATTAAGTGTTTTTCCTAAAAATGAGAAAGAAAATACAGGGTATTAAAACAGTATGAACTAACGTTACAAATAAAGTCAGTATGTGAGGCTAAATAGATGTATTTTAGTCAGAATTAGGTAAGATGTGTGCTTCCATTTCAGTTTCCACAAATCCCTTCACTCGATTGGGATGTTCTCTTGTGATCTGGGCGGCAAGTGCAGTAACTGTAACATCGGGCATATTTTGTAGTATTAAACCCATATTTATACCGACTTCATCAGGCTCCGAAAATTCTTCACAAAGAAAGGCCTTCTCAGCTGCCATAGTTGCAACTCTTGCGTCATCAGAACAGTGTGTTCAACGCATCACCGTTTCTGTTTAAACAACGTTGTGCAGCGTTTTGTCGGGGCTGAACGCAGCCCTGCTCTGATGGACAAAGAAGAAGAAAAGGTTTGTGTTTAGCTGCTCCTTGCTGATAGGCGAATGTTGCTGCTGTGAGAAACTGTGATTTGAGGTTATTATACACATTTTGTTGCATCAAAGTGAAAATCACAATTGACATTATAAAAAAATCATACACTCAAAAAACGATATTGTTTGCCTCTTGTTCAGTTTAATAAAATAAAATTTAATTAAATTGAAAAATAAATCAAATAAAATAGTCAATAAATTATTATTATTGTAAAAAAAAAAAAAAACAATTATTTAATTAAAATGAGCTAAAGTAACATAATTTAACATTTTGTTGACATAACTAACTGGGCTGTGTTTCTCAAAAGCATCATAAGCCTATAGATTGTTGAGCCATTGCCACCAATGGTCTCTCTACGATTAACTTAGCTCACGATGCTTTTGAGAAATGCAGCCCTGAGCAGTGTATATCTATAGTTCCCATGTTTTGCAAGCGACTGCTTTAGGAGAGTAAATTTAGGGATTAATTTATTAAACCCCTTTAATTTAGGGGCTATTTTATGTTCTATGCTCAGTACTGACACCTGTCTTTTCTTAGTGGTTAATTATACATTGTGTATAACGATGAATGACACTACTTGTTTGAAAATTAAGCCTTAGAAAGAATTTAAAAATTAGGTTGGACCAACATAAATCAAAGTACAATGTGTCGACCCGACTAAACAGATTTATTATGAACTAAATTTAAATTGTGTGTAAAAATGTCTTCAATTAAATTAAGTAAGGTAAGGGTCATGAATTATGTTTTGAGTATATTTACATCAAGGTGGCAAAGGACTTTCATCATATAAAACAAAAAAGATTATATCAAACTTATTAAGTAATTTTACCTTGCTGGAAAAATCAGGTTACATCTACTGACAGTTATGCTTCAGTAAAACCGCTTGGTTGAATTCAGTTATGATCAATATAATCTTAAATCGTTTATTTAATTTTAACAAAAGTTATTGTAGATGTTACCACATGAAGTACATTTTCTAAGTAGAACTGACAAAAAAAAATTCAGTGTATATTTTTTCCGTTTAAAACCAAATCACATTCATCATAACAGCAACACAGCAAAGATTTAAAAGATAAACAAGGCGTGTACGTATATGAAACGTGTGACTACATTTAGAGCAGTTGGTGTAAACACAGTAAACTTTACAATAATCTATAGGTATGAATGTTGTCAAAATACTGCATTGTGTCAAACATATTTTCACCTAAAATAGAATTGGCTTTATAAATACAAATTCTATTCAAAGACCTCGTATAAATTGCTTTGCCTGTTTTCTTTTCCCCTGGTATCTCTCAGAAAACAACTTGTGTGCTATCCATGGTCCTGAAAAATACCTTGAGGTCTTATAATGAAAGTTCCCTTAACAGGCCTAAGTGAAGAATTGATTACCTTAAAGTGCCCCTATTGGTTTTCGAATATTCCCTGTCATGCAGTGTGTAATATAGCTGTTTGTGAATGTAAACGTTCTGCAAAGTTGTAAAGTTGAAAGTGCCCGATAAATAAAGTTATTGTCTCCCAAAAGTTGTTTGGGTTTCGAATCCTACTGCTTTACTGTTCTACGTCACTAGAAGATACATTTGCATAATGCTCACCTATGTTGTACGTTGTCTGCCCGCGAACAACTTGACCAGCCCTCAAATGTCATTTTACAAACTACTGCTTCTCAAATCTCAGAGTTCAACGCGGGATTCGCTTGAAAGATGGGTCAGTACCCAGTTTATTTGGACCAACTTGCTCCTCAGATTCACAACCTGTAAGTATGACTAATTTTTGATGTATATATTTTCTACCTGGTGTTCAAAATAATTAGTTTTGTGTTTTATATTGTGTAGGTCTCCTATACTGGCTAACTCAAGTTAACTTATTACAGTCTTACTGAAATACATCTGCTAATCAGCTGTAGGCCACTATTACCTAAAACTGCGTCTATTAATGCAAATGGTCTGTCGTTCCCTTTCAGTCGGTAATTGGGATCACTTCATGGAGCACTATCATCTTCGAGTATATACAGAACGAGCCAATGCACATTGGTGTGCAAGATTTGCATCCCGCACCCCGCCCTTGGCTGCTCCGGCATCGAAAGTGGTGAGGAGGGAGGAGGCACTAGGACGGCTTCTGGCACTATACCGTCCACGTCCTAGTGAGCTCCTCATGCACCTCTGGGAAGAATGGCACTGGGGCGGAACGCTGAGAACCAGCGCGGCCCGCCCCGAGAAACCAATCGTCCAACTGAGACGGTTCGGGACGTGGTGGAGGGTTCCACACAAGCCCGACCTTCTCGGTGGCCCAGGAAAGCTTAGCCACCCATTCTGGATCCGACTCGGACAACACCACACTCCGTGGAGGGGGCAGCCGGGTCGTCATCTCCAGAGGACTGAAGCTCCCCCTCTGATACTGCGACCGACATCTGATTGTCAGCTGGGGCACCAAAATGTCCGGGTACCCTCGGCACGGACGCACTGGCACACAACTGGCCCCGGGGTCTACGCAAGTATGTGTTTCCCCCAGTGAGCCTTCTTGCACATACTCTGTGCAAAGTCAGGGAGGATGAGGAGCAAGGCTTGCTCGTTGTGCAGTATTAGCCCAACCGGACCTGGTTCCCTAAACTAGTGCTCCTCGCGACAGCCCCTCCCTGGCCCATTCCTCTGAGAGAGGACCTGCTCTCTCAGAGACGGGGCACCCTCTGGCACCCGTGTCCAGACCTCTGGAAACTCCATGTCTGGTCCCTGGATGGGACACAGAGGTTCTAGGTGACCTACCCCAGGCGGTAGTTGACACCATCACTTCCGCTAGAGCCCCATCTATGAGGCGCCTCTATGCGTTGAAGTGGAACCTGTTTGTTGAATGGTGTTCTTTTCACCAGGAGAACCCCCGAACTTGCTCGATCAGATCAGTGCTTTCCTTCCTGTAAGAAGGGCTGGAGTGAAGGCTGTCTCCCTCCACCCTTAAAGTTTATGTTGCTGCTATCGCTGCTAGCACATCAGTTGAGGGTAAATCGCTGGGAAAGCATGACCTGATCGTCAGGTTCCTGAGGGGGGCGAGGAGACTAAATCCGCCTCGCCCACTCTCTATACCCTCTTGGGATCTGTCTCTGGTCCTTTGGGCACTTCAGATACCACCGTTTGAGCCTTTGCAGTCAGCAAGACAGTAAGACAGTACTCCTGGTTGCATCGGCCTCCATCAAGAGGGTAGGGGACCTGCATGCATTTTCGGTCGATGAATCATGCCTAGAATTCGGCCCAGCTAACTCTCACGTGATTCTGAGACCCCGGCCTGAATATGTGCCCAAGGTTCCTACCACTCCCTCCCGGGACCAGGTGGTAAACCTTGCAAGCATTATCTTCGGAGGAGGCAGAGCTGGCTCTGGCTTTTCTTTGTCCGGTTCGCGCTCTGCGCCTTTACATGGACAGAACTCAAAGCCTCAGGACCTCAGACCTTGTCTGGAAAGACTGTCTCCAAGCAGAGGATGGCCCACTGGATAGTGGGTGCCATCGACTTGGCTTATGAAGCCTAAGGTGTGCCCTGCCCACTCGGGTTGAGAGCTCACTCCACTAGGAGTGTCGCTTCTTCCTAGGCGCAGGCACACGGCGCCTCGCTAACAGATATCTGTAAAGGTGTGGGCTGGGCGACACCTAACATGTTTGCTAGGTTTTATAGCCTACGTGTTGAGCCTGTTTCTTCCAGTATGCTCGCTTCAACTAGCCAGTAACACCGAAGTTCCCGCTCTAGTGTCGGCTTGCTGCGCCACTCCCCTCCACATGGAGCGGATACGTGCGCTTTTTGCTCCAGTCGAGTAACCCACTTGGCGAACCCTGTAGAGTTCCTACGCACCCCTCGGCAGTCGGACGTGGCCGAGCGTCTGACACCAGGCCTAGTACTCGTATGCTTGTGTAACCTGTGCTAGGCTGGGTCCCATATGTTGTGATCCCTGCGGCGATCCCATATGTGTATTCTTCCACGATCAGCTCCCTGCGGTGAGCCCGTGTCTTTCCCTTGGCAGAGTCTGTTCCCTTGGCATCTCTCTCCTCTGGAAAGGCTTTTACAGTGTTATCCAAGACTTCCACTGTGTAGGTCATATAGGAACAACAGTTCAAACTCTCCCTGCGCAAAACCTTCCGCCCCAGTCAGTAGGGCAGCGGTTCTCAAACTGGGGGCCGCGGCCCCCTGGGGGGCCACTAGATGGCGCTAGGGGGGCCGCAAAGAAATTCTAGAATATGAAATTATTTTTTAAAATTATTTTACCTGTATGTAAGTTGTGATTGTCCTATGTAAGTGAGGATTGTCCTATGTGAACTATGATGTATTTTTTTTTTAAATTAAATATTTTAAAAATATTATCAATTATACATATCATATTACGCTGAAACGTCACCAAACCGTTGAGGTAACGTTAGCCTAGCGAACACAACGACATGAACACGCTGATAAATGCCAAGACTATTTAAAATGGACAAGTTTTTAGATAGAGGATGCAGTGTCTCGGCTGAGAAGGTCACAACAGAAGAGCCCAGCGTGAAAAAAATGAAACGGAATATAGTGACGGCAGACCACAGTGCACACTGTGCTTGAAGATTTTATCCGTTGAAGCACTGAAACCATATAAACTCAACCGACATCTCACAACAATTCATCCGGAGCATGCAAATAAAAGTAAGGATTTTTTTCAGAGAAAGAAAGAAGAATACGTCAAGCAAAAGGTACGACTGACTAACATCACGACAATACCTGAGAAAGCACAGCATGCATCATATCTTGCAGCCCTGCGAATAGCCAAATGTAAAAAGCCTCACACAGTCGGAGAGGAATTAATACTTCCAGCAGCAGTGGATATGTGCCGAGTGATGATCGGGGAGGAGGCCGCGAATAAGATTAAATCCATACCGCTGTCAAACGATACAGTAAGCAGGTGGATCAAAGACATTTCTTCTGATGTAAATGTCATGTGGATGGAAGGAGAACCCAGGCGCAGACAGCAGATGACACTTAAATGATTTATTTAGGACAAAAACAGAAAACAAAACCCACGAGGGGGTAAAACAGGACTGGAGCAGAGTATAACAAGACTAAGACACGATGACAAACAAAGACTCTGACTTGACAGGAAACGAACTCACAATATTGATTAAACAGGTCTTCAGACAAAATACTCACAGGGATTAACACGCAAAGTTAGACAATGTACCGACACAGGACAGGACACACAAGGGGATTAAATAGGGAGACACTAATGACAAAGACAGGTGAAACTGACTAGACAAGGACAGGTGAAACTGACTAGACAATAATGACGAGACGAGGATAACAAGGGGGCGGGGTAACGTAACGAGACAACACAAGCGCATGGCCAAACAATTGGCCATGCGCTTGTACACAAAACATGATTCTGTCATGATCCTGCCACAAGACAAGAGGAATCAAAGACATGATGGCAGAATCATGACAGTAAAATCTCAATTGACCGAAAGATTACGATCGTGTGAGCAGTTCGCGCTTCAGCTTGATGAATGCACTGACGTTAGTAGTGCTGCGCAGGTATTAGTGTACGTTCGATATTTATGGGACAGTAAAATTATGGAAGATTTTTTATTTTCAAAAGAACTCGAGGGGAGAGCTACAGGTGAGGAAATTTTCAAAATGTTGGACACTTTTATGGTAGAAGAAATCTGAGCTGGGAAAAATGCGTGTCTGTTTGCACTGATGGTGCGGCAGCAATGACTGGGCGCAAGAGTGGAGTTGTCACCCGAATTCAAGCCATAAATCCAAAGATCACAGCCACTCACTGTATGCTTCATCGTCAAGCACTTGCATCGAAGTTAATGGCACCCGACCTGCATGATGTGTTGGAAGTAGTAGTAGCGGCTGTCAACTTCGTGAAGTCAAGACCGTTAAAGTCACGTCTCTTCACAAAACTATGCACAGAGATGGGAGCAGCTCATGATCGGCTACTGTTCCATTCAGAGGTGCGGTGGCTCTCGCGTGGAAAAGTTTTACAGCGAGTTTTTGAACTCAGACGTGAGCTTCATGATTTTTTGAAAGAACATAAACCTGATCTAGAACTGTTTTTTTCTGACCAACAGTGGATGGCAAAACTAGCCTACCTTGCAGACATTTTCAGTAGTCTCAATGGACTGAATTTGTCCATTCAGGGATGTTATTCCACAATACTGGAGGCAAGTGACAAAATAAATGCTTTCAGGAGAAAAATTGACCTGTGGGTACACAAACTACAAAGAGGCATCACTGACATGTTTCCAAATCTATCAGAATTTTTGGATACAAACTGCATGGCAGTGGACTTCATGCTCAACACCATTACCAGTCACCTCACCTCACTGAATGAACATTTCAGTCGCTACTTCACAGACATTGACATGGAGAAATATGACTGGGTTCGAGATCCCTTTTCTTGTGATGTGATGGCCTGTGGCCTCAGTGGAAAGGCTGAAGATGAACTTTTGGAACTGTCCAGTGATCGTACTCTCAGGATGAGATTTAATCAGCAGGGCCCAGCAGAATTTTGGCCCACAGTTGAAAAGGAGTACAAGGAGGTTGCTCTTCAGGCCATGAGAATATTGCTGCCTTTCCCAACAACATACCTTTGTGAGGCATCTTTCTCAGCCATGATGGCAATAAAGACAAAATACAGGGCACGGCTTAATGTGGAAGATGACTTGAGAGTTTGCCTGTCCCCAATAACACCCAGAATTGATAAGCTCTGCAAAGAAAGACAGTCTCACCCTTCCCACTGAGGTTGTGTGTACTTGAACAGTGGTTACTAAATTGATGTGTCTGCATTGCATGATTTCTTTTATATTGTAAAACTTGTATAATATTGTATGTCTTCTATATTGAACAACTATTTCTTTGAGTATTTCTTTAAGTAGTTTCTTGCAGAAAAAAAAGATTGCTGTTCAAATTGCAAACCAAACTTGAGCCACTGTCATTTACTACATTAAAATGTAAGAAGTTTAATGCACTTTTTTACAATCAGTAAATTAATTTTTCAGTGTTCATCTTTTACTATGAACATCATATAAATTACTGTTCAGTATTCAATACTTTTGTTGCACTTTTCAGACAATATTATTGTTAACTGTCAAAACTGTTTTTTATAAAAAAATTTATATTTTATGAAATGTAGAATTTAACTAATTTTGTATATTCAACATCAGAGACATAAAGCTACAAACAGAACTGTTGGTCCAGCATTGTACAAATTCATTTGTTTTTGGTACAATCTAAAATTTTTAAGTAAAATTGTACGTTTGAGGATGTTTTCGTCATGAGTTTTCTTTTGGGGGGGGGGGGGGGGGCACAAAAGGATTCACCCTACACAAGGGGGCCTTCTCCTGAAAAAGTTTGAGAACCACTGCAGTAGGGGGTCTGAGAAGCGTGCTCAGGGCACTGGAAGTGGCAGCAACCATGGCGTTTTCCATAGGGATCCCAATTACGTCGGCACGTCGACGTAACGTCGAATGGGACGACTGTAAGGGAACGTCTCGGTTACGTATGTAAGCCTCGTTCCCTGAAGGAGGGAATGGGAGACGTTACGTCCTGTTGCCACGGTTGTTGACCATCGCTTTACGGCCGTCACAATCTCGGCTCCTCAGTAAAAAGGTCCGCTTCCGTATTTATACAAGATACAAATCTCGCACGCCAATGTGCATTGGCTCGTTCTGTAGATACTCGCAGATGATAGGGCTCCCTGAAGTGATCCCAACCCTTCAGGGAACGAAGGAACATATGTAATCGAGACGTTCTTACTACTTTGAGTAAAGATAAAGGTTTATGTTACATCAGTCATCAACGCTAGAGCTAGGCTATCGTATGCACCGTTATTGATACAGTTCCCGCATGTGCAATGCAATAAATTAGAAATATACACATGTGCTCGTTGATGGACATACGCTTGTTAATGCTGATGGTGAGGAATTACAGTTGCAACATCTAATAATGTACCTCAAACTGAGTAGTGTATCACTGAGAAACGTCCTGCTCAAGTCATCCTTGTGATGGATGGTTGTTTAACTAGTTCTTCCAATGTCTCGTCTTCGGACTCACGCTCAATGCACTAAGGTTTTTAAATAGTCAAGGAAGTATTAGATCAATTATTTAATCTTCCTGACATTGATTTACCAACAAACACCTTGCAGAACAGAAAATACTAGACAGTGGAAGATAAGTTTTAGTTTTCAAGATGTACTTGTGAGGCATCACAGATGAACGAAATGCAATCAAATAAGTATATTCCGCAACAAGTGGAGCAGAACCTAATATTCTTTTCAAGATAATCGACAATATAGAAATTTTCTGTACAAATACCAATGGAGACTAGTTCTACCAGAAAGACTCGGGAGATAAGATACTGTACAATGATGCATTTTATTAACAGCCCAGCAAGCCATACAGTATATGCAATAAAGTTCTTTGGCGTAGGCCCCGTCCATAGCTCGCAATCCGAGGGTCCGGACTCTGCATTTCCTGCCTGAAGACGAAGGCAGGGGCGCAGCCGACCCCCCGGGAGGTATAGGAAGGGACCATCCTTGGTGGTGGTGGGGAGGTTGGAAGGGACCATCCTTGGTGGTGGTGGGGAGGTTGGAAGGGAAGGAACCATCTTGGAGGTGGTGGGGAGGATGGAGGTCAATGGAAGCGTCAGCATCTGCGAACTCAAACACGTGTAAGTACCGGTCTTTTATACCGCAAGTATTAGACGCGATTGGATAGATGAGAAGGTAATACATGACGTAACAATTGAGTCTTCCTGGCGGAACTTACGCTACGCTTTCATATCACAGGTAGTGAGTTCCTTTACAACACAGTTGATATGAGATGATCGTAGAAAGTGGCTGACCATAATAATAATTAGAAATAATTATAATTCAAATAATGATACGTCACATTATTTTTTTAAGTATTTCTAAAATATAAGCCACTAAACCCCTGCCTTTTATTTAAAAGCTAACAAGATACATTTAAATATTTACCTGTCCTTTTCAAACATCCCAGTTCCCACGCCTTCTCTGCTTTTTGGCAGCAATATCCAGCAAGTTAATCTTTCTACATTAGTTAATGGTCATCTTAGTTTCACAGTCCAGACTTTGATGAAAGTCAAAGAGTAAGAGGCACAGTTTGTTTATTTTAAATCAGATTTATAAAGGCAAGTGATGCAAAAAAAAGCCATATGTTCAACAAGTACCCCCCCCACCCTCCCTCCCTCCGATACTGCTATGAGGCTCTAGGCCAGTGGTTCCCAACCTTTGTTTTGTCGGAGACTCCCTTTTTCCCAAGAAAATATTTTAGGGCCCCCCTTCACATTTAATGATATAATCGCTCTTGTAAGCTTGCAGCAAGGATGACAAAATATGTTGTTTTCAAACAACCCGTATGTTTACTATAACCAGATATGTTTATGCACAAATAATAGCCTATAATATTGAAAATACAATAACAAAAACATCAGTAGGCCCTTTGTAATTTAAAAACGTAAGCCAAGGAGAAGCCTATATATTGGCCCTATTTGAAATGCAAAAACAAAAATATTCACAGTGGTGTGTAGGTAAAAAAAAGAAAGAATATAGGCTATTACTAAATGACTGCTGTCTGGGGCCTCAATACTTGCAAGTTATTTGTGACGCTTTATCAATGTGAGGCTTTATTTTTTACGCTTTTGGCGCTATAACGAGCGATAATAAACTTGCGTTTATTAACAGAATAATGTGTCTTTCGAAAGAACATTGTAGCTGGAACTACTTCTCTCTGTGTACGTCTATGACGAGTCACGCAGGTACTGGGCTACTCCGCAGCGGCAGCGATCCGAACCAGTGTAAAATAGTCCCAATGTAAACACTTATTATAGGTGTACCATAGTGGTTCAGGATAAGACAAAAACATGGAACATTGAAAAATGGATTCATGATGAACTCGCTCATTACATACATTTTGTAAATTTTGAACAGAAAAAAAGTTAAGGACTTTCATTTAATGCTCATTGCTCAAAACTTTTCAAAATATGACACGACCCCCCACAGAGCTCGCTGATGCCCCCTTGTGGGCCGCGACCCCCCTGTTGGGAACCGATGCTCTAGGCCACATATGTATTCTGCACAGAAACAGGATGTAGTCACTATAGTTTACTGTAGAAAATTCACCTGCTGCAAGTGGATTTGTGTTTATAGGATCATCTGGTTCCGTATATTCTTAAGTTAATGGTTATGTTTATCTAATTGGCTTTTTAAAAAAATGTATCTAATTGTCTTTAACTGTCTCCCCGTTTTTGAGCATAGATTTATAAAGATTTATATTAAGGGGCGGCAGTGGTTCATGTAGGTTGTCTACAAACCGGAAGGTTGGTGGTTCCATCCCCGTTTCCACCTGATCAAGTGTCAAGGTGTCCATGAACAAGACACCTAACCCCAGCTGCTCCCGACGAGCGGGATGGCGCCTTGCATGGCTGAATGAGTGAATGAATGGGTGAATGTGAGGCAATATGTAAAGCACTTTGGTGGCCATGGGTCTGTTGAAAGCGCTATATAAATGCAGTCCATTAGATCTGAACTCAAATGGTTTTAATTCATGTATGCTTTGGAATACAGACCTAAGGTCAGTCTCTTTCTATAAGACACTCAGCAGATTCTTGCAGAAAGCACATAAAAAAAAAAGTTTAAAGGTCAAACATAAATGGCCCAAACATAAATGATCACATCTAATCTTTCCTAATGATTCGCTAGCTGCCCGCTCCATAAGCAGGCCGTCAAAAAACACGTCTCTGTAAGCAGCCTAGGCTCTGAGATCTGGGGCCCGTTCTTCGTACGTCGCTAACTCACTTAGCTGGATTTGATTGTTGGCAATTTGGCATGATCTTGGATTGTTTGGTTCTTCGACGCTCATCCTGGACTTGCCGTCATAGCAACAGGTGCGCAAGCTTAAACCTGCTCACGAGCAGGCTTATTTCATGTTAACAGGATTAGATTGCGGCTTTATAAGCAGAGGTGATACGGGAAGTCTTTTAGCACAGCGCGATAGTGTACTTTTTGAGAGATATAATTTTTGTCATGACTCGTGAGGATGTCGATTACATCATTAATTTGTTGGAAATGCATAAATATTCGACTCGGAGTCGGGCTTTAATAACAGTGCAGGCAAGTTACTATTGCAATTCTTATCCAGATTAGTAATATTATATCAAATCTTAAAAAAGCAGTTGACAGACTAAAATCTCTTAGATGGTGTGTGACTATGTTCCATATCACAAATATGGCCAGGATCTGTGCATGACTCAAGAATTTTCAGAGATTTATGCACATTTGAACGTGGTAAGGAAAATATAAATATCAAGCTCACTGTATTACATACACTTATGCTTATCCTAACAGAACTGAACTTTTCCATTATACAGGTGATTACAACAGGATCCTGCTTGGAGACAGGTGTTTTATGAACCCATTCCCTGACCCAAACCCCAGACCAGTTACAATGCCGCTCTAGCCAGGACAAGGGCACACAATGAAGTGAACTTTAGCCAACTAAAGTGTCTGAAAAGTATGAGGTTTGCACCTGATAGGGCCTGTGACATTGCATGGGCCATATTACACAACATTGCACCATCAGAAAAAAATATAAAACATTTCATTAATGTTTAATAAAAGACAAGACAAATACGCTTAGTTCTTTGAGTTTTATTTTAATTGTTCTTTGTAAAGAAAAGCCAGTAGTCATCTTTTGCCTGCAATAAGAGATATTATGCAAAGTTAGCAATAGTACTCTGTGTGAAATAATATATTAGCACTTACTCTGAAGTTCCTGTGAAGCAACTCTATCTCTAGTGTCAGTTGTTTTTCTTTAAGTTGTCAAGTATTTTCAAAATACTTGGGGGGGATGGGCATTACAAAGTGTTGTACTTCCTTCCCTTGATGTAACGTTAGAAAAAAGTCTGACTGCACATGCTTCAGCCACTACTTGCTTGGGAACAGGTAAAAGTGTTGGTGTATTGTTTAAAACTGCACAAAAGAGAAAAACACAATTTCATTACAATGAAGTACACTGGGTGGAAATGTGATCAATAACTCATGGCAACATATTTTTTTACATTAACTGTGTAGTTACACAGTCACACATGTAGACTTTCACAAGTCAAAGCAATTCATTACTACTCAAGGTTTAACAGTTTATATGACTGTACAGCCATTTGGATTATAGGCCTACTTAATTTAATGCAGAAACAAATCATTTTATAGTGTACTAGGATCATTTAAAGTTCATTTACCAGCAGTGAAGGTGTTGCTGCTCCTGGCCTCTGGCTTGTGGCTCTGAGGAAGAGCTGAACCCAGGGATGCCCTCCACAATGGGTCGTTCACATTTAACCCAAGGGCCATCTCTTCTGCCGGGGTATAATGTGGGGGTGCAGGACCACCACCTGTTTGTTTTTCTTTTTTTTTTTTTTCTCAGCCTCTTTCTTGGTTGCTTTTATCAACAGGTAAACATTTATTAACAGTGCCTTTTTAAAAGAGACTAGTATAGTCCAAATTAACATTATGTAGAATATTCTAGTACTTCACTTTTACTTGTTCCCATGTTCGAGTAGTGGGTGTTGACTCTGACACTACAATAAACAAAGTTATTAATTATTTAGAAATTATTAAAATATAAAAATATATATTGTAATAATTGATAAAAACATCTAACATGGTCACTACAAACTTAATTTGTCTACTACTTTTTGCCAGCCCTCTCTCCTGGCTTTTGCACACTTTGATGTGTTCCCTGGCGTTTTAATTAAGTTTTCAAATTCAACATAACCTTCAAGCAATAACGCTAGTTACGCATGTAACTGTGGTTCTGTGAATTCTGGATGACCGCGAGAGGCAGTGTAAACACTGTGGATTATCGCAGCGCCAGCTAGATAGGTCGAGAGAATATACCAACAAAGTCACGTGGCGTGACGTATGCTGAGCCCTGGAGGGTAAAAGCAACAGTAGCTCAACACTCTACCTCGGTACGCCTTTCTCGCGCATTCCGAGTGACTGAGAACTCTGGCGGTCATCCAGAATTCACAGTTACATGCGTAACTAGCGTTCTGTTTCATTCTTTCTGACCGCCAGAGGCAGTGTATACACTATGGATGACACATACCAACATAGTCATGAGGAATGCCACCCACCTGATGAAATTAAGAGCCCAATGTTGACCTTATAAAACTGGGCAAACGTGCATGGAGAAGCCCAGGTAGCGGCAGTGCAAATATCCACCAGGGAAACTCCTCTAAAAACAGCCCATGAAGATGAAATGGCCCTAGTGGAATGGCAAGTTAGTCTCCAGGGCAGTGGTCTCGCTGCTGCCTTGTAAGCCAGCGTAATGGTCTCTACTATCCAGTTCGACAACCTCTGCTTCGACACTGGAATACCTTTCTTCACACCACCATAGCAGACAAATAACTGGTCTGACTGTCTAAATTGAACAGTAGAGTTCACATAACACTTCAATGCCCGAACAGGACACAAAAGTTGGGCACTTGAATCAGCCCCTGAAGAAGTCTGAAAGGAGGCCAGTTCAATGTGCTGATTTATGAACTGAGGAAGAAGGACCTTCGAGAAGAAAAGAAGGATTGGGTCGTAGAACCACCCCGGAGTCATCCGGTAACCAACGCAAGCACAGTTCACTAACAGACAATGCGTGCAACTCACTGACTCGTTTCGCAGTAGCAATAGCTAACAAAAAAGAAGTCTTCAACCATTTAATGTCAATGCTTTGCAAGGGCTCAAATTGGGATGAGCCCAGGAATGCAAGCACGAGTGACAAATCCCACACAGGAAAATGAGGATTCCGAGCAGGGTTCAGACGGCGCGCACCCTTCAGAAAACTGCAGACAAGACTGTGAGAGCCAAGAGAAGAGCCACCAACTGGAACATGATATGCAGAAATTGCAGCAACGGACACTTTCAACGTGGAAGCTGCTTTTCCTTGCTCCAGTAAACGCTGAAGAAAGCTTAACCCTCTGGGGTCTGAGGTGTTTTTGGGGTCCTTGAGATGTTTTGACATGCCCTGACATTTGTGCTTATTTCAGCTACTTAAAACATACCATTTGCCAACATATAAATTTGCTGTATTCAGCACAAACTCTGCTACAATAATATTTGAGCAAAATGGATGTACATGTTTGCATTTTATAGAAAAAAAATATTATGCGTGGTTAGTACGTTTTGGGGAAAAAAATGTCACCGCAATAAGGCCATTTAACACATACTGAATAGTTGTCCACAAGACTTTTGAGTTACTATTCTTGTAGGCTAGAATTTTTACTTCAAAATGAAGTGAAAATCATTCTGACCACTCTTTCACAAACAACAATATAATGATTTAAATTTCTTACGTCAGTTTTTGGTCAGCACTGCTGTATGCGTGGAAGTGTGAATGGCCATGAATATTAATGTGATTTCCACCTGGGTGGGAAGACAAGACACTCCCCCAATGGCCCATCAAGGTGCTGTGAGGCAGCCTGAACTAAGAATGATTCACTGATGAATAAAAAGTTAAAAAGAACAGCATTTATTCAAAATTGAAATCTTTCCTAAGAACGTAAAGACTTAAAGTCATTACTAACACTTAACACATCCTTTCAAAAAAACAAACATAAAAAGACCAAACTTGTTTTTTTATATAAAAAAGTGGACTGCCTGTTGCTTGCCTGCTTGTTTGCCTTGGCTCTCTTCGGAACTGGTGGATGGACGTGTTCATTGTCACATCTGTTATAAAAAAGAAAAAAGCATGAGCATACTGATAACACAATCAAATAAACTGTATTATTATCATTATCAATCACTAATTGCCATGGATATTTTTTTTTTTTTTTTGTAATTTCACACAAGAATAGGTAGCCTACTTTTACATTATGACGATGTAAGCACAATTAGGCTAAATTTCATCTGTAAAATATTACGTCTGTGCACTTACTCAGTATGATTCTCGATCGCACTGAGAACTGAACGTCACCTGCGTGTCCCTCTGCGAGGTGCTGGAGAAGGAGAGCATGATGCAAACACATTCCTAAAAAAAAAAAAAAAAAAAAAAAACTGTTAGCATACATTATCCAAAGTAAACTGATGGACAATTAATGGGTATGGATGCACAGTATGTATATATCTGTTGATGGGCCATGGGACGGAGACATCTGTTGATGGGCCATATAGACAGCACACATTTAGTGATAGGCCTACACGCAATGAACGGATCGTTCGCGAACGACACATCACTACATTTCAAACATGTACACCTGTATTCAGTTATTTACGCATGATATAGTGTCATAGGCTAACCAAAACTGAACATTTAATTATATTAAAAATATATTGTATTTAGACCTCTTTTACTGTCACAGTCCTCGTCGGCACCTGTCTGTCCTTGTCTGCACTACACTTCCCAGAATCCTTCTTGTCTCCACACCTGTATTCACTCCCTCAATCATCCACCTGTTCATCGTCTTAATCATCTGTGTCACCTGTCTTCACCTCGTCAGTGTTCATTTGGACTTGTATTTAGTTTGCCTGTGTTCAGTCTGTCTTTGTCAGTTCTTGTATATGTTACGTGATAATGTTTCAGTGAGTGTTCCTTCCTATCTGTACCTGTGAGTAGTGATGGCGAGATGAAGCTTCATAAAGCATTGAAGCGTTTCATCCAATTGGTTCACTCATGTGCCGAAGCTTCATGGTGCTTCATTTGCTCTATTGTGCCATCAAGTGGACAATAAATGTAAAACGTGCAGTGTGATTATAATGACACTATGGCTTTGGTGTCTGAAGCATTGAATGAATTGAATGAAGAAAAAGAAGCTTGAATAGATCGCTAACAAACTCGCAAAGTCCCAAGTCCACAAAATGTGAGGGGGAATCCATTGCATTTTGCTGGCCCTTATATTTCAAATAGACCGCCAAACCGCGAACCACTTCCTGAAGCAGTCACGTGGCACACGCGGCTCGCGAGGCTTCAAATGTCACCACAAACGTCACCGACACAAGCCTCGATACGCGCTTCACAGAAATCATCCCGGATTACTCGACACATGCTTCGAAGCCTCGATACGGGAGGACACATCACTACCTGTGAGTAAACCTTCAGTAAACTGTTTGCATTGAAGCCTCCTGACTCAGCCTTCTCCATCAACCTTCACACTCCGTGACAGAAGAACCGACCAAACAAGATGAGCTGGGAGCTTGTTAGACAGATCACGGCTTTGGCGATGGAGAGCCGCGATCTGTTCCAATACACATGGGGGTTCGGTCCCCTAGTTGCTTCTTCCTCTCTGAGCGACGAGGTGATAAAGGCTTGTTACCGGCTTGGGGCTCAGGAGATAGATCCACGGGAACTCCCAGACATCGCTGGTCTGGATTGGAGAGAGGCTCTCTCTAGATGTCTGGACAGCTTCATCCCGTGGCACGCCATGTCACCATCAGCGCTTCACGTCAGCCACGTCCAGCCAGAGACCGTCCAGCCAGAGACCGTCCAGCCAGAGACCGTCCAGCCAGAGACCGTCCAGCCAGAGACCGTCCAGCCAGCTCTGGATGACGCAGTGCTACTTGTGGGATCCATGGCTGTTGTGTGTGTGTGGGCAGCACACACATTCATTTCAGCCCATGAACCCAGCCCTGAGCTTCCTTCGCCGCTGATCCCGTCCAGCCCTGAGCTTCCTTCGCCGCTGGACCCGTCCAGCCCTGAGCTTCCTTCGCCGCTGGTCCAGTCCAGCCCTGAGCTTCCTTCGCCGCTGATCCCGTCCAGCCCTGAGCTTCCTTTGCCGCTGGTCCCGTCCAGCCCTGAGCTTCCTTCGCCGCTGGTCCAGTCCAGCCCTGAGCTTCCTTCGCCGCTGGTCCCGTCCAGCCCAGAGACCCCTTCGCCGCTGGTCCCGTCCAGCCCAGAGACCCCTTCGCCGCTGGTCCCGTCCAGCCCAGAGACCCCTTCGCCACTGGTCCCGTCCAGCCCAGAGACCCCTTCACCGCTGGTCCCGTCCAGCCCAGAGACCCCTTTACCACTGGTCCAGTCCAGCCTTGAGCTTCCTTCGCCGCTGGTCCCGTCCAGCCCAGAGACCCCTTCGCCGCTGGTCCCGTCCAGCCCAGAGACCCCTTCGCCGCTGGTCCCGTCCAGCCCAGAGACCCCTTCACCGCTGGTTCCGTCCAGCCCAGAGACTGGTAATGACTCTGTCACTCTCCCCATTAATTTTTTTGGGGGGGGCCACAGGCCCTCGCCGTGGCCGCCCGAAGGGTCCTCACCGCCATGGCCGCCCGAAGGGTCCTCACCGCCATGGCCGCCCGAAGGGTCCTCACCGCCATGGCCGCCCGAAGGGTCCGCACCGCCATGGCCGCCCGAAGGGTCCTCACCGCCATGGCCGCCCGAAGGGTCTCCACCGCCCTGGCCACGCCCATGTCCTGCTCCGCCCTGGCCACGTCCTGCTCCGCCATGGCCGCCTGGTCCATCCTGGAGTCCATCCTCCTGCACCCGGTCCGCCTTCCCGTCATCCACCTGTTCATCGTCTTAATCATCTGTGTCACCTGTCTTCACCTCGTCAGTGTTCATTTGGACTTGTATTTAGTTTGCCTGTGTTCAGTCTGTCTTTGTCGGTTCTTGTATATGTTACGTGATAACGTTTCAGTGAGTGTTCCTTCCTATCTGTACCTGTGAGTAAACCTTCAGTAAACTGTTTGCATTGAAGCCTCCTGACTCAGCCTTCTCCTTCAACCTTCACACTCCGTGACAACCGGAGCCTGAAATATATTTCTCGTTATATAACCTAAGCAGTTATTCGCAAACAAAATAGGCTACATTACGCATAAGGCACTATTTTAGCATAAGTAGTGTCATAGGCTAACCAAAACTCAACATTTTTATATAAAAAATATTGTATTTAGACAGTATCACATATTTTACCGGAGGCTGAAATATATTTCACTAAATCAGGCTATACCTAAACATGCAGTTATTCCCAAACAAAATACATAACGCATAAGGTAGTATTTTAGCATGATAATCAGTGTCATAAGCTAATCAAAACTATATATTTAATATACAAATATGTTTAGAGAGTAATATCACATTTAAAAAGTTTACACGAGCGAATGTTAGGGATATTGTGAGGCAATCTTTTCTGTAAGATGTCAAAAGCTATAGGCAAAATATAGTCTGAAAATTCATTTCAGCTCTATACGATCAGAAAAGAAATTATAAAACACTAAACAACTTACTCTGAACTTGTAGGCCTATCCTCGGCGCGGGATCAATTCGTTCTTCAAAATGCAGCCGTTCCTCATCCGAGTTGTAGGCTAATCTTCCTCTGAGGAAAAGTGAATTCTTCCTCGCTGTCCAGAATCATCTGAAGAGCCTCTTTGTCGGAGTACCGTGCCATCCTCAAAACGCAATGAATCTATCAGTGAAGAAACTTAGTGTTTATATGCCATTGATCGCTGGGCGTGTGCTATGCATAACGTTAGATCACCTATTATTAAAAATAATGAACTGAGAACGAAAAAACTGTACCTTTCCTTGGTTTCAAACGGATTACATAAACTGGAAATATTTATTTTTTAAAATAAATTACTTCATTTTAAAGAAGAGAATACAAGCTTTAAAAAGACACATGTCTCGTGGTTCTGTGATAAATATTGACTTAGTTACAGTTAATTTTTCGGACGCGTTTCAGAATGGACTTCACTGACAGAGAGAACGCAGAACGCGCATCATGTTTATTTTTCTTTATTAGGTGAAAAGCACAACACTTTGTTTTTATTGTGAGGTTCCACAAAAAAATACAAACTTAACAGGATCGAATGATGTACAACACTTATATGTAAGATCAAAATCAACAGAGTAATTTGAGTCTCTTTTGCACTGATAAGGAAAATAGTGAGCTGGTATCGCCGTTGAGACCGCCGACCCCAGAGGGTTAAGATACTTGGAATATCGCATGTTGCAGGAACGAGCCCCCGTTCCTCACACCATGCAGAAAAAAGCTTCCAACGGGAAGCATAAATCTGTCGTGTGGAAGAAGCCCTAGCATTAGAGATGGTGTGAATAACAGCAGGGTCACAATGCTCCAGGGAAGGATTAAACCCAATGGCCAGACCCAAAGCTGCAGATGAGTCGGGTCCAGGTGCCAGACACTGGCCTGCCGCTGGGAAAGGAGGTCCTTCCTGGGGGGAAGCTTCCATGGATTGCTTGTCAGAAGTCTCAGCAACAAAGGAAACCACGGTCTGGCTGGCCATCGTGGTGCCACGAGTAACACTCTGTGCTTGCACAGGGAGATCCTGTGCAACGTCTCCCATAACAGAGGAATAGGTGGAAACACATAGATCAGGCAGTTCGGCCATTCGTGAGACAGCGCATCCTGGCCCAGGGGGCTGGACACTTCTGTCCTTGCGAACCATAAGCGACAGTGGGTGGTCATCTATGAAGCAAAAAGATCCCCTTCTGCTCTTCCAAATCGTAGCCAGATCTCCTGCACTACATCTGGATGAAGCCTCCATTCTCCTGGATGTACTTGATCCCTGGAAAAGCATCTGGTGTCTGATTGCACGCTCCTGGAATATGAGCTGCCCTCAGTGAAGCGAGTCGTGGCTGACACCATGTCAAAATCTCGCGAGTCAGCAGTAGAGACCTGAGGGATCTCGTGCCGCCCTGGTGGTTCAGATGGAACACTGTTGAGGTATTGTCTGACCGAACGAGAACATGGCAGCCTGCCAGAACCAACATGAAGTACTTTAGGGCCAAGAACACTGCCCTTAGTTCTAGCAGGTTGATATTTTCTGTGGCCTGGATTGGTGTCCAGCGCCCGCAAATACCCCTCCGATTCCAGGTTGCCCCCCATCCTGTGAGGGAAGCGTCTGTTGTGACCAACTCCCGACGAGAGGGAACAACACCCAGGGGCACTACTGCCTTTAGGAACTCTAACTGTCTCCACCGCCTCAACGCACATATGCAACGGTGAGAAATCATAACCAGTCGATGGCGATGTCTGGTGGGATCTAGCCGCAAACTGTTGTTCCATAACTGGAGTGGTCTGAGGTGGAGTAAACCCAGGGGGATCACCACTGTAGCCGCTGTTAACATCCATATCAGTCGTAGGACCACCTTGTACTGAAAAGACAAACCCGGGCGAAAGCGAGCCAAAAGTTGCAGAATGTTCGTCACACGTTCCTGAGACAGGGAGGCAGACATTAGGCAGGAATTCAGGGTCATTCCTATGAATGTAGTTGTCTGTGATGGAATCAGACGGCTCTTTTTCTCGTTCACAGAAAAACCCAGCTTCTGCACATGTCTCAAAAGAACTCTGGAGTCTTGTACAGCCTGCTGCTCTGTGGGGGCACAGAGAAGCCAGTCGTCCAAATAAGGAAGAATACGCAGTCCTCTCATCCAAAGAGGGGACAGAGCTGCACTCACACACCTTGTGAAGACGCGAGGAGCAAGGGAAAGGCCGAAGGGTAGCACCTTGAACTGATAAGCTTGATTCAGGAAACTGAAATGCAGAAACTTTCTGTGATGCACAGCAATTGGGACGTGAAAGTATGCATCCTTCAGGTCGACACTTACAAACCAATCGTCTGCTGTCACAGACCGGAGAACATCGGCTGTGCGCAGCATTCGAAAAGGAAGGACCTTCAGGTACAAATTCAGAAGCCTCAAATCGAGAATTGGGCGGAAACCACCGTCCTTCTTTGGAACAAGAAAATATGTTGAATAGAACCCGTCTCTCTGAACGAGGGGATGAACTTTTTCTATGGCTCCCTTCTCTAGCAGTGAACAAATTTCCAGAGAGAGAGCCGCTGCGCAAACCGCGTCTCTGACAATCGTAGGAACGATTCTTGAAAATCTGGGAGGCCGTCGTTGAAATTGTAGAGTATATCCCCTGCTCAGAGTCGCCAACACCACGGGGTCTGTTGTGTTGGATCTCCAGTACTCCAGTTGATCTATAGAAAAACGATCGACCGCCGGCCTGACTGTCTCAGGCTTTTTGTGTACGATATTTATTGGTCACTGGGGGGGGGGGGGGGGGGTTGTGCTAACGGGGTCCTCCCGGGAACTGACGATGAGGTGGGCGAAAAACTCTCACATCTTCAGGAACACGAGGTCTTTGTGGGGAGTGTGACTGAGGTGTAGCATGCCGGCGGAAACGTTGCTCCGATGTGGCAAAGTGATGTCGGGTCTGAACCGCTGGCATCCTAAGGGTTGCGCTGCACCTGTGTCAGTTGACGAGTGGCTTCAGACAGCTTTACCCTCTTTCCAACAGTTCCGGAACATTTGGACCAAAAAGATGCCCGGGAACAAATGGAAGATCTCTCAAGGTTTTCTTACAGTCCTCCGGCAGTCGTGCTTGGGCAAGCCACACTTGGTGGCGGGCTGCCAGAAGCGTGGCTGTAAGACTACCCAGCTCGCGGGTCACATGGCCTGTTGCCAACAGAACAGTTTGTAGGAATTGTGAAATAGATGGATCTGTATTTGCAGGTTCCAGCGTACTGGTGGCAGCAAGAAGTAACTGGCAGAGTAATGTAGGCAACAGACTCATATGCCTTTTTTAGCAAGGAATCCGTACGACCGCATTGCGCACTGGGACATCGCTCTGAACGATGAGAAAAACAAGGGGAATCAAGAGACTTTTCCCAAGCTCCTTGATTCTGAACATTCTCATCCTCCTTTGTCATCCTCACAGGTGTAGTAGATGTGACAGGCTGAAGCGAGTGAAGCAGGCGTTTCAGCTCTGCCATTTCTGAAGAAAGCATTGACACCGTCATAGAAAGTGAACCTTTTCTCAACTCGCGATTTGGCCTTCTTAGCTGGGAGAGGAGCACCAGCTGCCGCCGACGCCCTGCGCTTCCGAGTGCGCGAAGGGGGTACATCTAACTGCCCAAGTTTCACTGTTGAATTAGGGTCTAACTCGGCAAGACGGAGCCATCGTTCCGACATAGGCAAAAGGCTGCAGTGCACGCACGGGTCCGTGAGAGCCTCTCGCAGATGTTGAATACCCAAACACGACGGGCAGATGTCATGACCGTCGTCAGGGAGAAGATTATTAGGGCACAGCTTACAAGTCAGTGGAAAACCAGTGGCGATCGAGCCGTGAGCCATAGTTACTCACTAATAACACCCTCGGATAGCACCGTAAGGTTAAGTTAAGCGGGATGAAAAATAATACAAATAAAACAAAACGATTACCTCTGGTGAACCGACAGGTAATACCAACAAATATATCACGAAAAAGATAAAAAGTGTCTAAAATGGCCGGCGGATTGAACCTAGGGACAAAAAGTGAAAAATGGATTCGAGAAAAAAAACACTCTAAATAGAGTAACGGGAGACCGTTAACTCATAGGTGCGGAAAACACAAGCCACCGGATAGCACCGAGAGGCACAGAGTGTCACAGACGAAGCAATATAAACTCACCAAAATGTATTCCAAATCCTTGAATGGGGTAGACACGTGCTGTCACAGCTTGTGAGGACGTATCTCGCTGCTCTTGTAAGCTGCACTTGACAGTGCGAATAATCACTCAATCAATACAACCTATCTCAACCAGGCGAGAAAGCGAAAGAGGTAGAGTGCTGAGCTACTGTAGCTTTTACCCTCCAGGGCTCAGCATACGTCACGCTACGTGACTTTGTTGGTATATTCTCTCGACCTATCTAGCTGGCGCTGTGATAATCCATAGTGTTTACACTGCCTCTGGCGGTCAGTAAGAATGAAACAGAACTCTTGCTTTGCTGCGGTGAAAAACTGACCATGCTCTTTGGCCACGGTGAGCAGCCAATAGCAGCGTTGCTGATCAATGTTTCTACTATCGATACATATCCCCTTTTAAACCAGCGCATGAACGCGTAATTATCTCAGATAACTCAATACAGCTATACTAATCATAACTGGCAGGTGTGTTCGAAGAACCTAATTAGCCGGATCATGATGAGCACGATGATATTATCTTGGATGTCTCGTTTGATCTCGGATATTTTAAGCAACGTACGAAGAACGGGCCCCTGCGCACAAAAACATGGTTTCACCAACCACTCAAAACCAAAATAAATAGTGTTCCAACCAATCACCGACAGGGGGTGGGTGTTGTGAGGTTTTGCGCTCGTGCACGGCTGCACACGAAGTCGGAGCTGAAGAAGAAGCCAGCGTCTATCAACGAACCCATAGGTGATTGGTTGGAACACTATTTATTTTGGTTTTGAGTGGTTGGTGAAACCAATTGTTTTTCTGTGCAGATCTCAGAGCCTAGGGTGCCTACAGAGATGCGTTTTTTTGACGGCCTGCTTATGGGGCGGGCAGCTATAGCGGATCGTTAGGAAAGATTAGATGAAAGTGATCATTTATGTTTGGGCCTTTTTTGGGCCTGAAATCGCTAATACAACCTTTAAGTTTACTGTAAACCAAATGTACTGAACTAAACATGTCTTTATTTTATACAAAAATATTTTTTACAAAATAGACTGCTAGAAAATCAAAGACATGTTTGACCCTGGACCACAAATCCAGTCACATGGGTAATTTTTTTGAAATTGAGATGTATACATCATATGAAAGCTGATTAGCTGAATAAATACGCTTTCCATTGATGTATGGTTTGTTAGGACAGGATAATATTTGGCTGAGATACAACTACAACTATGAAAATCTGGAATCTGAGGGTGCAAAAAAATCGAAACATTGAGAAAATCGCCTTTAAAGTTGTCCATTTGTGTTTGCGATTGTGCTGCATTCACTAACAAAAATAAATGTTTTATATATTTATGGTAGGAAATTTACAAACTATCTTCATGGAACATGATCTTTACTTAATATCCTAATGATTTTTGGGATAAAAGAAAAATCGATAAATTTGACCCATGTCAATGGCTATTGCCACAAATATACCTGTGCTACTTGTGACTGGTTTTGTGATTCAGGGTCACATATGTCTTTCATGGTGTGTTCAAATTTTGAATTTGATATCACAAAAATTGTGGATATGAGGATTTAATGTACTCTTTCCATGGAAACACAATGTTTCAAAACAGTTTTGAATTTACTAAAATATGTGATAGGAAAAAAAAAAGGCAATAAATAATCCTACCAGCACACTGACAATTAGCAGGCTATTTTTAACTGTATTTGATTACAGCATTCACAAATTTGCTTCTAAAACCTACAAGGATACAAATCTAAACGTGTTTATTATGTTTAGTCTTCATAATGCATATGGCACAATAAGATTAACTTATTAATCCAGTTTTATCCAGTACATCATTCTCTAAATCTGGATGCCCTTTTTTTGCATTCAAATGCACTCTGCAACTCGATTTGGCTGGTTAACACTTTTCCATCACAGGCACAACATATTCCACTTCTACATAACCAACCAGATGATATTTACATAGAATTTTGTTTACCGCTCTTTCTATTTTGTTTACCTTCATGTATTTATTTATTTATTTTAATCATTACCTCTTTTCCAAATAGTTTTTTTATGTGTATAATTCTTTCCTTCTTTTTCTACCCTGTATGTATCATAATAAAAATAAATAAATCATTAAAAGGCTTCCTGAAAAAAAAAAAATTATCGATCCTTTTCAGGCACTTCGCCAGATGTTCACCTAAGAGAGACAGACATCAGGTAAAATGACAACTTTCGCAATATTGATGGGCTAGAGTGTCAAACTGTCTTTCTTTGAACTATACACAGAATTCAGACAGAATGATCATGAGCGGATTAGACTTTGGTATTATTGCAGAATTTCTAAGCAGAACACAGAAGTCAGGTCATACATTTTCTGTGAAATTTCGACTTCAATATACAGTATGTCAATATAGGACTAGTGAATCAATGGTTCCTGGATATACGTAGATATTGATTAATATTATTTTATTTTTTAATCTTCATCTTCACTGTAAAGTCACACAAAGACCAGAAATCAAGAAATAATTACACATTTCAATACAAAATTAATATTAAAGGTACACTATGCATCACCATTATGTTCAGTGTAGCTTTAGTTCCCTTTCGAAGGGAACTCAACAATACGTCATTCGACGCTATGGGGAAACGCCTCAGGCGTGACAGGTGTCTGAAATCACTATCAAATCACGTCAATCACATTGACCGGCGACAGCCCGTGAATCATTAGCGTGAATGATTAACGTGCGACCTGGAAGTATATAAGGGCGCCTTGCAAACATGACAAATCATCTCATCGTCTTCAGGGACTGTTTTGTCTGTAACTGCTTTGAAAATCAGGTAATTATGAAATGCTTTCAGAAGTGTGCAGACCCGTGCCCAAGATATTTGTAGCCGGGTGACACACGTGAACTGTGCATTTTTTGTCTGGGAAGGAAGACGCGCACAGGCGGTTCTCGAGGGAACTGCCTGTACAAATTGTGATCGCGCCTGTCCCTCTTCTCGAGAGAAGAGGGTTCAGCATCTGGATGTCACAGCTGAAGCTCGCCGATCGCCTTGAGAGGGGTGTAATCCTCTCAGACGATGCGGCGGCTGATGAGAAGCTGCAATTGGATGAAGTTAAAAAAAAAAAAAAAAGGGAAAACTTAGTCCGGCAGCAAGCGCTCTCCCGGACAAACAGGAGATGGCTGATGAGGGTGGAAATAATAAAATATTTTCCTGTATCTTCTCAGCCACCCTGCCCCGTGTATGCTGAGCTGGTTGGTATTATAGAACGCGCCGCGGGCAGGCTGCAAAACAGCTGCCGTGGCTGCTCGTTGGGGGAGAAATCGCTCGCGATGAGAGCGGTTTTTCCCCGGTCTTAGAACCACCAGCTCAGGTGAGCCTTTCATTTCTTCCCGATCTCATACTGAGATCGAGAGGACATGGAAGAACCCATACTCTGCCTGTATCCACCAACGTCAGCGGGCTAGTTCGCTGATGTTGAGAGGATAGGAGAGCGTGGGTATGCGTGGTTGGGAAGAGGGATCTGAGGGAGGTGATCCGGCACAAACGCACGTTGCGTTGGTCTTGGATCATCTTCCCTGAGGGCGTGATTATATCTTTGCCTTTTCCTCTCTTCCCCGACTCCCCAGGCGCTTCTTACATCAGGCCTGAGGCTGGGCTCATGGTTAGAACAATGTTCTGATGGCCCGCCTCGGCTTGGTTAGTGAGAGTGCCTCTTTCAGGTATGTAAAGGTGGTAGACCCCATGTTCATGAAGAACTGTCTGGTGAGTCTTCACTTTGCACGCCGCAGGTGAGCTGCTGGTCTTTCAAAGAGTATTTTTTGTGATTAAAAAATAATATGTTTCTCTTTACAGACCTCGTTCCCTGTATAGAGTTATGGGACCATGTCAAGGTAATAAGGTAAGATAACTTTTTTGGATTATCAGGGCCCTGAAGTTCCCCGTTAGGTGGCCAGAATGATAACTATGTTAGCCTTCGGGCTATTAGCCACCTCAGGGTAGAGTAGTTGGTCTCTCTCTGATAGAATGTTTTCTTAGAGTGTTGACTGACGCTAGAGCTTCAGATAGATCTTATGTCCGGCCCATGGGACCGTTTGACTTTTCTGAGTATTTCGCCCCTTGAGCTCTGTTGAGTTTTCATTAGGTTGAGCGTTCTGCAGCCCTTTGAATGGAATAATACAGACTATATTCTTTAGTAGGCTGTGGCTCCTCTGAGCCCTCAGATAGATCTATGCTTACAGGTTGGCCCTCACCAGGGCCGCCTCTGTAGCTGGCCTAGGCTGTGCCAGGGATATTAGAGGCGTTCTGCTAAAATTAGCATTTCTTCCTCTGACCCTTCACTTTGTGAATGTAGGTTTTGGCATCCCTGTATAATCAGCCTCCTCCCATGGGAGTCGTTAGGCCAAGGCCCACCCCCTTCTCTGCATTCTGGGGTGACTAGAGTAATGCAGCGTGGTGCAGAGGATGGTTTATAAGGACATGGTAGGCCTCAGTTAGGCCTCCGTGGTATATAAGTCCTTTTGAGCAGGGTTAGGCCGTCTTTCGCTTCACGAAGAAGACTGAGTCTCCTGCCCGACCCTGCCGTGCAGAACTGGCCTACGGATTTAGGCCGCCAGTGTAGGCTTCACTAATACCTTGCTGAGCTACTGCTCAGGCTGTGGGTTGTAGGTGGTTGGCTTTCATTCAAGCCCCACTCCCCTAGGTTGGGCACAGATGTTTTTCTGTTACCCCTAGAGCCGCTGGCAGGCCCGCACCCTGGTAAACTCAGGGTGAGGTGTGAGTATTCCCCTGTGATTCAGGGTAGGTCTGAGCACTTCACTCCCAGTTCTGTTTTTATCCTACCTCGCACTACTATGGCTCGGGTCGAGTATGAAGTAAGCCTTCACTTCTTCTTTGGTCGAAGTTCGCTCCCCTGAAGCCAGAGCATTGCCCTGTGCTGACGCCCATGCATAGATGGTAGGCCCCTGACTAACTGGGGCCTCCACTGAGGCAGAGTGGCGTATGTTGTACTCCCCTTGTTCTAAGGGTATTAGCTCTCTATGCTGAGTACACTGCCATGGGCAATGTGATTAGGCACCAGGATGCTGTAGGCGCTGTGTAAACAGCTTATCTGCCAACGAGGGCTGCGCCATCAGGTAGTAGGTCTCAGCAGGCCTCCTTGTATGAGCAGCCCCCAAGAGGGCGCTATAGGCTACTTCTCGAGAGAATTGGTTGGCCTTGGTGGTTCGGGCAGTTGACTCACCGGTGGGTAGTAGGCCTTAAACAGGCCTCCTCGGAGGTGAGTCCCAACATTGTGGGACATGCTTTAATGCCGCTACAGGTAGCTAGCTGTACTAGGCCTCCTGTGGGTGGGCCCAGTAGTTACATTGGTGTAGTATGGTTCCCAACAGTGTTCCGTTGTTGCAGATTTGACTTGCTATCAGCTAGTAGGCCCAACCGGGCCTCCCTGATAGGCGAGTCCCCAGCTGGCTGGCCTTAGCAGGCCGCCTTGGAACTGTCACCCGGACTCAGCTACCAGTTGCTATCAGGTAGTAGGCCCCTCAGGCCTCCCTGAAGGTGAATTTCCACTTAAGATGGTTATCAGGTAATAGGCCTCACCCGGCCTCCCTGAAGACGAGTTCCCACATGCTGTGATTATCAGGTAGTAGGCCTCACCAGGCCTCCCTGAGGGTGAGTTCCCCACGTACTATCGTTATCGGGTAGTAGGCCTCTCTAGGCCTCCCTGAAGGTGAGCTCCCCACATACTGTGGTTGTAAGGTAGCAGGCCTCACCAGGCCTCCCTGAAGGTGAGCTCCCCACATACTGTGGTTGTAAGGTAGCAGGCCTCACCGGGCCTCCCTGAAGGTGAGCTCCCCACATACTGTGGTTGTAGGGTAGCAGGCCTCACCGGGCCTCCCTGAAGGTGAGTTCCCACATACTGTGGTTATCAGGTAGTAGGCCTCTCTAGGCCTCCCTGTGGGTGACCACATACTGTTGCTATCAGGTAGTAGGCCTTACCAGGCCTCACTGAAGGTGAGTTCCCACAGACTGTAGCAATCAGGTAGTAGGCCTCACCAGGCCTCCCTGAAGGTGAGCTCCCCACATACTGTGGTTGTAAGGTAGCAGGCCTCACCAGGCCTCCCTGAAGGTGAGCTCCCCACATACTGTGGTTGTAAGGTAGCAGGCCTCACCAGGCCTCCCTGAAGGTGAGCTCCCCACATACTGTGGTTATCAGGTAGTAGGCCACTCTGGGCCTCCCTGAAGGTGGAGCACCCCACATACTGGGGTTATCAGGTAGTAGGCCTCTCCGGGCCTCCCTGTAATGTTTCTCTAATGGTGCTGGGTTTATGAAGCTAGTGGCCTCTTGCTATCAGTTTCAGCTAGCCTTAATAGGCAGCTGCTGAGGGCGAGCTTGCGCCCTGGCTCGCTAAAGTGTTTATTCTCTGCTATTTGTTCCCTCCTGGAACCTTTCCTGCCTACAGCCTGGTTTGCCTACCAGGCAGACCTTGTGCTCCCCTCACTGAGGGTCTCTATGAGCATGCGGCTTCCTGAGTCTGGTCAGACGGTCGTAGGCCTCTCGTGAGGCCTCCCGGTTAGATCAGCCATTAGGCCTTCACAGGCCTCCTCAGTGTTTGCAAACACTGGGTTGATCCATGGATCGAGTAGAGAAACTCCCCTCGCTAGCAAGGGTCATAAAGCACTATGCTGAGTCATACTCTCCGGGATATCCCGTCTCTGAGATCCGGGCCGAGTGGTTCACTGCCAGCCTCGCAGTCCCTCGGGTTGGATGCCTTACTTAAGGCTTTTTTCCAGAGGCTCTGTCTTCGGACAGACAGGAAGTGGCCAGACTAAGTGTCTATGTATCTGACGCCAGGTCAGGCCGTCCTGGTGGCATATCGGGGTGAGTACGTTCCCCTGAATAGTGACTGGCTGGGGTTCCTTCGGATTCCCTAGCCACATTCCCTAGAAGGGGCCCCTTCTAATTGAAGTTGTGGTCCTAGGCCTTTGAGCAGGCCCAGGTAGGCTTTCATTTAACTATGTTTATGGAGGTTTTCCTGTTAGGCTTATAGCTTGGGCTATGACCGTAGGGAATGCTGTCACTGACAGCCCAGTGTGACCTGAGGGTGAGTGGTTCTAGCATTTCATTTGAATTTGCTGGTTCGGACAGTTGTCACTGCCTGAGGGCATGCACTCCCCTCAGCATGGCGGAGTGGGTATTTCGTTCCCCATAGCGTCGAATGACGTATTGTTGAGTTCCCTTCGAAAGGGAACGTCTCAGGTTACAAATGTAACCTTTGTTCCCTGAGAACAGGGAACGAGACAATACGTCTCCCTGCCATGCCTCGGGGCTTGCCTGCCGTACAGTCCCTTCAGACGATAAGGTGATTTGTCATGTTTGCAAGGCGCCCTTATATACTTCCAGGTCGCACGTTAATCATTCACGCTAATGATTCACGGGCTGTCGCCGGTCAATGTGATTGACGTGATTTGATAGTGATTTCAGACACCTGTCACGCCTGAGGCGTTTCCCCATAGCGTCGAATGACGTATTGTCTCGTTCCCTGTTCTCAGGGAACAAAGGTTACATTTGTAACCTGAGACGTTTCATTTTCATGGAAACTTAATCGAGTGAGATTTTACTAAATCTCCCAATGAAACATTCCTGCTAGAAGATAAACACTTATAATAAGCTTACCTCTAGTGAATCAAGGTGAGACAAACACATTTTGGATTGATGATGTATTAGCCCCTTTCACACATACAGTCTCACGGACTGTACCAGTAAGAGATCATGTGTGAACAGGACCTTTTAAAAAATATCGGTAAATTGGTTCTGGCAATTTAGCAGAAAGGGAAGTTGAACGTGGAATGAAGATTACCGGTATGATCACGCACAACGTCAGAACGTGGGGACGTAAGAAGTCTGCTTTGGGCCAATCATAAAGTTCTTATGGAGATAACGTGATACTCAGTGCTGTTTACATTAAGCTTTTTAATAGTTTTTCTATTTACAGTTTTTTTCAGTCGCTAACAAGCGTTTGTCCAACCAGTAGTCACATTTTCAAAACTCTAAACACAATTAGCACAGCATCGGTCTATTGTGGCCATACCATTCACACATTTCATGTCGTTTTCACACAATATGCAGTTAGTGGACACATTTCCACAATGCTTACATTTTCTTAACAGACAAGATATACCTCCCAACAAAATTATGGATTGTTTTTGTAGTATTTGCGAATGTTAACACACACAATCCCACAATAGCAAAAACAATATTCCAAACCTTAGATACAGTATAAAAACCTCTGCTCCTGCAATGGTATCAGTTCAAAAACAATATATCTCAGCAAAATAATAAACAAACAATTGAATAATTGACACACAGCTGATTTATGTTGGGTAAATTGGGCCAACCCAAAATTACCCAATTTTTTCTATTACATTGACACTTATACAGTAAAATTAGGACTTTGAGGAGTGATGTTTTTGGAAACAGAAACAGAAAAAGACAAACACTGTAATGTCTGGACGAGGAAGAGTAAGAGCAAGGGGCCCAGGGAGAAGAGCAGGAGCAGTGAGAGATGCAGTGAGAGATGCAGTGAGAGGTGCAGGAGCAGTGAGAGATGCAGTGAGAGATGCAGTGAGAGGTGCAGTGAGAGGTGCAGTGAGAGATGCAGTGAGAGATGCAGTGAGAGATGCAGTGAGAGATGCAGGAGCAGTGAGAGGTGCAGTGAGAGATGCAGTGAGAGGTGCAGGAGCAGTGAGAGATGCAGTGAGAGGTGCAGGAGCAGTGAGAGATGCAGTGAGAGGTGCAGTGAGAGATGCAGGAGCAGTGAGAGATGCAGGAGCAGTGAGAGATGCAGGTGCAGTGAGAGATGCAGTGAGAGGTGCAGTGAGAGGTGCAGTGAGAGATGCAGTGAGAGATGCAGTGAGAGATGCAGGAGCAGTGAGAGGTGCAGTGAGAGATGCAGTGAGAGGTGCAGTGAGAGGTGCAGGAGCAGTGAGAGATGCAGTGAGAGGTGCAGTGAGAGATGCAGTGAGAGATGCAGTGAGAGATGCAGGAGCAGTGAGAGGTGCAGTGAGAGATGCAGTGAGAGGTGCAGTGAGAGGTGCAGGAGCAGTGAGAGGTGCAGTGAGAGATGCAGTGAGAGATGCAGGATCAGTGAGAGGTGCAGTGAGAGATGCAGTGAGAGGTGCAGTGAGAGGTGCAGGTGCAGTGAGAGGTGCAGTGAGAGATGCAGTGAGAGATGCAGGAGCAGTGAGAGGTGCAGTGAGAGATGCAGTGAGAGGTGCAGTGAGAGGTGCAGGAGCAGTGAGAGGTGCAGTGAGAGATGCAGTGAGAGATGCAGGAGCAGTGAGAGGTGCAGTGAGAGATGCAGTGAGAGGTGCAGTGAGAGGTGCAGTGAGAGGTGCAGTGAGAGGTGCAGTGAGAGGTGCAGGAGTGCAATATTTGATGAAAACATGTGGCCTAACCCTGAAGATCGCAGAGATTAGATACAGTAATTTTGTGCTTTTTTTTGTAAGCAATACTGTAAAACTTTTTCTGTTCTATCATACCGTGTTTCTATTTTACCTCCTGTTGTAAACAGTAAAGGGAAAAAAACTGATTTGCTTTTTACTAGAATGCTTTTGAATGTGAACATTACTGTACATGTGGACATACAGTTCCCAACCAAGAAATTTAGTGTAAAAAGGTTGGATTGCATGTTTTGCATGCAAATACCTGTAAAACTGAAACATAAAAGTATATGCAGTTTTTGTAATGTCAACAATAGCCAGTATTTTGAAACCTGGTGTACTTTGATTGACTGCATGTACCGTGTGAAGTGAAAACAAGTGTTATTCTTTGACAGAATAATTTCATTTTGAGTCAGATTTCCAGTGTTTTGGTAAAGTTAGTGTGTGCAGAGAAAGATGTGTTCTATTTTGAAATGAAGAGTTAGTATATATTTAACAAAATGTGTTTTTGAGAAGAAAATTAACCATTTGGCCAATTGTGTTTTGTAGGTGTGAGTCTGTGTTAAGAGTTTAGAAAAAGTATCTGAAGTATGGGTAAGCGCTTGTTAGCGAGTGAAAAAAACTGTAAATAGGCAGCCAATGCAGTGTTGACAGAACCGGGCTAATATGGTCATATTTCCTGGTTCTGGTAAGAACTCGAGCTGCTGCGTTTTGAACTAGCTGTAGTTTATTTATTAAGTGTGCAGGGCAACCACCCAGTAGACTATTACAATAACATACCCATGATGTCATGAACGCATGAACTAATTGTTCTGCATTTGTTAATGAGAGCATATGGCGTAATTTAGATATGTTTTTAAGATAAAAAAATGCGGTTTTACAGATACTAGACACGTGACTTTCAAATGAGAGATTGGTATCAAAGAGCACACCCAGGTTCCTAACCGACGACGAAGACTTGACAGAGCAACCATCAAGTGTTAGACAGTATTCTAGGTTATTACGTGTGGAAGTTTTTTGTCTAATAATTAGAATCTCTGTTTTTTCAGAATTTAGTAGTAGGAAATTACTAGTCATCCAATTTTTTATATCGGCTATGCATTCCGTTAATTTTGTGAATTGGTAAGTTTCGTCGGGGCGTGAAGAAATATACAGCTGAGTATCATCGGCAAAACAGTGAAAGCTAACTCCATGTTCCCTAATGATATCTCCTAATGGTACCATGTACAGAGTGAACAGCAACGGTCCTAGTACTGAGCCTTGTGGTACGCCATACTGAACTTGTGATCGATAAGACATATTTCATTTATTGCTACAAACTGATAACGGTCAGTTAAGTATGATTTAAACCATGCTAGTGCAACTCCACTAATGCCAACATAATTTTCGAGTCTATTTAAAAGAATGTTGTGGTCAATAGTATCAAATGCAGCACTAAGATCAAGTAACACTAATAGAGAGATACAACCACGATCGGATGATCAGAAGCAAATCATTTGTGACTCTGATGAGAGCTGTCTCGGTACTATGGTACGGTCTGAATCCTGACTGAAAATCCTCGCAGATATCATTTCTTTCTAGAAAGGAGCACAGTTGTGAGGATACTGCTTTTTCTAATATCTTTGATAGAAAAGGCAGATTCGAGATCGGCCTGTAATTGACTAATTTTGTATGATCAAGTTGCGTTTTTTTTAACAAGCGGTTTTATCATAGCCAGCTTAAAGGTTTTTGGTACGTATCCTAGAGACAAAGACGAATTAATGATAGTAAGAAGAGGATCTATGACCTCTGGAAGCATCTCTTTCAGTAGCTTAGTCGGTATAGGGTCGAACATACATGTTGTCGATTTAGATGATTTAACGAGTTTAGAAAATTCGTCCTCTCCTATGGCAACAAATGAATCAAATTTTTCCTCATGGAGACTACAATGCACTCCCTGATGCGATACTGTGGTAGACGGTTGCATAGTTATAATTTTGTCCCTGATATTATCAATCTTATAAGTAAAGAAGTTCATAAAGTCATCACTGCTGTGTTGCTTGGACACTTCTGGGGTTGAAGCTTTCTTTTTCGTTAGTTTAGCTGCTGTTTCAAATAAATACCTAGGATTATGTTTATTTTCTTCTAATAGGGTTGAAAAATAAGCAGATCTAGCAGCTTTTAAAGCCTCTCTGTGAGCAATCGAGCTCTCTTTCCATGAAATCCGAAATACCTCTATTTTAGTTTTCTTCCAGTTGCGCTCCATTTTTCTGGCTGCTCTCTTAAGGGCCTGGGTGTGCTCGTTGTACCACGGTGTTGGACTATTTTCTTTAATCTTCTTTAAGCGCAATGGAGCAACTGCGTCTAAAGTGCTGGAAAAGAGAGAGTTAAAAGTTTCTGTTGCAATATCGAGTTCTTCTAAGCTATCTGGGATGCTGAGATGATGAAACTGATTTGGAAGATTATTGATAAAGCAATCTTTAGTGGCAGAAGTTATAGGTCTAACGTATTTATAACACGGAGTCGGCTTTGCAGCCTTGGCTAAATGTAATTTACATGAGACTAGATAATGATCTGAGATGTCATCGCTCTGCTGCAGAATTTCAACGGCATCAATATCTATTCCATGTGATAATATTAGATCTAGAGTATGATTACGACAATGAGTAGGTCCCGACACGTGTTGTCTAACTCCAATTGAGTTTACAATATCTTTAAATGCCAATCCCAATGCATCTTTTTCATTATCTACATGTATATTAAAATCACCAACAATTAGTACTTTATCTGCAGCCAATACTAATTCTGATAGAAAGTCCGCAAATTCTTTGATAAAATCTTTATGGTGCCCTGGTGGCCTGTACACAGTAGCCAGCAGAATTCTCAAATGTGATTGATCATTTACACTATATATTTTTACATTAAGAACCAACACTTCAAAAGAAGTATATTTAAAACTAGATTTCTTGGTGGTTTTGAAAATATTACTATAAATTACAGCAACACCTCCCCCTTTGCCTTTCAGACGAGGTTCATGTTTATAACTGTAATCTTGTGGGGTTGACTCACTTAAAGTAATATAATCATTTGGTTTTAACCAGGTTTCTGTCAAACACAGCACATCTAGATTATAATCTGAAATCATATCATTAACTATGAGTGATTTTGGAGTAAGGGATCGAATATTCAGCAACCCAAGCTTTATCATTTGCTCATCTGTATTATATCTGTTTTTTATTTGTTGAACATCAATACAATTTTTAACCTGACGTTTTTTGGATTTCCAAATTCGGGGAACAGACACAGTCTCTATGATGATATCTAGGTGAAAGAGACTCTATGTGATGGGATTTATCTGACCTTGGTGACGTGAGGCCGCTAGCAGACGGTCAGTTTAGCCAGTCTGTCTGCTTCCTGACCTGAGCCCCAGATTGTCATGTTTTAGCTCTAAGACTATGAGCCAAATTACTAGAGAGAAGAGCAGCACCATCCCAGGAGGGATGAATACCATCTCTTTTCAACAGGTCAGGCTTGTCCCAAAAACTTTTCCAATTGTCTATGAATTCTACATTATTTTGCGGACACCACTCAGACAGCCAGCGATTCAGTGAGGCCAATCTACTAACTATCTCATCACTCCTGCGAACAGGAAGAGGGCCAGAGCAAATTACAGTGCCTGACATCATACTTGCGAGTTCACACACCTCTTTAATATTAACTTTGGTGATCTCCGACTGGCGGAGTCGAACATCATTAGTGCCGACATGAATAATGATCTTAGAGAATTTACGATTAGCATTAGCCAGCACTTTTAAATTTGCTTTGATGTCAGGCGCTCTGGCTCCCGGCAAACATGTGACTATGGTGGCTGGTGTCTCTATTTTCACGTTCCGTGTGATCGAATCACCAATTACCAGGGCACAATCAACAGAATTCTCAGTGGGTGTTTCACTGAGTGGGGCAAATCGGTTTGTTATGGGAATCGGAACGGAAGAGTGGTTCTTTGATCCGCGACTAGAACGATCTCTGACAGTCACCCATCTGCCCTGCTGCACGGGCTCTACTTCAGCCGGAACCGTTTTATGTAAAGAGTTCACTATGCTAGGCGCATCCAAAACACTATCTAAAGATCTAGCATTCTTACCATCCTCAATTAAAGGTTGGATGCTTGTCTCTAGTTCTGAAATCTTCTCCGTCAGCCTGACTGTCTCCTTGCATTTATCACATATAAATCCTATATTGCCACCAGAGAAGGCTATACTAAACATATGACATGTGACACAGGTGACAATAACAGGACAAGACATTACTCACCGTGTTTGTTGACTGATTCTTACTTACCTGGGGCCTGTACCATGAAGGTAGCTGAACAAACTCGGAGTTACAGGATTAGTTTTGAGTTGACAAAACCAAACCGATGCAATCAGGCTTTATTGGTACCATGACGCAGCTCATCAACTTTCTCTCTCAACTCAGGCTTTGATCTTAAGCTATGATTACTCCACGAGCGCGTGCACATACCAAAGTGACGTTGGCACCGAACAACCAATCGCGTTCGATATGGATAGAGCGAGAGCGATATTTTCTTTCCGCGGAGGAGCAAGAGATAATCATTCAGAATTATGATGAATTTAAATATGTATTACAAGCTCGAAACAATACGGTCTCTGCTGCCAAAGCAAGAGAAGACTGTTGGAGAAAGATTGCTGATTGTGTTAATGTGTAAGCTAAATAAATACGTTCTTTATTCATGTAAAATGATGTATATATTGGCTATGAATGTATGTGTGTGTGAAATATAGCCTATATTTTTATAATATATAAAAAAATGTGCATGTACAAATAAAGATTAATATTCATTGATTTTTAGATGCAACTCCAAACGTTCTTGGCAGCTGATAAAGACAAAATATAAAAATATAATTCAAAGTAGCCTAGTAAGTATTTACACACAACCTTTTATAATTTTTTTATTAACACTTGTTTGAGGCAAACCGAAAAAAGAGTGAAATTCAGAAAACCAGTGGAGGGCCACTCCTCCAGAATACACTGAGTTGGCTCTGATAGGAATAAGGGATGGCCGATTATGGATGGGATTATAGGTGCTGTACAATCTGACCCTGGTGCCGGCTCCTCTAAGCAAGTAACACTGGGTACGTGTGCGATACATAACTATTTTAAGTTTTAAATATGGCTAACTGTATGTTCTGCAGTAGAGGGAAATGCAGTGTCCCTGTTGAAGCCAGCACACACACACAGTCTCCCACACAGAGGTCAGTATGCAGCAGACAGAACACCAGAAACATGTTGGCCTACTTTTATTTATCAGGGAGGAGGAAATGATGAAGACACTCTGTGTTCTGGGACAGTTGCTGAGGTGAATGCACTGGGCTTTTTATTAAGGCAAACATTTGAATGTGTGGCATAAAACAGGGACTGGCCCAAGTTACACATCTCTTTTATTGTAGGATTTTTCACAACCTGTCCCAGAAACTGAAGCCTCTACCTCAACAGGCTTCAAAAGAAATGTGAACAAGGCAAGGATTTAAAACCCTTGACATATATTACAGGTGTTTGTCAAGGAACTTTCAAGGAACTTTTTGTGAGTTGATTAGCCTCCCAAAAACTTCTAATGATCATGTTTGTGGTGGAATTATGTTTCAGTCAGGGCCCTTTAAAAAGGAGCCTATGGAGCTAGACTGCACACTAAAGGAGCCTATAGAGCTAGACTGCACACTAAAGGAGCCTATGGAGCTAGACTGCACACTAAAGGAGCCTATAGAGCTAGACTGCACACTAAAGGAGCCTATAGAGCTAGACTGCACACTAAAGGAGCCTCTAGAGCTAGACTGCACACTAAAGGAGCCTGACTGTGAGCTGAGGAGGCTCCACATTTAAAAAATATATGTAACAGCTAGATTAAACTGATCTCAGCATGTGAACTTATTTAACCAAGTAACACTTTAGCATGAATATTTATTAATGCAACTTTCTATTGCTTTCTTTCTCCCCCCCATCCCACAAAACCAATAAAACAGTTTGAGACCTATCTGCAGTTTCAATGTGCTTTTATTGTATGGTGATTGCAACTACATTTGCACCAGCTGGGTGCCCTGCTGAAAAAAACAATAGAAACCATTACATAATTGCTAATGGTTTAAATGGTTATAAAGAGAACTGTATTGGTTTTAATGGAAACTGTAATGGTCCTATTGGGTCTCTATTGGGTCTCTATTGGTAATTTACTTTTTTCTATTGGTGGCATATTTTGTCTATTTGTCTGTATTGGTTTTAATGGAAACTGTAATGGTCCTAGTAGGTCTCTATTGGTGATTTGCTTTCTTCTATTGGTGGCATGTTTTTTCTATTGGATACCATTAAGGACCAATAGAACACCTTTGGCAACTTATAGGTTGCATGTTGGTATCTACTGGACACCAGTATGAACCATTAAGTCTCCAACAAATTTTGTGTTTTCTTTGGTTTGATGATATTAATATATAATTTGTTTGTTTGATTTCCTGGACTGTTCCTATGTTTAAATGACAAGTTTCGCAGTAGAACTGAAATTCTATTTCCTCACAACTGTTTTTAAACACTGTTAAAAACACTGTTAAAAAAGATACTTGGATCGAGGTACAACCTCTTGCCCAAACAATTTATTGATCAACTGCAGTAAATCATGTAACTGGCAACCAGTTATTTTATGCTTTGCTGCATGGCTCATAATCATTAGCATGGCCTAAGCTTTTGTGGTAGTTCCTGTGGCAGTCAAAGCAGTGTCCATGTCAGACTGTAGGTTAATCACTGACAGGGGATCAGTAGTGTTCTGCTTCATGCTGCCTGTCCTATGGTCTCTCTCAGACTCTGACTCTGTTCCACTGCATGCCTTTAAAAAAGCAACATCTCTGTTTAAAGTATGGTTGTGTGTAGGTCTGCTCATACACATATTCACGTAGGTTCTAGTTATATATATATATATATATATATATATATATATATATATATATATATATATATATATATAGGATAATGTCATAAATAATGTATTTTATAATATTTAAATGTATCTTTGTTTGAACACTAGGCTACTGTTTAACAACAGTACACAATATGTCACAAGCTATTCAAAATGCTTTTCTTAAAGTTTTTAAATAACCTTTTAAAAATAGGCTCTACAAAAAATAAAATGACAAAGAAATATGAAACTTATGACCACTGTCTCACCTGTTTCACTGTAATACTTTTATTTAACAGGTATATGTTGTGTGAAGACTTTTATTTTGATATCCGATGAGAATTCTTCTCCTTTTCTCTGGGTATTTATTTATTTATTTATTTATTTGTCTATTAAAAATCAAAAGTTATTCTTCAATAAGTATGTCAGACTTTGCTGGATCAACTCCGCCCTATGTAGGCTACTAAAGTTTTTCTTTTTCTTTTTTAATAGTCAAATTTATTCAAATAATCGGGACAATCCTACTGGATAATAAGCTTGATAGCCTCACGTTACCCGTTACATTGGCTGTTTGGCTCTTCCTCGTCAACATCAACACCTGGCCTCCCTGCTGAAAAATCCAGCTAAAACCAACCTAAGCTGGTTTAAGATGGAAGTAGCTGGTTTTAGTTGGTCTCCCAGCCTGGCCAAGCTGATGAACATCATATATATATATATATATATATATATATATATATATATAATTATTGGAACCCAGATTTTTTTTTTTTTTTGCCATTTAGTTATATAATATAACGCAATTATTAGTATTGTAACAAAACCTGGCATTTAAACTGGGTTCTGGCATTTTGCACATGAATGGGTCATAGAATTACACAATGAGTTTAAAATTCATGATTTAATATTAATGGTATTTTAAATGATGTTATATATTTTAATTCTAGATGTTTATTTAAGTGCTGCGTGACTTTTAAGTGTTTTAATGCGCGTGCGCGTGAACATTCGAGTCGCATTCAAACACTGGAGCGAGCGCGCTGCGCGAGAGCAGATGGAAACGGGGAAGAAACGTCATCAACTGACTAACAGCAAATCTCGCGTCTCTCGCTGTTGTTTTCACTGCTTTCAGGTGAGTTTAGTCAACAAATTCACACAAATAATACATACAAACGTCCCTGACACCTTTATTACGTGTAATTGACACGCTTCTGTTGAACATTTACTTTATAGAAATGGTTTTGTGTCTTCAAAAAAGTCCGTTAGCATCTCAACCGTTTTCAGAAGAGTTAAAGGCCATGGTGCAGGTTTTTTTTTTTTTTTTTTTTGCCAGTTTTCTAGTTGGTAATAAACATTTAAACAGTTATCCTTTGTATTTTATGTTGTAGGGGATTACAAAAAAGAAATATAATACGGAAAAGTCGGTGATGTGTTAGCATTTACCACTAGCCTAGCGAGGATTCTAATTTCTCCCACAATGCATTGCATGACGTCACATGAGGTACTCGCTGTTGGACAACAGACGAAAGCCCGCGAGTAGTAACTTAGCTAACGGTAGCTAGTGAAAGAGTGACAGTGTCAGATAAGTAAATATATCGAGATAGATAGATAGATAGATATCATAAGCATAACATAGATAGATAGTGAGAGATAGCATAGCATAACAGCTTAGAGATAGAGAAGAGTAAGCTAGATAATAAGTAGACAAAATGGTTTATTACTGTGTTTGTGGCGGGTGCAAAAACTTTATCAAAACTGGACATGGGGTCCATTGTTTCCCCAAGGACAAAGGGAGCTTCCGAAGCTGGGTGCAATTTGTCAAGATTAGGCGAGCAGATTTTTCAGCTAAATTAGCTCTGTCGCCGCCTACTCGAGAATATGCAGCGCGCATTTCAAAGAGGAGGATTAATTTACCACGCAGGGGATGCCAAGATGGTCTCACTTAGTTTAAAGAGTGAGAGGATGGCTAAGTTACTTCCTACCGCCGTGCCGTCTGTGAATGCAAACCTCTCTGCTTGCCCTGTCCCGAGGTCGAGAGACACCGTCTGCCGCAAGCGAGATATTGCCACGGTAAGTTCATTCTAACGTTAATGTTTACAAGCTGCGTGTTAGCTAGCTCTGTGTGTATTTTGTATAGCTACCGTGTTCCCTTTGACACAGCCTCCACTATAAGCACGATCACTCTGACATTAGAAGAGCATTTTTCGTGATTCACGAATTTGAGCCAAAACAAAATTGCCCTGAAGTAAATGTCCATATCGTCATGAAAGCTTCATGGCTAGTGTTTGGATCAGTGGTGATGATCATCAAGCGGCTTTCGCAATCGTGTGTTTGCTTTTTGTGTTAGACTGCTACGGTTCTCTTTCACATTTGACCGTGACCGTGTCGTCAGGGCTGTAGTGGAGGCTAAACGCAGTTTACCCACCGCTGAAATTATGTCAGAAACAGTTTATCCACTTCTCACTTCAGAGTTTAGTTACCTCACAGTAAATTCACTACCTCGTAGAGTTTATGTAACTTTACCACATGTATTACCACTAGTATTGGTGTAAACATTTAATTGTAACATTCAAATAATCAAATATGTTCTGAATTTCTTTTATGTATTTTTTAAAACATTTAGTAGCGCATATCAGGGTCCACTGTACTGTAATCTCCCTGGCAATCTCGTAACATTCTGTTTACTGTTTATGTTTGCTATAATTCATATGCAGGACAATTTCATGTGTTTCCATTAGTGTCAATGGTCTTTATACAGTATTATTATTATGTCTGCAGGTTATGCAACATCATTAATGAAGGCCCTTCGGGAAAGCTACACCAATTCACCTGCAGCTCTTCGAGAGGTTAGCGCCAGTTTGTCCTGATGCACTCGCCCCCATCGCCACATCCTTCAAACAGGTTCCTGAGGAGGCCGTCAGCCTCTACCTAGCCCGGCAGTCACGCTACAAGAACCTAATTTCACATTATTTTCTTTCCACAGACAAGTCCAATGATTTAGTTGTAAGTATTCATTTAGTGGTGGTTTCCTGCATTGTGCATGTTTTTTTTTTTTCTTTGTGTGCTGTTGCTTTGGTTTTACTTTGCACAAAATCATTACTTTTTTTCTTAGGCTATTGATTCCCGTGATCTTGCTTATAAATTCCGATTCAGCCATTAGCCTACCTTCGTGATCACGCAAAGAGGTCTGGAGAGGCGGTCCGTTCAGAATTACAACCAACATAAAATATAAGTGTGCATGTACAAATTTGCAGTAATGTTCGGTAAATATAAACTATATATATATATATATATATATACACACACACACACACAATTCATTTACTTAAATGGGTTAGGGTTATGTGTGTATATATACATAGGCGTACAAACATAAATACATGCATATGCTATGCATATATATTATAAATAATATAATATATACTTCAGGTTACCAGAAGTTAGCTAACTTTAATGAAGAGTTGGTCATGTGAGCTATAGCTAGCTGCAAGTAACCCATTATCTTCCAATAAGCATTAACTAAAACTGGCTACATAAAATATACTGACTAGATTCACGAGAGGTCGGCTAATGTGTGTAAAAGTAAAAAAAATACAGTAATTTCAGTATTTTACCAGCGAGCGTACTTCGGAAGCACTGAAAATGAATGGGGTTCAATGCTGGAACTATCAGTGTTTGGAACTATTGGCCGCTCCACGACACGCGTTACTTGCGCATTTTTAAGTTCCTATGGCGGTCTATGGGAGTGTCGTAACTCTCTCTCTCTATGGCTCTGGACCACACTATTGCAGGCAAAAGAAACAATGTGCAAACGTTTCAGGTCTAGCCCTACATCAGTGGGCTTTTTTTTATATAGATTTGTTTACTTGCAACCTGTGTCTTTGTTCAGTAATCTTTGTCCTTGTTCAGTAAATGTTTAGTAACCATTACAAGCAATGCCAATAAACTGTTTTTTTTTTTCTTATAGAAATTCATGTGTTCTGTGTACTTTATAACATTTTGAGGGCAAATTGGGCGATCACAACAGAATAAGCAATTATTATTTTTATACATTTTCATCCAAACGAGGCGATTGAAAGCCCTGATAGGTCTGGTCACGACTTTGGAATTGTTGTCTGATGGTTGAAACCACACGAGAGGCTTCTTATACTCCTGCCTAAAACTCCAAGCCCAGGTCAGCGTATAGCCTGCCTGTACGCAGTGCACCGGTATTGCCTAGGGATAAGTAGGAAAGATTCTTAAGTTTTAAACTCTGTAAGTAGGTTGGAAACGTCTCTGATGCATGTTTATTGTGTATGCAACACATCTCCTGTCACCTATAGCTGCTGTTCAAAGGACTCAGTGTAAAAAATAAAAAGGTAAAGTAAACAAACCATGAACATACTCGTGCGTGCTGGCTTGAAGGGGACCATTATCCTGCATGAAGTGTGAGTATGCTATGTGTAGCACAAACGGATTCAGGCATTATGCCTCATATCCAGGATGCTGCGTTAGGCACGTTACAACTGCTGGCCGCGGGGTGAGGTCCTCGACCAGCGACCAAAACGCGCTCACCTCCCTACAACACAAGCTCTCCACCACAGTTTCCATGGGACGACACCGCCCACAACTCACTCCCTCTCCTGGTAAGCCTGACGGTGTCAATGACAGTCATGAGGAAAACTAGTTAGCACTATCAACAATAATCACACTGACTGAAGACATGACCAGCCTACTCATCGTCAGCTACGTTTGCAAACAACATTTTCACTGGAGATAGAGGTGAAAGCAGGACACTCGGCCTGGCAAACAGATACTCAAATTATACTCGAAATTTACTCGATGCCTTATTAATTTCAGTATATTTAAAGTAGCCTATGCCTCCTCTGTAGAAAATGGTTATATTACAAGACACAAATTCAGAAAGCCTTCTCAGAGCCTGTTTTATTAAAGGTTTGAATGAATGAAATGTCTCTTGTATTAGAAAAAGAAATATATAATTATTACAGGTTTGAATGAATGAAATAATGTCTCTTCTGTATTAGAAAAATAAATATATAAATAAGAAATAACTAAAAGAAATACCTCCAAATTTAACAAAAATAGCTCTCACAAGCTTACAAAAACAAACTAACAAAATGTATCTTTAGTCTTCCTCTTTATCCTGTTTTTCTTCCTCATTCTCCTTGTTTGCCCATCTATGTTTTGCTTTAGAGCTGATCTTTCCCAGAAGTTTTGAAAACCAGGACATTTTCATAATTAAAAAAAAAACCCAGCCAGGACAGGACGTGAAAACAGGACTGTTGGTCACCCTAACCTAGTCTAAAGTCTAGGTCTAGCGCGTACATTCAGATGCTATTTTAAGCGCGCATGCTTGGCCATAATACAGAATGAACAACGCGCATACACTGTAGATGATTCTCTCATCTACACAGATGCATTTTAATTTTTGCAAATGATACATTATTATAAGGAAAACTATTTAAACACGAGTGAAATCATTGTTGTGTTCATGACGATAGGAAAAATAGGCATAAAGCGTACACATTTCCTACCCAAATTATTATGTGCATGTTTAACCGAAGCTAATTTGGGTGGGTTTGTCCCATCCCCGGCCCAATGTCACTTCTCTTTATTTTACGGCCCTGACGAGAACATCGATCTCCTCGGCTGTGAACCATCAGAACTGTAACTAAACCAAGCGCGCCGCTGCCTGCGTCTACCTCATGTGACGTCATCGCCGAGTCGCGTAAAAAAATAACCGTTACTAACCAAAAACGTCAAAAACTGGACTTTAACACAATTTTGGAGACATTTCTAACTTTATATACATATCTTAACTGCTTTATGTACCCATTAATCGACAGTGGTGTTTAACCTGCACCATGGCCTTTAACGTTAAGCCCAATTTATGTTAAGTTAAGGCTAACTGGAGCTTTTGTTTATGAAAATTTGGGGTTTTAACCACATCTTTGTGTAGATAAGAATTTTTGATAGTTTTGTTTTGCTGGTAATTTGTCAATGGGTGATTGTTAGTATGCTAATTTATTTTATCTAATAGAATGCACATACTGTTAATCAGTGACGTCACTTACAAATAGTGATAAAAAAAAGTGATTTCAGGAGCATCAGAAAAAAACCCTCTACAACAAAGGGTGAATTATTGATTAATCATGATACTAATTTAATATGCATTTATTTCACAATACATTATCTCAAGAATTATATATATATAATATAAATTCTTTTTTTTTTTTCTGAATTTATATCCCCAATGCAATATCAGGGGGTAAAGATACCATTAGAGTTCTTAAACTTATCGCTATGCTCTTGTTATCAGATGAGACATAATCCCCAGCGTTTGGCCCTGTGATTCTTCAAGACAAGACCTTGATCCCATCTACACTCAGTACATGAAGAAGGTGAGTTTCACAATAGCTGCCACTATCACAAATCAAGAGACCGAACACAACAGGATTTCATCCATATGAACACACCCATATGTAGGCATGGGTACTGAAACCCGGTATTAAAGGGATAGTTCGGCCAAAAATGATATTTAAACCATGCATTACTCACCCTCAAGCCGTTCGAGATGCATATGTCAATCTTGTTTCAGACGAACACATTTTCAGTTATTTTAGAAAATGTCTTAGACCCTTCAGTGGATATAATGTGAAGCAATGGGGTCCACCTCCTTCAAGTCCCAAAATGTGCATATATCCTTCACAAAAGTAATCCATCCGGCTCCAGGGGGATAAACGTGGGCCTTATGAGGGTAATCCGTGCGGTTTTGTCGTAAATATATACATATTTAAAACTTTATAAATGAAAATATCTGACTTCCTGCAACGATCGACGCGCGTCCGCGGGTGATGGAAGTCGGCGTACGAGGTAGGACGTAGCGTCGTGACGTAGAACGAACGCGCCCGCGCAGCCAGAGAGCAGAGCAAAACATCACCCGTGAACGCGCGTCGATCGTTGCCGGAAGTCAGATATTTTCATTTATAAAGTTTTAAATATTTTTACGACAAAACCGCACGGATTACCCTCATAAGGCCTTCGTTTATCCCCCTGGAGCCGGATGGATTACTTCTGTGAAGGATATATGCACATTTTGGGACTTGAAGGAGGTGGACCCCATTGCTTCACATTATATCCACTGAAGGGTCTAAGACATTTTCTAAAATAACTGAAAATGTGTTCGTCTGAAACAAGATTGACATATGCATCTCGAACGGCTTGAGGGTGAGTAATGCATGGTTTAAATATCATTTTTGGCCGAACTATCCCTTTAAATGGGTCCTGGGGCCAAATTATGGAAGACCGCAGTATCGATAAGCTTGGACGTTATCAGTTCTGCTGACGGTACTGAAGAAATTACACGCACTATTTATTAAATATATTGTCTCAATTTTCCTTCATGATTTATTTTCAGACATCATAAGAATAATGTTATACTTGGTATTTTAACATGACATGTTATAACAAGAATATCTATGGCAAGAGCTCTTTTCAGTCGCTGCTTTCTTTTCCTCGTGATCCTTTTCTTTTCTTTTTTCCCCTTTGTAATCTGCTGTAAGAGTATGAAAAAGGACAACATATGCTGCACATTTGTGGTCTGTTCTCCCGAATTTAATTTACGATATATTCCTTGGAGCTTGGAGAGTATTCACTTAAACACAGTTTATGTCTTAAGTTTAAGCTTGTTGAATAATATGTCAAAAGAAATGCAATGGTCAGGATTATTAAAGGCGTTTTTCTATGACAGCAGACACATGAGATGATGGCTGAAGTGAGTCAGTAAAGGAGAAGATCAAGATCTGGAGGAGGACATGCAGTTTACACTTCAGGAGAAAGACACAGATGAGCTCCTGGGCAGATTCAGCAATCATAAAGGTGAGTTCAGTGTTTCCATGCTTAAGTGACACTGTTTAAAAGAAGCAGGTACATTATGTGTTATTTACAGTGATGATTTTACTTGTTTTATTATTATAAGGTAATATTAAAGGTTAAAAATGACCCACGGTAAAAGACCTGCACGATATTGAAAAAAACTGATATTGCAATATTTAATTTTTCTGATATATATAGTGCAATATTTCAAAAAAAACTATTTCACCAAATGATTAAATAGCTCTATTTGACAATTAGAAAATTAGAAATTTGAATAGTCTCTGATGCGAACTCACTAGATCTCGCAGCAATGTTATTACTTCAGTGGCGAATTCAAATGTTTTCTTCACTGGATATCTTAGCACAGTGTCGCTTGATCTCGCGCTGCACAGATGTTGCTGGTCCGAACTGATAAATGGTCCGTTAAGCACAATATGATGAGTAGCGCAGTTTCGTTCCGCTTTCATTACGTTTGCCATTTGATGTTGCGCAACGTTGTGGTGATCGCGCCAGTGCGGATTTTGTCTGCAGAAAAAATGGTCCTAGGAATCGTTCGGTTTGTATGTGTACCGAACCGGAAGCAGCTCGTACCCAAACGGTTCAATAATTACGAATACATGTACCGTTACATGGCTAATTTACATATATGCGAGTCCTGATCGGGAGGTAACGTCCGATTCCGATCGAGTCTGAAACCACGTGATCGGGCCCGATTTCCGATCGCGTGATCGGATCGGGACATCCCTAGTTTAAAGTTTTTCAATTTTACAAAATATGGTGTAAAAACGTCTTAGTGCTGCCCTCTTCAGGTTGAACAGTGGCTACTGCAGTTGAATTTTCCTATTGGATGTTGTGGTACCCTCTGACGTCAGAGGGTACCAGCTAACCATCCCCTTGCCTACAGAGAGATACGTCTCAGATGCATGCCCCCTCTCCACTAGGCTCTGCCCACTTTTCCAGCATTTTTGGGCATTTTGGGGGGGGGGGGGGGTACCATTATCTCAATTAGGGGTAATGGCCTCTATTGTCTTTAGATGTAGTGGTCTTCCCTAAGGTTTTGTAAGGTCAGCCCCTTCCTGCCCACCGAATGCCTATAAGATACCATGTAAACTTACATTAGAGAGATTTTGGACGAACCACAGCATCAACAGCTGTAGTTCTCTAGAAAACATCACTTCTAGAGAACTACAGACCTGTCTCTCTCCTACCAGTCATTGCGAAAACACTTGAATGAGTTGCTTTTAACCAAGTATCATCCTTCCTGTCTCTGAACAACCAGCTGGATGTCAACCAATCTGGCTTCAAGAAAGGACATTCAACTGAGACTGCATTGCTGTCAGTCACGGAAGCCCTGCGGATCGCAAAAGCTGCTTCCAAATCATCAGTTCTCATTCTACTGGATCTGTCCGCTGCCTTCGACACTGTGAATCATCAGATCCTCTTGTCCGCCCTCTCATCACTGGGCATCACTGGAACCTCCCTCAACTGGTTTGAGTCCTATCTCACAGGTAGGTCCTTCAAGGTCGCATGGAGATGTGAGGTATCCAAAGCACATCAACTGACCACAGGGGTTCCTCAGGGTTCAGTTCTCGGACCGCTCCTCTTCTCCATTTACACCACATCACTGGGACCCATCATACAGGCACATGGTTTCTCTTACCATTGCTATGCTGATGACACCCAGCTCTACCTCTCACTTCAACCAGATGATCCCACAGTAGCTGTACGGATCTCAAGCTGTCTGGCGGACATCTCGGCATGGATAAAGGAACATCACCTGCAGCTCAACCTGGCAAAGACTGAGCTTCTCGTCCTCCCTGCCAATCCGTCTCTACAGCACGACCTCACTATCCAGCTAGATTCTTCCTCAATCACCCCATCAAGGTCGGTCAGAAATCTTGGAGTAATCTTTGATGATCAGCTAACCTTCACAGACCACATTACGAAGATAGCTCGATCATGCAGGTTTGCTATGCACAACATCAGGAAGATCAGGCCTTTCCTAACTGAGCATGCAACACAACTTCTCGTCCAGGCCCTGGTCATTTCTAGGCTTGATTACTGCAATGCTCTTCTGGCTGGACTTCCATCATGTGCAACTAAACCTCTACAAATGATCCAGAATGCTGCAGCTCGTCTTGTCTTCAACGAGCCCAAAAGGGCCCACGTCACTCCTCTGCTCATCTCTCTGCACTGGCTACCACTCGCTGCTCGCATCAAGTTCAAGGCTTTGACGCTTGCTTACAGATTGAACACAGGTTCAGCTCCCTCCTACTTCCACTCACTACTACAAGTCTACATCCCTCCCAGAAGCCTACGATCGGTCAATGAGCGACGGCTCGTGGTACCATCACAGCGGCCATGGTTAGCAGAAGAGAATTCTTTTAAAAGTATTTAAAATCGTACCGACCCCAAACTTTTGAACGGTAGTGTAAATGTAAATGTGTTCTCAATAAAGAATCCTGCTGAAAGATATCCCAAAATTCTCCTGGTTTTTCGCTTCTGAGTTCTAAACTTTAGAAGAATAAAGTTCACAACAGCTGCAATTTTATGTGCAGAGTGTCAGTGCAGTTCGGTTCCTGTTGAAGAAACATTTCTGTTGTGTAAATTCTGGTTTCATAACTGAGCATTTAGCTACAACATAGTTACTTACAGCTATATGACATTTTCTTAAATAGTTTATATTTTGCAAAATATTGTACACTGGACCAAATTCTTAATAAATAAAAGCATTTTTTTTTATTTAAAATATTTCTTCTTGCTTGACTATTTATATATACGTGACCTTTTAGTAATCCAAAAGTAACCAGATTACATTACTTTCATATTGTGGTAGTTGGATTATGTTACTGAATACTTTTTTTTAAAAGTAATTTGTAACTAACAGAATACATTTTTTAAAGTAACTCTGCCAAGCCTGACTGCTACCTATTGGTGCCAAGTAATCAGTAAAACCAATATAATGGTCGACCTCTTCTTTTTAATTAGCTAAAATGGTCTTATTCTACATATTAATGTTTTTTTTTGTTTTTTTTTTCAGGATCTAGGACATGGAGTCATGATACCCACAGAAAAATGGGTATCAAAGTATGCCCAAACATGTTGGATGAATATATTTAAATATATAATGTATGGATAATCTTATGTACTGGTAATGTAGTTTAAGAGGTACATTGTCCTAATGAATTCTCCTTCTTTTTGCAGGTCTAATCAGTCAGCCCAAGTGAAGCCACACAATGTAAAAGAATAAATGAATCAAATAATAAAAATGTAATATTAATGTTGTGTTAGATGTTTATTTCCAGCTGGGTTGAGTAAAAAACCAGGTCTTAATACTATAATTTTTATTTCAGGTGCAAGCTCTTCATTCTTTGCAAAACAAAACCTGAGCTGTAAGCTATTGAAAAGTTGGTGTGAAGTTTATATCAATTGTGTATAATAGTAGTTATAATTCAAATTAATTTATTAAAATCTATAATTAATGTCCTAATTATTAACAGCTAAAAGCATTAAACCTACAAATCTTAACCAATACAAAAATGTAATGGAAACCATTAAATATGTGCAAATCAAGACCAATACAAATTTGTAATGAAACCATCACAACCAATACAAAACTGTAATGGAAACCATTAAATATGTGCAAATCAAGACCAATAGAAATTTGTATTGAAACCATCAGAACCAATACAAAACTGTAATGGAAACCATTAAATATGTGCAATTCAAGACCAATACAAATTTGTAATGAAACCATCAGAACCAATACAAAACTGTAATGGAAACCATTAAAATACAGACCCAATACAAATTTGTAATGGAAACCCTTAAAACCAATAAATCCTAATGGAATATGGCCCAAAACACACTACGTAATGGACTCCACTTGGTAATGGTTTTAATGGTTAACGGCTGGTGGTTTGTAATGGTTTTGTAGTGGAAACCATTAGGAATTCTGTAATGGTTTCTATTGTTTTTTTCAGCAGGGTGGTCAAGTGTGTTCGGGTCAGTTTCATCGGGGAGAAGCTTTCTGTGGTGTTTCTGGCTCCTTTCTATGGTGGCTATATTGTGCAGAATGGCACATGCAGACACTATCTGTGATGCCCACTCTGGTGACTCTTAAGCGCCGAAGACAGTTGAAACGTGCCTTTAGGATGCCAAAGATCATCTCTAACTTTTACTATGGTTTTACTGACTGTTACGTCCCTGTGGTCTCGCGCATGTGTGTTTCTTTTGTTTCTCTTTCTCTACTGTCTATCACATTCTTAGGCTTGCGTCACCACTCGCCCGCTGTTGGCTGAGAGAGATGTCAATCATCATCTACGTCGTGACGTCATCTTTCCTCCCGCAGCCTATCGGGTTTACCACGCGAGTTTAAAAGGAAGCTGAGAGGAGCGCATGTCAGCTTGTTTCTTTCTGTCGCTCTGCTTGTCGCTTTTGTATTTGTTATTTTCTGTTACAGACATTGTCCTGTTGTTTTTTCTTTCGGCCATGACGGCATGTTTTGAGATTAGCCTACCAAGTGTAATGTTTTCTGCCATGACGGCGTGTTCTGAGATTGCCAAGAGTAATGTGTTCTGCCATGATGGCGTGTTTTGCGGTTACCAAGAGAAATTCGGACAGGTAATATGTCACGTGACGTACACAAAGCATCACTTAGCAAACTCGATGTATACAAACACCAGGTAAGGAAGTGAACGCCACCCTTGGATGTTTTGTTATTAGTTAGAGCAGTTAGAGAGGGCGCTTTGCGCTGAAGAATTTTGTCTTTTCTTTTCTTTTTGTTATTAGTTAGTTAAGAGGTTGGGATTAAGTTAACGGGAGTTTGTTTTGTTCTTTTCTTTCATTTGGCTTCACAATTTGTCCTTATTCTCTTTGGTTATACTTTGAACTCTCAATTTTGTATCTATTTGGTTTATTTTTCTTTGTGTTTACTATTATTCATATTATTATTGTTCACCATTTTCACCTGTACAATAAACTGTACTTTTTTTCCTTCACTATATTTTGTTGTGTCGTCTCTTGCCATTTTAATTACACCACCGTCTGATCACAACCTCAATGTTGCCCCTTTTAAGACTTTTTGTCTAAGGGTGCGTAACATTTAATGGGGGCTCGTCCGAGATCTTTAATCTCAAGTTAATTTAGTTGTGATCAGTTGTGTGTGTGTATGCTAGTGGTAAGTTACGTTAGTTTGGCGGCATATTCATGCAGAGTAGTATTTTTGTACTCGTTTGCTGGTTGTGCATCATGGAAATGTTTAGCTTGCAAAAGTTCATTGCCAACCTGTCTTTTGAACAGATTAGTTCATGTAAGAAGCAAGACTTAGTGCTGATAGCGGATCACTATCAGGTTGTTGTGAGTAGACAAGCTCTTAAGAGTGAGATAAAAAGTAAGTTGATACAACGTTTAAAAGAGATCAATGTTCTTCCTATGTCAAATGCCGTGGGTGATGAGGAGGCTAGCGGAGGTGTTGGTGTGAGTGACGTTGCAGTGGCACATCGCAGTTTTGTGGATGATGAGGATAAGCGGAGCGGTAGAGCTGATGCTGAGGCAGAGGTGAGGGCCGAGGCTAAGGCCGGCTTGCCACCGTTTGATCCATTCTCTCCCAGTTCTGTTGATTCGAGAGACGGCGCGCGGCTGAAAGTCCGACATAGCTTGAAATATCGACATCGTGTTAATTTAGAGTGTGGCAATATACCGGTATTGGCGATAACCACGATGTTTAAAATGAATAGGACTTTTATGATAACATGACACGTATACTCCAGCGCCAGTTGAGGTGGCAGTATTGCACCCGCTGACATATCAAATAAGAAGAAGACGCAGCGCGCGCCCACGCAGCCACTCTGGTATGGGAGTTCTTCGGCTTCAAAGAAAACAGCACTTTAAAGGGGGTCGCACACCGGACGAGAAGCGCAGAGAATTCTTTAAAATTCGAACACATTATTTTCTAGGAGTTTACACACACCACCGGCACCATTCGGCATCTGTCCGCGACGCCCAGCTATGGCTCGGATTTTCAGGTGAGATTCTCAAATCATTCAGTTAACGGATGCGTTTTGACGGAGGTAAAGTGTTCAGACTGCAGACTTAGCAACGATTGTATTTAATTGTACAGTACAATCATAACATTGTAGCCTACAGACATGATCTTAATTTCATAATGTCCTTAAACATAACAATATTGCTGGCCATGAACTGAGAAAGTGCGCGTCAGGTGTGCTACACGCGACGCGGCGCAGAGCTGCGCTTCTCGTCCGGTGTGCGACCCCCTTAAGCCCAATCTGCAGAATGTGTAGCCACCAACCTTTTTATACATCTCCGTGTCCATCGCCCTGCGGATTACGCTATTTTACAGAGAGTAAATTGCGATTATTTTACTAGTCATGGAATGGGAAATGTGACATTAACCTGTTAACAGCGGGTTTTTGTTTTCATATGTTTAAATAAAGGGTGATTATCAAGTACCCCGTTTTCTTTACTCGTCTTATTTTTGTATTTGCACTTGATTTGTTTTGTTCAAATCTGCATGACTTGCACCGGCTCAACAGTAGGTTTAAGAGCTTTTCAGTTCTTCAGGAAACATTCAGACAGTGTTTCGCTCCAGTTTGAAACCAGATATACTTCACATGCTTGTCTTACTTCACAAAGATGTGCATTCAAATGAGAACGCAAGAAGTAAAAATGCAAAAAAAATAAAAAAAAAATAAACAAAGTAAAAATTTATTTGACTGATTTGACATTTTTTACCCCAAGGTTTCTATAGATATCGCGATATATCGATATCGTGAATTATTTTGGCCACAATAACCGTGGTGTGAAAAATCTAACATCGTGACAGCCCTATTCCTAAACAAACAAATGTTTTGCAGCATGATATTATTGTGAATGATGCTTGTCCTATTAAGCAGCATGCTTACCGCGTAAATGCAGTTAAGAAGTCTATTATGCGTCAAGAAGTGAATTATCTGCTTGACAATGATTTAGCCAGACCTAGTTGTAGTCCCTGGAGTTCTCCGTGTCTTCTCGTTCCTAAACCGGATGGCACGTTTAGATTCTGCACTGATTTTCGAAAAGTGAATGCTGTAACGGTGCCAGACAGTTATCCGTTACCGCGAATGGAAGACTGTGTTGATAATATTGGGTCTGCTCGTTTTGTCACTAAGCTGGATATGTTGAAAGGATACTGGCAAGTTCCACTTACTCCGCAAGCATCCGAGATTTCAGCGTTTGTAACTCCAGACAAGTTCTTACAATATACAGCGATGGCTTTCGGTCTCAGAAATGCTCCCGCTACGTTCCAGCGTCTTGTAAATATTGTCTTGGCTGATGTACCTAATTGCAATGCTTATCTCGATGATTTGGTTTTATACTCTGTGGATTGGAAGGAACATGTGTGGTTGTTGAGAACGGTGTTCGAACGTCTACGTGCAGCTAACTTAACTCTCAACTTGGCAAAGTGTGAGTTTGGTCGAGCGACTGTCACTTATCTGGGTAAAGAGGTTGGACAAGGCCAGGTACGACCAGTGGAGGCTAAGGTTACCGCTATTGCAGAATTTCCAGTCCCTACCACTCGACGAGAGTTGCGAAGATTCCTAGGTATGGCTGGTTATTACCGCAGTTTCTGTAAAAACTTCTCAACCGTTGTTACTCCCCTCACTTTGTTGCTTAGTCCGTCTAAACTTTTTAAATGGTCTGTGGAGTGTCAGAATGCTTTTGATTGTGTCAAAATGCTTTTATGTAATGCACCTGTTCTCGTTGCGCCTGATTGCAAGTATACTTTCAAGCTTGAGGTCGATGCAAGCGCTGATGGAGCCGGAGCTGTTCTTCTTCAGGAGGATACTAATGGATTAGATCATCCTGTGAGTTATTATTCCCGTAAGTTTAATAAGCATCAGCTTAACTATTCTACCATTGAAAAAGAAGCACTTGCTCTCTTGCTTGCTCTCCAGCACTTCGAAGTTTACCTTGGTTCCAGTAGTCTTCCTATCACAGTATTCACCGATCATAACCCTCTAGTGTTTTTATCCAGGATGTACAATCAAAACCAGCGTTTGATGCGCTGGGCTCTAGTACTCCAGAATTATAATTTGGAGATCAAGCACAAAAAGGGTGTTGATAATGTTTTGGCTGACGCTCTTTCGAGAGTGTAAAATATTGTCTGTTTTAACTTGTTTTTCACAAACAGGTTTTTTCTTAAGGGTGGGAGTGTTACGTCCCTGTGGTCTCGCGCATGTGTGTTTCTTTTGTTTCTCTTTCTCTACTGTCTATCACATTCTTAGGCTTGCGTCACCACTCGCCCGCTGTTGGCTGAGAGAGATGTCAATCATCATCTACGTCGTGACATCATCTTTCCTCCCGCAGCCTATCGGGTTTACCACGCGAGTTTAAAAGGAAGCTGAGAGGAGCGCATGTCAGCTTGTTTCTTTCTGTCGCTCTACTTGTCGCTTTTGTGTTTGTTATTTTCTGTTACAGACATTGTCCTGTTGTTTTTTCTTTCGGCCATGACGGCGTGTTTTGAGATTACCAAGTGTAATGTGTTCTGCCATGACGGCGTGTTCTGAGATTGCCAAGAGTAATGTGTTCTGCCATTGTTACGTGCTCCGAGGATATGTTGTTTCTTGTTGTTGTTGTTTTTGCTTTCACTTTCTCTCTTAGTCCTATCATCTCTCAGGGCGGTGCTGTTGGCTGTCCGTCATCATTGCGACGCGTACCGGATTGGGCGTCCTTGCTATAAAAGATTGACGTAGACCGGAAACGAGAGAGAGAGAGAGAGAAGGAGGGATCTGTTGTTTGTTTTTGTTTCGGACCACGCCGTGATGTTGGCGTGCCTTGTTTGTTTTTTGTTTCCTTTGTTTCGTTTTTGTTACTGAAGGTTTATACTTTGGAGTTAAACAGTTTGTTCATGTTTATTTTGGATTACGATAAGAACGTGAGTTCTTATGTTTTCTTTTCGTTGCTATGTTTTATTCCCGGCCAGGGAGTAGTAATCAGGCAAGCATGTCACGTGACTTCCATTCATGCAACATCTAGGGAAACACGCTGTTATTACATCAGGTAAGGAGCGGGTGCTATTTTTGTATGTTTTGAGTTTTTATGTAGAGTAGGTTAGCGAAGGCGTGTTGAACGCCGTCGTTTTGTTTAGTTTCTTTCTTTGATATCGTAGTTTAGTGGGAATGGGAATGTAGTTAGAATGTGGGTTTTGTTTTGATTATTTTCTTTGCTTTAAGCCCCGTTCAGATTCCTACTCCCTGGGTACGGTTTTTTTTGGATTATTTTTGTCTCTCTCTACTTTGTGCACGTGCATGGTTGCAATGAATAAATATATTCATTTACTTGATTTAAACCTCCTTTTGTCTTCGTGTCTTGTTGCTCCAGCATCTTAGTTGCGTTAACAGGGATAAACAATCCGGGAATAAAAAGATTTCTTTATGTTGTGTCCCCTCATTCCCTGAGCCGTTTTAGGGACGTAACATAAATTGGGGGCTCGTCCGTTCCTTAAAGCCTGGAGACGTTGTTAGGGTGCTGGTTCAAGTTGTTGAGTAGGCTATTTAGGGATTTGTAGTTCGTTCGTGGATTTCATTATGACATCGCACGCGCAGGATTTTATTGAGAACCCTTCGTTTGAGGCATTTGAGAGATGTCGAAAGGATGAATTGCTCGTTATAGCTGACCACTTCCGAATTTCTGTTAAGCAACAATTGTTGAAAAGGGAAATTAAAGATTTTTTATTGCATCGATTAGTGGAATTAGATATTTTGGTTTTATCTGAGGCGGAGCGAGAAGCAGATCAAATCGCCGTTGATGCGCAAAGTATGAAGGCTGGGGAGGAAGTTGTGAAACTCGCTGGGACGGAGACCGAGGTCGAAAGCCGAGCAGCTTTGCCACTCTTCGAGCCGGTTTCCCCGACCACACCGGGATCGATAGGGGAGTCGAAACTGAAAGTTCGTCTCGCCCGACTCCGTATGGAAGCGGAGGAGAGAGCGCAAGTACGCCAGGGCGAATTTGATCTGCGGCTCAAAATCCGTAGGTTGGAAATAGAGGCTGAGAAGGAAGTGAATTTGCGCAAGTTAGAGATAGAGGGGAGGACGCTCGCCCCTGTCACTGCTGGTCCAATCACTTCTGACTTGGTGAATAAAGATACTACAGTTCGCGGTTCTACAGCCTCGGTTGTATTTGATGTGAGTAAAAATCTTCCCTTGGTGCCTTTGTTCAGGGAGTCGGAAGTGGATAGCTATTTTGGGGCTTTTGAACGGATAGCGGTTTCGTTGGGATGGCCAAAAGATGTTTGGGCATTATTGTTGCAGTGCCGGTTGTCAGGGAAAGCTTTGGAAGTTTTTTCTGCACTTTCGTTAGCGGAAAGTTTACAGTATGAGACCGTCAAGATAGCTATCCTTCGTTCGTTTGAGTTGGTTCCGGAGGCTTACCGGCAAAAGTTTAGATACCACAGGAAGAGTGGGAGTCAAACGTTTGTTGAATTCGCGCGCGAGAAAGGGGTATTGTTTGATAAATGGTGTGTATCAAGTAAAGTAACTGATTTTGCATCCCTTCGAGAATTAATGTTGCTTGAGGATTTTAAGAAATGCTTGCCAGAACGTGTTGTTCTGTATTTGAATGAGCAAAAAGTCACTGATCTTGCCACGGCAGCCGTGCGCGCTGATGAGTTTGCGCTCACACATAAGAATGTGTTTTTTAGTGCGCGCCCGGATAGAAACACGACTGTTGGTGCAGCTCAGCCTCAGTTGTTTCAGGGGAGATCTGCTAACGAACAGACGAAGGTGGCGGGTGAACAATCGAAAGAGAGACGTGAGTGCTTTTATTGCCATAAGACTGGGCACGTCATTGCAGATTGTTTAGTGCTGAAACGCAAACCGCAGAATGGTTCACAGCAGAAGCCTGTTGCTTTTGTGAACACGGTTCCTGAGGATTCCACAAAAGTGTCACCTGATGGGATATACAAGCCTTTCTTATTGAAAGGGTTTGTATCGTTTAGTGGTAAACTTGAGGAGCAGGTGGAAATACAGATTTTGCGTGATACAGGGGCTGCTTATTCGTTTATATGTGCTGATGCGTTGCCCTTTTCTGATCAGTCACATTTGGGATCTAGCATATTAGTTCAGGGGTTCTGTATGGAAGTGGTGAAGGTGCCTTTGCATCGTATCTATGTGAGGTCTGAATTAGTCACAGGATTTGTCAATGTGGGGGTGCGTTCTGCGTTACCAGTTCCAGGGGTGTCATTTATTTTAGGAAATGACTTGGCTGGAGGGAGAGTGTTACCTGCACTAGAAGTAGTTGACAGCCCTGTGTTGACTCCAGAATCAGAGGAATTAGCCCAGACATACCCTGATCTTTTTTCTGCATGTGTTCTCACTCGTGCGCAGGTTAAAAAAAAAGATGAGGAGGTTGTGTTGGAGGATACCTTTTTGTGTGTGCCTGAGTCTGGTGAAGCTGTTGCACACAGTGATCCTGTTAGTAAAGATACAGAAGTTACAAAGGTCGGTAATGTTGTTCTGCCCTTCTCAGTTACTCGTGAGGAAATTGTGGAAGCCCAGAAGATGGATGAAACTTTGTCGAAGTGTTTCGTTGCAGCAAGGGATGGTAAAGACAAGGGAGTCTCGTATATCATCGATGGTGGTTTGTTGTTGCGTAAATGGCAGCCGACTACCACTGCGAGTGAGGAGGGTGTATCAGTATATCAAGTGGTGATTCCTTCCACATACCGCCCTACTGTACTTTCCCTGGCGCATGATCACATTTTTTCTGGACATCTGGGGGTCACTAAAACGTATGACCGTGTTTTGCGACATTTTTTCTGGCCTGGACTTAAGAAAGATGTGGTAAATTTTTGTCGTACATGTCACACGTGTCAATATATGGGAAAACCGAATCAAGTTATTCCCCCGGCTCCACTGGTGCCTATCCCAGCACTAGGTGAGCCGTTTGAGAATGTAATCGTGGATTGTGTGGGACCGCTTCCTAAGACGAAATCGGGTAATCAGTATGTTCTCACGATCATGTGTTCGGCTACTCGATATCCAGAGGCTATTCCGTTACGTACAATTACTGCTAAAGCTGTAATTAAGTCCCTTATTAAGTTCTTCTCTACTTTTGGACTGCCGAAGTTCGTACAGACTGATCAGGGAACGAATTTCCTTTCCAGAGTTTTTAAGCAGGTGTTGAGCTCGCTCAATATAAAACATCGTGTGTCAAGTCCGTATCATCCTGAAAGCCAGGGAGCCCTGGAAAGATTTCACCAAACGCTGAAATCAATGTTGAAAAAGTACTGTGTGGACACAGGTAATGAATGGGACGAGGGACTTCCTTTCGTTTTATTCGCTATACGGGAGACTGTACAGGAATCGTTAAGGTTTAGTCCAGCTGACCTGGTCTTCGGACATACTGTTAGGGGACCTTTGAAGGTGCTTAAGGAACAAATGCTTGGTATTAGTAATGACTTGAGCCCGAAGGTTAATGTGTTGGATTATGTTTGCAGACTCCGGGAACGTGTGCAGAGCGCCTGTGACTTGGCGAAAGATTTTTTATCTCACGCTCAGAGTGATATGAAGAAACGGTTTGATAAAAAAACAATTCTTCGTTCTTTTTCCGTTGGGGACCAAGTGTTGGTGTTGTTGCCTATACCAGGGTCGGCATTGTCAGCACGTTTTGCTGGACCATATGAAATCGTGGATAAAAGAAGTGAAACTGACTATGTTGTTAGAACACCTGACCGGAAGCGACAGCGAAGAGTCTGTCATATTAACATGTTGAAGGCGTACTATTCTAGAGATGATGTGTTAAAATCACCTACGGATGAGACTGCAGGGCCCGCTATCTCTCCGGTGGCTATGAATTGTCATGTAGAAGCGTCGTCTTCTGGAGTATCGATCGATGAGGATGGTTTGATGTTACGCAGTGATCCATTACCGCTCGCGCGGTTGTCAAATTCCGAGGTATTGAGCGATCTGTCGAATTTCCTGGTGGGACTAACGGAGTCACAGAAACAAGATGTGACCGCGCTCATTCATGGTTTTTCTGAAATTTGTGGTGATGTTCCTACACAAACACGGGTGCTGTACCATGACATCAATGTGAAGGATGCGCACCCTATTAAGCAGCATCCATATAGAATGAATGCCACTAAGAGGTCTTTAATGAAAGATGAAGTTGACTATTTAGTAAGAGAAGGTCTTGCTGAACCTAGTAGTAGCCCGTGGAGCTCACCGTGCCTACTTGTCCCGAAGTCAGATGGAAGTTATCGATTTTGCACGGATTACCGTAAGATCAATGCTGTCACTGTGCCAGATTGCTTCCCTTTGCCTCGCATGGAGGATTGTATTGATAATTTAGGCTCAGCTCAGTTTGTTAGTAAACTAGATCTGCTGAAGGGATATTGGCAGGTGCCTTTAACCCCTCGAGCTTCAGAGATTTCTGCCTTCGTGACACCTGATTCATTCATGCAGTACCGGGTTATGGCATTCGGGTTACGAAATGCCCCGGCCACTTTTCAAAGATTAGTGAATACTGTACTTGTTGGCGTTTCGAACTGCAGTGCCTACTTAGACGACTTGGTGGTGTATTCGACTAGTTGGTCTGAACATTTATCCTTGTTGGGAACAGTGTTCCAACGCCTTGAAAAAGCTTCATTGACTTTGAATTTGGCCAAGTGTGAATTTGGCAAGGCCACTGTCAGATATTTGGGAAGGCAGGTAGGTCAAGGTCAAGTTCGTCCGGTGGAAGCTAAAATTCAAGCCATTCTTGAGTTTCCCACACCTTCGACCAGACGTGAATTGCGACGTTTTCTCGGGATGGCAGGGTACTACAGGACTTTCTGTAAGAATTTCTCCACTGTGGCTCGTCCTTTAACGGATCTGCTTAGTCCTTTAAAAACTTTTAGTTGGTCTTTGGAAAGCCAACAAGCTTTTGAGAATATTAAGGCATTGTTGTGTAGTGCGCCGGTGTTGTCCGCGCCTAATTTCACGGTGCCGTTCAAGCTTGAGGTTGACGCGAGTGCGTATGGTGCGGGTGCAGTGCTTCTTCAGGAGAGTGCAGATGGAGTGGATCATCCCATTTGTTACTTTTCCAAGAAATTCAATAAGCACCAAATCAACTATTCAACCATTGAGAAGGAGGCGTTAGCTTTGCTATTGGCACTCCAGAATTTCGAAGTGTATGTTGGATCTACGGCATATCCAGTGATTGTTTACACCGATCATAATCCCCTAACCTTTTTGTGCCGAATGTATAACCAGAATCAAAGGTTAATGAGGTGGGCTTTAATTGTCCAAAATTACAACATCGAAATCCGGCATAAGAGAGGCTCGGAGAACGTAGTAGCCGATGCGCTTTCAAGAGTTTGAGACGTTAATCAGGATGTATAAATTTTGTCCATTGTCTGAGTTTTTTTGTTTGTGTTATCTGTCTTTCTTTCCTTGTGGAATTTGTGACAAACATAATGTTGTATCATGTTTGTTTTTTTAGGGTGGGGATGTTACGTGCTCCGAGGATATGTTGTTTCTTGTTGTTGTTGTTTTTGCTTTCACTTTCTCTCTTAGTCCTATCATCTCTCAGGGCGGTGCTGTTGGCTGTCCGTCATCATTGCGACGCGTACCGGATTGGGCGTCCTTGCTATAAAAGATTGACGTAGACCGGAAACGAGAGAGAGAGAGAGAGAAGGAGGGATCTGTTGTTTGTTTTTGTTTCGGACCACGCCGTGATGTTGGCGTGCCTTGTTTGTTTTTTGTTTCCTTTGTTTCGTTTTTGTTACTGAAGGTTTATACTTTGGAGTTAAACAGTTTGTTCATGTTTATTTTGGATTACGATAAGAACGTGAGTTCTTATGTTTTCTTTTCGTTGCTATGTTTTATTCCCGGCCAGGGAGTAGTAATCAGGCAAGCATGTCACGTGACTTCCATTCATGCAACATCTAGGGAAACACGCTGTTATTACATCAGGTAAGGAGCGGGTGCTATTTTTGTATGTTTTGAGTTTTTATGTAGAGTAGGTTAGCGAAGGCGTGTTGAACGCCGTCGTTTTGTTTTGTTTCTTTCTTTGATATCGTAGTTTAGTGGGAATGGGAATGTAGTTAGAATGTGGGTTTTGTTTTGATTATTTTCTTTGCTTTAAGCCCCGTTCAGATTCCTACTCCCTGGGTACGGTTTTTTTTGGATTATTTTTGTCTCTCTCTACTTTGTGCACGTGCATGGTTGCAATGAATAAATATATTCATTTACTTGATTTAAACCTCCTTTTGTCTTCGTGTCTTGTTGCTCCAGCATCTTAGTTGCGTTAACAGGGATAAACAATCCGGGAATAAAAAGATTTCTTTATGTTGTGTCCCCTCATTCCCTGAGCCGTTTTAGGGACGTAACAGCCATGATGGCGTGTTTTGCGGTTACCAAGAGAAATTCGGACAGGTAATATGTCACGTGACATACACAAAGCATCACTTAGCAAACTCGATGTATACAAACACCAGGTAAGGAAGTGAACGCCACCCTTGGATGTTTTGTTATTAGTTAGAGCAGTTAGAGAGGCCGCTTTGCGCTGAAGAATTTTGTCTTTTCTTTTCTTTTTGTTATTAGTTAGTTAAGAGGTTGGGATTAAGTTAACGGGAGTTTGTTTTGTTGTTTTCTTTCATTTGGCTTTACAATTTGTCCTTATTCTCTTTGGTTATACTTTGAACTCTCAATTTTGTATCTATTTGGTTTATTTTTCTTTGTGTTTACTATTATTAATATTATTATTGTTCACCATTTTCACCTGTACAATAAACTGTACTTTTTTTTCTTCACTATATTTTGTTGTGTCGTCTCTTGCCATTTTAATTACACCACCGTCTGATCACAACCTCAATGTTGCCCCTTTTAAGACTTTTTGTCTAAGGGTGCGTAACACTGACACATGAGGGTCATGATAGGGGGTTATTGTGTAGGTTTTGCTGTCCCAATTCAAATTAACAGTGTTTTGTACTGTACCAAATTTTACTAGCTTTCCTCAAAGCGCTGACACAACATACTCACGGAAAGTAGATTGTTATCTGTTAATTTTACTATTAATTTAAAGATTCATCTCACAGAAAATAATAATTTCACATGTTCACATAATCTCTACCTGAACATTAAGGCTGTGAAAAGACTTTCTATTAACATAATCTGCCACATTTTGTCCGGCTAAAAACTCTTTCTCTATGATGTGCTCGTCTAACAATTTGCGCTGAGATGTCCACAGGATTTGAAAGAAAATGTAAAGCCATTGCAACAAACACTGGGAATTAGTTACGTCACCTATATGTTTCTTTTGCTCACAGCTGATTGGTCAAACTTCAGTCTGAGATCTCGAATCCAGAACTTAACCTGCCCCGGAGTAGGTTAGCCGTGCAGCGTAAGGTACCATGGCAACGAACACCGATTAAAGCCGAGCTACTTTCATAGTACCTAAAACCCAGGGTTGGCGGAAACTAAGCCGAAACATAGCTGGCTAGCCACCTAAACCGGCTTCATGGTATAGGCCCCTGGACTTATGAACTCAAAGGCGTGGGCGCGCGAGAGAAAATAAATAAATAAATCGCACGGGGTGCGCGTTAACAGGCTAACGTTAGCGAGTTAGCGTGCTGTGTTAACAATAACGGAAGCTAGAGATGTAAGGTAATCTCAGATGCTGGGTAAGCTGTATTTAGTAGTATAAACAACTAGAAATGATAGTAAATGATAAATGATGGCTCAAAACAGAAAGAAATACGAGGCTCAGGCGGAGCTTACAACCTCGAAGCAAACAAACACACAGCAGGCAGCGAGGCAGACAGGAGCAATCGATCAGCGATCCAGACAGGAGCAATCCTGCAGACAGGAGCAATCCTGCAGACAGGAGCAATGGAATTAGTCACCCTGACACGATTGGGATTATCATATAAGGACAGCCCGTGGTCAGAGGTGTGCCAAACCTGTCGAAAACATGCTGCCTTCTGTTTGAACTTACCTATGCTCTCGACTTCAAGTATCCCTCAAAACTGGTGTATACTTGAGATATATCAGAGGCTTTTTGTAGGATTGGACCCTGTGCGTCCTAAACCATCATCATGTCATTTTTGACATTGCAGTTCCAGTGTGATACAATGTGATGTTATGGCTCACATTTACCTTGATCCAAACATTTCAGATTGGGCAGTTTGGATATTTCACTGTACTGTTCAGAACAGGTTGAAAATACACTTCTACAGTGTTTGTTTTATATTAGAGTGTACATGTGCGGCCACATTTATTTGCTGTTTGTAGTCACTGTTAAAAGTGACACTGGTTGACATTGAATAAATTGAACATTGTCTTCAATCTATCTTCTCATCTTTTTCTTCTTCAATTGAATTTGTAATTGTTATTGACAATTAAAAAAAAATGTTAAAATGTTTATTCACATATGATTAAGTTAATTTTACTAGGAAAATATAGTTCATAAAACCTAATTAAAATGAGTACAGGTTACTTGTAGCAACCCATAAATAAGTTACCTGTACCAAGAAAAGTAGGTTTATCTAACTGAATAATACTAGCACTAGTAGTTAACTCAACTTGATTTTGTTGCGTTTGTATAAAGTAATGTTAAAGTGTTCAATATACTTAAAAAAGGCTGCAAGTTGAATCAACATAAAACATCCAATGCAGCCAATTGCCTCACTTTTTATAAGTTAGATCTAGGTATTACTTTTTACAGTGTGGATTGCTGTGTGAAAGTTGCTATTGACTCGTTATTTAAGTTTTGTTTACAAAAATATTACAAGAAAGGAAAGATTCATATATTATATTATGCAGCAGCAAAGCACATATCCTTGAAGACATAGCATGGCATTTTAGATGAAGCCCGGTCTCATGGAAAAAAGGCAAATCACTTCAGATATACAGTGAATAGAAACTGGAAATTAGTGTCACGGGTGGTTACACATATGAAGCGTGCAAAGACGAATATATCACTGGAACAGTCTTTAATCAAAAACTCACGGTATAGGCGAGGACAACTCGGGGAATCACAGGAGAAATTAACCACTACGCATAAACCAGACAAGACAAAGAACAGGGAGTATAAATACACAGGAGATAATTAGATTATCAGGTGAACGGGATAACTAATCAGACACACTGGGAAACTGGGTCAAAAGACAGGCACTGAACTAAAACACAATAAAACATAACCCTCATAGAACACCCCCTCCTGAAAAGGCGTGTCCTTGCGCCGTAAATAGTCCAACTGAGGAGGGAGGGTGGGGGCTCTGGAGGGGGACGAGGAACTGGATAGGGGTGAGATGAAACAAAGTCCAACGCATGAGTACATGGGGGAGTGGAGGGTGGGAGGAGCCAAGGGGGAGGCTGGAGCAGGAGGAGCCAGATGCTGGTCCAGAGACCAGCCAGGATGAGGCCCAAGGGCAAAGTCGATGGAGGGAGGAGCCATGGTGGAGACTCCACTGGAGATCGAGATCAAGATGGAGCTGACAAGCCGAAGAGCCCACGCAACACAGCTGGTGCTGGAGCCCGAGTTGGAACCGTAGCGACGAGCATCCGAGGTGGAGCATGGAAACCAGGAGACTGAGGCGAAGCCAGTGGGACAGAGGATGGAGGGGGAGCCAGGGGGAAGACAAAGCCAGATGGAGCCGAAGGTGTAGGCAAGACGACGTCTGACCAAAGCAGAGCTGGTGGGACAAGGGAGCCCAGTGGAGTCGTAAGGATGATGGTTTCCGATGGAGCCAAGAAGGGAGGAGCCAAAGCGGAGATGATGGGTTTTACAGGCTGCAGTGGATTGATGGGTACTGTAACACCTCATTTCTTTTAACGATGTTACTCTGAGGGGTTCAACAGAAATTTTTGAACCTGTACTGAAAAAAGAAATATCCTCACAAACAAATTAACATTGAACCTCTTTTATTTACACCACTGTGCTAAATCCATGTGCCAAACTCTCAATGAACAAACTATCAAGCACTCTCAAGATCTCTGTCTCTTCAACAATGAATCAATTCAATGAAGTAAACTTAACTCTGAAATGTCCTATCTTTTGAGAAGTTACGTTGACGATGCTGATGATGACGATGCTGATGATGACGATGAAGATGAAATGAGCATATACTCCACAAGGTCAATTTTGAGAGCGATGCAATGATTTTAATCCAACTATCCACAATGTGAGAAAAGATCCTACATCACAGTAGCCAGTGAATTGTTTGTTCCCTGTGCCCCGATGCTGTCCATGTGCTGTAGCCTCATTGCCAATGGAGTTTCCACTTGGCTTTACTGTCCATTTCTCTGCTCAGTGTTCATAACAGAACATGTGAATAAAAAGTCCTTTCTAGAAAGAAAACACATCTAACATCAGTGAACTTAAGAAATAAATACAACATAAAGAATATAAATCATCCATACTTACATTTGAGCAGAAACTCAGGGTTCTCAACAAAGGACTATAAACACAAGCCAGTAGTTAGCATAAGTTCAATCAAACATTGGATTTCCCTCTACCAAACGAACTCTCTTCTTCTATGGTAGGTGTGTTTATATACTAGGTTACCACCCGGCAATAGCACCCTCAAGTGGCTCTTGTTGTAACTACATGTGACCCAAAACATCACACTAGTGCCCCAGCAACAATAAAATACAAGTAACAAGTTCTGTCCGTTACAGTACTGAGGGTGGAGATGGAGCCAGGATTTTGTGGACTGGGCAGAACTGGTGGCCTGTAGAACCAATGCAGATCCTCATAGTTCTGTGCAGGAGATTAAGAGGGGTTAAAGGTGAAACAGGGGAATTACCTCCTCAAACTGTTCCACAAGCACTCCCTCGGCGACACATGGCTTTGCGGGCTCACGCAGCTGGACACACTCTCCGTGTGGGTCCTTCTCCGTCCTCATTGTAGGCTCGGGCTCGTCCATCGCCGATCTCCACAGTCTGCGGTGGCCTCTCGCAACTCCACCGTGCAGCGGCAGATGGTGGATGGCTGGTTTCTGGATGTGGAGTGGAGCTTGTGTGGTCCTTTGCCAGGCCGATGGTGAATGGGGAATCGTTATTCACCAGCACCCACTCCACAAATGCGGTAAAGTCGTCCTTTCGACCGCATGCTGGAACGCATGCCTTAGATCACTCACTCAGGCTGGTGTGGTAAAATACAGAGTGAGCGGTCCGGAGAGTACGTCAGGCACGAAAGATGGAGACAGTCCCAAGTGTGGTCTTCCAGCGTTCTCCCTGCTCCAGGCACAACAGGTGTACAGCAGGAAGGTCCATGCCAAAAGAAGGAAAACAAAAAGGGAAAAAATGCTGCAAAAAATAATCATTGTTTGGTCTTGTCTTCTAGTGATGTCTGGTTTGTAAACGAATCGTTCTTTTTAACCCATTCTTTTTTATTCTTTTTACTGGACAAACCAGTTCACCAAATCGGACTAAATCGTTTTAAACAGTTTGAATCTTGAGTTACTCACTGATCCACAATTTACTAAAGTTACACACTTTCGGACGTGCCTGACAGACCCTCCGACTCGAAATTAACCAAAATCCCAGAGTATATGTTACTCCAGTTACTCCAACAGTACACTGAAGACATGTTGTGCTGAGACAACTGATGAGCATGAACTGCTGATACTGAGCATGTGTGTACTACCGAACAGTAACAGTACACTGATACAGCGGTTTGAGTCAAGAATTGGTTGCAAATCAGTTTTCAAATCACCAGTACACTAAACCGTGAAACAGTTTTTTTCAGACACGTTTGGCAAACTGAGAAACGATGAGCTGGATATACTAAGTATGCGTGTATTTTTTATGGGGACGAACTGCATGTTTCTTAAGTATTTAGAAACATCAGAAAGTGTAACAAAATAAAATATATTGGAAATATGTTTATGATCACTGTAGATATTGGAAACACAATGAATGGTCTGTAAAAAATGTCAAACTAAATATCTGTTTTATCAATATTGCATGATATTTTCAGGAACAGCTTTTAAATTCTAAATAAGTTGATATAAAGCTTAAAAAAATGTAAACAAACTTTTGCCAAGGTTTTAAGGGGGCAAAGTAAATGTTTCAAATGTATTAATCAAAACAATAGAAACATATACTGGAAACATGCTTCGACTTTTTAGTTTTGTCGATTATATTCAGGTTGCAGCAGTTCTCAGCTCAGCAGACTTACACATACTGCTACAGCGGTTCTTGAGTCCAGAATTGGATGCAACGGTTTTCGAATCAACAGTGCACTGAACTGAGAACTGTTTCTTTCAGACACATTCAAGAACCGAAGATCTGGAGATACTGAGCATGCGTGATAGTACCATCTGAACCAAACTGTCTCTTTCGGACAACTAATGCTGTGCTGATACTATGAGCACGGGTGGAACAAGAACTTGAATGAGGGGCCTAATTTGGTGAAATTTAAGTTTATTTAATAACAAATATAACATGTAAAATATCCATGTTTGCACATAAATGTATTGGGTGCTTTAGTTGCAAAACGTAAATGTTAGAAACCCAAGATGTTGGTGATGATGATGATTATTATTTATTTTAAGTCATAATTACAAATGACTTTATTTGAATGTGTTTGAGTATATTTTCATCCAGCGGAATGATAGAATTGATATGATTACGTGAGGATATAAAGAACTGGTGAACCTGTTTTTTGAATCGGTTCATTGAAATTAACTGTTCAAAAGAACCGGACTTCCCATTACTATTGTCTTCTGTCACGGGTGGTTACACAGTGTGAAAGATCACAAGCAGCATTAAAATAATCATAAATATTGCATAAATGCACCTATGTAAATCTGCTCCCTCTTTAAACAATATCATATTTTGACTCACAATCAATGCAAACAACGAAAATCCTTATACTAAAAGAATAAATAAGCATTTATATTACAGAATAATGAAGGCCCTCAAAGCATGGGTCGACATTAGGAGTTAGATGAAAAGATGCACAGAACAGGCACAAGTTATACAAAGTGCACCATGTGTATAAGGGGTCAGCCAGATGTCTGATAGCACGTAGGCCTACAGTTTTTGGTTCTAGGCAACAATTGACCCACAGCATTGAGTTGGGAAATGTTATCCAAAGTGATAAAACGCATATGCATCTTTACTCTCAGCAAATACATGTAAATTCCCATTCAGATGTGTTTATTTTAGCTGTTCAAAGAAACATGCTTAACAGTAATATGCAGTAAAAGGGAAGAAACTTTGCTCTGAAACTGGCCTTGAAAAGATAGGACTATTTAATCATGTGGTGCACAGACCTGGCGGACAGAGCTGAAACATGGGTCATATGGGAAAACAGTGAGTCGGTGATGACACTGATCATAGGACTAGCTAGAGGCTTCAGTCTTTGAGGACCTTTCCTTTAAACCATCCTTCAAAACAAATAACTTTTTTCACACATTGAATTCAGTCATAAACCATATGCCATGTGTGGTGTGTTATGTTATGTTTACCTTTCAACCAAAACTTTTATTAAAGTTTTTTTTTTCAGTGGTTGAAACAGCGGTTGAGACAAGTTGGCATTTTTAGGTTCTTTTTCCCACCACTTAATTTGTTTTTCTCATGATAGTGCACACATTCTGAATAGAGGCCCCGTATTTGTAATTGTTGCAACCTTTTCACAGTTCGACACAATGCTCTAAAAGGAGCGAGTGTATCGGATGTCTTGACCTATGCTGGAACTCCCTGACAAAAACAAATCGTGTGGCCTGACCTAGTTGAGTTATTTTCTGCCATTCTCTTCCATAAAAACAACACTGTATGAGGTCAGAGAGATGCTGGGCTTGAGCGCAATAGTACGGGTTTGCAGTTTGGATGCTTGGTGTATTACATCAGCTCACACAGAGCCCTCTAGCCCTCACAGTGGGAACAGTGGTTTTCCATACTATTACCTCTGCCTCGAAGGAAAATCCCACTGATTCTGCATTACCACACCACCTCCTTTTACGTTAAGAGCTCTCTGTAAACGGCAAATAAATCACACTCGACCGCATGTAGCTGAGTCTCTACATGGACATTTATGTCTCTGGAAGGAATTACAGCAGTTGTCTGGGCAGCAGCATAAGATGCTGATGTAACCACAAATAACTACAGCAGCTGATGGAGAGCTGATTAGCAAGATAACAACTCAAGATATGACAGCACACATGAAACATATCCTATTATCTATATTAATATACTGAAATGTATAACTTAATGATAATTGTTCCCTTCCTGTGTTGTGCACAACAACTTTATTTCAATGGCAGCTTTCCAAAGTGTAAATAAAGGCTCTCCACCTCTAGACTGGATCATTCCAGACTGATAAACATCAGTTCCCTATCTGTCAGTCACTGCGACGTGGTGTGGATTGACTGACACTATAGGGATCGTTCTTGGAAGCCCCAAACACCTCTGATACTATGAGAAAAAGCCAATGAAAATTGGCAAGTTGAATTTGCATGCCACTCCCCCAGACATACGGGTATAAAAGGGAGACGGTGTGCATCACTCATTCAGATTTGTTCTTTGGAGCCAAGTTAGTGTCATCTCGACACAAGCTAATTTAATTCACCTCTGGAACAAGCGAGTTGCTTGTTACGGCATTTCAGTCTCCAAAGGAAAAGAGCGAATAAGTGCAAAGAGAGTTCCCCTGGGTGCTTCAGCAACATATGACAGCAGCTTTCTTCTAAAAGAGCTAACACAGACGGAGAGCTTCTTTTTAAAAATACATTTCTGCCTGTGTGTTTCTGGATGTGGTCTATATCTTTCAGCCTCGGACAGTCAAGATTGCTGTCTCTAGTGTTTGGATCTCACCCACGCAATGACAGCATTTGTTGATGGCTCACGTCCCCACTGCGAGAACATGACGTTTGCAACGTTACGATCACGACTCTCTTTTCTGGGAAGTTACGAGAGTAACTTCAGTTGCGATGCACAAGGCCACCTACAGGCCACCGAGGTCACCGTCTGCTTGTTGCCAAGGGCGTCCGCCAGCAGCTGCCACAGAAGCTCGATGCCGAACTACCCGCAGGAAGGCAACACACCCCACTTGTCAGGTGAGCGCTAAGAAACCCAAGAATGCGAACTGCTCCGGTGGAGAATCTTTGGCTTAATTTTTTTTGTTCTGCTGCTTGCCAAAGTGGCAGCGGTACCCACATTTTTAAAGAAAGAGCAACTACCTCATTCTCTGGGTCACATAGTTTGCAGCCCGGACATGATGGATGTGGACTTACCACCTCCTCATGTTCGGACGCAACTCACACAAAGCCCCACACAGGTCAGTGTGGCGCATTCACCACAGCTCCCTTAACCGTCACAGGACGGTTCCAGTTGGGGCCTACGGACCAAGGTAAATGTTCCAGTACACCCACATCCACAGGATCATGGCTCCCCGACTCCAATGCTTCGCTGTCCCACTGCAGGTACTTCATGTGTGATATTCGTGAGAATACGGTAGTGATGGGGGGAGGAGCATCACGGGGTGCGGAAGGAGAGTACTGAGAGAGACGGCTCGAGGTGGAAATGAATAAAATTTAAGTTCCTGCAAGCGATGGACTCACGTGTGGTTTTCTTGAAAGAAAACATGACATGGTGTCAGAATTGCACGGGTACAATCATTCACTCGTACAGAGTGTAGCCTAGTCTTGTCAGTTTAGTGTAGAGCGCTAAAGTTTCTGTGCTTCAGGCTATCCTCGTGGTAAACGACGGAAAAGGGTAGCTATGGAGGAGGCACAGGAGGAAGAAATACGCAGACAGGAGCCGGTAAATGTTGGCGCTTCGGGACCGAGCACGACATTTAACATTCAGCCCCCAGAGCCCTTTGATTTCTCCAAACCGGTGGCCCAGATGGATTCGACGATTTGAATGATTTCGTCAAGCAAGTAACCTGCAATCGTCCACGGAGGGAAACCAAGTAAACACTCCAGTTTATTGCATGGGTGACGAGGTGGATGATATTTTGCAAGGTTTAAAGCTTACGGACGAGCAGAAGAATGTGTTCCTAACAGTAAGAGACGCATTTGACTCACATTTTGATGTAAAAAAAAAAAAGTGATTTACGAGAGGGCTAGATTTAATTTGCGTAAGCAAGGGTTACAATGAAACAGTGGAATCGTTTGTGACGGCGCTGTATACTCTAGCTGAACACTGCAATTATGCATCGCTACATGACGAGCTCATAAGAGACAGATTGGTAGTGGGACTGGCCTATCTCGGACTGTCTGAACGCTAGCAGCTTGATAAAGATTTGACTTTAGAGAAAGCTATTAGCATGGCCAGACAGTCAGAAGAAGTGAAAAAACAGCAATGTGCACTAAGAGATAATGCAAAAGGAGCTTGTTCAGTTGACAGAGTATATCAAAGTAATACTTCACAGAGAAAATGGAAATTTTCTGATCAAAAACTAAACAAAATAAAGGCTGGAAGTAGTTCATGTCCAAAATGTGGAAAATCTCCTTTCCATGCAAAACACCAATGTCCTGCAAAGGATGTAAATTGTCGACGGTCTGGAAAAAAAGGACATTTTCAGCGCGTGTGTACATCAGTTAACCCTCTGGGGACCAAGAACGCACCCGTGCGTTTTGGCAGATTTTTTTCATATAGCAGAAAAATAGACTTAAACTACTCCATCATTTCTGGTCATACAGAGTTATGAAACATATATAAAAAAACTGTTAAATGTCTACTTTTTTATGTGCCCACCTACAATCGAATTAAAATATTGTGCTTTTGTAAAATAAAGAAAACAAACAGGGTGTGCGTTCTGCCTCTCCGTGAACTTTTTTTCTGGAGCATGTCTCTAAACTTAAAAAAAACTCAGCTAATACTATTCACCCAGACATGAACAATATATGTTTATGATCATTTAAGTTTGTACTTTTAAATTATATAATTTAAAACTAAAATAAATATTCCCTGTTTATGTAATCTATCTCTTCTCAGTATCGTTCTCGCATCTCATTATTCCGCTAATGTGGCACGCCCACGGAGAGCGCGCGCTATTCAAATGCTAATGATCTGAACCAACACATTGAGACGTGTAAACGCCCATATAAACTCTGTAAACACAATATATTTAGTCAGATTAATGTACTGTCGTCTTGCGCGGCTGTGAGGAATAATCCTGGGCCATTTACCTACCTCAGAACAAGTGCTGGTTTATTTTCACTTCAAGGAGCGAGCTGAACTGTAATTGTTTTATTCTTGTGCTTTGTTCTAATCGCAATGAATAACGTTAGTGTCTGTAAACTCAAAAATAGCCTACTGTTTAAATTTGAATCATGTTTCTGTGTTTGTGTGTGTGTGTGTGTGTGTGTGTGTGTGTGTGTGTGTGTGTGTGACTAGTTTAGGATAGATTATAAAGTTTTAACTCTAAAATAGACATCAAATAAGCTTTTGTTAGCAGTTTCTGCTCATATGTTAAATATATAGTATGTTTTGTCAAAAATAAACTTATCAACTGTTATAGTGTTTGTTCCTAGGCTATATCAAAATAATGAATCCTTAACTTTGAAATATGTATAATAAAATGTATTTGCATACTTTAAAAAATAATACTTTATAAGAGATTGATGGAAAAAGACAATTTTCGTTTCAAGATGTTTCCAACTCTAACTTTGAACCAATTCTATTGAATGGCCCATATAACCTATTTGCACAGGATTTGTTTCCAGGTATGACTAAAAATGTGCTTTTGACTTTCATTTATATTTAGATTATTTTATATATATATATATATGTCTGTGTGTGTGTATATATGTAAATATATTTTCCTTGCATTCTTTCTTGTGACACACCTTAATGAAATGAATGCATCTTTGTCTTCTCAGGTGAGAATCACCTAATTATACATGAGGGGGTTGGGCCGTTCACGCCCATTCGCATATTGCCTTTCAAAAAAAAAAAAATGTTTTTCACAATTTAAAGCAATCTATGGTTTTATGTGAATGATTAGAAAGGATGATTTTCAGATCATTTTGAAGCAAATAGTCTAGGCCACAACATCCATTAGACAAAAGTCTTGTGGACACATATTTAGTATGTGTTTTGTGGCCTTATTTCAGAAACTTTAATTTTTAGTTTTATCAATAAACATGCATAAACAATATTCTCTCAAAAATACAAACATGTACATTCATGTTGCTCACATATTATGGTAGCCCTGTTTGTGCTAAATAGAGTGTAATTTCACCTGTGCCAGTAATATGTTTATAAGCAACTGAAAAAAGCACAAATGTCAGGGCATGTCAAAACATCTCAAGAACCCCAAAAACACCTTCGTCCCCAGAGGGTTAAAATAAAATTGACTTTAATCAAACCACGGACCCGTGATAAGTTTTGTGATCCGTCTCCCCACTAGTGTAGTAGCACTGATCACTTTGAGGGGGGGATGAATTTATTCCCACCGGGGATAAAAATAATTAAGCAGAGGCAGGGATACTTTGACCAGAAAGGGGGAAATCCCACGCATCCCCCCCCGGCAAATCGCACCCTGACGGGCTACTGATATTATTATTTATAAATGTATAATTAAACTTTTTTAAATGTTCAGTCTGGTGTTGTTTTGTTTTTAAAAGATATCATAATACAAAAAATGCATTAATCTCTCAATTGGGTATTTATCATTAAAGATATAGAGATTGCAATCTAACGGTCAAAATGACCGCATGTGGCAGTTCTAGTAGTTATGGAATTCTGGGACTTCTAGTTTTAAAAGGTCAAGGGGTGACTAACATTACTTCTGTTTAGTACAGCAAAATGAAAAGATCATTAACTGGGAAGATTACTAGAAACATCAGAAAGGAAATCTCTTGCTAGTTGCTCTTGGACTCATTTAGGACAGTCAGGCACTATTGCACTGTCAGGCACTATGTAGAAAAACATCTTTAATCATGTTATTTTTAGTGTGAAGACAGCAGTTGGTAAGAGTAATGTGCTCATTCGCAGTGGAGGATTTAGCAAATTGGGGGCCTAAAGCGAAGGTACGTATGGGGGCCCCCCCATCCCATCTTTATGAGAACGGAATTTTTTTTTTACCGTCTGAATGGTAGGAAAAGCTAATCTACAGGGAAGTAAAGGTTGGAGAGGAGAAAAAAAAACCCTTCCCCAACAGAGAATAAGGTTTCAGATAACACCTGTCTTTGCCAAAATGCCAGGAAACCCAGCACTGTTTATTCTTTTTTTAAGATCAAATCAATATCAATATAACCAGCAAGACAAGTAGTTAGGGTAAACCCCCACAAACAGCCATATACTTAGCAAATATTGCCTAGATGAATAATTGACTTTGTATTGAGTGAGGTTGCAATTGGCATTGCAAATGAGATTGGCATTTCAAACATTCTACAAACAAACATTTTTATAGGTTTGTATTAGTTTATATATTTTATAATGTAATAATTTCACAGTTAATCTACAAATGAATGTAGAGACAACATAAAGACAGTATATTTTAAATACTTGTTTAAAATGCGCTCCTTCGGCTGGCTCTGACTTGCTCAATGTCCCGCCCACGGCGCTATCTGATTGGTTACTCCTCACGAGTAATACCCAACACTTGCGAGGTCAGTGGAGCTGTGTCTCGGAGGCGTTTAGCGCGGCGCGGTAGACGTGAATTGACACAGATAATGCATCTGTCTTTTCTATCATTTCACTGTAGCTCAACATCGCGATGTAACGTTAACGTTGTTACTTTAACAGCAGTACAACTGTTTCTACTGTGATGGTTTAACTTTGCAATCCCATGGTTCAGCAGACTGATAGAAGTAGCCTAGCCCAAACTAAGTAGCGCTGTAATGTGAACTGTCAGTGCGATCTACAATAAATCCGAAATGGACCACCCACTGGAAAGCTGCGGATTTTCCCACAGGAAAGCAGAAAAAGACTGTTTCCCTAGTATGATGCAAAGGCCTACACTATAGCCTATTTATGTTTAAGTTGAAACTAGGCTACATTGTGCCATTTAATTTTGCCATTCATAAATAAGTCTTTTGACATGTCAAGCCTAGTGGCACTATCCATGGTACTGGGATGGGGATTTAATTCTTGCGTGTTTTTTCGTTGTGCGTGATCACAGTTCATATGTCACCGGGTGACTAAGCCGGAACTAAAATTCGGTGCATGGTCCCCCGGGGGGAGCACTTCCGGTGTAACATCAGGCCGGTTCCGGTTTGCCGTCATGGCCGATCTAACGGGAAAACGCGGAGGAATTGTTTACAGCTGAATGAAATGAGAGTTGATTACGGTGGCGAGCGAGAGTGTATGTTTGCAGAGGATATAAATGGAGCAGTTGAAGGAAGGAGAGTAAGACAGAAAGAAAAAGGGCGAGGTACGGGGAGCGAAGGACTGGCCAAAAGTGAGCAGACGGGCGAGGGAGAAGATTGTCCCCGTGAGTGTGAAGACCAACATTTATGAAGAGTTAAGTACCCAATTTCAGCTTGCTGTACAAACATTGTGATTGAGTTGATGAAGGCATTGTGAAGATCGTCTTTTATGAAGAGTTGAGTGCCCAAATCCAGCTTGTTGTATAAACCTCGTAGTCGAGTTTGATGAATGCATTATGAAGATCGCCCTTTACGAAGAGTTAAGTACCCAATTCCAGCTTTCTGTACTAACATTGTGATTGAGTTTATGGAGGCCTTGTGACCTATTAGAAGATCTGTCCATGTTCGCTGTTCTATTTTCATGAGGTTGAAGCTGGTGATGGGAACGCACGTTTGTGTTCCCGAATAACCCCCCTGTGCAGCCGCCTCATCATTGCACTTTCTCCCCCCCCTTCGGTTGGAACCCGAGCAGCAGTTTGGATGATCCAGGTTGAGTGGAGTGAAGGCTTAAACCCACTGTGAGGTATTTGTGGAATTGCAGTGCTTACAAGTTGAAGTGTGCACGTGTGAATTGTGGAGGGATTGCTGTATACACAAGTGTGAAGAAGATTTAACCATTCCGTTCGCTCCAATTTTTCCTGGGATCGTCCAGCCCGTGTGGGGTGGGGAAGTTTATAGTCCAGCTGTATAGATGTGTGCAGGTGCCGATTGACTCTCATCTTCAGGAACCGAGAAAGCCAGTCACTCACGCTGCCCAGGACTCACCGACCTCGAAGACCGCCACTTCCTGAGTTCCTTACGAGTTCCAAAGCTACTCTACTGCAGGTACTTCAGATCTATTGCTGCGTTACAGGAACCGAGAAAGCCAGTCACTCACGCTGTCCAGGACTCACCGACCTCGAAGACCGCCACTTCCTGAGTTCCTCACGAGTCCAAAGCTCCTCTACTGGAGGTACTTCAGCTCTATTGCTGTGTTACAGGAACCGAGAAAGCCAGTCACTCACGTCGCCCAGAACTCACCGATCTCGAAGACCGCCACTTCCTGAGTTCCTCACGAGTCCAAAGCTCCTCTACTGCAGGTACTTCAGCTCTATTGCTGTGTTACAGGAACCGAGAAAGTCAGTCACTCACGTCGCCCAGAACTCACCGATCTCGAAGACCGCCACTTCCTGAGTTCCTCACGAGTCCAAAGCTCCTCTACTGCAGGTACTTCAGCTCTATTGCTGCGTTACAGGAACCGAGAAAGCCAGTCACTCACGCTGCCCAGGACTTACCGACCTCGAAGACAGCCACTTCCTGAGTTCCTCACGAGTCCAAAGCTCCCCTACTGCAGGTACTTCAGCTCTATTGCTGCGTTACAGGAACCGACAAAGCCAGTCACTCACCTGAAGGTCCCCTTGCCTGAGCTCCCGAGATCCACTGCCGTCTGGAAGGAGTAGGAAACGCCAGTCCTCACGTTGTATGGATTTGCTCTTCTGGAGACACTTGTAGCCCGTCTTGAGCTCCACCGTGATCCTATGGAAACAAGAGAGGTCTGTTACTTATCCACTTTGAGTCACTCACCTGAAGGTCCCCTTGCCTGAGCTCCTGAGATCCACTGCCGTCTGGAAGGAGTAGGAAACGCCAGCCCTCACGTTGTATGGAGTTGCTCTTCTGGAGACACTTGTAGCCCGTCTTGAGCTCCACCGTGATCCTATGGAAACAAAAGAAGTCTGTTACTTATCCACTTTGAGTCACTCACCTGAAGGTCCCCTTGCCTGAGCTCCTGAGATCCACTGCCGTCTGGAAGGAGTAGGAAACGCCAGCCCTCACGTTGTATGGAGTTGCTCTTCTGGAGACACTTGTAGCCCGTCTTGAGCTCCACCGTGATCCTATGGAAACAAAAGAGATCTGTTACTTATCCACTTTGAGTCACTCACCTGAAGGTCCCCTTGCCTGAGCTCCTGAGATCCACTGCCGTCTGGAAGGAGTAGGAAACGCCAGTCCTCACGTTGTATGGAGTTGCTCTTCTGGAGACACTTGTAGCTCGTCTTGAGCTCCACCGTGATCCTATGGAAACAAGAGAGGTCTGTTACTTATTCACTTTGAGTCACTCACCTGAAGGTCCCCTTGCCTGAGCTCCTGAGATCCACTGCCGTCTGGAAGGAGTAGGAAACGCCAGCCCTCACGTTGTATGGAGTTGCTCTTCTGGAGACACTTGTAGCCCGTCTTGAGCTCCACCGTGATCCTAAGGAAACAAGAAAAGTCTGTTACTTATCCACTTTGAGTCTCTCACCTGAAGGTCCCCTTGCCTGAGCTCCTGAGATCCACTGCCGTCTGGAAGAGTGGAACGAGTTTAGCCGTCCAGGCGGACGTCCTTTTAACCCTGTTTTAATATTTAATAAAGTCAAATTACTTACTGTACCTTGTGTCCAGCCTCGTGGTGTTCTTGGTGTAGCTCCTCAGAGTGGTAGTTGGTACGGGTCGTGGTTTCTCCCCACCCCCGGCCTGTGACATAAATTGGCGCAGTCGGCAGGATTCCACTCTGAGTTGAGCAGCCAGGGGCATGCGATGGCGGATGAAGAACCGCCGGTAGGCCGGCCTCCGGTCACCCCTGTGTTTATGGGAGCCCCGTGGGCCCAGAAGTATGGTGGACCCGGATCGGAATTGAATCTGACTGAATGGAGAGCCCAAGTGGAGTATCTGGCGGGATTGCAAGGGTTGAGCGATTCCCAGAAGGTTCAGTTCGTCTTGAACTCCCTGGAAGGGGAAGCGAAGCGAGAGGTCCAAGCCGCATCTGCGGCCACTCGAGCCAGTGCACAAGCCATCTTCGAGTTCCTGGCAGGACAGTACGGCGATACCACCCCTGTGGCTGTGCTTCGAGCTCAATTCTTTAATTATAAACAAGGGCCTAGACAAACTCTGCGGGCCTTCGCCCTCCGCTTACGGGAGCAGCATGCCCGGCTGAAGGGGCGCAGAGAGCGAAGAGGGCGAAGAGACGCTATTGCGAGACCAGTTCCTCCTGGGCCTACGAGAAGGGCCTTTGCGGCAGAGCCTGCGCTTACAGCTTCGCAGGGATGCGACCTTAACCTTCGAAGACCTCCGCCGAGACGGTGGATTCGCCCGTGTATATGGCTGCCAGGGAGGTTGGTGCTCCGGTGCCCCCGGGGCCGTCTGACTGGAAACAAGATCTACGGGCAGAGCTCAAGAAGGATGTCCGTGAACAAATGGCTGAACTGTCTAAGACTCTCCTGGAGGAACTCCGTCATGGGCGGCCTGACTCCTCAACTCTGGCTCGAGAACGTTCATGGTCAGATGGAGGACGAGACCCAGGCAGGCGCCCAGGTCGGACCAGCGGCCCTAAGTACCAGTGGGATGAACAGGATGAACACCCGGTCTGCAATGGGTGTGGAGAGCCTGGTCATTACATCCGTCAGTGCAGTGCACGGCGAAATTCGCAAGTGGGTTTTTAGAACGACCGGCCACTGTGGGTCAAGTGGTCGGGACCCCCTTTATTGACCCTCCCCCAGCCCCAAGAGACAGCTTGATCGGGCAGTGTCCGCTGGTCGAGATCCGAGTGAACGACACCGTGGTGCGGTGCCTAGTGGACACGGAGTCCCAGGTGACTTTGTTCTCGGAGAGTTTGGCCAAGGAACTGTTTGGGGTTCGGTGCTTACCTGAGGCAGAAGCCCCGTGGCTCGTTCTGCGAGGGGCGAATGGATTAGAGATCCCATACATCGGATACCGAGTTACAGACTTCGAGATCCACGGGACAACCATTTTGCAGAAGGGAGTCGTTATCGTTCGGGACTCTTGTTTAGGGGCACACCGGGCCTTGCTAGGAATGAACGTGATTACGGATTGTTGGGAAGAATTGTTTCGGATGGGGCCTGTTCGAACTGCCCCGATTGCCGAGAGGAGGGAGTGGAGACGCATTGTGGCTGATTGTCGACGAATACAGATAGCCAGTTCCCAACAAGATCGGGAAGATACCGGCCGGGTGGCCTGTCGCTATGCCCTTTCTGTCCCGGCCCAGAGTGAGGCCGTTCTCTGGGCTCGGTTGCCTGCTCGGGCTTATGGTCCAGACGATTGGGTCCTTGTTGAGCCCCATTGGGATTGTCAGCAAGTGGAAGTGGCACGAGGATTGGCTGTGGCCCGTCGTGGACGAGTGGCGGTGCGAGTGCGGAACAGGAACCCCTACCCCGTCCATCTCTACTGGCATCAACGTCTAGCCCGGGTGACCCCGGTGGGACCCCAGCAAGTGAGAGAGGGCCGAGAGGTCAGCTTCTGCCAGGTGAGCTCGACAGTGGTGGAGGTGGCTCTGACGCACGAACCATCCCGGGCCAACGGCTCCAGTGGAGACCTGCCGGTCCATCTACAGGAAGAGTCTTTGCAAGGAGAAGGCCTGGAGGAGAGTCAAGTCTGTCAGCTTCAGAGTATGTTGGCCAAATGGCAACACGTATTCTCCTCTCATGAGGAGGACCATGGCTGTACAAATGTGGTGAAACATTCCATCCCCACGGGAGATGCAGCACCCAGTCGGGAGCGGTACCGGCCGGTCCCTCCGACCCTGTATTCCGAAATACGCACCCTGCTGAGAGGAATGCTAGAGCAAGGGATCATTCGGGAGAGCAGTAGCCCGTGGGCGGCCCCGATCGTCCTGGTGCGCAAAAAGACCGGCGCTTGGAGGTTTTGCGTGGACTATCGGAGGTTGAATCAGGTCACCAAGAAAGACGCGTTTCCCTTGCCTAGGATCGAGGACTCCCTCACCAGCCTGACACATGCCGCTTGGTACTCTACCCTCGATCTCGCTAGCGGATACTGGCAGGTACAGGTGGAGGAGAGGGACCGGGAGAAGACCGCCTTTACTACGCCTTTTGGCCTATTTGAATGGGACCGGATGCCCTTCGGCCTTTGCAATGCCCCCGCCACCTTCCAACGGCTCATGCAGCGGTGTCTGGGTGGGCAGCTGGTGGACACCACCTTGGTATACTTGGACGATGTAATAGTCTACTCGCCGGACTTTGCGTCCCATTTATTACATCTCGAGCAAGTGTTTCAGGCCATGGAGCGATATGGGCTGAAGCTCCAGCCCGGTAAATGCCAACTCCTCCGGAAAGAGGTTAAATTTCTGGGCCATTGTGTTGGGGCGGCAGTAGTCGCGGTAGACCCAGACAAGGTGTCGGCTGTCCAAGACTGGGCTCCTCCGAGGACTGTACGGCAAGTGAGGTCGTTTCTGGGTTTTGTGGGGTACTATAGGCGGTTCATTAAGGACTTCTCCAGGATTGCTAAGCCGCTAAACCAACTTCTGGCTGGCTCGGATCGCTCGCGGGGCCGTGGATCCCCCTCGGTCGCCTGGGACCAGGCGTGCGAGGAGGCCTTTCAGAAACTGAAGCGGGAGTTGCTACAGGCTCCAATTCTGGCATATGCAGACTTTGCACAACCCTTCATCCTGTACACCGACGCCAGTAACATCGGGCTGGGAGCAGTGTTGGCTCAGAAACAGCAAGGAGTGGAGCGAGTCATCGCTTATGCGAGCCGAAGCCTTCACCCTGCAGAGCGAAATGATGCCAACTATAGCTCCTTCAAGATCGAGCTGTTGGCTATGAAGTGGGCTCTGTGTGAAAAATTTAAGGATTATCTATGGGGAGCCAAAGTACTGGTGGTTACCGATAATAGCCCGTTGGTTCACTTGCAAACGGCTAAGCTGGGGGCGGTCGAACAACGGCGGGTGGCACAACTCGCTAATTTCGACTACCAGCTCCAGTATCGGCCAGGGCGGGAACACACCAATGCAGATGCCTTGTCTCGACTACCTGTGGGCAGCAGCAATGGTCGTCCACCCGTACCACCTGTAGATGAGGAGCTAATGGTTGGAATAGTTGAGGCGCCTGGGGTGCAACAGGAAGAAGTCCCGGCAAGCTGGGGATGGGATCCGCAGCGTTGGAGGAGACTACAGGGAGAAGACGAGGGGCTGGTGGCCATACGAACTTACTTGGAACAGGGAGAACCCCCGGGAGCGGCAGAACGGAAAGGCCAGACACGGACTGTGGGCAAGCTCTTGGGACAATGGGACCGGCTTTGTTTGAGAGACGGAGTAGTCTGCGGTAACATCCAGGATTCTAAAACTAATGAGATCATGTGCCAGGTGGTGGTGCCAGAAAGTCAAGTGCAGCACTTGCTACGGGCGTATCACGCTCAGTTAGGACATCAAGGGAAGGAGAGGACTGTGGCCTTGGTGCGGAGGCATTTCTATTGGTTGGGGATGGAGGCAGCTGTGGGCCTGTACGTCCAGGGATGTGCCCGGTGTATGTTGTTCAAAGCTAGAAGAGAAGCTAAAGCCCCGTTGGTCCCAGTACAGCCTAGGGCCCCCTTACATATGATTGCCATGGACTTCCTGACGTTGATTCGACCCGCTGACCTCTGCCAGAACATTTTAGTGGTGACTGATCTATTTACCAAATATGCGTGGGCAATTCCGACTCCGGATCAGACAGCAGCCACCACGGCGAATGCCCTGTGGACGGCAGTGTTCCAGCCATTCGGGTGCCCCGAGACCCTGCATTCCGATCAAGGACCCAACTTTGAGTCTTGAGTGATTCAGGAGCTGTGCCGAATCTATGGGTGCAAGAAGACTCGCACCACTCCATACCACCCACAAGGGAATGGGGGATGTGAACGGTTCAATCAGACCTTGTTGGGACTTCTGGGGACGTTAGAGGTGGACCAACAAAGCCGGTGGACAGATAGCCTTCCGGCTTTGGTGCAGGCCTATAACAACAGCGTCCACAGCACCACGGGGTATGCCCCAGCTTATTTGATGTTTGGGAGGCATATACGTTTGCCCACCGATCTACTCCTGGGGACGATGGCAGCTGGAGAACCTTCAACCCGTACCGAATGGGCACATCGACATCATCGGCAACTCCATGCGGCCTACGAACGGGTCGCTGATCACATTGGTAGGGCGGCTACCAAGAACAAACGGATATACGATCGAACCACACGAGAGGCCCCTTTGCTATCGGGAGAACGGGTGTTGGTGCGGGGTAATCGGCGGCAGGGCAAGGGTAAGCTCAGCGATAGGTGGGAAGCTACGCCCTATGTGGTGGAGAGACAACAGGGTCCGAACCAGCCAGTTTATATCATTCGGCCCGAAGGAAGATCGGGGCCGGAAAGGGTACTGCACCGGAACTTGCTTCGCCCGTGTCCAAATTACCCGAGGCTTTTGGCCGCAGCCCCCGCAATACCGATGGCGCAGGAAGCGCCCCTGGTAGGCTGGGCGGTGTTACCAAGGGGCCCAGACATCAAGGCCAGGGGAGCGGAGCCGGTCTCCCCGCCTAGGCGGTCACAAAGAGAAACCCGAGGAGTGCCCCCAGAGAGGTATGGGGAGTGGGTAGCAGAGTCCGGTTCTAGGGACTAGAACGGAATGGTGGGGGAGGATGTCACCGGGTGTCTAAGCCGGAACTAAAATTCGGTGCATGGTCCCCCGGGGGGAGCACTTCCGGTGTAACATCAGGCCGGTTCCGGTTTGCCGTCATGGCCGATCTAACGGGAAAACGTGGAGGAATTGTTTACAGCTGAATGAAATGAGAGTTGATTACGGTGGCGAGCGAGAGTGTGTGTTTGCAGAGGATATAAATGGAGCAGTTGAAGGAAGGAGAGTAAGACAGAAAGAAAAAGGGCGAGGTACGGGGAGTGAAGGACTGGCCAAAAGTGAGCAGACGGGCGAGGGAGAAGATTGTCCCCGTGAGTGTGAAGACCAACATTTATGAAGAGTTAAGTACCCAATTTCAGCTTGCTGTACAAACATTGTGATTGAGTTGATGAAGGCATTGTGAAGATCGTCTTTTATGAAGAGTTGAGTGCCCAAATCCAGCTTGTATAAACCTCGTAGTCGAGTTTGATGAATGCATTATGAAGATCGCCCTTTACGAAGAGTTAAGTACCCAATTCCAGCTTTCTGTACTAACATTGTGATTGAGTTTATGGAGGCCTTGTGACCTATTAGAAGATCTGTCCATGTTCGCTGTTCTATTTTCATGAGGTTGAAGCTGGTGATGGGAACGCACGTTTGTGTTCCCGAATAACCCCCCTGTGCAGCCGCCTCATCATTGCACTTTCTCCCCCCCCCCTTCGGTTGGAACCCGAGCAGCAGTTTGGATGATCCAGGTTGAGTGGAGTGAAGGCTTAAACCCACTGTGAGGTATTTGTGGAATTGCAGTGCTTACAAGTTGAAGTGTGCACGTGTGAATTGTGGAGGGATTGCTGTATACACAAGTGTGAAGAAGATTTAACCATTCCGTTCGCTCCAATTTTTCCTGGGATCGTCCAGCCCGTGTGGGGTGGGGAAGTTTATAGTCCAGCTGTATAGATGTGTGCAGGTGCCGATTGACTCTCATCTTCAGGAACCGAGAAAGCCAGTCACTCACGCTGCCCAGGACTCACCGACCTCGATGACCGCCACTTCCTGAGTTCCTTACGAGTTCCAAAGCTACTCTACTGCAGGTACTTCAGCTCTATTGCTGCGTTACAGGAACCGAGAAAGCGAGTCACTCACGCTGTCCAGGACTCACCGACCTCGAAGACCGCCACTTCCTGAGTTCCTCACGAGTCCAAAGCTCCTCTACTGCAGGTACTTCAGCTCTATTGCTGTGTTACAGGAACCGAGAAAGTCAGTCACTCACGTCGCCCAGAACTCACCGACCTCGAAGACCGCCACTTTCTGAGTTCCTCACGAGTCCAAAGCTCCCCTACTGCAGGTACTTCAGCTCTATTGCTGCGTTACAGGAACCGAGAAAGCCAGTCACTCACCTGAAGGTCCCCTTGCCCTCACGTTGTATGGAGTTGCTCTTCTGGAGACACTTGTAGCCCGTCTTGAGCTCCACCGTGATCCTATGGAAACAAAAGAGGTCTGTTACTTATCCACTTTGAGTCACTCACCTGAAGGTCCCCTTGCCTGAGCTCCTGAGATCCACTGCCGTCTGGAAGGAGTAGGAAACGCCAGCCCTCACGTTGTATGGAGTTGCTCTTCTGGAGACACTTGTAGCCCGTCTTGAGCTCCACCGTGATCCTATGGAAACAAGAGAGGTCTGTTACTTATTCACTTTAAGTCACTCACCTGAAGGTCCCCTTGCCTGAGCTCCTGAGATCCACTGCCGTCTGGAAGGAGTAGGAAACGCCAGCCCTCACGTTGTATGGAGTTGCTCTTCTGGAGACACTTGTAGCCCGTCTTGAGCTCCACCGTGATCCTAAGGAAACAAGAGAAGTCTGTTACTTATCCACTTTGAGTCTCTCACCTGAAGGTCCCCTTGCCTGAGCTCCTGAGATCCACTGCCGTCTGGAAGAGTGGAACGAGTTTAGCCGTCCAGGCGGACGCCCTTTTAACCCTGTTTTAATATTTAATAAAGACAAATTACTTACTGTACCTTGTGTCCAGCCTCGTGGTGTTCTTGGTGTAGCTCCTCAGAGTGGTAGTTGGTACGGGTCGTGGTTTCTCCCCACCCCCGGCCTGTGACACATATAAGCTATTAGAGTAAAAATATTGCGTTAGGCTACTTCATGAGTTAATAAGAAAAAAGATTTTACAATTGTGTTCATGCGACGAACAACCGTATAAGTCCAAAAAAACAAAAATTGAGATAACCATGTGACTTGAATGTATGTGTGCCACTTTGTATACAGAATCACTTTGGGGGTGTGTTCGCGCGACCAAAACTCTGTATTTTAAATTTTAAAATAGTCTCACGCGGAAAAACCGTTTATGTCCACTAACGAAAAATGGAGACGCCGGTTGCTTTCATGTCCGCTGCGGACATTAAACGGCAAAACCTCGGCAAAAAAAGGAGAGCGAACATGAATGAATGGAAGGACAGAGCAAGGAAGTCTTTGAGGGATGCTGGGAAACCATATGTGAGAGGAGAGCAAAAACGAGGAAAAAGTCCACCGAAAGAGGTGAGTGAAAGAACCGTATACAAAGTATCTAACTTAGCAGCTACTGTTACAGTCAGAGGGGCGTGTAGGCTCCTGCGCGTCGTCTAACGTTACTACAGTTCATTCATATAGCTCACTCTGTTTAACGGATCAATTCATGAATGGGTCGAAATTAATGCTGTAGGCTACTACTCCTTATAACCGAGGATAAATGAATCGAAACATTATAGCTGCGTTTGATGTCTGGCTAGCCAGTTACTTTGTAACGTAGCTGGTTACAGTCAGGGGGCATATTACTGGGCGTCTAACGTTACTAATGTTCATACAGCTCTGACTGTTTAGCGAATCAAGTCATGAATGGGTCGAAATGAAAGCTGAGAAAATTAGACTTTGATTGCTTTATGTCTTCACTGAAATTGGTAAAAAAAAAAATAAAAATAAAAAGTCATTGAGGTGTTTAAAATATTTTGATATACTTTTTGGATCCCATGTTACCATTTATGCAACACTTTGTTTTGTAATATTGTATGCTATATTTGTTTGTTACTCATTTTTTAATAAATAAAATAAATAAAAGGTAATAATAAAAAAATGCATTGATTGTGTAAGCTGTTACGTTATATATTATAGGTAGTAACCTTAATAGCTGCTAATAGCTCTAGTGTTCTATAGCTATATATAACAAAAAAAAAAACTCTAATGTGACTTTGTTTTTGTTAAGGGCAAGGTGTGCAAGGAGACGTGTCCCAGGCAGTGTTCAAGCCTAACAGAACAAAGAAAACTCCAGCTCTTCACAGAGTTTTATGCTGTCTCTTATGAGAGGCAGCAGGCTATCATTCTCTCTGGTTTGGAGCAGGTAGGCTAACTTAAGCAATTCATGACCATATCATGTCAACAGTATGCAATGCATCACAATGTAGACCCATGAAATAACCAGTGAATTGAATACTACTGTATGCCTTCAATTCACTAAGACTGCACATGTGCCTGATCACTGTAAATGTTAAATTTTGTGAGGATGGATGAAGGATGATCAGCATCAAGTAGGCCACCAAGTGCATTACAGTCAGACCACAGCGCTTTGGTGCCCTAAAATGCTTATTCATTCTCCTAACCAAAGCCTACTCACGTACTTAATGACCTTAACCTGACAGCTCTACAATACGGCTAGCCTGCTACGCTATGGTAAATGTCTTTTTACTTCATGTCTTTTTACTTCTAGCACAAGGTGAGTCGCAGACGACCACGTGGGCCTTACACTGAGATTACTAAGAGGAAGTACACCTTCAAGTACCATGTGCAACAAGGAGGCCATAAACTCACATTTATGTCAGTCTTTCAACTGACCAACAGTCGCCTACAGGCAAGTTTTATATAGCCTAGCCTTTTCCGTTTGTTAACTTTTTATTACATGCATGATTTTAATTAGATACATTGTCCATAACATAAATATGTTATGGACAATGTATCTAATTAAAATCATGCATGTTGCACCTTGTTGCACATGGTACTTGAAGGTGTACTTCCTCTTAGTAATCTCAGTGTAAGGCCCACGTGGTCGTCTGCGACTCACCTTGTGCTAGAAGTAAAAAGACATGAAGTAAAAAGACATTTACCATAGCGTAGCAGGCTAGCCGTATTGTAGAGCTGTCAGGCTCTGGAAAGATTAATGTGTATTTAAAATGGATCATTTATGTAGTAGAAATGTGAAATTATTTTTGAATGGAGCCTTCTAAAAGCCAGAAAATGTATTTTTGATTTATGGGGATGAAAGACAACAACTCCCAGATTGCAATGCTAAAATGCACACATCAATCAATCACATGTTTAGCATCCATGTAAACACTACATTCAGATTCACAAATCGGAATAAATTCAGTTAGATTGAAACAAAAGATGTGCATGTAAACAATGACAATTTTTGCGTCATCGGAGGATTTTTTCCAGACAAAAAATACATAAATCTCTCATCTCAGGGGGATATGAGGGAGAAAAGCAATTGTAATTCGAAAATACTAAAAAGAATTCGGTTTTCTAATGATACAAAGCTTAATGCTAAATCCTGAAGTATCCCTTTAATGACTGTATGTGAAAAACAAAATCCTATAGTTTAGAGGAATGTTTATAATTATACATTTATGGTCACAGAAACAATGCAATTGTGCAAAACAGACCAGCATAGTTTATTATATTTCCCTTGTTCATGAGTTGTGGTGTTTATTTTTTAGGCCTCATAGCATTCCTCCTGCAGTGAGAGAGGGGATAAGAGAGCATATCTTGAGCTTCCCACGCCAACCGAACCACTACTCACGGATGAAGGGAGATGTGGAGAGGGAGTACCTGAGCCCTGATTTAAACCTGCTCCGCATGTTCCGCCTGTACAAGGAACACAATCCAACATCCACTGCAAAGTTCTGGCTCTATAGGGACATCTTCAAGCAGCAGAACCTCAGTTTTGGGCAGCCAAGAAGTGACACTTGTGCGAAATGTGACGCCCTGTTTTTAAAATTAACAGCTGCTACAACAGAAGGAGAAAGGTTGAAGATCGCAGCCGAGAGTGAGCTTCACCACCGGAAAGCTGAAAAAGCGTACACCCAGTTGCAGGCTGACACAGAGTGGGCCAAAGCCAATGATGACTGCCATGTCATTTGTATCGACATGCAGGGGGTAGTGTTCACGCCAAACCTGACACACTCCAACGTGTACTATCAACGGCAGCTGGCCAACTACAACCTCTGTATCCAGGAGATGGGCACTGACGATCCTCCTACAATGTGCCTCTGGCATGAGGGCATCGCTCACAGAGGTTCCATCGAGGTGGCAAGCTGTCTTTTGAAGTGGGCAGAAACATCTTTTGCTCCCCTAGTCCAGGCAAAGGAACGGAAGCTCGTCATCTATAGTGACCGATGCTGTGGGCAGAACAACAACTGGCGAGTCCTAAACCTCATGGCCCTGCTCGTATCTAGAGGGTACTTCAGTCAGATAGAGCAGAAGTTCATGGTGTCTGGTCACTCCTTCCTTCCCTGTGACCGTTCCTTTGCCACGCTGGACAAGAGGCGTAAGGTGTCCACACTCCACACCCCCAGCGATGTCGCCGAGATGATCCGTGGAGCCAGGCAGCAGCATCCATTCAAAGTCATTGAGATGAAATGTCCGGACTTCAGGCAGCTCCCTGATGCAACATTAAAGCGTCCACCTGGCTTGCTAATCACATCCATGATGTGGTTGAAAGTGACAGGTAAAAAACAAAAGAGTAGGTCTTCTGAGATTAACAGTGTTAGGGATATGTGCGTGAAAGAAGAATCTTTATTGAATTTCTTGTTGAATCATGATTTCAGCTGCTGATCCATGGTGTGTCCACACAAAAGGGAGCCACAGCCTCTACGAGGGATGGAAGACCTGGCTGATCACCAAACAGAGGAAGAATCAACCACCTCCAGCTCCCTTGTTCTCCACCACGTATGCTCGTGCTTATGAGGACCCTCTGCCCGTCAAGAAGGAGAAGCACCGGGATCTTATGAAAATGCTAGCCTACATGCCACCGGAGGCCCAAGCATTTTATGGGGCATTAGAATGCGAAGAGTAGCCTGGTATGTGTAGGTCATGTGCAGGGTAAGGTGGGGTATATTGTGTATATTGTGTAAAATTAATCATAATAGTAGTTGTAGTTTATCTTGTATGCCTTATATTATGTTGTATAATAGGAATATATAGTTATTTATTTAGTAAATGAATGAATGGGGTGATTTATGAAATGTATTATAAAATGGTAAACTAGCATATGGAACCATAGCAAGGAATGATGATGATGTATGTCTGTATTGTAAATATGTATTGTTTACAGTTATTACTGTTGTTTATTGTTTGTATGTATTGTTGATTGTATGTACGGTTTATTGTTTGTAATGACGTTTATTTTCTGTACTATAAGTAGGCCTATGTATTGTTCATTGTTCGTACTGTATTGTCTGTGTTTTTGTTCTGTGATTTATGTTGGTAAAAAAATAAAAGAAATTGAAAGAAAGAAATGTTTAATATTTTCTTTAAGGTTCTGTTACTGTATTAAAACTAAGATAAAGGAATCAAATCTCCAGTGGTTTAAGTGATATGATGAATTGGACTTATACTGTTATTCCACATTAACTGGACTTATACTGTTCTTCCACATTCCAGAAATGTAAATTACTCTAACTTTTTATTTTTAAGATTGATACTAAAAAATCTTATCTCATTAGAATTGTGAAACTTTTGTTGTCTATCTTCAAGTAAAAAAAAAAAAAAATATATAATATTCAGAGTCCAAATTAAAAAAATGTCATTATTCAAAATTTGAAAATATGGACTTATAAGGTTCTTCGTCTCAAGCCCTGAATTCCTGCAAATGCAGAGATGAAGTTCATGTTCTCATGATTTATTTTTATGAATACAACTTTTTCAAAACATCCCCCCCCCCTCTGTTTTTTTCACAGATCGCACCCTGCCTGTAATTATCGCATATTCACAACAGATAGGCCTAGCTATATTTCCATATCCATTCAACATAACTCAGAACAAGATATTAACAACTAAAAGTATCTTATTTAGATATTCTGTTGACAATGAGAGAGACAATGTCACGGTTTATGAATTCGCTGTCTCCTTTTTCGTCGTGTGTGTGTGCGTGCGTGTTTGCGTGGTCGCTGATCATTGCAGCTGATCAGCACGCCCGCTCTGATCAACGCGCCAGCTGCCTGCAACTGTATGATCAGTATTCGACCCTTTTTAGTGTTACTGTTGTCGCCTAGTCTTTGTCAGATCGTTGTGGATTTTTCCTGCGTGTTTGTTCCCTGCCTGTATCCGTTTTCCGTGGGTTATCCGCTTATCCCGTGTTCAGCACTCCATGGTTCTACACGCAGCGTCCCTGTGCTGCCAAGGGCTTCATATACCGGACATTTATACACCTTAACTCTCCCAGCATCTGACCACCTCTCAATAAACATATCTGTCATTTTGCAATTGAATCTTCTGATTATTTCCTAATAGACAAAGGTCAACCGCGAGAAATGTAACAAAAGAATACCGCGAAATTCAGTGCGGTCAATATGACCGTCTATGGCCGAAATAGGTAAATATGTTCATTTGAGGGGCGTGGTTATGACTCCGAACTGAGTGCACGTCTTTTTGTGAGCTCCTGGCGTTATTTGTTGAAAATCCTGTATATTCTCCTTCTTTTTGATTATACAAGTGTACATTTTTTCACTAACTGCTTGAGGTGAAATAAAAATCGAAATGCCGTCGAAAAAATCCAAAATGAAGCATAAAACGGACTCCTAGCCACTCAAAGACCAGGATGACGAGTGGGATGCTAGCAGTGTAGCTAGCTCATCGGGCAACGCATGCAGCGCTTCCAAACCTGAAGAAAATTTTACCAACACGGGCCAGAATTTGGATGTGATCCAAAAGTTGCACATGATGAGAAGTGACTTTGCGACAAAGATAGATGGCGTTCTTAACGCGATTCATGAGGTAAAAAAGGACGTGAGAGACTTCTCGGGACGCATGGAAATGGCCGAAGAGCGAATCAGCAACGTAGAAGACACAGTTACTACGGAGTAGGGCAAGATGGAAGAGGAAGTTAAACGCCTAGCCTTCCTTTCACATAAGTTATACGACCTTGAAAACCGCTCTCGAAGATCGAACCTAAGAGTGGTTAATCTTCCTGAAAAGGTGGAAAATCCCGACGCGGTCGCCTTCTTAGAAAAATGGTTACCTGAAGTGTTGGGCCCGGCAACCTTCTCCGCGCCGCCCATCATCGAGAGAGTGCACAGACTACCTGGTCGTTCAGAATCCAATCGATCATCTCCTCCAAGAGTGCTGATCATGAAGTTTTTGAACTTCCAAGATAAAGTCAGAGTGATGAGAGCTGCCAGGATTAAAGGAAAGATCATGTATGGAGATCATGAGGTCAGATTTTTCCCCGATTTATCCGCGGAGCTTCACCGCCAGAGGCGGCGTTTTGACGGGGTTAAACAACGGTTGAGATCCATGAACGTCAATTATGGAATAGTTTATCCAGCCAAGCTGCGCCTGACGATTGATGGACAGACCCGTGAGTTTGAGGATCCGGTTGATGCAGAAAAGTTTTTGCAGGGAATTCAAAGTGCGGGTGAAGCAGAAAGAACCTAAAAGGATGCGTTGTCATTTTCTTAATTTCAGTCCTAGCTAGAAGTGACTCGGAGTTGTATATTTCTGTGCAGTTTTTCTATCTGGTTGGTTCTTACCTTAACATGTACTATTGCTAGTGCATTTCTAGACACAGATGGCTCGATTATTATTTTATTATTTTAGTTTATGTGTTACATATGTTATTATTATTTAAATAGTTTCCCCGCCATTTTATCTGAGGCCAGTAACTTACAATGTTAAGGCAGTAAAACACTTGTGCATATTGGGGGAGAAATTTATTTTTTATTTTTATTTATTTATTTATTTATTTTTTATTAATATATATATATAGATATATATATAATTAATTTTTCATTGAAATTCAAAGCCAGGTGACTCACACATTTTCTGTTTGTTTTATGGTTTATGTTTTTCTGATCTATATAAGCAGAAAATATAAGGTTTGGTTTAACTGTTCCCTTGTTGGATCGGTGTGGAGACATAACTATATGCCAAGATGATATAAGGGGGAGGGGCCAGGCTGTTCAGTTCGGGATAACAGCTAAAGGGGGGTGTTCATGGCAGGTTTTTGAGTTATTTATTTGTTTTTATATTTTTTATACTAACTCTTTATTTTGGCGGATTTCTTGGTTAACTTCCTCATCGAATGATTACTTGAACTACAAATGGCTATTGCTATGTTGTACAATCTGTCTTAAATTAAAACAAAATCTCACAGTTCAAGAAGCTTAAATTTACCTCTTGGAATGTAAGGGGGATGATTAAAATAATTAAACTTAAGCAAGTGATGACGAGGATTAAGCAACTTGAATCCTATAGTATTCCTTCAGGAAACCCATTTACTTAAAGAGGAGCTTCAAAAGGTACAAAGAAGATAGCCAGGTCAGGTCTTGGCTTCATGTTTTTCTTCCCATTCGAGGGGAGTTATGGGGTTGATCCATAAGGCCGTAACCTTCAAAGTAAGTAAGAGCATTACAGACAAGGGTGGTATAGATATCTGATAGTGCAGGGAACTTATATGAGTAAAATTATTAATTTGGTTAATATTTATGCCCCAAATGAGGATAATCCTGCATTTTTTGAGGATCTTTTCTTATTGATTGCTTCGCTATCTGGAACAGTGATAGCAGGTGATTTTAATTGCACTCTTGACCTTGAGTCCTGAAGTCCTGGAAGCTTGATCGCTCTTCAGGACTGGATAGCTCTCACTCTCAGGGTAGAAAGAAAATAAGACAAGCTATGAAAGATTTAAATATGTGACCCTTGGAGAACACTAAATCCTTTAAAAAGGGAATACTCATGTTTCTCTTCTTTATCTAAAACCTCCTCTCGTATAGATTATTTCTTAATTTCTGTTTCTTTATTGCCTAGTATAGAAAGTTGTATATGCGATAGTGCGGTTTTGTCGGATCATTCCCCCACCTCACTATTTTATTTAGACACTCAAACAACTAAAAGTTCTCCTAGATGGTGTTTGCAGACTAGATGGTTGCAAAACTCTGAATTCATTAATTTTGTTGGTGAACAGATAGACCTATACTTTACAATAAATACAGATCAAACCTCGGCGGCCATTAGATGGGAAGCTTTTAAGGCATTTATTAGAGCACTGATTCTTGAGAGTCGGGACAAAACACGTTTTAAAAAACTTTTTTTTAAATACACACTATATCAATTAGAGTTGTATGTTTCTGCAGAGAAAGATCTTAGCTATTTAACCATGTAAAGGAACAGGTTCTAAATAAAAACACATTTTTAACAAATAAACACGTTTCCCTTCAGAACTGAAATTGTGTCAACTCCGTCAGACACACTAAAAAGTATACAATTTTAATTCTTCCAATCCAACAAGAATCTAAAGTTCTGAAGTATATTATAATAGTGTTTAGTTACTCTGATATGTAAAAAAAAAATACAATATATAAACTTAAGTTGTGATTTCACACTATTCTGAAAACTCAGATTTCTAAATATTTGCATTTTCAAACTTTGATTTTAATTTCAATATTGTAAAAACAAATTCCTTAAATAAATAAAACATAAGATGTAGATCAGATGGTCCTTTATTACAAAAACAACATAAACTGAAGGAAGAACATTTTTTTCCCAAAAAAATTAACAAAAATGAAAACATACATCCAACGCTGTTGATGAAGATATGACGGTGTTGATGAAAACCTGACGGTGTTGATGAAGATCTGACGGTGTTGACAAAAAATATGTGTGCATTGTGATGTGCTCAGATGTGCTCTTTAAACTACTACTAAAACTACTCCTTTTTATTAGAGTAGGCCTATTGAACTTACTGTAAAGCAAACTATAATAAACATATTGCACATACACCGTTTCCAACTATTATAAATTACCCCGTTTCCAACTATCAAAAAAAAAAACAATAAGGGAAACCAGGGGCCCTCCTCCCCCTCTGTTTTCATCTACCTCCCCTATACCACTTCCTGCTCTCCTTTTTCTCATCCACCTCTTCTCGTCTTCCTTTCCTCCTTTGTAAGTAGCCATACTTTAAAGTGGCGTGTGTGTGTGTGTGTGTGTGTGTGTGTGTGTGTGTGTGTGTGTGTGTGTGTGTGTGTGTGTGTGTGTGTGTGCGTATGTGTGTGTTTGGGTGTGTTGGATGTGTGATTGCCCTGCACTGCCTACTTTATACTGGGTGTGATCTTAAATTGACATTCCTTGACAACAATACTGCAACACATAATCTGTAGCTTAGAATCAGGTTCAATTAGCTTACTTAAGATTTCATTTTTGTCTAACCTGCGCTTATGCCTTGAGCAGCAGGCGTCGGACATGCGTATGGTTAAATAGAAATGACTTAAGAAATTGACAATGTAATGCATGCTATGTATGTGCATTTATGTGTAAATAAAACCCTGAAATAACAGTTTAACCCTTCACTATATTCACAAATAATATTATATTCGCACATTAAGAGGTTATTGGTGGATTTGTCAACTCCGTCAGCTTACAGGTCAACTCCGTCAGACATAGAACCTGACGGAGTTGACGTCTGACGGAGTTGACGTAAGGGCATGTATTTTCCCGGCAAAACATGTATTGTACACTGCAGCTAGGTAGTTTTTCCTCGGTTGCTAGCTGTCCCAATAACCTCACTAAAATGCTTAAATTCAATCCACTATGGTTTAAAAAAAGTATCTTAACAGAAAGATGGTATTGACATGGTCCAGCTGTGACCATAGGAATATTGACATTGTTTGTCTAAAATATTAAAAAATGTAAAACGTTCCACAGCATGTGTGGTAGTGCTGCATTCACCACAAATAGGGAGATGAAAAGGGGTCCTCAAGGATATAGCTGACCATGCTATTTCCTGATTTAAAGAGCTTTATGAAAAAATCTGACGGGGTTGACAGAAACTGAGGACACAACTTTAACAGGCAGATATTTATGGAAAATATTGTTTGATGTTCACTTCATGCATTGTTTTTTTATATTTATACCCCTTATTTTTTATTTGATATATATGTTTTCACAATTGTAGAGCTTTTTTAAAGTTTTTTGGGATGGTTAATATTGTAACCTCTTGCTGAGGACAAGTGCAATAACATGGACCATCTAACCACAGACCATACATTTAAACAACTTTTCCCCAAAAGGATAAAAAAGTTTATTCTAAAAATCAGATAGGTATATACAATTCCTTTAGATTTAACTTTGTAAGTATGTCATACATGATGAATTTCTTAATTTTTGCTATAAATTAGACTTTTCTATGTGGGACATGTTTTGTCCCGACTCTCAAGAATCAGTGAGAGGCCAAATGATTAGTTATACTAGATCCAAATTTAATAAAGATAGACAAAAGCTGCTTGAGTTAGACACTGAAATCAGAGATTTAGAGAAAATGATAAACCTAGATAAATCTGTGCTAATTAAGCAAAAAATATTAGCATTAAAAGCTGAATATGAGGAACTTTCAACACTAAAAGCTGAAAGTAGTATATTAAGACTTAAGCAAACTTTTTATGATCAGGGTGAGAAATCCAATAAATTGCTGGCCTGGCAACTTTAGAAATTGACATCAGAAAGAGCTATTAATGAAAGTATTAATGGGAGAGGAGAAATTACAACAGATCCGGCTGAGATTATGGGCCAATCCCAATTCTACCCCTTACCCCTTCACTTTCCCCTTCCCCTCCGTTTTGCACGTGCACGTGAAGGGGTAGGGCTGTCCCAATTCTATTTTGCTTGGAGGGGGAGGGCTAGGGGGAAGGGCCACATAGCCCTTCAAACGAAGATTTTTCAGGACCACACTTCAAACGAAGGGGTATGAGAAGCGTCATTGCATACACCGGCTACAGACGCAAAATGGCTGCACAAGCGAAAAAGGAGACTCATAAATGTAAGTATTTTTGGCTTTAATAAGTATTTTTAACAACAAATAATGATTTGCTTTATGTTACATTCAATATTGTGTTCATATTTACGGTCAGTTTCTTCACAGAAACGTTTGTAAAAAAATCGCTAAAATTACTATAGTTTGCTAACGATAGCCCCGCAACATATTTTCATATCTGACAACTGTTGAATGTAGCTGAAGGGAATTGGCTTATATTTTACCGTACATCTGCTATGAACGCATTGTTTTCTTTTGTTTAACTTATATGTGAACACGACAACAGTGCTTACAGTTTCGCGCTCTTTGCAACATGATCAGATCAACCCGTCTTGTATCTTTATCAAACAGGGACACCTGAGGAAACACGGAGGATCATTCGCTTTCGAGCTGAAAATGAGCAACGTTTTCTGAAGTCTAAATACAGGGCAGATATCGTCGTCTCCGTTGTTTTCGGCGAACTTCACAAGTCAAATTCAAGAAAATAGCTGTAACCCACGTGACTGAGATGACTGCAGCGGTCGACGGCATCTTGGAAGTTGTGATAAGAATCGGCGCATCTCCTGTGACGTAGGCGCTAGCGACGACTTATAATGACGTCTAACGGAGGCGTAGTGGTGTCCCATTTCTTAGTGGAATATTTTCACCCCTACGCCTTGCCACTCTGTTTCAAGGGTCAAGGGGAAGGCGAAGGGTGAGGGGTAGGGGAAGGCGAAGGGGTAAGGGGTAGAATTGGGATTGGCCCTAACTGTACATTTGTATCGTTTTACAAATCTCTTTATCAAACCGAATTTCCTATAAGCGCCTTTAATCAAAACAAATTTTTGGATGGGTTGGATATTCCCTCTATTTCCAAAGAGACAAAACTTGAGCTAGATAGGGAATTAGAATTAGAAGAGCTTTCTAATGCTATTCTTAAAATGAGGGGCGGTAAAGTGGCGGGTCCGGACGGACTCCCAATTGACATTTATAAGGAATTTAAAGATAAATTAATAGGCCCGTTACTGGATATGTATGTGGAAGATTTTCAGCAAGGATCTCTTTTTCCCTCATTGAGAAGTGCCCTGATCACTCTGATTTTGAAGCCAGGAAAGCCACCTGTAGAATGTGGGTCATATAGACCAATTTCACTTTTGAATACGGATGCAAAAATTATTGCTAAAGCCCTAGGGATGAGACTTGAGAAGGTCCTGCCTCTGTTGGTACACTCAGACCAGAATGGCTTTGTTAAGAATCGTCAAGGGTTCCACAATGTTAGGAGGGTCCTCAATTTGGTACATGCCAGGGACGGTGCCCCTGATATGGCCATCTTGTCGCTCGATGCCGAAAAGGCATTCGACAGACTTGAATGGCCGTATTTGCTGGAGGTTCTTGCGCGGTTTGGTTTTGGCGATAATTTCCGTAAATGGATGGAAATTTTATTCGTTGATTCCACGGCGGAGGTACTCACTAACAATCTTATTTCACATCCATTTAAATTAAGTCGTGGTTCCAGACAAGGCTCACCCCTTTCGCCTCTACTCTTTGTATTATCCATGGAACCGCTTGCAATAGCAATTTAGATCACACCCTATAATTCGCGGTATTCATTCAGCAGCTTTAGAACACCGTATTGCCTTATATGCTGATGATACTATAGTGTTTCTATCAGAGCTTGAAAAATCGATACCTTCCCTTTTAAAGCTTATAGGCATGTTCGATGTTTTTTCTGGGTTTAAAGTAAATAAAAATCATGTCATCAATCATGTTTCTAAATGAGCAAGAGAGAATTAATCCAAAAATAATACATCCTTTTGTTAACGCTGTTAATGGTTTTGATTACCTAGGAATTAAAATAACCCCCAAAATAGGCTCACTTAGTTCAGCCAACTATGAACCTTTAATGGCGAAGGTATCAGAGGAGACGAATAGATGGATGACGCTGCCCCTGTCTTTAATGGGAAGAATAAATGTGATTAAGATGAACGTATTACCGAGATTTTTATATGTCTTTCAATCGTTACCACTTGCCCCTCCTCCTACTTTTTTCCAAAAAGTGAGTAAGCTTCTTTCTAATTTTGTTTGGAGCAACAGGAAGCCTAGACTTCGATTGTCCCTTCTATACCTGCCCTATGACAGGGGGGGGGGCTACAATTACCAAATTTATTGTGGTATTATTGGGCTGCTCAAGTGAGGCCTGCAATGTTCTGGTTCTCTAGAGATACGAATATGCCTTGGGTACAGGTTGAAATTTTGGCTGCAAAAGGCTTGACACTTGACAGCTTTTTACATTCAGCACCCCTTAAAGAACTAAAAAGGAAAACAGACATTTCATTAGATGAATGGGGTGCAATATGTTTAAAAGCACAAACTCAAACTATAAATACTCGTTTAAGACTGTTGCAATATAATTGGATAATGAGAACTTATATCACACATGTGAGATTAAACAAATTTAACCCTAGTATTCCTGATTTATGTTTTAAATGCAAAAATTTCCCAGGCACCTTTTTTTTCATTGTGTTTGGGAATGTGGTGAGGTACAAAAGTTTTGGAGGAAAGTGACTTAGTATGTATCTCAATTTACTACTACTCCTATCTCTTTAAGTCCGGTAATATGTGTATTGGGTGTCTATGTGGACAATTGCTCGCTGCCCGTCAAAGAGAAAAAACTGGTGGATTTGTGCCTACTACAAGCCAGGCGTTCAATTGCCCTTTGCTGGAAGAATACAAGTTGTCCTTCCCTTGGACTTTGGCTGAAAAACTTGATATCCAGTTTGGCCCTTGTGAAGCTTACGTATGTGATCAAGGGGAAGTCTTCTGAATTTTACGAAATTTGGGAGATGTTCTTGAGATTTGTTAAAGAAGGAGATATTGAAAAGGCTATAGATGTGTGAAGTTGTAGTATATGCTTAATGCTGAACAGGAGTGTATGATATAAAGCACTGTATGTTTACATGTTTTTTTTTTTTTTATTTTTTTTTTTTTTTATATATATATATTACGACTGCCAGGGTTAATGTGGAGGGGTAGGGATTTGAGTAAGTTATGTTTGTATTAAGTGTATGTTATGTTCGTGTGTTAAATGTGTTGTAAAATTCAATACAAACATATGTCAAAAAAAAGAAAAAAAAAAGTTCATTTATTTTTTTACCTTATGTGTAATTTATATTAAAGACATTTTAAATGAAAATACAGACACTTTTAGGAAAAGTCAGGTACCAGCAGGATTTTGTTTATTTTTTCAACAAAGTTATTGCAGATATAAAATTCAAAACGGTCAAAATGACCGCCGTGGCCGTTCTAGTGTTAAATATCACCCACCAAATCCTTGTCAGCTTTTCATTTTCTCCACAATACAGATTGTTGTGTTCACACTAATGGAGAAAATCCCAGAAACCAGACTTTTGCCTCAAACTGTGTGAGTATCAATTTTTAGGGAATGGAAACAAGCTTAGGGTCTCCATTTGACTTTTAACTTCTTTAAAAAGCTGAAAAAAGAGAGGTGTTGCAACGGTCAAGGGGTCAGATCATAAAGAAAGCATTTTTGCATTCCACTGTGATGATTTCCCATTGTTTTTCTATGTAAACCTAGAGATGGACACGTCTGATCGTTGCGCTTGCATCTAGCATCTTGTTTTATGTAGACAACACATGACTTTTTAATTATGGTAAATGGGTTCATGCTATTTGCATGCAAATGCTTCCAAACATGTTTGTTGTGTTTTGTGAAGTGGTCTTGAATTATGAAAGGAAAGACATGCCAAAAAGCTGTGGAATCTCATACATTTCAGGATTTATTTGTGGTCTCAGTGACACTGCTACACTAGTAACTATAATCTCTTACCTACTTCTTGCCTTCATGGGAGAAATAATTGTGAAGATTTATTGTATAAGAGGTGTATATCAGGTCAAAATAATATCAGGAAAAAATAAATCCAAAACATCTTGGCTGTTGGGCGCCATTGAAATCGCCTTAATTGAAGCATAGTTTTTTCTCTTTTACTGCTGAATCATCTATTCATAAATATCTCCCTCTTATTATGGCCGTTTTACTTCCTGTCTGCCCCTCTCTGGCTTCCTGTGATGTGTCAGGACTGCTGTACCTACAGTCATCCTTCTGACTGGAGACCTGTTAGACAGATTAGGGCAGGCAAGGGTCCCGCGTGGGCCTGGCACTGGCACAGGGCACCATCCTGTTTCTTTGCAGGCCATTGTTATCACGCTCATCTGCAGGGTGAGGTCTCACTGACTGCACGCGAGCCATCTGCACATCCTGCCTTCACTGCACGGCACGGCATGAAGGAAAACAAATTTGGTTTGCTGCATCTCACAGCACCATGTTTTTAATACCTAGAGGTGATGAAACGGTCTTCATGCTTACCTATTACAGACCAAGCTTTCAGACCAAAGTCACCCAGATATTGATCATAATGAGCCTTATTTTTAAAATATAAGCAATCTCAGGCAAAAGATGTCTGACTAACAGATAACTCAGCTCTACAAGGCCAAGTATAGTTCACCAAAAAATGGAAATTCTTTTATGCTGTTCCAATATCTTCTTTTGCATTCCAATGAAGAAAGAAAGTCATACAGGTTTGAAACAAGACAAGTAAATGATGAGTGAATTTTCATTTTTGATTAAACAATCTGTGTATTCCATGATAAAACTACATAATAATGATAAAGGGTACAGTACAATTACATTTTGCTTGTTTTTGGAATAGTCAGGGTTAAGACTTTACTATTTCATGCATGTGCATCTACATGGGGCAGAGATGATCTATAAATCTTATTCAGAAAAAACGGAAAAAAAAGAAACAAAAAACTAATCAACAAAATTGTCCTTGGATGATGTGGTCAAGAAAAACTGTCCAGTACTCGGTAACTATGTAACCTCACAGAGGTAAACAGAGAGCGTATCCTCATTTGAACCCCAAGCAACCCCTTCATCCATCTGACATGCACAGACTTGGCACATTTGTTATATGGGCCATATGGAGGGAAACTCCTTGGGAAGTGTGATGAGAGCAAGAGACCTTTTCAAGGCGGGCTATTATTCTTTGATAACCAGGCTTTTGCATTTGGCCTCCCTAGTGCTTTTCATTAAGAAAGGAATCACCTTGGCTTTGCCAGGATTTAATCAGAAACAGCCCGCTGCAGCAGCTAATTGAAACAGGCTGGACCTCCACGCTCTATACAGTACACAATAAGTGACAAATTTGACCACAAGCTGCAGTGTATATTAAAAAAAAAATCATTGCAATACAAGTCTCCCTGCTTGTCAAAACCATGGCATATGAAAACATGTTTTTGGCAACTCACTGGGATGACTGGGAAGTTTATGCCACTGATGATCTGACTTTCAGTTACTTCATTAAAGGGGAATGACATATTTGAAATGTGTTGATGCTAAGCGTTGCTGTGATGAGAGTTTTTTCTCCAACTGACTCCTTATGTAAACTTAACTGCTTTATGCGATATTGTGATGTGTTTTGCAGCCTGAAGTAGAACAGCATGTAGTTCAGCTGTACAATCTGACAAAATGAAGAAAGTCTGAAATTATTTGTATTATATCAGAGGTATGTTATGTGTTTGAGGGGCGTGCTCAAGAATGTGGGCAGTGTTTTATGTATGATCCTCTGAAGTAAAGATATGGCTGCCAACTCAAGCAGTTCTCCTGTGAGTCATTTAATTCACTGCATGAACCCTGAATATAACATTATTATTAAAATGCCAGTGTAGTACGAACATTTTACTAGGTACAGTATAATGGCAAACCAATCAGAGTGAAGATGTTAGTTTAATGCAGAAATGTCATAGCTTATAAATTCAGCCTGTAAAAAGAAATTCTGTTGAATCAGAAGCTCTCTGGGACAATGCACCACAGTGCTTCCCTTGACCAAAGAAAATGGAGTGCACTGCAGTGACATACATAACCATATCAGCAGAAAACAAACTCAAAGTCTGGCTCATCCTGAATAACCTGCACCAACCACCATTAAAACACATAAACAGCTATTAGCATGGTACTTTGCACAAAATATTTCATTTTTGAATCATTTGAGCAAAACGATTTATCTATAGCCCACTGTATTCAAAATCCATCTGTTTCGGTGAGTCAGCACACTGCAGTGAGCACTGACTTAAAAATAACAAAAGAAAAAATGTAAAGCTAGATTGTTGTGGAGTTGTGTGTTTAAAGTGTGCTGAACACTTGAATCAGTTTCACCAAAATATTGATTCGTTCATTTAGGCTACCCCACTTCAAGATACATTGTATTTTCAGTAGTTCAAACTGGATAAAACTGGTTGTGAATGTCTAATTTTTGGTCTTTGACACAAATCAGCAAAAAACAAAACAGGTCTGAAATATGATGTATCAAATGCTTTTTAGGATTTTATAAATCACTATTTAAGTGTATTTTGAGTCTCTATAATACTTTTTTTTCCATATATTGTATTAATCAAAGTAAATGTTTCAATATAAGTAATAAATGTCTTGTTACGTTGAAACATTAAATGTAGCAAAGAAGGCCATATTGGAATGGCAAGTGGTAGATATTTAATCATGTATATTATCTTAAAAAAAATTTAATCAACACTTGTCACACTTTTCCTTTCAGTATTTGATTTAGCTGTTCAATTTTCCATGCCCACTGTACTACGGGTGCCTACTAAAAAGTAATTTCCATCCTCAAATAATTTGGAAAGGTTTGAATGCTTGTCAAAAGTAATAATTCCAGAGTCAAATAACCTTTTATTTATTCATATGGCAAGTGTTGTCATATCAGAGCTGGCTATGGTGTACGACTGTCATTCAGCCTGAGTGTTATTTCTGGTCTGTGGCTTGTGGCTGCAAGATTGTAAAGCTAAATCAAAAACATATGATGAGAGAGTGACAAAATAACCACACTTTCAGAGTCAAACTTAGTGCAGTGAGGTCTAACTATGTAAAAGACTTCTAACTATGGTACCCAAAGCCATGCGTGCACAGTAAGAGGCAAGGTAAAACGTCTATTTAGAGTCATTAATTGAGCCCGGCTGCCACCAGACTGGAATTTATGTATCTGAATTTCAGATTTTTGCAGTCATGCAAGGAGGACTTTTAACTGTTGAGCTATCAGTGGTACTTAAATCGCTTGAGCCTATTAACTTTTTTTTACATTTTATTTTTTCCCCAGGGTCCACTTATATTGTAAACAGCTGTAATTTAGTTTTTTCATGACCATTTCCACCTTCTCTATGACCCTTAAACAGAATGTTTTTTAAGGCTGTGTCTTTAATAATCACCCCCTTCACATGTGAAATGAGCAACAGCGTTTTTCAGCTCTCACACAGCTTGCGGGTTTGCTGTGGAGTCCAATGTAGTTTTTTTACCTTCCAAATCCACCAATAACAGCCTAGTTCTTCTAAAGGTTTAGCATCTATTCTGCATGTAAGGTGTGCAGTTTTGGCTGGTTAGCATAGTCAAGATATGCCTTGCTGGTAGGTGTCATAACTACATCATGAAGCAAAAAACTTGTTTTATTTTTAATATACATAAAAGAATCTGTGTATTCTGATTAATTTTTTTCTTTAGACAAAAATTATCACTCAGTGAAATATTTATAATTTTTTTTGGAATGTCTCCATCTCCAACAACGTGTAAGGTACAGCTGTCAAATGAACGGTCATATAGGGGATTGCAAACCAAATCCATTTAAAAGAGCCAAGAAATAACTGCACTGGGAATTGATACATTATTTGCGAACTTCATTGGCAAGGCAAGGCAAGGCAAGGCAAGTTTATTTATATAGCACATTTCATACACAATGGCAATTCAAAGTGCTTTACATAGAAGAAATTAAAATAATCAAAATAAGAATAATTAAAACAGTTTAGAATAAAAAATCAAATAAAGTAGTACTGGTCCACCCCTATCTGAGATGGAAGAGATTGAGCCGGTTTACCGTGCCACTGGACCTCTAGCCCAGGGACGTACTCTGCTGGGGTGGTGCTACACCAGTAATGCCCAGCGGGGCCACCACAGAGCACGCTTCTGCTGCCGTTACCCTTAATGACGCTCTCAGCGACTTCTTATACAGCAGTATAACTTACTCCTTCACTCGCCTCATCGGAGTGAAGACTCTCCCGCTCTCCTTCAAAATCTCTTCCAGAGATTATAAAAATAAATAAATTAGAAATTAAAAAACAAACAAAGACAAAACCAGTACAGTAAAAACAGTCGGACGGACAGTGGCACAGTGCTCATTCAGTAAATGCATAGCTAAACAGATGTGTTTTGAGTCTGGATTTGAAAGTGACTACTGTAGGAGCACATCTGATCTCCTCTGGAAGCTGGTTCCAGCTGCGGCTGGCATAATAGCTAAAAGCAGACTCTCCATGCTTAGAGTGAACCCTTGGTATTTCTAGCTGATGTGATCCTAATGATCTGAGTGATCTGTTAGGTTTATATTCAGTGAGCATATCTGCAATATATTGAGGTCCTAGCCCATTGAATGATTTATATACCAGTAATAATACTTTAAAATCAATCCTAAATGTAACTGGGAGCCAGTGTAAAGACCTGAGGACTGGTGTGATATGTTCATATTTTCTGGTTCTGCTCAGAATCCTGGCAGCAGCGTTCTGTATGAGCTGCAACTGTCTTATGGTCTTTTTAGGAAGGCCAGTGAGGAGTCCATTACAATAATCCACCCTGCTGGTGATAAAAGCATGCACAAGTTTCTCTAAGTCTTGATTGGAAACAAAGCATCTAATTCTTGCAATATATTTCAGATGATAGTATGCTGATTTAGTTATTGCTTTGACATGACTACTGAAACTAAGGTCTGACTCTAGAGACACACCAAGATTTCTGACTTGATTTTTAGTTGTTAGACCCCTAGCGTCAAGGTATGCATTCACCTTGAGAACTTCATCTTTGTTTCCAAACGCAATGACTTCAGTTTTGTCTTTGTTTAACTGAAGAAAGTTTTGGCACATCCAACTGTTGACTTCATCAATGCATTGGCACAGGGAGTCAATGGGGCTGTAGTCGTTAGGCGATAGGGCTAAGTAGAGCTGTGTGTCGTCTGCATAGCTGTGGTAAGCAATTTTGTTCTTTCTCATTATTTGGCTCATTGGGAGCATATACAGGTTGAACAGGAGTGGTGCAAGAATTGAGCCTTGAGGGACTCCGCAAGTCATGGATGTCCACTCAGACTTATGGTCTCCTATACTCACATAATAACCTCTCCCTTCTAAGTATGACCTGAACCATTTTAGGACTATCCCAGAAAGCCCCACCCAGTTTTCCAGCCTGTCAAGAAGTATGTCATGATCAACAGTGTCAAATGCAGCACTGAGGTCGAGTAGTACCAGCACTGATAATTTGCCTGTATCAGTATTTAAGCGAATATCGTTTATTATCTTTATGAGCGCTGTCTCTGTGCTGTGAAGCGATCGGAAACCAGATTGAAAATTGTCAAAGTATCCATTTGAGCTCAAGAATTTGTTCAGCTGATTGAAGACAACTTTTTCAATGATCTTGCCTATGAAAGGAAGATTTGAGATCGGTCTATAGTTGCTCAAGATGGTCTTATCCAGATTGCTCTTTTTCAGGAGGGGCTTGACAACTGCAGTTTTCAGGGAGTTTGGAAAACTACCAGAGAGAAGTGAGGCATTTGCCACTTCTAGGAGATCTGCTTCTAAGCTGTTTAACACACTTTTAAAAAAAGATGTGGGAAGTGCATCAAGGGCGCAGGTTGATGTTTTAAGGTGCTGTACGGTTTCTTCCAAAATTGTGCCTTCAATTTCTTCGAAAACAGACAAAGTAACTACTTTCTCAGGTTGTGGTCTGATCTGTCTGACCCCAGCGCAACTCAAGGATGAGCTGATCACCTTTCTGATATTATTGATTTTCTCAGAGAAGAAAGAAGCAAACTCACTGCACTTGCTGTCTGAGAGCATTTCACTGGGAATCTGGCTTGGGGGGTTTGTCAGTCTCTCTATAGTAGCAAAAAGTGTGCGTGTGTTGTTTAAGTTTCTGTTTATAATATTCGAGAAGAAGGTCTGTCTAGCTTTGCCTAGTTCAATATTAAAAGCATGGATGCTGTCTTTGTAGATGTTATAATGGACTACAAGTTTTGTCTTCCGCCACATGCGCTCTGCTCTTCTGCATTGTCTTTTCATATTTTGCACAGCTGTTGAGTTTCTCCAAGGTGCTTTTTGTCTACCACTATTCTTCCTGACTTTCACAGGAGCAATATCATCAATTACACTTTTAACTTTTGAGTTAAAAGAATCAAGGAGAAAATCAACAGAGTCAGCAGATATGCTTGGTTTTAAAGATATGACCTTCATAAATAGCACACTAGTGTTCTCATTTAAGCATCTCTTCTTGACAGACACAGATCTAGCTTCAATGGCAGGAGAGATCAATATATCAAAGAAAATACAGAAATGATCAGACAGTGCTACATCCTTAATAACAATCGATGAGATGTTTAAACGCTTACTGATAAGTAAATCTAGAGTGTGTCCATGATTGTGTGTGGGACCATGTACATGCTGAGTCAGATCAAACGTGCCATATTGTTTTCTGCATTATCTATGTGAATGTTAAAATCTCCAGCAATGGCACAACAGTCAAACTCTGAGGAAATTGTTGATAGCAGTTCTGTAAAGTCCTCAGCAAAGGCTGGAGAGTATTTTGGAGGCCTGTAAATAATGATAAGTAAAATACGTGGAGCACCTTTTAACACAATACCCAGATATTCGAAAGACGGGTAATTCCCAAATGATATTTGCTTACATTGATAGACATCTTTAAAAAGAGCAGCTAAGCCCCCGCCTCTCTTACCCGCTCTGCAGACACTCATAAAAGTAAAGTTAGGAGGGGATGTTTCATTGAGGACTGTTCCACTGCAGCTGTCTTCTAACCAAGTTTCATTTAGAAACATGAAGTCCAGGTTGTATGTGGTTATTAAATTGTTGACTAGAAGTGATTTATTTTTAAGTGAGCGGATGTTTAAAAGTGCTAACTTAACAGTCTTACTTTTTGTCCCCACAGCAATCTTAGTTTGGTGCGTAATAGGCACCAGGTTTGCTGTACGGCTTTTGAAGGCCTTAGATTTTCTATCATGTAATTGAACGGCAATAGAGAAAGATTCAGGCACACTGGGTTCCCGCTTGTTTTGTAAACATTTAAGAAAGTTACTGTTTTCATAGCGGGGACCCGACACATCACTGAGAGCTGGTATCAGTTGTTTTTGGTTCACCTCGAGCCGCTGGAGGAGGGTGTGAGCCCTGGCGCTGTGGCAGAGGCCGAAGAGCTCTCACAGGAGGAGGCGGAGGGGGAGGGCGAGCTGGGCCCGCAGGCTTTGGTGGTTGTGGGGCCTGCCGTTTTTTGGTTGACATCTGGGGACTTGCAGCAAAAGAGTGCGATAGTTTGGTTCCAGCATACACCAGTTTTTCCATTTTCTCTGAGAAGCACAGAAGTGGAGATGCTGGAGAGAGGGATAACGTGTCTGGGGAGAGGGGCTGTTGCTGTAATATGCTGTCCTGGTTTCCCTCGCTGTTTTCCAGAAAAGTGTCCTTGGGAGCTGAATCTTGGAGCAGTTCTGATATGTCCCGGTCTGTCTGTGGAGAGCTCTGTGGGCGGGGCTCTGCTGAGATTGTGTCCGTGAGCAGAATTTGTTGTGGCTGCATGGTGTTATCGTTGTCCTTGTGTGATATGTCAACCGCATGTCCATTCAGGTGCTGAAGTGAAGTCCTGTGGTCATTCATACTGTGTCCAGGTGTGTGTGTGCCATTCAGGTTGAGTGGATTGGCACACACTGCAGAAGGATGATTGAGAGAGAAGTAGATGTTGTCCTTTAGCACTCTTGAACCAAGTTTGTTTGGGTGGAGCCCATCCTGTTGAAACAGTTGCCTCTGACTCCAGAAAAGATTGAAGTTGTCAATGAAGTTCACTCCTTTTATATTGCAGGTTTTTTGCAGCCATGTGTTGAGCCCAAGCAACCGTGAAAACCTGTTTGTTCCTCTTGCTGGGAGTGGTCCACTGATGAATGGCTGAACTTTCAGTCTTTTAAGTGTTTCAAAAAGTTCATTAAAATCCTTCTTAAGGAGTTCTGACTGCTCTTTATGAATATCATTTTTCCCCACATGAATGATGAGTCGATTTGCAGTCTTATGTTTCATCACAATGTTCTGAAGTTCCCTATTTACATCAGAAGTTGTTGCTTGTGGAAGGCAGCACGTAGTTGTGTCCCTGCTAATAATGTTTCTGATTATGGAGTCACCCACTATCAGAGTCCTGTGCTCGGCTGCGCTCTGAGCTGAGTGCCGCTGTCTGCTCGACCTTGAGCGCCAGTTAGCAGTGTTGGTAACTGGCTGATTCAGTCTGTGTTCGATCACATTCATCACATTCAGGGATTCCTCATTCATTAATACTTCAAATCTGTTCTCAAGATGTATAGGCGGTGGTAGTAGACCAGTGTTTGCAATCCTTGTCAGAGCCGTATCTGGGGTAGAGGATGCTACTGCAGCAATATGTGATGCTCGTGACAATCTGATGTCTCGAGTGCCTTTGGGTCTCGCTCCCTGTTTGTGCCATCGATTTGTAAGTCGATCAGCTTGTTTCTCGACACTCAGTATGCCCTGTATTGGAGCACTAGATTCATGGGACTCACCGGCTGTATGCTGAGGGCGTCCATGACGAAGCTCTGTTGTGTGTTCCGTCTGGTTTGGTGGTCCCACAAATAACTTTGTTTCAAGAACTGCAATCCTTTGTGAAAGTCTCTGGCAGTTAGTGCAGCAAGTAGATTCCAGAAGAGGCATTTTCTCTTATCCTTTTGCAGTTGTGTTTTCCCTTCCCCGGAATGTAAGCTTTCAGTGGGAGGCTGGTCGGAGAAAAGAATTCTGCTTTTTTGTAGTAATCAAGCGTTTGAGCACTGTGCTGATTTGTTGAAGTTAAAATTAGGTGATAAAAGGAGATAAAATTTAAAAATATAGAAGCAATAGAGCGATTAAAAAATATAAAAGCGATAGAGCAAAGCGCGGAGCAGTAAGTAAGAGCGTCCGAACAGTAGCTGAACAGGAAGTGGAAAACTTGGAGGGCATTGGAGGGCCTTTGAGATCAAGGGTGAGCACATTGAGAGTTTCTCACAGTCTTTTCCATATGTTCTCTCTGAAGCAGCTAAAGCTGATTGTTTAGAGCAGTCTAATCTGCCTCGATCATTTCCGCCTTGAGAGCAACATGGATGCCTCAGCGAGCAAAATCAAACACAAACGTCAAAGGAGGCCATTTTGATAGCTAATCCCATCCCAGAGGAAAGCTCATTAAAATATGTACATGCTCTTCCCCTCTCTTTTTTACAGGATTGAACCATGCTCTCTTTCACACCAACAGGAATAATCTTTTTTTTTTTAAGTTTCATTTTTTGACTTTTTTGGATTCAGATAGGACAGTCAGAAGTGGGAGAGATATGACACAGAATCAGAAAAGTGCAACTGCACTGCATATGATTTTGAATATAAATAATCCTATGAAACACCTAGGTTACTGTCACGGTGTGGGTTTTGTGTCTTGTCATGTTCAGCAGTTCCCTGTCTTGTCTATTAGTTATCCCAGGTGTTTCTGATTAACCACGCCCCCTTGTTATCTTGTCTAGCTCGTTTGTCCCTTGTATTTAAGCCCTGTGTTTCAGCCCTGAGTTCTTGTTTGTGTCTTAGTGTGATGTTGGTTGTTCTGTTCTGTTCCCTAGTTTGAGTCTGAGTCTGAGTTAATTTCATAAAGTTGTGCTGCATTTGGATCCTGCTTCCTCCTGCTTCTTCAGCCGCAATCATCACAGTTACAACTGTACACCCTACGGCCACTGCCCGAGCTTTATGCTCAATGAGAAAACACCTTTGTGGTTTTACACAAAGGAATTGACCCAGAGCCATCTCAAAAGGCCTGGACACCACAACCCAACTTAGAGGGAGGTTCCTTTGAGGGAATACAGCCCAGGCCCATTAGGTCCTGGCCTGCTACTTTCAGGCGGACCAGTGGCAACCCCTGTACCAGGGAGGCTAGCATGCTTTATCAGCTGAACAGCTTCAGCTTTAACAGCTTTATCAACCTGTTTTTTTTTTTTTTTTACTCTTACCAGAGTCAAATAGCTCCTTCACAGGGCTATGGGAAGTGGAGGCCTCAGCAGGATGACTCTAGAAGAGGAGGCCTGCAACACTCACATCACAGTGGTCTCTCGTGCTTTTTCTCACAACGTGGAAAAACAGCTCAGCTCAGTTATGCACAGTGCAGAGCTCAGGGAGCGAAGGGTCTAAGAAAAGCTCACTAATATGAAAAGAGACCTCTCCTCTAGCTCTACCGGCAAAGCTGTTTGCATGGAGGCCTCAGCAGGATGACTCACAAAGAGGAGGAGGCCTGTCACATGTTTGAAGACCGCTAGGCTCAAATATCCCAGAGCTCAGGGAGCGGGGGTGCCTAAAAAAAACCCTCTTAAGGAAGAGGAGGCGTACCGTATTTTTATTTTATTTATATATATATATATATATATTAAAAAGGTTAAGCTTAGATATATCCAGCACAGAGCTCAGGGAGCAAAGGGTCTAAGAACAGCTCATTATTATGAGAAGAGTCCTCTTTTCTAGCTCTAGCTGCAAAGGCTGTTTGCATGGAGGCCTCATAGGATGACTCTTTTAAGGAAGAGGAGGCCTGCCATACTGTAAAAACCTACTAAGCTCAGATATGCGTAGCCCAGAGCTCAAGAAGTGAAGGGCCTAAACACAACTCTCTGATACAAAGAGAGAGACCTCTTCCTATGCAAAGAAAATCTATTTGCATGGAACTCTGGAGGATGGAGGCCTCAGCATGATGCCTCTTTAAGGTAGAGGAGGCCTGCCATACTCACACCAATGTGGTCTCTAGTGCTTTTTCTCACAGTGTGGGAAAACAGCTTAGCTCAGATATGAACAGCTCAGGGAGCGAGGGGCCTAAAGAACAGCTCTCTGTATTGAGAGGGCCCTTTATCTCTACCTGGAAAGTGGTTTGCATGGAGGTCTCAGCAGGATGACTCTTTTAAGGAAGAGGATACCATACACACACAAGAGAGTTTCTAGCATTTGGAAAAAGGCTAAGCTTAGATATGTCCAACACAGAGCTCAAGGAGCGAAGGGTCTAATGGCGCTTTTCCATTACCAGTACCAGCTCGACTCGACTCATCTCGCCTTGGCTCGCCTCGACTCGGCTCGCTTTTCATTCCGTTTTCCATTGCAGAAAGTACCGCCACAAATAGTACCCGGTCGTCATAGCGACGCATTTCGTTCCTCGTTGCCCCATCAAGCTCTCGCTGGATCCTCTCTTCGGCAACCAAACAAAGGAATGTCTGCACCTCCTTGTTTGACCATGGCGTAAGTTTAGTAACTATCTCTGGCCAAACTATTTAAAAATGGCGGGGTTATTCTGGATACTCCATCTGGCGCGTGCAATGATGACGCAGATTCTCTGTGACCAATCAGCAGTCGGCATTGTTTTCACGTCACATTTTAGTATCGGCTTAGCTCGCCTCAGCTCGCTTAGAACCTCGCCGGAGGTGGTACGAAAAAAAGTACCCGAAAGCAGGTACAGGTACAACTTTTACACAGTGGAAAACCAAACAAAGGCGAGTCGAGTCGAGTCGAGCCGAGCCGAGGCGAGCTGGTACTGTGTAGTGGAAAAGCGCCATAAGAACAGCTCACTACTATGAGAAAGAGACCTCTTTTCTAGCTCTACCTGCAAAGCTGTTTGCATGGAGGCCTCAGCAGGATGACTTTTGAAGAAGAGGAGGCCTGTCACATGTTTGAGGACAGCTTAGGCACAAATATCACAGATCTCAGGGAGCGAGGGGGCCTAAAAAATCCTTCTCAGTGTTCAGTGTGAGTGTTGGAAAGGCGGGGCTTAGTGCACCTGTCAATCATCGCCCTGACGCAGCCGAATGAAGTGCGAGAGAGAGAGACTTGCACAGGACCGGGAGAATTAACCCTTATTTTGTGTGCTATAGTGTGCGTCTCTTACTGATTGTGAGTAGCCTACCCGTTTTGATCAGTAGACAATCCTTGTTAATAATAGTATTTATTTTCAAATGCACTCTGGTATTTGTCCGCTGTTAGTCAGAATGAACAGTGTGAGAACTAAGCTCGCGCGTTCGGTGCATTCACGAGCTGTGTTCACAATATAATATCGTTTGAGGATATCTTCAGCCTTTTCCATACCTGTTTATTTATGTTACTATGGTATTATACTTAATTCTTTGTTAGGTTCGTATGGGAGTACTGTATAGTGCGCTGTGTGATATTCATATGGACACTTTCGGTTTCAACGTGCCGATTATGTTTACTTAAACAATGCCAGCGCCAAATTGCATTGTAAAATTGGAAAGTTGAGTTATGTACAGAGCCGGATTAACACAAAGGCAAACTAGGCACGTGCCTAGGGCCCGATTGGCGGGATGGGGCCCAGACAGAGGGACAAAAATAAAAAAATTTTACAAATGTCCTATCTACAATTTATTTCAATATTTATTAATTAACTAAAAATAGTGACGATGTTTATCTTAACCATAGACTGTTACATTACGTCACATTAACGCCAGCCCATCAGGTGCTGCGAAGCAAAAGCCTAAATAGGCACGCAAAGCAGCACAGCTCGTAATGCAGGTGTGTGAGTTGTCGTCATCTATTTTGGAGTGATTGCAATGTATTCTAAATATAAACTTGTACTGTAGATCAGCGTCATTTCTGGAAAAAATCATTCACCGCTTTATTATGAGTTTAAGAGCGCGAGCGTCATTAACGTGCCCAGACGCGACGCTTTGAATTTGCGCGTACAATAACATTGCGTCGAGAGCTGACTAAAAACGCTACAAAAGTAAAAGACAAGACGTTTGTATTCAAAGTTAAAAAGCCAACACACTACAACATTTTTAAATGTTTCAAATGAAGGATCTCATGGGTCTATCTTCTAAATTCTGCTCATGATTAGATTAGTATACCCTGTCTGACATCAGCCTACTTAGGCTACGCCAATAATAACAGTTTAGAATTTTCTTTCTAATCAGTAGCGATCGTGTCTTTCTCTTCCACTTGATTTGTGTATAGCATATTTAAGCTAGCAATGCAATGCATAATATCATATTACTTATATTAATAATATGACAATATCTGCAGTCAATATTGATTAAATGGGAGGGGAAAATACCAGCTATGAAAAAAATGATAAAAGCATATATCACTGAAGTGGTATTCTGTAACTGTGAATAAATTGAATAAAACAGCAAAATAACAATAACATCTTCATTAAACAAAAAAGAGATTACCTTAGATGAAGTTTGATTAATATGTACAGCCTACTGGTAAAAAGTCTGGACCAATTACTATTTTTAATGTTTTTGAAAGAAGTTTTTTATTATGCACTACAAGCCTGCATTTGATAAAAAAAAAAAAAAAAGTTTTAATAATAAAAATAAAATCCTGATAAAAAGTATCACAGGTTATAAAATAAATATTAAGCACCATTTCTAACATTTGATAATAAATCAGAATATTATAAAGTTTTCTGAAGGATCACATGAAACTAAATTCAGCTTTGCATCACAGAAATATATTTTAAAGTATAGTAAAATAGGAAAACCATTATTTAAAATTTTTATAATATTTCACTATATATTATTCTGTATTTTTAATCAAATAAATCCAGGCTTGATGAGCATAAGAGACTTCTTTCAAAAACATTAAAAATAGTAATGTGTCCAAACTTATGTACTGTGTAAGTAAAAATATACAACATTTAAAATTAAATGTTGTATAAATTAAAAGGTTATCATATTTGTTTCAAGAGTTTTTTTATTGGGGGTGGGGGGCCTCCAACATGAATATTGCCTAGGGCCTCCAAATGTCTAGAACCGGCCCTGGTTATGTATATTATAACATTATATAGTGTTATGGAATGTGATGTATAGTGTGATTTATTTTGATATAACAGTCAAGTCATGTTATGCTGATTATTTCTTTATTTATGTTTTATTGTAGAACCACACACATACCTCACACAGACCAACGCATTCTCAGTGTACAATAAACCCCTTTGATTGAATCAGACTGTCCTGATCCATTCCTGTGTTTTGATCGACACACCAAGAGGAAGGCTAGAGACATTAGAACCACCTTAGAACACAATCCTAGTTTAACTACTTAACAAATTGGTCCTTCGAGCCGGGGTCGGCCATTGCTCTTGGATAAAGTGGGATCAATCAGCTCTGATATGCAACCAGAAGGGGTATATTCAGATGGTGGCAGACCTCAACGCCATGTTCGCACTCCTGCCTATCTCGAGGACTACGATCTCACAGCTGCACGACGTAGACCGATCAGACAGCCAATGATGTCTTATGCTGCAGAGTAGCCACAGAGAGGAAATCCATCAGATGCTGCCAGGATTTCTCCCTCCCCCTCTGACAGAGCCTCTAGTCCCGTGAGTCAGTATTCCTGGAACGTGGTGGACGAATGGTCGCCGGCTGCTTATAACAGAGAGCATTCCTATGAAAGACATCAGGTGAGAGCTCCCATGCCCTTTACTCAACCTCAGTTTTCACCATATCATCGGCCTTGGGAAGAGACTGGTCCCATGGAGAGTTTAGCCCTGCGTACTATCCGCCAGGATGTTCAGACTGTCAATGGTGCCATAGTCTCGTTCCAGATTTCTCCAGTAACTCAGCCACAGAAATTATTTAGAATATCAGCTGCCTTCACTGCCGAGTGCCTTGGTCTAGCGGACAATTCTTACCCTCTGAGTGTCCTGGAGAAGTATCAGCATCTGAAGAACCTTCCACTGCAGTCTTTCGATGGAGTACGCCCACTATTACTGATTGGAGCTGATAATACGCACCTCATTACTCCCATATCACCTGTTCGTCCGGGACCCTCTGGGGGACCTGCAGCTGTTCAGACCAGGCTCAGATGGACCTTGCAGGGACCAGCAAGATTCTTGAAGGATCAGCTGTCACCACAACAGTGCTTCTTCGTATCCCTCACCCCTGCTGAACTAGAGCTGAAAAAGGTTGAAAGGCTGTGGCAGATTGATGTCTTACCCTACCGCTGTGAGAAGCAGGTCACCCGATCCAAAGAGGACCAAGAGGCTATCAGTCTCTTGGAGACTAAGACAACTCGGGTTGAAGTTAACGGCATCCTCCACTATGCAACGCCTTTATTGCGCAGGAAGGACTTCCCCTTCTTCTGCGCTCCTAAGGAAGCAGTAATGCCTAGTCTCAGAGGCATGGAGCGTCGGCTTGTTCGGTCACCAGAGAAAGCGGAGATGTACAAGTCTGAGAGTTGACTGGTGCTGCCATCAAGCTGAAGAATGAGGGAGAGGAAGACACAGGAGAGAAGTGGTATATCCCACACCATATGGTCACTCACAATGATAAGAGCCGCTTAGTGTTTAACTGTTCTTTCGAGTATGAGGGGCTAAATCTTAATAACTCCTTACTACCGGGTCCAGTCTTGAGCCCCTCTCTTCTGGGTGTCCTCCTGCGGTTTAGGGAGCATAGTGTGGCCATAAGTGGGTATATACGCGGGATGTTTCATCAGGTCCTGCCTGAGGATAGACCACTCCTGCGGTTTTTATGGCATGACCTGTGTCGGGATGACCCCCCAGATACTTATGAGTGGCAAGTACTTCCTTTTGGGACCACGTGCAGCCCTGCTGTGCATCCTTCGCTCTTCAGCGGCACGTGGCGTTACACAGTACACCTGATGAGGATGTAAGATTCTCTGTAGACAGATCCTTCTACGTGGACAATTGTCTACAAAGTTTGAGTGTTGTTCAAGAAGCACGACTGTTGGTAGATAAGTTACGTGCCCTCCTATCCTCTGGAGGTTTCGACATCCGGCAGTGGGCCAGTAATGCAGCAGAAGTTGTCAGTCATCTACCTCCCGAAGCCAGGTCCCCTAAGCTGGAGTTGTGGCTTTCTCAAGACAAAGCCGACCCACGAGAGTCAACCTTGGGCCTGAGCTGGCACTGCGAGCTGGACCATCTTGGGTTCAAACACCGACCTGTCACATACAATGCCTTGACAATGCGGAGCATCTATAGGGTGCTGGCAAGTCAGTACGACCCCCTTGGCATCATCCTTCCCTGTACTACCAGAGCCAAGGTGATCGTGCAGCAGCTTTGGCTAAACCATCGGGACTGGGATGATCCACAACTCCCAGGTGAGCTCAGGCAAGCATGGACAGACTGGGAAGAGGAGCTTAAATTCTTATCGCAGGTGACAGTTCCAAGGTGCTATAACCCCTCCTATATGGATCAATCAGATGTACGCCGGGAGATTCACGTTTTCAGTGATGCCTCTGAGAAGGCATATGGGGCTGTTGCTTATCTGCGTTCGGAAGGTCGCCAGGGGGAACTCCACCTTGCCTTTCTTCTAGCCCGGTCTAAAGTGGCCCCACGAAAGCAACAGTCAATACCGAGGCTCGAGCTCTGCGCCTCCTTGGTAGGTGCACAGTTGGCGAAGTTGCTCACAACTGAGCTCACTCTAAAGTGGGACAAGGTCACCTATTGGACTGACTCTACTATTGTCCTCCACTGGCTCCTTTCTGAGTCCTGTAGGTACAAAGTCTTCGTGGGCACCCGGGTAGCGGAGATTCAGGAATTGACTGACCGGACAGAATGGCGATACATGAATTCTGAAGGAAACCCTGCTGATGACCTGACTCGGGGCAAGAGACTGCAAGACTTTATCGGCCCCAACAGATGGCTTCAAGATCCGAAGTTCCTACTGCAACCACAGGAGGAGTGGCCCTCTCAGCCCACCTCATGCTTTCCGAACTCTGCAGATGCAGCTGAACTTAAAGGAGGAATCTTCTGTGGGATCACTAACACTGTCCCGTTGACTATTGAAAGGAAATACAACCACTGGAAAGATTTGGTGGACGCAGTTGCACAGGAGCTGCATGGGGCGGCTGCCCAGGATAAATCTCCTCCAGCAGGTACCTACAGAGAGGCAGAGACTGTTGCCCTGAGAAAGATACAGCTAGATAGTTTCCCTGAGGATTTCCAGCTGCTAAAATCCAACAAGCCAGTTCGCTCCAACAGTGGGTTACTATGTCTCTCTCCTGTATTTGACTCTGAAAACCAACTCTTTAGAGTCGGAGGACGACTGAGGAGAGTGGAAGCCCTTGACCCAGCTACCGTGCACCCTATTGTACTCGACTCTCATCATCCTAACACTCAGCTACTGATCAAGGACTATGACACTCGACCAGGACCTGAGCGGGTGTTTGCTGAGCTCCGCAGGAGAGTGTAGATTCTGAGAGGTAGGGAGGCAATCAGGAAGCACCAAAGGGCATGTCTCGTTTGTCTGCATTTATAAGGCACTATCTACTGGCAATGCAGACGAGAGGAAAGTGGCAAAGACCATCACCTAACATCGAGCCTGGCACTGTAGCCATGTTGGTTGACCCCCAACTACCTCGGTCCCTATGGCAGATTGGAAGAATTCTGAAAGTCTTCCCAGGAGCCGATGGCCGTGTCAGAACAACGGAGATACAGATAAAAAACAGAACGTATACTCGGCCTATCGCTCGTCTAATAGTTCTTCCTGAAATCCCTGAAGAGGATGACCATTCTGGGAGTGAAGACAACCAACAGTAACCCTGAACTCATTTCCAACGGAGCAAATTTCCTAATAAATTTGGGGGCGGCAATGTTGGAAAGGCGGGGCTTAGTGCACCTGTCAATCATCGCCCTGACGCAGCCGAATGAAGTGCGAGTGAGAGACACTTGCACGGGACCGGGAGAGTTAACCCTTATTTTGTGTGCTATAGTGTGCGTCTCTTACTGATTGTGAGTACCCGTTTTGATCAGTAGACAATCCTTGTTAATAATAGTATTTATTTTCAAATGCACTCTGGTATTTGTCCGCTGTTAGTCAGAATGAACAGTGTGAGAACTAAGCTCGCGCGTTCGGTGCATTCACGAGCTGTGTTCACAATACAATATCGTTTGAGGATATCTTCAGCCTTTTCCATACCTGTTTATTTATGTTACTATGGTATTATACTTAATTCTTTGTTAGGTTCGTATGGGAGTACTGTATAGTGCGCTGTGTGATATTCATATGGACACTTTCGGTTTCAACATGCCGATTATGTTTACTTAAACAATGCCAGCGCCAAATTGCATTGTAAAATTGGAAAGTTGAGTTATGTATATTATAACAATATATAGCGTTATGCAATGTGATGTATAGTGTGATTTATTTTGATATAACATTCAAGTCATGTTATGCTGATTATTTCTTTATTTATGTTTTATTGTAGAACCACACACATACCTCACACAGACCAACGCATTCTCAGTGTACAATAAGTGTACCCTTTGAGTGTACCCTTTGATTGAATCAGACTGTCCTGATCCATTCCTGTGTTTTGATCGACACACCAAGAGGAAGGCTAGAGACATTAGAACCACCTTAGAACACAATCCTAGTTTAACTACTTAACAGTGAGAGAGAGACCACTTCACTAGCTCTACCTGAAATGCTGTTTGCATGGAGGCCTCAGCAGGATGACTCTTAAGTAAGAGGAGGCCTGCCATACTCACACCAGAGAGTTTCTAGTGTTACCTCTTATCATGTCAAAAACAACTAAGCTCAGATATGCCCAACACAGAGCTCAAGAAGCGAAGGGCCTAAAACACAACTCTCTGATATAAAGAGACAGGCCTCTTCCCGATGCAAGGACACATCTATTTGCATAGAACTCTGGAGGATGGAGGCCTCAGCATGATGACTGTCAGATGAGAGGTAGCCTACAACATACATATAGCTTAGCAATGTGGCCACAGGCGATGTACTCAGCATAACGACCCTAAAATAAAGGGGAGTATTAAAATCTGTTTCTGGGGTAGCCAGGTCATTTGAGGGAGGCTTTACACTGGAAGTAAGTCACCATAGCATGTCCTTCCTGCTTGGTGTATAGAGGCCAAAACTCTGTGAGGGCCTCCTATGATTCAACCAGAGGTGAAGTACTCTGCATAATGACCCTTTCAAACAAGGGGAGTACTAGGCTTACCTGGCGGCTGGAATGCAGCACTCTGTAGAAATACCCTCTTAACTGAGGGGAGTACTATCTACGTTTCTTGGAAACAACATCATGGAGGCTCCTGCAGGGCCTCACCACACAATGCTGAACTCAGAGCTCTAGGGAGCTTCTAACACAAAGCTGTTAGGAAGATATACACGCACTCAACCTGAGGTGCTTACTGTACAGGTGGCCCAGAGAGGGCCAACGACTACCAAAAGTGCATACAGCTCTGAAGGGAGGTTTATGAACCCAGGGTGACACACTCAGCGACCACCCACCCTCTTCAGGGGGGCTGCTGGCATCTACTTATTATAGGGGCTCCAGGGAGCAGCATACTCTACAAATTTAGTCTCTAGAATGAGAGGAGTAACGTTCACTCGACCTTAGCATGTTCAGTAAGCATGTCATTCAGCTGTATGAGCACTCTCACCAGAGTGAACCTGACCACAGTCTCTAATCCAGTGACATATAGCGCCTCCACAGGACTATGGGGAGGGGAGGCCTCAGCAGGAAGACTCTAAAAGAAGAGATGGCCTGCCACACTCACTCTGATGTGTGGACAGCTAAGTTTATATATATATCCCACTCAGAGCTCAGAGAGCGAGAGGCTTAGAACAGCTCTCTGTTTTCAAGAGAGAGGCCTTTTCTCAACTCTACTTGCAAAAAGACAAAGCTGTTTGCATGGAGCTCTAAAGGACGGAAACCTCAGCATGATTACTCTCAAATGAGAGGAGGCCTACAACACCACTATGGGACTGCTAAACTTATAGTCACTCTGTCAAAGCTCTAGAGAGCGGAGGCCTCAGAAGAGCCAGGATCAGAGGATGCATCTGACAGCGATTCCTCGCTCAGCAGCTCACCCTCATCAGCCGCCGGAGAGCGTGAGAGATTTACACCTCTCTCAAGCTCGCCAGCGAGCTCCATCTGAGATCCCCACGATCTCAGTCTCCTTTCCGCCTCAGCGCGAGCAGGACCGAAACGCGGGGTGCAGATTACTGTCCCTCTTCCCTCGAGAAGAGAGATAGACGAGAGCGGAGCATTCTGATAGATAAACACTTACAGTTTGTGCACACAGCCCCCTCAAGGGCTGAGCGTCCATGCTCCTCACCTAAACAAAACATGCACATGACGTGAGTGTCACCAGTTGTAAGATATCTCTTACACGGGTTGGCACACTCCTGAAACGCTTGTTGCTTGCCATGATAGAAAAACTCACTTCACAGTACCAGCAAACCAGTCCCTCAAGACGAAAAGAGGATGAAATGTTCTCTAGGCGCCCTCTTATACTTCCTGGTCGCACTAGTAGGTGACGTCATGGCTGTCGCCGGCCTATACGATTGCCGTGATTATACAGTACTTCAGTCATCAGCATGGGCGTAGGTTTGGTCTCAGTGTTGGTGGGGACATCCCCCCATCCCCCCGGGAATTATTTTGTTGTAAGATAAGTAACAGTGCTTTAATGGCGATTTCCTTTGTCATTTCAGACTGCTGGCAAAACAGAATATCACAATACAGAAGTGAATCTACTTCATCTCATTATATTGTATCCTCCTGACCCCGATACACCATCCTGTATACTGTCAATAAAGAGCTAGTATAACTGTATAATCTCAAAAATGCACTCTCAAAAAATAAAAACCTGAGACTGTGTAATGCTGAACAACCAAACATTTTATGTAACATAAATTATTATGTACATTAGTACACTAACAAAAAATACTGTCACAAGGAAGTACTTTCAGAACTTGTGGAGCAAAACAAATCTAAACAAATAAATATAATAACCTTTTTCAATTATAAACACTTTTTACCCTCCAGTACCACTAACAAATACTCACACTCACGTTAATACCTGGGAATGTGAAATGCTGAACAACCTAGGTTCACTGTTTCTATTTTTCTCAATTGTAAGTCGCTTTGGATAAAAAGTGTCTGCTAAATGAATAAATGTAAATCTGTTGTGGTTTGATGCTGTCTTTCCTGAATACAAAATGGTTAATTAATTTTGTAGTCTATCCTATGGCTAGCAAGTTTAACCCTCCTAACAGATATTGTTATTTGGATATTATCAAATAATGATTCATTATATTTGAATAACCAACAGTGTTAACTTTTGCCTTTTTAACATTGCCAACATGTTTTTCGAGCACATGTGTCTAGCAAGTAGGCTACACTCACAAATACATTACATAAACAGAATGTAGTTAACGAAAAATGTCTCAGATGATCCACTGTTTATGAATGCAAGATTCTAAGTTAAGGTAGGCTAATTAACATTCAGTGACTTGCTAACGTAGCATTCTCTCATGATAGCGCGACTTCTATGAGTCTATCCGTGCTGCACACCCCTAATTAATGCTCATAACCTTGAAAGATTGCAGAAGCTAGGTTTAACTGTAATAGGCGGCGAGCTACATAGGCCTACCGTGCACCCCCCCCCCCCCCCCCCCCCCCCCCCCACCTCCCACAAAACCATACTTTTTTGAAAGGTCTGGATGTGTAGAATATGAATCTGAATGTTAACATTGAAAATTTTGGGTTGCACTACCTGTTTTAGGCCTGTGAATAGGGAAACCCTAAAAAACGATTGTAAGCGATTTTAATACGTCGAGATTGTCCTAGTCAATCAGAACAGCTTTTAGGGGACCCAATACACACTCAAACTTAACATATGATGACTTAGGTCAAATATCTACCATGCTGCTTATTGGTAGGTGTCTAAAATTAACATAGGTAAGGCTTTATGTTGATATAATGAGCCCATTTCATGCATAGGCCACGACCTAGATTCGCCTATCATACACCCCAACCCCCTCCCCTGACAAAATCATGCTTTTCTGAAAGGTCTGGATGTGTAGAATATGAATATAAATGTTAGTATTGACATTTTTGGGATACACTACCTGTTTTAGCCCTGAATAGGGAAACCCTAAAAAACGATTTTAAGCTATTGTAACACGTCGAGATTGGCCTAGTCAATCAGAACAGCTTTTAGGTGACCCAATACTCTTACTACACTACATTGATAGTTACTTTAAATTATTTTTTATTTAATATAGTTAAGGCCTTGAATGGATATAATCGATCAAGGTCCATTTCCATAGTATCAGTTAATATGCTAACGTGCTAACATTCCAACCCTCATTACCCTTTCCATCAAAGGAGTGTGGCTCACTGATAAATCAGAAACCTGTCTGGGTTGTTCATCCAATGACAAAATAAGATATTTGTTGAATTTTCATTAATAGTTTCCTCTGTCAGACAGGTATATAAAGACTGTCCTGAAAGACTGTTCTTACTCACACAGACAGATCCTCCAAGTCTGCATCCTCTGCCTATACAGCAAGAAATTTGTTTCACTGAATTGTTCGATGTTTGATATTTTAGTTTACAATTTAATATAATTGACCCGTCTTACTACACTACATTGATGCTTACTTTAAATATATATTTTTAATTATTTTAAATGACATTTGATAGATTAATAGATATATACTTTATTCATCCCAAAGGGAAATTTTAGACGTCCAGTAGCTTATACATACACACACACACACACACACACATATCTCATACACATAGATAATCTAGTCGGTTATGTAGTTGGTTTCTTCAACATAGCTAAACTGCTCAGTTATGTCTGAGTCAAGACATGAGTCAGTGGGCCAAGTGACTGCAGGTCCTTCAAGGCATAGGGGATGTCATGGGACAAAACCAAAGTCCAGATGCATTGAGCATGTCCCTGGTCTTGTATATGGACCACTCGTGCAATTATGGGCAAACGCAGATTCTGATGCAAGATTAGCCAGAATGAAAGAAATACGTGACAAGAGATTGGCTGAACCACTGGAATCTGCTCACAGAATGACTGTAACCTGTGAACTTATACCAGACACCATTACAGAAGGTGATGGATATCACAGAGAATGCTACCAAAGATTCACCATGAATCTCAAAAGACTCGACCAGAAGCCTGAACTATTAGCAGCAAGTTCAAGGCAAAGTCAGAGGGCCTCAACTGGTGACAAGGTGCTCTTCACACCTGACTGTATATTCTGCAACTCAATTACACGGAAGAAGGTAAAAAATAAAGGGATATGGACGACTGAGGGGTTTAGAGAGTTTGAGTGTGATGGGTGGAGAACAGTCCTCAAAGTTGCAGAACAAAAATTTGATGAAAATTTGCTTCACAGAATTAGAGGAAAGGATCTATTTGCTACAGAAGCTAAATACCACAAATCCTGTAGAGTCCAATATACACAAAATTTAGAAAAATGGAGAATTGCAAGCACAGAAAACAAGGCCAAACAAATCCAACTAGTAGAAGCTCACGGTGAGGCATTTGGTGCTGTCTCTCGAGTAATTGACAAGGAAATCATCGACAGCAACAAAATAATGAAATTGACTGATCTAACCAAAATCTACATAGCTCATCTGGAAAGCACAAACTTCCCCAATCCCAAATTTCGTGGGGAAAAGCTCAAAGCTAAGCTAGAAACACATGGACATTACAGATCCTTCTAAAAAAATTAGCATATTGTGATAAAGTTCATTATTTTCCATAATGTAATGATAAAAATTAAACTTTCATATATTTTAGATTCATTGCACACCAACTGAAATATTTCAGGTCTTTTATTGTTTTAATACTGATGATTTTGGCATACAGCTCATGAAAACCCAAAATTCCTGTCTCAAAAAATTATCATATTTCATCCGACCAATAAAAGAAGTGTTTTTAATAAATAAATAAAAAGTCAACCTTCAAATAATTATGTTCAGTTATAGTCAATAGTCAATACTTGGTCGGGAATCCTTTTGCAGAAATGACTGCTTCAATGCGGCGTGGCATGGGGGCAATCAGCCTGTGGCACTGCTGAGGTGTTATGGAGGCCCAGGATGCTTCGATAGCGGCCTTAAGCTCATCCAGAGTGTTGGGTCTTGCGTCTCTCAACTTTCTCTTCACAATATCCCACAGATTCTCTATGGGGTTCAGGTCAGGAGAGTTGGCAGGCCAATTGAGCACAGTAATACCATGGTCAGTAAACCATTTACCAGTGGTTTTGGCACTGTGAGCAGGTGCCAGGTCGTGCTGAAAAATTAAATCTTCATCTCCATAAAGCTTTTCAGCAGATGGAAGCATGAAGTGCTCCAAAATCTCCTGATAGCTAGCTGCATTGACCCTGCCTTTGATAAAACACAGTGCACCAACACCAGCAGCTGACATGGCACCCCAGACCATCACTGACTGTGGGTACTTGACACTGGACTTCAGGCATTTTGGCATTTCCTTCTCCCCAGTCTTCCTCCAGACTCTGGCACCTTGATTTCCGAATGACATGCAAAACTGAGCAACAGTCCAGTGCTGCTTCTCTGTAGCCCAGGTCAGGCGCTTCTGCCGCTGTTTCTGGTTCAAAAGTGGCTTGACCTGGGGAATGCGGCACCTGTAGCCCATTTCCTGCACACGCCTGTGCACGGTGGCTCTGGATGTTTCTACTCCAGACTCAGTCCACTGCTTCCGCAGGTTCCCCAAGGTCTGGAATCGGTCCTTCTCCACAATCTTCCTCAGGGTCCGGTCACCTCTTCTCATTGTGCAGCATTTTTTGCCACACTTTTTCCTTCCCACAGACTTCCCACTGAGGTGCCTTGATACAGCACTCTGGGAACAGCCTATTTGTTCAGAAATTTCTTTCTGTCTTACCCTCTTGCTTGAGGGTGTCAATGATGGCCTTCTGGACAGCAGTCAGGTCGGCAGTCTTACCCATGATTGCGGTTTTGAGTAATGAAACAGGCTGGGTGTTTTTAAAAGGCTCAGGAATCTTTTGCAGGTGTTTAGAGTTAATTAGTTGATTCAGATGATTAGGTTAATAGCTCGTTTAGAGACCCTTTTCATGATATGCTAATTTTTTTAGACAGGAATTTTGGATTTTCATGAGCTGTATGCCAAAATCATCAGTATTAAAACAATAAAAGACCTGCAATATTTCAGTTGGTGTGCAATGAATCTAAAATATATGAAAGTTTAATTTTTATCATTACATTATGGAAAATAATGAACTTTATCACAATATGCTAATTTTTTTAGAAGGACCTGTAGTTCTTTTCCATGCTGATTTTAGTTTTTGTATATAGGCCTAGTTATTTTGTGTGTCTGTGTGCATGCTGTATATAGTTATTTTCCATGCTGATTGTAGTTTTTGTATATAGTTATTTTGTGTCTGTGTGCATGCTGTATATAGTTCTTTTGAATTTGTGTGTGTGTGCATGCTGTATATAGTTATTTTCAATGCTGTATGTAGTTCTTGTATATAGTTATTGTGCGTTTGTGTGTCTGTGTGCATGCTGCACGGTAGGCCTATGTAGCTCGCCGCCTATAACAATATCCTGGGTAACCAGGATCACCAGTTAATACTTTCCACAGTAGAATCTGCATTTGAAAGCCTGGTCAGTCACTACTACTGCTAAGTTAGTTATTTGTGTGGCTAGTTATTTTGCCTACTTACACTCTGCTTTATGAAAAAGCTTCGTATGTCCCCTTTCTTCTTCTTGGGTGACATAGCTGATCTACAAAGTACAAAAAGGGGCAAAAAAACGGAATATTAAAATGTTTTACTCTGGCCTTTGTATATGGCAGGCAGAGAGACAGCCCTGGTAACTTACCGTCGGCGTCGTCACGCGCAGACACACACACCACCCGCTCGCTGCCAGTGAGTGCAAGCACAAAAAGTAGTCCCGGCCCGCGCGTGTAGCCTGCCTGTCAGATACCCCGCCGCCAATCAAATTACGGCATATCTTGCACTGTGGTCATCCTGGCCGTTGGATTCGAACCAAATAGCAGCGCAAAGATCCAAATGCAGCGCAAATATCAAAATAGCAGTTCAAAGGAGCTTGCTAAATATTGGTGGGGACAAATTTGTCATCTCAAAATATTGATTGGGACTAGTACCTAGCGTCCCCCCCTAAACCTACGCCCTTGGTCATCAGTCACGCTGAGGCGTTCACCAATAGAGTCATTTCGACGTAGTGCGAGTTCCCTTTCGAAAGGGATCTATAGTATTCACACCATAATATTTGAGCTTATGCTCACACGAGTAGCTGCTGTTGTGCAAATTAGTGCATTTTTTGCCGCCAAGGTGCCAAAAGCTGCATTGAAATTACATGTTTTCTCTTCCCAATAGTCAAAATTAAAGTAAAAGAAAAAAAGACTTCAGAATTAGTAAATTGTTTGCATATTTTATGCACACTTCTGCCCTGTGTAAGACACACAATTTCCTCCCATCAATGCTCTTTTGACTTTATTCTAGACAAATTTACACTCTTACGTGTATCCACATGCATTTTTTTACCAAGTCTTGAACATTTGCATGTTTCTCTTTGCATCAGATACTGTACATTTTTATTAAACAAAACTGTGGATTAGGGTTGACCCATTTTTAGTCAATAAAACCGTTTAATAAAACCTGAAATAACATATAATAATAAGGAATATCACACAATTGTTTGACATGAAAGGGCCATTTCATTTCAGGTTGCAAACGCTCATGCAAAACACATTTGTTGGGATCAGTTCAAAAAACATCTCTGATAGTGGTAATTTAAACACAATTAATATGAGTTCAAGGAACTAGCTGCACAGTGGCTAATCAGAATGAGAGGGATATGCCTTTATTTGGTATTTGTTACCTCTACTTTTCTCTCATGGGCCACATGGGCTCTTCACTGCCAGCAGCCAGGGGTAAACTCATTGTTTTTCCACATTTCTTTAGTGCAGTGAGAAAGAGTCTGTCACACACTTCTTTTCTGCCCTTCTTCAAATCTGCCCGAAGTAGAGCAAGATGTTAAATTCATTAAACAGCAAAACCACAACATTCTCAGACATTTAAGAGTCTCCAAATGCAATCTTGAACCATTTTAAAGTGTTGCAGCTCCCAGTGGGCCATATTTAACCTGGCCTCCTATTTTATAATGTACCTATCCAATAAACCTTCATATTCTTTTACTTTCTCAGTAGATCGTCTCTCTCGACACTCAAAACAAAATTATAGCAGGGGGAAGGAGATCCCAGAAAGCCTATTTACATTTCCAGATCTCATTAACAGAAACAGTTCTGTTTATATCGTATTAGTTAATCAAAACACAATTGTTGTATGCCCTTACTCTATCAAAAACATTTTCTGTAACCACTGAACAATAATATTCTTGCGCTGCCTTGTTTTTCTTGTCCTCAGTTTTTCCTTCATTATACTGTTTAAATATTCACAACCATTAGTATTCATTAGCAGATTTTGTATTTGCCACCTAGTATGCTTTTTGCCTAAACAGCATGTCATGCCTGCATCACCGACAGAGTTGTAAAACCTTTGGATATTGTCCATCATGTTCTTTTGTTGACCTACGATCTCTCATTCTGCTGGAATGCCTCCCCACCTCATATCACTGCCTAGGGATCTAAGCACCGCAAATAAACATTTTCTTCCTTTTATCCTCACTTTCTCCACTTTTTCTGCCGAACCAGAGGACTTGATGATTCCAAATAAGGTGTGTGGCCTCACTACAAATTCCATCTCTCAGGACTTGCCTATCGTCAACTTGTCTGGCTCCATATTTGAGTGCGAGCTCTGACAGATACAGACACATACTTCTGTCCTTTTTCTCTGTAAACATCTTTACCCTTTAAATGGATCAAATATGTCATCGTCACTTTTTCAGTTTTCCCGGGGAAGGGAGGGAAAAGGGGACGCTATTAATGTATCTGTCAGGAGATCTGACACAAAACAGCCTGGATAGAGGCAATGAAGAGCTGATATGATGCATTTAGGCGATAGGCAGCTAATCGACCCAGCCATGGTTCTCGGGTTTATGTGAGGTGAAGCGTCTGGCAGAAACCAAAGGAGAACTCTGCTTATCTTGTGCATGTCTGCAAATCTCTTCTTTCACACCGGCCCATTCCATTTCCATCCATAAGACGTGTTTGTCTCACCTTTGGTTGCCCGAGTCGCTCTTGGCCTGTACTCTGTGACCTACCACGGCTCTCCTTCACTTCTTTCCCCCTTCTTTCTGTCATCTGAGAATTAGGTCAAGGAGGGGAAGTACAGGCCTAAGGGTGTATGTACATTACAAGGATAAGCAAAACAGCACCAGAGTCTCTGTGATCACTTTACACTCTCATCGCCTAGGCTCCTCTTTCAGAGTAGGAAAAACAGCTATTATTATTTTTGCTGCCCTGCAATTCCATAGCGGAGGTTGCTCTTGGAAAGGAACTTGGTGATCAGGGACATGGAGGATGGAAGCCCTGCTGGCCGGCTGCTCCTGGGTTGTTGGGATGACGGGTCAACCAGTCCATGCCCTCCCACCTGATCCGAGTGGCTTTAGCTCACAACAAGGGTAAGCACAGCTGTACAAGCTGGCTCAGAGCCAGATTGATTCTGGATACTCCGACTTTCTGAGTAGTCCACATGTATCTGCACTGCATTCATTTTCATAACAGTTTGGTGAATAAAGTTCACACCCATTTGCATGACAGAGCTACACTCAACTGACCTTTCTCCATTTCTATTTCTTATTCAACATCATAATGCTTTACAATGCATGTTTATGATGTGGTAAGAATTTAAAAAGCAAAAATATTTGGTTATTTTCACTAGGACTTTGACAGATTTTTACATACTGTGGCTGGCCACAATCATCTATATCACAAATTTTTATAGTCCTAACATGCAATCAGATCAAACCCACTCTGATTTGGTCCCAGGCGCAAAGCATGCTAGTGTTACAGTTGTGTTGCGTTTAGTTTGTTTTATTGGACTTGTCTACCTGTCGTCATGTCACGTGTCATTATCATTATTAGTTCATCTGTCTCGCCTGTCACCTCGTTAGTATTGTCAGCTGTGTCTCGTTTCCCTGATCTGTTTCCCCATGTATTTAGCCCTGTGTTTTGCCTTATGCATTGTATGTTCTATTTTGTATCGTGCGTGTGTTAACCTTCTGCCCGTCATCCCTGTACCTGTGTGAGTTATATTAGTAAACGTTTATATTGGAGCCTTTTGCCTTTCTTCTACCTACACCACACCGTGACAGCTAGGTAACCAGCATATTTATAAATTAAGGAGATCTATAACAATAATATACTGGTTCATGTTCTCTCATAATTTCCTCACCTTCATGTTCCAAACCTACATAACTTTTTTTTCTGTTGAACACAAAAGAAAATGTACTTTTGTCTAATGAAAGTGATGTTAAATGTAAAAATTGTTAGTTCATTATGCATTAACAAATGTAATTTTTTTTTTTTTAAACATATTGTAAAGTGTTACAGTGTGAAATTTAATTTGGACTTTCTATTGTAAGAACACAAGAAGCAAAATAGTAGTAAGACATGGAACCAGTCAAATGTTTAAATGATCAAAGGAATAGAGCAGAAGAACCGCAGGATCTGAAGTGGTCTGAATTAGATAAATCACACTCTACACAAGGATACAAATGCACATGTTGTTTTTATTCCCTCTCTCTGTGGCTACTGACCCTCCCCCCTCTCCAAGAACCCCTCCCTCACCCCAGACGCTCGTGGAAGCCAAACAGGGAGGCAGTGCTGTAACCCAGGGTTAATGAAGGGCCTGGCTTCCCCAGACACACACTTCCAAGAAGCAGACCAGCGGGGCTCTTGAAGAGAACCTGTCCTTCTCCTTGGAGGATTTTCTTTAAAAAGAATAAAAATAAAAATAAAACAGACATCATGCTCCCAAGGATGGGGCACTGACTACTAGGAATGGCAAAGCCCACACTATAAACAGAAACAAGAGACAATTATTAAAATAATTTCAGAACCATTAAAGATGAACTGAAGAAGAAGTTTGCACAGCCCAAATGTAAACAACGTCTGTTCGATGCCGTCATTAGCGAAAAGCAGGGGAATAACACTCATGTTCTCGCATTCATAAATGCCATAATCAAATGGGGCCTGAAACAAGTTTGAAACCTCTGTAAACAAGCAAAACCAAATTGACAAAATATGGCTTGTGATGCAAAAGCCTTTGAGGTTCAGGTTACCAAAACATTTATGCACATTTGATGACTTTCTTTCTGTTGGCATCAGCAGGCTTCCACCAACATTTCGTGCGATGTGTACAAACTCTGCCCGCAGTTGTTGAGGAACGTTCTAATGCATGATAGCATGTTTGTATGAACTTTTAATGTCATATTTGGGTTGTACACATTGATCGGAATGGTCTGAGTCAGTTACTTTGAATCACAGTGATATGCGTGACCTTTAAAGCAGAAGAACAGCACTGTTAGAAACCTACTTGCTTCAAGGGGCTCACGGAGAATATAACAGGGCATTAGTGTTACTAATGCTACTGCTTTGCATTTGCTCAATAACTTTCTTGCTAAATTATCAATCTTTTCATTTTCCTTAGTGTTTTCCCAACAATCCTATTACCCATGGTCTTTCCTATTGCAAGCAATGATGTTTTTTCTTCTCAATGTAAGCACAGAAAGTGTAAAAAGGGCAAATGGTGAAAACTAATGTTGTAGTTGGACTCCATCCAAGCTTCCTCTCCTCTCATTTGCCTCATTAAAGTCAAATACAGCCTCCTCGCAATGCAAGTGTTACAAGCCCTCCAGTCTCGACACTGACCTGTTCATCAGCATGAATGCTACATTTACATTCATACATTTGACACGCTCGCATTGGATTTAAAAATGTTATGTTAAGTTGACCTTCAAGTTGCTTGTGTTATGCACTACGGATTAAGCTACAAGAACACTGTGCAGTGATGTTTATCTTAAACTCAGATAAAACGTGATCGCTACCTCCTTTTTTCAAATTGTTTTTTTTTCACACCATTTCCTTAGATGACCTCTCCTGGCTCTCACATGGGGCAATCAGCCAACATGCTGCCAGAGGCGAGTATCAGCCCTTCTTCGACGTTCCTCTGTTTATTTATGTTGCCCTTCAACAACTCATTTGGCTGTAGACACTAATCTGGAAATAAGGGTGCATTTGTCATCGTGTGTTGTGTCTGAAGATGTTCATGTGGTGCAAAGGTTAGAGAACCTGACACACTGTGCGGCTGGCAGTAGTAGACAGACCTAGCCGCACTAAATTGGAACTATTAAATTGAATCAATACATTCCACCGTGACAAGCAGTGGGAGGAAATGCCACTGGAAATCTGGCAGTGACAGTCAAGTATGTCCTCAAAGATTTGTTCAAACCTATGTTGCATAATAGATGTTCCTAGCAGCCAAATGCACATAGTGCTGCACTTGCCTCTCATTTCCAGTGAAGGTGTGCAAACTGACACCATGAGGTTATATGGCAACAGTAAAGAAAATAATTTCATCTATGCTTTTGCTTTAACACTCAGCACATATATGAAAGCCAAGGACAAAAAACAGAGGGAAATGTCTTTGCTGCCACACACTTTGGTTGGGATCTGCTGTGTCTTCCCCAGCCTTGCAAAATCAAAATCAAGAAGCCAGAGACATTTGGCCCCTGTCATACACATTATATCTCTCATTCTTTTATGATCCCAGCATAAATTCTGTTGAATTGCACAGTCAGTTAGGTCTTTCGCAGCAATTCATCTCCCAGAAGTGCTGTGGTCTATGGTTGCCACTACAGGACACTTTTTGAATATAATCAAACAGACCCCACCAAATTTTAACCACTCCTGGATATGTTTGTGTGTTCATCATATTTACTGTCATATTAAAGTATAAATATTATTATGTAAAAAGTATTTTGGGAACAAATCTGTACTCCAACATTAATGTTTGACCTTTACTCGTTCTTGATCTTAGTGCACTCTTAAGTGTCACCGGCCCATCGGTGGGCCCAAATCCATTACATTTTTAAAACAGTAATATCCTATACTAAACCTAAACTAATCTTGACAAACTATATATCATTTGAAAGCTTACAATCTGGTTTGATTTGGTGATTGATTTTCAAAATAAATTACAGAGGAGCCGTAATTTATCAATTTGCAACAAGAATATTTTCATACTCCTAAGGTGTGTTTAGACCTTTATTTTGAAATAGTGATGAACATGAAAAATTATGAAAGAAGGGTAGAAACCTCAGTTTGTTTTCATGCCAAGAGTTCAAAAGATAGCATCCATTCAATTATTTTAGAAAAAAAAAGTCTGAATTTGTTTTAAATATAAAGAAAAAAATTATAGATTCACCATCTGTGATGTGGCAGCAAGCCATAACTGTTACAAAGCAGCTGAAGCGGAGGCAAAAGCAGGATCCACGTGCAGCAGTGTTTCATTTAAATAAACTAGAAACTAAACAGACTTGGTAACCAGACTCAGGAACAGGACAGCGTGCATGCAGCATTACAACAATACAATAACTCACAAAGACTGAACTGAAACACAGGGCTTAAATACAGGGGCAAACGATCTAAACAGGAGAACAAGGGGGCGTGGTTAACGGGAAACACCTGGGAAGACTAATAGACAGACAGGGAACCACTAAACATGACAAGACAAACCCACACCGTGACATAGCCCCCTCCCTATGGGCGGCTCCTGACGCCCATAAAACACCAAAAAGTTCAGGAGGGCGGAGAAGCGGAGGCGGACTTGGGGGAGGGATGGAGGGCCAGGTCCGCGCAGGGAACGGGACCAGGGCCTTGCAATGACGGGCATGGGACATGGAACGTGGGCGGACCTGGGCCATGGAACGTGGGCGGAGCTGGACGTGCAGGCGGCCAGGGCGGAGCAGGACGAACAGGCTGCCAGGGCGGAGCAGGCTGAGGGCGTGGCCACGGCGGAGCAGGCTGTGGGCGTGACCAGGGCGGAGCAAGCTGTGGACCCTCGGGCGTCCAGGGCGGAGCTGTCGGACTCTCGGGCGTCCAGGGCGGAGCTGTCGGACCCTCGGGCGTCCAGGGCGGAGCTGTCGGACCCTCGGGCGGCCAGGGCGGAGCTGTCGGACCCTCGGGCGGCCAGGGCGGAGCTGTCGGACCCTCGGGCGGCCACGGCGGTGAAGACCCCTTGGGCGGCCATGGCGGAGAAGACCCTTCGGGCGGCCACGGCGGAGAAGACCCTTCGGGCGGCCATGGCGGAGAAGACCCCTCCGGCGGCCATGGCGGAGAAGACCCTTCGGGCGGCCACGGCGGTGAAGACCCTTCGGGCGGCCATGGTGGTGCGGCCTTCATAGTCCCATCCAGGGTGCTACTCCCCCCCCCCCCCCCCCAAAAATTTTCTTAGGGGCAGCCATGGGGTCATCAGCAGGAGCAGACACCGGCGCAGGATCAGCGGGCTCTGGCGCAGGATCAGCAGGATCAGCGGGCTCTGGCGCAGGATCAGCGGGCTCTGGCGCAGGATCAGCGGCCTCTGGCGCAGGATCAGCAGGATCAGCGGGCTCTGGCGCAGGATCAGCGGGCTCTGGCGCAGGATCAGCGGCCTCTGGCGCAGGATCAGCGGCCTCTGGCGCAGGATCAGCGGCCTCTGGCGCAGGATCAGCGGCCTCTGGCGCAGGATCAGCGGCCTCTGGCGCAGGATCAGCGGCCTCTGGCGCAGGATCGGCGGCCTCTGGCCCAGGATCAGTGGCCTCTGGCGCAGGATCAGCGGCCTCTGGCGCAGGATCAGCGGCCTCTGGCGCAGGATCGGACGGGAACAGCACATCATGGGACTCGGAATTGGGCTCATGGGCCATCATTGATGTGTGTGTAGCCCACACACACAGAATCGCCGCAGACATCACAATCAGCGCTGTATCTTGAGTGGACTCACTCTGGCAGGACGGTCTCTGGCAGGACGGTCTCTGGCAGGACGGTCTCTGGCTGGACGGTCTCTGGCTGGACGGTCTCTGGCTGGACGGTCTCTGGCTGGACGGTCTCTGGCTGGACGGTCTCTGGCTGGACGGTCTCTGGCTGGACGGTCTCTGGCAGGACGGTCTCTGGCTGGACGGTCTCTGGCAGGACGGTCTCTGGCAGGACGGTCTCTGGCAGGACGGTCTCTGGCTGGACGGTCTCTGGCTGGACGGTCTCTGGCTGGACGGTCTTCTTGGCCCTCCGCACTGACATCAGCGGCGGCTGTGCCACGGTGGACATCAGTCCTGGACGCCCATAGACCGACGTGTTGGCAAGCTTAAAGGCTGACGTAACGAGAAGGACAGGCTGAGGGAATACTGCGGGCTCAGAGCTCCTTCTCCTCCACGCCCACAGTAAACGATGATCGGCTCATCCACAGGGCCTGGTCAATATACTGTTCCAATGACCCGAGAGGGTCATGATCGGGCATTAATGACCAGAGAGGTTCAGATAACCCTCCGCGGAAGAAGATCGTCCAAGATGGCCGCAGCGTGAGTGGGTGCAACACATGTCCTGTCTGCTCATTGTTATAGCTCTACATATTCTAATAACTGTGATTACAAAACATAGGACTTGTTGAAAACTTATTCAAATTCAGTATAATTGGTATTTACTCGGCACAAGAGGATCACTATCTGTCATTACAATGGCATCGGATCAACAAAATCAGATTTCCTTACAAACTTTGTGGGATGGTATACAACAGATCAAGACAGATATGCTTGCTCATCTTGATTCAAAGGTTGATCCTATCCAAATAAAACTCAGCAGCATTCAGATATCACTGGATACACTTGGTGAACATGTCTCTTCTTTAGAGCAACGAATTGGGGCAAACGAGGACAATTTACAAGAACTCCTGACTCGGACTAACGAGCTAACTAAAGACAATGCCTACCTGATGGACAAGTTTCAGGATCTGGAGAACCGAAGTAGGTCTTCCAATCTTCGTTTCGTCAAGATTCCGGAGTTTTCTGAGGGCCGTGATATTCTAGGCTTCATGTCCGAGCTCATCTCACTGCTTTTTGGACGAGAAAATTTCCCAACTCCTCTAATAATCGAGAGGGCTCACCGCACTCCAACATTCCGTCACAGCGATAGATCTGGTCCAAGGCCTATTCTGATTAAAATGCTTAACTTTCAGGACAAAGTGAGAATCCTTCGTCTTGCCAGAGAAAAGAAGGAACTTTTGTTTAAAGGTACTCGCATCTATATTTATCCCGATTTCAGTGCCGAACTTACGAAGAAACGCCGGTGTTTTGATACAGTTAAACGGAAACTCCGTGAAATGAACTTGAAATACTCTCTCCGGTACCCGTGCACACTAAGTGTCATTGTTGATGGCAAACCTCAAGTGTTTTCCTGCCATAAAGCTGCGGAGGCTGCCTTCATGTCTCCCATGAACTCTCCTACATAACAGGTATTGACAGTTGGTTTGCGCTAATACTGTTCGAATACTATAATTCCTGTTTTTTGGAATTCGGTTGCTTAACTTCATTCTGTAGCTAATTGATAAGTTGATTTATTGTGAAGGTTATGTTAACACGGCCTGATATATATATATTTTTTTTTTCTCATGGTTTTTCCTTTTATTCAATAATTGACGATTGTCTTATTTGTGCTGGCATGTCTTTTAGTTGTCTGTTGAAAATCAAATTGTTTACATCCGGTTGACGTAAAATCTATTGATGTATTGCCAGTTGTTCTCAGTTATTGTCTAAAAATATTGTTACATGTTGGACTGTTTCACATTTTGCCAGAGGCCTATTGAATTGAAAATGAATGTCAGTATATTATTGGCTAATTGTTTATTGAGCTATCTCTACTTTGTTATCTCTATTGCAGACCTATGTGTGCGCGCTATTAATGTTTTTTGTTTAGTTTCTTTACTTGGCCTTCTCACGGAGATGCCTTGGCATAGATGGCTGGGGCTGCTGGGCCTGAATTTGTGTTTTTTTTGTGATAATGTTTGTTTGTGTTTGTGTATTTTTGTGTGTTTTTGTTATTATATCATTATTCAATTGCAACCCTATTACTTTTTTCTCTCTTTTTCTTTTTCTTATACTTTATCTTATTCTTTAATGATTTTGTACTCCCATGAACTTTTATTTTTAAATGAATAATCATAAAGGGTTAAAAATTATTCATCTGAATATTAGAAGTTTGATACCAAAAATTGATTTATTCCGTGCATGGGTAGTCTATCATAATCCAAATATTATTACACTTTCTGAGACATGGCTTAACAGTAAAATTTCTGACAATGAAATTCAAATTGAAAATTATACACTATATAGATCTGATAGAGGCTCAATGGGTGGCGGTGTGGCTACATATATTTCCTCTAACTTAGTGTCCGACCTAATTACACCCTTAGTTAAACCAAAACATTTTGAATGTCTGTTTGTGAAAATAACTTTTCATCAGAATAAATATATAACTATTGGAAACGTGTATAGACCTCCCTCTGTCCCTGTAGAGTCCTCTGATTGTTTAACCTCCACCATTGACTCGATTCCTTGTAAAAATGAAATTATTATTTTAGGTGATTTCAACAAAAATTGGTTAGATAAGTCTTCTAATAAGGATAAAAATAATTTAGGAAAGTTAAACTTAACACAACTTATAATGGAACCTACTCGAATTACCTCAACATGTCAGTCTTTACTCGATTGGATACTTGTCTCTCACCCGGACAGATTTACTAAAGCGGGTGTTTTGTCTGATTGCCTCAGTGACCACTCAGCTATCTATTGTATATGGAAGATTAGAATCCCGAAATCTCCACCAAAATTAGTCAATATTAGACAAATTAAGAAAATGAATATAGATCTATTTATTAATGATGTGATTAATATTAATTGGGATAAGTACCAACTAATACCCAATGTTCATGATGCATGGGATTTTTTACATTCTGAGTTCACTCAAGTAATCGACAGACACGCTCCTTGGAAAACATCGAAGGTAAAGGGAAGACACCTGCCATGGATAAGTACAGAACTTATAAGTCTCTTTAAGCAGAGGGACAAGGCTTGGGCTATATATCGTCAGACAAGGAAAAATGATGATTGGGAATCCTATAGGCTACTAAGAAATATCTCTAAGACAGTGACCCGCAATGCAAAATCTAATTATTATAAAGAATGTCTCTCTAATAATTTCAAAAACCCTAAACAATTCTGGAACAGTTTAAAAACTATAATAAACACTTCGGATAAAAATCCCATTAATCAATTAAGAGATGGCAATATAATAATTTCTGACTCTCTATCTATTGCTCAAGTGTTCTGTCAGCATTTTTCTTCTGTCTGCTCTGACCCAATAATGAATGTTTCTTTTACTGATAACTTTAAGAATATTTCTTTGGCCTGTCAAAGTACATTTTTCTTTATGAAAATAACTCCTACTAATGTGTTAAATGCTATCAATCAATTAAGTTCGAGCAGTGGTGCAGGACTTGATGCGATTGAATCCAGATATATTAAGTTAGCTTCTCATATTCTCATGTTTCCACTAGCAGATCTGTTTAATATGTCCTTGTCTACTTCTGAGTTACCAGCTATTTGGAAATATTCCCGCATTACTCCACTCTACAAAGGTGGTGACAGTCTTGATCCTAATAATTACAGACCTATATCAATAATCTGTTCTATTGCTAAATTATTTGAGAAAATAATATTTAATCAGTTATCACAATATCTTGAAACTAATAAGATCCTTTCACCATTTCAATCCGGTTTTCAATCCGGACCTAATCATTCAACAACTACTGCTCTTTTAAAACTTACTAATGATGTGTTTTCAGCATCTGATACTGGCAATCTTACAGGGGCTATTTTTATTGATCTCAAAAAAGCTTTTGATTTTGTGGATCACTATTTACTTTTAGATAAGCTGTATTCAATTGGTTTATCTCAAAATGCATTATTATGGTTTAATTCTTATTTACATAATAGAAAACAATGTGTTATTTTCTAAAGGGTGTAGATCTGATTTATTTGTGCAACAAAGAGGTGTACCCCAAGGGTCGACCCTGGGTCCACTTCTTTTCTCTATTTTTATTAATGATCTGCCTTTAATTTGTTCTAATTCCTCTGTTCAACTATATGCAGATGATACTGTCATTTGCAAATTCAAACTGCTCTTCAATTGGATTTTAGTATCTTACAGAAATGGTTGGTATCTAATAAACTATTGCTTAATAAAACTAAATCTTATACTATGGTCTTCGGTACAAAACATACTTTTAAAACAAAAACAAATAATTTAATTATAACGTGTAATGACGGTACTTCTCTGAATGAGGTTGATAAAGTTAAATACTTGGGTTTATGGCTTGACTCTGAACTTACATTCAAATCTCACATTGACTACCTTCTTCATAAAATTAATTTTGCAACCTGTGTTTTATATCGATCCAGAAATTGTTTTACACTTAGTGTTAGAAAAAAACTTGCTACACAACTGATATTGCCATTTTTTGACTCTGCCGATGTTGTTTATCAAAATGCATCTAAATCTAGCCTTCTACCACTTAATATAGCATATAATAATCTCTGCAGATTCTCTCTTGGATGTTCTTATAATACTCATCATTGTGTAATGTATAATTTACTTAAATGGCCCTCACTCAATACAAGAAGACACATACACTGGCTGCAACTGGTATTTAAATGTGTACATTTTAACTATCCTCAATATTTAAAAAGGTTTCTGGTACCGTATATTTCAATACATAACCTTAGGCATTCTACACAATATTTTTTTTTCACTCCCATAGTCAAAAAAGCAATAGGACAGAGAGCATTTATGTTTAAGGCTCCTTCAGACTGGAATAAATTACCTTTAAATATACGATCTTTAACATCATTTCACATATTTAAAAATAGTTTGTCTTCTTATTTTGAACTAAATTGTTCATGTTTCAGATGATACTATATATATATATATATATATATATATAAGTCACTCTATTCTTTGTTTTTGCTGGCAAGTATTTGATCACAGCCTCTGTGTGGCTATCTAGTGGTTGTATTTACCTAAATACTTATCCTTTTTTTTTTTTTTTTTTTTGTGGGAGTGTGTTTATTGTGGTATTGTGTATGTCTTATTATTGTAATGTGTTTGATTTGTCCCTTGTTTTGTAGTGTATTGTATTAGGACCCCCTCGAAAACGAGATGGTCCATCTCAAGGGGTTTATCCTATTCAATAAACTTATATGAATGAATCTTTAAACACAGATCGTCCATAGCAGACAAATGAGCCAGCTCAATACAATCTGTGACATAGTCTTCAATGGATCGATCTTCCTGACGAAGACGCATGATCTGGACATCTGGGCACAGGGTTGGCATGGCTGCTGGATTCATGTTGCGGTGAGTTCTTCTGTTACAAAGCAGCTGAAGCAGATGCAAAAGCAGGATCCACATGCAGCAGTGTTTTATTTAAATAAATTAGAAACTAAACAGACTTGGTAACCAGACTCAGGAACAGGACAGCGTGCATACAGCAATACAAGAACTCACAAAGACTGGACTGAAACACAGGGCTTAAATACAGGGGCAAACGATCTAAACAGGATAACAAGGGGGCGTGGTTAACGGGAAACACCTGGGAAGACTAATAGACAGACAGGGAACCACTAAACATGACAAGACAAACCCACACCGTGACAATAACGCACATACTCTGCCAAACTTCTCATATTACTTCTGAATAGGATGTCTACTTCATAAATTGTATGAAAATTGTGGAAATAATGGTTCATATCACTCAAAACACATTTGGAAATGAAGGTGCCCTTATTTAGGCAGTAATGGAGTCTGGTTGTCATCTAGTAAAAAAGTTTGGTACTGCGCCCAAACAAAATCTTACTGAAAGGTCATTTCTTGAGATATCAACCTAAATTTTGAAACACAACTTGTTTAGATTTTTGGCTTTGATTTTTTTTTTTGCAGTTTTAGAGTCGTCCATGTTTTGAAAATACATATTTTATATAAAATATGAATAATAATTTTTTTTACATTGTACATTTTCATAAACTCAAACTTATATAACTTTTTTTCTGTTTCACTTTCTTAATTAATTTTACTTCTACACAAATCTGCCAAATGTCTTCTTTAAAACGAGACCAATCTTACGTCTATATTCCAAAGCATTCTTGAATAACAACCATTTAAGTTCGAAATGTGTTGAATAAATACAATATGGAGAAACAAACCCTCAAATGAATCTAGCTGATAAAGAGTCTGGGTGGGCAATAGAACTTCTGGAATATTGACGGTGTCTTTATCAAGCCAGATTACTAATTTAACATTTTCACAATTATTGAACAAATTTACAAAACAGTAGTAGAGTCAACTAACGCTTATTAAATTCACATACCACCTGCAGTCCAGTTTAACCAGGCACAACTGGTATATTCCTGTACCATGTATATTTAAGTAATTGTCATATTTTCAGTGCAAACATGCCTTTCTCTGAGGCTCATTACAACAGGCACCAGGTTCACTAAGGTCAGCACTCATGTGTGTGTGTGTGTGTGTGTGTACGGCCAGGTAAACTCTACATTACGGGGACAAAATGTCCCCACAAAGATGGCAATATCTGAAATCCTTGTCCTTGTGGGGACAGTATATAAAATGCAAAAAAAAAAAAGTAATTTGAAAATTCAATTCCCCTGTACTATATTGAAAACACATTAGTAACACATTATTTTATGTTTTACTTTGTGATTTTCATTTATTTTTTAAAATCATTTCAAATCTGATCTGATGCAACATGTTCCAAAAAGGTGCGACAAGGGCAATTTAGGACTAATGGCGATGTGACAAGTTGAAATAAGAAGGTGAAGTGAAACACGTGAGGCAATCATGTAATCACAGTATATAAATATATAAGCCTCCAAAAAAGGCTTAGTCCTTCAAGAGCAAGGATGGGTCGGGGCTCGCCAATCTCGCCAACAGTTGCGTCAGCAAATAATCAAACCCTTTGAGAACAACATTCCCCAAAGACAAATTGGTAGGATTTTGGGCATTTCACCTTCTACAGTGCACAATATAATAAAAAGATTCAAGGATGGATATCCTGACATGGGCTAGGGAATACTTTGGTAAACCTTTGTCTGTCAACACCATTCGCTGCTGAATCCACAGATGCAAGTTAAGGCTTTACTATGCAAAGCAGAAGCCATACATCAACACTGTCCAGAAGCGCCGTCCACTTCTCTGGGCTCGGTCTCATCTGAGATGGACGTTAGCACAGTGGAATCGTGTTTTGTGGTCCGACGAGTCAACATTTCAATTAGTTTTTGGACAAAACAGCCGTTGTGTTCTCCGGGCCAAAGAGGAAAAGGACCATCCAAGCTGTTATCAGCTAAAGGTCCAAAAGCCAGCATGGTATGGGGGTGTGTCAGTTCCCATGGCATGGGTAAATTGCACATCTGTGAGTGCACCATTAATGCAGAAAGATATGTACACATTTTGGAGCAACATATGCTACCATCCAGACGTCGTCTTTTCCAGGGACGTCCCTGCATTTTCCAGCAGGACAACGCCAAACCACATTCTGCCCGGATTACAAGCGCATGGTTGCATAGGCAGAGAGTGCGGGTGCTAGCATGGTCTGCCTGCAGTCCTGACCAGTCTCCGATTGAGAATGTGTGGCGCATTATGAAGTGAAAAATAAGGCAACGAAGTCCCCGTACATTTGAGCAGCTGAAGAAATGCATAACGGATGAATGTGGGAAAATTCTGCTTGCTAAACTTAACCAACTGGTGTACACTATATAGTCTACTGTATGTAAAATATGGTCTTATTCCACTCTAAATTAACAGGGTGCCACTTCAGCTTGGAGGGACTGACTGTGGGATATTCATGTTAAGGGTAAGTGGTTATATAATTGCTATACTATTGTATTTGTGTATGCTAAACACTGCATTTTGTTAATATAAAATCTGAGTTTTGATTTTGTATTTCAGTACACCCTGTATGTGAGCCTTGGGAAGCCCTTTGATTTTTCAGCAGTGAGTTTTTTTTATCCATTTCTAGTTATTTGTTCAGCAAAAAGAGTTGCATGCCTGCAATCAAGAGGTGGTGGTGCTATCAGTTACTACAGGCATTTCCTCTGGCAAGGTATGATACTGATAACTATACTATGGATGAAGATAGATATCCATTATGTGCATTCCCAGTATGCAGGTCATTTGTAATAAAAAAATAATGTAGACTTGAGAATTTTTAGTTACTGTTTTGTAACTCTTTTTACATAAAGCCAACAGTCAGTCTCCAAACAAATGATCCAACTGGATCTAAACATTATAGGCCTAAAGGTGACGCCGTCTGTGCCAGAAGTCATGGAGGTGACCTCAACTGCGAGAATCCATGTCACATAATGTTTATGTATTATTTGTAGTTACCTTTCCTGTTTCATAAAAGTGTTTGAGCAGCACTTGACTAATTACATTATCGGGGTAAGCTCGGCGTAAGCTCCACACATTTGCTCTGCAGTGTGCACCAAATGCTTCTGCCTGGCCGAACACCCTTCATATTAACTCCTCAACATGACAGATAACAATTTGTAAATGTCTAAATCCTGACAAATGGCAAATGTGAAATCACTAGTAATTTCTCAGTCAAAATAAGGCCTGCACTTAATCAGATTCGTGTCTGCTGTTTTCAAAGAGGATCAGTGCTATTTTTCCAGTTTATATGTCAATGGTCCGAAGAATAATAGGAAGATCCACTGACATATATTTAACCGGATCTCCTACCGGCAGACCATTTCCAAAGCTTTCCTTCCCATCTCAAATGTGTTCTGTATGAAAAATGGGAAAGTCATGAGGTTCTTTTTATAGAAAGCAAATTATGTACCACATATGTGGGCATATTATTGTTGGACAAACATTTTTCCCCCTCATGTGTCCTGTGATAGAGTATGGGAGGAAAGACACTAGGTGACTATGAATCAAACAATGACTAAATAATAAAATTCCACAGTGATAGCAGGATTTCCATTTAGGCCAGCTTTGCTGACACGACTCTATCTCCTGAGGCATGCAGTGCTGCCTTTTTGCCCCGAACTTGCTTTTGACCTCTACAAGGGCGAGAATTCAGCTGATTATTGAAATGATGTAGGCCTTGAGCATGTTCAAATAAGTGCAAGAAACAACAAATGTAAGAAATAAATAACTTTGATTATTTAAATTAAATGACTGTCATTCTGTTCCATCAAAATATAATGCCAAAGTTGACAAAGTATCAGTATCCCACAAGGTTTCACATCAGACTAGAGAGGAAATGATTAAAGGAAAAATTGCATTAAGTCTGTTCAACAATCACATTTAACGGACTTTTGTTTGCAATCGAACTAACCTGCATAACTGGAGGCACAACACCTTGATCTGATCAATTGCTTTAACGGTTTTATTATTATTATCAGCATTATTATTTTTTTTATTATTATTATTATCAATAGTAATAATACAATTTATTCTCCAAGAGCACAAGTCATATAACTTAACTGGATCATAATAGTAAAACTGTTTATTTGTTTGTTTGTTTGCTGGCAGGAGCCTACACTTTTTGTATTAAGTTTGCATGTTCTCCCTGTGTTCCTGTGTGCTCTGGTTTCCCCCACATCCCAAAATTTAAATTCAGTTTAAGGGCTGTGACACCAATATCAGGCCATCGTGAGCGTCTGTCAGGCTAGTTTTTTTGCCGTGTGATCCACGTCTGCACTAGTCTAGGGTCATTGGTGAGAGCTCTGATTGGCTCTTCAGTTTAGAGAAGTCAGTGCACGAGAATAAATACGAAAGTGATGAAAGCGAGCAAAGAAGTTCTAATTGTATGTCATCTTACCTGAGCATTCCAATACGCAAATATTTTCATAATAACATGAGCTGCATGGGATGAAGAAATACAGATATTGTCAACATAAAAATGAGTACACACACAATGTGTAGCCGCTGGACTACGAAGGAGGCTGGTATGCGCATGTCTCCATTATATTGTAACTTTCTGCCCGACCGGCATTTTGCAACAAGTCACATACAACGCCAACCACCCTACTGAAAGGCCAACGTATTATTCAAAGGGAGCCTGCAGCTCACAGCTTCGGATATGTGAGCCACGCCGGGCCAAAAGGTGAAAACGATTCCGTCCTCCCGACCGGGAGGGCCCAATCAGCATACGACGGAAGCCTGCAGCTCACAGGAACGGACGGGCGAACTCCGCTGATAAACGAGCGGGGGTGCGAGCGACCGCCGAACTGGGAGGACTTCCACAGCATTTGACAGGAGCCTGCAGTTTGCAGCATCGGATGGATGAGCCCTGTCAGTCAGTTAAATGGAGGTACGAGGTTAACTCATGAGGGTTTCTTGGGCTTACCTAATATGAAAGGTTGGAAAGGTATGGTATGATGAGGTTGGACCTGATCTAGCTCTTAAAAGCTTCGGATGACCATCGCACTTGAATCTGCTGTTGGGAGAGACCTTTTTGGGCCGCTGTGGTTGCTGCCCATATACGAAATGAGTGGCTGGAGAAATTGACAGCGGGGATGCCAGATTGAATGATAATTAATTTGAGGTGTTTTTGGAACCAAAAGCACGTGATGGGGCGGTTGGAGTCACCCACAAAAAGTGGGTTGGATGTGGATTTCGCCTGTGAGTTTCTGAAGTAAAGGTAAGATTGGACAATTGGACGGCTGAATAGGTGACGGGAGATTGAAGAAAAATATGAAATGGCTTTTTTTGGTGTGATCTGTTTTGCTTTGTTGAACGAAATAAGAAATTGTTTCCCCATCTAAAACTGATACATCCGGAATTGTACGATGGATTTTTTTTGGTTGAAATTGGAAGTGATGGCGAGTTCAGAGCACCTGAGAAAAGATGAACATTGCATTGAGTGTGCGGCCGGTATTTGTAGAGTGACAGCCTAAGCGAAGAGTGGAGATACACGAAGTCAGAATGTCCAGAGTTATGGGCTTACTGGATCGGGCGGAGAAGGCTGAGCTTGCTCTGCTAGCAGAGGCAACCTCATGCTAGGGGGAAGGCATTCGTTGAGAGGGGCGGGCATTGTTGAATGGGGTAGGCACCGGAAAAAGCCACGGTGTGTGGCTGAGCAGAAGGAGGAGGAGAGTGGGGCCTGACAGCGGTGGAATCTGGGGCGCAGCCGGGGATGGCTGAACGCCTGCTGCTGCGGCCCAACGCTAGTCTTCTAGCTCATTAATAAAAGACGCGAGGGAGAGGAGATGTGAGATAAAAGGGTGGCCTTGCTGGATCGTGAAGTTTAAGTGGCTGAGCAAAGATAGCAGTTCACGTTTAGAACAGTTTGGATTGTCTAGGAAGGTGGATGTGGCGGGGGAGGCGTGGTTCAGCGAGGTCTGCGACGAGAGAGAGATATGGAGGGAAGGGGTTTGCCGACCCCGGAGCACGCCACCAGTTGATCCTCCGCCAGTTGGATGGCCAGATCCAGCGACACCGGCCGGTGGCACTGGACCCACTGGGCAGTCCTCTTCGGTAATCGAGACACGAACTGTTCCCGTTCCAGCAAGCTCCGGAACAGCTCGCGGTCCACCTGCTGGGCTTGCATCATGGCTTGAAACCGACCTTCCTGATCCGCCCGCAAGTCCAGCAGGGCTTGATGGTTTTCCTGATTTAAACCCGCGAGCGATGTGATGATGTCCGCAAATGGCGTTCCCGATGTTCCTGACGGAGTTTGCATCTTGGCGGCGGCGTTCTCCTTCCTTCCCGGGTTTTGGCACCAGTGTAGTATTTCCCTCGTAGTATGTGTAATAGAAGGAAGGAGACCGGGGTCAGCTGGCTGAGACTCGTGGGTAATTTATTAAATAAACTCAAATCACACTCGCGCCACATGCGCGTCAAACATAACTCTCATTCCACAGTTTAAAATATTCGATGGGTTTTGTCTTCCGCCTAACGAGTCCTCTTCCCACGATCCCACGAGTCCTCAGCCCTCTCTCTCCGATCGCTGGTTCCAATCTGTCCTTTATACGGTCTCCCCACGCCAATTACTGCAACGAGACACAGGTGTCAGTCATTTTGCACTTGACCCACTTACCGCCGCTTGTCTCTCCACTCTCTCTCTCGTCGCAGACCTCGCTGAACCACGCCTCCCCCGCCACAGTGGACGTGACCAGAAATATCCTATCGGTTTTTCCTTGTGCAGTGAGGCCTGGAAATTAACTGTATCCAAATTAATATCCAGAATTCAATGGACGTGGCTGGACCCATGGTTTTATCCTGGGCGATTGGAATCCCAAGCTCAGCGGAAAAAGTGCAGGACTGAGAGATCGATTATTAATGATCTATCCAATCCTACTTATTTTCTCTGTTTTTTCATTGGTTTTCTCAAGGTGATAACATGCGTTGTAGCGTATCGGGACAGCGTCAGGGTGAATCATGCATTCCAACACTGGGAAACCGTTCTAACCCCTGGCTTCGGCCGATAACTCACAAGTAGGGCGCCAGAGAGACGCCGCCTAAGTGCTCCCATCGACACTTTTGTGGCATACGCGAGAGAAAACAAACAGCCATAAACTCGAACACGTGAGCTTCAAACAGATTCGTATCGCTCAACACACCCCCTCCCCGACAAGAAAGGAATTCCAAGCCCCCCCGTTGTGTGCTCCACACACACGCAAACTCACCCTAAAGACTACGAAGCCATCTCACACACACACACACACATACACGGACGTTTCATAAAAAATCCTCATATAAAGACATTAGTAAAATACGATATGTTTTTAGGTTGGCCTGCTTGCCCACGTCATAGTGGGGTATCTGTGATTTTATTGTAGTATTAAATGAACTATAAGTGCTTGTAATTATGCATTTAGATGTATCTTTGTATTCCTATTATGTGTGTATGTCTTCTTGGTATCGTTTTAATCCTCTCGGTCTCACTGAGTTAGACGAATACAGGAAATTACAGTAAAATGTATGATTCTATGTGCAACAGCTTTCTGTTTAGAAATTGCATCTTTTAACAAGGCCGTAAACTATGCAGATGAGCCGCTTTGACACGACAAAGGAAGACTTTTCCCTCTCGAAATTCTCGAAGGTGATTGGTCATTCACCCCAAAGGAGGTGTGAACTCCATTGTCCTCAAAAGGATGGAACGCCAGTTTCCTCTCTCTCTTCAACTCCTCTCTTCAACTCTCTTCAACTCTCTTCGAGATCTTCTCTTCAGTCCGTTTAGTTTAGTTTAGTTTAGTTTAGTTTAGTTTAGTTTAGTTTAGTTTAGTTTTCTTTTCTTTTCTTTGTCTTCGTATTTTACTTTGTTCATTTCCACGGACGAGTGAATTATTTTAAGAATTATTTTGAATTATTTTTCTTTGAGTAACTTCACCTTCAAGGGGCCTTTAAATTTGCCACCCCTCCATTCGCCCCGGAAGAACCACGTGACGCTCCGAAGGGACGACACCCATGCGCCTTCTTTATTCAGCAATGTAGAGAACGATATGTGCAAGTATTCGTTTTATCGAGCTTTCAATGCGTTTGATTTGTTTAAAAAAGATTTGTTTACCCCATTTAGAGTGAGAACCGGTGAGAACGATCGGTTTTATGGTCTCTAACGCTGGAGCAGTGGTTTTGTTCGCTCATTGAAAGCAGTCTGAGTTTTTTTCTTCATGGTGGATTATTTTTTTTGGACCTTTCTCGTTGGATTAACAAGACTATTTCCTGGATGTTTGCGTTTGTGCTTCACGCCATGGACACAGGGTTTTAAAAGACCTCCTTGTGAAAACTGTTCCGTGCTGACGAACGCACGTGGTTTGTGAGCATAGACATTTAACCGGTCGTATGGCCTGTGTGATACTATGTGAATAAGACAGCCCATTGTTGTATGTGATATCGTTTGTCTGGGAAATATATGTCACCTTCAATCTATTGTCCTTCCAGTGTCTTCCTGAAAATATCTAAGCAATTTCATTAATGTGTTACTTAGCCTATCCCGTGATTTATTGTTAATAATCTAAATATATATATATATGTGTATATATATATATATATATATATATATATATATCAGATTGTTACAACACCAGTCAGTATCTGGTGTGACCACCATTTGCCTCATGCAGTGCAACACATCTTTTTCGCATACAATTGATCAGGTTGATGATTGTGGCCTGTGGAATGTTGGTCCACTCCTCTTCAATGGCTGTGCGAAGTTGCTGGATATTGGCAGGACCTGGAACACGCTGTCGCATACGCCGATCCAAAGCATCCCAAACATGACATGTCCGGTGAGTATGCTGGCCATGCAAGAACTGGGATGTTTTCAGCTTCCAGGAATTGTGTACAGATCCTTGCAACATGGGGCCGTGCATTATAATGCTGCAACATGAGGTGATGGTCATGGATGAATGACACAACAATGGGCCTCAGGATCTCGTCACGGTATCTCTGTGCATTCAAAATGCCATCAATAAAATGCACCTGCGTTCTTTGTCCATAACATACGCCTGCCCATACCATAACCCCACCGCCACCATGGGCCACTCGATCCACAACGTTGGCATCAGCAAACCGCTTACCCACATGATGCCATACACGCTGTCTGCCATCTGCCCTGTACAGTGAAAACCGGGATTCATCCATGAAGAGAACACCTCTCCAAAGTGCCAGATGCCATCGAATGTGAGCTTTTGCCCACTCAAGTCGGTGACGACAAACTGCAGTCAGGTCGAGACCCCGATGAGGACGACGAGCATGCAGAAGAGCTTCCCTGAGACGGTTTTGACAGTTTGTGCAGAAATGGTTTGGTTATGCAAACCGATTGTTGCAGCAGCTGTCCGGGTGTCTGGTCTCAGACGATCTTGGAGGTGAAGATGCTGGATGTGGAGGTCCTGGGCTGGTGTGGGTACACGTGGTCTGCGGTTGTGGGGCCGGTTGGATGTACTGCCAAATTCTCTGAAACGCCTTAAGAGACGGCTTATGCTAGAGAAATGAACATTAAATTCACGGGCAACAGCTCTGGTGGACATTCATGCAGTGAGCATGCCAATTGCACGCTCCCTCAAAACTTGCGACATCTGTGGCATTGTGCTGTGTGATAAAACATTTTAGAGTGGCCTTTTATTGTGGCATGCCTAAGGCATACCTGTGCAATAATCATACTGTCTAATCGGCATCTTGATATGCCACACCTGTGAGGTGGATGGATTACCTCGGCAAAAGAGAAATGCTCACTAACACCGATTTAGACAGATTTGTGAACAATATTTTAGAGAAACAGAATACTGGATGCAAGATGCAAGTAAAAAGCTATTTCATGCTGAGGTAAGCAGCAGGTCAGGCAAACACAAAACACATATGTAGACTGGTAACGCAGGGACTTCGACGGGCAACCCAGAGGTGGTGAAGGTGAACGGTGATCTCAGTGAAGCGACACAGAAATCCAAGAAGACGACGACGAGGAACACGAAGAATCCACAACTCAGGAACCAGGAGACGAGAACAGGACAAGGAACACACACCAGGGAAGCCACAACGATCTGACAACATGAGACAGCAGTTACTGACATATAAAGGGACAAACAAGTGGAACCAGCTGGCGCCGCTAATCAATGGTGATCAGTGGCCACGAGCACACACACACTCACACACACATCACGCAAGACGAGAGAGAGATAGTGAATTCATGAACCGTGACACAAATAGGTGAGTCGGGTATTTACAGGCCTCCTGTCATGCTGATTGGATAGATTATTTGAACGTGCTCCTCCCGAACTTTGAATAAAACATTGTTTGCACGGGCTCTGCAATTCAAATAAAATATATTTATTTATATAGCAGTTTTGATTGCTTAAAATCAAGCAGCTTTACCATTATTAGACATGGAAAACAGTGTCCGTGTCTCATTTCATCTAATTTTTATACTAAGCAGCTCTCCAGTCTGTTTATGTTTTTACTCACGGACGACTGACCCTTGATGGACTAAACAGGAGAAATTAACTAGAAAAGATTTCCTTGTGAAAGAAGGAGGAGCCTACGCTCTCACACCTACCTATTAATCGCCACGGACCAATGGTAGTACAAAGGTGATTTTCCAGTTGTAGTAAACTTTTCTAAAAACGAGCTCCAAACAAACTTCATTTTGGACTGATTTTGTTCGAAATTACGTCACAGTACTTTCACTGTACGGGTTTCCAAAAAATACAATTTAAATAGGATTTCAAACAACATATAAAAATAGCTCAAAACGGATTTGTAAAAAATCACATTTTATGTGATCTTTTGCCATTCACACTTATTAAATATGATCAGATTCCAATCAGATATGCACAAAAATCTTAGACTGGCAGTCTGAATGAGGCTCTAGTTTCAGTTTCCCTTTTTGAAGAATATAGACTACTGATACCTTTAGAAAAAAAGTTATTTCCTTACACACAGGCGCAGAAGGCACGTGCTTTGCAGTCACTTGTAGTCTTTGCGGTGTGTTCAAGCGCAGCTCTTTGGGCCAGATGCAGCCGATGCAAGGCAACAACACAGTCAGCTTTCGTCGCCGCTAGTTTCTTTGACGTCGGCTTAGAATTTTTTGGTATAAAATTTGCATACAATAAAATTAAGGTCCTGATATACAAAGTGAAATCAAAGAACGAACTGGTGTGACGTAATTTCAAACAAAATCAGATCAAAACAAAGTTCGTTTGGAGTTTGTTTCAGGAGTTTAAAACAGCTTGTTAAAGCAAACTTCCACAAAAACAAACAAACTCGTAAACACCTTCAAACTACTATTGGTCTGTGACGATTACATAATATGTAGGTGTGATCTTGGGCTCCGCCTTATTTGAGGTGGAAACATTCCGCCTTATTTCTTCTGTTCAGTACGTCGATGTCAGATGTGAGTTAAAGCATGAACACACTGGAGAGCCGCTTTAGAGTAGAAACTGAAGTTGTAATTCTAATTTAAAGTGACACTGACATTGTGTTTTTTTTTCATGTTTAATACTGTAAAGCTCTTGTTTATAAGCAGTCTATTGTTTTAAGTGCTATATATAAATAAACGTAACGTCTCTTGACTGGAGTGCCAAATTTCAGAGCCTGTGCAAACTATCAATATCATGATCAGATGCTTTTGTAACTTCTGTCATTTTTGTGTGTTTATTTTGTTTATTGAGAGGAGGACATATTTAGAGTACATAATCATCTAAACGCTCTTAGCAGTGTGGGTGGCGTTGGCTTGGGATGTTTGCCAACTTTACTGTATACCACTGCTCAGGTATTTCAAACTTCTTTTTACCTAAAAGCGAAGAACGAAAAAGAACTTCGGCTTGAGTATATTGGGGCCTTTAGACATCACATAGTAAATGCGTCTGGGAGACATGAAACCTTCAAAGACAACAGGGATCATCCGGGTCATTGTATCTGCTTCAGAGAACAGGGTAATAGACAGACGAAGTGCCTCACTGAAATAGTATGCACAACAGACAAGGATTATCTTAGGACTCACCAACATTGCTTTCCAGCTTTGCCGTTGCCTTTAGGTTTCACTTATCAAAAGCCTGACAAAGTCTTTTTCATTTAGTCTCCCCAACTCCAGACCTCCCAGTTCTGGCCAACAGCCACCATGCCCCCAGTTACCTCCCAACCTGCATCTGGTCAGGGTAAGTTGGACCAGAGAAAGCAGATACAGTCACCCTCCCCTAGCCTGGTGTGTGTAAGGATTGCAGGGGGTTTGGGGGAGAGGGCCCTTAACATCAGTACTATGATATTAGCTGACGGATGGCTTGTGCAAGGGTACTGACTGTGAGTAACAGACCAAAGACACCCACCCCCCCCCCCCCCCCCCCCCCCCCCCCCCCCCCAAAAAAAAAAAGTTTTACCCACTGTTGGATGGAGAGGAAGGCTCTCTGGGCTGTTGTTTTTTGGCAGGACAAGTAGACAGTTAAATTTCGTATCAGCGTTATGGCATTTAGATCACACCATTGCTTACTCATTTATAAACAAACAGTACATTAGAGGCTCTATGACGAATAACAAAAGGATGGTAATAACCGGAACGATCAAACTTCTCTCTTCTGTATGAATATACAGAAGAGAGAAGTGAATGTATGCAGTGTATACTTTGGTTAATTTTCTGATTTTCAGCACGCTTCAATGCGTTTGTACAAAACAAACATACTAAACATGTATATTTCATACTAAACATGTATATTGTTTTGACTGGAGAAAAAAAAAAAGGAAATTAATTTGTCTGGAAAGATGGCCTTCATGAAACGTATTGACAATTCCTGCCATAAACAAATCAGTTAATCATCTGAAAATAAGTCAGTATGTAGCTTTCAAACTATTCGCTTAAATCTTAATGTGGCAAGCAGGACTTCCCTTCTTCTTCCCTGAATAACAAAACTTGTCACACTTAAAATAAAAAGCTACCAGCTTAGAGAGCAGCCAGTATGCATGTGAGAAGTAAAGAAAAAGTGAGAAGTGCCGTACCAGCTCACTTAGAGCACTGGTCATTATGATTACTTTTTTCATCAGTTTCAACTTTTAAACCATAGTCATATTTTTTATTGATAATTTTTACTTTAATGTCATAATTTTTCATGTCATAATTATGACTTTCATATCACAATTAAAATTTACCAAAGCATGATTTTTGTGGTAAAAATGGGCTTCCAGAAACTCAGATATAAAGCTGGTTTACTGTAAAACTGGCATGAGGGTTTCTAGCATTTTGCTTAAGCAGTAGGCTATCTCACATAGTACATACAGCGAATTATGTGAAGGCATAAGTAGCATCATGCTTTGTTGAAATGAGGATCCTGGAGAACTTTTACTCATCTTCTGTAGATAAAGTGCATTTTTAGAATTGTTTGACATTCGTGCAATTACTGAAGATTGGAGACCACTACTTGCTCTCTCTCAGAGCAACAACAACATGAGTGTTTTGAAAATATAGAAATTCATATTTTTCATATCTGACACCCCAAAACAAATTACTAGAGATTCTTCCAAAAGCAACGGATTCATCATTTTCCATAATTTCTAACCTTTTCACTTGCCATTTCATACTCAATAAAATGTGCAAAAGAAACATTCCCACCCACTGAGTCACTGCCGTTCACATGTGCAACTAATAGCACCTGTAAACATTGGGGGAAGTCCTTTACGCAGTTGTTAAACAAACCCCCTCTTTTTCTTCACAGAGGCCTCGACAGGGGCTCAAGTGTTTGGGAAACATTGCTGTCTTGTTGATACTTAACGTATAACAACAGTGTGTTATTTGCGAGGTTCGGTTACAGAAATCTGAGGGAATAAGCCAAGCTCATGGAAAGCACAGTTCTACTCGTGAGCTTCTGTTGGTAATGAACTGTACCTTCAGGGTACAGTTTATTGCACTGACTACCAAATCGCATCAAGCCAATTTTATATGGCAAATTAAGACTAAACTGATCCTACACATTTCCGGAAAACTGTTTTTGTCTTGCAGTATTGGAGAGAGAAGAGTTTTTGGATAAGCTATATATTCAGCTATACAGTTTTTTTGTCTCCTAAATATTTGGACATGAGAAAAAAATAGCTTTATTGGGGTGGCTAATAGCAAGTAATTTGTTCACTAAGGAAAATCTGAAATATGTTTATAAAAGCTGTTCTTTCTTGGTTTTTAAATGCTGTTACGCATCTCAAATGGGAAAATATGATCACCGCAAACCATGACAAATCACAGAAGCCTTAAAGTTACAGCAAAGTTGGACCTGAATCTAAACAGACAGCTTTTTTAGAGTGTCAGTCAGGTCAAATTCTGAGGTCACAACTCACAACTGAGTCCAACTTCATAACAAAATATTATATATTGCAAACCACAAATCCACACCACTATAGGCTGAGGCACATCAATCAAAGGTCTGGCTCATGAGGTAGTGTGGCTCCTCTGGTGTTCTGAGTATAAGGTAATGGAAACACCAACCCCCATGACGCAGACAGAAACGTCCTTGATGTAAGTGAAAGCCAGTTGTTCCTCCGCTTTGAACAACTTTGCAATGAAAAGGCAGCGAGAGACGAGATTGTTATTTTCTCACACCAATGAGTGATTTGGTAATGGACTGACGAGATGTTTGGGACACTGGAATGGTTGAGTGGAGAAGATTCAAGAAACGAAGAGCTGAGCCATGTCTTCCACACAACATTGTGTTATTCAATATGAACAATTTTCCCAATTGGAAGCCTGGGAGATGGTGGGGCTCTAATGCTTACTTTCAGACAGCCTTTCTCTGTGAGTGAAAACCCATGACGCAGGTAATAAGACTTTCCCTAACGCAAAACCGTGTCCCCTCCCCCCTTCCCTATGCTTTCCATCTGTTTTACAGACTCTATTTCGAACTTGTTTAATTCAAGTCTGAGTGCAGGTTCATCAAGGAAAAAGTTCATGACCATTTCAGATCATCCAGCACATGGTATATTTCTAGCAGCCTCAGCTTCATCTCCAAGTAAAACCAGGTTTGCAATGGATTAAAGTGAACTGAAGAAAACATATTAAAGGTTATTGAAAGTTCTGTAATCCACTCCTTTATTTATCATTTGCAGGTCATTTGCAACTAAATAGACTTTGAAAACAGATGTAATGTGAAGGTCAGAGCAATTTTTTATGAAACATATTTCAAACATTTATTTTATTATAACACAGACGGACATTGCTTTTCGAAAGGGAGTAGGAACCTTGAAAAAAAAACCCCCCAAAAAACAGAATAGGTTAAATAAACCAAATTCCCTGATTTAAGGGAAAAAGTATGAATCCAATAAATCCAGTGGGTAGTTCCATGGAAACTGTGTAAATAAGTTCCATTTCATTACCACTCTATGGCGACAGAGACTTTCCTGAAGAGCCCATGATTAAAGCCGCCAGCTTTCAGTTCAAAGGGACTTACAAATTGTGTCGTTCTCACCTGCCAACCACTTCTGATGACACACTGTCTTGTCATGACCTCATATTTTATTGACCTGCTTTGTCCAGATCAACAGTCAAATGGCAATGTTTGTGATATTTCTGCCTGCACCACCTGGTAGTGGGGAAGAGGAAGTCGGGAATTCATTCATCCAGTGCACCTTCCTCAATGTGAGCCAGCACTGGGTCAAGGAAGTGACCTGAAATCCAGTCTGTCCACCCAGCAAGAATGTAAAAAACAAGGAAAGACACGTGTCTACTCTGATCAATCTTCAGTCTATCTATCCATCCATCCATCCATCCATCCACTCAATGTTCTCAATTAAAAAACAAGCACATTTTAAAAGGCAGCAAGGAGCAATAAGAAATAAGAAAAATGCTAATTTGTTCATAAATTGTTGTATTAATATAATACAACAATTTATGTATACTCATATGTATAATCATATGATGTGGTGAATATTTAATCAAGATGAAAGTTTTGAATAAAAAAGATAACTCTGGGGGTCATTGACCTCTAGTGCTTCTGTACATTTATACATGAATCTGTAGAACACATCCTGATCTGTGCCTAATCAAACACTGCCTTCTCCGCATACACATATAAAAAGAGAATTGTTCAAGGTCTCCACCTTCTCTGACATTGACTCTCATGTTGCACAGGAGTTCTTGGATCACATCCATTCATTGAAGACGATGAATCTGTCATGGAGGGAAGGAAAAGGGTCTGCCTAACAGCCCTGAATCAGGTTGCAGTGCCTCAGGCTTGTGATGTTCCTAAATATAAGCCAATTCTTCGGTTTTCAATTTATTTTCTTTCTAAAATACTGAGCTGACAAAAGTGGCTGCTCTCAAATTCTGCTAGCTATTATAACCATGACCCATTGTACGCACCCTGAAACACATATCGACACAAACACGCACACACCATACACTAATTTCCACAACAAATGAAAGGGAACATCTTGCAGAGAAACTCTCTCACACATACTGTACACACACATATTCTGTATGTACCAGTATAAAGGATATAGTGTCATGAATGGATTTTCACATCATAGCTCTCCAATCAAATAAAAAACATCATGGTAAACGTGACGTTTGAAGTGCACACAGTAAATAAACAAAAGACATTCATTGAGTTCATTGAAGTCAAACAGGCTACGTGGGATGAAACTAAACCAGACTGTACAAAACATCAGTTTACAGATTAGTTGGGCTGAATCTCTCATTTCAAGACAATCATAGAGGGTCATAAAAGTCTATTATAGGCATACTTTCATTGAATTTATGAGCACTATCAGATTTCCACAAACTCTTTGTAGTTCCTAACAGTTGGGATGGTTGTCATTCGATTAAGAAAAGCCATTCATCAAACTCAATTCTTTGAAAAAGTAGGCTAAGTAAATCCTATGACCCAAAGTCCTCTGAGAGACTTTTTTTTATAGAAGCTGAGAAAATATCAGTTCAAAGCTAAAAAGATGAAAAGCAACCTGGACAATTATTATTTGCCGCCAAAATAGTGTCTGTTTTAAAGCACAAAGGTATTCAGCATATCCATAAAACGTGTTCACTATATTAAAGCAATTTACATTTGAACGTCCAAACGATTTCATGTTGTAACACATGAACAACTAGTAACTTTTGACATACTGTATAATTTTGACATACTGAGGTCCCATTTTTCTTCTTATTTCAGTTACTTTCAGTGGTATATTTCAGGTGATCTGCTGTTATTTCCATTTCCCTGAATGGATTTTACAAGTATCTTGGATAATAGAAGGCAATAAGATACTCAGAAACAGGTAAAAGAACAAAAGAAAAGGCTTAGCCCTTGCCCCCCTCACTCCAGTGCCTCGCTTTTCACCAGAGACAGCAAATCCCCTCAGAAAAACAGACTTACGTAACCGCACGGCACACCTGCAGTGAGCACAGAAGAGAAAACTTGAAAGCAACAGTGTTTGAATGGCTGGACTTAAAAGACGTCCTCAACCAACTGTCATAATATGTAAAGCAATATGGTTATGATTCCAAAAACTTTCATCTGTAATTGTTTAGAACTGACCTCTTCCATCCATTCTGTCATCAGTTTTGGGTTTATTTTAATGACCGTAAAAAAAAGCTCCATATTGTAACCTTGTATGCTTCATTCAATATAAGAGAATGTCTCATCTAGCTATGATGAAAGCCAAGCCAGCATAAACAGAACAGAGGGGAAGCACTCATACAACCCTTTGACCCTTTAGTGTGTCCACATGTTGGCCGTTGAGGTTGTCCGTGGTAATGCATTTAGCTTGGAATGTCTTGCCACCTAGTGGACAAATGGGGAACTACTGTAATTTACGTATACGCAAATTTGGAGTCTTGATCTAGTGTCATTATTGTTTTGAACCAATTCCTTAAAAATATAGAATAATTTAAGGCAATCATGATACTGTAATGAACATTGTGTAGTACGGCTTAATGTGGCTGCAGGCCTTGTGTCCACTTTTTCCATGTAGACTACATAACATGTAGCCTAACTATTAACATTCATTATGAAGAGAGATGTTTGTGTCAGATATTGCTTGTACATTGTACAGATTATGAAACCAAAGACAGATGTATATGCTTAGGGGACAGACCACTCATAACAAAGAACATAAGCTAAATGGTTTGCTGAGCAAACAAGACCATGGCTACATCTGCTCAATGTCTTAATAAAAAAATTATTGATGAAAACTTATAGAACCCCTTACATATTACATATTCAGAACCCCATTGGTCAATTGCCACCAGAATGAATTATTGTGTGTGTGTGTGTGTGTGTGTGTGTGTGTGTCTCAAGTCAAGTCAAGTCACCTTCATTTAAATAGCGCTTTTAACAATATATATTGTTTCAAAGCAGCTTTACAGTGATAATAGGAAATTACAGTAACAGAGATTGTTTTGGCTATACAGCAGCTCTAGAATAAAGTTATTGTCCAGCTAAAGTTAGTTTTGATTGATTGATTCACTTCTGTTGCAAAGATCATTAGTTATTAACTTAGGGGCTGCTAACACGAGACCGTTCTACAGAAAACACTCAACGTGCTCCGGCCTGCTCATCCGCACAAAACAGTGCCTGGTGGCTTGAGAACACAAACCCTGAAATAGATTTCAAGGTGGAAGCCTTAAAAAAAAAAAAAAAAAGGTTTATCTCTGCGCAAACCTCAAAAACGCAAACCCGTGAAAACGCAGACGGTGTGCACATGCGCATCACGTATTCAGTCTATAGGTATGCGCGTTTGAATACATATGTGCGCAGGCGTGTGGTCCTTCTTTACAAACCAACACTCAACAAACTGGCCTTAAACATTTATAATAAATAATTATTTATCACGTCCGGTAGCCACGTGAACCAGAATTATCCTGACAACGTTTTATCTGTACAGAGGTAAAGGGAAAGGAAGGAGGCCTTCACAGGGGAGAGACTAGTTGACACTTCAGGACTGCGTTGTCGTCGTGTCCAGGCACAGGTGCTTCATCAGATCTGGATACGGCCTGAATCCGGTGGACTGTAGTAAACCTCAGGATAAACAGAGATACTAATATTAGCATAGACGCCATCCTTCTTATGATGTAACAAGTACATCAGGATTTATAGGAAGTGTTCCCGGTTCCGGCTGACCTAATCTATGCAGCCTAACATTGAATTATAGACACATCTATAATGTGTTATGTGTATGTAGGTCAAAGAAATGTGTTTTTAGTCTAGATTTGAACTGACAGAGTGTTAGGAAGACTGTTCCAATGTTTTGGTGCTAAATAGGAAAAGGATCTACCACCAGCAGTCGATTTTGATATTCTAGGTATTATCAACTGGCCGGAATTTTGAGATCACAATAGACGTGAAAGACTATAAAGCGTTAAGAGCTCGCTGAAGTACTGGCGAGCTAAACCATTTAGTGCTTTGTAAGTAATCAACAATATTTTAAAATGTATACGATGTTTAATAGGGAGCCAATGCAGTGTTGACAGAACCGGGCTGATATGGTCATACTTCCTGGTTCTTCTGGTTACAATAATCTAGCCTTGAGGTCATGAAGAGCTCGCTCAAGTACTGGGGATGGCGTCTATGCTAATATTAGTATCTCTGTTTATCCTGAGGTTTACCACAGTCCACCGGATCCAGGCCGTATCCAGATCTGATGAAGCACCTGTGCCTGGACACGACGACAACGCAGTCCTGAAGTGTCAAGTCTCTCCCCTGTGAAGGCCTCCTTCCTTTCCCTTTACCTCTGTACAGATAAAACGTTGTCAGGATAATGAACTAATTGTTCCGCATTTGTCAATGAAAGCATATGGCGTAATTTAGATATATTTTTAAGATGGAAACATGCGGTTTTACAGATACTAGACACGTGACTGTCAAATGAAAGATTGGTATCAAAGAGCACACCCAGGTTCCTAACTGACGACGAAGACTTAACAGAGCAGCCATCAAGTGTTAGACAGTATTCTAGGTTATTATGTGAGGAAGTTTTTTGTCCAATAATTAGAATCTCTGTTTTTTCAGAATTTAGTAGTGGGAAATTACTAGTCATCCAATTTTTTATATCAGCTATGCATTCCATTAATTTTGTAAATTGTTGAGTTTCGTTAGGTTTTGAAGAAATATACAGCTGAGTATCATCGGCATAACAGTGAAAGCTAATTCCATGTTTCCTAATGATATCTCCTAATGGTAGCATGTACAGAGTGAACAGCAGCGGTCCTAGTACTGAGCCTTGTGGTACGCCATACTGAACTTGTGATCGATAAGACATCTATGAAAGCTTTAGCATAAGTTCTGGAAGCCAGGAAGATTCAATCAGTGTGTCACGTATTACCTCACTTCTAACCAATCATGTGCTAACACTCACAGTATAAAAGATTGGTACTTACATTTGTCTGAGTTCGCAGATACTGACGCTGCCAATTACCTCCATCCTCCCCAACCACCACCAAGATGGTACCTTTCCCTTCATCCTCCCCACCACCACCAGGATGGTCCCTTCCTTTACCTCCAGGGGGGTCGGCTGCGCCCCTGCCTTCATCTTCAGGCAGGACATGCAGATTGTGCTACCCTCGCATTGCTCGCTAAGGACGGGGCCTACGCCAAATAACTTTATAAATTCAAGCTTGCTGAGCTGTTACTAAATATACGCTTGTTATATCAATTTATCTCCCGAGTCTTTCTGGTAGAACTTAATTTACTGCTACAAACTGATAACGGTCAGATAAGTATGATTTAAACCATGCTAGGTGCAATTCCACTAATGCCAACATAGTTTTCTAGTCTATTTAAAAGAATGTTGTGGTCAATGGTGTCAAATGCAGCACTAAGATCAAGTAACACTAATAGAGAGATACAACCACGATCTGATGATAAGAGCAAATTCATTTGTGACTCTAATGAGAGCTGTCTCAGTACTATGGTACGGTCTAAATTCGGACTGAAAATCCTCGCAGATGTCATTTCTTTCAAGAAAGGAACACAGTTGTGAGGATACTGCTTTTTCTAATATCTTTGACAGAAAAGGCAGATTCAAGATCGGCCTGTAATTGACTAATTTCGTATGATCAAGTTGCGTTTTTTTAACAAGCGGTTTAATCATAGCCAGCTTAAAGGTTTTTGGTACGTATCCTAGAGACAAAGACGAATTAATGATATTAAGAAGAGGATCTATGACATCTGGAAGCATCTCTTTCAGTAGCTTAGTTGGTCTAACATACAAGTTGTCGATATAGATGATTTAACGTGTTTGCAAAATTCTTCCTCTCCTATAGCAACCAATGAATCAAATTTTTCCTCATGGATACTACAATGCACTCCCTGATGCGATACTGTGGTAGACGGTTGCATAGTTATAATTTTGTCCCTGATATTATCAATCTTATAAGTGAAGAAGTTCATAAAGTCGTTACTGCTGTGTTGCTTAGAAACTTCTGGGCTAGAAGCTTTATTTTTTTGTTAGTTTAGCCACTTTTTCAAATAAATACCTAGGATTATGTTTATTTTCTTCTAATAGGGTCGAAAAATAAGCAGATCTAGCAGCTTTTAAAGCCTCTCTGTAAGCAATTGAGCTCTCCTTCCATGAAATCGGAAATACCTCTAGTTTAGTTTTCTTCCAGTTGCGCTCCATTTTTCTGGCTGCTCTCCTAAGGGCCTGAGTGTGGTCATTGTACCACGGCATTGGACTATTTTCTTTAATCTTCTTTAAGCGCAAAGGAGCAACTGTGTCTAAAGTGCTGGAAAAGAGAGAGTTAAAAGTTTCTGTTGCAATATCAAGTTTTTCTAAGCTATCCTGGATGCTGAGATAATGAAACTGATTAGGAAGATTATTGAAAAAGCAATCTTTAGTGGCAGAAGTGATAGGTCTAACAAATTTAGGTCCAACACGGATAGGTCCAACACGGAGTCGGCTTTGCAGCCTTGGCTAAATGTAATTTACATGAGACTAGAAAATGATGTGAGATATCATCGCTCTGCTGCAGTATTTCAACGGTATCAACATCTATTCCATATGACAATATTAGATCTAGAACGCGAGTAGGTCCTGACACGTGTTGTATAACTCCAATTGAGTTTACAATGTCTTAAAAATGCCAATCCCAATGCATTTTTTTCATTATCTACATGTATATTAAAATCACCAACAATTAGTATTTTATCTGCAGCCAACACTAATTCTGATAGAAAGTCAGCAAATGCTTTTATAAAAAACTTTATGGTGCCCTGGTGGCTGTACACAGTAGCCAGCAGAATTCTCAAACATGATTTATCGTTTACACTAAATATTTTTACATTAAGCACCAACACTTCAAAAGAAGTATATTTAAAACTAGATTTCTTAGTAGTTTTGAAAATATTACTATAAATTACCGCATCCGTCTGGATTGGTTGTGAATGTATCCAAGGACCACTCTGCTATCCGTGTAAAACTTAATGGAATCTAGCTTCAAGCCCAGTTCATCATGAATCAGTTCGGCCACTTCCACAGCCAAAACCGCAGCACATAGCTTAAGTCTCAGTATGGTTGGCTCTGATTGAGGAGCAAGTTTAGACTTCCCCATGACAAATCCAATGTCAACAGTGTCTTCATGGATGATCTTCAAATAGGCTACAGCCCCAATGGCCATAGTAGAAGCGTCACAGAACACACAGAGTCCCACCCATTCGGCCTTGGTTAGAGAGATGCCTGTGTACATCCTTGATATATGGAAGTGCTTCAACTCTTGAAGTGAGTTTTGCCAAGCCTCCCACTTGCCTAATTTCTCTTCAGGTAATGGAGTGTCCCACTCTGAAACCTCCGAATTCAACTCTCTGAGGTTCTTCCTTGGATTACGACTGGAGCCAAAAAACCCAAGCGATCAAAAACACTGTTCACCATGGAGAGAACTCCATGACGGGTAAACGGTTTTACGTCAGTTGACACAGAGAAGGTGAATGTGTGCCTAGCTACCTCCCACAGGAGGCCTAAGCTGCGTTGAATGGGCGACTCCTTCCCACAGAGGTCTACCTCTTTTCCAGCTGCCACCCAGTCCTCTCTTGGGAAGGCTGCCAAGACAGCTGGACTATTCGATGCAAACTTGTGGAGCCTGAGGTTGGACTCAGCCAATGAAGCCTGAGTCCTACGCAGCAAGTCAATGGCTTTAGCATCAGTTGGGACAGAACAAAGACCGTCATTGACATAAAAGTGACGCTCAACAAAGTTGACGATGTCTTGTCCATATCTTTGCGCACCCTTTCTGACAGCTCTTCTAAGCCCATAAATTGCCCCTGCTGGAGACGGGCTGTTCCCAAACACATGGACCTTCATCCTGTAGTCTACGACTTCAGTTGCCACATCATTGTTCTTGAACCATAAGAATCTCAAATAGTTCCTGTGTTTTTCTTCTGGAAGCAGTAAAACATCTGCTGTGTGTCTGCCATAACAGCCACCTTTTCCTTTCGGAACCGCATGAGCACTCCCAGAAGGGAGTTGTTAAGATCAGAGCCAGTTAATAGCACATTATTTAACCCTTAGGGGACCAGGGTGTTTTTGGGGCCCTTGGGATGTTTTGACAAGCACTAACATTTGTGCTTTTTTCAGTTATTTATAAACCGTTAATGGCAACGGTGTAAATTCACTCTATATAGCGCATACGGGGCTACCATAATATATGAGCAACATGTATGTACATGTTTGTATTTTTAAGAGAATAATGTTTATACGTGGTTATTGAAAAAAATAAAAATGAAAGTTGCTGAAATAAGACCACAAAACACATACTAAATATGTGTCCACAAGACTTTTGACTAATGGATGTTGTCGCTTCGAGTTCTGGCTTCAAAATGATGTTAAAACCATCCTGCCTAATTGTTCACATAAAGCAAAACATGAATTCATACTTTGTATGACAGTTTTTTGGTCAGAAGAGGTTTATGCGAGGGGGTGGTAATGGCCTATCAATATTAATGAGATTCAGACCAGGGGTGTGACAGACACTCTCCCAATGGCTAATGGCCCATCAAGTGAGGCAGCCTGAACCAAGAATGAGAGGAGATTCAAAGGTTTTTCAATCTGTTTTATTGTAATTCCTCTATGTGGAGAAACTAAATGTTCTAAATTTGCTCTAAGCAAATCAAATGTGAGTAAAATAAATAAATAATCAGTCGGCTATAAACAAAGCAATTGTGAAGTCATACAGGCTCATATTGTATTAACGTATAAACAAAATTGAACGAACATCTGTAAAATTGTAGGTAAATATGTACTTTCTTTCTGATTTCTGACTGTGTTGCTAAGCGCACTCCGGGTTGCAGGCGGAGGTAGTGATGCAGCTACATTCCTTTTTTTTTTTTTTAAGTTGAGGAATATTATTACATAAATATAACCATAGCAGCATTAGTCTATAATGAATAACTGATGTAAATAATTTTAGGTGAGTGCAATAAATATGCGTGTCAATGGGCCATTGCCGGAGAGGCACACCGCAAACAAAACACATTTGCGCAAGTCATTAACTGGGAGCATTAATTTTGCGAGCATGCATCGTCAATGATAATAGCGAGGCAGCATTTAAACTAGTCAAAATATAATCTAAACATCTAGTAGGCCTATTTTCTAAAATAACTTCTACATTCTAGCTTTCATACACAATGATCTAAACATATCATTTACACATACAAATTTCCTAACTGGGGTTTACAGTGCGTAGCATGCACAAAAAAAAAAAAAAACATTTTTCTCTTTAACACGAGATATTAAATTCATGGTATAGATATGCACTTTCATTAGATCGTGTTGAATATATCAAATGTCAATACTCTGGATGGCAAGTGGAAAATAGTCCACCCAGTATAATATGTAAGCTACATGTTTATTGAATAGCTTGTCAACTAATGGAAGTAAGACTAAATACTTACTCATACGAAATTCTATCCACGGCTCGATCAAACGGTCGTCATCAGAGTCGCGCTCTTCTTCTGATGAAAATGTGGATTCTTCGTCGCTAGTATCCAGGACGAGCTGAAGAGCTTCTACACCGGTGTATCGTGCCATCTTCCTAACGCGCAGGTGAGCTGAATGATGAAACTTGAAGCCTTTAATGCATTTGCTTGGGGGCGTTTACCTGTTTTCCATAGATGGCTTAACACATTAAGCTGATGGCCCACTATTGTATTCGGATAAACTTATAGTGACAGTTATGTCTTAATTTGTGTCAGGAGTTATGAAATCAAAAAACGAGTCGTTACCTTTAATATGAATTATGAGCGTCAGCTGCTCTCATTCAGAAAAAAACTCCTGTGCGATCGTCATGACAGCGCTTGACAAAACAACGTCCCTCAGGGCTTTTAGCTCAAACTTGTGCAGATTTGGAGAAATATTGATAGATTCTCATAGGTTTACATCAGATTTCTATAGACAGGAATAATATTTATTGAATTTATACCCAAATGCGTCGATGTAATCATTATGAGCGCTGTATACTGACAGTCTGAGGGCGCTGTGTGTTCATTAAAGTCCATATATGGATCACATGAAGAAGAGCCATAACCATGTGACATCGAACTGCCTGACAACAAAGCTAACAGAGATCGCTGTAACATGCAGATAAAGATGTTTTGAAGACAATAAACATGATTGCAATGATATTTGATTTACCTGTGTTCTTCGAGCCATGTCAGGTATTTTCATAATAATAGATTATATGCATAATGTAATGCTAATCGAAATAGACTTTCACAATGTGCAGAATACAATAAAATAATATATTTTCTATCAGATTTTTTTATCTGAAGCCAAATCAGATCACAGAAAGTTATTTAAAACACTCGACTTGCACTATAAAGTAAGTTTAGAGTAAAAACATGATTTTAATCTCATAAATTGTCGTGTATTGATGGTGTGCTAAGCTAACATGCTAGCTAGCTCTGTGCACCTGCTAGGCTGCTAACGTTACCTAACTTCGCTGTCATTTTTATGATTTTTTCTAAACAAGAATGCTTACTGAAATGTTTCTTTTTTCAAAAAGGCCATTTATTACAGTTTCACTGTGAAGTGAGAACTTTTTTAAAAGAAATGAGGGATTGAAACAGTGTGAATTGCTAGTCGTTAGTGATTATAATGCAGACAAAAGAAAAGCATATTTAGAGCAATAACCAAGCTGGAGAGGTGTGAATATGTGCAGGGGAGACTGAGACTGAATGGGGCTCGTTTTTGCATCACAAAACAATAGAGGCAATAGACTGAATAGATGCTTATAAGATGACAATAAACACCAGTTTGCATTTTAGAGTAATCAAAATAGAGTCATATGACATGATCTTGAAAAACATTGAATAAATACAGAGTTTTAGACTTATCATCTTCAGATTTTAAATATAACATGGTTAGACATGTGGCTTTAGCTCCAGTGCATTTCTAGATTGCTACATTGCCAACTTCAATTTTATTTTCATGAAGATGTTTCATAAAAATAAATGTATAATAACTTTACAAAACTTTGAAGCTATTTATAACTATTTTTTTTTCATTATGACAATAATTAATTCTACATTTACAATGAACTTCCAGGTGTCAGCTTTCAAATGAGATCTTACTTGTGCTTTTAGTACAAAGGGTTCATGAACTGTATCTGTTTCAGTTTGGGTATGCTATATCTGGGGATTTTTCAAAAATGGGGTTGCTGCTTAACAGGTTAATCATAGCCAGGTTAAAAGTTTTTGGTACGTATCCTAATGACAAAGATGAATTATTGATATAAAGAAGAGGATCTATGGCCTTTGGAAGTATCTCTTTCAATAGCTTAGTTGGTATAGGGTCTAACATACATGTTGTTGATTTAGATGATTTAACGAGTTTAGAAAATTCTTCCTCTCATATAGCAATGAATGCATCAAATTTTTCCTCAAGGAGACTACAATGCACTGCCTGATGCGATACTGTAGTAGACGGTTGCATAGTTATAATTTTCTCCCTGATATTATTAATCTTTTAAGTAAAGTTCATAAAGTCATTACTGCTGTGCTGCTTGGAAATGTCTGGGGTTTAAGCTTTATTTTTCGTTAATTTAGGCAATGTTTCATACCTAGGGTTTTGTTTATTTTCTTCTAATAGGGTTGAAAAATAAGTAGATCTAGCAGCTTTTAAGGCCTCTCTGTGGGCAATTGTGCTCTCTTTCCATGAAATGTGAAAAAACTCTTGTTTTGTTTTCTTCCAGTTGCACTCCATTTTCTGGCTGCTCTCTTAAAGGTGAACTAAGTAACTTTTTTACCTTAACCGAATAGCTTTGGAGTCATTGTAATGTTTATATGTGTGTTGAATGGTGGTCGTCTCGCACCCCCCTGGTGCCTGTGAGCTGCAAAACCACCCTTGCAACTTTTACACCCTTGCGGGCCGCCGGCCTCAGTGTTAGGAAGTATCGTGTGATATCAGGTCTCGCGAGGTAACGAATTGCTTTACGGCAAAAAACAGATCTGATAAAATGAGCATCAAACAGAAATAACCCGGCGCCGTATACATGTGGTGTTCGAGGCGCACATACAATACAGACTGCCGACAGTTAAACAGGGCGCTCGCAGCTCTTAAAGGGGCCATACCTTATTTCCACTCATTACAGCGTCCATCCTACTGAACAGGTACCGGTGTAGTGAGTGCGAGCCATCTCTGCGTGAGTGCTATTCACGGCAGTACGACAGGTCGCTGTTTGACAAAAACGGAATTCCTACTTAGTGCTGCTTTAAAGGGATACTTCAGTATTTAGCATTAAGCTTTGTATTAGTAGAAAACCTCATACCCCCCTGAGACGAGAGATTTATGTATTTTTTGTCTGGAAAAAATCCTCAGATGACGCAAAAATCGTCATTTTGCGTCATCGGAGGATTTTTTGGCCAGAGGCTAAAGACTACAGCCAGTAGTAGGTAGAGGTGGGAGAAAAAATCGATGCAGCATAGTATCGCGATATTTTCTGTGGCAATACTGTATCGATACGCGGGCGCCAAGTATCGATCTTTTATTATTTAAATTAGCTACACATGAGAATTTAACTTTGGTAGTAGAGTGCGTGTCTGTGTGAGTGTTCAGCGGTGCCGCGTCTTCTATCTCTCTTCTATCAAAATGTGTTGTGCAAGGCAGGCATCAAGCGCTGCGGTGATAATACACACTCGCGTTTAGGAGTCTGGACATGACGGAATATTCACTTGCACAATCGGGGCAGCAGTACATCGTGACTGAAGTTTACCATTTGCACGTCTTTTTAAGTCTTACCAGTTTAAACATTCAAGCGATTTTAAACTAATCAGTGCTCGCGCGCTCTGAGATTATTTTCTATGCGCACATTCATAGAAAATCCGCCTCAAAAACAGCGGGCCAGTAACAAAAGTTATTTTTCGTGCATTGTATTGCTTTAACACGCAAAATTGTGTCAATTTCGGTCTTCGTGAGTATACTCTAAACATAGTTGGTTTTGTCTTTAATAAGCATAAAACGGATGCCAGTAGTGCCTATAATGAACACAGGATCCGTGCACTAGCTCTTAAAGGGTTAGTTCGCCCATTTAAGACATGAAGTTGTATGCAATCCTTACCAGCACTATAGTGCATACACACTGACCCACTCTGTTGTCACCTCCCTGGTCAGAGTTCTGGCCGCTGGAAGTTTTTCAATAAAGTACTCCCGGTTATTTTCCGGGGCCACAAAACTGTGCGTTTTTACGTGAAAAAATGATTTGCGTTTCAAAGCTTGATTAATTTACCACACAAAAAACACGCCGGTCAAAATTCATACCTCAGTTTTAATCGGCACTATTTTCTATCCATTTCTATCAATCCGCGCTGCTGCTGTCAACGTCAACAGTGCGCACGTTCCGATCTGCTGTAGTGTTTACACAATCGATTGACAACGACGTAAAAAGTATTAAATTAACAATTTAAAGTGCGAACTTGTAAATTCCCAGGCTGTGAACACAAGGATGTGCCGGGATCAAAGTTCAGATTCCCTCGTTTTCCTGTTTCGAATATAACTAGAGACAGCTTACCGAGCATAATCTCCATCTGCTGTTAGTCGATCTCACCAGCAGGGGGTGCAAGCGCTTGTTGTTGGCTGGTTGCCATCGGCTACTCTGCGGGAGCTAAAATATCCAGAATAAAGGATTTTCGTGTGCGTAGTGCTCACTTCAGCGAAGACGATTACATCCCCAACCGGGAGGAAAAGGAAAATTAAAGAGTTTTGCTGTACCAGTAACACGGGTAAGCTCTATTTACTAACTTTATTATCCCATGTCTAAACTGTACGGTAAACAAGCTGATGTTTAGACTCCATTATAAAACACGTGAAAAGATGTCTAATATAAAAACAGTATATAGGGATATTGGTACAATTTGCTGAGAAAACTATTTGATTGAACACACACACAATTGAGGTTTTGTGTTGCAATCAATAACATTGTCGTTGTGGTAAAATTACTTTAATCATCTGATCCGTCTGACATTGTGCTAAAATTGGTTTCATCATCAGAAGTTTCCAAGTTTCGCAGTCAGACATGTTGTCAGCGAGTCGCACTATCAACAGCTGATCGGAACGTGCGCACTGTTGACGTTGACAGCCGCGCGGATTGATAGAAATGGATAGAAAATAGTGCAGATTAAAACTGAGGTATGAATTTTGACCGGCGTGTTTTTTGTGTGGTAAATTAATCAAGCTTTGAAACGCAAATCATTTTTTCACGTAAAAACGCACAGTTTTGTGGCCCCGGAAAATAACCGGGAGTACTTTATTGAAAAACTTCCAGCGGCCAGAACTCTGACCAGGGAGGTGACTACAGAGTGGGTCAGTGTGTATGCACTATAGTGCTGGTAAGGATTGCATACAACTTCATGTCTTAAATGGGCGAACTAACCCTTTAAAGTGACGGCAGCCATATGTGTCCGTCATTAATTTTGTTGTCAAAAAAACAACAGTGGCTCAACTATAAGTTTATCAAGCGACGAGAATACTTTTTGTGCGGAAAAAAAACTTTTTTTCCGCACAAAAAGTATTCTCGTCGCTTGATAAACTTATAGTTGAGCCACTGTAGGCACATGGAATATTTAAACATTTTCTTTAATGACTTTCTGGGCCGTCAAGTGTCATTCCCTTAGGAAGCCTATGTAGCAGTGATCCAGCTCTCAGATTTAATCAAAAATATCTTCATTTGTGTTCCGAAGATGAACGAAGGTCTTACGGGGTTGGTACAGCATGGGGGTGAGTAATTAATGACTTAATTTTCATTTTTGGGTGAACTAACCCTTTAAGTTAAAGGAATCAGGATTAATAGCCTATTTATTTAATTTAGTCAGGACTAAAATACTACCCAGTGTTACTATCTGGGTAATATACAGTGTTGTATATCCATTTGATTACATTATTCAGTTTCTGTATTTATGAATACTAGTGTTAGACCTATTCAACAACTTTTCTCTTTATTTGTCATTATTTGTATCTTTATTCCTTTGTATTTATTTGTGCTACTTTTTTCAATTTAATTAAACAATTTAAATCAAGCTTCCTTGTGTTGTGTAAACTCTTAACAACAATATTATCCCATTTTAAAAATTGCAATGAGCGCAAACATTTAGGCGAAATAAATGTAATAATTTTGTTTGCAAAAAATGCAAAAATTGAAGTTGAAAAAAGGTAATAAATTGCAATATATTGCAGAAAATCGCAATAATATCGTATCGTGACCTAAGTATCGGGATAATATCGTATCGTGGCGTCTCTGGTGAATCCCACCCCTAGTAGTAGGGGCTGTCCCGCATGTTCTCAACCCGCCCATAGAGGGTGGGATCTCACTCACAGAATGTACACATAGTGTCAGCCATCTTTTTTTGGAAGCTAAGCTAGGAGGCTCTTGTTCTGTGGAGAAAGCTGAGTAGTAGGGGTTACCATCCTCTTTTTCCTGGACATGTCCGGCCGTCGAGATCTTACAAAATGTCCGGGATTCAGCTTTTGCTTTCTGCAGTTGCCATTCATTGTTTACATGCACACCTTTTGTTTCAATCTAACTGAATTCATTCCGATTGGTGAATTTGAATGTAGTGTTTACATGAACGCTAAACAAGTGATCGGTTGATAGGCTAGCAAGTTACTTGCGTGTTGTGCTAGCGATAACAATTTATTTACAAGCTAGCGATGTCAGATTAATGTGATAGACAATATTAGACAATATCTAATATTATGTTGATGAGTAAGTTAAATTTAGCAAATAAAAACAACAAGGAATAATAGTAAATAGAGATTCAAAACAGAAAGCTATACGGAGCTTACAGACACAAACCATTTAGTTACTATGCAAATTGTAAACAATTGCACTTGCTCTTTTGTCCCAAAACACATGCAATTTGCTTAAATAAATAAGAAGTTCACATCTAGTGTGCACAAGAAACTAAGTTTTCAGAGATTTAAACTTATAGTTTTGAGAAAAAAGAATTGAACCAATGAGAGAAACGTCCCGGGTTACGTATGTAACCCTAGTTCCCCGAAGGGACGGACGCTGCGTGTAATCGCAGTGGGAACGCCCTCAGCGTGACGCGTCTGAAGCATGAATGAAATCAGTCAATGGAGAGAATGAGCGTACGGCGAGTGACGTCATCGACCAGGAAGCTATAAATATCCCCTGAGTACACAATACGCCAGCTTAAAAGTTACTGAAGCAGCGACCCAAGGGGATGCCGAGAGTATGGCAGGACACGCAGCGTCCGTCCCTTCGGGGAACTAGGGTTACATACGTAACCCGGGACGTTCCCCTTCAGGGACTACCGCTGCGTGTAATCGCAGTGGGAACGCAATACCCACATCCCCATACGACCAAATCCCCGTCGTGTGTCATTAGGAGACACAAGCCAACGAGAGAACCTGAGCCCCAGGAGTGGAGCTAAGATCGAGGGAATAAAATCTAACGAAAGTGTGCGGTGAGGACCAGCCTGCCGCATCACAAACGTCCTGAAGAGAAGCTCCTGAAAGAAGAGCTGTAGAAGCAGCCATACTCCGGGTGGAACGAGCCCTTACAGCCAAAGGTGAAGGCTGATGGGCCGAACCATAAGCAAGTGGGATGGCCTCGACCACCCACTTGCTCATCCTTTGCCTAGATGCAGGACACCCTTTCTTAGGTGACCCAAACAGACGAACAGTTGTTCCGATCTCCTCCACAGGGCAGCTCTGTGGACGTACGCATCTAAAACCCAAACTGGGCACAGCAAATTAATTTTCTCCTGGTCTGACGTCAGAAAAGGCGGAGGACAGAAAACCTGCAGAACTATAGGTCTAACAGAAACAGTTGGAACCTTAGGAACATAACCTGGTCTCGGAAAGAGAAAGGCCTTAACCAACCAGGAGCAAATTCCAGGCACGAGGGAGCCACCGAAAGTGCTTGAATATCTCCAATTCTTTTTAGAGATGAGATAGCAAGAAGAAGGATAGTCTTAAGAGTAAGAAACTTTTCCGAAACTTCCTCAATGGGTTCGAAAGGAGCAAGGGAGAGACCTTCTAAGATGATGGCCAGATCCCAAGCTGGTACCCTCGTGCGAACTGCAGGCCTCAGCCTCAAGGTGCCACGAAGGAAGCGAGACATAAGTGGGTGTTTCCCGAGGGAACCTCCACTTGAAGGGGTGTGGTAAGCAGCTAAGGCCGCCACAAACACCTTCAGTGTGGAGTGGGATAACCCTGTGGAGAGACGGTCCTGCAGGAAATCCAGCACTGTACCAACCGGGCAGTTAACTGGGTCCTGCTGGCGGTCTCCACACCAAGAGGTGAAAAGTTTCCACCTCGCGGCATATAACTTCCTCGTGGAGGGAGCTCTGGATCGGAGGATGGTCTCAACGACCTCAGCCGAGAGACCAGAATCTATGAGCTGGGCCCCCTCAGAGGCCAAGCCCACAGCCTCCATAGCTCTAGACGGGGGTGAAGGATCGACCCACTCGCCTGAGAGAGCAGATCTCTCCTGATCGGTATCTCTAGGGGAGAGCCGTCGAGGAGAGACACTAGGTCCGCAAACCATACCCGGGCCGACCAGAACGGAGCTATTAGCAGGAGACTGAGCCCGTCCCGGCGAACCCTCTCCAGAACTCCTGGGAGCAGAGCGATCGGGGAAAAAGCGTACAAGCGTGACCTCGGCCACGGATGTACCATCGCATCCAACCCCAGCGGGGCTGGATGGCTGAGAGAGAACCACAGCGGGCAGTGTGATGTTTCTCGAGAAGCAAATAGGTCTACCTCGGCAAGACCGAAATGTTTCCATAGGCAACATGACATCATGACTTTGCGTAAACATACACGCCACTTTCAATTCAAGTGGCGTGTTATCTATACGCATTTTGAGCTATCCGCGTGTATGTCCACGCCGAAATCTTTTGCGTGTATGTCTACGCCATTAAACGTCCGAGTGATTCCGCGTGTATGTGTACGCCGTTAAATGTCCGAGCGAAACGAAGCAAAATCTATATTCTACATCTGTGGAGCGATATTTCTTTTCCTAGGATGGTAGGAGAAGACTCATAAATGGTATTAACCCCAGTGACGGGTAGGTTTAGGGACGGGGTTGGGGTAGGTCATATATTTATATGTACATAATACAGTAATAAAACGTTAAGTCAAAGGCGTTGATAAACACGCTGAAAAGCGATTATGCGTGTTGATAGCACGCCAAAAATGGAAATACGAATTGGCGTGTCATACATACGCCATTTCATGAGATCAGTCTGCCATAGGAGTTCCACCACCTCGGGGTGAAGACTCCATTCCCCGGGCCTCAGCCCCTGTCTTGACAGGATGTCTGCCCCCTGATTAAAATACCCGGGAGATAAATAGCTCTCAGAGAAAGAATTTTCCCCTGGGACCATAGAAGGATCTGACGTGCCAGTTTGTAAAGCGGGCGAGAACGCAAACCCCCCTGATGGTTGATATAAGAAACCACCGATGTGTTGTCTGTCCGGACAAGAACATGGTGGCCCCTTAGGTCTGGGAGGAAGTGTTTCAGAGCCTGAAACACCGCCAACATCTCTAGGCAGTTTATGTGCCACAGACGATGATGGTCCTCCCACAGACCCTGAGCCGGGCGACCATCCATGATCGCCCCCCCAACCCGTGAGAGAGGCATCTGTCGTTAGCATAACGCGACGACAAGGAGCTCCCAACACAGGGCCTTGGGACAAAAACCAAGGATCTTTCCACATAACCAGGGCGCGATGACACCGTCGCGAACTCATGATCATGCGAAGCGGATTTCCCCTCGGGGAGAATCCCTTGGTTCTGAGCCACCACTGTAACGGTCTCATGTGCAAGAGGCCAAAAGGTATCACGTTGGACGCAGCTGCCATGAGACCTAACAGTCTCTGGAACTGTTTTACAGTGGATGACTGGCCTAGCTTGACCTGATCTACTGCGGCGAGAATCAAAGCAATACGAGCAGGTGACAATCGTGCCTGCATCGTCGTTGAATCCCACACTACACCTAGAAAAGTGGTTCTCTGTAATGGAGAAAGAACACTCTTTTTGGCGTTCAGCCTCAGCCCCAGTCACTTGATATGAGCAAGAACGACATCTCGGTGCCGAACCGCCTGTTGTTCCGATTGAGCTAGAATCAAGCAATCGTCTAAATAGTACAGAAAGCGGATGCCCTGTAACCTCAGCGGGGCTATAGCAGCATCCATACACTTCGTGAATGTTCGGGGTGACAGTGCTAGGCCGAACGGAAGAACCCGATATTGGTACGCTTCGCCCCCGAAAGCGAACCTCAGGAACTTCCTGTGTTGAGGGAGGATAGATACATGGAAGTAAACGTCCTTTAGATCTATCATGACAAACCAGTCCTCGGATCTGATTTGAACATCCCCAGTGACAGACACAGCGCCCTGTAACGTACTGGCAGGGAACAGCTGGCCTGGGCACTCCACAACCCTCCTCAGAGACGTGACACTCCGCTTCTGCTGTGCCCTTTTGGAAGACGAACTCGACGAAAAACTTTGCTCTGGTTGAACACTCTACATGACAGACACAGTGCCCTGTAACGGCGCACCAGCAGGGAACGACTGGTCTGAACACACCAGAACCCTCCTTAGAGGCGGCGAGCGTCCCTCGGGAAAGCACTCGCCAGACCCTTCTACGCCCTGTTTCGGCAGGGTTAGTAGGACGGGCCCCTGAGGGCGCCGGGAGAGACAGGGCACCCTTAAGGGAGGTGAACGCAAGTCTCTCTCAGCGGGGACCCCCCTCAGATTTTTCTTTGAGCAGGTCGGCCTGAAAAGCCTGCATAAAAGTCTTTTTATTTTTATTATTTTTTTTTTCGTATGAAAACATGCAGGCCCAGCCACCGAGTAAGCCTTCCCCACCAGCACAGAGGTATATATATTTATTTATTTATTTTTTGGTGGAAGAGCCGGTGCTTTAAGTGAAGACGATGAAGCTGGAGAGAGATAGCTCGCGAGCGTCTCCTCCGCCTACAGTATCGTCACATAACCAGCAGATTTAGCACCAACAATGTTACCATAAGCATTGGAATGATTTGTGTAAATTCTGCTTGAAACCGGTCTAACCCAGGTCTTTGAAACCTCAGCATGAAGGTCTGGGAAGAACGGTAAGCACCGGCGAGAAGGTTGAGGTCGTGCAGACAGAAATCTATCATCTAGATTGCTTTTAATTCTAGAAACCTGTCTATCAGCTGGCCACTCGATACTGTTTCTTTTTTTTTTCAGCTTTTCAACAGCCCGAGATAACACATCCATCAAACCTTCTTCATTTGCAGTATAATGTGATAAACTAGTTTTCTCTGATGCAAAACTTTCGACATCCAGCTCCTCAGAACTGGAAAATCTCAATTCAACATCGTCATGTGCCTCCACCCGGGCAGAAGTAACCGCCGCAGCGCGTGCTTCCAGAGCCGGGTGAGAGGCACTAGATCTCGGCGGAGATAGCTGAGATAGGGCGGAGCCCGTCTCAACGTCGCCAGCGAGATCCATCTGCGAGCCCCAAGACAAGCGCCGCCGCTCTGCCTCAACAGAAGCGGGACCCGAGCCTCGGGGAGCTCGCAGCAAATCACTCTCCTCGAAGAGCGATCGCCGCGAGCGCAGAGTTCTCAAGGGAAAACGCTCGCAATGCTGACAATCGACTCCCTCGAGAGCCGACTGGGCATTGCTGCACTCCCAAACAAGCCACACATAGCTCGTGTGAATCCCCACCCGTGATGTACCGAGTACAGGGGGGAACACACTTCAAATACTGCTCGCTCATATTGGTTTTTTTATATAAAATATATATAGTGAAAACTCCTGACAAAACAGACAAACACAATCGACAGATTCAGACACACACAGAGCTGCTGAAGTAACTAAAAGCTGGCGTATTGTGTACTCAGGGGATATTTATAGCTTCCTGGTCGATGACGTCACTCGCCGTACGCTCATTCTCTCCATTGACTGATTTCATTCATGCTTCAGACGCGTCACGCTGAGGGCGTTCCCACTGCGATTACACGCAGCGGTAGTCCCTGAAGGGGAACTGCAAGAGCTATAGGGGTGTAACAATATATTGTCACAATATATCGCAATGCAAAAATACAACAATGTATCGTGGATAGTGACAATCTATACTGTGTATAGAATATATAAATATACATTAAATTAACATATATAATGTTGAATTATACAGTATAATGTAATAATGCAATGGGGGAATATTTGTGGGTCCCGATAATGCCAAATGTCTTTTGTTACCAATAAAAAGTTACATTACTTTAAATATATAGTCAGTGACAGAGTGCAAGCATATTCATCTAAAATAATTCTGTATTTTCAGGTTCAGAATCATGAATATTTTTATTGTGGTGTCACCAAGCCTTTTCATTTCCTCCGCCAATGTAATATCAAATTTAGCATTTTAATCAACAGTACATTTTTTTGTTATTAACGTTTAACATATGTCTTAGAGCAGGGGTCTCAAACTCAACTTAACTGGGGGCCGCTGGAGGTAGAGTCTGGGTCAGGCTGGGCCGCATCAAGTATTCCACAAAAAATAGTATTCAAGTATTCCAAAAAAGGAGCACAACTGATCCAATCTTCTCAATCTTTATTATTAACGTTTCTTCTGAACTGTTCCTCTGAATTTGAACATTCCTTTCTGTACATGATTGGTTCTTCATGAGCTGTCCTTCTGACAGTTGAAGTTCATTTTACAAACTTTCTTTGTCTATAACACATATTTGTAATATTTATATTTGCTTATGTCCTTTTTATTTTCTTTATACAACACATTAATGATATTGAATGTTTTTTTTGGAAGGCACATTTCCTTTTATTATATACTTAGAAAAACAATTATTGCTTTTGAAATACAAATATTTGCAGTCATGTCTGCCCGTCTTATTGAATTCTTTCTACACATGTATAGTGTCTCAGGCAAATTACTGACTGCACAAATCAAAGCAAACCTTCTTATCAACCTGTTAGACACATATTACAAGCTCAAAATGATTATTCTCACATTGTTTTAAAGCAGGGTCTCTCTCCAACACGTCGCTCGCGAGCTACCAGTAGCTCGCGGCCTGATTGGTGGTAGCTCGACAAGGGGCAGTTCACATATCGCGCTCACATATTTTGCGAGCTCAAGTTCGTTATTTCAAATGTAGGTGCGCGTGCGCGGCAAGCGCGCTCATAATTGAAGCGACGCGCTCATTTTTTCCAGGCGCGCAGTATGTTTGTACTTAGCGGTTGTCTATGGCAACTATTGACAACAAACCCACCGTATGGTAGCCCATTTAAAACGCGGCACACGCAACGACGGGCCGCACTAACATTACACTTTAATGTCAAGTAGGGGGCCACAAAATATCACCCCGCGGGCCGCAAATGGCCCGCGGGCCGCGAGTTTGAGACCCCTGTCTTAGAGTATTGCAATAATATCGTATCTTGAGTTCAGTATCGTGATATATATCGAATCGTGACATGAGGGTATCACTACACCTAGTAGCTACAGGTAAGATTATAGAGATTTTTTTTTTTAATGGTATGTAACCCCAGCGGTTAAAAACAAAACTGAATGGATTTTGAACATTGTTTTGGTATTGCTTCGGCTTTGCGTGACTGTGCGGATGTATATGGTTACTGCTCATAAAACATTCGCTATAGGCTTAAGAGATATAACCAGTTTAGATGGAAAGGATCTCAAGCTGACTAGCTGAAGAAGTAGCTATTCCTATAGAAACGGTACTTCGTTGAAAATAAATTCAACAGCGCTACAACAGCCCACAATGAAATTACCTCTTACGATAGATAATGCTTTACAATGTTAGAGAGCTACACATGGCAGTTTATCTGTTTAATAAAATACCTTACTCACCTTTTGAGTAATAAAACGCTTTTACAACATTTCAAATCCCATCAGTTCTTGCCATTTTCGAGAACCCAAGAATGTTCATTCTTGTTTTATTACCAGCTTTGTCGCATTCTCTTTTTGCCAGCAAACTCTCCTCTGTTCAGAGTTTTGTTTTTTGCTTTTTAAAACGGGTGATTCCCTGGAGGTACAATATTTAGCTGCTCCATGCATGTCAACTTTTCTCTCTCATTGTGACAACTCAATGCCAGCACCATACATGCATCAAAGCAGCCAGAGCAACTTTTCTCCATTTACGGATATGACCAGACACGCACGAGCAATTGATGCTTACGCAATTTCCCGTGAAAACCATCCCGTTAGGTCTAAAACATAAGCACTTATACTGTAATAGGCTTACCATAATCAGGGAAAGGCAACAACACATTTTGGAAGAAGGATTTATCATGTATTGAGTTATTATTTAAATTGAGTTCATTTTGAACAAAAAAAAAGTTACATGAACCTTTAAGAGAAGGTAGTACAAAAATGTAGCTGCAAAAAAGGTCTTTACTTTGATGAATATTTTTATTTATCACATGACGATGGCTCTAAGTGGGGTCCTATTCAGTGAAAATTGCAACATAAACCCCTAACTGCATTAAACTCATGAAACTGTGTGAAACATTGTGATGAAATGTAAAACATCACTAAATACTATAGCCTAGTTAAGCTATTAAAATAGTAGGCCTAATTTAACACAATGTTTAAATAAAACCACTTATAAAAACTATATTTTAAATAAAAACACTCTTCTCATCTAATGGCTGTCAAAGAAGGACGCGCAGAGCTCGAGTTTTTATTTTAAAACATTGCACGTCTCAACACCAATAGTAACGCTTTGATGTAGCCTATCATAAACCAATAAAAGTAGCCCAAATATGTCACCCCACACTACCAAGCAGAGTGTACTCTGGGGTAGGCCTACTTGCCTAAGGTCAAGGGTCAAACCCACAGCAGATAGGCCTACATTATAACACAATCACCAACAGAGGGCACAATTGTTTCTCTTTTCACTCTTTGTTTGTTGACAACGATTTTGAATATGGACTGTGTGTGAAATTATTTAAAGAATAAACTGTCTGTTCATCCATCCTTTCATGATCCACTCAAATATCCCATACCCTGAATTATTTGGAAGGTTATTTTTGTTTTGTACCGAACGTGGAAGAGAAAGTGTCACTTTAACTCACATGACATTTCAGTGTGAAACAAATATTTACAAGTGCTTAATTTCAGTGTTGACCTAAACCAAATCTGTTTAAACCACATGTCATTACCTCATAGCCTACACCTCAAAAAATCTTTCAGTCCAAGGCCTATAGTTTAAATTCTCTGTTTATACATAGGTTAAGCTACATTAAGGCTCAAGACAAACCACACCAACTGAACATGTTTCATATTTTGTATAAAGTTTGTAACATTCTCCAACACAAAGGTGAAGAGCTGCGTTTGCTAAGTGGATGCCTAATGAACGGTCATAATTTCCATAGTTGGGAGCAGGTCACGTGACCTGACCTGCCAACGGTACAATCTTTCCCTGGGTTTACTGGCAGGTCACGTGACCAGCTGTCAGCCAGGATCTAACTGCACAGGCTTCTACAGTCTGTGCGCTCTGACGTGCTGCTTTGCGCTGCTCTCAATGGTGTTAGATGAAGCTATTGTATTCGCCACGGGATTTAAGCTATTCGCTTCGCTTTACCTCCCATGTTTTCAGCGACGAAGGAATGAAGAGTCTTCACAATAAACGGTAATTATTTTTTTTCCCTTTATCGGCATTTTATTTATGTATTTGATATCATGGCATCTGGTTCACCATTCCTACGGTTACTGGATGTTGCATAGCATAACAGTGATATTATGCAAGATCCATTACACAGAAAGAACTGCAAGGACACAACGGAGTGTCATTTTAAGTGTTTTGAATGTATTTCGCAGAGTGAGAGCGATTTGAAACCCACTACATGCAGCATCAACATCTCGGTTATTTTTTTGTCTTGTCGCCTGTTTCCAAAATACACGTAGGCTATAATTGGTAGTTATTCTAAGAACCAGTGAATGAAAATGCAGAAGAAAGCAGCGAGAACCCATTCACTTTCAGCGGGTTTAAACTGAAGCTGTTTACAAACATTCTCTCTGCATCACACCTCTGAAATGCGTCCTTCATTCTGGCCCAGTTCAGGTGTTTCGGTTATGGAATCTCCATGTTCTAATCTAGACACATCTTTGATGCATTTCCTTTGTGTCTGCATTTCGAATAATCCCTTTCACCTTTTTCAATGACCATGATGCACTTTTTATTATATTCTTCATTTAGTGCTTACATTCAGGTTGCTTTATTCTGCTTTACTGCTATTGGAATATACCTCTATCAGAATATTCAACTGTCGTTTCTTGAGTTCTTGAGATAGGCCACTAAAGATTTTGCTCTCGCATTTGTGTGATTTAAATGGCAAGTTAATAAACTCATTAATTTTGCATTCATGTCCTATAAATTGCAGAAAGCTGAAACTGGAATATTGTCTTAATTTGGATTTGCATTTACACACACATAACACATATTCAAAATATGATGTGTTTTTAGAATATCCACCAAAACTGAATGTTTGTGCAAGTTCAAACAAAAGTATTTCTGAGGAATATTAATACAGACAGCAAGAAGCTAAGTTATAAATGAAACATATTCTTTGGTGTGAACTGTGAAGATTACATTTGTTTACTAACATTTTACAAGCATGAAAAATATGACCTATAATTGTAGATCTAGAGTCTAATGGCATACATGTTGCAATTCACTACACTTGTATTGAGTTGATTAATATCCATTTTTTTTTATCCAATATCTTGTTAATTGTTTTGATTAAAGTCAATGTACTGATTTCACATTTGAATGTATATTCCCAATAAATATATATTTACAATAATATTTAAATATCTATAAATACAGCATAGTAAATAGCAAGAGAGAAAAAAATAACATGCAAGTCTTTCAGTTGGATAATGCTGATAACATGCATACAAGAATATTCCGGTAGCTGTGAAGCATTTAGCCTAAACTACTTCTTCTTCATGGTCAGTGTTTCTATTTCTCTCTTCCCACACACAAACACACATATTTAGGGGTAAATCATGCCGCTTTTGCATTTCCACACACAGATGTTCAGTAGATGGAAGTAGGCCAATGACAGATCTGTGTAAGCTTTAGGGTGGGCTTCTGGCTGTATTTCACAGTTATTTAGCCTTCATACGGGTCTGTAGACTTTTAATTGTAGGTCAGAGAGAAACTTAAAAATCACACATTTCTCAGTCTCAATTCCAACCTTCACTCTTAAAAATTAATGTACTTTATTATGGGCTTCTATGGTTCCATGAAGAACATTTGTCATCCATGGAACATTTCCATTCCACAAAAGGTTCTTATAGTGGAAAAAATATATTTTTCACAGTAAAAAAAAAAAAAGAAGGTTCTTTTAAGAGCTCTTGACTGAAAGGTTCTTTGGGGAAACAAAAATGGTTCTTCTATGGAATCGCTGTGAAAACCCCCATTTGGCACATTTATTTTTATTTTTGAGTGTTGTGCACCTTTTCACTGATGTTCAGATGAGAGATTTAAGAACTCTACTCAATTGTGTCCAGTGTTACTGAAGCATTGAGTGTTCATCTCAGGATTTGTAAGACACTCAGGTGGACATCCACACCATGTGTTTAACACACTGCTTTGGCTCTGTTTATGGATAGCTGAGCCACTGAACATAAACACTGCTCATCTGGCAGACAAATAAACTGTTTAGTGATAGGTGTGCTTGTGCATAGCCAGACTTTTGACTCCGGCATAATGTCTGGACCTCACTGCTGGTTATTCTGGTATTAAAAAAAACAACAAAAAAAACGGTTTGATGGAAAACAGAAAAAAAATATTTGAGTTTGGACTATTATTCAACACAGTTACTCATTTACATGCATTTATAGTACATGCATGCATACATGTGAATGTAAATGTAAATGGGCAGAACACTTAATACTACTTTGTCTCCAGGTTTGAATTGGTAATTTCAGTCATTTTTTAGTGAAATATGTATTATTTAGACAGTGAATGGATTGTGGGAGGTCTGTGGGTGTGCCGTCTGACGCTGAGACTAGACTATCTTCTGCTGCTCTTTGTTGATGTCATAGGGATTAGTTATTTTTATAAATCTGCTCAAGAACAATAATTTAATCTGTTTTTTTGTTTTTATTGCATAATGAGCTTTTTATCAAGCCCCATGTGGGTACATCTTAATCATTCAGTGATTATTTCAGTGACATTAAAAACATCTCTCATCACTGAGGTTTATCTAAATGAGCTACCTCAATCTCAAGTCTTTCTTTTAAGTTTTATTTTTGGTCTTTTCCCTATTGTATTGTGAGCTACAGTAGAGAAGTGGGACAGGAAATGACAAGGGAGAAGGATCTGAAATTAAAGGGTTAGTTCACCCAAAAATGAAAATTATGTCATTAATGACTCACCCTCATGTCGTTCCAAGCCCGTAAGACCTCCGTTCATCTTCGGAACACAGTTTAAGATATTTTAGATTTAGTCCGAGACCTTTCTGTCCCTCCATTGAAAATGTATACACGGTATACTGTCCTTGTCCAGAAAGGAAATAAAGACATCATCAAAGTAGTCCATATGACATCAGTGGGTTAGTTAGAATTTTTGAAGCACTGAAAATACATTTTGGTCCAAAAATAACAAAAACTACGACTTTATTCAGCATTGTACTCTCTTCCGGTTCTTTTGTCAATCCGCGTTCACGAGTCCGCAGTGATGCTGATGACGTAAGACGCTGCTGACGTGTATCTGCAGCGTCTGCGTATTCGGGTTCAAATAAATATGGCTGGGCAAAAAAATGCAAGTCTTCCTTAAACGAAACAAAAAACAGATCACTAATCAACTTACTGCCGGGGTTTCCTTCGTACTTTTGAGACTACTGAGAAAATCTTTGTTTGGAGAAATATCTCATATAAGATATATTAGGCCTGCTCCAAAAATCAGTACAATTATTTTGGTCAATATTGAGCTCACAATTATTCAACAAAATTACTTTTTCAGTACATCATGCATTTATTTAACATTTTAACCCTGCATTTGGGTCCATCTTGACCAAGCAGAGGTTTTTTTTTTTTTTTAGCATGAAGATGAAATTTTGTAAGTGTGTTTTGTCAAAATACACATAAATTATTATTTTTTCTTAACCAAAAATGTAAGAGATATAACTATTTACACTTAAAGGTACAATATGTAAGAATTTTGTAATAGAATATCCAAAAATCACTTGCACAGTGTGATATATATCCTGCAGTTGTGTACTTACAATATCCCAAAAGTCTCCAAAGATTTTTTATTTCAGAGAAATTCCCATTTTAAATAAGTGACCGTCCCGGAAAGAAATGTCGCCTGTCAATGACACAATATCCGCGTTATCCTCGGTTTCCGTTTATACTGCCATAGCCATGACGTAACCATGGCGACAGACGTGGACAACTGCGTAGTGCGTAACGTTTAGGCACGCAGTTCTTGTTTCCTTCAAACATAGACCATGGCAAGCAGACTTTGGGACAAACAAGGAGAACTAAAATGAGGATCAATATCAGCTTTTGAGATGCCGAGAGCTCCACGTCCGCGACAATGGACTTGACAGAGCTTCACGAGTCATGACTTGACAGCTTTATTAGACAGGTGAGCAAATGTACATAAAACAAATCAATGTTATATAACGTTAGCTCAACATGATGAAATGTTAGAATATGATCAGTGTGTTATTTCTATGTTGATCTAGCTTACTGCTAGTTTTCTATAGCAAACGAACTAACACGTAGTATAACATTATAACTTTCAACAAACATTTAAATGCCGTTTAGTGTGATAGTGTAACGTTAGACCAAGTGAAGCAGCGCTCATACCACTGTAATGTTAAAAAACATGAATGTTTGCACTCATCCATAAACATTATTAGATCCATCAGCTTGACAGCAAGTCCCATCATTCAGCTCATCACTGCGTCATCAACCTACGCCTTTGTTATTGTTGGAAACTGCGCCCTCTTGTGGCGAAAAAATCGTACATATTGTGCCTTTAATTGTTACACCATTTTCGTCCAGGTCCGTTTTGACCCGAAAGGGAACTGTGGCTTTACACATGAAATTATGCTGGGATTTTTTTCCCTGTCATATAGGCCCTAGACCTTATATGCGCCAGACAAACAAGCACGCAGCCATCTTTAGAATATGTCTCTCTATATTTCTATGGTATCGCTGTCCAAAGTAATTAGCTGGTTTAGTGGATTTACTTATTGTAGAGTTAACGAAAGTTATCATGAGCATTGTAGGCTAATGTTTAAAGCAGATGTCTTAACAAATGTCAGCAGACCGTGAAGATTTTAAAACGAGCCGTTCATTCATATGTAAGATCACAGTGAAAATACAAACCAGTTGAGTTGGGGGTACTCGGACTCAGACTAGTGTCCGGACTTGAGTTCAATTTTGAATGAACTCAGACTTGTCACGCACTCGAGTTCGGGCACTGGAGGACACAATATTATTCAAAAACGAAACGAAACTACTTGTGTTGTTTCCGCGTTGAGCATTGTAGCCAACGCGGAAATGTATATTAAGCGCATGAGCACAGTGGCAAATCAGAGGCATTACCAGAAGACAAAAGACAACGAGCGCAGCGCTAAAGTGGCGGGGCTACATAAGGGATACTGTATCTCTCTCTCTCTCTCTCTCTCTCTCTCTCTCTCTCTCTCTCTCTCTCTCTCTCTCTCTCTCTCTCTCTCTCTCTCTCTCTCTCTCTCTCTCTCTCTCTCTCTCTCTCTCTCTCTCTCTCTCTCTCTCAGATTAGTCTCAAATTACTTATGTAAAATACATTTATTTTATATACATAGCATACATAGCCTCACACACACACACTCATTTCCTTCCCACTGGGGCTGCATTTTGTTTATAAATTCTAAAAATAATTCTGAAATCAAAATAAAATGGCAAACCAATTAATGTCTTAATGTGTTTGTAGAGCAGGGACTTCATAGACCAAAGAGTTTACATTTGGAAATGAGGGTTTGAGAAGCTGTTTGGCATAATTTTTTTATAAGTAAAAGTTTATGCAAGTAAAATAAATGTATTTTGTTTGAAAGCATGTTAACAGACCCTGGAATGCAAAAAGTGAATACAGTTCATTAATGCATTAGGAGGGTTTAATATACGCAAAGCTTCTAGGTTGCACGTCACGCATCACACACATGACCAGCGTCGGCCAATAGTGAGCCTACGTCTGACATGCAACCTAGAAGCTTTGCGTAGTTTCACTACGTGAAATATAACGGCCTTACAGAGTAGTTGAATAAAGTCGTTCTTTTTGTTTGTTTTTTACGCACAAAAAGTATTCTCGTCGCTTGATAAACTTAAGATTGAGCCACTGTAGTCACTCGGACTATTTTAACGATGTCTTTCATAACTTTTGGGCCGGTCAGTTTCGAACCCTTAAGAAGCCTATGGAGGAGTGATCCAGCTCTCAGATTTCATCCAAAATATCTTAATTTGTGTTCCGAAGATGAACGAAAGTCTTACGGGGTTGGAGCAACATGAGGGTGAGTAATTACTGACAGAATTTTCATTTTTGGGTGAACTAACCCTTAATGTTGTTAGGTGCAATAAGCAAAGTAGGGCCGACTCGTGCGCACAGGAAGCGTAATCCTGATTTCAGTTCTCTTCTGCAGCTTACATGGCCAAATACACACAAAATGATGTAAAAATGCCCATCTTGGTGAGTATTCACATAAACACAGTCAGTTATGTCTTAAGTGGGGTAAACAGTTGAGAAAGAAAGCACACCATTATATTGGATCTGAGCAGCTCTTAAAGTGACAGTAGTAGGGATATAACGATTCCCACGAGCCGGTTGAAAATCGATAAAAATATGTGACGATCGGTTGATGTTAAACGAATCGCAATACACGTATTAAACAGCATGGGCGCTAAAGCTGTATACTGTATACTAAGTTGTAGCTAGCGTTACGGATGGTGTGATGGAGCGTTTTCAGTTCATTTCAATGGAAGTTGAGCTAAACGCTCACGCGCAATCGTGAATCTAAACTTCCATAGGAATAAAAAGAAAACACTTGCTTGATCCGCACCAGTGTTCACTCACCGTCAAACACTAGCAAACATAGCGATGGAAAGCATAGATGTTGACGTTGACTCATTCAAATCGGAGGTGTGGCGTTGTTTTGACTTTCCGAAGACTAATAATCACCATAGTAAGATGCTCCAGTCACCTCCGTCTGCATGTAAAAGATATTAGGCTAATTGGCAAGGTGCATCAGTGTTTTCATGTCAAAAGATATGAGGCTATGAGAAAGACCAGCACGAGGGTGTAGGCTATTCCAAAGAAGACTGAAGGAGAAAGCTGTGCTGTTGCAGAACCAGGTGTTGTATTTATTTACTATCTCTTTCTCTAAATGTGTACATGTATTTTTTTATAATTTGTTGATTATTATGGCATATTTTTCTAAATGTGTTCTGTTTTTCTAACTCTTGCAAGTGTAATGATACAAATTATAACAAATAATATTACAATCTTGCCTTTATAACTATGTGAAACCCCTGTTACTGTTGTACTTAAATTTTACTTATTCTTTTAGTTTCTGGTATTCCTCTGCGCAGGATGAGGGTGAAGAAGGTGCCAGTGGCCAGACAGACAGACAGACTGAGCTGAAACATCCTCCTCCCAAGAAAACAGCATTGGAAGATCTCATTGGAGGGACTTTTTGGGGATTAAAAAAAACAACAACTCAGTTTTATTATTTGACATAAAATATATTTCAGTTTTACAAAGAAATGTGCAGCATTTTGTCTGAGAAATAAAATAATACTTTTTCATTTATAATTTGTCTGAAATCTCATTTTGTAAAAATAAATTGTGAAGAAATCGTATCGTGAAACGAGTATCGTGAATCATATTGCATTGTGAGTTGAGTGAATCGTTACATCCCTAGACAGCAGCCTTATAAACCTGCTTACCTCTGTGTGCTTAATGTCAATCAAACAACAATACACAAAGAGAAAATCACTCACTGTTCTTGAGTGAATAACTTTTGTAGCTTCAATAAGAATTATGTATATTTAATTCATACAGTAAAGACTGTTTTATTTTTTACAATTGATTATTCAATTTCTGTTGTTAAATAAACCTAATGTAGGCCTACCTGAAACCCTAACCCCCCCTGGTTTACACTGACGTTAAAATGAAACTTACTTTTTATGTAGCTAATGCTGTTCACTTTTAGAAGTTAGTACGGTGGCCGAGAGAGCTCAATGCGCTGCAACTGAAGAAAACACATGCAAATACAAAAAAACACCTGCAAATTAAGAAAATTGAAATATATTAAGAAAACATCTTAATCAGTTTCACAACACATTCAGCGTAGTGTCAGTTCTGGCAGGTCACGTTAGTCAAGCTCGCATCAGCTGACACTCAGCTGATACACGTCTACCTATAGGAATACGACGCCTATCACTGTATACGCGTTTCTCAGGAGCTAATTACCCTCCTCCATCCCCAGCTCCTCCTCTCGTCAGTCAGCATGGCATTCTGATTCCCCTTGAATGAGAATAAATTCTCGAATTATGTTGTACTTTAAAATCTTGAATTAATGATATCTTCAATACATTCATGTTGGTTCTGTTCTGTTTACCCTAAGGGGGGTTGTTGCTGCTCTCCCTGCTCTTATTCATGCTAGGCTGCATGGATGTGCAGGGAGTTTTTGCCCAGAACAGAACCATACCGGCAATCCTAACTATATGCTAAATGCCAATCGTATTTGACTATAATTGTCCTGACAGAAATGTGTGCTCCAAATACTCATAACACAACCAAATACAGAAACTGCAAATTGAACAGAAACGGAAATGTTTCCAGGGGTGACGAACCCGGCTGGGAACGTGCTTACAGCTCAAAGTCTACTTTATTTTATTATTATTATTATTATTATTGCAAAACATACAGAGATGACATGTTTATGACATACAACTTTGTATACAATATACAAAATGTATTAATATGTTCAATGTCATCAGAATACTAATGAGAAAAGAACAATGAGCTGAAAACTAAAATAAATAAATAAAAATTATAGAGAAAAAGAACATGAGGGAAAGATATTAATCTATACATCAGTTACATTGTACAAATTTTGTCATGTTATGTTTAAATAAGTTTCATAAGAAATGTTAGGTAATGCAGGGTCCAAATATGAGACGGCAAGTTTTAAAGTTGAGACATTCACACACAGATATATAACGCATATTTAAAAAATGTTTTTGTATAAAATGTATATTTATTTGCAACAGTTATATGTTAACAGCAATAATAAGATATTTCTGGTAATAACAGCTATTCAGCTGATGGACACCGTGCTGCGTTGTCATGGGCACATCCCAGGTGAAAATAATGAGGGAATTACGTTGTCTTTCGTTGCTCCCTTCGCCAAGTGCGTTCCAAACGGCCCTGCTCACTCCAAAGTCCCCACTTCAAGGGCTCTACCGTCTGGCCTTAGAAGGGAGTAAGGCATAGGGATGCTCACGAGCAATAAGCATTTCCCAACCGGGTTCGTCACTTACTGGGTTCCCCTGGAAACATTTCCGTTGTGGTCTGTGCTATTTGTAGCGCGTTTCTGTATTTGGTTGCGTTGTGAGTATTTGGAGCACACATGTGTTGTGAAACTGAAGAAGATGTTTTCTTAATTTGCGGGTGTTTTTCTATTTGCTTGTGTTTTCTTCAGTTACAGCGCGTTGAGCTCTCTTGGCCACCGTAAGTTAGGGTGGCTTTCTTCTCTAAAAAAAAAAATAGAATGAGAAACATGTTGGTCGTGTCATTTTCAGATTTGAGAAACATGTTAGTTATATCATTTTCAGTTTTTAAATATATTTAATGTATAGAATATAATAAATAAATAAAAATCTAAACATAATTTAAATTTATCTTACACTTAAAGCATTATCATATCGCATATGGAATAACGAGTTATCGCATTTCGCATTTTTCATCAAAATTGTGTGCAGCCCTACATTCCAGCATACTGTTACTCACTTATCAGTTACTCGGATGTTAACACTTGTCACTGCCATATGCTTGTGCTCAAATAAAACAACAGCACAGAACTAATGTACATTGACTAAACAACTTGCCACATTAATGGTTGGTCTCAATGTTGCCCCCACTGTGTGTGTGAAGACTCTCAGCCAGGACAAGGCTCTCTCAGTTTGTTGAAGTGCTCTACATCTGTGAGCTAGTACGAGGCAGCGATGGCCCACCCAGATGGCGGTGCAAGTGATGCCAGTTGTACCGGCACGAACATTGACAACTGCTCTCCCCCACATGACTGTTACTCTCTCATAAATGTTGAATGTCCAAATGTTGAGCTTCTCCCTTTTACGTCGGAACAGTAAATGTCAACAGACCTATGCTTATTTAATCCCATCCAAATTAGAACTCTTTCCTCAAACAAAAAGTGTCATACCGCCCAGTCTTGGCTTGTTTAACCTTTGTCCTCTTTGGGGTTTTTTTTAGCATAAAGGGAACTAGTCTTTTTTGTCATAACCATGCTATACTCATATTTCCATGCACACCCAGCAGCCTGGCCAGCAAGGCCTGATGTCACACTTTGAAATTAGTTTTTGAAGGTGCAATGTTTTGCTTGAAGGCTTTTTTTGTGTTGAGCTCCTCTGCCAAACAAACACAACGATTTTTTGACAAGCTTTGAAACAACTACCTTGTATAAGCTCCTGCCAGCTGCTTTCAGACTGGAAACTGTGACAATGTTGGGACACATTTATCAAATAAAATTATGACATGCTTTTGACGTTTAAGATTATTTATTGAGACCGTATGATAATAACTAATAGCGATGGCAAATTATTTGTTAATTAAAGGATTTGTTTATTATTTGACACATATCAAGAATAATGAGTAAATCTTTTCATTTGAAACTGTTCTGGAAGATGTCAAATAAGCTCAAATGCCATGCATGCATATTGCTCTTTAAAAATGCTGAATACCTCTTATTATGTATGCTTGCCAACAAACATAGCCCTCATTCAGCACACATGAATAATTCAGAGCTTTAGCCCACATTTATTCACTCATGTTTACTGTCATACGTAAGTCATGGTGTGCATTTGTGTTCATTCACCAATATTCTTCAGTTGAGTGAACAACAAAAGCACCATTACTGTGACATCACTGAAACAGATTCCAAAGGGACATTTTATAATAACTGTCAATACAATATCAAACATTATTTCTTTATGTAATGTGCAGCAGAATATGAACCTTAATGTTTGTTGATGACATCAATCACAGTTATTATATAATGTTACTTTATTTAATTTGCTGTTTGAACTTTTTAACATAAACATAAAATATGCTTCAGATTTTGTGAGACTCTATTCTATCCTTAGTGTCCATATTTTTGGAGGCCAGTGGCAGTGATTTCTAGGTCAGGCGTGGAGTTCCACATCCAGCTGGGAAGATTTTCAGCAGAAAGACTTGTCATTCCATATACTAGTGAGAGCTGAGACAATTAGAGAGCCAACCGTTAGACTCCAGCTCTCTAGAGAAATGGCTATTTATGGCACCTTGTGTAAGATCTATGCCCGCAGGTCAACATTTTCCCTTGTATTTGACTCATAAACAGAGTTATAGAAAATCAGCAGTCAGGCCTAAAATGGAAAGTCCAGATGAATTAAACAGGTTTAACACAAGTGATCAAATACAAACCCCACCCAGTCTCCATTCAAACAAGAACACAATGTCTTGGCCTAATTTCTGTCATGCTTGTTTCTCAGAAATAACTGAAATTAAACTGCTTGATCCAGTGAATTCAGGAACTTGCCTCTGTTAAACCCTTTTTCATTCCGTGTTTGATAACGGGAAGAAATTGCGAAGAAAAAGTGGATTGCAAATGTTTTTTTTCTTTCTTTTTTTTTCTTTTTTTTTTGGGGCAGACAGTTTTATGCAAAATCCATTTGGTTTAGTGCCCCTTTTTAAAGATTTTCTATAAAATTATAGAATTTGTTTCAACAGATGTTATTAATTATTTTTTTACTGACACTAATGGTCTTTTCAAATGGAAACTGCAGTGAATTGTATGTATAGGTCCGTTTTTCAAATGAGCTTAGGTGGAAACTTATTGAAGCTTCACAAAAAAATTAACTGATATTGGATCAGTATGTTGATATATACTGATATTGGATCAGTATATAAGTATGAAGGGGATACAAGCCCATGGTTTTGCCATATTGTACAATTTAGAAATAGTGTACTATAAACAATTCTCAGTCATTGCAGTATCCCTGTTGATATTAGAATGATCTATAAGTAATACATCCAGCGGAATGCAAGTTCAGTACTGTCAGCTGATTGGTCTGTATGAAATGCTTGCTCATCATTGTGTCCAGTAAGGCATCCATTTCTCTCTCTCTTTGAAACGGGGATGGTACCAACACCGACCAACAGAGCTACTAAATCAGTTTTTCTTCGTTCATTCTCAAGTCAAACGCAACAGCACAAGCTTAAAAAAAGCAGATAGTTTGCACATCACCATGTTATATTCAAGATTATTTAAATAATATTGGATCCAGGTTCTTTTTATTGACTCTTGTCCCTCCTTTTGGGGACTGTCATCTATCATATCAATCAAACAGTCCTCAAGTCCCTGAGAAAACATCCGCTGCATTGCTGATAGTACCTCACAATGAGAGGCTGTGTAAATGCATTTGCATTGGATTGAAAGTGTTAGTGATTATTCGGGTTACATGCTTACCACAGGACATGCAGCTGACTTGTGGGTTTTTCCAGGGGTTTGAAGATGTGCCACCATTCAGTGAAAACATTTAAACTAATATATATATATTTTTTTAGCTTGTGTATGCTGCACAGGTAAAATAATAAATTTACATTGCAAAGGCATATCAGCAACACCTTGCCTGTTTAATAGGGTTAATGAAAAAGTGGAAAATAGTTATCTAAAACATCATTATTACTGTTCTTGGTGCATTTTAAGTGGACATTAGGGAAAAAAGTATGATGTGGCCTAAGGCATACAGAGATATATTCTATTAGGCCATGGTAAATGTAAGAAATGGAAATAAAGCTAGGTTGAGTCTCTGTGACAGCCCAACAGATTAAACCAAGGCTATTCAACTAGCTACATTCGAGGGCCGGATTATCAAATCGAAAAGTGTGGGCCAGTTGGTTGGTTTGGGGGTTTAGCTTATTTATTAAAACATTATTTATTGAAACATAACATTTTCAATAAATAAGCTAAAGTAAACCTAAAAAAGTATTGTGTTTACTTGAAAATGTTGTACCCAACAGTATGCAGATTTATAAGACCTTAATAAATAATAACTTGATAATTTACAGCTGTTTACAAATATTTTCCTTGGAACAAATAAATTAATTATACAAGCTCATAGCTATTGGTAAGCATTAGGAATTATTTTATTTATAATTGTTATGCTTAAATGAAAATATTCTGACCGTGAGACTTAATAACCACAGGCTACTCACTCCCACAATATAAAAAATGCCTAAACACAGGTTAAAAACTATACGCACCTTCACAAAGAAACTAACATAATTGCATAACAAAAATGATATATATATTCCTCTGCCTATCTAATAAATCTAATGCAATATAACATATATAACATATTCAATATAATTATTCCACATTTCTGCCCAAACCATGGTAAATTACTACAGTACATGCATGGTAAATGTTTGTAAGGTTGGTGATTCGGGGATTTAAAGTCTTCTAATTTCGTTCATGGCACAATGTTTCTCCTGCTTTCTTCATCAGACTTGTTGGGAATGTTGAGGCAGTTTCATCCGATTTAATAATAGTTAAATCATCGAATGATTTGTGGTTTGTAACAGAGAGGTGTCTGTCGAATTGAAACACTTCCCACTGGTTGTCGCAATGCTGTTTAATAACAGTGTCCGGGACCGGAAGTAAACGCAACTCCGTGCTGGGCCATGCTGAAACAACTAGTGAAACAACTGAAAACAGCACTATTTGTTGTTACTGTACTGACCGACAAACCGCTTCAGAATCCGAACGAATCTGAATGGTTTCATACCGTTATGCGCGTTTAGAAAGAATCAAACCAAAGGCATGATTAATTCACAAATGATTGCTATCACTGGTTCAGTCGACAGAAATACGGGACACACATAATAACTGCTGAAATATTCGCACGTAAAACGTTTCTCAGGTCAATCGGAGTGCGTATCAAACTAAATTAGCCGCACCGCCAGGAAAAGAGGAGGAGGGAGGTTGGTGCCGTCGGGCCGGGTGGAGATGATATTTGGCGGGCTCGCGGGCTTGAATAGCCCTGGATTAGACTAACAAAAAACACACACAAACTGAGGTTTAGAGAGGAAATACCTAGACTACAGAAATCCTGTTGGACAGCTCTTAATTAATCAAAATGATAAGGCTGGAGCCTAAAGGACACAGACTCCATCAAGGCCTCCACGTCCGATCTGGAGAGGTGGCTAAGAACTGTGGACAAGTCTGGGCTCCCCGGGAAATTTAAGGCCTGGATCTACCTACATGTTATCCTCCAAAAAATCCTCTGGCACCTACTCATCTACAAAGTCCCTATGATTGTAGTGGAAGGTTTTGAGCGTAGAGTGAACAGCTATCTACGCAGAAGGTTGGGTGTGCCACGCAGCTTGAGCAGTATTGGGTTGTATGGCAACAGCAGGCTCTCATTCAGCTCCATTAGGGAGGAATTCATCATTGCATTTGCACGAGAACATTTGCAGTATTCGGGGTCAAAGGACGCTAAAGTGTCCGTAGCGGGCATTGTCCCGAGGACAGGGAGGAAGTGGAAGGCAACTGAGGCAGTCCAACAGGCAGAAGCTAGGCTGAAGCACAAGGCTCTCCACGGGACTGTGGCACAGGGTAGGGCTGGATTCGGAAGTTCAACACCAACCCGTTGCAACACTGGCAGCAAGAAGGAAAGGTCAAGGCTAGCGCAAGAAGAGGTGCGGGCTTCAGTGGAGGAAGAACGAGCAAGCAAGCAGGGTTGTAGCAATGAAGAAACTGAACGGTGAAGTTGGAGCAGACAATGGAGTGGAAGGTCTCCTGGCTGGATATATGCAAATGGAACCCTCAGAGGATCAAGTTTTTGATTCAAGGGGTGTACAACGTCCTCCCAACCTGTTTGTTTGGGGCAAGGTAGAAACTCCAGCATGCACCCTGATAGGCAGGCTCTCTTGAACACATCTTGACCAGTTGCTCCTGGGCAATGGCCGTTATCGCTGGTGACACGATCAAGTCCTCAAGACCTTAGCTGAGTCAATCAGCAGGGGAATTAGCGAGAGCAGAAGCACATGATTGCAAAAACAACCCTGGTGGCTTGCTCTACACAGCACGAGACTGGGTGATGACAGTTGACCTGGATAGACAGCTGAAAATTCCAGCACACATCCCCCAGTCCATGCTTATACCAGACATCATATTGGTCTCGGAGTCTACGAAACAGCTTATCCTACTGGAGCTAATTGTGCCTTGGGAGGAGAGGATGGAAGAGGCACAGGAGATAAAAAGGGCAGAAGTATGAGGGACTGCTGGAGGCCTGCTGCTGGAATGGGTGGGAAACCAGGTGGATGACAGTGGAGGTGAGTTGCTGAGGATTTGCAGGTCCTTCTTTCAGCATGGCTTATTGAATGCTGGGAATAACTGGTGCAAGCTGGAGAAGAGCCATCAGCAACAGCATGGAGGCTGCAGAGAGTGCATCAAAATGGCTATGGCTGAAAAGGGGTGATATGTGGGGATAGTAAAATGCCACTTGGACACAGGCCAAGGCTTGATTAAACTCGGTCGGATCGCCTGGAAGAGGGTGTCTGTTGAAAGACCCGAAACACCCAATGACGCCGGGAAACAACACTGATAATGTGTTCAAGTTTGTTCATAAGAGGTTGTATGAATAACTGAAAACAAATGTTATAATGAATATGGTATGTTGGATTAGACCATTACATGTAAATATTTTCAAATATGGCATGTTCTGAGCACTTGTACTTTCAGAATGACAATCTTGAGGGTTATAATCTGGGGTTTCATCAAATATTGCATAACCTAAGCCTTTTGCTGCAAAGGTGGCAGATGACGACACTGCTTTCCTCAGGAGAAGGAATGATTTCAGCACTTATCCTTAGGGATGTGGATTAGGGTGTTTGACAGATTATCATCTTGGTTTATGTAAGTTTGGGATCAGGCCAGCTTATCCAGATTTCAAATCAGTCTCTTTGAAGGTGACTCTTTTGTGTATGGGTTAACAAGAATCCACAAAACTGATTAATTATTGAAACACCAACAATTTTTTTTTTTACTCCAATTTAATATAAACATTCAAACTGTGGCTGTAATAAACACTTTCATGATACTTGATTTATTCAAACATAGTCTACATTAAATTAATATGTAATGAAGTGCATATTTTTATCAAAATGCTCCTCTTTTTTTTCTAGCTAACTAATGATCTGTGAACTTTGAATGGCTTTCCTGAAGAAATGTAACATTATGTGGCAAATTGAAGCTCTTTATTGTTTCTCTGTAAATATTGTTTGGATTATTTGAAGGCTTTGGAAGTTTTGCAGAGCACTACCTTTACACTAAAGTGTTGTTGTGTTGCATTATATAATCTGACATTTTTTTAGTTTTTAATATTTATTATGGCTAAGCCATGATCTGGACTACCCCAGCTGCCCTTTTAAACCATTTTTAAAACTGACAGAGAGTGATTTTAGTGAGAGGATATACAATGTAATATAATGCCAGTAGGCTGAAAAAATGCTTAGTAAAGTCTTTTGCTCTCCTTTAGTTTTACAAACTGTGGTATGGGTTTTCAAGTAAATTATTTTCTCATTGAGCAGTAAAAAATTCACAGGCTCAGAATTATTTCCTGTAGTTCTGCTAGTTTTAAAGTCATGTAAGCATACTCTCTCTCAAACCATTATTGTTCCTGATGATGCCTTTAACCACTTACTATCAGTTTTTTATGAAACACATAGATCAGCTTCTCTGTTCACTTGTACTTGCGTCAGCACTTATCAGCTCTATGATTGGAATAAGCTTCAAGTTGAAGAAACAGCGAGGGTGATGGAAAAATTGGGAAAGGGCCAGATGAGAAGGCCATAGTGATAAAAATCAGTATGGTATATTTATTGACACCTGTCAGGAGTGTCCTGTCTAAATACATCAGGAAATGTCATCAAATGATACTGTACAAACAAAACAGATGCGTTTGTTGTTTTATTAATTTGGGTATGAGAGGCAAGTGACTTGTCATTAAAGGAGAACTCCGGTCAATTTTAACATTGAGCAAATTTTTTTGTACATTTGGAGTGCTGTCAGTACAGACAAAAACGACAAAAATCGGTGTTGCCTACACCGTGTTATCCTCTTTTTAATATTCACACCCTGTTGACTTCAATGGGGCAAGTTCTAAACCTGCTTTTAGCCTCTTAACAACCTTAATGTGTCATTACAAGTGCACAGCCATGTGAGTGGTGTTATTAAGAGTGACCACGGTCAATCTGACTGCAGTAGATGTGAAAGATATTAATAAAAATGATGTTAATTCAGCCAGCTCACATACCTGTATTTACTTCCTTTTTTCGTTCGAAGTCCACAGTAGTCGATTGTCGGGTTCGCGCGCGCGATCATTAGTGAAGATCACTCACATGGCTGCACTTGTAATGACACATTAAGGTTGTTAAGAGGCTAAAAGCAGGTTTAGAACTTGCCCCATTGAAGTCTACAGGGTGCGAATATTAAAAAGAGGATAACACGGTGTAGGCAACACCGATTTTTGTCGTTTTTGTCTGTACTGACAGCTCTCCAAATGTACAAAAAAAAAGAGCTCAATGTTAAAATTGACCGGAGTTCTCCTTTAAGAGAAATACTTAACTGTGTTTTTGTCTCTCCTGCTTATTGAAGATTTAAATGCCAGATGGTATGTTTTGGTGATGGGCTAGAAATATTGAATATGACATATGATGGCATGCCATGCAACGCTGTGTCCCAGGGTGGGTGACTGTGTTTGTCAGTTTCTATTTTTGTGTGTGTGACAGACTCAGCAGACACACAGCACTCTCAGACAGCTGAAGCCTGGCGGGAATCTTTGTTCCCTTCCTTTGGCTCTGAGGTTCCCATGGGGATAATGTTTCTGAGACAGTCAAGGCCTTTATGACCAACAGGATCTTCAAAACATTATGAGCGCTCAGGTTACCAAGTACCAAAAAGATTTGATTTTGGACCAGTTCCTCAGTCTCTAAATGATGAATATGTTGAGCTCATGAGCAGTCTCAATAAGCGGAATCAAAATTTTATTTCATTACAAATTTCCGATTCCTGACCTTAAGTATCCAATTCCAGAATTGGAATCCATTTTCGATTCCTAACCCTAAAAGTTACCCTTTTTAATACGGATCTTTACAAACATATAGCCCCCAAATTAAATTTAACGTATCTGTCTTCCAGACTGTTCAGCTTTTGTCAGTATTCTTTTTTTCTCCTTGTCATTAATTGTTTTTTATGTGCTGTATTTCTAGATATTGACATGAAGAAGGACATAGAGGTGCTGATAGCAGAGGAACGTGCTGAGATCATCTCTAAATATAATAAGGTAAATTGTGCCTTTTACTCTCACTTTTTTTTCATCAGATATTCACTGAAAAAGTATGAATACCGTGATACTTTCTGTAACTTATTCAAGTTTTCCCATTTCCTTTAATGTACATTATGAGTTACTAATAAAAATGTCTGTTCCAGAATTGTGATTACTGTATGTACACTACCATTCAAAAGTTCAGTAAATAAATTAATACTTTCATTCAGCAAAGATACATTAAATAGATCAATAGTGACAGTAAAGTTATTTATGATGTTACTTAAAATGTATCAATGTTTTAAGCAGCACAACTGTTTACAACATTTATAAAAATAAGAAATGTTTCTTGAGCAGCAAATCAGCATATTAGAATGATTTCTGAAGGATCATGTGACACTAAAGACCGTAGTAATGATGCTGAAAATTCAGCTTACCATCATAAGATACATTTAAAAATATTACTCTTTTTTTTTTACAGTATTTTACAGAACCCCAAACTTCTGAACACTAGCGTAATGATTAGATTTTAAATGTCAAAATGTTTTGAAGATGTTTATGCTGAGCATTATCTTTTATTAGCTGAGGAAATGTATTATTGTACTGTATGTTGCTGTATGAATTTTGAATGCTGTAGATGTTGTTTATTTTGCACTGTGTTGTCTATCTCTAACCTTTGAGGTTGTTCACATGTGCTATGACCTTTGTGGCTGCTGAGTCGGTGAGTCTGACTCGGTTTTTGTTTGTATAGCGATTTTCACAATACATATTGTGGTAAGGAAAACGTCTCAGGTTACTACTGTAACCATAGTTCCCTGAGAAAGGGAACGAGACGATGCGTCACTTGACGCTTTGGGAACGCCCCCAGCGTGCATGCGTCTGAGCATCAATGTCAACTAGTCCAATGGAAAGAATGAGCGTCACGGGCGGGTGACGTCATGACCAGGAAGGGATAAAGGCTCACCCGGTGAAACGCGGCATTAGCTTCAAAAAGTCGAAGCAAGCCGATCACAGGGAAGCAGGAAGTATGGCAGGGTGACGCATCGTCTCGTTCCCTTTCTCAGGGAACTATGGTTACAGTAGTAACCTGAGACGTTCCCTTTCGAGGGAACTCGCGATGCGTCACTTGACGCTTTGGGAACGAGAATACCCAAAACGCCAGAATTCCAAGTACCTGAGTGTCAGTCTGTTGGAACTAAGCACTAAGCACCTGAGAACCTGGGGCAGCATCCAGGTCCAAACTGTAAAACCTGACGAATGTGAGCGGTGAGGACCAGCCTGCCGCATCACAAACGTCTTGGAGGGAAACCCCAAATAACAAGGCTTTAGAGGCCGCCATACCCCTCGTTGAGTGAGCTCTGACCACCAAGGGACACGGATGGTCAGAGTACTCGTATGCAAGTGAAATAGCCTCGACTATCCACTTGCTAACCGTCTGTTTAGAAGCAGGAAGACCCTTCTTAGGTGATCCAAAGCAAATAAATAACTGGTCGGACTTCCTCATAGAAGATGTCCGATGAACATAAGTATCCAGTGCTCGCACTGGACACAAGAGGTTCAGCCTTTCCTGGTCCGCAGATGTAAAAGGAGGAGGACAGAAAGCCTGCAGCACGATAGGCCTCGGAATCAAGGTCGGCACCTTAGGGACGTATCCCTGTTTTGGATATAAGAATGCCTTGACCATCCCCGGTGCAAACTCAAGGCAAGTGGGGGAAACCGAAAGGGCCTGAAGGTCTCCAACTCTCTTAAGGGACGAAATAGCTAGCAGAAAGATAGTCTTAAGGGTAAGAAATTTCTCTGAAACCGAATCTAAGGGCTCGAATGGAGCCCTAGACAGGCCTTCTAGTACTATTGCCAAATCCCAAGCTGGCACCCTAGTGCGAGTTGCAGGCCTCAGCCTCAATGTGCCACGAAGGAAACGTGTAATCAGGGGGTCTCGACCCAACGATGTACCCCCAACCAGGGCGTGGTAAGCCGCAATGGCCGCCACGTAAACCTTAAGTGTGGAAGGACATAAACCTGACGTAAAGCGCTCCTGCAAGAACTCGAGTACTGTGTTCACAGAACAGTTAACCGGATCCCACTGATGTCGGTGACACCATACAGAAAAAACTTTCCATTTCAGCGCATATAGTTTCCTAGGTGGTGCTACAAGCAGTAGGCTTATTCCGTACTGGCGGACTCGTTCCAGAACTCCTGGGAGCAGAGCAACAGGGGGAAATGCGTACAGACGTAGCCTCGGCCACGTCTGCACCATAGCATCCAGCCCCAGGGGGGCTGGGTGAGTAAGGGAGAACCAAAGTGGACAGTGCGTCGTGTGCTGAGACGCAAACAGATCCACCTCTGCTTGGCCGTAAAACTCCCAAATTTTCTCCACCGCCTCGGGGTGGAGTCTCCAGTCCCCTGGCCTCAGCTCCTGCCTCGACAGGATGTCTGCCCCCACATTCTGGTCCCCAGGAATATACACTGCCCTCAGGGAGAGTACCTTCCCCAGAGACCACAGGAGGATCTGGTGCGCCAGTTTGCAGAGCGGACGCGACCGCAGACCCCCCTGACGGTTTAGATAAGAGACCACTGATGTGTTGTCTGTTCGTACAAGCACATGATGGCCCCTCAGGTCTGGGAGAAACTGTCTCAACGCATTGAAGACAGCCATCATCTCCAGGCAATTGATGTGCCACGAAAGATGATGACTTTTCCACAGACCCTGAACCGAGCGGCCTTCCATTACCGCTCCCCAGCCGGTGAGGGAAGCATCTGTCGAGATCGTAACACGATGGCAAAGAGCTCCCAATACCGGACCCTGGGTTAAGAACCAATGTTTCCTCCATATAATTAAGGCACGAAGGCACCGCCGCGTGACCTTGATCATACGAAGTGGGTTTCCCCCTCGGGGAGAACCCTCTGGTCCTTAGCCACCACTGTAAAGGTCTCATGTACAGCAGGCCAAAAGGAATCACGTTGGACGCTGCCGCCAAGAGACCCAACAGTCTCTCGAACTGTTTCACAGTGCGTGACTGGCCTAGCTTTAGCTCTTTGGTGGCTGTCAGGATAGCAGCTACACGAACGGGCGATAGAGTGGCCCGCATCGTCACTGAATCCCATACCACACCAAGGAAAGTGGTTCTCTGTACTGGAGAAAGAACACTCTTCTTGGCGTTGAGCCTCAACCCCAACATCTGCAGATGGGCGAGAACGACACCTCGGTGCCGAACCGCCAACTGCTCTGATTCCGCCAGAATCAGCCAGTCGTCGATGTAGTTCAGAATACGTATGCCCTGAAGCCTGAGAGGGGCTAGAGCTGCATCCACGCATTTCGTGAACGTGCGGGGTGATAAAGCTAGACCGAAAGGAAGAACCCGATATTGGTATTCTTTGCCCCCGAAAGAAAACCTTAGGAACTTCCTGTGCTGAGGGAGGATGGAGATATGGAAGTAGGCGTCCTTCAGATCTATCGTGACAAACCAGTCCTCGGACCTGATTTGAGTCACGATCTGTTTGAGTGTCAGCATCTTGAACTTGAGTTTCTGTACTGAACGATTCAACAGACGAAGATCTAAAATGGGACGCAACCCCCCATCCTTTTTTGGAACAATGAAATAACGGCTGTAAAAACCCGACTCTCTGTCGGGTGAGTACACCTGTTCTATAGCTTCCTTTGCTAACAGGGCCTTTACCTCTTGCTCCATTACCAGAGCCTGCTCGGGATGCACCACTGTGGGCAGCACCCCGTTGTAACGAGGAGGACGAGAACCAAACTGGATTCTGTATCCTTTCTCTACAATCTGCAGGACCCAATGAGAAATATTCGGCAGAAGCTTCCACGCTGCCAGAAAATTTACTAAGGGAACCAGCCTCTCGAGGCTGGTCTCTGGTGTTATCGAGACAGCCAATTCCGGAGCCTGAAACATAATGGCAGGAACTACCTGAACTGGCCGCTCTAAGGCCCCCCTCAGAGGGCGCGAAACCGATGCTGTGCCGCAGCATAGCATCAGCGACTCGCTGGAGACCGCTGCGCCCTGAAGCACCAAGGGTGGCAGGGTTGGCAGAACGGTCTCGTGAGGACCCCGAAATGGAACGGGCACCGTATAATGAGGTGTACACCGCTCCACTTCGGTCGGGGCTGTCCTCACAGGCCTGATGCATGAACATCAGGACCTTTTTTTTTTTTTAACCGAAGTCTTCTTCGCCTGAAGAACGGTCCTCAGATCCGGCTTCGACTTAGAAGACTTCGGTTGAGAGGGTTGCGTCCGTCTCCAGTCTCTACGTGGAGGTGCACGAGACGCAACACTCTCTTTCTGATGCACACGATATGATGAGCTCGACGGCTGGGGCTGCTCACGCCCAGCAGTCCCAGGGGGCTGGACCCGGCGAGGGATAAACTTTTTAAAAACGTCCGCTTGTTTCTTTGACTCCTGAAATCTCTCGACGACCGCGTGGACTGCGTCGCCAAAGAGACCAGAAGGTTCAAGCGGAGCATCTAATAAAAAAGCTCGATCTTTTTCTTTAATCTCAGACAGATTTAACCATAAATGTCTCTCAGTAGCTACCAAGGCTGCCATAGACCGCCCAATTGCTCTGGCGGTCTCCTTAGTAGCCCTGAGAGAAAGATCGGTAGCCCGACGAAGTTCACGAATATCGTCATGACTGACTCCCTCACTACTATCCAGATCCCCCAGCAGGTCAGCTTGATAAGCCTGGAGCACAGCCATAGTATGCAGACATGCTCCAGCTTGACCTGCTGCCGTATAAGCTTTGCCCACTAACACCGAAGTGGCTTTAAGCGGTCTAGTGGGCAAAGCCGAGGCTTTCAGAGACGATGCGGGACCAGGGGAAAGATAACTGGCTAAATTCTCTTCCGCCTGGGGCATCGCCTCATAACCATACTCTTTCAGCCCTCTTATTCTCGAATAAGTGTTAACATGAGGGCTGAAAAGACGTGATGAATATGGTTTATTCCACGATTTAGAAATTTCATTGTGCAAATCGGGAAAAAATGGAAGCCCTCGTGGTGGAGATAATGTGGTGGAAGATAAAAAGCGCTCATCTAATTTGCTTTTAGGACGAGCGCCCTTCTTCTCAGATGGCCATTCAATATTTAATTTCTCTACAGCCCGCGACATAACATCCACCAGCTCATCATATGCTGGGGAAATAAATTGTGAATCTCTTTCCCCCATGTGTGTGCTTACACTCTCCACACTCATCGCATCAACCTCCTCGGAGGAAGAGCAATAAAGTAATGGAGGGCTCTCTCCCCGGGCAGAAGAAACCGCAGAGCGTGCTTCCGACACCGGGGAGAGAGCACTGGATCTCTCGGGTAAGGAAGGAGAAAGAGCCCTCGGACCCGTCTCCAACCCCTCCGAAAGATCCTTTTGCGATCCCCAGGAATGCATTCTCCGCGCTGCCTCAGCAGACGCGGGTCCTGATCCCTGTGGATCGCGAGCCTGCCCACTCTCTTTATCAAAGAGTGACAGGCGAGAGCGGAGCATGCGAAGCGGTAACATCTCACAATGCTGGCACTCAGCCCCCTCGAAGGCTGAGACCGCATGCTCCACTCCCAAACAAACGACACAAAGCTCGTGTGTGTCCCCACCTGTTAAATAACGCGGGCAGGGAGAAGCACACTGTTTGTACACTTGTTTAGTTTCCATCCTTTTCCGCAACAGACAACAGTAAATAGACAGAGACAAAATGACACAAATCGCTTGCTGAGACACAGAAGCTAATGCCGCGTTTCACCGGGTGAGCCTTTATCCCTTCCTGGTCATGACGTCACCCGCCCGTGACGCTCATTCTTTCCATTGGACTAGTTGACATTGATGCTCAGACGCATGCACGCTGGGGGCGTTCCCAAAGCGTCAAGTGACGCATCGCGAGTTCCCTCGAAAGGGAACTCCCTTAGATATGTCAAGAGGGGAAACAAATGTTGGGAGGTGTTAAAGGCAGTTTTATGTGCTAGTGCAACAGACAGAAGATTTTTTGTACTAACAAGTGTTTGTGGTCTATATGGATGACATGGTGATCAATTTGGCCATGGCACATCATGACATTCTCTAACAGACTCATTTGAAATTGGGGGAATACTGGGACAATAATCCCCGGCTGTCTGTCACACATCACTCCTTGCTTTCCACTCTTCTCTCCACCATGGGGTTGAGAAGAGGGCAGGAGAGCAGCAGACGTCCCCCCTCAGGGAATCAATCCACACCAACTGGAAAAGCTTTTAAACGTCAGCTGCACTCAATGGCATTGGTTTTATGACAAGAGTTGGGACACATTTGTTTGCATTTAGTAATTCACTAGGATGTTTTGCGAGCCACAGAAAAGTGGGTGGAGAGCTGTGTGCTAGAGAGAATATTGCTGCTGTCGTTTTCCATAATTGCATCGACCACTCAGCAACACATTAAAAATGACAAGTTCCTGCACAGAACGGCCACTTATAACACACAAACAAAATGAAAGCATCAGCTAGACTATTAGAAATGTTTCCCCTTGTATCACTGGGGTGGGATGGAGACAAAATCAGTCATGGCAAAAAGTGATGAGGCGTAGATTCAGATCACCAATGTACACATTTGTGATAATGTAGATATTCAGTGAAATGACAAGACATTTCATATTAACCCATTGAGCAAAAATGTGTTGCATATTATATTTATTTGTTTTATTCAATTTCTTTTTTCAGTTTATAAAAACTGCAATGTGCCCAAGTGTATTATAGTTACATTTATTTACTTACTTACTTATTTTAAAACTGTCAGTGTCAACCACCTAGTCAGTTCAAATAAATGCAGAATTTTATTTGGCTCACATTGTCACACACAGTTAACTGCCTACTTTAATCACAGATTTACTGCTGCCATGATCACTTGGCAACAATTTTCATATTTCTAAATTTATTTCATATTCATAATATTATAAATTTATGATTTTGTTATTATTATATCATAGCATAGCATTCAATGTGTTATTACATTACCATTATTTATATAATTATGAAAATAATATAATCACTCATGAAAGTCTAGAACTTCAGAACTGTTGCCTTTAAAGATGCTTAAAAGTGGCCTGGAATTGTTTCACCTTTGATAAACTCTACAAAGTCTGTGTACAAATGAGACCAAATAAAGTATTAGCTCATATGTGTATTTCAGGGTAGAGACGCAGGAGTTCAGATCGATCCTTGGGAGGATGCAGACTACAGCATATACAGAGTTACGGATCGCTTTGGATTTCTTCAGTAAGTCCTGGGTAAAACCCAACATCCAGTTTCCATATTGTCAAGTGAAACATGCATTTAATCATATGCTCTTAAATCCCCGTAAAGCTATTTTTATTTTGTCTGAAACAAATTGTCACTCATAATGACAGTGTCTTTTTTCATTCATTGCATTTTTTATCAGCATACATTGTCTGTCAGCATATATGTAAACATAAAGCAGCTATTTAAGACTATAATGCTGTTGGAAACAAATTAGTTTTCCCTTATAAGGCTATGCAAATTTGGGATTTACAAGACATACACTACTATTTACTTGTTTGGGGTCTGTAATATTTTTTTTCTTTTGAAAGAAATTCATATTTTAATTCAGGAAGGATGCATTCAATTGACAGTGACAGTAAAGACAAAATGTTACAAAATAGTTTATTTAAAAACTATTTTCTTTTGAGTTTTAAAAATCGATAATAAGAAATGTTTTTGAGCAGCAAATCAACATATTAGAATGATTTCAGAAGGATCATGTGACACTGAAGACTGGAGTAATGATGCTGGAAATTCAGCATTTCTCTCAAAGAAATAAATTGAATTTGGTAAGCTTGAGATTTTTTTTCAAAAACATGTTAAAAAAAATCTAACAGACCCTAAACCTTTGAACGCTAGTGTACTTTACGGTTTTTAGTTCTGTCTGAATCAAACACATCTGACACACAACCTCAGTACTAATTACAGAGGGTCTACTCAGGGTCTAAACCTAATCCCATCCAAACAGGAATGTTTGTGATTGTATTATAGTATTAGTTGGTATAGTGTTTTTACCTGTTTGTTTTTCCCACAGTGAAGAAGAATTACCCACACCCAGTGCCATTGAAGAGAAGGTAATGTAGACATACACAAATCAAGCATGTAAATATAGTATACAGATGATGTACATTCAAACAGCATGTGAATATACTATTCAAATAGTATTTTGTAGAATGATGGGAAAGATGATATTCACAGACAGAAACACAAAGGATCACAGACTAAATCAGTAGCAGTGTGGAGAGTCTTTTGTAAACAGGCTTAGGGGGACCTTCAGATATGAGCGTTTAGTATACAAGAGTGTGTGGCAGACACAGCTGGACGGTCTGGAGGTGTGTTCCCATGTGACATTCACAGCATGGAGGTGGCAGATGCATTTTCCGGCTGACATTTGTGCAGTGTTGTTGTGGCACATAAAGGTTAAACACTAAGGGTGGAAAGAGTGAAAGCTGTCCTCAGAACAGATGTTATAGCAGTAGATCTGAATTCCTGTCCTGCATCTAATCCCGAAGTACTTGTACATATGAGGAAAGAAATATTACTTAGGAAAAAAAAAACAGGTAATAGCAGATAATTATACTCATATACCTGTCTGTTAATGGACCTAAGGATTATAAGCATGTGATATGCACCATATACCACTAATGACATATTCTTTCATTTTTTTTTCATTTTTTTTTCTTTAATTGTTTTAGATAAAATAAAATAAAAATGTTTATCATCATTATCTATTATTATTAATTATGATGATGATGATGATGATGATGATGATGGTTGATGTTATTTTTTTAAATAATGATAAATTAACAGAAATTAAACATTTATTTATTTATTTATACTGTATATATATATATATATATATACATTTTTTTTTTTTTTTGCAAATCATTCTTCATCAGATCTCATTGTTTTCCCCTGTGCAGCAAAAACATGTGGAGATTGAGAGGGTGCAGAAATGGCTGAAGATGCTGAAGAACTGGAACAAGTACTGGAACAGTGACCGGGTGAGTTTCACATAGAGGTTGCAATCATTCATCTGAAAATCAAAGAAAGCACTGTGATGTAGCTCCAATGAGAACCAGAGTGATCCTTAAAACACACACACACACACACGTTGGGTTTTCATGTTATACTGTATGTGGACTTTTCATAGACATGATAAATAATGATATATTATTTATACTGTACAAATTCGATCCCCTAACCCTAAACCTACCCATCACAGAAAATGTTTTTTTGCATTTATACATTTATAAAAACATCACTTAGTTTGATTTTTAAGACCAAAAATGTCACCACAAGGACAAGGATTTTGTATATTGCTATCTTTGAGCGTACAATTTGTCCCCATAACATAGGCACACACACACACACACACACACACACTTGCACTTACTCCTGGTGTCTTTGTGCAGATGATTAAGCGGGTGTATAAAGGCATTCCACTACAGCTGAGAGGACAGACTTGGGCCCTGCTACTGGATGTCGAGAAAGTAAAGAGCGACAATGCAGGAAAATATGAGGTAAGGGATAAAAACATCCATGCATACACATTCCCACGCAATAGCTCCTATGGACACTATGTAGCCGCGAGTCTCTGCTAGCCTAAAGCCGGGTGTTTGGTGAGAGTGGGATTACTGGAGTGGTAGAGCTATTTCAAAGGGATTAGAGTGTGATCTGAAAACAGACAGATGGCTGATATATGGCATGGAAAGAGATAGGAGAGAACAAAACACAGGCTAAACAAACCTTCAGAGCTGCTGAGATTTTACAACTAGTAGGAAGTATTTGCCTCCACCATTGTCGCTGAACATGGTACCCCCTATACAGTTTTTTTTTTCTGATTGATATTTAGCAGTATTTAATGGTCAGATAGTATATTGTGTAATGATCTCTAAACTGTATACTTGCAACATGACCTTTGAAGAACTTACTTTTTTAAGCAAGGACCATTAAAGAATCAATTAATTCATCAAAGTAAAGACATGTTACATAAAATGTAATAAAGAATGTTACAAAATATTTCTATTTAAAAAAAAAAATGTTTTTTTTTTCCTATTTATAACAATCTATATATATATATATATATATATATATATATATATATACACAGTTTCCACAAAAATATTAAGTAGTTTTCAACATTGATAATAATAAATGTTTCTTGAGTCAACATATTACAATGATTTCTGAAGGATCATGTGACACCGAAGACTGAACTAATGGATGCTTTGCCATCACAGAAATAAATTACATTTGAAAATATATAAAAATTACAGTTAATAGAAAACAGTTATTTAAAATTGTAATAATATTTCACAATATTTGTTTGAACTGTTTTTATCAAATAAATGCAACATTTGAACTGTAGTGTAAAAATCATGGCAAAATAAACCCCATTCAATATTATAAAAGATATAATATCACATAATAATTAAACCTAGAGATGTTTGTTTTCTAACGTCATCTTGTAATGCACGGTAGTATGTCAAAGATGAAACTGTTTTTGATAAATTGTTTGATTGATAGAGAATGAAGGAGCAAGCCCAGCTGTACTCTTCCGAAATCAAACAGATTGACCTTGATATCAACAGGACCTTTCGAAACCACATCATGTTTATGGATCGATTTGGTGTAAAGTAAGTAAAACATACATGCAAATGTGCAACGCTATCTCACGACCAATTCGTCCAAATTTGACGAGTGATTAAAAGATGGCTAATTCGTATGAATTTGTACGACCTCATTCGTACGAATTTGTACGATTTGTCTAAACCCACGTGATGGGTAGGTTTAGGGGCGGGGTCAGGGGTAGGTCATTCGTACGAATTCATACGAATTGGGCAACTCGTCAAATATGTACGGTTTAGCAAAAATCTTACTAATTCGTACGAGTGAGGTCGTACGAATTGTTACGAATTAGCCATCTTTTAATCACTCGTCAAATTTGGACGAATTGGTCGTGAGATCAGGTTGAAATGTGCTATGATGAGATAACTTTAATTACTGTAGACGTATCGATGCATTGCAGCTCTGCTTCTTCTACTCTGTTCTATTCTTCTCCTACACGTTCAATAAAAACACTTATCTTATAATGCTGCTCAGTGATGTAACATCAGCATACTTACATGCTTCCACTATATGTAATATATGTACACTGACAAAGCACCGTAATCTGCAGCTTTGGAGCATTTAAAACACTTGACCTAGAACCGATTCTTCCCACAGGCTTTCAGACTACACTAGTTTACTATGACTCAGCTCTTGAAACTTCGCATGACAGTAATGGCTCATAAATGGTTTATCCGAGTGTGCCTGAAGAGATCACATGCAATCTGTAACAAACTGCCCACTTCCACTTTTATATGAGTATATGGAATTTATTGTCTTTCTATGGAATTTTCATACAGTTCTCATATAGGAAACTTTGTAATTGGAGGACTGATTTCAGAAGCAAATAACACCCTGTCCCAAATGGCATCTCAGATAATGTGGACTTCACAGAAGTGAAGGCTATGAGACCACAAGTCCAAACCAAGTGTGCCATTTGAAACAAGCCCTAAGATTTGACCATAAAACACAGACACATTTACAAAACAGAGACCATGTATTTGTTTATTATTAAATTAAAATACAAGTTTGCTAAAAAATGTCTTCCATCGGTTTTGTAAGTGCTTTAGTAATGTGTTATATCCAACTATGGTCTGTATCAATGATGATGCAGCACACCGTAGTATACACTACCATTCAAAAGTGTGGGGTTAGTAAGATGTAAAAAACAACAACTTTACACATCTTATAGAATTTAATAGTTTTATTCAACAAGGAGAAGAAACTTTTGAACGATAGTGTGCATCAAATATTATGTATAAGAGAAATATAAAAAGGCAGAGTGGATGTTCATCAAAATCTTGCTCTCTATTTGCTGCTTCTGCAGACAACCTCTGGAACTGGTTTCTCGATTTTGAGAGCTTGTTCCCCCAGCAGGCCAGAAATGGGAGTTATGTCACTGAGGATTTAATAGATTGCAGGCTTTAGAGAGCCAAGTGGAAAGTCTTACTCATCTGAAGGGTGTCATTAATGCTCACACATGATGGGAGGGGCTCCACTGTAATTTGAAGAAAAAAATGCATCTTTTTGGGAAAATATGGATGTTGGTTCATGTGTTGCTGATGTGTGTTTGTTTCACCGATGATGTGACATTCAGTAAAGACAGCAACACGAGAGTTTGAGCCTGACAACACTGGTTTTCTCTTCATAGGCAGCAGTCTTTGTTCCATGTGCTCTCTGCGTACTCTGTTTACAATACGGTAAGTGTACAATCACATCGATGGTTAATAAAGAGATGTTACATAATAGCTGACTTTGTCTGTTCTTGTCTGCAGGAAGTGAGTTACTGCCAGGGCATGAGTCAGATTGCTGCCATTCTGTTAATGTTCATGAATGAAGAAGATGCTTTCTGGGCTTTGTCACAGCTCTTAACCAATCAGAAACATGGCATGCATGGTGAGCTCTTCTCATTTATTCTGCTTGTGGCTAAGAATTTTAATGTTGATTTAATTGCTAGAATATTATATAAGCTTCATAAGACTATATGACATAAAGCACGCTTCTGTTCACTTCAATGTCACATGATCCTTTAGAAATCATTTTAATATGCTGCATAAGATTTGCTGCTCAGGTAACATTTCTTATTATCATTATTTATGTTGAAAACAGTTGTGCTGCTTGTCTGCTTCATATTATTGTGGAAACAGTGATACATATTTTTCTGGATTCCATGATGAATAGAAAGTTCAAAAGAACAACTTTTTTATAGAAATAATTTATACTATTCTACATCTCTTTACTGCCACTTTTGATCAATTTAATAAAGTATTTATTTGTTTCAAAAAGAAAAGTTATTGAGATACATTTAGAATTGAACACAGGGTATTTTTGTTGGTCTTCTGTTGGGACATTTTTTTCATACTTGCCCATTTGCCCATCACAGGATTCTTTGTTCCCGGATTTCCCAAACTTCAGCGTTTCCAAAACCACCATGACCAGATTCTCTCCAAACTTTTACCCAAACTTAAGAAGCATTTGGTAAGATTGCTTTGGCAGACACAATACTGCAAACTGTACTCAGAACCTGTAAGATTAGTTACTGTAAGCGTAAGTTTCTCTAATGCTGAGTTCTCTTCTTTTCTCATTCTTTTTTTTCTCCATTGATATGTACTCACATCAGGATAAGGAGCAGATGTCCTGTGGGATTTACAGCACTAAATGGTTCCTCCAGTGTTTTATTGACAGGGTAAGTGTTTGATCTCAGCAGATACATTATAACCTAACTGACAAGTGTGTTATGTATGCAGTGACTAGTAGATAGGTATACATGCTCGATCACATGCTAAGCTTAGTCATCAAAGCCAAGGAAATGATACATCAGTTGTGTGTATATTAAAGTGCCTGCAGGTCACTGCAAACAATCACTGCAAAGTGGTGAGTCATGAGCCAAACGGAGGTGGAGTTTTGGCTTTATTTGAATGTGACTGGTGAGTCAGTGTTCTGATAGTAACCGTGATTATCTTTCACCATCGAGGGGCTGAAAAACATATGAAGAGGTGTTGGCAGTGAGACCTGCTCAGCTAAAAACTTTACCTTGAGGTGATACGTGGACATTCAGATTCATACAGGCAGAGATTTTGATTGATATTATAGATGTGGACACAAAAAGGGGAATTGGAATTGAGTGTCATAAGCAAAGCATTCATAGGGTGTGATCTTATAAAATGTGTAAAGGAGTCAAAACACACACACAAAGATCTGCTGCAAGGAAACGCGGTTTCGATGCCTTTAATGAACTGTGATGATAAACAAAGTATTCTATGATGAGAAAAAAACAGGTATGCTTGAGCATTCTGTCTTTTTTAGAGTCACATCTTTGACATCACGTACTGTTTTTGATTTGTTTAGATGTCTTTGGTCCGTGTTGTGTTCATATTCCACTTAAACTGCAGCAGAGTTAGTTTGGAAGTGGACTTTTCAGGGGTCTTGATCCACTTGTTTGGTGCACACCAGGGTTCGGATGGCAGCTTTCACACTTATTTAAGTGAACCGCGCTAACAGAACAATCACACCAGAGTTTGTTTAATCGAACCAGTGTGAACACAACCAATTTATATATTTATAATAGATATTCATATTGCAATATTGAAAGTCTAGGTTAAGAGTACAACATTAAAATCTGTAAAGAGTGGTAAAAATAAATAATGAATAAATGGTAAATAATTAAAACTTAGTTTTGGGGTCAGTAGGTTTTGGGGACATAAAAGTACCCACAGTTTAAGAAACATCCTAATAAGGGCACTCTGATGGATGGACTAAATTTGGTTACATGAGGAAAACAGTTTAGGTAGAGTGAGTGACCAATGACCATGTCTTAAGTCAAACAAATTGTTATTGGTTGATGTTTGGCACCGTGCACTACTTTCCTAAGCTTCTGACCACTAGTTTCTGACATCCAACTTATTTGAATAACCTAAAATTTGATCAAAAACACCTCATTAGGTTCAGTACAGGCTGGTGATATATGACAGTCTCATTTGAAAATAGCTTATAAGTAGTCACAATACAGCGTTGTAAAGCATGGGAATGTAGATTGAGGTTGGTGGACTTGGCGAAGAGGAATTAGGGTTCAAGAAACTGAAGGAAAGGGGTTGAAAGAAAGTGTTTCTTCCTCTCTTTCTTTTTCAGGGCCTCTTGATAGAGGGAGAAGTGTGCAATTAGCAGGCAGACAAGGGTGTTTCAATGTTTACTCTGCACATACACACAATCCTGTGGGTTTGGCTCTGGAGGAAAGAGAGCAGCCACTGTCAGCACTGCAGAATTCTGTCCAGCTCGGTTTGAGAGCTGTGCTTGTGGACTGGCAGGATCCTTGCTGAGGGAGATCAGCTTTAGAGCAACAGAGGCCCCAGTGGACATTCAGATTCATACAGGCAGAGATTTTAAAACTGTATTTGAGAATGAAGATTCTACAGATTTATATTGTCCATTATGCTGTGAGGGCCTTTGTATTGAGCTGCCGGTCTTAGTTCATCCACAAACATGTCACCTTTTCCAGACCCCATTCACTCTGACCTTACGTCTGTGGGATATTTTCATCCTGGAGGGCGAGAAAGTTCTGACAGCCATGGCTTACACCACCCTTCATCTCCACAAAAGTGAGTTCCTCTTTTTACAATACTAAATTAACAACAATTTAATCCAAGGATCTCAAAATCTACTCCATATCCACTAACAACTTCATAGTGCTATTTACTTCATACCCTAAATAAATCTGATTGTCTTGACTTAAATTAAAACCTCTCAGCACATTATGAAAATCGAATAATTCTTCACTGTGAAATGAAAAACTTACTGTACCTACTTATGTCCAGAACGTTTGCTTAAGATGTCTCTGGAGGACCTGAGAGAGTTTCTGCAGGAGAAGATAGGAGAGTCAATCTACCTCAATGATGACATTGTCATAGAGCAGCTTAAAGAATCTATGTCTGAACTTCGCAAAATGAAGCTTGACTTCCCACCACCAGGTTCAACTATTTTCTTTATATGATATCTAACTGCATGAATCTGTACACTTATGTGTTGTCATTTGAATGTCTTTGTCACTGGTAACTTAGTTAGGAGAGCTCACTGTGAAACAGACACCCTTTTTATCCCTCATATACAGAATGTGTAAAAAAATATTTAGTTTAGTTGACATAATATACTATTTTATAACATAATATAAAATAATACTGTATATACTATACCATTAAAAATTTGGATTTAGCAAGGACACATTCAATTGATCAAAAGTAACAGTAAATACATGAATAATGTTACAAAATTGTATCATTTCAAATAAATGCTAATTACTTTTAAACGTTCTACTCATAAAGGAATCCTGAAAAATGTATCATGGAGCACATGCAGCACAACTATTTTTAACATTGATAATATTAAGAAATGTTTCTTGAGGACAAAATCAGGATATTAGAATGATTTCTGAAGGATCATATGACACTGCAGACTGGAGTAACGGCTCAGCTCTGCCACCACAGGAATACATTACATTTAACAGCTAAATCTCTATTCAGGATCTGTATTCATTATTTCATTATTCGTACTGTATATATGCAGTGCTCCATCCACCTCACAGCATAAATTAAATGAATAAATAAATCTATTTTTGGCCACAGTTCATGTAGTTCACCTACATTTTCAGTCCACTCTAGTTCATTATTTCTGTGTTCACAGCTAAGCCTGATGAGTTTCCAAGAAAACCTCTGGGTCTGGAGCTGCCTGTAGTTCTGACTCCGGTCAAAAGGCCCAAACCGAGCCCCTCAAAAGATACGCCCAACAAAGCCCAGCTCATCAAACGGCCACCAGCCTCTCTGCACATCTCTCTACTGCAGGAGTCCATCATGCTGGATGACAGCCCTCCACAGGACAAGAAGCCTTACAAAGATGGATGCACTGGCAGCATGTCACCCCTTCCGTCACCCGACCCGGTTCTAGTGCACAGCCAGATTCCCCTCACACCTGACGGAATGATAGGAGCCCCTGAGGACGGCGGGGAATGGCCTCCTCCATACGAACCTCCTGTCCCAGAGCTTAATAAGACCCAAAACCAACCGGAGTTGTACGATTCTACTCCACCTCCAAATGTGGCTGAAACATCACCTGGTGAAATGGCTTCACAAACATCTCAAAACATGGAGCAGGACACTTCAGAGACAGTAGGGGGCAGTGTGGAGAGTGACTCACCCTCAGACAATTTCCAATCTGTTTCCATGCAGCATTCCAGTGTATACAGCTCTGAAAATGGAGAGTTAGGAGATGATGAAAGTCAGAATATGGACAAATCTTCAGAGAGACTCTCCATATCTCCCAAAACATCCTCAACAGCCTGCGAGCAGTCACAGTTATCTGACAAACCAATTCCCACCGTCCATTCAGACCCTCTGTTTCAACACCCATCCAGCCAACACTTGCCCAAGTCAGAGACATTTTAAGCTGCCAACTAACTTTTATTCAAGTGCTTTTCCAGTGTTCATGTGGAAAGCATTATTGATAAAAGCAAGTATTTTAATATTTGACTTTTCAGCAGCTCAAGTTTGTTCAGGTTGAATCCGGACGCATTTGCACAAACATTACAGCTGGCACGTATGACCAAGATAAAGTCTTCATAAAAAAGTGAGCTGGCTCACTGTTAAATACACAACTCAGCATATAGTCAATTGTTTTATGAACAACTGCCTTCTAACTTTTCTTCCGCACTCTCTGATTTGGATGTGGTTTGCACAGAACCGTCACTTAATAACACCACAACACCGCCAATGTTTTTTTGCAATTTCTGTATCCTAATATAATGTAATGGTAAGAGCTGTAATGAAAAGACATGTTCTGAACCGCACTGCAAAATGGCTGATTTTTAACTATAGTGATTTCTAACATTCAAAATCAACCGGTGGTTAATATGCTATGGCTTGACAGAATATTGTAATTATTTGTTAATATCACATTCCACTCCAGGTTAAATGACACAGTAGCTTACCCTTTCTGATAAGAAGGTACAGAGTAATATACTTGTAGTGTGTGGTAATTTTAGTGGTCATAATCAAATAGGCTCCGTTTGTGATGTGAATTGTTTGTTGATACCAGCTTTCTGGTAATTTTGCAGTCCACAAGCCAATATTTATAATTCTGATAGGGCAGTATGGCTCAAAACGATCTGACACAGTTTCACTGAGACAGCTGCAATTTAACTTCCCATATAGAAAAGCTGATGGCAATATTAAACATGGCCTTTAACAAGATTGAACCATATTTTTCTGGTCACCTCTAACCACAACTTTCTATACATTTGGTATTTGTACATTTTTCATTTGTGTGAACATTTTGTACATTTAGCTTTTTAGAGTATAGTATTTTAACGCTTATAGAATTTTGTATTTGTAAATAACTTTAATGTCAGATTTGCTTTCTGATGGCCTCATATAGCATAAGCCTACTTAAAAAAAAAAAAAATAAACTAACTGGTCCAAGAAGGCTGGAAGAAGAAACCCAGGAAGTGCTTCAGGTTTATTTCAACTGGTTTAACAAACTCGTGTTTTGAGGTTATGAATTGTTTTGCCAGATGATATTTCTCATCATTATATGTAGACCAGTACAAAAACTAAAATTTAAATCTTAAACAGAGAAAATAGAATGGAAACAATGGAAATAAGTATTCTTAAGTAAAGTAAGTATACAGTCATTAATTATCACAACAGGTTCTTTAAGAATTTTTAAGCAGCTGTATTGCCTCTCAGAATACAGTGTAAACCTATGTAAGTCTGAAATGAGCAATGTATTGTTATTATGCCATTGTATTAAGACATTGATGGTTTTAAGATCTATTACAGTGTGGATTCTGTCAGATGCCTCTCTGTAAATGTCATGGTTATCAGTTTTTTTTTTCAAATTCAAAATATGTTTTCAGTACATTATTTGAGTTATGGATAGTGTACATTCCTTTTAAGGAGTTTTGAGAACTCCAACCAAAAGGCTTTGGTTTTATTCAGTCTGTATATAGTAAATATATACCTATTTAATTTGTTATTCTATGTTTGAATTAGATTTGCAGAAATAGAACTTTTCTAATCTGGTGTGGGTTGTGTAGATTTTTTTTTTAAACACAATACGCCAATGCTCCGTATAACCACAAGAGGGCTCTGTAAACGAACTTTTTGTTTACAATGTATCCTTACTGATTCCACATTCGCACTTCGTCCCACGTTTTACTTGTCATATTTTCAGCAAAAGTTCAATAGCATTATAATCCATTTCATTATTCCTTTCTTTTATGCATAGTTCTGGTGAACTACATTGTAGGCATTTAGATTTCCATCCCAGAGAACACGTCAGAGATTGATACTGCAATGAGATATTTGCAAGCATCATCAGACTACCTGTAATATGAGTATCTTTCATGTCTGTTTCCTGCTCTCGGAGGACACTGACAGCATGTGGTGACACAGGTTTGTGTGATGATGGATGCCACACCTTGGCAGATTGTGAGTGCCATACATCATAATTGAGCCTCAATGAGAGAGAGAGAGAGAGAGGGCTGACAGAAATAGAGCAGACGCGAGAAAGATGACACACCATCACTCATCTTCATAACTGAGCAGGTATTGATGCGCTCATCTGTACTTAGTTTTGCAATGCAACACTTTACCCTACAAAGGTTATCGGACTGCACTCATCTAGCCTACTCTTTAGCCTTTAACTTGATCTGAAGGAAAAAAAAGATCAAATTTAAAGATATAAAGCAGCTGGACTGGAAATCTTGTCAGTTCATATTCAGCTTTGATCTGATTTTTATCAGCTCCTGTGAACTGAGACAGAATCAACTCTCAGGGTCGCTGAACATTAGCACTTGCATGGAAGGTTGCTCTTCTCCTGCTTTATGCTTGAGGTTATCCGTTTAAAGACGGTTTATCAGGTACCTTGGTGTTTCAGCATCCAAAACAAGGAAGACAGAAATCAGCTTTCAAAGGTTAGGTGCCTAAAAGAATAATCTCCGCTCCTTTAATCCTGGCATACTAAGGGTTTTTCTAAAGGATGCTTTATTCAGACCAAGCTGTTATCCAGCCCTCCTCCATGAGCCTTTGATAATAGACTCTTCTGGTAGAGTTTTAGCAATGGTTCAAAACAGAAACTGCTGTAAATATCATCGTATACCCACATACTACTGACTTTAACATAAAGAGATATCCACTTGGATAAACTAAGATGAACATTACAATGAACAATTCACAATTCTTACTATGTTTTTAATTTATTGGGCTGTGGTCATTTCCTCATATTCTCAGAGTAGTACAACACATATGTTTCACAAAAATAAGTGCTAAAATAATTAGATTTAAAAAAATATTATAATAATGGTATTCTAATGATGTAATGATGTTTCTCACCATGGATACAGTCGCTATGATGGAAGTTATCAAAAAATTTCAAATATATTTTTTATTCAAAAACTTTAAATACCGCATCTATAATTAAAACATACGTAAATACATTTTCCACACTGCTGTGCAGGGATTTAATAATAGTTTAGTAATTTAATTAGAAAATGATTTTTTTTAAGTGTGTCCCTAAAAACAAGTTCTAATCTAAATTAAAAGTGAACTTTAAGCGTTATAGTAGGCTAGGCTTTATACAAAGCTTTTTGACATACACTGAAATTAATATCGTACAATAATAATAATAGGCCTACTATTATATATATATATATATATATATATATATATATATATATATATATATATATATATATATATATATATATATATATATATTAAGGTATCACATCAGGGGACATTTTGTCGCTTAATAAAAAAAAAAAAGTAGCCTATATCAAAAGTTTAAATTCGAGGTCTATTATTGCCTATGATAATAATGCCATTTAGTTGTATGATTTTTGGCAACTTCCCTTTAATGAACTTAAACTTGGTAGACTTTTTCATAACTCCAAACACTAAATGGTAGAAATGTCTCATTATTATACTGAGCAGGAGTCTCAGTCTAAAGAAAGGCTACTCGGCCTCTGCATCAGGCTATAAACAATAGACATGAAGATACAACATTACCAAATAAGTAGGCTAACTTGCTTAACATAGTCCAAGTAATGTCTTTTTAAGAGTGTGTGAATGGAATGAAGGTGGCTTCAACAATGTCCAGGGATGATTCTTGAGGATTTCAGGGAACGCGCGCTGTGAAGGCTTGCTCGTGAAGGTATAGCTCCCTCTATCCATCAGTTACAGACCACTGTTGAAAACCAGGATGCAACGGTGGGATGCGGCCGGACAAGTGCGCTGATGCTGGGGGAATATTTCAGTTTTCTTTAATAGCAGAGAACACCAAAACAAAAAGGACTCAACACAAGGATTTAAATGGCACCACACGAAGATGTTTGCAGTCGATTTTTTTAGACTGTAAAACAGACCTTGGAAACAAAAGCGTGCTCGTGAATACCAGCGCGAGAAGAGGCACCGAGACAAAACCAGAAAACAGTGATGCTTTATCAACGCAAGCAGAGCTTTATTTGTTTTCATCGCTCTTCTCACAATAAACACGAGAATAAACCGAGAAAAACAGATTATTTAACACTTCCACTGTCTGCTCACATAACGCGCCTGGAGTAATTTGTGCTGAACTATAGCTAATGACAATAACAGACTTTAAGATGAAAACCTCAGTGTATGAAGACATATCGAAAAGGAAATAAGTGTGTACAGTAAGTTTGATCTGGTTGGACTCAAGTAAGCAGTGAAGATAGACACAGGACAGCGCAACATCAGCCAACACACAAACACATCTCCTGTGTTGGCACCGGTTAGACATGCCAGTTTTACTGAGAAAAATACGTCTACGGTAAGTATTCATGATTATGAAACCAATGATAACCGACTGTACACATAACTGTGTAAATGTCATTTATAATGAATACCCTTTAGTAGGCTACAGCAGACTCAGATGTGGCGGGGAAGTTTTGAATGTCATTGTTATATAAACATATGTTCATCAAGTATAAAGGAAACAGTCTTTAGATGTTCATTAGCAAGTCTAAATCTGTTCCAATCTGAAAACTATTATCAGTATTGTGAGTGTGAAGCTGATAATTTCAACATCTTTTGAAATTCTAGCTGTACAAGATCAACACTGAAGGGCACCAGTCTGAATTTTCCACTGAGTGGGTGATGTTACTGTGACGAGGATGCGCTTTCCTCTGAAGAAAATCCGCAAGCAGTTTAAACTCCTTCTGCTGCTCGTTTTGCTTATGTTTGCCATTGGGTTCACGTATCTTCACATCAACCAAGGCAAAGCCATCAAACTCCACTTCAACTATGGGAAAGGTCAGTATGGATGATGGTGAACGTGATTTCACCAAGTACAACATGTTCCTGGATTCACATATTTGTTGATGATCCTGGAACAACATTCCAATCAACCAATCAGATTTGAGGGACACGTTTACAGTTTGTCACTAGGCTTACAACTAGTGTTTGGTGTTTCTACATCAGTGATATTCACCTATATCATTAATTTCCCTCTGATTTTATGGATAACTTATGGGTTCGTGTTAAAGGGATAGTTCACTTTGAAATTAATTTTTGATATGTTTTAGCTTACCTCAAGGGCATCCAAGATGTAGGTGTCTTTGTTTCCGCAGAAGTTTCAATTTTTATATTTTTAGGTCAAACCGTTCTTGTCTGTCAGTCATATAATGCAGGTCTATGGTCACCACCTCAAAGAGCATGCACAGAGAAGTCCAAATTAAACATGATTTAATGACTCGTAAATGTAAGTACACATTGATGGCCTAAGACACGAAACGAGCGGTTTGTGTGAGAAAACGAACAGTATTTATATCGTTTTTTCCTCTTGTAACCACAGCCACGTCCAAGTGATCTGAGGGCGCGGGCGCTTCGGTCTATGCGTTACAAGAGGTAAAAACGATATAAATACTGTTCGTTTTCTCACACAAACCGCTCGTTTTGTGTCTTAGGCCATCAATGTGTACTTACATTTACGAGTCATTAAATCATGTTTAATTTGGACTTCTCTGTGCATGCTCTTTGAGGAAGTGACCATAGACCTGCATTATATGACTGACAGACAAGAACGGTTTGACCTAAAAATATCAAAATTGAAACTACTGTGGAAACAAAGACACCTACATCTTGGATGCCCTTGAGGTAAGCTAAAACATATCAAAAATGTATTTCAAAGTGAACTATCCCTTTAATACTACATTTTCAGACATGAATGTTGTTCCAGGATCAACAAAATATATAAAATATATTATATTTTACTTGGCAAAATCATGGTGACCGGATGACACTATAGCCTTGAACATTTATATTTCTTATCAGAGAACAGTCAGGCCCATTGAAGCTTTAATAAACATATCCCAAATAACTTGGACAAAAATGTTACCATGTGAAGCTGACTGTGAAAAATGGACTATTCATAATTATCAATTCAATGTTTCTATTGGGTTTCAGGAGCAGGTTAATGAGGAAGGCAGTACATTAAAATAGAGCTGTCCATTGCTTAAGCCATTGTATGATCTAAATGAGGATTTTTCCTTCAGGTTAAAGTTTAATTATCTCTTTTTTTTCTGCCCAGCGAACTGCTGATTATTCCCAAACTAATTTGTTCTCTTGGTTGTACAACCATTAGTACTACAGATAAGACTTGAAGCGGCTCTGTGCAAAGATGATTTTCCTTTATTCTTTTTAAAGAGAAATTAAGTCTAACCCACAGGCACAATTTGATGAATGTCCTGAAAGGTACCAATTCAGTGACAAGAGTTCCCCTTCCTTTAGTTACTTTCAGGAATAATCACTTACCACACAATTCTAACAGCACCAGTGATCTTACACATTTTTCTGTTATACTTGGTGTTGTGTGTGAATGCATAAGAGAGGTCGACGTACAATGCTTTTTTACAAATCCAGACTTTTATTCGCATAATAGATATGCATACATGTAGCATAAAATTGATGATATATAGTTAGAAATCATGAATTTCAGTGCTCAGACATTTTTATTCAGCTCACATGATCTGATTATTTTTCTGCTTACCACTAAATAACATTGCATTAACATAAATATACAAAGACGTTTTAGCAAGAGTAGTCTGATGTAAATTATGATATCCATGCATAATGCAGAGTTCAGATGTTATTAAATAGGTTGAACTGGAAAACGTATGATATAAAATAATAAGCACATTCACAAATTAATATATCAAAAGTTTAGTTTGAGATTTTGCATTGGTTTCCTACATTAAAACACTCATTCGTTGTTGTTTTTTCATACCACACCCACATCCTCTCTTATGCAAAAATGTCATATTTGCTCTGAGAAAATTTAAAAACAATTTCCAATTTAGCATTCTAAAAAACTAAATTGGATTTTTTTTTAATCACAGTCTCTCATTAACGTTTATCTTGAAGCCATATGTCCTTTGTTATTAGAGGTGAAGTAATTGTTGTGGATTAGTTGATAAACCATGACTATTTGAGAGAGGAATACATTCGTATGTTTCTAATTATAGCATAAAGGCTCAAGGCTTTTTTTCCCTCCCCCTTGGTTTTCCACTGATTGAGATTTAAAAATGGAAGCTAGTTGCTGTGAATTATTCTGTGGCTGAAGTTGACAGGCAGAGAAATTAGAGGTACAGACTCTTTTAACCCATAGGTTAATGAAATTTGTGTTAAGCTTCTCTCAGCACACAAGGTAATGCTTATGCAAATGAGTGTTTTGGACAGATGCCACAGTTATCTCAAGTGAGACGTTCATATAGGTGGGAAGTAAGAGTGCTAAGTTCTAAAGTCACTTCACCCTGTTAGTCATTAGTCAGAGGGGAGGTAAATGTCTTGGAGGGCATGTTGATCTCTGTGGACAAATGTGTTTTGGAGACACACTTGTTGTCACACTGATAGATGTAAACAAAAAAATGCTCACGCCTGAGTTATGTAACTGGGACACAAGGCACATCGCTTAAATTAATAATCTCAACAAGCATTATAGTTTTGAAATGCATTTATACTGTGCATCTTGAATGCTAGTCTTTTCATCAGCGGGAGAGATCCCGCATTTGTGTTTAGGTGACTGAACAGTCCGTTGTCTGTTGACTTGGCTCGGGGCAAGGACACATGGAGCAGGTGGTGGTCCACTCAGCACCAAGACAGGAAGAGCATAAAACATGCAGATTTTGATGAGCATACTGCCAGTCAGAGAATTCAGGCTGAAGCACATTTTGAAATATGAAGTCTTATTCAAGATGACACTTTTTTTTCTCACAGTTATTCTTAGCTCAGTGAGGTAGCCTATCATATGTTTACATATGTACATGGTTTACAGTAGCAATAAGAATTAAAGCTGCTAGCAGCATTTAGCGGTGTTCAAGCAGTTAAGGCCTTTAAGGCCGTTAAGCACAAAAGCATCAAAAGACATTAAGTTTTATGTAGCAAGCATTTAAACATTGACATCATAGATGGAATAGACCATGTTTTAGCATGATTTACCATGATATACCAAATTTAGTGTGATTTTTCATGATCTACCATGTTCCAGTATGATTTACCATGAATCTAGCATGATTTACCACAGTTTACCATGATTTCCCATGTTATAGGATGATTTACCATGATATACCACATTCTAGAATGATTTACCAGGATTGTAGCATGATTTACCATGATTCATCACATTGCTAGCATGATTTGCCATGATCCACCATGTAATAGTATTTTTTACTATGATTTACCATGTTTCTATCGTGATTTACCATGATTTACCACATTGCTGCATTGATGTGAAGGGCCAATAAAAATGAAGTGATAAACTCTGACAAAAAATGATTGTGTTATAATAGTTAACATGGAAAAACTGGTTTGCTTTAGTGCTTTGATTTACTGTTGAAAATCAAGTGTGTCAAAATGAGAGTGAGACAATAAGTGGTCTTCTACTGCCCTCTGCTGGCCATTCTACTTATTAATAAAGTGTTTTCACAGGTGCTTTTACACTCATATGTAGACATTTGATCACACACACACACACACACATACACACAAAGTCATTATATAAATATATTTTAATGGTCTATAAGCATTTAATGTCTTTGCAAGCTATTAATCAGATTATTCAGCATTTATTCAGAAACCTAGGACTACACACACACATTCTGTTGTAGATACAGATATTTGAACTATGTGATGGAAAAAAGAAATGTTTACTGCAATTGTCCTTCAGGATTCATATTTCTCAATGTACTACAATAGTCAGTTTACCATGGTTTGTCTTAGTTTACCTTGATGTTACCTTGTTGTGACCGAATGTTACACAATAATTTATCATGATATACCACATTCTAGAATGATTCAGCAGGATTGTAGCATGATTTACTATGATTTACCACGTTGTTAGCAATTATGTGAAGCTTCAGAACAGTAAAGTGAATTGAAAGACAAAATATGATTGTGTTATTATAGTAATTGTCACATAAGGTTATTTTTTAGTGTCTGAATATATGAATGCAAAAGCACATGTGAAAAGACTATTAATAAGTATAATGTCCAGCAGAGGGTAGTAGAAGACCACTTATTGCTATAGTACCACTTTTATTTTGAACTACTTGGTTTAATCAGTATCAGGGTTTCCGCGGGGTCATAAAAAGTCATAAAAACGTCCGGCTTTTCCATACAAGGTCATAAATTACATTTAGCCACATCTTAAATTGATATGCTCATTCATTCATTATCGCGATATAATGTTTTCTCTATAAAACGATATCAAGAGTTCGATAAATGTTAGATCATGTTTATGCGCCAAAAGCGGAACGAAACTCATTTGAACCGCGCGCGCCTCACGGAGCGTTTATCCGCTCGGCTCAAAGTCCAAACGGCAGCGTAGCGCGATCAAGCTCACTAGAGCAGACACGTTCTTTTACTGTCTATGGTTAACTTTGATCAGTCTCGATCACGAGATCCAGTGAGAAGCACTTGAATTCAGCGAAGAACACAAATGTCTCAGTGATTTAAACCAGTTTAAAGGCAGATGAAACAGCGCTGACGAACAGGAGAAACACTGTGCGCAACTATACAGTCAGAAAGCTTTTCCATCTACACATTTACATCCTTTACCATGGTTTTACTGTAACGTTAGCCTAGTAATATTAACTGCACCATGAAATGTGGGATACATATTGAATTGTATTATATTATTAATGTAGACAATGTATTAAAGGACTAATGGAATATAATTACAGTATTTATGTATTTAGGCTATAGCCTACTGTTTTTCATACATTTCATAAAGATACGTGCCATCAAAGCCAGGCAACACAAACCTGTTTCAAGACTTGAAACAATATCCCCCATTAGCACATGCAGAAACTAAGAAATTAATTTTGAAATAAAGATATTATTTTTGTTAAGGAAAAAATACAAATGTTTGAATGTTCTACCTCAGATTTGTGAAATGTTCACCTGTTTGGCAAGTGTTTGTCATGATATGTTTTGACAATAAAGAGTAGTTTAAAACCACAATTAACGCTCTGGTTTCTACAACTTTCAGTTAGGAACAAAAATCTGCCTTCAAAGTTCAAAGAAATAAAGAATTGACATTTATCGTCATAATTATCGATATTGACTGATATTATCGTGATAAGTGTTGTGTTGTTCCTGTGTTATTGATACTTAGGAAAAGGGAGCCTTCAGTTTGTTACTCTTAAGAAAATGGAACCTTTAAATAATTAAACTTATTACTTTTAATGAAAGTCAATAAAAAAAGACTTTTGAAAGGAAGTTATTTTTCGTAATTCGAGTAGGTCATAAATTTAAATAATATTGGTCATAAAAAGGTCTTAAAAGGTCTTAAATTTGACTGACTAAACCCTGCAGAAACCCTGAGTATTGTGCACTAAAGCAAACCAGTCTTTCAATGTGAATACCATTATGCATGCTTACACACACACACAAACACACAATTGTGGGTTATGATATTGTGAAAATCTCTTTTTGTGGTCCTTAAGCATTTCAGATATTTATTTGTGATGTAAAAATATTAAACTTTCTAATAAATCATTATTTAATATTATATTATAAGCATTTGTTTGTTAGCCATTGCTGAAAACTGGTTAAAAAAGATTAAAAATATCTAATGCTGTTGCTCCCTCTAGTGGACAACAGCGGTTTTACAGCCTACATAAACGGTTGAAATGAATGACAGGAAATTCGTTTTTTTTTTTACTTATATCTCGGGAACGAGAAAGTGAAAAAATCTGAAACTCAGAACTTAGATAGGGTTAGAGGAGCCCTCTTGAACAAGACCATTCCCGTGTTGCTGAGTGATTGCTGTCGGGAGTAATGTCCGTTTAAATGCATATCTTTGTGGGCTTATATCTCGGGAATGCCCAGGCCAAATCGCACCAAACTCGAATCGAAGCTAGATGAGGACGAGCCCTTTCCAACAAGCTCTTCCACAAGGATCTAGATGGTCTGGATCAAGAGTTACAGCCGTTTCAAGTTGGGGTTCTCACAGATTAGCGATCCGCGGGGGGGCGCTCCCGAGCCCCGCGACGAAAGATTTGGATCAAGATCCCCGAGAGGACCTTACCATCAAAATTTCAGCGGGCAGAGACTTTCCGTTTTCGAGTTATGAGTGAATTCGTGCTTGGGGGGGCGTGGCCCAATGTTTTACTTTCGTTTTGAGGCTTCCTGTGACAATTAATTATAGAGGCAAATTTTGTCTGATTTGTCTGAAATTTTTCAATGCCGTACAGAGTGATATTACACATGTTCTTGACCTTTTTTAAAGAAGATCTGAGCATTCATTTAAGAGATCAGCATTTACAGCCAATACAGGCAATTTGCCATAGGAAATGTATGGTTTTAAAGCTTTTTGACAGTTATAGCGCCAACTATGGTCCGATCTCCATGAAACTTTGCATGCTTCTTCACCATGTTATGACACATATGCTCACCAATTTTTGTTTAGTTCTGAGTTTTTATTTATGATTTATAGGCTTTTGTGTGTATTTGACACGCCCCTTTTCTAAATGACCCTGTTATAGCCATACGAAAAATGCAAAAGTTCAACTTTTTTTCAATGATTATTGATCTAGAGAGTCCAGAGAATTGTCCTAGACTGGTCTGGTTCCAATCGGGCAAAAATCCAGGGACTAGTTCGCAAAAGTAGGTTTTTAACATATTCGTGAATATTTAATGAACGATTTGATTGACAGCAATGGTTCTAGAGGGAAAGTTGTTCATCCTGAGGAGATCTATCAAATGATATGCATATTTTCGGGATGTGTGCAACACCACGTGATTACAGAGCCGTAAAACTCGTTAGCGCCAACTAGTGGCCAATTTCTTTCAAAACTCTTACAGACCTCTTGGGCCATGAGTCAAACATGTCCGTCGAGTTTCGTTCCGATTGGCCTCCGTTAACCTCGTGTAATAGGTGCTCAAATTCATTGGCCGATGGCGGCCATGTTTTTTGAGTTACGCCAATTTCCTCATACACATACATGGCACCTTGGACCAAGACACTGCATACCAATTTTTAAGTCAATCGGACTAACGGTCAGGTGGTCATAGCCCGATTTAGGTTTTTTGTGTGTTATAGCGCCACCTAGTGTTAGGTCGATGCGATTTTTTTACTGTGACCTCAGATTGAACTCATACACATGTGTTCCAAGATTGGTGAAGATATCTCATTTACTTCTCGAGTTATAGCCATATTAGTAAAATAGGCTCCTCCCACAACGATCATTTTACTCCCCCTAGCGACCGTGAATCGAAAATTCAACTTTTTTTCAATGATTATTGATATTCAGACTCCAGAGAACATGTATGCATTTGTCTGGTTTTGATCGGGCGAAAAACCAGGGACTAGTTCGCAAAAGTAGGTTTTTGACAAAATTCAAAATGGCGGAAAAATTTTCATACCGGAAATGAAATCGGAGATATACGTTTTGTTCTTCAGGCCTCCAGCTTTCCAATGATATAAGACACTTGAGTCTACGACATACGGTTTAGGAGTTATGAGCAGTTTCGCGCAATTGATTGCTGTAGCGCCACCTATAGGCCAATCGGGGTCATACTTTCTGAGGCTCTCCTCGATTTTTGTACTACCCTCTGACAAAGTTTCAGAGCTCCAGCACTTACGGTTTGTTCTGCACGATGCGTTTTACGGCAGAAGAATAATAATAATAATAATAATAATAATAATAATAAAAATCAGTACAAATACAATAGGTTTTCAGCACTTCGTGCTTGAACACCTAAATATGGTTAAAAAGATTTTAAAAATAAAAACATTTCAATTACTTAAATATATCATATTGTGCACTTTTTATGTGCAAAATATTTCTATAACAATTTTTATGAACAACTCGGTTTAAAAAAATGCATGTTATGAATTTATTTGAAGTAATTGTATGTATTATAAAAAATGTGTTTGTCCAATCATCTTAAAGCACATGCTACAGGTTTATCCAGTTTACGGTCATTGAAAAGTACTTTTCTGTGGCACTTGACACATGCTACATATAAGGAATGTCATTTATTTTATTCATGAATTTCAGTTGAAACAAAATTAAACCCAAGTAAAGCATTTTGTAAAACGAAGTAAAGTTCTTCAGCCATGGTCCATAAAAGAGAATTTATGAAATATGATGGACTACATAAACTAAATGTAACATTTTATAGATATAATTTCCACATGCTGTTCGCTACCTCAATTAAAATTCAGGAACTGAATCAGAATTTAAAAAGCATTCTCAATTCAGTTCTGAATGGTGTACAACCATGCTTATGACTGGCTGATTTCCATTGCGCAGAGTACATCCATGATCATCCGCAAGCACTGCCATTGTGTGTCTCTGCTTGGTGCTTGAATGTCCATGCAACCAGCAATGCTTTGGGATTATCAGTGTTCCTCATCTGGGTAGCTTCAAGTATCACCACATAGATCACTTCATAGATCTGTCTGCTGCTTCTTTCTGCAAGATGGAGCAGTTTGTTTACCACCCACTCGGTTAATTGGTAGGCAGTCGGCTGACATCCAAGTCGGCTGGTTCATGTGTCACCTACACCTGCTATGAAATTTGGACTGAGACTGACTGGTCATATACGTTCAGGTGTGAAGCCACTGGGCTGCACTCAGATTGGATAAGCCCATCTGTGCCAGGCTCATTTCCTTCTTCAGCAGGATATCACAGATATTAATGTATGAAATGAAACCACGAATGCTCAGAGTGTACGCCTATTCAAAGCATACAGTAAAATGATAACTGTGGTCACAGATGAAGCTCTTATTGGACTTGCATCACTACTCTAATGTGTTACCTAGTCACTCTTCAAGAACTACTAGTGACCTGGACCATTATTTTAAAGTGAAAAAAAGTTTTTCACTTTAAAATAATGGCCAAGATCACTAGTAGTTCCTGCAGGGTGACAAATAACACTTTAGTAATTATGATGGATTTTATTACTATATTCAGAGTAAAAAATAAATATTGATTACATCTCAGACACACGATAATGTTGTGATTAGTAATTAATTTATAATTCTTTATAATTTGTCATAGTTAATAGTTATTAATGAGGCTAATCTCATTCAGTAATTATTAATTACAAATAAGGAACTATTTCAGTCCTAAATCTGATATCTGATATTACTTTCTGATTAGTTAAGCGTATTTGTGTTAATGTTTGCATATTAGTTAATAGTAGTAGCTAAGTGTTAATGTAGTATTACTCATTTGTCCTGCATTACTTATTATGACGGACCATTATTCTAAAGAGTTACTCAGCATGTTTCATACACCCAAACGTTATGTATTACATATAAAAGATCCCTCCCCCCCCCAAATTTTTTTTATAAATTTGGCTGCATCTTATTGCCTTTGATTTGAGTTGCTGGCACCTCAAAATCTCATTGGTATTCCTGGATGCAGCAGTGGCTCTGGCTCTTGGGCTGAAGATGTGCTCTGCATGGCCTGAGTCCAATTGTTGAGGAGCCATTATCATTCCTTATTCATGGCTCTTTTATTTAGGGACAGCTAACTATATGGGCGGTTGCAGGTTGCATGTACATTTTTAACAAATTTTCTTTTACTGTGAGAAGTTTGCATGCTTTACACAGTTTTGACATAGGCCTATATTATTTCAAAATAATGTATTTTTCAGCCTTTGTTTGTCCTATTAGTAATCTTTGGCAATATTGATAATTTGTTTACCTTTCAAAAACTCATGTTAAGAGCAAAAGTCAGATTGGCAGTTGTCAATGTATTGAGCATAAATAATCTTTTGTACAGGCAGTTTTGCAGTACGAAGGAACGGAAAATCTTTCTGCTAGGCTAACAGTACATGTGCAAGTTCAGTTGATCCTTTGAAGATGGTGTGACATTCAGTCATGCTAACATTCATTTAATTGTAATAATCATTATTAATTGTAATACTATTTCACAATATTACTGTTTATACGGTATTTCTGCTGATTCATTTAGCAATGACACCCCTCTGCAGTGTGTTGGAATGGTTCTGCTTTGGCTTTGTATGAAGCTATCTTTAGGTTCCGGACAACATTACAAATGGCTGTCCCCTCAAATAGTGCCCTATTTAAGGGTATGGAGGCAATTTCAGACAGCCTTGGAATTTGCAATCCATGTTTTCACTGTCATACGGTAGGGAGCGGTATTTCACATTTTCTGAAAGAGTACAGAATCTCCGGATCAAAACACAGGTGAAGAGAAACAAGCGATAAAAGCATTGCTTACGCACAATGGATGCTTGGACATATCTAGCAGCAGAAGATCCTGTGTTGTTAAAAAGCAGTTCCAGACACAGAGTCTTAGTTTTTCCTTACTAATTCCATACTGTACTTCTTTTTTTAACTGTTGTATATATTCACTCCTTAAGTAGATTTTGAAACTATGAAACATACATCAATTACTATCAATACTCAATTTAAATATTCAATATATTCAGACATTTCTCTGTCTTTGTCATAATTATGTAGGCACATCCATGCATGTTTTGAGAACAGCTGTATATCTGGTCTTCAAAGAGCTTGTCTGCTAGCCAGCTAGCTGACAATGGACAGATATCTATGCTGTAGATTCATGTGTGGGTGGATGGAGGCACCCTCTGTAATGAAAGCAAGAGTTTGCATTGTTGTAAGAGTGTTGTGGCAAATTGGTGCAGGTGTATTTTTAATCAATACTGTTGAATCTGTTGGACTTTCAATGTTAACACATAATTGTGTTCAATTTAAAATCTTAAACAAATAGTTCTGTCTTTGAAGGATATGATTTAATTCATTTTAATGCTAGCATTTTAAACAAATGTGGGGAAGAGGGTTATATAGAGTATAAGTCAAAGCTTGTATTTTCACTTGCCGGTAAATAGATGCTTGCAAACAGAAGTTTGACTGAGGAGGTAACCATAGCAACAATAAGCATGAGAGTTTTTTTAATTTATTTCATTCAATAGTAGTTGCACATCAATACTATGTACTGGCTTAATATACATGCATTGTCATTATTTGTCACTTTATTATAGATTTATTTCATGATATAATCCCTTTTTTGTTTTGATAAAAAAGCTGGAATCTGTACTGAAACAAATTTAGCATGCGATTAACATTGACAGGTTGCACCTTAAAAACATTCTTACAGAAATTCTTACAAAAAAGTTGACTCGCCTGAAAGTCACTGCATAATTTGCATGCTTTCAAAAACACAATTCTTTCTTATTTCATTTAAATTTAATTCTGTGAAATGTCTTGAGAGTGCCATGGAAAATGCAAATTCCTACAGTAATATAAAGTTCAGAATTTGTTGCTGTTTTGCAAATATTACATGTTTAAAGCCCTGATTCTCAAATGAATTTGCTTTAGCTGTTAACACCCCTGTCCCCGATAACCTCTTACATTATCACATCTATTTTAATTAACTGAAGTATATAGTATTTTGCATCCAGCATATTTAATTGGTCCCACAGAATCAATTCAGTTCAGGTAATGTTCACAGGTCTTTCTTTAATGTTTTATATTTTCTTACTGTAAGACCTGCTGCCCTTCTATGTGAGTATTTGGGTCTAGGAGAGTGAAGTTCTGTTTATTCTGGTTACCTTTTACTCCTTTATTTTCTTTTGGCCTAATGAAAGAAATCACTGGCTGAACGTGTGACTGATTTAGATGATAAATCTTGTTATTTTTGTATCAAAGGCTACAGCACTGAAAGCACTAAATTGATTCTTGTGGCTTTTTAGCTGTATTGTGTAATGACTGTTACAAATCACAATATTTCAGGCAACAGATGAGGGACTGGGCAGTCTGTTTTCTCTGTAGGAGATCTGTCCCTTCATCCCTTTCATTTATTCTCCCTTTTTTCTCTCAATGTGAAACGTAGTATCTCTCTCATTTGCCCAAACAGAGGAATCTAACATATGCATGTATTCATTTATAAATATTAATGTTCATGGCGCTCTCTCCATTCTTCCAGAGCTCGGAGGCTCAGCTAAAGGACTTTACTCAAGAAAGACACACTTTTAAACCTCCACACAGGATTATTTGTGATGAACTGGTTGGATGTTTTGTCATCCCCACACTATATATGACTGTCATGAATTCATAAATGTCACAAAATAGCATGGTTTTTATACTGAGCTAATGATATTTTCCCTAAACCTAAACATAACACTCCACAGAAAACTTTCTGCGTTTTTACATTTTAGTATCATTCAGTATTATTTTGTAATAATTGCAACAGGGGACAAATGAAGCATACTTGACAACAACAGTTTCATTTCAATATTTTAACAAATAGAAAATAGCCTTAAATAATGTAATATTACCGTCAGTCCAGCACACGTCATGCTTTTCTGTACTTTTTACACACGATAAGCGTGTTCAACATGGACGCGCAAACGATTGCTGTAACCAACAATACCTGCTTGTAAAACCAAATTAACATACAGTATCTCTAAGGCAAAATGATTAAATATTGAGAATGCAACAGAGCGTATTATATTTTCTCCATATTTAACTACAAACAATCGCCACTGATCGGAACCAGTTAATAATCACACATTTCGATGACGCAAAAGACACGCGCATGCTCACGCCGTTAGAGGGCGAACATGAAAGGCTGAGCAGAAAAGCTGGATCTCAAGATCATTTAGACAATCTGGGATACTCAAATATGCACAGCATGCTGGGAAACTTGAACTTACATGACCTGGAGGCTTTTTGTCAAGAACAGCAAACAACTTCACTTCTCAGGACTAGCCAAAGACCACAGGAATTCTCACTATTAACTAATTGCTCATTAGCATGCATATTACTAGGATATTGTCTATTTATTAGCACTTATGAAGTACATTTAATGCGACAGCATTGAAAGACAGCTAGCAGGAGGGAACAGACCCCAACGGGGCCGCCATGGGCTAGCTACCCGTGGCGGCGGGATCCAGCACGTGTGGTGTTTGGGTCCCACCCACACATAGCCACGAAAAGTTCTAAGGAAAAAATACCCCCTGAGCCAGCGAGAGCGGGGGCGGAAGATGGCTCGTCGGCAGATAACCCAGTAATGAACACAGGAATGGAACAGACTACGAGATTGATGATCAGCTTACCTGAGGCTCCGACAGCTACAGCAGGACGTAAGCTCCAGCACTGCATTTGTGGTTGGACAAAGGTTACTTCCACCCAAGGCCTGAAACTACACCAGGGCAAGAAAGGGTGCCTAAGGAAGGGTCAACAGGGAAGTCACATTGACAGCTACTTTCTGAGAAGCAGGCCGAGTCAGTCGACAGAAGTTCAGCAGCAGGACACACACCACAGTCTGCAGGACAACAACACGCCTGTCCTAGAGGAGGAAGAACAAGGCACAGGAGAGCAACCTGAACCCAACCCATCACGACCAACAGCAGAGAAGAAGATCCAGGGGCAAAGGCCATTAGTCAAGTGGCCAAAGGCCTGCGACAAGACGCTGTGGAAGGAGGTCAACACTGATCTCTGCAACATACTGGAAGGGATCAGAGGTACAACCATGAAGAAGTTGGAAAGAATGGGCGATCTTATCTATGCCTATGGGGTGGAACGGTTCGGAGTGGTCGAAGGCAAACGAGCTACTCCGTAAATCCCCACCAAATCCAGAAGGCAGATCCTTGACCGCCTAGTCAAGGAGAGGACGCAGCTGAAGAAGCAATGGAGGAAGGCCACAGAGGAGGAGAAGGAAGGTATAAAACTGCTACAGGAAGAGATTCAGAGCAGTCTTGCAACACTGAGGAGAGCTGAAAACCTTCTGAGGAAGCGCAGAAGGAAGGTGCAAACAAGATCACGCTTCTACAAAGATCCCTTCAAATTTGTGTAGTCTCTTTACAAAGGAGAAGAGCGGAAGTCTCTCAGTGTCAAAGGCCGACCTGGAAGAACATCTGAAAAATTCCAGCACAGATGACCGACGCCAGGAAGAAGTTACGCTCCCTCCTGTCATGCCACCAGTCAATCCACCAGAGCACAAACTGGATATCAGTCTACCCAGGTGGAGTGAGGTAGAATAAACTGTGCACAGAGCAAGGGCCGCATCATCTCCAGGTCCCAATGGAGTTCCATACAGGCTCTACAAAAACGCTCCAGATGTTCTGCGATTCCTCTGGAAACTGATGAGAGTTGTGTGGCAAAAGAAGGAGATAGCAACATCCTGGCGGAGAGCCGGAGGGATCCTAATCTCCAAGGAAAAGGACTCATCAGAGATCGGCAGTTCCGCCAGATCAGCCTTCTAAACGTAGAGGGAAAAATCTTCTTCAGCGTGGTCGCTCACAGGCTGGCAGGATACCTGCAAAGGAACAATCTGATTGACACGTCAATCCAGAAAGCAGGCATCTCAGGCTTCTCCGGCTTCTCTAGTTGTGTAGAACACGCTAGTGTCATCTGGCATCAGATCCAGGTCGCCAAAAAGGAGGGAACAGATCTTCATGTGGTGTTCCTGGATCTCGCGAACGCCTTTCGCTCAGTCCCTCACAACCTCTTGTGGACAGCCTTTGACTACTTCAGGGTCCCAGCAGCTCTCACAACCCTTGTCAAGGCCTATTTCGAGGACGTCCAACTCTGCTTGACAACAGCAGAGTATACAACAGCATGGCAATACCTGGAAGTGGGAATCATGGCCGGCTGCACCATCTCCCCGCTGGCCTTCACCCTGTCCATGGAGGTCATCATCCGGGCCTCTCGATGGACGGTTGGCGGACAGTGAATAAGACCAGAACTGAGGCTGCCACCGCTCAGAGCCTACATGGATGACCTCACAACTCTCACCATGACTAAGGTTTGCACTGTGCGGCTACTAAGAAAGCTCCAGGAAAACATTGAGCAGGCTTGCATGAAGATCAAGCCGAGCAAGTCCAGAAGCATCTCCATTATCAAGGGAAAGCTGTCAGATCACCACTTTCACATTGGTGAGGAACCCATTCCAACGGTGTCCGAGAAGCCAGTGAAGAGCCTAGGTCGTTGGTATGATGCCTCCCTCAAAGACAAAGAGCAAGTAGAGCAGCTCAGGAGGGAGGTAGCCAGCGGCCTGGAGAACATTGACAAAACCATGCTTACTGGCAAGCTCTGGTGCATGCAGTATGGACTACTTCCACGTCTCCTGTGGCTGCCAACCCTCTATGACCCTCAACCCTCTATGAAGTCCTGCTCTCAAAGGTGGAGAACCTGGAGAAACTGGTCCACTCATATATAAGGAAGTGGCTTGGCCTTCCCAGGTGCCTCAGCAGAATTGGGCTCTACGGCAAAGGGATGTTAAACCTGCCCATTTCCAGTCTGACGGAGGAGTACAAGTGCGCCAAAGTCAGACTGGAGATGATGCTGCAGGATTCAAGTGATCCATTCATAGCCCATGCTGCCCCCATCCTGGCCACCGGGAGAAAGTGGAACCCATTGGCTGCTACTCAGCAGGCAAAGGCAGCACTCAGACACAAGGACATCGTGGGCCGAGTGCAGGAGGGGAGGAGTGGTCTTGGCCTTGGGGCCAGTACACCAGCGTAGAGCAAGGCCTCTACATCACAGAGACGCAAGCTGGTGGTCCAGGAGGTATGTCGGGAGGAGGAAGCAGGAAGGTGCGCCCAAGCTGTGGTGCAGGCAAAGCAAGGGCAGTGGATGGCATGGAAAGGAATGGAGAAGAGGAAGATCTCCTGGAATGAGTTGTGGGAGATGGAGGCATTCAGGGCAAGTTTTACAATCAGGGCTGCCTACGATGCCCTGCCTTCCCCGCAAACCTAAGCCTGTGGTATGCCAAAGACCCCACGTGCCCTCTATGTCCAAGTCCAGCAACACTGAAGCACATCTTAGTGGGATCCAAGACCAGCCTCACCCAAGGCCGTTATACCTGGCGGCACAACCAGGTGATAAAGAGTCTTGCAGCAGTGCTAGAAAGTCGACGGACAAGTGTGAATGCCCTTCCTCTCTCGTCATCTCGGTGGCAGCCTACACCATTTGTTCGGGAGGGCGAGGGTCAAGCCAGCCTCACTACCACAAGACCAGACACTGGGCAGCTGGGCAGAGCACGGGACTGGAAGCTGCTGGCAGACTTGGGCAAGAAACTCTGCTTCCCAGCTGAGATCGCAGCTACAAACCAGCGAACAGACCTTGTTCTGGGGTCAGCCTCACTGAAGCTTGTCTATATCATCGAGCTCACCGTGCCCTGGGAGGGTGCAGTGGAGGAGGCTTACGAACGGAAAAGGCTGAGGTACGCTGAACTTGCAGCCGATGCGCAACTAGAAGGCTGGAATACGAACATACGCCCAGTGGAAGTAGGCTGCAGAGGGTCAGTAGCCACCTCAACATCCAGGCTACTCTGGGAGATGGGAGTGCGAGGGAAGGCCCATCGGCAGGCAGTCAAAGACCTCTCCAGGGCTGCTGAAAAGGGGAGCCAGTGGCTGTGGATGAAGAGAAAGGACTCCGTCTGGGCCTTCAAGTAAGTTGATGGCACCTAGGGAGTGAACCTGGGACGCTGGGATTCACGCTGAACCCTCTGGAGGTGTAGTGGGCCTATCAGCGAAACACAGAAGAAGGAGGGCGCCTACTTGATAACCCAAAGGGTGCCATCACTCATTTGACCATCCCACGGATAATTGTGCATTTAGTGAGGGATATCAACACCTAGTCCTATACAACAGACCTTATTCTACATCCCTTAATCCTACCCAATAGACTTGCCTTGGTGCTCCCACACAGATGACAGCCCACTTCATCACCATACCACAGTGTGAGGTTCCTAGGGCATGGAAGGGTGTCGTAGGTCGCCCTCAACAGGAAACTGAGCCTGGATTGAGGCGTCCTCCAGATATCCGCCCAGGTGATACGCCTGTTGATGGTAGCATCCCATCTCGTCCAGGCTCCTTGCGTGCCCTGGGATATTGCCTTCAGGTGGAAGCGCTCCTTCTCCAGTCTGGTGATTTCGTCCACCACCATGGTCTTCTCCTGTCTCTTGGTGGCTTTAGACCAGAATTGCTGCTCTGCTCTCCAGCCCAGCCCAGCACGACTGGTCTGGACAGCCCCCATCACTTCTCTGTGTTGCAGACTGGCGATGGCGCGATCCACCTCTGCCTGCGCCTTCCATTTGCGGCCTGTGCGGATGAGGACATTCGCATGTCTTATGAGCGGGTCTGCTGAGTTCTTTAGTTCCAGCACAAGGCGAGCCTTTTCCTGCTTATATCCTAGGCTGATGGGTTTGATGGGGAGCTCCAGCATGCTCCGAAAAAACCTGCGTCTGAAAAGCATCGGGGCAAGCCTATAGCCACTTGCGGATGTAGTTATTGGCTAGGCTATCCATTCTGCTTACATCTGATGAAGCAATTTTGCAGACCTTTAGGGGCCACAGGATACGTTGGTACAGGATGTGCTGATACCACCACACCTTGTGCTTCCCGGAGAGTTGACTCTGCTCAATCTTTGCCAGACCTTCTGCAAGTTGATGTTTGGTTATCTTTCCCATCTGCCTGTCTGACAAGTCTGCTGTGTACTGCCTCCCCTGGTTTTTCGTCCAGCTGTGGAATGGGCTCCCCTCCTGAGACGAAGCTGTCCTGGACTTGCACTATGCCTTTCCTTATCGACAGGCTTCTTGATTTTTCCACCTTAATATATATATTATATCCAACTTTATCCACATACATACAGCACACTCACATAAAGCGATATATAATATATAGCAAATCTCAACTGCCTGATTTTTATTTAGTCGCTGAATGTAACCATATTGTCACCCAGGCCAGCTCCCTATCTAAATTTGGATATATAAGAATGTCCAACTTTATTTGCATACATACCATACTCAAGTAAAGCCTACTCATGTAGTGCAAAATATATATATTGTCTTGACTTCTAGATTCTACATAGAGCATGCATACTTATGAGCAGAAACAAATGTGGCATTAATATTGTAGTATAGTGGTTTGCAGTGTTAAAAAACACATCATGCCACATGTTAATTTGTGTGTTAGTGGTCTGTGATGATTTCAGTGTGAGGAAGGAAGAAGACGGGGTCAGCTGACTGAGACTTGTGCGTTATATTAAAGTAATTCCAATAAATCACAAACAAAAGGTTGCGCTCTGCGCAAATAACAATAAATCAACTTTTTCATTGCAGCACTTGGGTTTCCAGTCCTCAGTTCTCAGACACGCACAAAGTCCCAGTCCAGTCTCTCTCTTCCTCTGTATCCATTTCCTGGTGTCTTTTATCCTGTCTCTCCATGCCAATTACTGAAACAAGACACAGGTATTTGTCATTTGCACTTGACCTACTTACACACCGCTGGTCTCCTGCCTCTCTCTCCCGTTGCAGACCTCGTTCAACCACGCCCCCCTCGCCACATGGCCAATCTCTCTGTTGGTCATTAGTCTCAAAGGGACAGCCTGGTGGAATGCAATTCCCTCAGATGTTGTAGCGGCAGCTGGCACACAGATGTTAGAGTCGCCGTCAGGCTCTGCGGGTAAAGGGCAGAGAAAAGCTATAGGCACACCGGCCTTATGCGTGTGTGTGTGTGTGTGTACCCATCTTGAAAAGTGCAGGTGCATTGCAATATGAATGAATGCATTACATAAATTATTTTGTTATCTGGAAGTCAGCATGAAACGGAAGTTTCTTCCCTGTTGTGATCTATATCCGAGTGAAATGGCTTCTCGAACAAGAAAAAATATAGGGTGGGGCTTGATTTTGTCCATCTGGAATTAATTGGATCTGTAGCTGTGTCCCAATGTGAAGGCTGCATCCTTCGAAGGCCGCGGACTAAGGATGCAGCCTATTCGTCCTTCGAAGGACGCACCATGTAGCCTTCGTGGGATTTCCTAATTGCCCAACCAGGTGTTCCCGATTACCCCTCCTGGCACCAAACAACGGTGCGAGAGTACAGCTGCCATCCTGGTAATTAATTTGTTATAATTGTTATAAACAGCTATGGAGCCAGAATTGGCTATTGTCATTTTTTTGTTTTATATTTTACTGGAGGACATGGGAGGATGTTTCAGCCCTGGCGCTGCCGAGTCATGTAGCCTATTTTCGGCTTAGCCAAGACCATGGCCAGAACTGGTTTACTGCGTACCTATTCAGAGGCTGCGTCCTAAATTGCCAGATTACACTTTAAACTGTTCAAGTATTGGGTGTTAACTTACGTAAATAATGTAATGAAATATAAAAAAAAAAAAAAAATAGGAAACATACATAGGCATATATATATAGACAATAGGCCTATATATAAGGTTAAATGTTCACTTATATCTTACCTTGATGTGATTTTGTAGGCTATAGTGTATTCATTTTATTATGTACAGAAAGGACCATGGTGAATATATTTACACAGGTTTTCAACCCTATTTGAATATAAAACCCCATTGAATATAAAAAAGTCCAGTGCAAACGTTACTCCCGCTCGTCATCGGCAGCTGTCAGTCACAGTTGCTAGGCTACTAGAACAATCTGTAGGCTAGACCGGCCCGAGCGCTTCAGATGCGCACTTTGATATGGGACGCAGCTGTACTTAGCAACAATTGGTTAATATTGTGACAATAGACCTACATTTTGTTACTTTAATTTTCACTTTTGACAAAAATATTAAGACATGAGTGCAATCTTAACATTAGTGCAACCTTAGCATTACAAAATATGACACAGGACATGCATACAAAATACTTCAGAAATCGTATTTCTGGATACTCAAATTTGGTTAAAACCTTTGTAGACATAGCTTGCATGACAGCACTACAAAAACAAATAAAAGTGAAACCCCATTGCCTTATCTGCTTTTCTTATTGTTGTGGGCTTTATAGGGTGAGTGATATTTCTTATAATTCACAAGTAAGATAGACTAGTGCAAATATTACAAATAGGTCGTTGTTTTACCTCCAAGCCACGCTGGTGGAGTTTTTAAAGAAATGGTCATTTTCAGACCGCAATTTAATAAATTGAGCTGTCTGCTCCTTGCTCCCTGAAACAATTATTAAACTATTAGCACTAGTTTTGCCTCAAACCACATGACAAATGAAGCCACGCAATGGTGACGAATGAGTTAAGATATGAGAAAGAAAAACTTGTGGCTTTTAACTCTGGTTTCTCTAGCTATTTGAGTAAATGAAAACATAATACTTACATTTAAATGTGAATTTGCCGTCCACCACCGAACTCTCGGCCGCCCCTTTTTTAAAATAAAAATGCTGTCGTCACCAGCGCAATGACTTATGGGGTAGGATAGGCCGCTTAGGATCCATTTATGGATCCTCTCTTTCACGGGGAAACGAAGGGTGCATTTGGCGACGCTTTTGAGGGTAGCCTTCGTCGCGCCGCGATGACGCAACCGGCCTTCGAATACGGCCTTCGGAGGATGCAGAATTGAATTGGGACAGCCTTCATCGCGCCGCAGTGACGCAATCGGCCTTCAAATGCGACCTTCAGAGGGTGCAGCCTTTGAATTGGGACATCCTTCGTCGCGCCGCTGTGACGCAATCAGCCTTCAAATACGGCCAATCGACCTTCAAACACGGCCTTCGGAGGATGCAGCGTTCACATTGGGACACAGCTAGAGACTTATTGTGGTTTGCTATTGCTGTGACCTCATGTGAGTGACAGGTTGTCCTGCCCTCGCGCCGATAAACACGACATCAGAGAAGAGAAAAGATGTTGCTGCAAATGGGAGGGGATGTTTTGAAGGGCATTTGAATAAAAAAAAAAAGAATAATAATGTGCACTGATACTTATAATTATAAATATAATTTATAATAAATACTAGAATATACCATAAAAATAAGAATTGTCAATTTTTTATTTCATGGTGACTTTAACATGAGTCAATCAAGGGAAGCTTGTTACACATTGACTTATTTGCTCACAAGGTGGCTGCGCTCTGTCGAATTCAGAGGCTAATGACAGGTTTCCCCTGACCCGTAATTATATCCTGATATCACTCCTTTAGCACTGTTTTTGATATGAAAATAAATATGCCAGTGAAATGCCACTTATTATTTTAAGTACATTTGACACTTCATTTGAATAAACCAAATCAGACTGTAATCTCCATTCTTAAGAATTGTCTCACACCTCAAACACACAAGGAATCATTAAATCATACCTAGCACCCTGCTGCACTAAGCTAGATTGATCTTTTTCTAGAGTCTGCATTGTTAAAGACCTGTCTTGTATGTGAGCGGGTGGCATGATGTAGGTGTGCTGTGTGCTGTCACTTCATCAGATAGACACAGATCAGACAGACCGATCTCAGTGCATGCAGCAAGTGTCAAAACCTGTCTGGAAGAATATGTTCTGCATCCCTATGGATTTTCTTCATTGCACTACAATTGATTATCAATATTTGCTACCTCTAATGTATCTCTACATATAAAGTCCATGTGTTGCTCTTGAGGACTATTTTTAGTAATGCATATTTGAAGACATTTTTACTAAAAACAGCCTCTCTCTAAGTACATTAAAAATTATTTTAGCCACACATTCAGCTTTAGTGGGGAGTCTGGGATGCTTAGCTCATGCTCTGTCATCAGTGAAGCTATATTGACTTCCATTTGGGGAAAAATCAGAAAAGGTAATCAGTAGAGTGTGTGGAAAATTCTCAGTGGTAGAAAAAAAAAAGCAATTATCCACCCAAATTCCAGTTTCTTGCACACAATAAGTGTACACACTTTTGTACAATTGCAGAATATAATAATTCTTGCTGTGGCAAATCTGTAATTTTTCAGTAGGACGCCTTGCTGCATACGCTGCAGAGATAGATTATTTTTCAATTACCTGTGTGTAGTGAAGCCTAAAAGCTGGACTGGCCTCTTCGTCATAGCTGTTAGGACTATTTAAAGCTCCACATATGAGATTTTGCTGATTCTGAAACTCTGAAGTGTCTATAGAACTGCTGTGACAGATCTAGGGGTTTTGGATGCAGGCATTGCAGTGGAGTATTTTGCAGTGATGCCCTAATGTACTTCAGATTCAGCGAGTCATGGAAGATATCATAGGCAAAGATACTAAGGTTGATACTAATTATAAACATTTGCATTCATGATTAATTTGTTTACTGTTGCAATTAGCAAAATGTCTACCAATTTTTTGCCAGATTTAAAATTAAAATGCATTTATTTTTGAATGCATTTGAGATTTGTATGTGGGATCGTGTGTGTGTGTGTGTGTGTGTGTGTAGGTTTGGATATACTTGTGAGGGCCAAATGTCTGCACTTATATAGTGAAATATTATGGCAGCCGACCAGTGAAGACATTTTACTGGTCCTCATTAGGTAAAAAGGCTTATAAATAAATGTATATTTATTACACTGCTCTGTGTAATACTTGATTCTGGTTGGTCAATCATGCCACCCAGCAGCAGTATGTTATTCCTATTCATTGCTATTCATTGCTGAATAAAATACATTTTCAAAGAAAATCCCCAACGAAATACATATTTATAGTTATATAGTTATATACAGTATATACTGTACATAACAACCCTAAATTCATAGCACATTTTGTTCTGATTTAGTTTGCATATAAATGATGTTTTGTCAGATTCAGGCATGAAGACGTGAATGCTCACACCACTGCTGATTGCTCTTCTGCCTCCGCTGTGAAAGCCCACTGTGCAGGGAAGGACGACTGCTTGTGTGTGTGGGTTTCATGATGCAGAAGATAAAATGCCTGCCAAAACTCAATTGTCTAGTTTCCTGTCCTGCAGCTATAGACACTTTTTTACCCTTTCGACAACAGCACCGCTCCCAAGCCCCTCCATCTGAACAAATATAACTTTACCAGATGCATCTTAAGCCTTGCCTCAGACCAAACTGTTCAGCTGATGGCAGTTCTCCATTTCAAATCTTTTTAATTCAGTTTAATCCGTGACGGCAAACTCATACTCACAGACTCTGAGGAGAGCTCACTTACGTAAACAGACAAAAAGATCAACAGCTCCAGTATCATAAATAAATCAATGTTTTGCTTTTGTGTCTAAGGTCAAAACTAAGATCAGTACAAACGTCCTTTTAACGTTTCTTCACTCCCCACCTTTGTTTTTTTGTGTGTAAAAAGCTGGTAATCTTTTTTCTGCTTGACAAATCATGCCTTCCCATCAGCCATCTGTCCTGATAAATGAAGCATTATTGGTGGCAACATGCTGCATTTTTATGTTCCTCTGTGAATCAGTGCGCATAAGAGTCAAGTAAGAAATTACCATGTAGTCCCTGGTGACAGTCATATCAGGGGACAAGGGCATGAAATAGATCAAGGTGAAAAAATTCTTATTAAATGTCTTATCTTCACCAGCTGTGCTGATATTAGATATTCTGTCAGATGACTTGGACTAGAGGGATCTCAGATGGTTTTTTTTTTTTTCCTCAAAGACGCTTCTAGTTTCTCCATTAAAGCACATGTATGAGCACTCCCAGTGGAAAATGTTAGTGGAGTCTCAGTTATGTGTTATTTATGTATCAACTGTATATTTAGTTATAACTCCTACAACACTCAGTTTCAGTCAATCTCATGTTAATCTTAGAGTACCTATAGAGTAGTATTGCATCCTTCATATCTCCAAAAAGTCTTTAGTTTTATTATATTTATAAAAGAAAGATAGGCTGTACCGAGTCTTTCCGGAAAAAAACCGAGCGGGTTGAGGCGTGCCGTGTGGGCGGAGCTAAATCATCACGAGCTTTTGCGTTGAGAGCGTTTGGAAGCTGTGATATCCCAAAACAAACGAAACCATGACTAACAATCAGATTCAGCCATACATTTCTGATCCCGAATCAGATCCCGAGGCTGAAATTGAAGACGAGCAGCAGCAGCAACGACTACAGCAGGACGTCTCTATGTGGTGTGTACTGGAACTGCATATTTATATTTGCTTAGCGGTTTTTGCAAATGACTAATTTTCACTTTATGTCGTCGTATTTTTTTTTTTCTTTAAAGGTGTACATGTGGGAAGTGATGCCGACTGAGGCGGGAGTTTTTTTTAAGTAGAAATGATTTGAACTTGAGCGCAGTGTTTTTAGAATACCATGTCATGCGCGAGTTATAACTTACAACATTTGTGTGTGTTTACTCGTGGTTTATGAGGACATGATTTGGTTTTACAATAAACAAACAGACACCTACAGTGGCCAGCTAAACAAATGTATTTAAAGACATTCTTGAACAAATCCTATGCAGCACTGCCGATGATTTCCTGTTGAAGCGCTTTGATGTGCGCGGACCAGGGGTGCGTTTCCCGAAAGCAACGTTAGCCAACTATGATCGCAAGTTCCGTCGTTACCAATAGAGTTCAATGGAAATTGCGATCATAGTTGGATAACGATGCTTTCGGGAAACGCACTCCGGTCTCGCAGCTCTCCTCTGGTCGATGTGTGCGCGGGCACGCTTTTCCGAGAGAAATGCTCAAGGAGTTACACTCTCGTCTACGTCATTAGATCCACGATAAAAAAAAAACATCCGAAACTTGTACCAACCCGGAAGTAAGATTTTCGGCACAGAAATTCTCCGTTATTCGTCCAAAATATTTTTTTTTAAACTTTGGCCATGTTTAGCTTGATAATCTATCTCTTTAACACTGTAAACAACTCTGAATACATGAAACACCATTGTACCCCATTGTACCATTGTACCATTGTGTGAATCTTTCACTTGGCTGGATTCACTCACTTGGTTAGATTCGGCACTCGTTTCACTTGTCTCGGCACTAGACTCACTTGACTCGGCTCTTGACTCACTCGATTCACTTGACACAGCACTTGATTCACTTGACTTGGCACTTGACTCACTTGATTCAATCGGCTCGGCACTTGACTCGGGGCTAGATTCACTTAACTCGGCGGGACTTGACTCACTTGACTCGGCGGCACTTGACTCGTTCGCGCCGGCTGGCACGCGTTCAAACTCCGGTTCGGCCGGCGAAACCTCCGCCGCGGTCTCTGGATTAGCAAATTCAACAGAACCAGTGCGGAATACGAGCTCGAGGGGTCCGACACGAAGAGTGGGTTTGGCGGAGCAGACGTGCAGCGCGGGTTCGGCTGAGCAGACGTGAGGCGCGGGCTTGAGGAGTGCGGTCTCGGCTGGGCAGACGTGAATTGCAGGCTCTCGCCGCTTCTTCTCCTCCACGCCCACAGTAAATGATGAACCGCTCCAGAAGAGGGCCAGGTTGACATACCCCTCCAGGGTCCAGCTGGTACAGTCATCCGGCATTAACTGGGCAACGTCCTCGTCCAACCCGCTCCAAAACCAGTCCATGAGCTCGAGGTCGTCTAAAGCCCCCAGACGACAGCACGACATAAAGTCCCTCACGTACCTCTCGATGGACTGGCCTTCCTGAAATATCGAGGCAAGGAAACTTCTGAGGGCCTGGTTGCTGACAACTGCTGGATCCATGTCTTGGTGAGTTGTTCTGTGATGATCTGTAACGTGATGCGGTGAAGGCAGAGAGGAGGCTGGATCCAAACGCAGAGTACACGCTTTATTTAAACAAACTATAAACTTAAACAGAGACTCAGAACTTGGAACAGGAATCTTTACACAGGAACGACCAACACTCACGTTAATCCTGGAACAGAACATACATTCAACAACTCACAAAGACAGGGCAGAAACACAGGGCTTAAATAATCAGGGACAAACGAGCTAGACAGGATAACAAGGGGGCGTGGTTAACAAGAAACACCTGGGATAACTAATGGACAAGACAGGGAACCACTAAACATGACAAGACACAAACCCACATCGTGACAGTGTGTGTGTGTTCATATTCGTATAGGCCTAATGACTTTTTCTCCAATTACAGTCATATTTTACTTAAACAATTTTGGCTTTATTCACACAGTCTCTTATTAACCTATTCTTCACATTTCTGGTTCATCTGACATTGATAATATGGTGGCTTGCAGAGACACTGGTCACTGGTCAGGGCCTTTTTTAAAAGCAAGATTTAAATGCAAGATGAGATGAAGCTTCCCTGAGCTTGTGTAACTGCTATTTTCTTGAGGACAAATCAATGCCACATAGGGAACAGTCAGGTAAAGCTTAACCTCTACTTTAGGACAAATTAGAATAATACATCTAATAATGTTTTTTCGTGACATCTATTGAAAATAGAAGAAACATAACTTCTCAACAAACAAAAAAAGTGACCCAATGACACACCTTGGAGTAAGCTGTGTCATTGGGGAATTGAAAAATGTACATTTTAAATACAAATATGAACATAAAATGATTTGTTTAATGCATTTTAAAGGACAACTCCGGCGCAAAATGAACCTTTGGTCTAATAACACATTGGTACCGAGTCGACCGTTCTCTGGGATTTGTTTTCATGATAATCGAATGTAAAGAGTTTTATCTCTAAAAACTGTTTGGCTTATAACGCTAGTATATAGGGCATAGAAAAAGTAAAAATAAATCGCTAGTTAATACCACTAACAAGGCTCAAAATAGCCCCACACTAACACGGTAGCATAATGAGGGTCCCTACATGCAAACTGTTGTGTATTGTATTCTTAACGTTTCAGGTTTTGTCCTTAAGGTGACTCCGTACTTGTCCCCTGTGATATTGTACATGCGCAGAACAACTGAGTGTATATTTTGGATAGTGAACGAGTCAGTAAAGGCTGCTATGTGAAATGCTCATGTCAGTGTCATCACTCCAAAGCCGTGCATAAACAGCACTCCATGATGTAACAAAACTGGCAACGAGGATAAACACTCTCTCTCTCTCCGAGATACTTGTAAAAAAAGTACGTGCTATTCAGCTGACGGCGGCTCGTTAACCATGACAGCGTCAAGCAGTGGAAGCTAACAGGCAAAACGCATATGCGTCAATGCGATGCTCGTCGCACTGGGGAAATAGCGCAAACAGAGAAAGAAACGGCAGCTGCACACCACGAAGACGACGCAAAACGGCACGGGAGGGAAAAGAGACCGGTACAAGAAGAGTGAGTGGTAAAGTACACTGACAAACAGACCAAAATGGCGGGTCTAGTGTTGCAAATCGGACCATTTGATGAAACTGTCGAGCAGCGGAGCTCGTATACAGAGCGGTTCGATTATTTTGTCAAAGCTAACGGGATAAAAGATGAGGTTCTAGTACCAACTTTTCTCAGTGTAATGGGCATTAAGACATATAATCTACTGCGTAGCCTGGTCCAGCCAAATAAGCCTGGTGATAACTCATTCAAGGACATTGTAACAATGCTCCAGGAACATTATGCACCAAAACCCCTCATCATCGCTGAAAGATTCCGCTTTCATAAACGCAATCAACTAGAAGGAGAATCGATCGCACAATTTGTTGCTGTACTGAAGCGTCTGTCGGAACACTGTGAGTTCGGCACAACACTGAGTGACACCATAAGAGACAGATTTGTGTGCGGGTTGCGTAGAGAGACCATTCAAAAGCGACTTATATGTGAAAGTAATCTAACGCTAGAGCGAGCGATGGAAATCGGTGTATCCATGGACATTGCTGCAAAAGAAGCACAAGAGTTAAGCACATCCTGTCAAGTCCACAATGAGTACAGTGAAAGAATGAAACAGGATGGTAAGAGAGCATGTTACCGCTGTGGAAAAAGTAGTCATCTGGCACAGGAATGCTGGTTCAAAGACAAAGACTGCAGAAACTGTGGGAAAAAAGGCCATATTGAACGTGTGTGCCAAAACAAAAAGCAAAATGAGAAAGCAAATCCAGCTAAACCTGTAGATTTCAAGAAAAGTTATGTCAGAAAATTTAAAAAGAAAAACATAAATCAAGTGAAATATTCAGGTAAACAACAAGAGGATGAATCTGATGAAACTGAATTCTTGCATGTAATGTCTGTGTCTTCAAATTCTGATGGCTACTGGGTGACACCACTACTAGATGGAAAAGCTGTTCCAATGCAAGTGGACACAGGAGCTGCTGTATCGCTCATGGCAGAGTCAACTTACTGAGAGAAGTGGCAATACCTCTGTCTCAAGGAAGCGAAGTTGATCTTGAAAACATACACAGGATGTTTTCGGGAGTCGTGGATGTGACTATAGCGCTAAACAGACAGAAGGTAAACTTACCACTGTATATTGTGAAAGGCAGTAGTCACACAGCTCTGATCGGTCGATCTTGGCTAGAGAAAATAAAGCTAAATTGGCAGGAAGTACATTTAGTGGCGAAAGAGTCTACCAGCCTACAACACATTCTGAGGAAGCATGCAGAGGTGTTTGGAGATGAATTGGGAAACATGAAAGACATCACTGTAAAGCTGACCATTAAGTCTGATAGTAAACCTAAGTGCTTAAAAGCTCGCCCAGTTCTTTACGCCATAAAGCCTAAGGTAGAAACTGAACTAGACCGGCTGGTGGAAACTGGCGTACTGAAGAAAGTGAGTGTTAGCGAATGGGCCACACCAATTGTTCCTGTACTGAAAAAGGATGGATCAGTCAGAATTTGTGGCAATTTCAAGGTTACTGTCAACCCGGTGTTAACTGTTGAACAATACCCCTTGCCGCTAATTGAAGATCTGTTTGCTGGATTAGCAGGCGGCCAGAAATTCAGCAAGATAGACTTATGTTAAGCTTACCTCCAAATGCAGGTAGATCCTGTTTCCCAAGAGCTGCTGACCATCGTGACACACAAGGGCCTGTACAGGTATCAGAGGCTTCCTTTTGGCATAACTTCGGCTCCAGCGTTGTTCCAGCAGGCCATTGACCAGATTCTAAGTGGATTGAATGGAGTACAGTGGTATCTCGATGATCTGTTAATTACAGGAAAAGATGACGAAGACCATCTCGGGAACCTGAATGACACACTGCAAAGGCTAAAAGAGTATGGCCTTCGGGTGAAGAAAGACAAATTCTTCCAGCCCACCATTGAGTACCTAGGACACGTGATCGACAGCGCTGGTCTTCACAAAGCACCATCAAAGGTAAAAGCTATCGTGGATGCGCCATCGCCAAAGAACGTAAGCCAGCTGCGATCATTCCTAGGATTGCTAACATACTATGCAAAGTTCATGCCAAACCTTTCCAGTAGACTTCGTCCACTACATGAACTGTTAAACAAGCCCAAACAATGGAAATGGTCTGACAAATGTGAAAAGGCATTCAGAAATTGGAGGTCCTCACACATTACAACCCTGCACTACCGATACAGTTGGCATGTGATGCTTCACCGTACTGTGTCGGTGCGGTACTTTCACATGTAATGCCATCCGGTGAAGAAAGACAGATCGCTTTTGCGTCAAGGACTCTGAACTCAGCAGAGAGTAATTACGCTCAAATTGAGCGAGAAGCTTTAGCAATCGTGTTTGGTGTGAAGAAATTTCACCAGTACCTGTTTGGGCGCAGATTTACCCTGCTCACATACCACAGACCCCTTACCTCCATTTTTGGTCCCCAAACTGGTATTCCTTCTCTGGCAGCGAATCGCATGCAACGTTGGGCTCTGCTGCTGTCGGCTCACCAGTACGACATCAAGTATAAGAGGTCTGAGCAGCATTGCAATGCAGATGGACTGTCTAGGCTGCCTTTGCCAGACACAAAATCAGAATGCCATCAAGGCGACATCTTCTACTTCCAAGAAGTGCAAGGTGCTCCGGTAACTGCTGCCCAAGTGAAACGATTCACAAGAACTGACCCAGTCTTGTCAGAAGTTCTGACCAGGATATCTCAGGGCTGGAAAGGAAAGATGACAGATAAATTCAAACCCTATCTGATTCGACGAAATGAGTTGACAGTGCAGTCGGATTGCTTGCTGTGGGGTTATCGTGTCATCATACCCCCGCCTCTGAGGTGCCGTTTGTTGAAAGAACTTCATGCTGGTCATTCGGGAATAGTGCGAATGAAAGAGATGGCACGCAGCTACTTCTGGTGGCCTGGCTTGGATGCAGAGATTGAAGAGGAAGCAAAGGGTTGTGCAAAGGGTTGTTCAGAGTGTCAGAATGTAAGGAACAGGCCCCAGCCAGCTCCATTACATCCATGGGATTTTCCAGAGGTGCCATGGCAAAGAATACACATAGACTTCGCAGGACCACTGGAGAACCACATGTTTCTGGTGCTTGTGGATGCTCACAGTAAATGACCTGAGGTTGCAGTCATGCATAACACATCCTCTGAGAAGACCATTGAGGAGCTTAGAACTGTTTTCAGTCGTTTTGGGCTGCCACAACAGCTTGTAAGTGATAATGGCCCCCAGCTGGTGTCTGAAGAGTTTCAGTCTTTTCTGAGTGTAAATGGAATTCAGCACATCAGGTCTGCTCCTTATCATCCATCCACAAATGGCCTGGCTGAACGATTCGTGCAGACACTGAAGAAGGCGTTAAAGACATCTCTGGGTAAGGGCTCCCTAAACCAAAGACTGAACACATTTCTATTGTCTTATAGAAACACTCCTCATGCAATAGGATCGCCGATCCTATTGGCCAATGGAGGTCAGGTTACAAAGCGTAGCATGCCAAAAATACCATAAAAGGGCACCTATGTCACAGATTATAATTGTCTGAAGAAGCGGCACAGGTGTGCGTGAAATATGGGAATGCGACGTAGCATCTCGTTCCCTTCTCAGGGAATCGGGTTACATACTAGGGGTGTGCAAAAAAATCTATTCACATTTGAATCGCGATTCAATCTTTGCCGATTCAGAATCGATTCATAGAATTCCAAAAATCATTGACAATACATTGTATTACTTTGTGAAGCGACCTTGGGTTCTTGAAAGGCACTATAAAAAATAAACATATTATTATTATTATTATTAAAAATCGATTCATATATATTTTTGAATGGTGTGCACGGGTGGCGTCGGCGTGGCAATCGGGTGAGTCGGGACTTTTCCCGATGGTCTGGTAGTGTTTCGAGGCCGCGAGGGCCGGTCTGATAAATAGTTATACATTGCAAGTTCTTGCCGCCCGCTGGTCAAACTGTGCAGCCTCTCTGCTCAACCCGTAAATAAATGCATCGATCAGCAGATTATGTTTGAGGTCTTAAATGGTCTGTATCTTTTGCCAAGCGTGTCAGAGGTTACGGGTTCTAAACCGCACTCGTATAGTTTTCTCTCTCTCTCATCAAAACCGAATATGTTCATCAGTGGTTACAGACAGTCTTTATCAAGCAGGGAGACGTTTGAATGCATTTTATTTTGTGATCTCACCGGAACGAATAGAGAGTCTCAGCAACGGCGATAGATTGAAGAGCGCGTCCGAGTGAAGACTGCGTGAGCCACAGAGAACACTGTATCCATGACACTGATAGCAGCGGACACGAGTGCTCAGCTTGATTTAAAAAACAACAGATCTCTTATTTAATAGCGAACTAAATGAATGCTCTGCTAGTTAACTGGAGATACCCGCAAAATACGCCTATGAACAACTTCACTAGATCTAAACAAATCAATCTAACCATAGATGTTACCAGTAGCGGTGGCTTTTTTAATCTATTTAAAATAATTTTGCAAGGGTTCTATGATATTAGTATATATTTTTAGGAATTTTAGAAAGTTCAATGTGCCCAGTCGAGTTCACATTTCAACAGTCAACCTGGTGAAGTACTCCTTAAACCACATTTAGCATAATTGTTTTTTTTTTATCTGACTACAGCACTTTAAAGCTAAATGTAAAAGCTTTTAAGTTTTATGTTAAACTTGAATTAAATGTATTTGAAAGCAGGGCAAAGCTTGGCACTTTGCACTTTTTAGTTGCAAAAGTTTTTATTTTTGTATAAAGACATATAAAGTAATATCAAACTGCATTTAATTTGTTGTGTTTCTTTTCTTTTAAATTGTGTCTACTGCAATCAATCACATAGGAAAAAGTAAACTACATTTATATACTGCGAATAGTTTTTTTAATTGAGAATCGTTTTTGAATCGAAAATCGATTTTGAATCGAATCTTGAGCCTAAAAATCGGTATCGAATCGAATCGTGACATTTTCTGAATCGTGCACCCCTATTACATACATAACCCTGAGACCTTCACTTTTTAAGGTAACTCAACACTGTTCATAGTGTTGACACTATGGGAACATTAATACCAACAAATGTCTGACCAGCAAGGTTAACAAATCCTGTGGCCTACTGAATGGATTAACCCAGGAGGACTTGAGAGTCTGTGGTCGAATCCATGTCCAAACTCTAAAGCCTTATGAATATGTGCAGAAAGGACCAGCCTGCCACAACACAAACCTATTACATATGTAGGCGTCTTAAAAGAGGTCATGCTCCTAGAGTGGACTCTCTGATGCCTAGAGGCAACACCATTCCACACGCCTCATAGTCAAGGTGAGCACACCGGGAAAAACATTTTCCAACAAAGTGTGTCAAAACTAACAGTCCTTTACTTAACTTGCGGAGGAGCCATCTTTCCATTCTTCACAGCCAGTCTGCAGTTAAACTAATTTAGGTTTCACAACCTTAAGAACACAAAACTTGCTTCATCCAGGTACAGATATGACTGATAGACTTAAGTTCATATTAATACAATCGCTCTGACGGATTCAGTGATTCATTCAGTGAATGATTCGTCAAACTGATCCAGTGAGGTAATTCCTAAGTTGAATGTTTTTGAATTATTGATTAAAAGAACCAGCTCATATAGACTCCTTTGTTCATGAATCATATGAACTGGTTCTGCTTTATGGTGCTTTTGTGTGCAGCCCACAATGACAAATCAACAGAAAGATGTGTTTTCTTGATATTACTTTATGATAAATACTCTTTTTCTGTGATCATATTTGATTCAAACTGCAAGCTCAAACAAGGTAAAATATCAGTTATTTTGCAGTGGCGCTGGATGAGAAAACCAAAATAATTTATTTTAGACTTACATTGTAGTACCATATAAATACCATGGTACATGATGTTTCTGAAAGTTTAAATAGCTTTTTGTGCCTATATTTGTCAACACAAGAGTATAGCGTTAGTTCTGGCAGGTCATGTCAGTCATGCTCGCGTCAGCTGACTCTCAACTGATTCACATCTATACGACACCTATCATAGCATCCCTATATATAAGGTCCATTCAGTATTATCAGCAGCTTTATCGCGTTGCTCAGGAGCTAATAATCCTCCTCCATTCCCATCTCCTCTCTCGACCACAATCAGGACTTGGCCTTCTGATATTCCTCTTCAAACCAAACTGTCATTTATCTTGATTCACGTTGTCACATTAAATTATTGTCATTAAGAACATTAATGATATCTGCAATACATTTATGTTGGTTCTGTTCTGTGTATTCTGTTCTTGCCCAGAATGGAACCATACAGCCAATCCAAACTGTATGCTAATTGTTAACCATCTTTGACGATAGTGGTCCTGACAGAATCACAGTTTTTGTAGATACATTACTTACATAAAACAGTTTTTTTTATCATAGTTTCATAAGCCTTTTATAAGCAGCTGTCAGTCTTCAGATTCTCTCTGACTCTGTCTCACTCTCTCTCTTTTATGTCTGTATAGTTCATCTCAATCTGAAGTATGTTTGGAGGAGTAGGGCAGGTGTCATTCTGGTGAGCCCTCTTAAAGAGTCATCAGTTCTGATTCTCCCCAGGATGTGTTTGCCTTGATTAAAAACTGCTCTCCAGGAGAAGACAACGCCTCTCTGAATGCTAATAGTGTTCTTGAGAATTCAAACATAGCAGATAGTAGCTAGAAACTTGTGTTCATTCACACATATTTTGAGACTGTAATGTCTGAAAAAAAGTTTTCATTACACTTTCTGCTGTATTTGATGTATTTCATTTACATCCTAAATATTCAAAGAGTGATGCACTCACTCATGCAAGATTTAATGATTTTTTGAAATATCTGTTTGTAGCTGAACTCTGTTTGGAGATGGATACTCTCGTCGCAAAGGCCTATATTTTTAAAAAGCCTTGTTCACTTCTGAGAGATTGAATTTTTTAATAGTAAGACCCAGATGCATATAAAATGATTTTATATGCTTTTTTGATGAAAGTAAAATGAGAAAATATAAAATATTATTGTGATTCTGGCTAGTAGACATGCTGCTCTCTCTAAATAGGTGGTTGTATTGACAGGGCAAATAGTCATCATTAGACCTACATTGATCCTAACTCTTCTTTCAGCAGCAATTAATGTTTTTATTGGGATAGCAATTGGAGTTATTTGTGTTGTTAACTATGCTGTCTGCTCAGGTGTATCCTTGAATACAACAACAGAAAGACAACAGAATCATTGCATAATTGTCTCTTAAACATCCCTCAAACTACAGACCTTCTGATCATCATCTCAGTTTTGTGACCTTCATTCCACTACCACTGCATAAGAAGTGGGATGGATACATATTCCATGTTATGAGAAGAAACCAAATGACTTCTTCACTTGATGTTCCATATTCATGCTGCATTGGTTTTGCAGCATCCCCATCAACACTAACACTGACAACCTTTCAGGCTTTTCAGGCTTCAACTTGTGAAACCACCCATTAGTCACATGAAAAGATTT